>NC_060130.1:837999476-839249476 GCF_021461395.2 Schistocerca americana | reverse complement strand
AAGAGCAGCATATCAAGAGAGGTAGCCAGCATAGCTATGGACATGCTTCGTTCTGCTGTTCAGAGTGCGAACCTGCGCTTTCAGACTCTACTGGACAGTGATGGGCGCCATATTGAACCCCTTTCGTAGCCATACTGGTACCGGTATGTAATGGTATGATGTACCGTAGAAGCACATTAAGTGTTTCAACTGAATTGATTCTGTACTATTTCTTTTCCCTATGTCCTTGACATTAATGCTACCAAATTTGGTTCAGGTGCGGTAGTTAGCTTCCGTGTTATAACGTGTTAGATTGTTGTTGTTGTTGTGGTCTTCAGTCCTGAGACTGGTTTGATGCAGCTCTCCATGCTACTCTATCCTGTGCAAGCTTTTTCATCTCCCAGTACCTACTGCAACCTACATCCTTCTGAATCTGCTTAGTGTGTTCATCTCTTGGTCTCCCTCTACGATTTTTACCCTCCACGCTGCCCTCCAATACTAAATTGGTGATCCCTTGATGCCTCAGAACATGTCCTACCAACCGATCCCTTCTTCTGGTCAAGTTGCGCCACAAACTTCTCTTCTCCCCAATCCTATTCAATACTTCCTCATTAGTTATGTGATCTACCCATCTAATCTTCAGCATTCTTCTGTAGCACCACATTTCGAAAGCTTCTATTCTCTTCTTGTCCAAACTATTTATCGTCCATGTTTCACTTCCATACATGGCTACGCTCCATACAAATACTTTCAGAAATGACTTCCTGACACTTAAATCAATACTGGATGTTAACAAATTTCTCTCCTTCAGAAACGCTTTCCTTGCCATTGCCAGCCTACATTTTATATCCTCTCTACTTCGACCATCATCTGTTATTTTGCTCCCCAAATAGCAAAACTCCTTTACTACTTTAAGTGCCTCATTTCCTAATCTAATTCCCTCAGCATCACCCAACTTAATTAGACTACATTCCATTATCCTTGTTTTGCTTTTGTTGATGTTCATCTTATATCCTCCTTTCAAGACACTGTCCATTCCATTCAACTGCTCTTCCAAGTCCTTTGCTGTCTCTGACAGAATTACAATGTCATCGGCGAACCTCAAAGTTTTTATTTCTCCTCCATGAATTTTAATACCTACTCCGAATTTTTCTTTTGTTTCCTTTACTGCTTGCTCAATATACAGATTGAACAACATCGGGGAGAGGCTACAACCCTGTCTTACTCCCTTACCAACCACTGCTTCCCTTTCATGTCCCTCGACTCTTATAACTGCCATCTGGTTTCTGTACAAATTGTAAATAGCCTTTCGCTCCCTGTATTTTACCCCTGCCACCTTTAGAACCCCATACCATCACGCCGGATGATACGCCAGTATGGCGATGACGAATACACACTTCCAATGTGCGATCACCGCGATGTCGCCAAACACGGATGCGACCATCATGATGCTGTAAACAGAACCTGGAATCATTCGAAAAAATGACGTTTTTCCATTCGTGTACCCAGGTTCGTCGTTGAGTACACGATCGCAGGCGCTCCTGTCTGTGATGCAGCGTCAATGGTAACCGCATCCATGGTCTCCGAGTTGCAAACATCGTCGAACTGTTCGTGCAGATGGTTGTTGTCTTTGAAACGTCCCCATCAGTTGACTCAGGGATCGAGACGTGGCTGCACGATCCGTTACAGCCATGAGGATAAGATGCGTGTCATCTCGACTGCTAGTGATACGAGGCCGTTGGGATCCAGCACGGCGTTCCGTATTACCCTCCTGAACCCACCGATTCCATATTCTGCTAACAGTCGTTGGATCTCGACCAATGCGAGCAGCAATGTCGCGATACGATAAACCGCAATCGCGATAGGCTACAATCCGTCCTTTATCAAAGTCGGAAACGTGATGGTAAGTATTTCTCCTCCTTACACGAGGCATCACAACATCGATTTACCAGGCAACGCCAGTCAACTGCTGTTCGTGTATGAGAAATCTGTTGGAAACTTTCCTCATGTCAGCACGTTATAGGTGTCGCCACCGGCGCCAACCTTGTGTGAATGCTCTGGAAAGCTAATAATTTGCATAGCAAAGCATCTTATTCCTGTCGGTTAAATTTCGCGTCTGTAGCACGTCATCTTCGTGGTGTAACAATTTTAATGGCCAGTAGTGTATTTACTCCATGCAGTGCATGAATGTATTGTAACGCTTATGTACGCAACTTTTCAGTTTGAACAGACGGAATACTATACAGTTGTGTTGTCTGCTAATAAAATGGCACTAAATGTTTAATCCATTATAAATACTTACGCCTTACAATGCATATAGGTACTGTAGCGAATATATAAGCAACTTACAATTCATAACTAACAGACAATTATTCTGTTTCATTATGCTAATATACAGGCTCTAAATTGGAGTTCTTTGTAACTATTTACGTCATACAGTGCATGTGGCTGTTTTAACGCTTTTGTTTGCTGTTTCTCATTTTGAACAGCACACAAGTGTACTGTTTTTTACGCCAGTCTGTCGGCACTAAATGCCTTCTTCCTTGTAACTATTTACGCCAAGCAATATATGCAGCTATTTCAACGCGTATGTACGTTACTTTCCATTCTGAACAGGCAGAAAACTGTATTGTTCTGGTTTGTGCTAGTAAGTCGGCATTAAATGTTTAATCCATTCCAACTATTTACATCACACAATACATGTAACAGTTTAGTGCTTATACAGGCAACTCATAATTCGAAACAGGTAGAATCTTTCATTGGGCTTCCATGTCGACACTAAGTGTGTAATTCTTTGTAATCATTTACGCCATGTAATGCATATAGCTGTCTTAGCACATGTGTACGCTACTTTTTATTTGGAATAGGCTGCGAAATACACTCTTCAGGTTATTTGTTTTGTGCTTGACTACACAAGCGAGCTTCTTTTTATTGCGACCCTTGTCAGTTTTCCGGCACTATATTTGCACGTACCACCAGTTACAACTATGTCAATGTGTAGCGTTATACTTGCATGTGTAACGTCATCTGCCGTCGAACACTTCTACCCTCGTCAATTGTCGCAAAGAACATGCTGTATATTTTACTATTTGGTTTTCTTTACATTACGCTTATCTTCTGTAAACTTTTACTATTGTTATCGTATACTTGTTTTATGTCTCTTGGCTTATTGGTCTTTGTAGTTCATATGTAATTTCATATGAAGGCATTTTAGAGTACCAAGCCCTCTCTTGTAACACCATCTGGTGTTCAAAATTTGTATCCTGGTACGTTGGTTAACTATCTTGTTTTAGTCTGCTCATATTTGTTACCTTGATAACATGTGGCACTACGTCTACTGGTTCCTTACAGATCGAGGGTACGTGTCTTCGTATTACCGTATGTCTATGCTGGTTTTGTTACCAATTTTTATTTCATGTGAAGTTAAGTGATTTATTTCTACAGATATCTGATGATAGAAAACACCAAAACGCGTATTACTGCATTAATGAAGTCATTTTGCACTCAGTCCGTGACTTTCCGTCATCTACCTAATCAGCAATTTGCAGACTAAA
Source organism: Schistocerca americana (assembly GCF_021461395.2). Classification (NCBI taxonomy): domain Eukaryota; kingdom Metazoa; phylum Arthropoda; class Insecta; order Orthoptera; family Acrididae; genus Schistocerca; species Schistocerca americana. The sequence continues at coordinate 839,245,943 of NC_060130.1, read as the reverse complement.
TATATTTTTCAACATTGTCGCATGCCTCCTTCGTGACGTTATGTCACGAAGATTATTTTATAAACACTTCTCCCCGACCTTAAATCTACAGTCTCCAGACCCAATCCCAACGTAACTCCAGCCACATCGACCTACAGAAGCACAAAATGCAGCCAGAGGCCTACCTACCCTTTCAGCTTTAACAGAAAACGTTTTCCCTTTTCCATGTAGTGGCTTCTCTTCTCCCAACTTTTCTCTCTCTCTTTTCGAGAACTTCATTCGGAGTCCTCCTCACGAACTCTTCCACCCCAGTCTTTTCCAAAACACTGTCTCTCTGAATTACTCCTTATCTTCTCCTCGCTTCCTACAGAGCAGTACACTGCTTAACTTTTTGTGAAAGAATTATCGTCAGTACGCAACTGAATTTCTCGTAGGTACGTACTCTCTTTGAATTTTTTAAATGATATTTTCGGCATGTATTGCATTATTTATTGTAAATTCCGTGTCTTATAGAGAAACCAAGACTCCAGTTACACGAGATTTGTTCCTGTATGTTTCATATCGATGGTCTACGTGACGAATGCTGAGACCAGCCATGTAAGACTGCTTCCGTTTTACTATTTTACTAATGTTAAAAACTGCTGTCATCAGCTCCTCAACCATTGGAAAATGACCTAAAATTCGAAACTGCAATTGTGGAGTTCAGTTGTACAGTCTATAGCAATAATGTTGTTATCTGAGAAACCATCGTTAATATTTTTATGTTTTTATTTTAAAAGACAACAATATTTTACTTCACATACTCATTGCATAAGGGTCGATCAAACGGAGTATGTCTGAGGGCATCGCTGGAGCGTATATGTAACGTAGCGCGACTTAGATGCAAGTACATAAGCACCGACATCTAAGGGATTAGTGTGGCATTCGTGTCTTTCCGACATGCGAGCGTTAAATAGGGCAACATGTACTATGGCGAGGTTATTACCAAATGCGTGCAAATAGGACAAAGGTGCTGTTATTCTTTTCTTGGCTGCCGATGATACATATCGCTAAACATTCATGGGTGGCTGAAGGATGTGCATGGCGCAGCATGTCTATCGAAAACCACCGTTGTGGAATAGTGCGCCAAGTACCGTGCCGGTCGTGATTCGACCCAAGACGCAAATGCCGTAACGCAGAAGCTACGCCTACTCCCCCACATGCCCTATAGTCCCAGTGTCCACCCATGCGATTAACACGCCATCGGTCCCTTAAAAGAAAGCTTAGAAAGGTCGATGATTTCTGTCGGACGAGGATGTGCAGCAGGTACTTACGGACCTCTCTAAGCAGCAGGACACGATGTTTCACTTCATCTAAGCCTACTGAAATTTTATTTTTTAGTTTTCGAACAGTTTTATTGACTTTATTCTCTGCGGTTGGAAGTAACATCATTGTATTTAGTGCAACATTACTTATAGGTGTTACATTTGTTTTGAAGAATTTTTGCTGAACATCTCTGCAATACTTGAAAAATGCTCGTTTACATAGTTTACAATGTGTTGTGGATCATTTATTACCTTATCCCCCAACTTAACAGTATGTTATTCTGCATTTGTTTGCCTCTCCCCATTTCCTTTTTTTAACATCCTAGACTGCTTTGCTTTTATTCTCCATATTATATATGATTTTGTCATTAAATTACTTCTTTGCAACAGTCAGCACCTTCGTATAGATCTTTTACTATCTATGATAGAACTTTAACAATTCCGGATCATTGCGACTCTTTTTCGTGGAATTGAGGTATTTAAGTGTTAGGGAGGACTTCTTAATACCTTATGTTATCAGTCTCACTACCCTATAACAGCAGGAGAGAGACCCATGCTGTATGGACATCAAATGTCGCACGACGTCGAATACAGTGACTTTAAGGGATGCAGTGGAAGGTTTCATTACTTCAGACAGCGCTACAGAATTGGAAGATGTGAGATAACGAAATGTCAAACAAAGCACCAACTTCACGATGCACAGAAAACTGCGAAATCGCCTTGAAAATTTGTAGATGAGGTAAACAAACTTGTCCTACTGTACAATAAGGAATTAATTTTCAACTTCGACCAGCCGGGATTTGAAGAAGAAATGCATATGGAAGGAAACCTACAAATTAGAAGTACCAAAACAATGGTATCAAAATGAACTATCATCAATCCTTAACGTATTTATAAACAATTATGCCAACTGTTAATCTGGATGGTAAATTGGCTGCAAAGTTATTCATTATGCTGGGAGAAGTTTTGCTCTGCACGATTGTTTCTTTTGTGCGTCGTCTTGCACGGGCAGCAGGTAATATTTACGTCACAGCAAGCAAGAGAGGAAAAAAGGGCTTAAGAGAACTACAACTGTGGCGTAAGCATTGATTTTGGCTAGTAACTGGTCAAGCTAATTTGTTTTTGCTTCCTTCCTAGTCTGAGTGTAAAAATTATACTGCCTTAGAAACACACTATCCCTCCTGAAAAGAGTGTGACATTGCAAATGATACCACTGGCAACCAATGGACAAATTCAGCCTCTGTATATTTGTTTTCTTCCGTATCTATAAAACACGTTGTCACAATATCCGCAGCTACGCCTTAAAGGATAGCCAGTTTCACGATAAGCCCCACGAATACTATTTCGCATTAGGTTGCATGCCATCACATTCCATCATTACTCATCACCGCGTTACACCAATATGATGCTATACACATTCCTTAAGAGTGGATACCCAGCTAAACATCGTGTACGGTTTGTAGCTCCCTAGGAGTTCGCCTTCGGTCTTGATGGTGTGAATCTTTGTGATCATTGTGACGCGTCAATTTTCATTTGGTGTTCATGTTGCAAGTTAATGGTGCTTTTTTTAACATTTCTTAGATGTCAAAGATGTTCATTTTGTGAAGTGTAATATATACATCGATAGAAGGCTGATCTCTGCACCTTTCGGACACTCATTTTCTGTCACCCAGCTGAGGCACATGATGAGTCATTGGCAGCTAATATTTATGCTGTCTTAATTGTTAACACAACACTTCCAAATAAGAATTACTAAAGATTAATATCACCTCCTCGCACTCAACGGATTCCTTGTAAGTTATCTTGTGTACTCCTGCAGTTACTTACCCACACCACATTTCTTTACACCACAGCATCAGCAGCAAACTGCCCTAGATTGCTGGTCACCCTGCCCGTCAGATTGTTCCTATCACACCTCTCTGGGGCACTTCTGACCATGCACCCTTATGTCTAATGAAAACTCACCATTGAGGAAAACGTAACGTGGTCTATTACGCAAGAAGTCTTCGAGTCACTCACATACCTAGGAACCTATTACGTATGTTCGTACCTCCGTTAACAGTCTTCAATGGGGCACAGTGTTATAAGCTTTCGGGAAATCTAAGAATGTGGAGGGCAAGCTGAGTTTCTCACGACCGATGCTTCCTCAACCCGTACTGATTTGCACACAGAAGCTATTCCATCTCAAGGAAATTTATTACTTTCCAAGAGAAAATATGTCTCAGATTTCTGGAGCAAACCGATATTAAAGATGTTGGTCTCTTATTCTGCGGGTCCATTCTTTCACTCTTTTTGTAAATACAGGAGTCACTTGCCCTTTTTTCCAGGCGATTGGGACTCTGCGCTGTGCGAGAGATGCACGATAAACGCTCTAGAATACTCTGTGTAAAGCTGAACCGGGATTCCATTAGGAGCTGCTGATTTATGACTTATTTGTCTTCAACAGTTTCAGTTGTTTTTCTACAACAAAGATGCCTATTACTGTGTCCTAAATAACGGAATCTGTCAAACGAGGGTATGTTTGTATGATCCTCCTGCGCAAATGATTTCTTGAATTCGAAACGCATGAAAGATGAATCTCGCACACATGTCTTGATAATATCTCCCGTTTTCGCCTATATTGCTTTTGCTTCTCATTAGGTTTTGTGCAGTATGATCAAGTACATATGACCCATTCAACCATGCCTGTGTGAATAATGGCGTTAATGCAGACCTTGCTAATTCCCGATTCCGGTTAGTGTCAGAGGTAATCGCCGATTATGTTCCTGCCTCTGTCGCACATGCTCGGTATATTTACAGTACTGACCATTAAAACAGCAATAGCATGAAGACAGCGTGCAATAAACTTGAAATGGCATGAAGTGTGATATATGCTCGGATATGTAAATGATTTCAGTGAAACGACACAAAGGAGCCAGATCTAACGCCACCTACATGCTCTACTTAAAGAAATATCCATCCAATTTCAATGTTTGTATTGTGAGAAGCTAAACTCTACCAGCAGATTTAGCAGGATCGTGACCTATCAAGATAAGGCAGATGTTCCGATGACTTTTGTGGTCAACCAACATGTAAAAAGTACCCGAGAAAACTAGATTTTACGGAAGGCTAATTAAGTAAACATTAAAGAATGAACATTACATTTCTATCAGTTTTTGTTTGCAACACTCCCGTCTCTCGACTGCGAATTGGTTAGTAAACTTACAACAGTATACGGAAGATTCATTCAAAGCAATAAACAAATTCAAGCACCTTGCATGGAGCAACAGCGGCTGTAATCTTATCGAAAAAACGTTTCCGTATTGAGCAATTCCTTCAGTTTTGCTAGTACTCCAGGTACGTCAAAAGCTGTGAGTTTCATCAGTGGAGAGGAACGGGCGGTGCTGCGCCTCGAACAGGAAGTCTCCTCCTCTTTGAAGTACAAGGCTCGCTACAAGTCGCATATTAGCAACAGACGAGTACCCCCCCCCCCCCCCCATCCCACCCAAGTCAAACATCAGCAGAACGGAGAAGTACTCCGTCCCTTGGGTGTATATGAAGATGTAGTTGTGTTCTCTGCTAACAAGGGAAATACTATGGCTATCATATTAAAGGGTCCTTACCTATGGAAGATAATACCCAGAGAGTTCTGATGTGTGATACTGCTCTATCACTTTGCAGAAAAATATGAAGCTGTAATAATTTGACGAACCTGAAAATTTGGTGAAGAATCTGACAGCCCGAATTTGTACCCCCTCCTCTTCCGGATCCATTAAAATCCAAAAGTAAGTAATTGCATTGTAGTCAAACGTTAAAGCCTTTAAACTCGTAACTTATGAGCTAGTCAAATACATATCTAATTTAATGTTTCCGACGGCTTGTAGCTGTAAACATCACATTAGAGATTATGCTGTAGTACGTACTATGGCGACTCCGTACTTTTTGCGTGGTAATAACTGTATGACGGAGCGACCTTGGGTCTTAAATTTATTTCCCCTTCGTCCGCCTTCCCTCTTTTGTTATGTTGGCTGCATGGTACTGAACTTCTTCTACAGTTCTTCGGTCATATTAATAGTCTGTACCCTATCATTAACTTTACAGTTGAGACTGAAAGAGAAAGAAATCGGCTAATATTTATTTTTCCTGTACGTAAATCCGATGGATGGCTCGACCCATCTGTGTACAGCCAGCCAGTGCTTACTGACTTATATTTCAGTGCAGAAAGCATTCATTATCCAATCCGGAAGACGGTGGTTTCAAATACTTAGATACATAGAGTGATAACGCTGAGTACCCCCTGTATTTATCCTCCGTAGTCGAAGTCTCTAGAGCTCACCTGTCGGAATCCAGATGAAGAAATTTCCACGCCAGTTTTTTCTCGGCAAGGGGAAGAATGGTGGAGGTGTGAAGTTCCTGATCACCAGACTTTGCACCTTTTCTAACCTCTTCGAGTTCATCATGAAGTGAGGCCATGTGACACTGTTCATGGTGTTCCAACGCCAAAAGAGGACGTGAAGCCCGACAGTACTCTTGTTGTTGTTGTTCGAGATGAGTAGGCCATGTGCCGACAACTGTCTTTCCTTCTGAGACAAGAGATGTGAATAAGGTATTACTAAATAAAGGTTATGATGAAAAAAAATTAACCACGCGTAAGAAACGGGAAGTAGAGTGATGAACCAAAGCAACCCGATCCTTCTACAGGTTTTTTCCTTCCTCCATTGTGGGCTACAACTAGTGAAATAGGCACCGTTCTGGGCGTACAAGATATGCAGTCTAGTTTCTAGACGCCTACGAGGACAAATGATGTAATCAGTGTGATAAAATACAATCTTGGTGTCATTGCTGCTAGGCTTTATAAACTCCTGGGATTCCGTCATGAATTACGTTGCTGTGGTCAAGTTATGCGACAGCAACTTTAACAAGGATAGCGTCTGTACCCTTACTGTTGCATGGAAACGGGCACTTAGTGTTGACTGACTACAAAGGCATTTGCCGATTCATTGGCTTTCCAGCGAGATCAAGGGCTATAGCAATAGTCATTGGTCACAGACCTCGATATACAGTAGCATATGGTAGTATATTTAAATACATTGGCCTTCGCCTGACTTCATCACGGCTTAATTGGGCAGACCATTACATATAAGCTACAATGTGACGTCAGCCTGCTGTGTTGGTATGGGTCTGTAGCTCTTTGGGAAGGACGGCGGAAGGATATGCAACAACGAATGCTAAACGTTTTGAGCACCTCCTGTTGTGTCGACAAGTAGACGGCTGTCATCAGACAGAATATACCATATCTCACTAAGTATATGATTTCAGGCATATGGTCGAACGTGGTAGCCATGCGTCTGATGCGCTTTACCACGGTTCGCGCGGCTCTCCCCATGGGGGGCTCGAGTCCTCCCTCGGGCATGAGTGTGTGTGTTGTCCTTAGCGTAAGTTAGTTTAAATTAGATTAAGTAGTGTGTAAGCCTAGCGACCGATTACCTCAGCAGTTTGGTCCCATAGGTGCTTACTACAAATTTTTTGGGCATATGTATGTACGACTTTTTCAACAGCACTGTGCCCTGTAAGAATATGGGACACTGTTTTAAACGTACAGTATGATGAAAAAAATCGTATGTACTTGGGAAGTGGGCTTCCATACGTTGAAGTGCCAGCTGATTTATCTGTAGCTGCATCACCTGCTGGCCTGGAGGTAACGGTGGTTATACCTGTACGGATGAATTTGTATGTTCCCACATGCTGGCCCAGCTGATAGAAAAAGTCGTCCGCAATCGTTTTCTGCTATTTACCATAATATTCTTACATTTTTGGAGGCACGTACAGACACCATCGAGGAGTGTAAAAATAGTATCCATTGTTTCAGTTGATAAGACATTAGCTTATTCTTGAAATATGGGAAATGTGTTACTTCTCTGGTGTCAGAAAGGAGTTTATTCCACAGCCGAATGGTTGTAATTCAGTGGAAGATTATATAAACACGTAAGGTAAGAATGGCGACTGAAAATGATTTAGAATGTTTGGATATGATGTGAAGTTCTTTTTTGTGCAAGAATTTTATATCTGAGGAAATATTTTTGAGGTTGTGATTATGGAGTCGATACAGTAAAAAAATCGAAAAGTAATTCTGACAGTGCGTTCTCTGTAGTAAGGGCAACATGATTATACCGTGGTGCGCCGGTAATGTATCTTACATAAGAATTTAGGACAATGTCAAGACGTAGAGAGAGTTGTTCCAGAAGAGAAAAAAGGAACCTAAACCTCCCACCAATGTGGACGTAAGACCGTAGCATAGTTTCATCTAAGAGAGTGTTCTTAACCTGAAGCTTAGTGTGTCCGAAAGCTGCTAAAGTTCTTAAGTCATTACAAAATAACTTCAGCTGCCCCTAAAAGTCCATGAAATCTGATATTTCAGCTGTGGCAGACAAAATAACTTTGGTGCTTACTACAAGATTTGAATTGCAAAACACTGTCAGGAAGCAACCTAGTTACAACTGTAATACCAAGCAAATACGTACACAGACGACATTTAAACCACAAAACAGTATAATGGAAGATTGAGCTGTAGAACCAACCCGCTTGTTTCAGGTATTCTTCTTCTCATCATTAAAAAATCATATTATTTTAAATGATAATTAATTGAAACCCTCAGCTGCCGACAGGTGTTGATATAGCTCGATGGGGACAGCTGAAAATGTGTGACCCGACTACAACTCAAACCCGGGATCTCCTGCTTACATGGCAGATGCTCTATCCACCTGAGCCACCAAGGACACAGATGAATAGCTCAACTGCAGAGACTTATCCCTTGCACGCTTCCAGTGAAACCCACATTCCCAACTGTCCACAATCTACATACGTAATGTTCCTAATAGATATTTGTCCATCTACTCATTACCCAAGTTCGGGCAACCTCTGCGGATACACACAGACGAAGTCAATGGCTGGGTAGCCATTTAACTATATACGAAGATAGTAATTGTTCTCGAAAGAGCAGATACCATTGATGACCGTGGAGCTTCTCTAGAATAAATAATTGGAACCCTCAGCTCCGACTGAGGGCCTTATAGTCCTATTAAATGTGGCTGCATTTGTACTCTCTGTCTGATTTGGGTTCCTTCTTGCCCTTATACAATGTAGAGTTCGCCTCCTGCTGTAGTTAACTGTGGTAGACAACCACCTCTTCTTTGTGCAGCACTGCCTGTGGTTTGGAACGTTGTCCATCCACATAATACAATGCTGTGAACAATACCAAAGACTTGGGCTACACATATCTCACATTTTCCTGCTTCCAGTTTCCCAGTGATTATTTCACATGTGCAGTAATCCAGATATTGCGTCCAGGAAATGTTGTAACAAAAAATACCGCCACAGTGCACCGTAATTACTCGCTGATTGACACACTATCTTTTTCCGTTCCTTTAACTGTCTCGTGTTGCAGAGCAGCCCCAGCTACGGACACCCTGCCGTCACACTATGTGACGTCCAAGGTCTGCGCACGACTGGAAGACCTCTGCTAACGTTTTCCCACACTTGCATTCACTTGAAGTGAGTAATTAATATGTTATGTTACTTTACCAATGTCAACTTTAAGTTTTCGGAACAGTATATATTACTGAGTGAGTTTTCAGAGCAAGATGCTTCCAAGTACCCCTACCCTTATTGCCAACCTCTAAATACAGGTATAGTGTCATACACAATTAAGAACTGACAAGGGAACAATCCCAAGTGAGAAATCAACTATCTTGATGAAACTTGGTGAGTGTGTAAAGGGGGAAAATAATGCAATACCTATTCTTTGGTTCGTGCCCAAATTCGCTTTTAAGGGGTAAAACACACCGTGGAAGGTAATTTCGCATATTAGGTTTGGAGGGAATATCTTAGAAACGATGATATGTAAAAAATGTGCCTCGTACAAAGGTTGATATGGAATTAACGTTCTTGAAATCTGTACAATCAAATTTTCAAAATACCCCACCACCATTAAACAATTTTGAAAAACGAAAATTTTGGTAACAACGTAAATTAAAGAAGCTTTGAAGCTACGTACATTAATGTGCATTAGATCTGGTTTCTCAAATAACATTTTTGGAAAATAGGCGGTACGCAATGTGCTGTCAGAGTGATTTCAGTATATTGAATTAAAATATCTAAAAATTCACTATTGGTCTAGTTAATTATTTTAATTATATTTTTTATTTTTTAAAATAGTTATTTTATGTTTTACATTCGCGTCTTCTTTGTTGTTTACCGTTTCACATTAATGCATGCTGTTGATTGAAAATAATAAGTAATTCTTTATTATGATACAGAATCATTACAATAAAGATATTCTATAAATATACGCTTAAAACATTACGTTTTCATACACCATGCAGATAACACTAACGATATTTCTTCACATAATATACAGGACAGAGAACGCAATATAAAACAAAATTCTGCAGGATTTTAGCTTGTTGCGGATGATCCTCTAAGTGGCCTGATTTGTATCAGGCTTATTTCAGTACATTAGTAAGCTGTGGCGAAAAGAATGATTACGTACTAGCGACTGCAGAATAATTATATTGTTTCTCAATTGGAAATTGGCATCAAAATCATTGAACAGAACTGAAACTGAAAATTTACTCATAAGGTTCTCTATGGAGACAAACAATCTGATAACATCGTCATGCCAGGCGTTGGGACGGTGAATCGAGCAAGGTTCTCAAAATAACCATAGTCATAAATGCACCGTTATGGAAATACAGCCATTGGTTCAAATGGCTCTGAGCACTATGGGACTCAACTTCTAAGGTCATCAGTCCCCTAGAACTTAGAACTACTTAAACCTAACTAACCTAAGGACATCACACACATCCATGCCCAAGGCAGGATTCGAACCTGCAACCGTAGCGTCGAGCACTTCCAGACGGTAGCGCCTAGAACCGCTCGGCCACCCCGGCCGTCAAATACAGCCATTAAATTAGAATCTACTAGCGATGAGTTCGTGGAAGTGTGTGCATTTAAAGCAACTACCCCAGCTAAAATCTGTTATGCAAAAGAAAGAAGTTGGTAACTGCATTATCTGCAGTAAATGGTTTGAGGTGAACAGTGAAAGGTCGGTAAACTTTAGACTCTTAATCATAACTGTTCATGTAAGACATGTTAGAGTACCTGTGATATTTGTTGTGATAGCTTCACTAGTAAATGTACTATACCAGCAGTACCGTAATGCCATTAATTTCTTATGATAAAGAGTTATATGACAGAAACACCCAAAAGTCTTTAGTAGAAAAACTTCTGCGACCTCTTTGCTGATTTGATACTGTTTTCTGTGAGTAGGCTCTCAATGGAGCATTTCTGACCTATGGCTATCTGAAAAAATTTGCTTGATTTGACGTCTTCTACCCCGCTCTATCCTCTTTTACCAGATTGTTTTTCTCAGTTCTGTATATTGCCATAAGCGGCAGCAATACAGCGAAATGTAATATGTTGCCATCTAATAATAGGTGTGGTCCACTCACGTACAGGGTGTTTTCGTGAGACCGTGGAAAAGTGTAACAGGACATAGAGAATGCTCCACACCAATTTGAGATAGTGAACCTGTGATCAGAGAAGGTAGTTTAAGGAGATATGGAAGTAAACTTGTCTACCGCTTTGTCTAGCTACACTGTTTTCCAGCATATTTACAACTAACATGTGTACAAGTTTGCACGTACTGTGCTGTTTATTTACATGTAAATTCTTTATATCCTGGAAGGAAACAAGGACGACGAGCCAGATTCCAGGAAGTCATAATGCAAGTTTTATTTACTTTACTAGTCCATAAGGTGGCTCTAATATATAGTATTTACATCGTCCCATGACAGAACGTGACAGAATCAACGACAGACCCATTCATTACTCAGTGCTATTCAGAGATGCGCAGTATACTACGATGGACCAGTACGGGTACAGTATTTCCTAGGCGCTGGATTGGAAGAGGAGGTCCTATTACATGGCCTACGAGGTAACCTGACCTGATTCCCCTTGATTATTTTCTATGGGGATGTCTAAAGTCATTTGTGTATGAGACCCCAGTGGATACGGAGATGGAATGTTTTGCCATAATTGCAGCTGTATGTGGTGTGATTCGAAATACGCCAGAGATAGTTGTCAGGGTACGTCATGACCTTGTTCGACGATGTCATGCTTGCATTGAGGTTGATGGCCGTCACTTTCAGCACATTTTGTAAGATACAATGTCAGTGATGGTATTTGCAGTTAACTAAAATAAATAAAAAAGTATACATTATCATCTCCTTAAGATAGCTTCGGAGAAGCAACATGTTCCCTACCCCAAATTGTTCAGTGAAGCATCCTCTGTCAAATTTTTTCGCGCTATTGCGGATCCATCCCGTATGTGTATAGTGTTACACCACAGCCTTTCCAAACCGGCGTCAGTAACTTGCAGCTAGGTGAGCGAGAAGGATGCCGTCGTATTCCACTGGCAAAAGCTGGGAAGGTGGTTAACTGAAAGTCTCCATTCAGCCAATGGCGTGAGCCTGTTACAACTCGCCTAGCTCTAGTGCGGCTGCCGGGGCTGGAACACTGTCGAAGCAGCTTGATACGAGGGCTATTTTGCTGCTGGGGTGATATGGACTACACCAAGACCAGGTTTGGTGCAGCATTCTTTCCGTGATCTACATGATCAAAACTTAGGTCTTGTCGCAAAAGGGCTGTACTGAAAGGCTAAAAAATCCAGCCTACCCTGAGATGTACTCAACGACAGGTGTCTACCAGATGAAAGTCATCCAGCATCGACTACGGGCTGCACCTAGTCCTGCTACAGCTGGGATTTGAACATGTGCCTTCCAGCTGGGATCTTATTATCGAACTTCATCTGACTCCAAGATGCCACCCAGGGTCCCTGTTTCACGCACCATGCCTGAGGACGCCTCATTTCTGCCCCAGAGTCACCGGCTTTTGGCGTTCAGAGCTTCCGTGCCATTAGCATTTGGCGACCAACAGGCGCTGCTTCATCAATAAAGGTAACTGATTGAAGCGACTCCGACCGCTGACATTCGTGCCCAGTCAACACGCTACCGGTATTGTGCTTACGTCGGGTCAGCTGCGTGAAGGCAATACACGCCATCGAGACAACGCCTTTGGTTTCTATATGAGTTCTGTTACATATGGTTGTTGTTATTTTCACTGATTGTATGAGTCCTCGACGGCCAAAGTGCTGGCTCATTGTACCTGGTGCTCACTGTTCCTGCCTGTAGCAACATCGTGGCCTGAAACGAGTTTGTGCACTCGGACCATCCATCCAAAGCTACAGTTGGTTGTTAGACCGAGAGTTGAATCAGTTTCTATCTCTACCTTCAAGGTAACGTGACGACATGTAGCGGGCAGTTGACTGCGAAACGTGCCAAGCCTTGAGTGAGTGATCACACATTCCTGCCAGACCCCATCAAGATGGGTCCTATCTTATAGAGAAAAATGTGGAAAATACCTCGGTATGAATGTTTACCTTGGAATATTGTCCAACCCCCACCCCGCATGAACAATGGACCTTGCCGTTGGTGGGGAGGCTTGCGTGCCTCAGCGATACAGATAGCCGTACCGTAGGTACAACCACAACGGAGGGGTATCTGTTGAGAGGCCTGACAAACGTGTGGTTCCTGAAGAGGGGCAGCAGCCTTTTCAGTAGTTGTAGGGGCAATAGTCTGGATGATTGACTGATCTGGCCTTGTAACAATAACCAAAACGGCCTTGCTGTGCTGGTACTGCGAACGGCTGAAAGCAAGGGGAAACTACAGCCGTAATTTTTCCCGAGGGAATGCAGCTTTACTGTATGATTAAATGATGATGGCGTCCTCTTGGGTAAAATATTCCGGAGGTAAAATAGTCCCCCATTCGAATCTCCGGGCGGGGACTACTCAAGAAGATGTCGTTATCAGGAGAAAGAAAACTGGCGTTCTACGGATCGGAGCGTGGAATGTCAGATCCCTTAATCGGGCAGGTAGGTTAGAAAATTTAAAAAGGGAAATGGATAGGTTAAAGTTAGATATAGTGGAAATTAGTGAAGTTCGGTAACAGGAGGAATAAGACTTCTGGTCGGGTGACTACAGGGTTATAAACACAAAATCAAATAGGGGTAATGCAGGAGTAGGTATAATAATGAATAGGAAAATAGGACGCGGGTAAGCTACTACAAACAGCACAGCGAACGCATTGTTGTGGCCAAGATAGATACGAACCCCACGCCTACTACAGTAGTACAAGTTTATATGCCAACTAGCTCTGCAGATGACGAAGAAATTGAAAAAATGTATAATGAAATGAAAGAAATTATTCAGATAGTGAAGGGAGACGAAAATTTAATAGTCATGGGTGACTGGAATTCGAGTGTAGGAAAAGGGAGAGAAGGATAAGTAGTAGGTGAATATGGATTGGGGCTAAGAAATGAAGTGGCAGCCGCCTGGTAGAATTTTGGACAGAGCACAACATAATCATAGCTAACACTTGGTTTAAGAATCATGAAAGAAGGTTGTACACATGGAAGAACCCTGGAGATACCAAAAGGTTTCAGATTGATTACATAATGGTAAGACGGAGATTTCGGAACCAAGTATTAAATTGTAAGACATTTCCACGGGCAGATGTGGACTCTGACCACATTCTATTGGTTATAAACTGTAGATTAAAACTGAAGAAACTGCAAAAAGCTGGGAATTTAAGGAGATGGGACCTGGATAAACAGAAAGAACCAGAGGTTGTACAGAGTTTCAGGGAGAGCATAAGGAAACAACTGTCACAACTGGGGGAAAGAAATACAGTAGAAGAAGAATGGGTAGCTCTGCGGGATGAAGTAGTGAAGGCAGCAGAGGATCAAGTAGGTAAAAAGACGAGGGCTAGTAGAAATCCTTGGGTAACAGAAGAAATATTGAATTTAATTGATGAAAGGAGAAAATATAAAAATGCAGTAAATGAAGCAGGCAAAAACGGATACAAACGTCTCAAAAATGAGATCGACAGGAAGTGCAAAATGGCTAAGCAGAGATGGCTAGAGGACAAATGTAAGGATGTAGAGGCTTATCTCACTAGGGGTAAGATAGATACTGCCTATAGGAAAATCAAAGGGACCTTTGGAGATAAGAGAACCACTTGTATGAACATCAAGAGCTCAGATGGAAACCCAGTTCTAAGCAAAGGGAAAGCAGAAAGGTGGAAGGAGTATATAGAGGGTCTATACAAGGGCGATGTACTTGAGGACAATATTATGGAAATGGGAGAGGATGTAGATGATGATGAAATGGGAGATATGATACTGCATGAAGAGTTTGACAGAGCACTGAAAGACCTGAGTCGGAACAAGGCCCCCGGAGTAGACAACATTCCATTGGAACTACTGACGGCCTTGGGAGAGCCAGTCCTGTCAAAACTCTACCATCTGGCGAGCAAGATGTATGAAACAGGCGAAATACCCTCAGACTTCAAGAAGAATGTAATAATTCCAATCCCAAAGAAAGCAGGTGTTGACAGATGTGAAAATTACCGAACTATCAATTTAATAAGCCACAGCTGCAAAATACTAACATGAATTCTTTACAGACGAATGGAAAAACTAGTAGAAGCCGACCTCGGGGAAGATCAGTTTGGAATCCGTAGAAACACTGGAACTCGTGAGGCAATACTGACCTTGCGACTTATCTTAGAAGAAAGATTAAGGAAAGGCAAACCTACGTTTCTAGCATTTGTAGACTTAGAGAAAGCTTTTGACAATGTTGACTGGAATAATCTCTTTCAAATTCTAAAGGTGGCAGGGGTAAAATACAGGGAGCGAAGGGCTATTTACAATTTCTACAGAAACCAGATGGTAGTTATAACAGTCGAGGGACGTGAAAGGGAAGCAGTGGTTGGGAAGGGAGTAAGACAGGGTTGTAGCCTCTCCCCGATGTTATTCAATCTGTATATTGAGCAAGCAGTAAAGGAAACAAAAGAAAAATCCGGAGTAGGTATTAAAATTCATTGAGAAGAAATAAAAATTTTGAGGTTCGCCGATGACATTGTAATTCTGTCAGAGACACAAAGGACTTGGAAGAGCAGTTTAATGGAATGGACAGTGTCTTGAAAGGAGGATATAAGATGAGCATCAACAAAAGCAAAACGAGGATAATGGAATGCAGTCGAATTAAGTCTGGTGATGCTGAGGGAATTAGATTAGGAAATGAGATACTCAAAGTAGTAAAGGAGTTTTGCTATTTGGGGAGCAAAATAACTGATGATGATCGAAGTAGAGAGGATATCAAATGTAGACTGGCAACGGCAAGGAAAGCGTTTCTGAAGAAGAGAAATTTGTTAACATCGAGTATAGATTTAAGTGTCAGGATGTCATTTCTGAAAGTATTTGTATGGAGTGTAGCCATGTATGGAAGTGAAACATGGACGATAAATAGTTTGGACAAGAAGAGAATAGAAGCTTTCGAAATGTGGTGCTACAGAAGAATGCTGAAGATTAGATGGGTAGATCACATAACTAATGAAGAAGTATTGAATAGGATTGGGGAGAAGAGAAGTTTGTGGCACAACTTCACCAGAAGAAGGGATCGGTTGGTAGGACATGTTCTGAGGCATCAAGGGATCACCAGTTTATTATTGGAGGGCAGCGTGGAGGGTAAAAATCGTAGAGGGAGACCAAGAGATGAATACACTAAGCAGATTCAGAAGGATGTAGTTTGCAGTAGGTACTGGTAGATGAAGAAGCTTGCACAGGATAGAGTAGCATGGAGAGCTGCATCAAACCAGTCTCAGGGCTGAAGACCACGACAACAACATTGTCCAACACCTGTACACAATAAAGTGCTTTGTTTCAAAATATTTGAGTTCTTACAGTAGACCAGTGAGTACCAATAGCTTGAGAACCAGTACGATATTTAGCTCGAAATTAATGTGAATAAGAATGTTAACAATATACGTCATAAATTAACTTTCAGAGAAAATTAAACATTGTCGCTCAAAGTTGTCAATGTCAAATATCGTTGAGAGTGAATCTCAGCCGAAAGACTGTAACCATTCGTGCAGACGAGAGTAACTAGCAAGACGCGATGTGCTCCGGATTGTGTATTATTGTCCAGAGCACGATTTCTGCTAAAGCTGACTGTTTTTAGGGGGGAGGGCGGGGGGTGGGGGGTGAGAGGAGCTAAAAGAATGTGCAACGAGTAGGGACGTCCAGAATGTGGTAATTCTAGAAAAGGACGAAGCAATATGACGAAATTTTCCTTTTGAGCGGTGCAGTTGACGCAGCAGATGCTTTTCAAGTGGACGTCGGAATTTCTGTTTCTGACCACTGACAACTGTGGGGAAGATGTAAAACATCAAAGCGCATTGCAATCGTTTTAGTAACTCGTTGCAAGTTGGCGCTAAGGACGAGCCGAATGAAACAGTGTGGAGACGTGAGGGCGGCTTTTAGCGTGCGCTGATGGCTATTTGCGCGGCTAGGAGAGCGGCATTTCGCAGCAACAGAGACGACGGCCCGAGGCTGGGTCCTCACCTCCCGCCGTGTCACCGACACGCGCCGCGCTCAGGAAATAACTCCACCACGAGAGCCGCAATTTCGTCGCGTACAGCCGCTTTCCCGGCCTCCGATCGAGCTGCAGTCCCACTAACACTTCCAAATATTTATTCTGGTGGATCGTGTCAACAATCCAGCTGTTCCTCTACAATAGCTGATACTGTTTCGCTTCTGCATTTGCAGCTAATACCGTACTCGGCGCTATTATGCGAACCGGGGTATACTTAAATTCAGTACTGCTCTACTCGCCATCGACAGCAGTGTAATGAGTCAAGATTTTTCTACATCTACATCTCTATGATTACTCGGCGATTAATACTTACGTGTTTCGCAGAGGGTTGACTGGACAGCCTTCGGACTACCTATCTACCTTCCACTCTCGAGTTGCAGTGAACACCGGAAACTTACTTCGAGCTCTGATTTCTCATATTTTATTACGATAGTAATTTCTTGCTACGTATGTGGAAGTCAACAAAGCACAGTCACGCTCGGTGGAGTTGTTGATTACCTGCTAGTTCCATCGTGAGAAGAAATATTCCTTCTTTTCAGTTATTGCCATCCCAACTCGCATATTATATCCGTGACTCTCTCTCCTCTTTCGCAATAATACAAAAGAAGCAGTCCTTCTTTGAACTTTTTCAGCGTCCTCCGTCGATCCTACCTGGAAAAGATTCCATTCTACGCAGCAGTACTCTATAAGAGGACGGTTAAGCGTACTGATGCAGTCTGTTTAGTAGAATCCTTGCTTTTTCTAAGTGTTGAGTGCTGTGCCAGTTAAATGCAGTCACTGGTTCTCCTTCCCCACAATCTTTCCTATTCGATGGTTTCCATATAAGTTGTTCATAATGGACACCCCTAGGTATTTAGTTCAATCGATAACCTTTAAATTTGTGTATTATCATGTAACTAACACGTAACCGAATCTTTTTAGCACTCATGTGAAAGATCTCGCACTTTTTAGTGTTCTCGGTCAGTTACATCCTGTCTGAATCATTTAGCAATTCATTTTCATCTTATACCATCGCCTACAAAGCATCTAAGAGGGTGGCTCAGGTTGTCTCCAAAATCGTTTATATAAATTAATAACAGCAGAATGCCTTTAACGCTTCCCTCGCAACCCCAGGTACACCTTCAGTTTCACTAGATGGCTTATCTGTGACCTTTCAAACAGAAAATCACGAATCTCTCCGCAATGCTCAAACGACATTCTATAAGCCTTAAGTATAATTAGACTCAACTTGCGACGAACGGTGTCAAGATCCGCGTGCAAATACAGAACTATTTAATCAGTTTCCAAAAATTGTCGCTGAGTTTTATAAACAGCCATCAAAAAGTTTCCGCTCGAAGGCCACACAGTCCGAAATTTGTATGCCCATCAGGCAAAATAGTCATGAGCATTGAGGCAATCGCACCACCGAGGCGCCCGGTTGAATATACCCGTTGGGTAAAACACTGTGTCCTGCTGCGGGAAGAAGTCCTTAACCACCTGCTGCAAATCCTTGTTGGACAGGAATCTTCGAGCGTTCAATGCCATTTTTAAGGGATCGATGGGGTGATAATCGCATTTGGAGAGATCAGGACTATAGGGTTGGTGCTCGAGGGTCTTCCACTTGTCCGAAGTGGATGATCGACCGAAGTCTTGTGTGACCAGCACGGAACTTGGCGCACCATTCCACAACGGTACTTTTCAACAGACATACTGCCTCATATACATTATTCATTCTCCGATAGATGCCTGCCGGTTTGACCCCTTCCGCAGCCAACAAAAGAATAACAGCACGTTGATCATGTTCGGAAGCATTTGGTTACAACGTCACCATAGTTTACGTTTCCGCATTTGTCACACGCACGTTGGAAAGACACGAATAACACACGCATCTCTTGCCTTCAAGTCACTGCTTATATACCCGCATCGGTGTAGAATTACGCTGCGTATGCGCTGCAGAAACGCCCTCAAACGGAAACTTTTTGATGGATCCTTATAGACTACATTTAGTACCTGCAGTAAAATATTGTTGTCGTGATACTTCTCATTCGTAAAGAAAATACACTGACGGAAAAAAATCCAGCACCAAGAAGGACTGGTGCGACATAAACGCAAGTTAGAAGACGTATTTCGACATCTGAGAGACGATGTCTATTAAAATTTCGAGCCAGTCGCAAAAAATTCTCGCTAGCAGCGCCCCTAGGAGGATACAAATCAGGTCTCCTATAAATACACGCTATAACGGACGTGAGCGTTAGCTGCCTTTGAGAGAGGACATGGTGAGTTAATGTTATTCAAGACTGAATTTAAGACGACAAGGACGCCATTAGCCTATCAACAGCTCAGTGAGTTTGGATGAGTTCGTATAACAGGGCTACGAGACGCTGGGTGTTCCTACTGCGATATTGTTGGTAGCGGCGGTCACCAGAATGTACAGACGCAAGAAGACAGGGCTCCGGACGGCCACATCGCATTACCAAGAAATAAAACCATCGTGTTCGGCGTATGGATCGTACTGCATCTGCAGCAGCAATTTGAGCAGTAGGTGCCATCAGAGTGACACAACGAACTGTTACAAATCGGTTACTTTAAGGACGATTCCGAGCCGGAAGCCCTGTAGGGTGCATTCCACTGACCGAAAACCACCGACATTGGAGATTTCAGTGGTGTCAAGAGAGGGCTCATTGGACGGCATGGTGGAGGTCTGTTGTGTTTTATCACGAAAGTTCGTTCTGCGTCGAAGCAGTGATGGTCATGTGCTGGATAGAGGAAGGTCATTTGAGGACCTGCAACCAACCTGTCTGTGTGCTAGTCACATTGGAGCTGCGCCTAGACTTATGGTCCACTGTGTGATTTTGTATGACAGCAGCAGCGCTCTCGTGGTTATTCCACGCACCCTGATACGAAATTTGTACGTCAGTCTGGTGATTCGACCTGTTGTGCTGCCATTCATGAACAGCATTCCAGGAAGTGCTTTGGGACAGGATAACGCTCACCCACATGTCGCTGTTGTAACCAAACATTTTTTGCAGAGTGGCCACATGTTGGCTTGGCTGTCTCGATCACCAGATCCGTCTCCGATCGAGCACACACGGACATCATCGGAGGACAACTCAAATGCCATCCACTACCAACACCAACTGTCCCTGTATTGACCGACCAAGTGATACAGGCATGGAATTCCATCCCGTAAACTGACATTCGGCACTTGTAAAACACATTACATGCACGTTTGCATCCTTGGATTCAACATTCTGTCAGTTACACCGATTTAATGTATCACCTTTTCACGTTTCTAATGACTTTTCTCGCACTTACAATAACCTGTGATCTTGCAGTGTTAATCACTTACATATGTTACCTAGATAATTCTATTCGCGAAATTACATTACTCTACTTTAATTGTTTTTGGGTGCTGCTATTTTTTCAGTCAGTATATATTTATTTATGTATGGCTTATTTAACCTGACTAGCTGGAGCAAGCCATACCAAAGATATTATCAAACCTTCCCAATAATAATAATAATGATAATATTGGTAATAATAAGAACAACTGACACTGAAAATAATAAAAGTGAAGGGTGTTTAAACTGATATAGATCAGCTTAGCACATATGAAGCCATTTTTAATATTAACAGAAGCGGTATGGATAAAGGAAGTGGAGAATATTAAAATGATCGAGACAGTGGCTTTCAGGAAAGGACAGAATGTAAACAGAGATATCTGACATCTGACGACAATGGGTAGGGACATATGAAATAGCAGAGTTTTTCTTTGCTATTTAATGTATCAGATGGTCATCGTCACCTGTTTACCGCTAAAGAACCTCATCTGTGATGACTGTCAGTTTATGTTTCTCGTTACAGAAAGAACATGATGACACAAAAATGTACCTTTAACATTTGTTATACTGACTTAACATCATCATCACCATCATCGTCATCATCATTAGCTTTTTGATATATACTGCCTGAGAAAGGTCTCCTTTTTTCCTTTCCATCCATTACGGTTTTCACCTGCAAGCATCAATGTCATTCTTTCCTATTTCTGATGTCATCTAGCCATTTTTCATTAGGCCGTCATCTCTTTCGTTACTTATGTCGTGGAATGCGCCAGAGAAAATCCTTCATCTCACTACAATTCATTCTCTTTGATACATTGGGGGACTGATGACCTTCGCTGTTTAGTCCCCCTTATACATCCCAACAACCACCACCACCTTGATACATGTCCGCCCATCTCCATTACATTCTCATGACGTCTTCTCGCTTTGGTCACTGGCGCAGTTATTTGCTTTCCTGTCTCTCCTAGAAATTCATAAAAATTATCACCCCACTGCTCGCCCGGATTGCTTCAGCTTTAAATTGTTTTTCGATTTAAAACGTATGTCTCACACCCAAGGGGTAAAATAAGAAATACGCATTGATGATAAACTTTCCTTTTCAGACACACAGGACATTTCATTTGCAAAACCGCATTTATTTCCCCGAAAGTGTGAAAAGCCATTTTTATACATCTGTTTATTCCTTTTCCTGTCCACCCAGTCATTTTCGTCAACTGGTCTAAAAATAAAAAATCATTAACTAACACTGTGATTTAGAATCTTAATCTCTACTATTTTCTTTTCGATAGAATCTTTATACATTACAGTTGCCAAACTGAAAGTGATTTTCAGTCCCGCTTTCAAACTCGCTGTATTAATTTCTTTCAACCGTTGATGATGTCCATTTGCACTAAAGGAAACAGTCCAATATCATCGTCAAAACAAAGGATCTACATCTACATCTAAATACATACTTTGGAAGCCAGCGTACGGTACGTAGTGGAGGGTACCCTTTACCGCTACTAGTAATTATCTTTCTTGTGCCACTCGAAAACAGAGCGAGGGAAAAACGACTGTCTGTATGCCTCCTTATGAGAACTAATGTAACTTGTCTTCGTGATACTTACACGAAATGTATATCTGCCGCAGTAGAATCGTTCCGCAGTTATCCTCACATGCCGAATCTCTAAATTGACTCAGTGATGTTCCTCGAAATGAACGTCACTTTCCCTCCATGGATTCCCATTGTAATTCCTGAAGCATCTACGTAATACTTGCTTCTCGTTCGGACCTACCGGTAACAAATCTAGCAACACGCCTCTGGATTGCCTCAATGCCTTCCTTTGCTCCCAGTTTGCGCGGATGCCAAACACTCGAGCAGTACTCAAGAACAGGTCGCGCTACCGTTCTATTGCAGCCTCCTCTACACAAAAACCACACTTTTCTAAAATTGTCCCAATAAACGGATGCCGACCATTCGCCTTCCCTACTAAAATCCTTACCTGCTAGTTCCATTTCATATTGCTCTGCAACGTTATGCGCACAGCAGCACAGTACCAATGGTATATTCGAACATCATGTGTTTGTATTACCTACTAGCCTATATTGACTTACGTCTTTTTACATTTAGAGCTACCTGTATTTACCATTCATCACACCAACTAAAATATTTGTCATAGACGTTTTGTATACTTCTACAATCACTCAAAGACGACACCTTGCCGTACACCACAACATTATCAGCAAACAACTTCAGATTGCTGCCTATTCTGTCCGTCATGTCATTTACGTACACAGAAAATAAAAGCGGTCCTATAACACTTCCATGGGGCACTCCTGAAGATACACTCGCCTCTGATGAACACTCGCTGTCGAGGACAACGTACTTGTTTCCCTCACGTAACAAGCCTGCGAACCACTCATGTAACTGGGAACCTATTCCCTATGCTCATACCTTCGTTAACAGCCTTCAGTGGGTCACCATGTCAAACGCTTTTCGGAAATCTAGGAATCTAAAATATACTTGTTGCCCTTTATCCCCAGCTCAGATGTTTATTTATGGATGTGGCATCGTTAATTTAAGGAGTTGCCGGATGCCCTTCCTGTCTCTCCCAAGACGGAATATGTACATCCCAATTCTTTGTGTGTAGTGTTACTGTTTGTGAATGTGATCGAAAATATTCTAAATGTTTGCGAATCGTGGAACTGAGGCGGGACTTGGGAACTAGTCCGGTATTTAGTAAGCAGTATCTGGAAAATCACTTGAAACCACATCTAGGCTGGCCGCCATACCGGCTCTCAGGGTTAATCCACCAGGCAGATTCGATCCGGGGCCGGCGCGGATTGCAGTCCCGGAAAAGGCGCTGTTACATGCATGGCTGTCCAGGTGCGTGTTGAGGAAACTGACCATTCTTAAAGGAAAAACTATATATTTGTTTTACCCTTTAGTATAACAGAATGTCACAGCGTACATGTGTTATTGACGGCACAGTTTGAGAGAACTGATGAGATGTCATGGATGTCAAATGAGGGGAATGTCGATTCTAATACGCAATCCTGGCGGCCACCTAATACTACTTGTTTCCATTGCGACCTTAGAGTCCCAGACATGCCACTGCGCTTGCGGTACATCAGGTTCGAGTGAAACCAATATATTACACCTGGAGAAAAACGGTGCCAGTTTTTGCAAGGAGAAAGTTGATTTTAACAGTAAAAAGGCACTGCCACAATATATAAGGTACATGGGTAGTCCAAATGCAAAAGCCGCTAAATGCATGATAAGCGAAACTGAGAAAATGACGAAAAAATCGTACCATCCAAACTACCCATGTTTAAGACTTCATTTCTTTTTTGAAAATAAGTAAAATATAATTACTTACTTGTTATTAATGGTTGATATCTGTGATTAATTTTTATACGTTAAAAACTAAAGTGAAATATTTTAGCGGTTTCTGCACCCGAGTTCTGCAGTTAGCAAGTTTTGCAAATATCTCGATCCAGTTACGAAACAATTATTCGGTTTCAAAACCTGATAGTCGGTGATATGTTAGGAATGACAGAGGGATGGAATTTAATTATTGCGAATATAAATAGAATACGTTTTATTTCAAAGAGAAGTCTTAAAATTCTACAATAACCGCATATAAAAATACGAATGTGATATTACTTTTCCAGGCAAAACTGACTTATTTAACGACAAAAAGAGAGCAGGTACATTAGTTTTTCTAAATACAGCAACGTCGTTTTGACATCACAAGATATTGTAGAAAATAAAATAATTTCCTAATTCCATCTTAGTGAAACATCTATAAAATTTTATAAATCATAAAATTTTGCGGGAAGTTGCATCCCAGTTAAAACAGAGACAAAATATTCTAGAAAATGAAATTGGCTTAAAATTGCTTTTAAGTGACATCGACATTAACACTGTCAATCAACTCAAAATCGCTTCCGACTTCTTCCTCGTTCTGAAGACTGCCATTGGCAAGAGCGGCTCTAATAGTGCATTCCTGCTCGTCTAACACTTCGGTGTAGAATTTGAGTTAGTCGTTGGTAACCCAGTCTTCACCAAAGTGCAACTGCAAAAGCTATTCGACGTTTCCTAGTTTGCCTTCTGAAAGTTCTGTACCTCTTGTGATCGGTGTTGGACCGTTTATTTTGCTGAATTTTTTCCCCTTTTTAGGATGCTCTTCCCCTCTCCCGCTTCAAAATTGTAGAAGGGGTCTCCACGAACTAGACAAATCTTCTTGTTTTTGCTTTTCGAGAAAACGATTTTTTTGGCTTTTTGAATCTGGACATGCCAGTTACCAGTCACTTTCAGTAAGCCTTTCGCATACGTCATAACAATTAGTGTCAACCCAGTTTTCATTGCATTGATTACATTGATTTTAATAATGCTTATCATAGTTTCCTTTTTTGGAAACATTTTCTTTCAACTGATCAGGACGCCGCTTCCTTTTCTGGAGGATTGTCACCCTCGGTTTCGTTCTGGTCATTTTCAACTCTACAATGGGTTCGATTTCTTGCAGGGTTCCTACTATTTCAATTACTCTCACATGATCCGCGTTTAAACCATCCACAAAACCACTCATTTTCTTCAAAACAGTAACGCAAATATTTCAGCATAAATCCTGCTGCTCTGTTGAACTGTGCATAGCGGCGTATATGTCGACAGCGCATCGGCAGCGAGAGCTTCATTGTTGGGTACGCGTTCGCTACGGCGCAGTCAACCTAACTCTGAATAAGAAAAATATACCTTCTAATCCTAACAAACTGAAATTTAGCCTAACAAACTGAAATTTAGTCTTGATTGGTAAGTTTGATGTCAGTTGGCGCGCTTTGCATCCGGACATGGCACGACGACAGCCATGCCTGTTGAACTTGGCGGGTTTTGCAAACGTTGGATATTTAGCAGGCCTTGCACCCGATGACAACGTGCAGTAAGCTGCTTCTGCAACCGAACACGATTTTCTACAGCCATTTTAAACGGTTTATAGCTAGTTTTTCACAATGAAACCTATTTCATCGTGTAGGTGCTGTACGGAAGTGTGTTCAACTCAGAATCGACAAAAAATGCATTTAGCAGCTTTTGCATCTGGGCTACACACACCGTAATCACATTTGTCGGTTTGCGATACTTTGTTCCCAAAACTGATTCGAAACATTGCAACGGCCCTCCTCACTTTTCAAGGACATAGGGAAGATTCACAAATTATTGCGGTATGCCAACTGGAGAAATCAATATGCGGAATATAAAGAATCCATCCTTGTAAAATGCATAATTAAAACGACTCATCCTTGAAGTACCGGTCTCTAATGGGCCAGTTAATCTTTGTAAATTATCACAACAGCTCCTGCTCTCCCCCCCCCCCCCCCCAACACCACATTTGTTCAAATGATTCAAATGGCTCTGAGCACTATGGGACTTAACTTCTGAGGTAATTAGTCCCCTAGGACTTAGAACTACTTAAACCTAACTAACCTAAGGACATCGCACACATCCATGCCCGAGGCAGGATTCGAACCTGCGACCGTAGCGGTCGCGTGGTTCCAGACTGTAGCGCCTAGAACCGCTCGGACACCCCGGCCGGCTCTACATTTGTCCTATAACATGCGACGTCGATGGCACATTTATTTAAATTCACAGTAATGTTTCAAATAAGGGCAGGAAAGCTGCTTTGAAATTCTTGGTGAGGTAAAAAGGGGAGATTCCCGACTGCCTGTCCTCAAGGGTACAGTACAAAATGCAGCTCCGCTGCTTTCGGCACGATGTGGCCACGTCTTGCCAACTGTGTGAAGTGCCTGGCCTTGGTTTGGGTATGGTGTGATTCTGGGGTGGTTCCTTCAGGTAACCGCTGCTTGGGTTGGTATCAGCAGCCAAGTACTGGGTGACGTACTCAGCGGAAAAATTTGAATGGCGAAGCTGTCTGGACGCCAGCGACTCGTTAAAACGTCAGTTATGCGTAGTTCTCAATCCGTCTCCATCAACGCCGCCGCACCAGCATGTGAACAGTTTTTCATGAGATTAGCCGTGTCGTCTTTATCTTTTTGCATACTCCATTGTTCCCACTGTGGTTAGGGCCTTGATAAAGTACTCCTTGGTGTTATTAGAAGCATTAGAGCTATATGCTGTTTCTAAGTTTCCTGAAAAATATGTGTGTGTGTGTGTGTGTGTGTGTGTGTGTGTGTGTGTGTGAGAGAGAGAGAGAGAGAGAGAGAGAGAGAGAGAGAGAGAGGGCTACATTATTTAGTTTCATCTAATTTCAATACACCGATTGCCCTCAAATCGGCGCTAACTTGAGAAAAAAAAAAAAAAGGAAACAGAGATATGGGGAGATATGGTAGGCCAATATCAGCTTTGTTCTAACTGCCGAGGCAATAATCAACTCACTTTACTTGCTTTCCTCTCATAAATATAACTTTTAATTGTGCAGAGTAACGGTAGCTGGGTTGAAATACATGGTTGGACAAAAATATTAAAACTCCGCTATAAATACATGCTTGAACATAAATGCAGATAATTGCCAAAACTGAGGGTTCCACTGTTGTATTTGGCCACGAACGGCACTTGTGCAATGCCCTCACTGGGTTGTAATTGTCAGTCGTGGTCAGAAGAGTGTTCTGTGTAGTTGTGAGTGCATTATGTCGGGTCTAAGTGAATTCGAACGTGGACAAATTCTGGTGCTCACATGGCGGGTGTTTCCTTAACCAAAGTACATGAAGTGTTTGGTATTTAAGGAGGCACCGTATCGAAAATATATACCGCATATAGGAAAAGCGGAAAAACAACATCCGCAAAGTCATAACGAGTACGCAAGTATATGTTGAGTGATCGTGCCAGACAGTCAATGAAGATGTTTGCGACGAAAAATAGGAAGACGACGGCAAAAAAAGTCACTGCTGAACTGTATGTCACGCTCCCAAACCCCGTCGGTATCAAAACAACGTGAAGTGAACCCCAATACGCTGGGATTTGCAGGTCAAGCTTGAATTTCGAAAACAAACATCAGTGGAGCAAATGCCTGAACAGGAAAACGGGGTGCAGTAGCCATAAAACCGGGACTATGGAGGAATGGAAGAAAATCGTTTGGTTGGATGAGTCTTGTTGCCGCTGTTTCTCGCTTCTTGCTGACATGGCCCGTTGCAAGTCTATCTTGCAGACTGCCTGCTGCCAAGTGAAAATCGCAGGGTTTTGGGTCGACATACCTTGGTATTCCATGAACCGCTTGGTTAATCTGCCAGTTCGCATTACTTCCAAGGAGTGTGTGACAATTTTGGCTGATAAGGTCCATCCCATGGTACAATATTTGTTCAGTGGTGATTTTATGTTTCAACACGACATTGCACCTGTTCACACATGTCACATTGTCCAGGATTGATTCTGTGAGCACGAGGACGAACTGTTGCATCTTGCCTGGCCACTACAATCACCAGATCTCAATATTACTCGTATTAAGCGTTCGTCGTTTACTTTGGAGAGAAGAGTGCATGTCGCTATCCACCTCCAGCATCGTTACCTGAACTTGCCAGTGTTTTGCAGGAAGAATGGTGTAACATTCCCATGATAACAATACAGGACCCCTATTTATCCATTCCAAGACAACTGGAAGATGTTTTGAAATGTAAATGTGAAATCTTATGGGACTTAACTGCTAAGGTCACCAGTCCCTAAGCTTACACACTACTTAGCCTAAAGTATCCTAAGGACAAACACACACACCCATGCCCGAGGGAGGACTCGATCCTCCGCCAGGAGCAGCCGCACAGTCCATGACTGCAGTGCACTAGACCGCTCGGCTAATCCCGCGCGGCAGATGTTTTGAAAGCCAACGGTTTTCTCACACCGTCTTAGTCATAGTAATGTGCTATGCTTTCGGTGATTCTATACGTTTGTCTATCCCTGTACCTTATCCCATGGAAGATATGGCAAACAAGAGATCCACTATCAGCAAAGCTACTGCAGACGAACCTCTCCTGCAAGTAGGCAAAAGAGCCCTTCTTACTTGTGCCACGGATAAACTATATAATCATCCTCGTTTCGTGTGAGTTTATTTTATTAGCGTGGCTCCATCTCCCCGAAGGAAAATCCTACCCCTGCACCCAGTTTCCACCCGCCAGTCGCCTCTTCACTCCGTCCTGATGCTTTGTTATGCTGTTTGCGGAAGTCTGAATCGTGTTCGTCTGATAGGTTATTTATCGTTAAGTAATCGGTAAGTTGAACGCGCGTTAATGAAGGGCTTCATACACACCCAGGCAGACCTGTCCGTTACGCATGAACAGTCCGCAAGTTGGCGTTCAGCTCCATACACCTACAATCGGAGGTATACCGGGAAATAGGCAAGGCGCCTGTCGACACGTCTCCCGGAGGTAAAGATGTGCTAAGAATTGTTGCTTTAATTTTGTTATTAGCGAATAGGAAAAAATTAGTAATACCGAATTTACGGTGTTGTGAGTTTACCGTTGCTGCATCTTGATCTATACGATAGCAAATACGTACTGAGTGAAGCGCGACAATGCGCGATTAGGCATTTCTGTGTTTAAGGTCGTTTGTGTTTAAGAGCGCACCAGCCCAGCAGTAGCTAACCCACGTGTGCCCAGAACCTTTTTTGTCACCTGATTGTATGACTTTCACATATATCGTTTATTAATGACCACAGATAACAACTGCAACAGTAATTTGTACTTGTCAGTTCTCAAAGGAGTTTTTTAAAGTGAGCCATCAATGAGCCCATGGGTACATAAACTTATACACTACTATGGAACAGTAATGATCAAAATAAATCATATTTTGTGCTAATAAACGTTGATTAGTCTATCGAAGCAGGAGAGTGTTTGATGCTCTGGAGGAGCACTTTGGGGACCGCACTCTGGCTCTGGGGTACCCAAGGCCACTGGCATGGGCCTCAGTTGTCCGCCATAGTCTCCGGATCAGAACACGTACGACTCCTCTTCGTGGGGCTGTATTAAAGACAAGGTGTACAGGAATAACACCAAAACCATTGCTGAGCTCAAAACGGCCATTCAGGAGGTCATCGACAGCGTCGATGTCCCGATACTTCAGCGGGTCATGCAGAATTTTGCTATTCGTCTGCGTCACATCATCGGCAATGATGGCAGGGATATCGAACATGTCATAACCTAAAGTAGTGACGTTTATATGCTGAATAAAGTGTGTGCACGCCGTAGTTTGTAACTAATTTACGTTTTCTTCATATATTTCAATAATATAAACCCTGCAGGTTACATTTGGGGCACCATTTGACAGTTTCATTTTTACAAAGCGCACATATTCTTGTGACCTGACCAGTGAAAATAATATGTTGAATACGTTGCGCTAAATGTTTTCTAACAGAAACATATCCAGTTATCCTCACTTACCGGCGTGACCCAGGCTTAGTTTCAAGATTCCCGTAGTTATGGAGACCTGTCGAATGCTCGGTGCTACCCGACTAGCACATTTGTTGTGCGGTCAGCCTGTGTTCAGGCGAACTCGTCAGGGGGCATCAGGGAAATTTTCGACCCCTTGGGCATATATGGGTTAATGTTGAACCTTCAGACGTGGTCGATCCTGAACACTCGGTCAGAAGAAGTATTCGAAACAAAACGTGGTAGTGTACCGAACTTTACGGTCACGTGTTGGAAAAATATTGCGAAGTAATTCGCTAGTTGGGAATGTCATACGAGATTGAAGCATTCATGAGAGTTGAAATTTTAATAGAATCTTGTAGCGTGATTTATATGCGATAGGCAGGGATAGGCCCTTGCATGTTTCTCCATCACACTTCAGTATATGCCTCGCAGGCCAGGAACGCCTCGGAAGTCTTTTGTAGGTAGTGATGCTACTGTCTACAGTACCCGCCACGTCTTCCAGGGCGCCAGGTTTCCACTACCAGGGGTGTAAGTTGCAGCACAAACGCTGCGATAACGGGGTCTCTTTACGAAAGGGAAGCAGTGGATGAGTAGGAAGTGAGACAGGGTTGTAGCCTATCCCCGTTGTTATTCAATCTGTGTATCGAGTAAGCAATAAAGGAAACAAAAGAAAAATATGGAGTAGGAATTCAAATACCGGTAGAAGAAACAAAAACGTTGAAGTTTGCTGATGACATTTCAATTCTGCCAGAGTCAACAAAGGACTTGGAAGAGCAGTTGAACAGAATGGAGAGTGCCTTGAAAGGAGGACATAAGATGAACATCAACAAAAGCAGGACGAGGCTAATGGAATATAGTAGAATTAAATCAGGTGATGCTGAGGAAATTAGATTAGGAAATGAGACACTTAAAGTAGTAGATGAGTTTTGCTATTTGCGCAAGAAAATAACTGGCGACAGTCGAAGTAAAGAGGATATAAAATGTAGACTGACGATTGCAAGGAAAGAGTTTCTGGGGAAGAGAAACTTGCTAACACTGAGTACAGATTTAAGTGTCAGAAAGCCTTTTCCGAAAGTATTTATATGGAGTGTAGCCACGTATGGAAGTGAAACATGGACGATAAATAGTTTAGACAAAAATAGAATAGAAACTTTTGAAATGTGGTGCCACAAAAGAAGGCTGAAGGTTAGATGGGTAGATCACGTAATTAATTAGGAGGTACTGAATAGATCGGGGGAGAAGATGAATTCGTGACACAACTTGATGAGAAGAAGGCGTTGGTTTGTGGTACACGTTCTGAGGCATCAAGGGATCACTAGTTTAGTATTAGAGGGAAGCGCGAAGGCTAAAAATTGCAGTGGGGGACCTAGAGATGAATATACAAAGCAGATTCAGAAGGACGGAGGTTACAGTCGTTACTCGGAGATGAAGTGGCGTGCACAGGATAGAGTAGCATGAAGAGCTGCATCAGACCAGTCTTTGGACTGAAGACCACAACATCAACAACAACAACGTTAGAGCAACGTGATTGAGTACATGTTTGCAGAATACACCAACATGGTCCTTGAGTATGGCGAAGCCGACCGTAATGGAGGAGCTGCTCGTCCCCTTTATCAAAATCGTTATCCACAACGTTTGATTCCATCACATTCCCTTCTCGCTATAATTACACAACAGATTAGAAAGAAGGGTATCTTCACCGTTAGCAGGAGTGAGTGTGATGCTCCAAGGAGACGCCACTGTAAACAACAGTGATTGTGAAACGTGATTAAATTTCCTTTTTGCTTCTTTGGTTATTAATAAGTGGAATTGTTAAACAAGTGATGTATTACTTATAAAAGTGGCCGCGTTACCAACGTGTTTTCAAATGGTTGTGGCACGGAAGTGATTCGTTTTCGGACATGGGTACCTATTCAAATTATTATATTCTCACTCCTCTCTTCAAGGCCTAGAAGTTTGTAACAGGAATTTCCGAATACCCTGTATACATACTTTCGGGGCGTTACCGAGTCTGTAACAACAGTACAAGGAAACATCACAAGAGGATAACTGCAATCTCTGAATGGTGATTAAGCATTAAGATAAATTATAGAAATTAATGAGAAGCTACACAATTCGCTGTTAGCCCATAAGCGCAAGTTGCCATGTCCAAACGATTACAGAAATAGAGCGCTTTTTTGTCGCTGGGATACAACAGTGAGGCTGCTCTTTGCCCAGTTTTCGTGTGACGCAACACATATTCACTGGTGTCCAAAATTAAAGCAACAAACCACTACTTCCAAGTCCTGTGTCTAATTCACATTATAATCATGCAAACTGTCAACAACTGTCCGTACAATCGTGTCCTGCACGGAAGACGGCATTCTGGTCAATGGAAAACCACGCCAACGATGACGTCAGGGCACCTATCAAACCGGATTGTGTTTGCGCGGGTAGTCCCACATCCACAGTCGCTGTGTACACTGTCACAGACGATGCAGTATGGCACGAGAAGACACCTACCAGGCTCTTTGCGGTGCAAGGTAGTGGAAAGACTGGAAATAGGACAGTCGCAAACTGATGTGACCCAATAGCTTAATGTGAATCATTCTTTCGTTTTCCGGATGTGGCGACAGTTTATAGAGATCGAAACAGTGTCCCGAAGACCAGGGCGGGGTCGACCACGGGTGGCATCAGAAAGAGTGGACCGTTATTTGCCTGTAAGGGCACGACGGTACCGCCTCAGTACTGCACGTCGACTGGCATTTGACCTCGCATCAGCCACTGGACGTGTTGTTGAGAGGCAAACGGTGTACAGAAGGCTTCGGCAGAGTGTCCTCTATTGTTGGAGACCTGCTGTACGAGTACCTCTGACGCGTCTTCACAGAAGGGAACGTCTAGAGTGGAGCCGACATCATGGCACCTGGACGGTCGAACAGTGGGCCAGTGTTCTTTTCACAGATGAGTCCAGATTTGGTCTGGAGATTGATTCTCGATGCATTCGCATCTCGACGGAACGTGGGATACGATTTCGAGACCAAACCATTATGGAAAGAGACTGATACCGAGGATGATCCCTAATGATGTGGACAGGGATTATGTTGATCACTCGAATACCTCTTCATGAAATTGTACTATTAAATCGGCAAAGTTTAACTGCTGCCAGGTATCCTGAAGAGATCTTGGGACCTTCGTGTGCGGTTGTTGTGAGGTGCTGTGGACCCAGACTTCCTTTTGCTGGACGAGAATGCTCGACCTCATACAGCAAGGATGGTTGATGTTTTCCTCAAAACGGAAGATACTGCACGCATGGCGTGGCCTGCTCGCTCTCTCGATTTCAATTCCACAGAGCGCGTCAGAGATCCACTAGTGACAAGGATTGCATCACGTCAGCATCCACCAACCACTCTTCAACACTTGCGAGCAGCGCTGCATAAGTGCCGTTATTCCCTCAACATGATGCCACAGGTGGTCACACCCCATTCTGAACGCATTAACCAGTTGTTAGAATGTGTGTGTAAATCCATTCAGTTCGAAAAAAGTTTAAGAACATTTTTGTCTACCGTTATGCATATCGCAGTTGTTTGCATTCAGTATTCGTTATACTGTTTCTACATTACTATCGCCTGATTATACTGTTTTGTGGCAGAATAAACGCAACCTTATAAAATTTCGGTTTGTTGCTTTATTTGGAACGGCAGTGTATATATTCATGGTGGAAGTGAAATAAACCGTCATTTTGTTTGCACTGGATGAAATTTGTATGTTTCTCTTCTGAAGTGTGGACTATGGCGGGAAACTTATTTTAGATATCAGTCCCTCGTCTAATGGAACAAGTTTTTACTTTACATCAATTATTTTTCATCTTGTACTCTCCATACTCTCACAAAACACAGCATCCTTAATGCCTATTTCGTTCCTGCAGTAGGTCGTTTCTCCTTGTCATTGCTACTTTACTGGAGCAAGATCGTCTTCTCATCTTCTGTACTAACAGTAAGTCACGACTAGCTTTACGCTCCTGCACTCTTCACAACAGAGAACAAGTGGACGAGTATGAAGCGACCACAGTGCCCCGGTTCTCAACACTCGTCATACTCGCGGAACTACACACAAACGAATGAAGTCCGTTAGCACTGATGTCACAGATGGGCCCTGTTTTTTCGAGTATGCAGCCCGAGCATTAGAATCGTACTCACTCCGTTTCTGATTTCTATTTAGATCGGCGCTTCATGCTTCGAAAGCCACGACGTTCCGGCCTCTGATCGAGCGACAGCTGCTCCGCTACGTGTCTCCGTTACGGAACCCGCCTGCCGCCGCCGCTGCCCGCCAAGCTGTCGTCTCGCCATCGGCGTGAGTTACGTCCGCCGGTGCACTTCCGTCAGCCGCTACCGAGGACACCGCTTCGCAGGATTCGCATGTGCCTGGCTACGACTGTGGTCCCCAACCTTCCTGATACCGCTACTCCTGAGTGCAGTTATACATTAGGTAGTATCCCCCCTCCCCATGCCCTCTGTTGCCCTCTCCCGTCCCCCACACTATCACCAACTTCAGCATCTAACTAAACTGTACAATGAAAAACTTTTCTTGGAAGACATGATGAAATATGCATGATATTTAGTCGTGTGTGTGTATGTGTGTGTTAGAATGAATGACGAATTAATTCGTGGTACAGTGCAAGTGATATCTACAATTCCTTCTTAGATAAGAAAGCAAGCTACCCACGGTGTGGGTATACACTTTTACAAAACGTACTGCCCCTGCATTACTCCTATCCATTGTGGCACTTGCTTGACCTGCACAAAGCAACCCAATTGAAAATGTGTACACTATAGTTACTGTACGTAAATTACTTCACTGCTGCACTCCTTACGTCTGAATGGCATAAACTGGATGACTTTAGGTTGTTGATGCTTTTTGTCTGACGACAGCCACTGATGGTAACAGTGACAGTACTAATTACAACAATAATAGTAATAATAATAATAATAATAATACTGTGTTGAGCACTATAGTAGTCCTTATGTAGCTACTGTGGTGTCTTGCTGTTAATTAAGTCATATATATATGTTTAGAAGCGAGTAATGAAGCAATTTCTGGGCTACTGCAAGTACTATCTACATCTTGGAGAAACAGAAACATTTTCCTGAGATATTTAGCATTTGTCACTCATATGTCTCACTTTTATCATCAGTGATGCACAGGACAAAGCACAACATATGTGTCTAGTGGGTCGGCTATGTGATGAACCTGTAATCTCCATCGCATTAATGCTACTTATTGAGAAAAAGTAATTATTGATAACTTGTACAGTTGATATTAGAGTCTTACAAAACTGTGATAATAGTAATGATCTTTGGAAAATAATTTAGTTTCGTGACTGAAACAGAATCGAATCGTTTAGCTTTCGCCGGCCGGTGTGGCCGAGAGGTTCTAGGCTCTTCAGTCTGGAACCGCGCTACAGGTATGGTCGCAAGTTCGAATCCTGCCTCGGGCATGGATGTGTGTGATGTCATTAGGTTAGTTAGGTTTAAGTAGTTTTAAGTTCTAGGGGACTGATGACCTCAGTTGCTGAGTCCCATAGTGCTCAGAGCCATTTGAACCATTTTTGTTTAGCTTTCACCCCCCACACAATTTCGTTTTACCCATTGGGGGTTAATTACTCCCAGGTTGGGAGCCACTAGTGTACGAGCTAATGACTTCGTGAGACCGTGTCGTTACGGCACCTTGTTGCTCATGCGTGGACTACCTACGAGCCCGACTCGTAAGATTGTCTTGTTACTGATATTTCCTCTCCTCAAGACACTGCTGTTCTCAGGTTGTCTAGACACTCCTCGCAAGCTGTATTTAGTATGGTTGTTGCATTAAACAGTTGTTATTTCTGAGAGTGCATTTGAATGGCTCTGAGCACTATGGGACTTAACATCTATGGTCATCAGTCCCCTAGAACTCAGAACTACTCAAACCTAACTAACCTAAGGACATCACACAACACCCAGTCATCACGAGGCAGAGAAGAGTGCATTTGAATACTGCCACCCAATCACTGGGATAAAAGATAATACAATTCTATTACTACAACTGACTATAAATTTTCGACGTTGGATATAATGTATCAACAGTGACACCTCAATCCAGATCAACTCCAACTATCTGGTTATCAAATAATACAAACGATGAAAGAATCCATCATCAACAACTAGAGGAGTAATTCTCATCGATGTGAGCAACGAGACGGATATTCGTAGCTTGTAAACTTTATATGTAGCTGCGTCTGTTTTGATAGAGTCCTCAACCCTCTTTAACTCCATAAGTCATTGACTTTATAAAGGTGTGACATAAAGTCAGGTAGGAGGGTAGTGACCATTACAGTAAACATGCGTAGATCTAGTTAAACTGGGTATGGCGCATAAAATGTCATGAAGCAGGTGGACAATGACTTTTTTGATTATAAAGAAAGCATGACGCGTTTCAAAAACATTTCCATCTTCAGAAATCCCACTGCAAAGGTAGTACAAGAACAAGAGCGTTACCAGTTTTATGCACAACACGAGTAGCCTGTCGCCTCATTCAACGTATACAGGGTGAGTCATCTAACATTACCGCTGGATACATTTCGTAAACCACATGCTATACTGACGAATCGATTCCACAGACCGAACGTGAGGAGAGAGGCTAGTGTAATTGGTTAATTCAAAGCATAAAAAAATGCACGGAAGTATGTTTTTTAACACAAACCTACGTTTTTTTAGATGGAACCCCGTTAGTTTTGTTGGCACATCTGAACATATAAACAAACACGTAATCAGTGCCGTTTGTTGCACTGTAAAATGTTAATTACATCCGGAGATATTGTAACCTAAAGTTGACGCTTGAGTACCACTCCTCCGCTGTTCGATCGTGTGTATCGGAGAGCACCGAATTACGTAGGGATCCAAAGTGGGAACGGTGATGGACCTCAGGTACAGAAGAGACTGGAACAGCACATTACGTCCACATGCTAACACCTTTTTATTGGTCTTTTTCACTGATGCACATGTACATTACCATGAGGGGTGAGGTACACGTACACACGTGGTTTCCGTTTTCAATTACGGAGTGGAATAGAGTGTGTCCCGACATGTCAGGCCAATAGATGTTCAATGTGGTGGCCATCATTTGCTGCACACAACTGCAATGTCTGGCGTAATGAATGTCGTACACGCCGCAGTACACCTGGTGTAATGTCGCCGCAGGCTGCCACAATACGTTGTTTCATATCCTCTGGGGTTGTAGGCACATCACGGTACACATTCTCCTTTAACGTACCCCACAGAAAGAAGTCCAGAGGTGTAAGATCAGGAGAACGGGCTGGCCAATTTATGCGTCCTCCACGTCCTATGAAACGCCCGTGGCCCGTGTTTGTTACAACACGCAACTGAACGCCGGAGGTTTCAAGCGTCAACTTTAGGTTACAATATCTCCGGATGTAATTAACATTTTACAATGCAACAAACGGCACTGATTACGTATTTATTTATATGTTCAGATGTGCTAACAAAACTATCGTGGTTCCATTTTAAAAAAAACCTAGGTTTGTGTTAAAAAACATACTTCCGTGCATTTTTGTATGGTTTGTATTAAACAATTACTCTAGCCCCTCTCCTCACGTTCGGTCTGTGGAATCGGTTCGTCAGTATTTGAAGTGGTTTACGAAATATATCCAGCTGTAACGTTAGGTGACTCACCCTGTATAACCGGTAACGCTGTTCTCTTTGCGTTACCTTTGCATCTGTATTTATGAAGACGAAAAAATTCGTAAACACGTCATGCACACTTTGTGATCAATAAAACCATTCCTCTTCACCTGCTATATGGTTTTTTATGCGAACTAGCCACCTTAAATTCAGATTTACGATTGTCGATTTCGTGCACCGTGGTTCAATATCCTTCCAGTTTTTCACAGATCGGGCATATGCAGCGTCTCTCCTCACCCTTTCGTTGGTCTCAGGAGACCTCTTGAAACGTCCCCTTTGAACAATTATACAGGACTGTGCTTAAACTGAAACACAATATTTTTAGCGCAACGCAATCTGACTTTCAAAAATCCCTACAAAAAAATGGCCCTGACTAACATTAAACTATACCTTTCACAAATCACTTACCTCACAAAAATCTTCGTTACTCAAGCCACTGCAATACAGCGAGCGCCACTACTGCCAGTTAAATAAAAGATTCAAACTACGGAAGGCACTAACTATTGATAGGGTTAGTTAGCAAATGAAAGATTTTAATAGAGAACAATGTATTTACCTTAATATCATCAGAAGTCATAATATATATAGCAGTTCATGACATCCAGTCTTACAAATTTCAAAACTCCGCCATTTCTTTCCCCACATCCACCACTGCTGGCGGCTCACTTCCAACTGCGCAACGCTACGCGCTGTTCACATCCAGCTGCCCAACACTACAATGGCAGACAACAATGCAAACTAGCCACAGACTGCACACAGCACAGCCAGTGATTTTTCATACAGAGCGCTACGTGGCGTTACCAATAAGAAAACATAAACAGCCTACTTACACTCTTTTGTCAAAGACTAGCTGTCACTTTGATATTTACTGATAAACTCGTACAGACATTAATTTACTTTTCACGTGACACTGTTGCTGCAGAAACTATACTGACATAACAGGAAACATTAATAGGCGAGCCGGACCCAACATACGTGATGAAATGTTGAGGCATAACTGTTAGGGCTGCCAGAGAGAGTGTGAGGTCTCAAGGAAGATGACATATGTGCGGTAAACAGCGGGAACTGTTCAAATGGTTCAAATGGCTCTGAGCACTATGGGACTCAACATCTGAGGTCATCAGTCCCCTAGAACTTAGAACTACTTAAACCTAACTAACCTAAGGACATCACACACATCCACGCCCGAGGCAGGATTCGAACCTGCGACCGTAGCAGTCACGCGGTTCCGGACTGCGGGAACTGTGACTGTCCACCTTGAGTAGTGGCTTGACACATCACTTGTGGTGAAGGTTTGGGATCCAGAAATGTGGTGCATTTGTGAGCCATAGGACTTGCATTCGGAAGGATAGTGTTTAAAATACTGGTGTGGCCGTCGCAATTTAGTTTTTCTGTTATTCCCTAAATCGCCTAATGCGATCGTCAGCTTGAAAGCACAAGACCGATTTCCTTCCTCATTCTGCCACAATTAGAGCTGGCACCTCACTAATGACCTTCACGTCAATGGGACGTTAAATCACAATCTTTCTTGGTCCAAATGGTTCAAATGGCTCTGAGCACTATGGGACTTAACTTCTGTGGTCATCAGTCCCCTAGAACTTAGAACTACTTAAACTTAACCAACCTAAGGCCATCACACGCAACCATGCCCGAGGCAGGATTCGAACCTGCGACCGTAGCGGGCACGCGGTTCCACACTGAAGCGCCTAGAACCGGACGGCCACACCAGAAGCACAATCTTTCTTCGCTTCTTCTTCTGTTATACCTTTTTTATTCTGCCCAGTCGTCTAATATAGGGGGCCTACGAAGCTGTTTTCTCCGATGGCTATACAACAATTCAAGCAAAACGTATTAATGGAATTTATTACAATAAGTTAAGTTGATCGTACTTAACTTTGCGTATTCACAAAGGGGTGTGGCAAGTAAATGGCGACATACCAATAATCAGTGTCCTTTGGTATATACAATTTCAATATAAGCTAAACAACATAGTTCGTAAGTGACTGCTATAGCGTTTGTATGACGGCTCTTCTTCCACTCCGGCCGTGGCTAGCCGGCGTGGCGCTCCTGTCTCAGTATGTCCTAGTCAGCTTACTATTGGTTGACGACGTCTCAGCGCCCCCTCTGGTCTTCCGTTCTTGAGTGTCGTGCCGGCGCTTGTCGTTAATATATGTTATTTTGGGCATTACTATGTCAATAACAAGCTTGCTCTTTTGCCTTATAACACCGTAATACCCAGCAGATGCTGATAGTGACGTGCTTAAGACAGTTTTTCGCTGCTGTCGTCATTTTCCCGCGTGAAATAATAAGTAGTTCCTATTTTTGTTTGCAGTCCTGTGGTAACTGTCGGAAAAATGAAGTACTCGTTTAGTTTCTCAAAAGTATCCGTAGAACCAGCTGCTGCATTTACTTTTCCTATCCTTAGTCCAGTCAGAGACAGCTGGTGTCTGTATGTTGTCAGTTAATGTATGAGCGACTCTGACGTTAGCATTACTCTCAGACTGACTGACTCTGTTCCATATCTATTTGTAGGCAATATTATTTTCTGGGGTGGACGTCGTTTGTATGTACGATAATTAGCGTCGCAAATTCGTAAGCCGTGGCAGCTCACCCATTGGTCGACATACAGGTTTTCTTCTCAGTTTTTCGGTATATTGGGGAGGATATTTGTCATATAGATGAAGAAGTTAGCAAATCGATGTTATTTGTTGCTTGAGTTCAGAAAAGGTGTTGACGTCATCTCGTAAACTATCTCTTGGACGTCAGCCAGAAGTTCACAAAGATTGATGTGTTTAAAGTCTTTTTAGCTAAATAGTAGCAGTTTGTTACTTCGTCATGCTAACGAGTCCATCGAGAAAATTCTTTCATTTGCTGACGTACTGCGTGTGGACGTCAGAATGGAAACAATAGCTCTCATTAGGTTTATATGTATATAGCTGTGACTATCTGCTGTGTGATGGATACATGTCAGATGAAGTAGGATCATATTTAAAGAAGAAAGAATATGGCAGAAATTAATAGCAGAACGGCTGTGGGCAAAAATTTTATATTACTGTCAGCGGCAATCAAAACATACTCGTATGCAGAGTCCAGATATAAATGTGCAGTCTCCAAACAGGCCGTAGGGCTACCTCAGGAGGATAGTAGAAGAAAAAACTCAAGCACTTCCTATAAATGAATTTGATGTCAATAAACATTTATTAGTTTGTTTTTGCTTTGTTGTTGTTGGATTCGAAGTGAATGTATGCCTGTATTTTACTGTTGAATGCACGTTTTACAAACACATGTCCGTTTAAAATTTTCCGGAATTAGACGAAACTCTGGCTTTTTGCTATGTCTTAGAAGTATTATAGGTATGTTTAGGTATGGGCATGTATGGAGGAACTCATCGACACGGCTGTCAGAGATGTGACATGTGCGTGCGCCGTATGGAGCATAGTGCACCCGTGAGTGTCTTCCGTCAAGATAGCTTTCTTGAATACGATAGCGAGCTCTGCCTTGCGCCTGCCCATTGACAAAGCATAACACGTCCAGAAGAATACACTGGGAAGAAATGCTCGGAAGTGGCGCAGTTGGCACAAGTTGGGTAGCCAGAGCAAGTGGGAAGGGACGTATTACTAAGAACGTCAGCTGTATTTGCAGCTATCACTGGGAAATGAATGTGACAATGACGCTGAAAACGCTGACGGTAATTAACCTCAATACCTTGACCGGACGCTAACAATCTGATGCTGCAGTATTTCCATACCTGAACAATTAATTATAGTTACTCGTTACTCGAGTTCATTTTCAGTGCAGTATGTAGCCATTCCTACAGAGGAGAATGGAAAGGATGCATAATTCTTAGCGGCGTGTAGCGTACTGGAATTTTTCAGGTGGACATCGCCTTTTGGGGTTTCCAGAGGACGGGAACGTCCTGTATATCGTCATCTTTCGGACTCTGCGAAAGGGCGACTCTTTGGCATGAGGGAAATGGTAGAATCACAAAGACAGATCTTACCAACAGAACTAGTGGGAACAAGATGGACTCAGGTCCGCAGAGTTCCGAGAAAACTACGGGTGGATCCTTCCAGAAGGACTGCACCACGTGAAGATCTGAGGGTTGTTCGACCGGCTCTGACGAACAGACAGATGACAACAGCCGGAATTTGGGCAGAGGCTCCACGAAGAGTGCCATCTCGAACAGCAGCGACCAGATTACTGGAAGCTCTCCAGCTGTCATGCGTCGTTTACCGCACAGACCAAACCAAACACATCCGAGACTCTCATGCTGTAGAGTGAGAGTCAACGGAGACATTCAGTGGGATTCTCTATTTCTCAGAGACGAGTTTCATTTTGGTTTGTGGCGGTGAGATGGACGCCAAGCTGTCCCTAGAAGACCTGGTGAAAGTTTACAGCCGGCCGTGGTGGCCCAGCGGTTCTAGGCGTTTCAATCTGGAACCGCGCGACCGCTACGGTCGCAGGTTCGAATCCTGCCTCGGGCATGGATGTGTGTGATGTCCTTAGGTTAGTTAGGTTTAAGTAGTTCTAAGTTCGAGGGGACTGATGATCTCAGATGTTAAGTCCCATAGTGCTCAGAACCATTTATTCTGAAAGTTTACAGGAAACATCTGTTCTAGACTCTCTTATCTCTCCAACTCCTGCGTACTAATGTGTGGAGCTATTGGATGTGATAAAAAGGGATGATTTGGTAAATGTTGGACGGAGGCTGAATGCTCGCCAGTACGGCAAGACTGGTGAACCCTGTTGTCATACCCTTCATGATCGAGTGTAACAGGTGATATATTTAAACACGATAATGCAGGCCACGCAATGCAGTATACACTTCAAACGCCTTGAGGAGCGCATGGCCACTTCACTGGCGTGCGCAGTCCTCTGATTTGTCACCCACAGAGCATGAGTGGAATGCGATGAGAAGAGTCGCACTTTCATTTCAGCTTCCTGTCGGCAAGAAGTTCTTAAAGATGACATTTGCCGTTTGTTTGCTCTCACGACTCAAAGAATACAAGAATATATTGGTGGCCGTGCGGGTCATACCACATAGGGATGTTGATGATGGACGCCAGTTCCGAATGGAGTGAAAGTTAAATCATTCAGTACCCCTTTATGATGAACATCTCCACAAAGTTTGATGACGCATATCGGTCTTGTGCTTCAAAGTGTAACACTTTCCATTTTCATTGGTGCAGAACAAATATAATCTGTATCGAATCGTATCAAATGCAGGATAAAAATGATAATAATAATAATAATACAGATCACTATTAATGTTTGTGATCCTAGTAATAAATAGCAGCAATGAACAAATGGTAACTCGTTAATTATTATACTGAAGTAGGATTATGTTAGTAGTTGATTAGGTAAAAAGGTGCTACACTATTGGCCATTAAAACTGCTACACGACGATGATGACGTGCTACAGACGCGAAATTTAACCGAAAGGAAGAAGATGCTGTGATATGCAAATGATTAGCTTTTCAGAACATTGACACAAGGTTGGCGCCGGTGGTGACACCTACAACGTGCTGACATGAGGAAAGTTCCCAACCACTTTCTCAAACACAAACAGCTCTTGACCGCCGTTGCCTGGTGAAACGTTGTTGTGATGCCTCGTGTAAGGAGGAGAAATGCGTACCATCACGTTTCCGACTTTGATAAAGGTCGGATTGTAGCCTATCGCGATTGCGGTTTATCGTATCGTGACATTGGTGCTCGCGTTGGTCGAGATCCAATGATTGTTAGCAGAATATGGAATCGGTTGGTAATACGGAACGCCGTGCTGGATCCCAACGGCCTCGTATCACTAGCAGTCGAAATGACACGCATCTTATCCGCATGGCTGGAACGGATCGTGCAGCCACATCTCGATCCATGACACAACAGATGGGGACGTTTGCAAGACAACAACCGTTTGCACGAACAGTAGAACGACGTTTGCAGCAGCATGGACTATCAGCTCGGAGACCATGGATGCGGTTACACTTGACGCTGCATCACAGACAGGAGCGCCTGCGATCGTGTACTCAACGACGAACCTGGGTGCACGAATGGCAAAACGTCATTTTTTCGGGTGAATCCAGGTTCTGTTTACAGCATCATGATGGTCGCATCCGTGTCTGGCGACATCGCGGTGAACGCACATTGGAAGCATGTATTCGTCATCGCCATACTGGCGTATCACCCGGCGTGATGGTATTGGGTGCCACTGGTTACATGTTTCGGTCACCT
This sequence comes from Schistocerca americana, assembly GCF_021461395.2. NCBI lineage: Eukaryota > Metazoa > Arthropoda > Insecta > Orthoptera > Acrididae > Schistocerca > Schistocerca americana. The sequence continues at coordinate 839,202,522 of NC_060130.1, read as the reverse complement.
CTTGTTCGCATTGATGGCACTTTGAACGGTGGACGTTACAAAATGGTTCAAATGGCTCTGAGCACTATGGGACTCAACATCGAAGGTCATCAGTCCCCTAGAACTTAGAACTACTTAAACCTAACTAACCTAAGGACAGCACACAACACCCAGACATCATGAGGCAGAGAAAATCCCTGACCCCGCCGGGAATCGAACCCGGGAACCCGGGCGTGGGAAGCGAGAACGCTACCGCACGACCACGAGATGCGGGCTGGACGTTACATTTCCGATGTGTTACGACCCGTGGCTCTACCCTTCATTCGATCCCTGCAACACCCTACATGCACGACCGCATGTTGCAGGTCCTGTACTGGCCTTTCTGGATACAGAAAATGTTCGACTGCTGCCCTGGCCAGCACATTCTCCAGATCTCTCACCAATTGAAAACGTTTGGTCAATGGTGGCCGAGCAACTGGCTCGTCACAATACGCCAGTCACTACTCTTGATGAACTGTGGTATCGTGTTGAAGCTGCATGGGCAGCTGTACCTGTACACGCCTTCCAAGCTGTGTTTGACTCAATGCCCAGGCGTATCAAGGCCGTTATTACAGTCAGAGGTGGTTGTTCTGGGTACTGGTTTCTCAGGATTTATGCACCCAAATTGCGTGAAAATGTAATAACATGTCAGTTCTAGTGTAATATATTGGTCCAATGAATACCCGTTTATCATCTGCATTTCTTCTTGGTGTAGCAATTTTAATGGCCAGTAGTGTAGTAAGCAATACGGGGAAGAAACTCGGTGCGACGCTTATTTACCTCTGCAGTAAAGCAGGACAGTCTTATTTTTCTTACTTGCCATTTTTTTCCTGCTGAGAATGATTGAATGGTTTTTCTAATTTGTCTGACTAGGATCAATCTGTTAGTCGCGCTCATTGCTGAATTTTGAAGAACTGACAAGGCACGTTTTTCTTCTCAGCTCCACAAAGGAATAATGAGAGTTTTGTAATACCGCAAAATATAGGACTAGTGCTAAACATTGTGATGTGGGGGCAAGGGCGCCTTCAGCATACGCGTAAGACCGGCGAGCGAGTGCCGCCAACAGCCGACTGAGATGTCCAGCGGCGGCGGTCGAAGCTAATGTGATCGCTGTCGCTGAACGCGGTGGGTGCCTCCGACAGGTGTCGCACCTCTACAATTACGCAACCGACACGGGCGACGGGGTGCGGCAACGCCACGCTAGCCAACAGCCACAGCCTCCAAACGGCAGTACAGGCCTCTTAACGTCACGTTGGTGAGATCACGGCTCCGTTGCTAATACAAATCATCCACTTTCCTCAAGAAAGGTGACCTTCGTATTGAATAATTGATGATGTGGGTTTAATGTCTATATGCCACACTCTTTCAAATTCTGAAGGTGGCAGGGGTAAAATACAGGGAACGAAATGCTATTTACAATTTGTACAGAAACCAGATGGCAGTTATAAGAGTCGAGGGGCATGAAAGGGAAGCTGTGGTTGGGAAGGGAGTGAGACAGGGCTGTAGCCTATCCCCGATGTTATTCAATCTATATATATTGAGCAAGCAGTGAAGTAAACGAAAGAAAAATTCGGAGTAGGTATTAAAATCCCTGGAGAAGAAATAAAAAGTTTGAGGTTCGCCGATGACATTGTAATTCTGTCAGAGACAGCATAGGACTTGGAATAGCAGTTGAACGGAATGGACAGTGTCATGAAAGAAGGATATAAGATGAACATCAACAAAAGCAAAACGAGGATAATGGAATGTAGTCGAATTAAGTCGGGTGATACTGTGGGCATTAGATTAGGAAATGAGACACTTAAAGTAGTGAAGGAGTTTTGCTATTTAGGGAGCAAAATAGCTGATGATGGTCGAAGTAGAGAGGATATCAAATGTAGACTGGCAATGGCAAGGAAAGCGTTTCTGAAGAAGAGAAATTTGTTAACATCGAGTACAGATTTAAGTGTCAGGAAGTTGTTTCTGAAAGTATTTACATGGAGCATAGCCATGTATGGAAGTGAAACATGGACGATAACTAGTTTGGACAAGAAGAGAATAGAAGCTTTCGAAATGTGGTGCTACAGAAGAATGCTGAAGATTAGATGGGTAGATCATATAACTAATGAGGAGGTATTGAATAAGATTGGGGATAAGAGAAGTTTGTGGCACAACTTAACTAGAAGACGGGATCGGTTGGTAGGACATGTTCTGAGGCATCAAGGGCTCACCAATTTAGTATTGGAGGGCAGCGTGGAGGGTAAAAATCATAGAGGGATACCAAGAGATGAATACACTGAACAGATTCAGGAGGATGTAGGTTGCAGTAGGTACTGGTAGATGAAGAAGCTTGCACAGGATAGAGTAGCATGGAGAGCTGCATCAAACCAGTCTCAGGACTGAAGACCACAACAACAAACATGCCACTTACGTTCCATACGCTATCTCGAATTACTTCCTGTTATTAAATACTTTTTGCCAATGCTTACGTATGCATTGTTACTTTCATGTATGTACAGGGTGACAATTATTTAACTACGTGAAATAAAGTCGTCAAAAATTCTAAACCGTTTGCGTTAGGAACTTAAAACTGCACGGTTGGCCACGGGCCGTGATGTGTATTAGCATCCGCATGTTAAGCGACGAAGCCCACTTTCATTTGGATAGGTTCGTCAATAAACAAAATTGGCACATTTGGGGGACTAAGTACCCACATTTCCCGATCGGGAAGTCTCTTCACCCTCAACGGGTGACTGTGTGGTGTGCAATGTCCAGTCACGGAACAATAGGTGTGATATTCCCTGTTGGCATTGTGACTACCGAACAGTACGTGAAGGTTTTGGATGATGATTTCACTCCAAATTATCCAAAGTGACTCTGGTTTCGACAAGATGTGGTTCATGCAAGACGGAGCTCTACCCCATCGAAGCAGGAGGGTGTTTGATGTCCTGGAGGAGCACTTCGGGGACCTCATTATGGCTCTGGGGTACACAGAAGCCACTGGCATGGACCTCGATTGGCCGCCATATTCCCCGGATCTGAACATATGTAACTGCTTTTTGTGGGGCTATATTAAAGACAAGGTGTACAGTAATAACCCTAAAACCATTGCAGAGCCATTCAGAACGTCATCGACAGCATCAATGTTCCGACACTTCAGCGGATCATACAGAATTTTGCTATGCGTTTGCGCCGCATCATCGCCAATGATGGTAGGCATATCGAGGATGTCATAACCTAAATCGAATATCTGTAGTGATGTTTACATGTTGAATAAAGTGTATGCACGCCGTAGTTTGTAATTAATTTACGTTTTTTTTCATATAGTTCAATATTTGTCACTCTGTGTATGACAGAACTGACTTCATTACTGACGCAATCGAATAATCAGAGGCATTTACGATATTAATCCTCACAAAGTACGCTACAATGCATTTCTTTACGTTATGAGCCATTTGCCAGTCGTTACAACCCACTTAGCTTAGCCCAAATCAATTTCTAAATTAATCAGACTCTTAATTTGCAACATAAATTTATTTTGCGGCTAAATAAGAAATGCCGCTGTATGTTCGCCATACAAAATTTGTAAATTTGTGGTTAGGTCTTATGGGAGCAAACTGCTTAAGTCATCGGTCCCTAAGCTGAGCCACTAATTACTCTAACTTAAACTAACTTAAGCTATGGACAACACACACACCCAGGCCCGAGGGAGGACTCGAACCTCCGACGGGGGGAAGGGGGGCGGGGGAGTTCACCATACAGCAGATCCTTCTAAAGTGTAGGTGATATTTATTGTTGTGTCTAGACAAGACAGCCTAGACACAATGAGAGGAAGCCGAAAGGCACGCGCTAAGCCAAAGCAGGATGGTGTGAGGTCTGAAACAGGATACGTAATGAATGCTATAAAGAAAAGTACGTAGCTTCTGGAATACTTAACTTTAATCCATCCTTTTGGTACATCTGGAGATTGTGGCGATACAAGTGAGACTCTTTAGATACATGCAATGTTACTAATGGTGCCTTGCTAGGTCGTAGCCATTGACTTAGCTGAAGGCTATTCTAACTATCTGCTCTGCAAAGGAGCGAGGCTTCGTCAGTGTAGTCGCTAGCTACGTCGTCCGTACAACTGGGGCGAGTGCTATCCCGTATCTCGAGACCTGCCTTGTGGTGGCGCTCGGTCTGCGATCCCTGACAGTGGCGACACGCGGGTCCGACATGTACTAATGGACCGCGGCCGATTTAAAGCTACCACCTAGCAAGTGTGGTGTCTGGCGGTGACACCACATTTATCATCAGACATTGTGAAGATTCTATCATATGGGTTACTAGTAAAGACGAAATAATTACAAAGATTTGTTGTACCTTAAATATTTTATAAGTAACTTCACAGTTATATAAGTCGAATAGAGACATATTTTGCCGTTCGACACGTTATAATTTGTAGTAGGCCTATAAGATCTGGTTTTCTAGCACCCATACAAAAGTGGCTTTAAAATAATTCTTTAAAATTACAGTTACCCTGCGGTACTGTAATTAGTAAAGCTCAATTATTAAGATCTTCAGTACGAACCGACTTTCTATCATTCTAGGATTCTTGCAAGTAGCGGTTTTCACCTTTCCAGCAAGTGGATTCAATCTAAAGAAAGTGAAGAGGAAGGAAAACCATTTCTTCAGTCCATAATCAAAGCCTTACTTCAGTATTTCATAGCCAGACAATATGCTTATCGTCTAAATCCGGATAGTACTTATTACACGGCAAGTATGAAAACTGACGTTAATTTACCATGCAATGGTAACGGGAATAGTTTTACTCTTCACTCAATGCTGAAAAATACATATTGGTAAATTAGGCCGTATCAAAGCAGTCATAAGAGTAATGACTCAGAAAAACGTATGTACCGAAAATTATCGAATACAGTCCAAGAATTGATTATCGTTTAGCGTCAGTTGGGTAACAAATAATTTGAAGAGTCACAGTTGGCTTTATTTACATTACACTTGCCCCGTGTACAGGGAAAACCATATTTTCACAGCTTTTACAAACGATGAAAACAAACCACTGTGTACGAGCACCTGTCAGATCTCCTCTGAAGCAATAAAGCAGTGACGTTTCAGAGATTTCGCACGAGGCAATCAAAGGAATTTTTTCTGTACGCACATTCACACAGTTGTGTGTACGATCCATTTTCTGACAGGAAAGCCTCTGAAACGTTATTTTTGATTCATCTTTTATTACTTCCTCTCATATCATAACCTAACAGCGGTGACCTGAAACAGCTAATCTGCTGTTCTCTAGCCGTGTAAACGTATTTTTTAAACGCTACATAATTGTCGTGTTGGAGAATATCGTGATATCTAACAGCTGTTGCTGATATGTACCTAAGGTTCAGCTTCTATTTTATTTATATAATGTTTTATATGCTGAGCACACAATGAATATATAAAGGTCTTATGTTTTCATCGGTAGATGACAGACGCTTGTTATCTACTGTTCTCTTTTATACTAAATGTCTTACGTGCTACGTTAAACAGTATGACAAATCACTCGCCTATGTGTTACGGAGATTCTTATGCAATAACGTTGGCACAATCATTTTAATCCTGTCTTTCTACAATGATATTTTAAATTTTGAGTCTTGCTTAGTCGGAATTGGTGGACTAGCGGTAAAGGACTTGCGTGGAAATTAAAAGGTCACGAGATCGAATCACAATCCGATCAAGGATTTTTCAGTCTGCCTTTAACGTAGCGCTCAACTTTCAATCATGTGCAATTTCGTCAAAGGCGATACGTGGCTCGGGTTCTAAGCTTAACTCTAGGTACCGTTCCCCCGGTTTGATACCTTAGGGACACTCAAGTTTCCGAAGTGGTGTCCAATTGAAAGACTAGCACACAGGATTGATACACACGAAGTAATTACTACCTTCGCTTCGTTTTATTTTGTTATATAAAATTCTGAAGATGACTCTATATCACATTCGACAGCGATAGTAACACCAGTGACTGTTCTCCTGTAAACAAACGAACGAAAAAGTATTTTCTAGCTGACTAAAACTCTATAAAATGTAAAAAACTGTTAAAATGTTTGAACGCTATTATATTATTATGGATAGATTAGCGCTAGGTGTGTGGGATTTATTGTTTATATCAATTGTGTGGTTAATTGTGTGTATGGTAGTGACGTGGAGGTGGTGAAAGTGTGAAATAATTTCTGAAACATCATTATAGGTGGTGACGATAAAAGGTAGCTTCAGGTGGAAGAAAAGTAGTAAAGGTGGTTAAAACAAACCACAAGTGGCGAAAAGTAGGGAACGCTGTGACGAACTACAGACAGCGGAGAAAAGTTACAGAAAACGATGCAAATCTACTGGCAGCAGTGAAAACGCGATACAGTTCATTTGCTTCAAGTGTAATCCAATGTGTAAGCAGTAGCACTGGGTGGCTGCTAATGTAAGTAGAATATCTGCTAAGTATGAATGACTGTGTGTGGGGGAGGGGGCGAAGGGGATGGGAATTGGAGTCTTATCTCTGGAGTAGGGTGATATATTGGTACTAAAGCAGTGTTTTGGGCGGCCTTATAAAAAGAAATCGCCGGTACTAAGTACGTGTGAGGACAGAAGGACAGACCGGGTACTGGAGCGTACATACGAGTAGTGACCACAACACGAGACCCACAGTGCTGATCGTCCACATTCCAGGGAACACAGTTACTCCAAACGGAGCCCAGTTTAGCGCAGTCGTCATACGACGTGACTTAGGTGGCTGTTTGCCTAATCAAAAGCTATGGGAGTTTTGTCCCGTCTCTCCACCTTATTCCTGCTCACCAAGATGCCATTCCCTTGGCCTAACACCAACAGTGTTCGCAAAGTTTACGTGCTCTCAGAATCAGCTCTCGCTGGCCTCTCCCCTCAGTTCAAATACGGCCAGACGAGAAATACGGTGGCTGTTGTCGACTCCTATGTAAGTATCTTTCACATATTTTTTGTTCCGTTTCCTCTTTTGCGTACTTCCTAGATATTTCGAGTTTCTGTTGACAGATATGTTTTAACTGATATTTTGTTTTGGTAACTCCTTAGGTTCCCTATTCTATGAAGTGGTATCCCGTAGGGTGGAAAACAAACATTGTTCGTCTACGGTATATGTAAACAATGTCTAGTCATCATTTACCAATTACATTTTTACATATTGATTTATGACTTATTAAAACATATTGTCTCCATCGTTGCAGTCCATGCGAGAAGATGGAATTATGTTGTTCCAAATTCGTTCGTAAAAAATAAAATATCATTGCGTCATCATCGGCTACGTTGGTTACGGAAGCGTCAACCATACGAGCACCAACAATTTGCCTAAGCTGGAATTGACTTACCTCCGATACCGCACTTACAACTAAAAACTTCACAGAACTCTGTTCTGACCAGGAATGATACTAGCAATGTTTTGAGGACATTGCACAGGCGACGTACGTGGTCAAATCAACAGCGGTGCATGCAGGCTTGGCTATCATACGCATTTATGTTCAAGCATGCACTTCTCGCGATGTTCCCATGTTTTTGTCGGAGCCCTCTGCATTAACATTGGAACAGTGGTGCAAGGGACCCAGTCAAAAACACAGCTCTTATAACTTCGTGTTCTTCGCAGCAGAATGTTCCATCACCAAGGGGCACGCAGTCTGTGAAAATTCACGCTCCAGATATTTTAATAAAGCACGGGAGTGGTATCTAATGGAACAACACACGGAAGTCCGCCGCAGGCCTACTCAAAGACAAGCGAAACGGCTCGAAACGAAGGGCATGGTGCAGGCGGCAACTGAGGAGAATGCTAGGGCGCTATCCTTTAGTTTGTCTGGGGCGCTTTTGTAGACAGAACTCCTGAGAAACCATCATCTTAATATTGGTAACTGTCCATGATGTTTACCAAAAAAAGATCTCCTTCTTATGGTTCGGCTAAGTGCGGACTTTCCTGTACAGGTTGCCACATAGCGCGTTAGCTTCTGAAGCTAGGAGGCAACCTAGACTCGGATCGAACCCGGGCGGCTGTTTTCCTTCAAGTAAATCCCTGTCAGGGGCCCGTAGTAGACTAGCAAGTAGAACACTAAAACCCGACACTGGAGATCCCAGGATCAATTCCTCTCCCAGGATCAATCTCATATAGGGATAGGGACTTTTCGTCGTTGATCTGGTATGCCGTTCAGACCGACTGTGCATTTAGACAGTTTTCCACGATCGTTTACGCAAATTCCGGTCTGGTCCCCTATGTTCGCCTCAGGAAAAATGATACATAAACAGTGAAAATACGATGACACATTAAAGTTTACACGACTCGCAGACAGATAGCATACACCTAACTATGATGTACGTTTTCAAACAGTTTCTCGGCGACTCTTCTCACGAATATCACACGAGAAAAATGAAAACCTAAACTTATCAACGCTAGCTCTAATTTCTCTTATATTCTTACTATTGCCATTTCTCCCTAGGTGGGCGTCAAAAGATATTTGGATTTTGGTTGAAAAGTTAATTATTGTAATTTCGCGAAAAGATCACGCTGCAACTAAAAATTCCTTTTTCGAATGATTACCACCCCAACTCGCTTATCGTATCCGTATTTCTCCTCCTTTCTTGATAATGCGAAACGAGCTGCCTTTCTTTGAGTTTTTCAAACTCCTTCGTGAACTCCATGTGGTAGAGATCCCATACCGCACAAAAATTCTTCAGATGTGGGTGGAGTGTAAGGCAGTAGATTTTTAACATTTACTTAGTGTTACGGCAGTAAAATGTAGACTTCGCTTCACGTTCCCCACAATATTTTCTGTGTGATGATTTCCACCTAATATGATCTTATTTACAATCCGTATGTATTTACTTGGCGCGACAGCCTTTATGTCTGTATGAATAAATGTGTGACCGAAATTTAACGGATGTTTCTTAGCACTTATGTGCTCGACCTCACACACATTTTATCCAAGGTCAGTTTCCACTCCTCCCATCACGCAAATATCTCGTCTAAATCATTTTCTAATTATTTTGATCTTCTGATGACTACTCGACAGTAGATAGCGGCTCCAGTTGTCTCCTAAATTGTTAACAGAAAGGGAATATGGCCACGATGTTAAAATGAAATAAAGTAAATTTGATAAATCATAAAAAGAAACAGTTGATTCTATGCGACGGGACAAACGTCAGAAACGTGAGAGGAAGAGAGATCTTTCAGCTAAATTGATATATATATATATCATATTATCTTTTCTTATATGAACATGACGACGACGGTGGGGATTAAAAATAGGTATGAGATGCTGATGGCGTCAACACCTCTGTCCACTGCTATCCCAAGAAGAACAGAGGATTAATGATTACTTCCCATTACGATCTTTAAGCAGCGCTGAGGATCTTTCTTTTCCCATTGCATAAATTTCTGGTGTCTTTCATCTAATCGACATGGCGTGAATACCTTCATATGTAGATTAATATTCCCTGCATGCCTGCTTAACACTTCAGGGCATCTGATCTCTGAGGCAATGATGGGAAGTGTAAGTTTTGGGAGGGCAGAGATAATAATCCGTTAAAATGTGATGGGATAATATTTCAGTGGTGCTTATTGATGCTGTTTCTTTGGATCGCTCAAATGGCTCTGAGCACTTTGGGACTTAACATCTGAGGTCATCAGTCCCCTAGAACTTAGAACTACTTAAACCTAACTAACCTAAGGACATCACACACACCCATGCCCGAGGCAGGATTTGAACCTGCGACTGTAGCGGTCGTTTCTTTGGAGATGTTGTGAAGTAAGGGATATCTGCTACAGCAGGATCAATCAGTGGCAGACATCAGTCTATAGATACTAATGATTATCGAACAGTTACGTTATTGCAGCTGGCAGTGCTAGACTGTTGTACTAATTTTCGTTGGCACCACTAAGTAGTACTAATGGGTATCATACGGTTAACGTTAACATTACAATAGATCTGCGGAGTGATATTGTTGATGAGTCTGGTCGAAGAGTCTGCTGATCATGGTGTAGCCAATTTGAATGCTGTAAATCTGGTGGCAAGACCTTCCAACTGTATATACGAGTGCTATTTGGAATGAAAGGTCATATGGGGTGCGAAATGGAAACCACAGTGAAAATACGATGAAGCTTTGCACAATGTGTTGGGCAGTGTCTCTAGTATGCCCATCGATCGCGTCACGTGGCTCTTTTTAGTTCTGAGCGCACAGTGAGCACGTAAAGATGCTTAGAACAATAGTGACTTCTGCCAATTACGAGGGCCGCATGTGAGTTTTCGCCTGCTGTCGTGCAGCCCGCATAACATAACTGTCATACGTTTCTCGGCCGCACTCTGAAGGGGCAATGAAGATGCTCCCGCTGCGTTTTCGATGGGGAGTGTTTCATCCCCCACAACAGAGTCTGTAATTGACTCTCTCTGAGTTTCATCTCTGCTCATATGAACCTCTAGCTATGAAGACAACGTTCTGGCACAGACAACGAACTGTAGACCAGCGTAGAGAATTGGAAGGAAGCACAGGTGGCTTGCTTCTATGGTACTGGAATGTTGGTACAACGCTACGACACATGTCTAGATTGGAGCGGCGACTATATGAGAAGCAGCTGGAAGGTGTAGCTAAATGTTGCAAATAAAAGATTTTTGGTTTTCACAAGTGTTTCCATTTCCCGACCGATCGGACCTTACTTTCCGAATAGGCCTCTTATGTTTACTTGTTGGTACTGTTTTAATGTGCTGCCACCGGCATGCATCCTGTCCAGGACCTTCCATGGCCACACAGTCTTGGATACATTATGCCCGCCATCCTCCAGGTCGACTTCAGTGTAAGCGTGGACCGAGTTTTTCTGCTTTTGGCCTGAAGACCATACAGACAAGGACCCATGTTTAGACCACCATCGTCCCTAATGAGAGTCCAGTATCTTATGCATTCAGTCAACTTGTTCGGTATGTTATAATATGTTATTTAAACCTTTTTGGAGAGGTACTCCTGTGTGACTGCTGGCACTATGGTGTGGGGAGCCATCGACTATAAACGAGTTAACTCTGCTGGCATAACTGTACGTCACGGACTTCGTGTGTCCTCGTTTGTTTTGTCTCATGCGACAGTATCGTGGTGGTATTCTTCAACAGAACAACGCCCGTCCTCACACGCCATACTCTGTGTAAATTATTTGCATAATGCTGAGATACACTCGTGGCCAGCAAGATCCTAAGATCCGTCACCGATAGAACATGTGGGGGACCAGCTCGGATGTCAACTTTGTGCCTGTGCTATCTGGGATATTAAGGACCAGTTACAACAGTTGTGGCCCAGCTTGCCTCAGGAGAGAACCCGACGGCTTTATAACACCCTTCCGAAACCGATCTGTGCAAGTATCTGGTCACGAGGGGGGCAACGTCATACTGACAAGTTCGTGGGCTCATACTGCCAAGTTCTTTGTAAATCTGACTCGATTTTGTTATCACTGAAATAACATCATGTAAACACCATTCGAAAACGAATGTAGGGTATTTTATTTGAGCAAGGATTTCAGTTTCGGCTCGATATTTGTGGTAAATAGCTGCTTCATCGAACATCTACATTAGCAGAGTAGTGTAAACCACACCACTGATTATCTGTATATATTTCGTAGTAGTATTTTTCGTCGTACGTGTGACTTGTCGAGAAATGGGATATTTTTTAATTTCTTCCAAACGAACTTAAACGTTGTACATTTTCAATGTGATCTGCAGAATCAACTGAAGACTAGACGAGAAATTTTTAATCATGTGATTAAATTGGGGAGTCCACAGCATCAGCAGAGAGTATATACTCCTTTCTCTTATTAGGAATTTAAAAGGGTTGGGGAGTGGCCAGAGACACGAAGATCCCATCTAGTACGCGGCATCTCAGCTTAACATGGAATGCACGCAGCGGTGCTTTCTTACCGTAAGTCACGTGCTGTCAAAGGAAGAGCCTTTTTCAGGAGGTGAAAAGATGCCTGCATTACACGCTTTGCAAAAGCTCTTATGTTTAATGGCGACGTCGGTGGCGTATGTTCTGAAATGTCACACGACACGAGGCATCTGTTAACCTTTAATGTGAGAAACGAAGCACAGAATTTTAGTGCCACACTCCACAAGAACGTAATAACTTCGACCAGCTATGAAAGCATGGTTAGTCAAGGAAATAAATAAGATTTCTTTATAATTCTAAGTGGACGATTCTTATTCCGTCTCCTCAGTTTCTAGACGTCGTGCTCCAGCACTTCCATGAAGCGAGAAAACTAAAAGTGGTCATCTTCCTACATGATTCGCATTTTGACAGATTTTCGAAAATGTTACAACACGTCGATCAATAGTAGTGACAAGGGAAGCCACAATTCTCGCTTTTCATATCTACAATAATGCACCCGGCAAATGAATTTTTACAGGTCAGCTATTGTTCCGATTATTAAACTATATTAAAAGATAGATTTGCGTTTTTATGCATTTGGGGTTAATTGCCTCTCTGTGGATCACTATGAAGTGTGAAGCACTGTAATGTGAGAGTGCATACGAATGCAGCAGCCATCAAAGAAATTGCCATTAGTGGGCTGTCTACCTAGTCATTAAAACAATTTACAAATAGCAGAGATCTTTTCACAGTACTCTGAGACACGGAATACCACCTCTGCATCTGCTGATAACGCTGCATCCGTTTCCATTCAAGCACGTCACCTTGTCGCAACAATACGTCTGTGCTTAGAAAACAGCATACGTATTGGCTCTGAGCACAATGGGACTTAACATCTGAGGTCATCAGTCTCCTAGAACTTAGAGCTAACCTAAGGATATCACACACATCTATGCCCGAAACAGGATTCGAACCTGCGACCGTAGCAGTCGCGCTGTTCCGGACTGAAGCGTCTAGAACCGCTCGGCCACCGAGCATACTTATTAGATTGGTTTGTTGTTTACTGCTGTAATAATTAAAAGGGTCTTTTAACAAAAGTATTGATAATGGATTGAAGAGACTAACGAATCTAATAAAGAGTATCTTGAGCAGGAACGCTAGATAAAGGGGCTGTTTTCATCAAAGAACTTCCCTTCGTGATTATAACAAGGTAGGACGGGATATAATATCAGATAAATTACTATATTTTAGGTAACATGTATTCACATGACGTTATCCGTTGGCAACTGAGTTTGTGCCAGGTATGTGGATTTGTAGAAGATCTGGATCTGTTTCAATTAAATTGGCCCACTAATGGTATTAACATCGATTCTATGCCCCACGGTTAACTTTCATTAGCACATGAGCTATTGATGGTTCATCGAGTAACCTAATACACGCTGGGGTAATTAATTTCTTCTCCTTTTCCGTATACTCGCTGCGGCGTTGGAGCAGGTTCAGCTACTGACAGGGGAGAATTTGGATCTGTGCGACTTATTCATAAAAGACAGTGGGTCAATGATCACAAATGTTGGTCTGTTATTGGTTCTTAAAACATAGAATTGTCACCTAACTTTACAAAATGAAATAAAAAAAGCACACACACACACACACACACACACACACACACAAGAACGGTTTCCGCAAATGGAACGCAAATAAAATGAATAACGACATAGTCTTGACTAATAGTTAGTAACAAATATTCACGAACATGTTGGGTGCTACTACGCATGTGATAATCATAGAGTACGCGGTGGATAGGGAGAGTGGCTCGTCACAAAGGCAACGGAAACAATTCACTCAAACTATCAAAAAATAGCATGCTAGGATTCAATGGTGGATCTACAAGGAATCTATGGTTGTTCAGCTCTTATAATTAAGTCCACTGGAGTGAAAACATGGGGCGCACGGGCTTGTTACGTGTCAGACACCGATATGATCAAAAATTCATTATGCATGTCGGTACTCGTTCGGTCCGTAATTTTAGTACGACAACAGGAAGCATAGTACTGCTGTCTGAATATAAGATATAGGGTACATGATCAGTTCTGCCTATTTATACCATGTTCACCTTCGACTGGATCCATGAACTGGGATAAAATATCCCAACCGGACTGGCGCGACGTAATTAATGTGATCTCTGAAGGCGATAATATTTTCATTTATAGAACATGAGGCGGGTTACGACTGACCAGAGTCCTACGTGGCGTGACTGCCAACAAAGTACGATGACTAAAGCGAGGAAGAACACATTAAAATCCCAAAAATGCCGAGAGAAAGGACCTTGCACTTTCGTGAACAAACATATAATTCATTCAGGAATAAGCCAAAGCAGAAAACACTAAGTTCACTGATCTGTAAACATACTCTTATGGGCAAAGGCTCTCTCTACGAAATGCATTAAAAACGTGAAAATTGATTAAATGCCACTGAAAATGAGATCGTAAAACTATTATTCGACTTTCACTCTAAGCGAAAACCGACCAAAAGCTGCTACGTGATGAAATATCAACTCAGTGCCTAACACCAAAGCATCTCAGTTAGGTCAAGAAAGATACGTGCTATACTTCACGGGACGCCAAGCAGAGTGCATGCCTCTCGAAAATTTCTAAATTTCTGAGTGCCTGTCCTCACCACGTCGAGGGGGAGGGGGGAGGTAACTGATTCGTTACTCATTGCCAAATGCTGGACAGCGGGTTTGGAAAACAACAGAACATCGCCCCACAACTGCCACATTTGTGTAATGTGGGCATAGCTCAGTTATACAGGTATCGACTCCCTGAATCCGTGTGAAACTTTCGAAACACACTGTGAGGCGTAGCGCCGTATAGCGATCCTGCCTTCATGGCGGTTAAGTGGAAGATGTGTCTCAGAGCTGGATAGTGACAGATGGTGACGCGAGACTGGATGTGCGCGTAGTTTATGTAGCAGCCGGTAGAGGACAATATTGGATAGGGGACTGATTTAGTTTCGATTGCGCCCAGTAGAGTGCACTAAAGTAATAGAATGTTTTTCATAAACTGTTCCAGTATTTTCATAAAGTGTTATTATGTCATTTTTGTGTATGTAAAATGTTATAAATGTATTTTAGCAGTATGAATGATGCGTGAGTGTGGTTTAAGGTTGATATGAAGATAATTGTTTAACGAGTTATGTAGTGGGATTTAGTGTGGGAACATTTCGAAGAAATATGGATATGGACAAAGGGAATTCTTGTAGAATAGATTTGTAAAGTAAGTTTATGGTAAAGAGAAAGTTAATTCAGTTATAAATAACAATAGTAAATAACTTTATGCATATGCAAAACTTCAGCATATTAGATAATTACGTCGGTAAAAAGTGCAGTTTTTCTATTGGCTGTTGAGTAAACTGACCAATGGTAAAGCAATATTCTTCGTGCGCGTTTCTCTGCTAGTAGAGAAGACTTAGAGTATTCTAGAGAAGAGTCGGAGCCTAGCCATGAAACAGTTCGGACGGTGTGTAGTAGTAGTTCCGATGGAAATGATAAGTTGCCGGATCTAGCAGTGTTCCATACATCAAAAGGGTAGTAAAGTGACGGCATATTTATTCCGATGGGTGTGTAGAAATTTCGGAATTTTTAAGTGAATTTTGTGATGAGAAAAGACTTACGTTCCTCGTGGCATATTGAGTAGGTCGGTGGCCAAAAAACTGTGACTGCATTTGTTACCGACAGACTTAATATTTGGCGAGCATTATCAATCAAAAACAATCAGTATTTTTGTAGCTATTACGTTTTCTGGAAATGCAACACCATAAACTTGATAACGTGAGTGAAAGGGATTGTGAGTGACCGTGTTAAGACTAGCATGGGCTTGACAGTGATACTTGTTTACCTATGTTTCAGAATATATGAATTGAGGAAAAAATTTCCAACCTTTCATTGCGTGTGAAAACTGACTTTAATTGCAGCGTGGTTCACGTCGAAGTACAGTAGGTTTCGCTCGGCGTTCCTACTGATGATCTGCTGAGACAATATTCTCAGGTAGGTGCTGGTTCGTCTTAAAGGGACGGAAAGAAACGCGCCGCCGCAACTGGTACACCTATGAAGTCATTCAGTAAGGTGTACAGGATGGAAAGTGGAGCATAAAGGTATCGTAAATGATAAATAAACAAATTTTCCAGATCACAATTTCTCCAGAGGCTCCCCAAAACTGAAAAGAAGTGAGATTCAATGCGTCTCACGTATTAATACTGTATCATCCGTGGAGATGCCACGCGACAAATACTATGCATCCAGTGGACACTGGCATCACCTTGTCATAAATACCAGGCTCGCTGTGAATCACTTTCGCTCCGTCACTCATGAGACATAACTTTTAGAATTCGGGAAAAAATGTTACGACAGATACCTCTTGACTTTCTTTTGTGCACCAACAAAACAGTTAATATGATTCTGTACATAGGACTTCATTGCTAAAGGCACGCTAGCGGTCAGGTGTTCGTTCTCTAACATAGAATATAACTGAAAACACACACTGATACTTCTGTTCGATAATCCTTTCCTTATTCATTCAAAGGCTGTTTTTTTAACTATATACGAAAGGCACATTTTCAGTTAGTTAAATATTTGACGAGAAGTCGAAAAGAGTACCGTCTGGCATTATTCCCCTCAAAGAAAATGTTACTGGAAGGTAACTGCTGAAGAAAACACGACGACACGTCGATTTTATCTTTAAGTAAACAGTATGTCCTAATCGAATAAAACTTTTAAAGACATTTCCTCCGCCTATTGAAAAGAAGCCATTGCCATTACTTACCTCCTCGACAGATAGCCCATTTATATTCGTCTCTGTAATTACAGCCGGTAGGAAAACAATGTAACTGTAGTAGCAGAAAATTGCACGCAAGAATTTCAGACACTCAAATTTAAAATTCCTTAGAACTCTCTCACCAGTTCCAGTGGAATATGCCATCAATAGCATATTTCATAGGTTCTCGAATCACGCTCTGCTAAGCCTAGTCTTCACGTTAATACCCTTGTCGCTCACAGCATTATAATGTTGTTCACTTGAATAGTATAAATAATTACCGAACCTAAACAAAGAACTCACTTCCCGAAGTGTGTTTTCTGGACTGACTTGTTGCTTGTAGCTTACGGAACATGCTTGTAAGCCTTCTTGCTTCCTCGAAACACATTACATTCCGGCTAGTAAATACTTTAATCGATTAAATACTCAGGCATCCTAGGAAGTAGAGCAGTATTTTCAGCTGTTCATCACTACTGTCAAGAATTCGATGTTAAAATTAGGAACTTATTTTCTGATTGGTATATATCACAAGAAATATCCAACTACCGTAGCCTGAGAGTATTTCTGCTGTAAGATACATCTGTATTAATTACTCCACTACATATGCTTCAGTTTCAGGCAAGTAACAGTTATTCAATAAGTCGTCACGTGGTGAAGCCACCGCTTAGATCTACAGGTTCATGTCGACAATCCGTAATTATTAGCCCGCATTTCACCGTCTCGTCAAAAACTTTGGTTTTATTCCATACGTGTAGTAAGCTAGACAAACTGTGTTCGTTCAAAACACTGCTTCATGCTGGTAGCTTGTGCCTTCTCTGAAAACATGTATCACTGCGTACAACCGTAACGTTATTAAGTACTGTAATGGATCATCAATTCCTATAGAACTATGGAAGCAACGCCATTTGCAGATAATTTCTACTGTTTCGCTTCATTGGTGAGCGTCGCATGTAAAGTAAATTTCCAGCATCAATTCCGTTCCTACACGACTTCATTGTGGAGTTTACATTTGGTCGCCAGGTTTCTCTTTCTTCCCCTCTTTCTTTCTCTTTTCCTTGGCGCTCGACTGGCGACGGGTCAACGAACACCTATTTCCAAATATCACGACACTACATTTCTTGTCTTCATTTGGCTCTATGGAGATTATTTTTAAATTTGTATGATTACATTTCACTTTTATTCAAGTCACGAACCATTCCTTATGGCCCAGGCAGGTCTCCAGTATTCATAAATTTCAAATATTCTTCCTGCCGACCGTGTCCTTCGCTTGTCGTTCTAATTAGACCCATACACATGGCACCAGTTCTGAAACAGGCCACATCTCATCCGGTGTACACAAAGTTCACTACAGCACCCTCAATAGAGACAGAAAAACCCTAGTGTCTCCGAAATCACGGTCTGGTTGCAGAAGGAAATAATATCGTGGACCGATTGGGCCAAAAAAAACCTGTGATTTTTGTTTCTAAATGCTCGTAGCTTGATTTCATTCCACTCACAAAAATGGACAATCACTGAAGAATTTTTAAAGTTAAGTGTTCATTAAAATTATCTATGTCTTTTAAATTCCTGTGAAGGGTTGTAGTGATGGATAGGTATCAAAAGCACAAACTAGGTCCCAGAAGCAACAGTACGTGAATGCGATATTTCTTAGCTTTGCTTTATAAAAGTGAAAACCGTGAATACATTTTAAAACTGTCTGTTGTAAGTTTCCACTACCGCTGTGTCCTATACTTATTGATACACATTAGCGGTCACAAGTTTAATTAAGGCATTCGCAATCTAATTAATTGGTGGAAGGGGTGTCGTGTAGAGCTGAAATACAAGTAAACATATCAATATTAGGAGCAGTGACCGTGAGCCTACTACAAATCCCTTGCTCCTCTTCGATTTATATGCACCTTGATTCCTACTCATTTCAATTCAGATAGACAATAGATGAGCGGGGTTCATATTTAATAATTCAGAACGAACAAACTACATAAATATAGTCAGCGTTTATTAGTTAGGCATTTAAACCCTATACGGTACCGTTGGTGCTCACACTGATCCACGTTTGTTTCACCATGGTTAGTGTCATTATGAGTTGTTCCACATTAAACAACAAAAACGTAACTGAACCATCGTATATGAAAATTACTGTTGCGTATCACTCAGATGCAACTGATAATTTACCCACTTGAGTCGCTTTAAATCCGAACGCTACTGCCTTAGTAAGCCCTTATTACAATCTTTTTCACTGTATTACTAGTTAATATTCTTCTTCTTATCAATTCTCTCCAGTTTACTTATCGTTTATATTAGATTCACTTTGGATATTCATTAATATTCGATGCATTGTGTCCTCCGGAAGATATGGAACACGGGCATGCATCTAGGAGCACCGTGTTGCCTAGCACTCAGGTGCAACTGACTAGGAGATTACGGCAGACAGTGGCAAGCGATTCGGCTAATACTCGTATTCGGCAAGTTGCTTGTGTACGGTCTTAAAATCGAAATTTCTACGGTACTTTGTCATCCCCCTCGCCCGCCCCTACCCATCCCCCCGCCACATCATTCATGAGAAAACAATACCTATAATTCATAACGCGCAATCTGCTCAGAACTGAAGAACTGGAGAAATCGATATTTAATTAAGTACTGAGCCTTTTTCATCAACATTTACATGTGTAAACCCATATTTTCCTGGATTCCGACGAAAGAAACTCTTTCGACTGCCGCTTAAGCACCTATAAGGCAAGAGCTGTACAACAAAACCACCGCTGCTATAAAGACCAAGGTGTCTGGCTAAGGAACGCAGAACCTGAGCTCGATTCCCAGTTGCATTCTGCAGTTTTTTTTTTCATTTGTAGTTTTGCCGCATAGAATATGGTGTATAAGCGGAGCAGAGACGGATGGGGCAAACATTCTAGCGACGATACGGGCAGAAAATGGGAAAATATACTGAGACAGAGGTCAGATTACTACTACCCGAAGCCTGTGGACGATTATCTCGAAAACGGCGGATCTGATCGAGTGTCCACATGCTGGTGTCATGAGCACATACGGAAAGTGGTAGAAGCGCAGTGAAAATACCGCTAGGCGCTAAATGGTTGGACGTCCACGACTCTGCACAGAACGTGGAATTCGGAGGACTGCCTGTCGTGTAACGTAGGATAGGCGGCGATCTGTGGCATCTCTGACGAGAAAGCGCAATTCTGGTGCAGACACATGGGTTTCAGACCACATCATTCAGCATACACTGTTGAACGTTGGGCTCTGCAGCAGACTACCCCTGCGTGTTCTCATGTCTATCTAACATTGTCAATTACGATTTCACTGGGCATGGGATCAGCGGGATTGGACCGCAGATTAATGGAAACTTGTCACCTGGGCAGATGAATCACGTTTCTTGTTACAACAGGTCGATCGTCAGCTCCAAAAATGCTGTCACTGAGATGAACGGTGGCTCGAAACATGAACCGCGCCAAGTAAGCAGGCTGGAGGGACCAGTATTATGCTATGACAGACATTGTGTTGCGCTTGCATGGGGCCTGTGGTAGTAATCTAACATACGCTGACAGCTGCGGACTACCTGCACCCCTCCATCCTTAATGTTTTCTCCGATGACGATGTCGTCCTTCAACAGTATAACTGTCCGTGTCTCAAAGCCAGAATCGTACTATAGTGCTTTGACGAGAATGGTAATGAACTCACGTTGATGTCTCGGCCAGCAATTTTTCCTGATGTGAATCCGATGGAACCCATTTGTGTCAGCACCTTGTTGTTTACGGGAATTACGTGACTTGTTCTTAGACGTCCGCAGCCACATACGTCTACAAACCTACCAACATACTGTATAACAGATGATACGCAGAAACAATTATATACTGCGTTCCAAAGAAGGATCAACAAGTTATTAAGCAGGTGGTCATAATGTTTTGGCTCGTCAATGTATTTTTGTCTCCAACTTAAACACTATATTTCGAGGCTTCAGTGTCTCACGTGCCCTCTCTCCCTGGAACCTGCTCTTGTATTGAGCTCTTCCAGTAGCTGTTCTCTACAATACTATTGGACTAGCACTCCTAGAACAAAGCACATCGCAAAGAAACGGCTTATCCAAATCTACATCCAAGCTTCAAAGCACCATACACTCCGCTGCAGAGTGAAAGATTCACTCTATAAATACACAGTTATAGAACAGCATCTCTCGTATCTTCACACATGAACGCTTTTGGAAAAACCCATGCATCTGCTAGAAACTAACAGCGTAAGTTTCTTTTAGAACTACTGGAAGAACTGATGTCACACGCCTTTCGATGTCGATAAATATACAATACCGTGTTGCCGTGTAGGATTTGATTGAGTTGATGGGACAAAAACAAGACGTGATATAACATTATTTGTTTATAGTTCATTTATATATATATATATACACACTCCTGGAAATTGAAATAAGAACACCGTGAATTCATTGTCCCAGGAAGGGGAAACTTTATTGACACATTCCTGGGGTCAGATACATCACATGATCACACTGACAGAACCACAGGCACATAGACACAGGCAACAGAGCATGCACAATGTCGGCACTAGTACAGTGTATATCCACCTCTCGCAGCAATGCAGGCTGCTATTCTCCCATGGAGACGATCGTAGAGATGCTGGATGTAGTCCTGTGGAACGGCTTGCCATGCCATTTCCAGCTGGCGCCTCAGTTGGACCAGCGCTCGTGCTGGACGTGCAGACCGCGTGAGACGACGCTTCATCCAGTCCCAAACATGCTCAATGGGGGACAGATCCGGAGATCTTGCTGGCCAGGGTAGTTGACTTACACCTTCTAGAGCACGTTGGGTGGCACGGGATACATGCGGACGTGCATTGTCCTGTTGGAACAGTAAGTTCCCTTGCCGGTCTAGGAATGGTAGAACGATGGGTTCGATGACGGTTTGGATGTACCGTGCACTATTCAGTGTCCCCTCGACGATCACCAGTGGTGTACGGCCAGTGTAGGAGATCGCTCCCCACACCATGATGCCGGGTGTTGGCCCTGTGTGCCTCGGTCGTATGCAGTCCTGATTGTGGCGCTCACCTGCACGGCGCCAAACACGCATACGACCATCATTGGCACCAAGGCAGAAGCGACTCTCATCGCTGAAGACGACACGTCTCCATTCGTCCCTCCATTCACGCCTGTCGCGACACCACTGGAGGCGGGCTGCACGATGTTGGGGCGTGAGCGGAAGATGGCCTAAAGGTGTGCGGGACCGTAGCCCAGCTTCATGGAGACGGTTGCGAATGGTCCTCGCTGATACCCCAGGAGCAACAGTGTCCCTAATTTGCTGGGAAGTGGCGGTGCGGTCCCAACCGGCACTGCGTAGGATCCTACGGTCTTGGCGTGCATCCGTGCGTCGCTGCGGTCCGGTCCCAGGTCGACGGGCACGTGCACCTTCCGCCGACCACTGGCGACAACATCGATGTACTGTGGAGACCTCACGTCCCACGTGTTGAGCAATTCGGCGGTACGTCCACCCGGCCTCCCGCATGCCCACTATACGCCCTCGCTCAAAGTCCGTCAACTGCACATACGGTTCACGTCCACGCTGTCGCGGCATGCTACCAGTGTTAAAGACTGCGATGGAGCTCCGTATGCCACGGCAAAGCGGCCGACACTGACGGCGGCGGTGCACAAATGCTGCGCAGCTAGCGCCATTCGACGGCCAACACCGCGGTTCCTGGTGTGTCCGTTGTGCCGTGCGTGTGATCATTGCTTGTACAGCCCTCTCGCAGTGTCCGGAGCAAGTATGGTGGGTCTGACACACCGGTGTCAATGTGTTCTTTTTTACATTTCCAGGAGTATATATATATATATATATATATATATATATATATATATATATATATATTCGCTTAAAAATTTTCGCATATCGGTACTATATTTTCTATACATATGAAGTGTGTCATACTGAGTCTGACGTTCTTTGCATTGTATGTGAGTAATGTATGTAAAATACTATGTAAATTCTTTATTACGTTAAATAACTTTCTGATGAAAGTTTGTATTTAAAAATATTTGTGCCTATTGATTGTTCAAGTTGATGTAAATTTGACAGTTCATGAAATGGTCACGCTTTGGAGCAATGTAAGAAATAGGTGTTATTCAAAAGCCAGTGTGTTTCCGTTTGAAACGAAAGTGGCTCTGGGGAGCGGAAAAGGTGGCAAGGGCAAATTGGCGCGCTACCTAGAGCAAACGCGGGAAGTTACGTCACACAGTCTGTAGGTAGTAGTGATTGAGGGAACACCTTTATGGAGCAGGAAAAGCTTTGCCTGCAAATCTGCACAAAAGTGCCTCGGATGAAGACTGCAAACGGCTTACGGCATAGCTGTGGGTTGATGGGCTACTGTATGAAAAATAGAACGTCGAAAAGAAGAGAAATTGACCCCATACAGCAAGATACTAGCGGGCAGTACTGCGGGTAGTGTAGCCGTCATAACTGTTCGCCACACCCAAGCTTACAGCAACCACATAAGGTTTTTTTTTCTTTTAATTTTACTTTTGTGTAGCGTGAACCATTAATTAAAACTGTGTTTCAATTAAGTGCAAAGTTAATATAAAGAGGCACCATTTAAACTGATTTTGTGTAAACAAGAAAAAAAGTTTTCTGAACTATTGCAAAGTTGTTGTTGTGGTCTTCAGTCCTGAGACTGGTTTGATGCAGCTCTCCATGCTACTCTATCCTGTGCAAGCTTCTTCATCTCCCAGTACTTACTGCAACCTACGTCCTTCTGAATCTGCTTAGTGTATTCATCTCTTGGTCTGCCTCTATGATTTTTACCCTCCACACTGCCCTCCAATGCTAAATTTATGATCCCTTGATGCCTCAGAACATGTCCTACCAACCGGTCCCTTCTTCTTGTCAAGTTGTGCCACAAACTCCTCTTCACCCCAGTTCTATTCAATACCTCCTCATTAGTTATGTGATCTACCCATCTAATCGTCAACATTCTTCTGTAGCACCACATTTCGAAAGCTTGTATTCTCTTCTTGTCTAAACTATTTATCGTCCATGTTTCATTTCCATACATGGCTACACTCCATACAAATACTTTCATAAACGGCTTCCTGACACTTAAATCTATACTCGATGTTAACAAATTTCTCTTCTTCAGAAACGCTTTCCTTGCCATTGCCAGTCTACATTTTAACTCCTCTCTACTTCGACCATCATCAGTTATTTTGCTCCCCAAATAGCCACACTTCTTTACTACTTTAAGTGTCTCATTTCCTAATCTGATTCCCTCAGCATCACCAGACTTAATTCGACTACATTCCATTATCCTCGTCTTGCTTTTGTTGATGTTCATCTTATATCCTCCTTTCAAGACACTGTCCATTCCATTCAACTGCTCTTCCAAGTAAAGGACTTGTCTCTGACCGAATTACAATGTCATCGGCGAACGTCAAAGTTTTTATTTCTTCTCCATGGATTTTAATACCTACTCCGAATTTTTCTTTTCTTTCCTTATCTGCTTGCTCAATATACAGATTGAATAACATCGGGGATAGGCTACAACCCTGTCTCACTCCCTTCCCAACCGCTGCTTCCCTTTCATGTCCCTCGACTCTTGTAACTGCCATCTGCTTTCTGTACAAATTGTAAATAGCCTTTCGCTCCCTGTATTTTACCCCTGCAACCTTTAG
Source organism: Schistocerca americana (assembly GCF_021461395.2). Taxonomy (NCBI): domain Eukaryota; kingdom Metazoa; phylum Arthropoda; class Insecta; order Orthoptera; family Acrididae; genus Schistocerca; species Schistocerca americana. Next base: position 839,178,156 of record NC_060130.1, on the reverse strand, counting down.
AATTTGAAAGAGAGTATTCCAGTCAACATTGTCAAAAGCTTTCTCTAAGTCTACAAATGCTAGAAACGTAGGTTTGCCTTTCCTTAATCTTTCTTCTAAGATAAGTCGTAAGGTCAGTATTGCCTCACGTGTTCCAATATTTCCCCAAGGCTGACGTCTACTAGTTTTTCCATTCGTCTGTAAGGAATTGGCGTTAGTATTTTGCAGCTGTGGCTTATTAAACTGATTGTTCGGTAATTTTCACATCTGTCAACACCTGCTTTCTTTGGGATTGGAATTATTATATTCTTCTTGAAGTATGAGGGTATTTCGCCTGTCTCATACATCTTGATCACCTGATGGTAGAGTTTTGTCAGGACTGGCTCTCCCAAGGGCGTCAGTAGTTCTAATGGAATGTTGTCTTCTCCCGGGGTCTTGTTTCGACTCAGGTCTTTCAGTGCTCCGTCAAACTCTTCACGCAGTATTGTATCTCTCATTTCGTCTTCATCTACATTCTCTTCCATTTCCAGAATATTGCCCTCAAGTACGTCGCCCTTGTATAGACCCCCTATATACTCCTTCCGCCTTTCTGCTTTCCCTTCTTTGCTTAGATCTGGGTTTCTGAGCTCTTGATATTCATACAAGTGGCTCTCTTTTCTCCAAAGGTCTCTTTAATTTTCCTGTAGGCAGTATCTATCTTACCCCTAGTGAGATAAGCCTTCACATACTTACATTTGTCCTCTAGCCATCCCTGCTTAGCCATTTTGCACTTCCTGTCGATCTCATTTTTGAGACGCTTGTATTCCTTTTTGCCTGCTTCATTTACTGCATTTTTATATTTTCTCCTTTCATCAATTAAATTCAATATTTCTTCTGTTACCCAAGGATTTCTACTAGCCCTCGTCTTTTTATCTACTTGATCCTCTGCTGCCTTCACTACTTCATCCCTCAGAGCTACCCGTTCTTCTTCTACTGTATTTCTTTCCCCCAGTTGTGACAGTTGTTTCCTTATGCTCTCCCTGAAACTCTGTACAACCTCTGGTTCTTTCAGTTTATCCAGGCCCCATCTCCTTAAATTCCCACCTTTTTGCAGTTTCTTCAGTTTTAATCTACAGTTCATAACCAATAGATTGTGGTCAGAGTCCACATCTGCCCCTGGAAATGTCTTACAACTTAATACCGGGTTCCGAAATCTCTGTCTTACCATTATGTAATCTATCTGAAACCTTTTAGTATCTCCAGGGTTCTTCCATGTGACAACCTTCTTTTATGATTCTTGAACCAAGTGTTAGCTATGATTAAGTTATGCTCTGTGCAAAATTCTACCAGACGGCTTCCTCTTTCATTTCTTTCCCCCAATCCATATTCACCTACTATGTTTTCTTCTCTTTCTTTTCCTACTCTCGCATTCCAGTTACCCATGACTATTAAAATGCAGTATTACAGTAAAGTTTTACAATAAAAGTAGTCTGAAGTAAAATTCAATAAGAGTGAAGCCAAGTTACTCGAATCTGTTAGTTAGTTCAGAGAGTAATAGCTTTTGAAAGTAAATCCTAGTAAGAAAGAAGTTTTCTTGAAGTGAAATGTCCAGTATGAAAAGTTTGTGCTTTTGTACTTAAGTATTATATTATTTAAGTTTGTTGATTATGAAAAATGCTTTTCTAGAGGTCCCCCCCCCCCCCCCCTGGCCAACCAAATTTTTTAGATTCCTTGAAGTTATCTACTGGGCTTTTTCTCTTTTAAAAACGTAATGTATAGGGGTGTAGTACAACATTCCTTAAGTCGAGTAATACTTATTTGAAGAACCAAATTAAACAGTAGCAAGAAAGTAGGCAAAATTCACACTTCTGCTTTTCCAATACTTCACTGTTTCATTGCCTGGATAGGCTGGCGACCATTAGTACATGTTTTAAACGACTAAATGAACTTGGAACTGAGTTGTCCTAGCTTCAGTATAATATTATTCATACTGCAATTCTATCTAACTGCTGCGTAAGATCTTAGGAAAAGAAGTGAATAGTCTAATCCATTAGACTCAACACACGGTCAAATCCCGTAAAAAGGGTAACTCTATTGATTAGCTTTTCCTATATACAGGACTACTCCCATGGTTTACTTTTTGGAAACTAGACTAAATTTTAGTAAGAGGGTTATACGTGGCAACATAGAGACAGGGTTTCTGTTATTTAGGTTATTTATTATTTATCGTATGACGATACAGAGCTTGGATCAAATACGTAATTTTAAGAGTATACAGTGTAAGAAATGACAAGAAAAATACAGATTCAAATGTCCGAAGTATTATGTTAGATTATGTACACATTACAAGTCCAATCTGTTGATCCAGTTGAGTCCTCCAGGCGATGCATGTTGGATGTCATTTATTGATCCCCCGAAGGCTCGTTTCGGGCATTCACCAAAAATGTGATTTATTGTTTGCAGAACAGCTCGACAGTCACTATCTGGAGATGTTGTCCAGTCCCATTTGTGCTTTAGATATCCGCAGTTCCCTTGTCCTGTTCAGATGCGGTTGGTGGTTCTCCACTGGCGTCTGGGGAGTGTGAAACCTGGAACTCGTATGGAAGGCTTTTCAACCAGATGACCGTTGAACAATGACGATTCTTCCCACTGACTTCTCCATATTTCGTTTATGTTAAAGTCGGAGGCTTCAAGATATTGTGCAGTTCGCCAAGGTGGTTTTCTTGACGTCAGACGCTGATGTTCTGCTATTGTACGGGTAGCTGGGGGTTCTTCTCAATGTTTCTCCAGATATTCAGGTGAGCATCTGCTCTTCGTAGAGCTGGAGGTTGGATGTTACTTAAAACAGGTAGCCATGCAGTTTAAGTGTTACGTATGCAGCCTGTGATGTTATATAGGTAAAAGCATACTAAATTACAATATTAGTAGTAGAGTTATAATGAGAGACCACATACGATGAGTGTGGTGAATGTGCAATAGCTTACAGGCACCTGTTGTCATACAGTGGATGCCCGTCTCTAGTCCTCTAAAACACAGGTCACACGTGACAGATCATGTTCATGACGAAAATGCTACTACCACTGGCTTGGTCATACAGTTTTGAGGCGAATCTTCTTGGAAAATGGCGTAGCAGCTAGATATCATTCCCTTGATGAGCACTTGATTTCCCTATGATACTGGAACCATCAGCTCTCGTCACTGAGGATGATAGTTATAAGAAAGATAGAATTTTCTACGGGTTGAATCTCCAGCAGTTTGCGTCCGAATTTTCTTCAGCTCGTGAATACCTTCTGTGACACCGCTTATCAACTTGCTGCAAAATGTTAATACATAATACGATAGGCACATACATATATTTTTTCCCTTTTTTTTATAAAACAGTAGATGAGAGACGTACATGAATAGCACAGATGAAGAAGTTATTTATAAATTACGTTATGCTGTAGAGGAGCAACGTCAGATGACAAAAACAATAGAAGTCAAGTGGATCTAAAAACGTTTTGCTCCCAATCACGAAATGGGATAAATGTGTGGGTCATAATTATAAAAGCTGTACAATCAAATACTTTAAAACTGTTCACATGTTTCACCTTAGAAAGAGTTATCAGATACGTTTCAGAATTACGCTGGGCGTTTTTCAAATAAAATGGCAATAGTAAATAACAAAACACCTAAACACAATTAGATTTAAAAAGAAGTTGTGCGCTCAGTTTCCTAATTATAAAAACGTTCAATCTGGCAAAGTGATAACGTGCTTTAGCTTAAAAGAGTTGTATTCTGACGTGTTTCAGAATTACATTTGGATGTTTTTCGAATAAAATCTGAATGTAATTATTTGAAATAAATAAAAGTATAAAACAGATGCAATGAACGAGATGACCAAGTCGAGCGTTAAGGTACGATCTCTAACAAGTAAACGGTTGAGGGCTCTAGTATAGCTTGGAGGCATCACTGACTGCTTAAAAATGTATGTTACAGACAAATCTGTGGAGAACTTTTGAAAGGCGTTGTCAGTAACTGGACGGCTGATACCCGTGAAATTGGTGCTCCTTATTGTGCATCGCTTGTAAGGGCCAATTCCATGGCTTTTGTTAGGTAGATTGGGCACTAGCAGGATAGCAGTACTAATTTGTTAGATCTTTCATCGCCACGAATGAATATAGACAAGCGTCTGGCATTATCAGAAGCCTACCTCTTCCGACGCCATTATTCCAGCTGTGTTATGCCATCCTGCTCAGTATGAATGAAATTTTCACTCTGCAGCAGAGTGTGCGCTGATATGAAACTTCCTGGCAGATTAAAACTGTGTACCGGACCGAGACTCGAACTCGGGATCTTTGCATTTCGTGGGCAAGTGCTCTGCCAACTTACTTTTTTTTTATTTACGCCTCCGAACGTTTTATTCAAAAAAAGAAAAGGGTAAAGGAAGGGGTATAATACTTTTATTATATTTTATTTGTTTTTTTTTTATTTTTATGTTCTTATTTGTAATTCTTTTTCTATCTGTTATTTATTTATTTATTTATTACCTTCATTTGGGTGTTCACAGCAGCGTGACGGCGGGATGTCCTGGTCGTCTTCTCGTTCAGCGAGGGTGAAACACCCTATAATTACCGTTCATGTCTCTCATCAGTCCATCATATGCTATATCTCAGTCTCTTCTCACACCTGGTACACCCTAATGGTCTGGAGGACGCGGAAACAACGACCCCAAGTAATTCGCAAAGAGCGAACCATACGACGCTTTACGCTGGTATGATTGATCAATAAATAACCAACTGAGCTACCCGTCGGGGCCTTAGTCGTGCTTGGGTAGCGCAGCTGGTACAGCGCTTGACCGCGAAAGCAAATGTCCCGAGTTCGAGTTTCGGTCCGGCTCAGAGCTTTAATGTCAGGAAGTTCCAGACCTTTTTTTGTTCAGCGATAAATAGACTCTTAAAACTGCGACTGCAACCTTAGGAAATTGAGAAGGGACTTGGCTTGTTGCGAAATATTGCATGGAATAACGGCTGTCATAACATAATCGTTGATGAAATTTGCGATTTGATGAAATCTAAAAAGAATCAATTGGCACAAAACAGTGTATTACATAAAAAACAATTTTTTTCGTTTCATTTCAGTGGCCACGTATCGTGTCCACTAAACAACATTTTTATTAAAATATTATGTACAAACGCCATATTAACCTCAATCCTCTTTCACGCCTCTTTATCCACGACATTTACACTACACGTAACGTACACCAAAACAGTGGCATATACAAAATTCACTGCCCTGAGTGTAAGAAGAGCTACACTGGGTAAACCGGAAGAAATTTCAAAATGCAATTAAGTAACACATGGCATAAAAAAGAAGAAAATCCATATTCGCAGCACGCTTTATGCGAGGTCTGTTCAGAAAATTCGGGAACTTTCTCCACAACATTTTTCTACGCTTATCTTTCACTTTCAGTGCATCGTCTTCTTCGAAATACTCTCCTCCGCAATTGATTCAACGCTGCCAGCGCCGTTTCCACATCCGGAAGCAGTCTTGGAAAGCTTCTTGCTGTATCCTGAGAAGCGCCGTCTGCAAATTGTCTTTTATCTCGTCTATCGTTGCAGTTCCTCGTCCTTTCAAGGGGGTTTTCAAATTTGGAAATAAGAGAAATCCGCAGGAGCCAGATCTGGATAGTCTGTTCTCATCTGCCCGATCCAGAAACACTTCACAGATTACGTGGCGAAGGTCTTTCTAGTCTTGACTCATGAGCCGTGGGACGAACTTGACGGCAACACGATGCATTTCGAGTTCCTGTGTCAGGATTTCATGACATGAAACAACTGAAACGTTGCATTATTCTGCAATCTCTCGGACAATCAGTCTTCGATTGGCATGAACAATTTCATTGACGTTCATGACATGAGCGTCGTCGGTAGACGTCGAAGGGCGTCCTGAACGAGGGAATTTTTAACCATCGTCCGCCAATTTTTAAGCCGCGTGAACCATTCGTAATACCGATCACGGCTGAAGCATTCGTCACCGTAGCCTGCAGCATTTGGTATGTCTCTGAGAAGTGTTTTTTGAGGTTCAGAAGCGTTGCTACTCAACTCTGCCATCTCGAAATTTGCAAACTGCACGACCACAACGTTCTTCTCAATACAGCACTGAACAACAACTAACGGATATACACATTAAACACAGGCATGTGCAGAGGTGCCAACCGCATTTCGCTCCAACACACCACTGGCGCGAAGTTACGAATGTTCCGGAATTTTTAGAACAGACCTCGTATAATATAGTCGCAAGATACGTAGTATCATAAACAACTTTCTAATGCTTCATATGATGAGAAGGGTAGCTGGAATAATGACGTCGGAAGATGTGCGTTTGTGATAAACGCCAAGTACATGTCTGTGTTTATGCATGGCGATAGAAAGATCTAAGAAATTAATACTGTTATCCAACTTGTGCTCTTCCGTAAAAGTGAGAGATAGAAATTTACACTCACTTAAAAAAAAGGCAAGGCAAAGACGCTTACGAGCAATGCACATTAAGGAGTAGAAATTTATTCGATATTTGCCACATCCTTTAAAGAGTTTCCGCAAGTTCGCAGCTGTAGCTACTTGCCTGTTAACATACTGCTGTAATGAACCGACCACAATAATATTGCACTTACGAGTGAGGGCGCTTCTGTCAGCTTATTGCGAATTTTTATTGTGATGTTTCACGAAGACTCGCTGAAACAGTTGATGGTATGCTCGCAATTGGAAACCATTCACTGAGCGATGCGTTTTATTTAGTCACGACTGTACTTGTTTACTGTAGCGTCGCCGGGTGTTTCTGGTAACGGACACGCAAGGCCAAGAGCAGTAAATCGTTGCCGGCCGCGGTGGTCTAGCGGTTCTAGGCGCTCAGTCCGGAACCGCGCGACTGCTACGGTCGCAGGTTCGAATCCTGCCTCGGGCATGGATGTGTGTGATGTCCTTAGGTTAGTTAGGTTTAAGTAGTTCTAAGTTCTAGGGGACTGATGACCATAGATGTTAAGTCCCATAGTGCTCAGAGCCATTTGAACCATTTTTGAGTAAATCGTTGACAGCTAGTAAACAGTCTACGATGTGTCCAGTCAATGCTGGAAGTTCCCGGTGGTTTGAAATTTACTCGTTAGCGGTCGTACCTTTACGCTCGACTTGATCACGTTGATAATTGCAACTATTTTAAGCTCTTTTTAATTCCGAATAACTGCTTTCTGCATTAATTTTAAAAACATGCGCTTGTAATTCTGAAACATGCCTTTTAAGGTATAGAATGTTGATGCACCCATTTTTCTCACGACGTCATTGCGCACGAAACGTTTTTAAAGCCACTCGACTTCTACTCTTTTATTCATTTGGTGTCGCTTCTCTACAGCGTAACATAATTTGTATATTACTAGTGGACTTGTACTGGACATGTATACGCATTGTTCCTTATCAGCAATTTAAAAAAATAAAAATATTTGCGTGCACATCTTATTATGTATTAACATTTGGCAGTTTCAGATATACTTGATTACTGCCTAATGTAAAGGCCGAAACCGGTGGTGTGACCTTAATAAAACTCTAAAGGAACTACTGGTGGGGCTCTTCACCGATTGAACAACAGTTATGGAATCAGGATCATCCGAACATGGCGAAAATAGAAAAAAAATGGTTCAAATGGCTCTGAGCACTATGAGGCTTGACATCTGAGGTCATCAGTCCCCTAGAACTTAGAACTATTTAAACCTAACTAGCCTAAGGACATCATACACATCCATGCCCGAGGCAGGATTCGAACCTGCGACCGTAGTAGTTGCGCGGATCCGGACTGAAGCGCCTAGAACCGCTCGGCCACAGCGGCCGGCGATAAAGTTGAAATTTTCACATAAAATGTGAAAGATTTCGGCGGATATACGTTAGTGTAATCTGTGTTGTTATTTCTTGCAGAAACGTAAACCAGTGTAATACAAAATTCTGTAAATGCTCCTGTATACTATAAATGCAACATATGTAAACTAGTGTATGAAATGTTATATGTAATACAATATATGATGAAAAGTATCTGGAAAACACCATGTAACGTGGGATTGACCATTAGATGTCATAACAGGTGAACCCACTATCTAAAAACCGAAGTTGGGGGTATTGTGTTGTCAGTACAGAAGTACTAACAGCGGAGGGGTTCAGTCACGAGAGTTCTGTGTATTCGAACGTGGACTAGTCATTGAATGTCAGCTGAGTAACAAATCCATTAGGGATATTTCAGTCATTATAAGACGGCCCACGTCGACTGTTGCTGATGTGATTGTGAAGTGGAAACTCGGAGGAACCAGCACAGCTAAGCCAAAGCCGGCGCACCCCATGTACTGGCGGACGGGAAACTGCGAGCAGTGCGGAGGGTGGTTGTAAAAATCGCATAAAATTAGCGGAGGGATCACTCTTGAGTTCTAGATTGCTACTAGCAGTGCAGCTGACAGAAAGACTGTGCGTAGGAAGTTGAAAGAAAGGGTTGCAATGGTCGAGAAGCTCCTTATAAGTCACACATTCCTGCAATCAAAGCTAAGCGAAGCTTGAGGGGGGGTTCTAGGCGCTTCAGTCTGGAACCGCGCGACCGCTACGGTCGCAGTTTCAAAGCCTGCCTCGAGCATGGATGTGTGTGATGTCCTTAGGTTAGTTAGGTTTAAGTAATTCTAAGTCTAAGGGACTGATGACCTCAGATGTGAAGTCCCACAGTGCTCAGAGCCATTTGAGCTCGAGGTGGTGTAAAGAGGGATGCCACTAGACAGTGGAAGCAGTGGTTAATCACGCGATACCCTATGGCAATTCGATGTAATGGCTCAAGTTTGGCGAATATCATTATGTGCAGTGCCAACGGTGCAGTACGGAAGAGGTCGGTCCTGCGGTCCTGTTACTTACCAGTACTTACCGTAGTCCCCTTATTTCGCTTAAGATGTGCTGCCCTGGCCAGCACATTCTCCAGATCTCTCACCAATTGAAAACGTCTGGTCAATGGTGGCCGAGCAACTGACTCGTCACAATACACCAGTCACTACTGTTGATGAACTGTGGTATCGTGTTGAAGCTGCATGGGCAGCTGTACCTGTACATGCCATCCAAGCGCTGTTTGACTCATTGGCCAGGCGTATCAACGACGTTATTACGGCCACAGGTGGTTGTTCTGGGTACCGATTTCTCAGGATCTATGCACCCAAATTGCGTGAAAATGTAATCACATGTCAGTTCTAGTATAATATATTTGTCCAATGAATACCCGTTTATCATCTGCATTTCTTCTTGGTGTAGCAATTTTAATGGCAGTAGTGCAGAAATAAACAAAATGCAAAAACACGATCAGAAAGCTGTTAAATGGTCAGCTGGTCGGAAAGAATCAAATATACACTCCTGGAAATGGAAAAAAGAACACATTGACACCGGTGTGTCAGACCCACCATACTTGCTCCGGACACTGCGAGAGGGCTGTACAAGCAATGATCACACGCACGGCACAGCGGACACACCAGGAACCGCGGTGTTGGCCGTCGAATGGCGCTAGCTGCGCAGCATTTGTGCACCGCCGCCGTCAGTGTCAGCCAGTTTGCCGTGGCATACGGAGCTCCATCGCAGTCTTTAACACTGGTAGCATGCCGCGACAGCGTGGACGTGAACCGCATGTGCAGTTGACGGACTTTGAGCGAGGGCGTATAGTGGGCATGCGGGAGGCCGGGTGGACGTACCGCCGAATTGCTCAACACATGGGGCGTGAGGTCTCCACAGTACATCGATGTTGTCGCCAGTGGTCGGCGGAAGGTGCACGTGCCCGTCGATCTGGGACCGGACCGCAGCGACGCACGGATGCACGCCAAGACCGTAGGATCCTACGCAGTGCCGTAGGGGACCGCACCGCCACTTCCCAGCAAATTAGGGACACTGTTGCTCCTGGGGTATCGGCGAGGACCATTCGCAACCGTCTCCATGAAGCTGGGCTACGGTCCCGCACACCGTTAGGCCGTCTTCCGCTCACGCCGCAACATAGTGCAGCCCGCCTCCAGTGGTGTCGCGACAGGCGTGAATGGAGGGACGAATGGAGACGTGTCGTCTTCAGCGATGAGAGTCGCTTCTGCCTTGGTGCCAATGATGGTCGTATGCGTGTTTGGCACCGTGCAGGTGAGCGCCACAATCAGGACTGCATACGACCGAGGCACACAGGGCCAACACCCGGCATCATGGTGTGGGGAGCGATCTCCTACACTGGCCGTACACCACTGGTGATCGTCGAGGGGACACTGAATAGTGCACGGTACATCCAAACCGTCATCGAACCCATCGTTCTACCATTCCCAGACCGGCAAGGGAACTTGCTGTTCCAACAGGACAATGCACGTCCGCATGTATCCCGTGCCACCCAACGTGCTCTAGAAGGTGTAAGCCAACTACCCTGGCCAGCAAGATCTCCGGATCTGTCCCCCATTGAGCATGTTTGGGACTGGATGAAGCGTCGTCTCACGCGGTCTGCACGTCCAGCACGAACGCTGGTCCAACTGAGGCGCCAGGTGGAAATGGCATGGCAAGCCGTTCCACAGGACTACATGCAGCATATCTACGATCGTCTCCATGGGAGAATAGCAGCCTGCATTGCTGCGAAAGGTGGATATACACTGTACTAGTGCCGACATTGTGCATGCTCTGTTGCCTGTGTCTATGTGCCTGTGGTTCTGTCAGTGTGATCATGTGATGTATCTGACCCCAGGAATGTGTCAATAAAGTTTCCCCTTCCTGGGACAATGAATTCACGGTGTTCTTATTTCAATTTCCAGGAGTGTATTTTGATACCATCAGCTCATTGTTTTAGTAAGTTGTTAAGCTTGGATGCTTTCAGTCATTTCGTGCCGTATCACATTTTTGTAAGTTTTTACAGGTAAAAAAATTTAACGTATTTTTTTAAATTTACAGTTTTTAGCGTAATTGGTTTTATCTGTAGTTCTTGCACTTCATGTGTGAGTTATCGTTTCATAAAATATGGTATATGTTACATTCGATCCTTCACACTGATACAATTTTATATTGTTCTGCTTTGGAATTTTATCAGTCATTGTTCTAACGGAATATATTATTATTCATATATTTGCATTGAGATAGGGTATTATGATTCTGTCTTACTTTCTGAGGTTACTGCTTATAATATGAAGCTATTTTAGCGCGCCAGTGGCCTAATTCTGACGTAAGGGGATGAAAGTGTACGAAATGATCTTTAGCCATAGTACTGCCTGGCCCACTGAGAAATTAGTTCTCTTGGCTTCTTTGAGTAGTTTCTATTCATATGCGCCACGACAGGATACACTTTTATACATTTTGAGATTTTAAAATTTGTCTGTTCATGTTTATTGTAACCAATGTGCATAAACATGCAAGGTGACGATCATTTCGAGGAACCGTATTGAGAAAATTTTGAGAACTGGCGTTTGAATCTAACTGATGAAGTATTCTACTGCCGCCAGCGTAAGTTTCGCATAAGGACCAAGAAGGTAAGATAAGAGAAATTAGAGCTCGTACGGAGGCATATAGACAGTCCTTTCTCACTCGCTCTATTTGTGTGAGGATCAGGAAAAGAAAATGACTGTTAGTTGTACAGGATACTCTCCGTCACGCACCGCGCGGTGGCTTGCGAAATATGTATGTAGATGTATGTTATGGAACTTCTGGAAAAGAAGTGTATGTTGCTGTTATATTACGCTGAAAGCGTATTTTACATTAAATATACGTCACTGAATGCAAAGAAATAATTAGCATTTAGTGAATTACGGCAAAAAAATTACTTTATGAAATGGTTACAAATAATTGAGGACAAGAAGATACGCGGAAATCTTACCTGCTATTTACACCTTGTTGACGGCAGTGCATTAAAAAATTTTCAGTTATGTGAAAATTATTGACTATTGTAGCTACGTATAATATTGCAAGATTTATTACGTAATGTATAGCCAGGTGGATAAACCTTTTACGTGTTAAGGCGTGCAAAATAACTTTTGCTACGATCATGTAATAATTGACAAATACCATAACAAAATAACAACCAAAACAGCAGGTCCACAGAAGAAACGTTGTTCAATGTGACGACCACCTGCGTTCATGACAGCCTGGAACTGCACTGGAGATACCATTTCACACATGTCTGCAGCACTTTTCTAACGGTGGACCATTGAATGTTCAGCTGTCGTGACACAGCTCGTGCACTGCCTAAAGATCATACGTTTCCTCCAGAATTCTCAGCCATGGTGAAAGTTACTACTTCAACAATTTGTGACCCAATTTGCCACCGGCTTCTCTCTGGAGCAGTTCTTAAATGGCGAGTTAATGCGAATTTCCGAATAATGTTCTTCAACTCCGGTGCAGATAGACTATCCCTCCGTATTTCCTTAATGTATCGATATTCGCGAAGAGCAGCTACACTTCTGTTGTTGTTTTGATGAAACATCTTTATAAGTAAAGTTCTGCTCACTTTGTTAGGGCCCATGATAACTGTCTGCAACAATAATCCCTGTTGGGATTATTCTGTCTACATCATCTTTGGCAAACATCTTTGTGTTACGCCCCTTTTCCTCCTTACTTACCTTTAACTTCGGTATAACCTCCTTTAGGTCACTGAAGTCCTCATCTCCCCATTCTTGAAACACGTCGTACGTCTGACCCAGTTTCTTTACAAATACATTCTCCTCTTCCACCTCGTCCATTTGGCGCCAATTATCGTACTAAACGACAACCTGCCTTTCTATCGTTACTTCTGATCTACCCTCACACCGATCTCTTACTTCAATCTACCTTAAATTCCGATTGGGAGATCTTTCTTTGAACTGGCTCTTGTGTCACCAAATCTGTGCTTACGTCCAGTGTTTGCGTACGTACTGTATTCCGATTATACTTCCTCTGTCGAAACCAGTTTCTATTTCGTCAAAGCTGTGTTCTCCTTGCGCTAATCTCATCTAGAAAATACATATGTTTTGCGACGTCTTTAGCCACCTACTTTTACCAGCACCCTCTATGCCCTCGACCTACGAGGAAACCAATTTTTCTCACCATTCTGCCTTTTATTACTGTGCACGTTACCTCGCCCACAGGTATCCAAGTTGCCTCTAACGTGCCTTTTTAACATATTAATTTCTGGTCCATTCCTACCACCCCTATCAGACACATTTATTTGCCCGAAACTTGGTTGCCCACGAGTTTCGTGCCAACGACCTTCATTCTTTCCCTTCCACATAAATTCGTCTAACGTTTTGTAGTTACTTCCGACGTAACGTTTTGAGTCATCTCGAAGTTTTTTCCAGAGTTCACATACTGACTCACATTCGGACTTTCTGTATTTCAGGTATTCGTATTTTCGAAAACATGACTCACAAAAGTCTTTGATGGCATTCCTTACGTTATTATCGGGCATTCGTGTGACGAAAAATTCGTGCCACAAAATGTTTTGTTTTTGGATAGACCAGAATTCTTTCAAATACTTGTTATTAAATTCTGCAACTTTTTGTGTCTAGATTCTAACCCCACCGTTTAGCATAAAATACTAGGGCATCACACACTACATTGATTTTCTGCTAACTGCTCATACCGATCGGTAGTACTCGTTCACAGTTTTCTGTAAGACCACAAGGGTGCCAACGCCCTTGCTTCTTCAACAGATCGTTTTTCCCTTATTTACTCAATAGTTCAGATTTCTGTACAACCAATGGAACGATGGTATTTCAATTATGTAACTCCTGTTGCAACGGAACCACTTCATAGAGAATTTCTGTGGTTGCAATACGCAAGAACATACTGGGTTTTGAACAGTGGAATTTGTGTTTCTTTACGCTGAAGTCTTTGCGCTTGTTTTCGCAGAAATTTCGGTTTCAATTACCGGAATTAATGCCCGTATTTTTCAATCTTTCTTCGATTCGCTCTATTTCGGAGTCAAATCTGACATTGATATCAGTAACCTGCATTTCAAAATATATTTCCTTTTTCATAGTTGTCATAGGTTTAAGCTATGTTATTCTATCACAATGTTGAGTCAGAATAACTACGTTAGGTTCCAGTACGTTTTCTAATTTCTTATTGTTTTCTTCCATTAACTTATTATTATCTTTTAACTGTCTAGTAAAATCAAACTCCATTTCATTAATATCAGTTTCCAATTCTTTATGATTAGCTTCCATTTTCTTGTTGGTCTCTTCCACATGAGTTGTGAACTGAATGTGTAAAATGTCCTATTGCCGTTCAATATTTTCATATTCCTAGTCTGCATTATTTCGGTTTCAAAAGGTTGTTTTGCTTCTACTATACTTTGATCCAGTACTTCATTTTCTGGTTCGTGAGGTTCATGTACAGTTTTCACATCCAACGGACATGGAGTGACTGGTTCTGATTTTATTGTCTTCAGGTCCTGAGTCACCTACCCCACACGTACCTATACACTTCGCTACAAGTGTCATCTACTAGTAATCAGGCGAACGTTCCATGTTCGCATGTACTTTTTTCCCATCTGCTGTGTCACTGTCAGCTTCATCTTGAAGTCTTTTACCAGTTCTTTGAGCGATTTGAATTCCGGTTTGGACAATCACTTTACCGACTTGCTATTACGTAATTTAGTCCAATAATATTTTTAACTGCTTTTTACGATTATTTTCTGCCCCTGTTTTGCAAGTTCGCGTGTTACCAAACTTGTCAAAATTAGCCCTGTTTATGCCATAGAATTTTAGGAAAATTGTATCACGTCAAATCACTTGTGACTGAAGATTGAAGAACACAGTCTACGCAGTCTCTTACTGGAAAATCCTGCCACGGTCGCCACGTGTGACCGAACCTTCATGATTTTATGTAAATTCAATTTCTGATTCTAACTGATGAGGAACTCCGTACAATCGCTTCAAGTTCCATCTATGACAACTATTATAAAACTGATATTTTATGAAAAACTAGTCATATAATTATTTATTACGTATGTTAATATCGTTTAAATGTCCGCCTCCGTAGCGTTACCGCCTACCACGGAAGGGGGCCCGGGTTCGATTCTTGGCAGGAGACTGGGTGTTGTGTGTCCTTCATCATCACTGACACGCAAGTCGCCCAAGTGGCGTCAACTACAAAAACTTGCAATACGGCGGGCGAACCCTGAAGGGGATATCCCGGCCAATAAATGCCATACGATCATTTCATTTCATCGTTTAAATTCACCAAGTATGGTGAAAACCTTTATACTGAATTATGCAAGCTGTTGTTCAGCTTAATCAGCAGCTGCAATTGGAATAGGATGCTGTGGATGTCATTTGCTTGTCAGCGGCGTGTGACTTTGGCTATACCACAAATCGTAATTTTTAGCCTTCGCAGAAGTTACCAGTGAACACAAAAGATTCTCCCTATAACTCACTGGAGTATTTGCAGTGTATGTATCTGAATATTCAGTTATGTTATGTCTTAATGTTTTTGTAGACTGAATCGTATGTGTACTAAATGGATTGCTGTTAAACAGTTGTGGCATCTACTATCAATTCCGAAGTAACTGATGGAAGCAGGGGATTGATCGTAAAATTCACTCCCTATTACGAGAACACAGCCTTTATCATAGCACTACAAAACTTCAGTATCGTTTTGATACTGTGAATACATCCACCCGTTGAATAGCCAGAGTTTAGGTGCAAGGAAGGAGGACATTGTGTTTGATCTCATACTTTCAAAAAGAAATATAAGGTCTAGGTTCTCAAGGCCACTGTACTCTGAAGCAGCTAAGTTAATTTTAATTCACTTTGAAATTTACTTATAATTCAATAAAAAAGTTGTTAACTGTACTTTGTACTTAAAATTCTAAGATAAAAGCTAGTCATATTACCTCTAATATAATGTTCTACAAGTCAACTTTGAATCGCCTTGCGTAATGAATACTGAAATTTAGTGACTGGATTGTGAATTTCGAGTAGCAAAATTTTCGTCAGAAAATGGAAAAACAAAGAGGACCAGTTGTTAGATACTTAAAATTGCTGTTTAAACAAACTGCATTATTAGCAATGTACTCTGAAATACCATAATTTGAAAATATTATTACGATTCTAAAGATTTTTATTGTTATACAATTGACTGTCATTAATAAATAACAAAGGACTGAGAATGGTATATTATTGGACTGATAAAATAAAAATGTAATCACCGTTACTTATAAACGATAATTTTTAAATTCATTGTTTCACTTTGAGCTAACGCGATTGATACTATGCAGACAAAAGTACTTTACTGAACGAAACGAACATCTTGCTTTGTCCTTGTTTGGGCTGGAAGAAGCGGTCGTGGACAATGATCTCTCACGGCTTCCTCACGTCTTTTATAAATTAATACACGTCAGTGAACAAGACGTTTCCCAGAGCCATTGTTCCAGTGACAGCCATCGCTCACGAAATTTCACATAGTCATAAGCCTGTAAATTTTTGGATACGCTGCTTGATGATTGCAGAGACGACTTAATAGCTCGTACGGCAGAAACCGCAGCATACCGCTTTGACGAAGACTCACCGCACTTTTAGCACTACAATAAATTTACATCCGGTCTGATTGCCGGAGATTGGCGGTATTATTATTTCTCTTATTTAAAGCATCAACTAAACTCTCGGAGTGGGGCAGTCGCTTACTATTTGACAAATAAATAATACTTTTCCATCTTTTTAAAACAATACACATATAGAAAGTAACACATTTTACAAATTTTCAAAGATAGCTCTATTTCCAACTTTCACATATGATTTGAAGATTAATCGATCTATATTTGTATCGAAAAAAGTACTGTTTATGTCTCTAGCATAGCTGTTCCGTTACAGTGAACACGAGTCCATTTAGGAAAACATACTCAGTTGATATAAGAGTAAAACGTGTTGCCCATACCACAGAATAAGACGATCAAGGAAGGAAGAAACATTAGGGTTGTGCGTCCCCTGGAAAACGAGATTACTGGTGACAGCACTTGCTCGGACTGAGGGAGGCCGAAGAAGGGATTCAGCCGTACCCTTGTCGATAGCACCATTCCATCAATTACATTAAGGTATTTAGGGAAAGCAGGTATACACTACCCTAAATGTGTGTGGTTAGAATCAGTTTGAATTCTGAGACTACAGAATGCAAAGCTAGTGTTTTAGGCAGTAAGGAACCTCGTTCATTGATAATGCAATCAGGTCAGTCGCTGGGTAGATTAACAAAGGAGTACTTCTTATTCGCTTTCCCATTATCTACTTCCATTACTAAGTGGAAATAGTACTCTAAATTAGCCTAAAGCCGTAAAGAGGTTTTGCAGGTAATGCGGTTTAGTGTTGAACTTTAAAGCGGACACTGCTGCTGAGTGAAACTGCAAATGAACCCGATGAGTGAAGTTGGAGCAACACTATTACCTTCAGCACGGTTCTACTGTAGAAAAGTTAGCCCTGAAGCGAGCATTTGGTAGAGCGCAGGAGGAAGCGGTCACTCTTTCTCGCCTCGCCCTGCCGTCTTTGCTTCCTCGTTCGCTCTCATATTGGATGTGTCACAGTCGATATGGACACATCAAACAGCACAAGTGTCAGCCCCGAAGAATTTACTGCCTCCCAGCCGGCGGTGCAGATCTCGCCTCGAAATCGAAACTGCAAAGCGTACGTCTCTAACAAAGCAGATAGATAACCTAAAACCTCATCAGTAGTTCGCTAATGGCACGAATATATTGTGTGATGTACATTTTTTTAACCAGCGACTTCCTCTTCGAACAAAGTAAGCTGGAAAAGAAACAGTAATACAGTGATTTCTCACCACTGCGCCAGAAAAGAAATCGGAAACCAACTGAAACTGAAGATAATGACTGCAAGTTTAGATATTATCAATTCAAAGACATGCTGGCATCAGTACACGATTGCGTTATATTTTTCAGTGACATCTTTCACAATAATAATCTGCTCCTACAAGACACAGACAGAAGCTGTACCTACATGACGTTTTACCTCGCAGTAGAACGTCATCGATAAATATCTTTCGCACAGAATGAGATTTTCACTCTGCAGTGGAGTGTGCGCTGATATGAAACTTTCTGGCGGAATAAAACTGTCTGCCGGACCGAGACTCGAACTCGGGACCTTTGCCTTTTTCGGGTAAGTGCTCTACCAGCACATTCCCGCGAAAGGCGAAGGTCCCGAATTCGAGTCTCAGTCCGGCACACAGTTTTAATCTGCCACGAAGTTTCATCTTTTTCACAAATTTTCGTGCCTGAATGTACTTCGTGCGAGAGAACTTAATACAGTTTTCTGCTGCCCACTAATTAGAATCGTAACTTTGCGGTTTTCAGTCGGTAGCGAGTAAAATGAAAAGAAAACTTCAGACACGGCGTCTACGAAACTACTGCGGCGCATCATCAAAACTGATTCAAAGACAGGCCAAATCGCTGTTACAGTGAAGGAAGTCCGCATCTCGTGGTCTAGTGGGTAGCGTTGCTGCCTCTGGATCACGGGGTTCCGGATTCGATTCCCGGCCTGGCTGGGGATTTTCTCTGTCCGGGGACTGGGCGTTTGTATTGTCCTCATCATTTCATCATCATCATCATCATTCATGACAGTGCCTAAATTGGACTGAGTAAAGATATTAGACCGTGTGAAAAATTTGGAATTTGTATGGGCGCTGATGACCGATCAGTTGAGCGATCATCAAAAGCAAACATCATCATCATCATCACAAATAGTGACAGAATGGTAAGTGTTGCGCCAAGAACACCAACATCCTACTCTACAGAACTGGTACTGCCGTATGTCCGTGCCTCTGAGGTATGTTGCTTAAAGTTTTATCATTCTGCGAGATTATCTTCAATAGTTTCAGTAGAAAAAAAGCTATTCTTACAGGCGAAGAATGGTGTGAGTAAATGATAGCTATAGTGGGTGTCTAACAGTACTGGAACTTTTCAGGTACAGAGCACTGCACAATACGCCCAGAGGACTTGCACAGACAAACTAGTTTCACCTTTTGGACATTGAGAAAGATCGAATAATTGCGACTAGGTCGTGGGAGCTCCGTTCGGACAGATTGTTCAGACTGTTGACTTTAGTGCAATGAATGAATATCGAGTGGTGACGAGACGATCCTATGGCGAGGAGGATAGGCACGAGTCCTTCCACAGGAACTACACCGCGAGAAGATCATAGGATTGTTTAACTGCCTCTGATGAATAGGAGTGTGACAGCTTCTGCAATCTCTGCAGGGGTTACGGACACATTTACCATCAAATGTCGGGAACAGATTACTGGAAGCTAGATTGATGTATCGTTCTGTCGTTCGATGTTTATTACTTACACCATAACACAAACAACAGAAACTAACGTGATAGAGAGCCACAATCAACTGGGCGTTGAGTTCCATGCTCTGGCGTTGGCGTTCAGGGATGAGTCTTGCTTCTCTTAGTGGCGGCCATTTCAACGCCAAAGTGCCTACAGACGATCTGGTAAAAGATTACAGGCAGCAACGATTCTCGGAAGATGCACCTCCTCAGTACTTAAACCTGTGGTACATGAATTTCACTACAGTGGACAACTTATAATGGCAATTTTCTGGCGTTTTTAATCAGTCATGAGGCTGCAAATGCATGCAGGACACACCACCAGTAGGGAGTGCCGACTGCAGTGAACTGTGTGCATCTGCAGCCTCGGGACTGATTGAAAATGCCAAAGAAGTGACCATTAACAACTGTCCACTGTGGTGGACGCTATGCACCACAGGGCTAAATGCCGTGTGGCTAGGGCCTTCCGGCGGGTAGACCGTTCGCCTGGTGGAAGTCTTTCGAGTTGATGCCACGTCGGCGACTTGAGTGTCGATGGGGATCAAATGATGATGATAAGGAGAACACAACGCCCAGTCCCTGAACGGAGACTGAGTACATGAAATCATAGCATGGGGAGTTCTTGGGTATGACAACAGGACTGATTATGTAATTCTGGAAGGAACGTTGAATGCTCTCCAGCATGTGGCAAGAATGGTAAATCCTGTTCTCATACACAGGGTAACAAATGACACATTTCAGGAAGGTAATGCAAGGTACTGACACTGCAATTGGCACCAGACACGCATTGAGGAAGATACGGATCCTCCATTGGCCTGCCCGAACCGTAATTTGTCATCCATGAAGCATGAAGGAAAGCAATTGGATAAGGTATACTTTCATACCAAACTCCATGTAGCAGCCTCCATGAACTGACATGGCACGCGTCCCAGTCGATGCAGGGCAAACTTCAAGATGACATTCGGAGATCATTTTTTTTCCATACCACAACGAATGAAATGATGTATTCGTGCCCGTGGAGATCAGGCTTCACGTGAATACGCCATTGTATGGCGCACATCTTCGCAAATTTAGATTTCGTTGAGTATCAGACTGTTGCCTCATGGTGTAACAGTTTCGCTTTCCGTTTAATTTTCGACGTATGACACTTGTGTGTACTTTCAAACGGTTCAAATGGCTCTACGCACTATAGGACTTAACATCTGAGGTCATCAGTCCCCTAGACTTAGAACTACTTAAAGCTAAGAAACCTATGGACATCACACACATCCATGCACGAAGCAGGATTCGAACCTGCGACCATAACAGCCGCGTGGTTCCGGACTGAAACGCTTAGAACCGCTCGGCCACAGCGGCCGGCTGTGTACTTTCAATCAGGGTTGAGTATTCATGAAAACCAAGTTAACTGATAAACTGAACTATCCCATTTAGCTTCGACTATTTTTAGATATTTTTTTAAAATTAAAACGACAATATGTAGCTGTTCCCATTTTCGCTTTTAAGAACCATGGAAACCACTCATAGTCTACGTGAAAACGACAAGAAAACCTGTAGTATTCGGCCACTTCCTTTCCAAAGCATGAAGTGTATCATAACGTAGTGTTCGTGTGCTCAATTTGTTTAATGGGTATTAACTAACATAGCTTGACGCTGTACCTTTGTCGGGTTTGCCACATCACTCTGCTTTCAGTTGCACGTGATAATTTAATTTTCCGCATGGCCACAATCAAGTGAAACGCCGTGCTGTACGTCGCTGAACTAATGCTACCCGACAGACAAACCTGTCTACAAGCCGATAAAAGAAAACGTATACACCCCCTTGAACATTTCATGCACACATATAGTTCCAAAACGTTGTGTAGGATAAAAATTACGATTTGTCGCTGTCAAGAAAGGCGAATAAAACCGTTTATTGCATGAGAGAAAGAGACGTTCTGATTGAAAAAATCCTTTGTCTCCACTGTTAGATTATTGCTCACCATAATTTCAGTAGATTTCTTAACCACACTTTCTCAGCTGCCGCCAGTGTTAACTGATCCGGAAATATTTTGCATCTCGTCCACTGACTGGCAAAGGTTCTTGTTTTGGGCAGTTTTTTCTTTGGGTTACGTTAATATCAAGATAGCTTCCCACGTAAGCATCATATACACTACTCAGAAAGCATCAATGAAAATCGGATGATTCGCAGACAAATAACACTACACGAGATATCCTAAATTTTCGTTAAGGCATTGGTTTCCCATCAGGAGTGGCATCTCTAATCAGAAGTACTCGGTGAACCTATGATGAACTGTCTCTTATCAGAATGAATAATAAATTAGGGAGGGACAAACGTGCTAAATTGTGATATAAATCTGAAGTGGTAGTAATGTGATTGCATCACAACCGAAATTCGTAAACGATCACAGTAAGGCACAGGGAAACCATCTTAGTATAGTGTAACAGTATTTTAGATCCTACTGGTAGAAGTGTGCTAGGTTCGTCTAAACGAGAGGATCATAAACTCAGGCAATGGGAAGGCACGTTAACACACCGGTCAGAAAAGTGCGAGCCGAAAATCTGCCGTACAGAAGATACGCAATTATACGTACAATACAAACTACTTGTACGTAGAGTTGGATAGATTTATGTAACAGCACAAGGGAGTACAGAGTACACTGGAGCTGTATTTTAGCATCATACGGATGAAACTCTGTTGGTTCTCTAAAATGCTATGAAATGGAACTAAGACCGGTAGGAGTAGATTGTATTCGAAAACACTGACAAGAAATCATTGTTAAGAACTCGCAAATTACAATACAAGAAATATATATTTCTTGCAAAACTTGCCTTTGACTACGAAATGTTATTATGAGAATCGAAATTAATGACTGAATCTTTTTCTGACTAATATCCCCGAAAATTTAATACTGTATTTTAAGGGGTGTAGGACGTCAAACGGGCCGAATTGGAACAGGAGAGGCACCACATTACATTTTAATTTCCACTGTCTTTTACAAACAAATTCATAAAACTTTGTCAGCATGACCAGGGAGGATTCAGAATTCACACTCATAGCAATGTAAGTTCAAAAACATAACAAAATAATTTTTTTACTTGTGAAATTTCATCATTTTTTCACTTACTATTAGCTGCATTTGTTGCTATAGGTACGCTTTTCCTCATACGTATCAGAGATTCTTCGATGAATTTTGCACAACATACAAACCATACTTACAGGTGTATGAAACGATAGAATTTATTTAATTTACGAGAAAAATGAAAAAGCCGTTACGTTTTTAACTTCAGGTTTAGAAGAACCTCAAATTTTATAGTTAATTATCACAATTTTCACCATAGTTTTTAATAAATTTGAAACATTCTAGAGTTTCATACACTTGTAAGTATGATTAATATGCTGTCAAAACTTCATCGAAGAATCTCTCCCACTAATGAAAAAGGGTACAAATGCAGCCAATGGTAAATGAAAAATGAAGAAATATCACATATAAAAAATTATTTTGTCATGTTTTTGAAATGCCACGCCGCGCGGGATTAGCCGAGCGGTCTCAGGCGCTGCAGTCATGGACTGTGAGGCTGGTCCCGGTGGAGGCTCGAGTCCTCCCTCGGGAATGGGTGTGTGTGTTTGTCCTTAGGATAATTTAGGTTAAGTAGTGTGTAAGCTTAGGGACTGATGACCTTGGCAGTTAAGTCCCATAAGATTTCACACACATTTTTTTGAACTTCCACGGCTATGAGTGTGGATCCTGAATCCTTCCTGGTCATGCTGACAATGTTTCATGAATTTATTTGAAAAATTGTAAACAGTGGAAGTTAAAATGTACTGTGGTGCCTCATTCCGCTCCAGGTCGGTCCGCTTTATGGTCCTACCCCACCCCCTTTAAATATTTATGTTTGTAAATTGGTTTCATTAATTGTGTTACGTGGCAAAAAATGAATAAAAGAATACATGAAATCTGACACAAACCATCTCTGGGCACAATAAATAATTTTTAACATTTTCAACATTTTCAACATTTCTCTGTTTTGGAATTAGAAAAAAATGCCCTTATCTGTGTTATTTACATAACGAAGACATTTATTCGTGTTATCATAGAAGCTAGCGTCACATCATGCAGATTACACGAAGAGAACATTTTAAAAGCTAGTCCATTACAAGTACATCGAGTTTTAAAGGTGGAGTTGGAACATATAATACCAAAGACTTACAAATACACTACTTAATAGATGTGTCTATTAACCCTTGAAATTTTGTAATAGTAACGATTTGCAGATACATGTCAGAATAAGGCTAAATTTATAACACATCCACGAACGAAATATTTGTGGACTACAACGTAAGTGCGGCTGCAGTGTCCAAATGGCCAGCCACAAACTCTGATACTGAAGTGCTGCCTGCAATTTATATTTTATCGACGGTTTCTGAGTGAAAAAGAATGCACGTCGCTAGAAATTTTGACAAGCTTTCCTTGTGGAAAGAAGGGTAATAGAATTTCAGTGTTATCTGAATTGGAGTGCTCGTGATTGGCAGGTCATTTTTAGAGGGCTACTGCTGTAACCCACAAAACGTTTGCAGCTGCCGCAAAGAAATCCTTTCATCAAAGTTTTTCGCGGGATGTAAATTGAGACTGCAACAAGATAATGATTTTTATGCAGCTACAGTGTGCTTCGGGATCCTCTAATACTGAGAATTCTTTTATTAGGAAACTCTAGAGGCATTGCACACCATATTTACCTGCTAGGATGTTTCATAGCTTCTTCCATATGTAAATATCAATACTTGAACAAGAGATTTTCACGAGAGACATCTCTGGATAGCATACCAGATGCTCATAACAACCATTTCCATGTTCAAGCGGCGTTCAGTTGAACCTCACCTGGAGTTTGTTAGCACCCAGCAACACACGCTTTATCTACTTCCATATTACAACAGTAAAATTACGTGGATAATTATGTTATTTCCTAATATATTCACTCAGCTCTCAGTTATGTTTAAATATTATTATCATATACATTTCCAAACTTTTGTAAGAGAAGTATCCAAGTTATCGTTAAGAAGCTTAAGAATATCTACGTCGATGAGCTCATATTAAATGTGGTCCTGCAATTTTTGTTATGCCTTATTTTAAAGCCTGTTTTTAGAAGGTTACGTTATCAACTATAGATTGAAAATAACAGGGGCAGACAAAAGTTCAAGAAGGTTAAGTTATCGATTATCGACTGAAAATTACAGGGGTGGAGAAAAGTTTGGGATTACAGTGAGAAACACCTGCTTGGACATGAACGAAGATGCTATCGAAGCCTGCAGGTTATGCTATTATATTTGACGACGAACGGCAATTGTGCTATGTCCTCAATACGTTGCAATTGATAGTCAAAGTTCTATGTAGTTATGAGTGTATTATGTCGGAGCTAAGTGAAGTCGAACATGTGCAAATGTCTGGTACTTGTTCGATGGGTACTTGCGTATCCAAAGCAGACGAAGTGTTTGATGTTTTAAGAGCAATCGCATTAAAGATTTATACTACATCATCCGCTAAATCACAACGCTGACGAAAGTGTGGTCTGAATGGTCGTAACAGACGATCAATGAAGAGGATTTTGACGAGTATTATTCCTTAGACTTACTGTGTCCGACGAAGTTAATAACCTCTGCTCTAAACGGAACAACATCTATAACAAAATATAACATCTGAAAGTTAATGTTGTGTCAATATGATAAATTTATTGACTGCGTTAGTTATATGTTCCATAGACCATTTGAAACATTCTTTCGTCGAAATGATGTGGGACGAATCAGTTTAAAGGATATGTATACATGATTAGTGTTAAAATAATTGGATACAGTACTTTTTGTTCCTACTAACGCAACTTCACTTAAAAACCACAGTTTTTTTATTATTTTTAAACAGGCTACCGGTTTTTAAATATAAATTAATATACGGAATAGCAGTTATTATCCACGAAAAATTCTTTTAGGTTTAATTTCAAACTTGCTTTGCCACCTTCAGATATTTTGTGTTATTGGGCAAATGATCAAAAATTTTTGTTGCTCTGTTCTGCACTTCTTTCTGACAGCATTAATGATGGGTAATAAAGGAAATTTTTTGCTCTGGTGTTGTCAGTGTTGACATCACTATTATTCGCAAATTGTGATGGATTTTTTATGATGAATTCCATTAGCGAATATATGTACTGTGATGGTGCAGTTAAACTACCAAACTCCTTGAAGACTGTGGGTTAACAGCGTATATTATTCTTACCGTTTTCTTTTGTGTTATCAGTAACTTCTTTCTAAGGGATGAGTTACTCGCAGAAAGCTACTCCATAAGGCGTTATTGAGTGGATAAGTGCAAAATTCCATAAGAGGTTGATTCGGTTGTTTTCAGGTATAGGAATTATATGAAGACCAAAAGTATGCTGAACTGTACATCCACCAATTAGAGCATTCAACCCTATTTACTGACTTCTTTCCATGTGCAACATCAAACTCTATATTGTATGACTCTGTATCTTGTAGGGAACTAAATGCAGTGTCTTCTCAAAACAGAGTGACAGTCCTTGCTCACAGAACCACTTCAAAATTCCTTGAAAAATATCATTAAAATCTCCTCTGTGGGTTTATCTCTAATGGTGTTTATTATTACATTCGTATCGTCTGCAAATAGTATTAATTCTGATTGTTGAACGTTAAGATGACAGTTGTTCATAAATATAAGGCATGTGAGAGTGCTCTACAATATATTAATTTTCTGAATGTTTTAGCGAAGAGACGTCCTGGAGGAAATTGGAAAATAATTATGTAAGTAATTCTTATCACATTTCAAGTGAAGTGGTTTAACAGTTACATATTTTAATCTGTCTGGAAAAGTTCCATGTGCCAGTGATGAATGACATATATCACTAACGACGGTACTTATTAAGTTACAACAACGTTTCAGAACTATGTCTGAAATTTCATCAGCACAGTATATGAACTTTCGTTTTTTAGGATTTTTATAACACTATTAATGTCAGTGAAAGACGTTGGTGCTACTTTTACTTGATTACATTTTTGTGGTATGACGGTTTTAATACGTTTTCTTGCTTCTTAGACTCAACCACTTCATACTATTTTTGCTGCTACATTTAGAAAGCGATTGTTAAAAATACTCGCAACCTGTGAAATATTAGTCACCGTGCTGTCATTTAATTCTTACCGTATCTAGTACATTGACTGACTGTCCTATCTTCCATTTGACAATGTGCAACGTGGCTTTAACATTCTTACCTGAATAATTAATTTCTGTCAAGATGTACACACATGTTGACATTTTAATTACTGTACTTAAAATAGGTCCATAATTTATTTGTGTTTGGATACACAGAGGGTAATGATACGAGTAACTGAGTATTAATTTTTCGCTATGTTTTTCATCTTCCTGTACTAGGTATAGCATGCAGCTAAAGGGTCATTTGTGTCTTATACAAACATGGTATGAATAAGTCAGCGTTTCAGATTCAAATTTCGAATTCAAATTGTGGACATGGAACATTTATCGAATTTCTTCAACAAATGAAAGTGATGGAAGCACATATTTGTTCGAATAAGTAACATAATGACACACCTACGGCATTCTGTAGCAACTATCTGGTGATGTATTTTGTTTCAGTTAAGGACAATAACTGTAGTTGTGATAGTCGAATAATCGTTTTAAGTTAAACAAATTCCATTCGCTATAATGTGAATCTGTTACTGTTTTAAGTTACACAATAATTGTAAACAGGTTTGTCCCATCTCCTTACCGATGTCTTTGCTACATTGGCACATCTGGATGACAGACAACAGTTTTAATCTACGATTTCAAGTACCTAGGTCCCGGCAAGAATTATAAAATGCAACTACATGAATTTTCACGCGAAAAAGCTCTTAAGTTCCAGAGTAATTCCTCAGAAAACGTACAACGAAACTGTCAGTAATATGTAGACCTAAAACAAAATCATTATAATAAAATTTTCTGAAAGGAAGGACTCACCAATGATACGTACAGATAAAGCACACATTTTAAACGTGATTTTCAGTTTCTAATATAAAACATTTACTATCTTCTTTGCAACCATCTTAACTTTCAGATGCTACGTCATAAGCTAATTTTATGATCGCGTGTTTGATTGAGAATGGCAGGCTTTCGTAGTGATTTCCTACGAACAAATAAAGTATACAACATCTTTCACGTCATGATCTTGTGCATGTTATGCGGTATATTGCTTACGACAAAGTTGGATTACCTGCTAACAGGAAACTTCATGTGATGTAAAATCAGGTGCAACATTACGCTGATAAACAAGAATAGTAGCTCGTAAAATGTATCTAAAATCTTGGAGAACAACAAAGGCTGATCTAAAATGGAAACAGAAAGTGACAAAAAATTAGATGACATTGTAAGCAGGAATGTAATATTACAGTTTAGCGTCCCGTCGGATATGATGTCATTATAAACCTAATACAAGCTAGCGTTGTGGTGGGAAATGAAATAGACAATATCCATTTCGAATGAACCGATCCGTCATTTCCTTCATTGGTTCAGGGAAACCACAGGAAATCTAAATCTGAATGGTCAGACGAGGATCTGAACCTAGTTTCTCCCGAAATCGAGTCCTGTGCTCTAACACTCCGCCACATTTCGAGGTAGAGATGTCCCTGTAAATTCAACATCTGGTGACCTTAGCTGCCATGTTACTAAAACTCGTCATTGGCACAAAGCAGCAACATACAACATAAAAGATTTGCTTACCGCTGATGAATTTAGAGAGATAGATATGCTCTCCTTTTCGTGGTTTCGAGTACACCGTCACGAATGTTCCACAACGATTCACATTCATACACGTACACCGAAAGTAAGAAACCGTAAGCGGAGGTTCTCTCTGTAATTCTACAAGTATTGATAGTCGTAACGTTTGATCAAATCCCACAGCACTGTTTTTCCTTGGTTTAGGAAATAAATGGGGACCTAAATAAACCCTAAATATCAATTCCACTATCAAAAATCAGTGAAATCGGTTAAACGGTTAGTTTCTTCATTAAATACAGTTACACAATAAAGCACAACACATGTAAAATTTTATTTTAAATGTGACGTTCGTTAAATATCACCTCTTGCACGATTTACATGCTGCACACTTCAGTCTCACGTCAAGCACACTTTGGAGGAAAGTTTCCTGCATTAATTTTCGAACAGCCTTACAGAAGTGACTAGGAATTTGAGAAATTCTGGAGTTCAAGATAGTCCCTCCTATTGAATTTGAGTTGCCTGCTGCAGGTTATTCACGTACATATACTGAGACCAGGTAATAACCCGAACACACACCGATTCTATTTTCTTCTCACCGTTTAAAGACATATACTAGCGACTTAGCACCGCGTAAATCAGTGCACCAACTTCACTTGCAAACACATATTGCTTTCCTTTCAGTTGATTCAAATCGTGAAACGACTACTGCCTAAAAAACTTTTATCTACGAATCTATCACATGTAAGTATGTCTCACAAGATATTTTACTTTGTTAGATCAATGTGAATATTGCTTGATTCTAATCTTCTAATTTCGAGAAAGTTAGCGGGAGTTTTGCAATTCTGTTAATGACGTTCGTTATACTTGCATGTTCGTCACCGTAGTGAATATGACAGCTTCGAGCATAAAACTATTCTCAGTCAAACAGAAAATTCTTATTTTACTTGGGGGCTTCTAATTATGAAATTAAAACTTGCCTCCAAATTGCGAAGTTGTATTTTAATGGCATGGCATCACGAATCCCTAAACAAATGCCAACGAAACACACGAACACCCTACATCATTCCGAAGAAAAAACCGTGCTCTCAGCCTTCATGGCTCAAGTTTTTGAACATTAGCAATGCAAAAACGTCTTTAACGAAAATTCGTTCCTTGCATATTTTCGGTACAAAATGGACTTCAGAAAGTAGCGACAAGGTACCACTAACGGCGTGTACGATAAGTATTTTCAGTCAGCGATGGTTAGCAGCGCTAACTCGGTAACGAATTGGATAGTCGTACGTCAACATACGAGAGCTACAGGGTTCGATACCTGGTCTATGCGTGTTTGTTTTATTTGCCTTTCCTTCCAAATAGGTAATACTGTAATGCATTCCCTGTGGATTAAACCGTATCGATTGTGTCCTCAACTATATACTAAAGAATATTCAATCGTGAGTACAATAATTTTCGGTCAGCCAAGTACTGCCTAGAAGTACAAATTCAGTCATGGAAGATAATAGAAATAGAGTAGACACAAAAAATATGGCGTCTCACTGAAAAATGGAGAAGCAGTGGTAATACAGGTGCGAAAAAAGAGATCTAACGCTTGAAGACAAACATACACATTTCAGATTGGAATAGCAAACACAGTTGCATTTTCATCCCTGTATTTCTGTTACATAATTGCGAATTTTTCGTACAAAACGTACTGTAATCGCTGTAGAACGATTAAGCATGCAGATGCAGTGCCACACAAATAATAAAATCCTTAAGCATGAGATACATTCTTATCATAGAAATTTTTACAGAGGTAGTACATGTCGCAAAACTTTTACTTATTGGGGAAGAGTTTAGTGCAATCTATTAATCATATAAAATATTTTAAATTAAAGTGTCTCCAGAAATCACGCTCTTCGATTTAACAGAGGCTATGAAGTCATCTGATCACCATTTACCGTAACACTAGGACGTGGAGGTGCGCTCTAAGTCATTGACGTGAAGGTGTCACTATCAAAACGCAGGTTTCTACTGACGAAGCGACTGAAAGAGAGAACTTTTTGAGACAGAAAAGTTCCAACGCACAGAGAATCACAGAAAAAGAAGAAAGAAAAGCAGGATCCTCACTTACCTTCAAGTGTATGGTCTCACGCTATGGAGCAGGTGCTGTAGCTGCATTTTGTTCTCCAAAAGTGACTGATGATAAATATACTGAAATTGATCGGTTTAGATGTTTTACAATTTTTGTGAGGTACGACGAAAAACGCTAGAGAGTAGTTTCCTCATTTTTCCCCTTGTGTCAAGCCTCTTTTATCCTACACGAAATGGCGAACAAAGTAGCGTGATAGTTATCCTACTGCAAAAGAAAGGAGGGTTAGCATTTAACGTACCGCGAAGAATTAGTTCGAATGCACGATGTGAAAGAAAGCGGATAGTATGTTTTGCAAGTAAAAAGCTGAATTTGGAAAACCATGTTGTTGTTGTTGTGGCCTTCAGTCCTGAGACTGGTTTGATGCAGTTCTCCACGCTACTCTATCCTGTGCAAGCTTCTTCATCTCCCAGTACCTACTGCAACCTACGTCCTTCTGGATCTGCTTAGTGTATTCATCTCTTGGTCTCCCTCTGCCCTCCACACTGCCTTCCAATGCTAAATTTGTGATCCCTTGATGCCTCAGAACGTGTCCTACCAACCGATCCCTTCTTCTAGTCAAGTTGTGCCACAAACTCCTCTTCTCCCAAATTCTATTCAATACCTCCTCATTAGTTATGTGATCTACCCATCTAATCTTCAGCATTCTTCTGTAGCACCACATTTCGAAAGCTTCTATTCTCTTCTTGTCTAAATTATTTATCGTCCATGTTTCACTTCCATACATGGCTACATTCCATACAAATACTGTCAGAAACAACTTCCTGACACTTAAATCTATACTCGATGTTAACAAATTTCTCTTCTTCAGAAACGCTTTTCTTGCCATTGCCAGTCTACATTTTATATTCTCTCTAGTTCGTCCATCATCAGTTATTTTGCTCCCCAAATAGCAAAACTCCTTTACTACTTTAAGTGTCTCATTTCCTAATCTAATTCCCTCAGCATCACCAGACTTTATTCGACTACATTCCATTATCCTCGTTTTGCTTTTGTTGATGTTCATCCTATACCCTCGTTTCAAGACACTGTCCAATCCGTTCAACTGCTCTTCCAAGTCCTTTGCTGTCTCTGACAGAATTACAATGTCATCGGCGAACCTCAAACTTTTTATTTCTTCTCCATGGATTTTAATACCTACTCCGAATTTTTCTTTTCTTTCCTTTACTGCTTGCTCACTGTACAGATTGAATAACATCGGGGAGACGTTACAACCCTGTCTCACTCCCTTCCCAACCGCTGCTTCCCTTTCATGTCCCTCGACTCTTATAACTGCCATCTGCTTTCTGTGCAAATTGTAAATAGCCTTTCGCCCCCTGTAGTTTACCCCTCCCACCTTTAGAATTTGAAAGAGAGTATTCCAGTCAACAGAGTCAAAAGCTTTCTCTAAGTCTACAAATGCTAGAAACGTAGGCTTGCCTTTCCTTAATCTTTCTTCAAAGATAAGTCGTAAGGTCAGTATTGCCTCACGTGTTCCAATATTTCTACGGAATCCAAACTGATCTTCCCCAAGGTTGGCTTCTACTAGTTTTTCCATTCGTCTGTAAAGAATTCGCGTTAGTATTTTGCAGCTGTGGCTTATTAAACTGATTGTTCGGTAATTTTCACATCTGTCAACACCTGCTTTCTATGGGATTGGAATTATTATATTCTTCTTGAAGTCTGAGGGTATTTCGCCTGTCTCATACATCTTGCTCACCAGATGGTAGAGTTTTGTCAGGACTGGTTCTCCCAAGGCCGTCAGTAGTTCTAATGGAATGTTGTCTACTCCCGGGGCCTTGTTTCGACTCAGGTCTTTCAGTGCTTTGTCAAACTCTTCACGCAGTATTGTATCTCCCATTTCGTCATCATCTACGTTCTCTTCCATTTCCAGAATATTGTCCTCAAGTACGTCGCCCTTGTATAGACCCCCTATATACTCCTTCCACCTTCCTGCTTTCCCTTCTTTGCTTAGAACTGGGTTTCTGAGCTCTTGATATTCATACAAGTGGCTCTCTTTTCTCCAAAGGTCTCTTTAATTTTCCTGTAGGCAGTATCTATCTTACCCCTAGTGAGATAAGCCTCCACATCCTTACATTTGTCCTCTAGCCATCCCTGCTTAGCCATTTTGCACTTCCTGTCGATCTCATTTCTGAGACGTTTGTATTGCTTTTTGCCTGCTTCATTTACTGCATTTTTATATTTTCTCCTTTCATCAATTAAATTCAATATTTCTTCTGTTACCCAAGGATTTCTTCTAGCCCTCGTCTTTTTACCTACTTGATCCTCCGCTGCCTTCACTACTTCATCCCTCAGACCTACCCATTCTTCTTCTATTGCATTTCTTTCCCCATTTGTGACAATTGTTCCCTTATGCTATCCCTGAAACTCTGTACAACCTCTGGTTTAATCAGTTTGTCCAGATCCCATCTCTTTAAATTCCCTCCATTTTGCAGTTTCTTCAGTTTTAATCTACAGCTCATAACCAATAGATTGTGGTCAGAGTCCATATCTGCCCCTGGAAATGTCTTACAATTTAATACCTGGTTCCTAAATCTCTGTCTTACCATTATACAATCTATCTGATACTTTCTAGTATATCCAGGATTCTTCCATGTGTTCAACCTTCTTTTATGATTCTTGAACCAAGTGTTAGCTATGATTAAGTTATGCTCTGTGCAAAATTCTACCAGACGGCTTCCTCTTTCATTTCTTTCCCCCAATCCATATTCACCTACTATGTTTCCTTCTCCCCCTTTACCTACTCTCGAATTCCAGTCACCCATGACTGTTAAATTTTCGTCTCCCTTCACTACCTGAATAATTTCTTTTATGTCATCATACATTTCATCAATTTCTTCATCACCTGCGGAGCTAGTCGGTTCAAATGGTTCAAATGGCTCTGAGCACTATGGGACTTAACTGCTGTGGTCATAAGTCCCCTAGAACTTAGAACTACTTAAACCTAACTAACCTAAGGACATCACACACATCCATGCCCGAAGCAGGATTCGAACCTGCGACCGTAGCGGTCGTGTGGTTCCAGACTGTAGCGCCTTTAACCGCTCGGCCACTTCGGCCGGCAGCTAGTCGGCATATAAACTTGTACTATTGTAGTAGTTGTGTCTATCTTGGCCGCAATAATGCGTTCACTATGCTGTTTGTAGTAGCTTACCCGCACTCCTATTTTCCTATTCATTATTAAACCTACTCCTGCATTACCCCTATTTGATTTTGTGTTTATAACCCTGTAGTCACCCGACCAGAAGTCTTATTCCTCCTGCCACCGAACTTCACTGATTCCCACTATATCTAACTTTAACCTATCCATTTCCCTTTTTAAATTTTCTAACCTACCTGCCCGATTAAGGGATCTGACATTTCACGCTCCGATCCGTAGAACGCCAGTTTTCTTTCTCCTGATAACGACATCCTCTTGAGTAGTCCCCGCCCGGAGATTCGAATGGGAGACTATTTTACCTCCGGAATATTTTACCCAAGAGGACGCCATCATCATTTAATCATACAGTAAAGCTGCATGCCCTCGGGAAAAACTACGGCTGTAGTTTCCCCTTGCTTTCAGCCGTTCGCAGTACCAGCACAGCAAGGCTGTTCTGGTTATTGTTACAAGGCCAGATCAGTCAATCATCCAGGCTATTGCCCCTGCAACTACTGAAAAGGCTGCTGCCCCTCTTCAGGAACCACACGTTTGTCAGGCCTCTCAACAGATAACCCTCCGTTGTGGTTGTACCTACGGTACGGCTGTCTGTATCGCTGAGGCACGCAAGCTTCCCCACCAACGGCTAGGTCCATGGTTCATGGGGGAGTTGAAAAACCGTGAGGATTCGAGTCCAGTGTCTTAACCATATAAGTTACTGGATCGATATCCACACGAGTAACGTTCGATTGACAGTTCCATCATTCTGATTTCGGTTTTCAGTAATTTCCCTGGAAATATCCACATGGCCCCTTAAATTTCTCCTCCCTGTTTTTTCCAACGAAACTAGTGCAGGGTCTCTAGCGACATCGACGAGAAATTCAATCTTGTGTAACTCCTATCTTATTTGCTTCTTTGTCTAATAATGATCATTAATTGAAAAGTACGTAAACGATGCAATATCATCACGATATTAAGCGTAATTTCCAACGCCGGATACAAATCCAAGATGGATAGTTGAAAGGGCTACAGCAGATAAGATGTACGTTTGTACGTTAAGTAACCAATTTCATCCTATCATCGCAGCCGTTATGCCATTGGCTCTTGAGAAACTGTAGAAAATTCTTGAGATGTTGGACTTACAGAACTCCACAAGCTACATTAAGAGTCTACTAAGACAACGAAATTCTACGTTCTAAGATTCTGATGACATTACGAATCCATAATCTACATTCTAAAATTAATCGAGCTCCCACTGTAACTGTTCAAAACAAGGAAATAATTTCGTCTACGTTTTTCCATTCATTAATGAGTTGCGGGTCGCTTTTAGAGAAACGCAACCTTAAGATACAGCATATTTAAATTGTAGAAGCGTACTCTAAGAATACTTCACTAAACGAAGGGATCAGTTGATAAAACGCATCCTGAGGCATCAAGGAATCTTCAGTTTGACAATGGGGGGAATTGTGGTGGGGACACAGGGATCAATACAGCAGGCAACTTCAAAAATTCAAGTGTTCAAATGTGTGTGAAATCCTACGGGACCAAACTCCTGAGTTCATCTGTCTTTAGACTTACACACTACTTAAACTAATTTATGCTAAGAACAACACACACACACACACCCATGCCCCCCGCATCTCGTGGTCGTGCGGTAGCGTTCTCGCTTCCCACGCCCGGGTTCCCGGGTTCGAATCCCGGCGAGGTCAGGGATTTTTTCTGCCTCGTGATGGCTGGGTGTTGTGTGCTGTCCTTGGGTTAGTTAGGTTTAAGTAGTTCTAAGTTCTAGGGGACTGATGACCATAGATGTTAAATCCCATAGTGCTCAGAGCCATTTTTTTGAACACCCATGCCCGACTGAGGACTCGAACCTCTGGAGGGAGCGGCCGCAAAATCCGTGGCATGGCGCCTCAAACCACGCGTCCACTCCGCGCGGCTGCCGGCAACTTCAAATGGACGCAGGTTGCAGTAGTTATTCGGAGATGAAAAGGCTTGAAAAAAACATACTAGTTTGGAAAGCTGCATCAAACTGGTTTTCAGGTTAAAGATCACAACAGCAATACTCTAAGAATCAGATATGATGTTATGAGCATCCTGAAAATATATCGATAGGTATTTGATATTTTTGTGGTGTCACCGCCAGACACCACACTTGCTAGGTGGTAGCTTAAATCGGCCGCGGTCCATTTAGTACATGTCGGACCCGCGTGTCGCCACTGTGTGATCGCAGACCTAGCGCCACCACAAGGCAGGTCTCGAGATACGATAGAGCACTCGCCCCAGTTGTACGGACGACATTGCTAGCGACAATACGGACGAAGCCTTCCTCTCATTTGCCGAGAGACAGTTAGAATAGCTTTCTGCTAAGTCCATGGCTACGACCTAGCAAGGCGCCAATTGTAACAGTGCATGTATCTTATGAGTCTCATATGTATAGTCCAGAGAGATGTATCACAACGAGTAAATAAAGTTAAGTATATTCCAAAGCTACGTATTTTCTTGATAGCAGTCATAACGTATCTTGTTCCAGACTTGACGCCAGTCGGCGTGTGTGTACGCGTGCCTTTCTTTCGGCTACTTCAGTGTGGCGTAACAGTCTTGTTACGTCACAACAATTTTCATAACTGCTGCAGAATATATTTCGATTATTGTCCCTTGCCGTTAGCTATACATATCTCTTCTCAAAAAATAGTATAAACCATGAGGATAACACTAGGACCGTAAACCACATTTACGAAGACGTTACGGAGTTAATATGATCAGATAAAGGAGTCAGATACACGGGTTTACATGTGTTTAACAACATTGTAGGAACTGTGGGGAGTTTGAGACGTAATTCAATAACTTTCCGTTGGGAAACACCCTGCAATTTATCCAACAGTGTCCTCACAAGCATCCTGAAATTAATGTCTTGGATTATTTCACAATTAACATTAGCTGTGTAACAAAATAATATTTCCAAAATAGTGTCTTCCTCTTGTAACCTACCGCTCCCTTTCTGCTGTTGCTACTGTGCACGATGGTGAAGTCTTTTCGGAGAAATCGAGAGGAGTAAGATTTACAATAAACATTTTACTTATCTTTCTCGCAGAATTGGCTCCAGTTCTTCATGTTTAGGAGTCTGATTCTTGAGGCTAAAATTGTTAAATTTTAGGTTCTCATGGTTAAATTGATTTTAAAAAATTTGAAGAATAGCTTTGTAGAATTTTTGTTTTCAAGATAATTTATTGTCTCACATTTTACTATATCACACTGTCTTTTGAATTTTCACATAAACAAAACCGAAATTCATTGTTCGTCCAAAATACAAAAATACGTCCGATCACGTTAGATGAATACTTACTACTACTTCACTCTGAGGTAATAACAATATTCCAAAGGGTTTACAAATTTTCTTGACAAACGAATTTCTATTAGTTTAGATTATTATTTTATAAGTGAGTCCAGAAATAAACATAATAAACAGTAATAGATTGAGTAATTAATAATAGAAATTTTAAGTGTGACAAATAACTTGTAATTTCAAATGTTTCTAAAAAAAATTTAACTGGTAATTCAGAGCTAGTACTATCGATTGTAACACCGAAAACAAAGTAATTTCTTCTCACAGATCTTAGCCTGAAATACTACATACTGTGTATAAAATTATATGAAACTTTTCAAAGAAACAGCTGAGATGATACTGAGCTGTCTAAAATTCGAAAAATATTTCTGGTATCGACTACTACTGTTGAGGAAAAGTAATGCTAGAGAAGGATGTCCCTTTACACAGCGTATTGCACTTTGACTTCTTTCCACATTCCAGAGACACTTTTCAACAGAATTCACGACATATAACTAATTTAATTTAAGATGATCTTACTATCTTCATAATGTTCAAATTCGTAATGTCTCCATAAAACTGTCGCGGGACAAGACAAGAACGACGCCCATCTTCTCATATTATGCTCCAAATCACTAGCCCGCCATACTCACTGGACACCGGGAACTCTCAGTTGGCAATAATCGTTGCGGAAAATAATACTGCTGAGGTGAGGAGTGCAGCTTCCTTTAGATATTTCTTCACTTCTCTTCCCGGGCTACTACTTCTGGCTATGTCATGTCATTCAGTAAACAATTACAAAAATCGATGAATCTTCCCACCAGCGACCAGCACCCCTTCGAGGTAACTGGTCTAGAAGAAACGCGTGCAGATCGATACGAGGCTGGGGCTTGCTGAAGAAGTAAGGCAGCTGGAGGAGCGGTCGTGAGGCGGCGGAGCCAGAGGGCTGCGAAATGTTTGCTGCGGAAGTCCCGCGGGTTGCAGCGCCGTCTCGCAGGACGGCCGCTGCGCACTTAGCAGAGTGCTGCGAGACCAGGGGCCGAGATTCCTCTTAAAAAACTTACTCTCATCCTACGAGGACAAGTGCAAAGTGTCACATTTCTCTTTCTCCGTATTATCTCCAAACTTGCCCGAATTGAATCAGTAAACGAGTGAAATATCTGACCTAAACTTTTCGTGCAGGTTGTGAAACAACGGTGCTACAACCAAATTGCATTCAGTAGTTTTTCCCTGTTATCTCGAAACTCGCCTAAACTTAATTTGTAAACAAGTGAAATATCTGCCTAGAAGTTTTCGTGTGGGTTATGGAACAACGGTGCTACCACAGAATTATCTTCAGTGTTCTTTTCCGTATTATCTCGGAGCTCTTCCTAAGTGAATCAGTGAAGAATTGAAGTATCCGCTTCGGCGTCTTCGTGTAGGTTATGAAACAACGGTGCTACCACAGGATAACTTCTGTAGTATCATCGCGGAATTCTTCAGAACAGAATCAGTGACTAACTTCAATATCTGTCTTACAGTTTTCACGCTAGTTTTGAAACAGCGGTGCTTCTGCAGAATTACTTCAGTGGTGATTAATGTGAACAATCTTGCCACCTTTTGCTAGTAATGAATGCCGTGTACAGTGTACGATGTCATTCGAGGTATGCGCAAACGGAACGTGCAGCGATATGATAAGGGTTCTATGCAAATGCTTAAAGCTGGCCGACATTAGCACCGTGAAGAAGTTGCAAAACTAATTGTAAAGTTATGATGAAAAAGAGCAATTCCTTAAAACAGGAACAGCGTTGTATTTATTCTCCGTTATAAGGTATGAGACAGACAGATACCAAAACTTAGACGTACGAGCCTTCTTTCAGTGACGTTTAAATTATTCACTAAAATTAGCACCAGCCATAAAGGAAAATAAAACACTAGATTTGAAACCAAGAAAGGATCAACGTGATTTTAAAACTATATATAGCTCAATGGGCCATTGGAAAGTTGTGGACGAAGTTACAGAATGGAACTATGACAATGAGTTACCACTTTTTATAAGATTCATAGATTTCGAGAAAGATTTTTACTCAGTTTCAAGAAAATCTGTACTGACAGTCCATGAGATACGAGGCATACATTCAGCTCAGATTACGTTCAGAAGAATATTTGCCTGTATGCTACAGATTTCAATAGACATAATAACGGTAGTGAGAACTTCATGTTTGAAAGTGGAGTCACGCAAAAGATCTAATATCACTAAAAGTATTCTTAGTCCT
This sequence comes from Schistocerca americana, assembly GCF_021461395.2. Lineage (NCBI taxonomy): Eukaryota > Metazoa > Arthropoda > Insecta > Orthoptera > Acrididae > Schistocerca > Schistocerca americana. Next base: position 839,139,293 of record NC_060130.1, on the reverse strand, counting down.
ACGGGAACTTTTCACATCCTTGAACTGAGAAAACTGAGAAGTATTAGATGTCGATGGAATAAATTTTAGCTACTTTTGATTTGCTGAAGACATTTTAATGTTCGCCTCTTGTACAGGCAAACTTCAACAATGAATGGAGCAGCTTAATGCAGCTAGTTTAAAAGTACGCTCGAAAATCAGTAACGACAAGGCAAAAAATACCATATACTACATATAAATAAGAAAATAATAGAAATTCACAACGATGTCTTAGAACCAGTTCATGACAACCATTTAAAAAAACACAATGGAAGAAATTAACACAAGGCGTGATAAGGCTATTCGTAAACTAAACAGGGTTTCCAAAATTACGTTCCATTGGAGAGTTGCATGATGGCAGTTACTAGGAGATACACATAAACAAACTGATCAGGGAACCAAGTGGAGTTGACGGAGAGATTATGGCCTACATAAAAGGAGACAGTGAGGTAAAAGTGGGGGCGGAACGTGTAGCCAGACGCATGGATGTACCTACCAACGAAGTTACTTGGAGTGTTCCAAGATGCCATAAGCAATACAAGATGAAGATGAAGACGACGACGTAATGGAAAATGGGTAGATCTCAGAAAATCCACAGAAGATTCATGGACTCGTACATCTGACGGTCGCAATGCATGTAAAAGTCAGGAGTAGGCCTTTATCGAGCAATGGATTTCAAATGGCTGATAACTATGATTTTTCCGCAAATTGTACTTGTAGTGCCCAGATATGTACCACGTTCTAGTTGTTAACGAGATTACAGCACTTAAATTTTATGATTTTAGTTTCTTTGTGCACCGATATTGCGTTTTTCGTGCAGTCTATGTAACAAACTGGTACTCAGATTGATTGAATGTATCGTCATTTCGCCATTGTCCCTATTCTGCCGCATTTTCGCCTATGGTTATGTCCTGGCGGCATACGAAACGGTTTCGTCTGTCGAAATCCATGTATAACAACAATTATCAGAAGACAAGTTGTCGTCAGTCCCACTCACAGAAGTTCAAGAAAGTCAGATAACAGCGACACGTTCACTGAAAAAAAGAAAAAAAACAAAGATATGATATTCAGTCATTATGTTACACTTCAGATTGTTTCAGATTCTTTGAACTATCAATCTAACTGGAACTCGTAGATTTAGTTTCAACATAATGTGTATTGACAGTCTTTAAGAAAGAAAACCTTGAATAAACCTATATTAGAAGGTCTACGCTCAAAAGTGTTTACGTCCATGCTATAGTTTCTGCTAATTTCACAAGGGTAACGAGAAATTCACAACTGAAAGCGGAATCAGGTATTCCCATACCACAATATATATTCTCAGCGGTCCTCGAGAGAGTTTTCAGATCCTTAAACTGAGAAAACGAAGAAGAAATATGTGCTGATGCAACAAATCTGAATCATCATCGTTTTTCTGATAAATTGCACAGATTTCGTCTAACACAGATTAACTTCAACAACACATGGATGAATTGTATAGTGTAAGTTCGAAAGAATATTGAAAACGACCTGCATAAGACTGTACTGGTGGATAACTAACAGATCTAAAGGAAAATAATTTACGAGGACAGTTCAGTAAGTAACGCAACACATTTCTTTTCTCGGCCAATTTTGGTTGAAAAAACCGGAAATTTCTTGTGGAATATTTTCAAACATTCCCGCTTCGTCTCGTATAGTTTCATTGACTTCAGACAGGTGGCAGCGCTGTACGGAGCTGTTAAAATGGCGTCTGTAACGGATGTGCGTTGCAAACAACGGGCAGTGATCGAGTTTCTTTTGGCGGAAAACCAGGGCATCTCAGATATTCATAGGTGCTTGCAGAATGTCTACGGTGATCTGGCAGTGGACTAAAGCACGGTGAGTCGTTGGGCAAAGCGTGTGTCATCATCACCACAAGGTCAAGCAAGACTGACTGATCTCCCGCGTGCGGGCCGGCCGTGCACAGCTGTGACTCCTGCAATGGCGGCGCGTGCGAACACACTCGTTCGAGATGATCGACGGATCACCATCAAACAACTCAGTGCTCAACTTGACATCTCTGTTGGTAGCGCTGTCACAGTTGTTCACCAGTTGTGATATTCAAAGGTTTGTTCCCGCTGGGTCCCTCGTTGTCTAACCGAACACCATAAAGAGCAAAGGAGAACCATCTGTGCGGAATTGCTTGCTCGTCATGTGGCTGAGGGTGACAATTTCTTGTCAAAGATTGTTACAGGCGATGAAACATGGGTTCATCGCTTCGAAACCTGAAACAAAACGGCAATCAATGGAGTGGCGCCACACCCACTTCCCTACCAAGAAAAAGTTTAAAGCCATACCCTCAGCCGGTAAAGTCATGGTTACAGTCTCATGGGACGCTGAAGGGGTTATTCTGTTCGATGTCCTTCCCCATGGTCAAACGATCAACTCTGAAGTGTATTGTGCTACTCTTCAGAAATTGAAAAAACGACTTCAGCGTGTTCGCAGGCACAAAAATCTGAACGAACTTCTCCTTCTTCATGACAACGCAAGACCTCACACAAGTCTTCGCACCCGAGAGGAGCTCACAAGACTTCAGTGGACTGTTCTTCCTCATGCACCCTACAGCCCCGATCTCGCACCGTCGGATTTCCATATGTTTGGCCCAATGAAGGACGCAATCCGTGGGAGGCACTACGCGGATGATGAAGAAGTTATTGATGCAGTACGACGTTGGCTCCGACATCGACCAGTGGAATGGTACCGTGCAGGCATACAGGCCCTCATTTCAAGGTGGCGTAAGGCCGTAGCATTGAATGGAGATTACGTTGAAAAATAGTGTTGTGTAGCTAAAAGATTGGGGAACAACCTGGTGTATTTCAATGCTGAATAAAACAACCCCTGTTTCAGAAAAAATAAATGTGTTGCATTACTTATTGAACTGCCCTCTTATATTAACAATGAATCATTGAACCAATGGTTGATTTTTGGGATGTGTTTAGTATAAATCAACGCAATGATTTGTTGCACAGGGAAAGAACTAAACCGAACTGTAATAATTGCTTAAAGAGCTTCTGGTAATTATATAGAGACTTCTAAGTTAAAATTTTGAAGAATCTGAAAATAAATATTTACAGTCAGTATGTATTACCAATTTTTAGTTACAGCACTGATACATGGACTTAACAAAGCGAAAACCATTGAAAACTATGAGTTGCTCAGCGAGTAACGGAGAGATGCTTGTAGAGATCTCATTAAAAGAGACAGAATATCAAACAAATCAGAGAACGAACTAGATGCAAGACGTGATTATGAATGTAACGAAGATTAAATGGCGATAGGTTGGACTTGTACCAGGCGAATAGACAGCAGATGTATGAAGGAGGTTCTTTGGTGGACTTCGGGAGAACACAAATGACCAAGAAGACGACCTAATGGTAGTGGGGCAGGTGAGGTTTGAAAACATTCAAGAGTGACATATATGTGCATAGCGTTAAAGCTAGATGATATTTATCCTGTATTGGATGACATATGACGCATGACATTAATGATGACGACCGTGATTGTCCCACAGCCATGACTAAATGTTCGGAAATTTAAATCCTCCTGCCACTATTTTAATAGTGAACTGCGCTTTCTCCTGCGTCTCCTAATATTACCTGCGTATGCCAGCTTCCACATCTCATCTTTTTGGTGGTTATATATCTCATTTTACTCCAGTTATTACAAGTCACTATCTTTTTTACTCTATGGATATCCGTGGATAGCATACTTTCATTTGAATATTAATGTTCCGATGCTTTATTAGATTTTTGTGGATTGAGGCATCGAGAATATCTGTTTTGTACACTAATATGTATAATAAATCCATCTCCCACTGAGAATGACTGTAATAAATACAAGCTTGTACGATTTTTAGAGCCGCTTATCAGGGAACAGTCATTATGATTGCAAATAGCGTGTGCGCACGTGGAACCAGCGATAACCTTTCTTACGATGCAAAAAATGGTCTGTGTCATAACAAGCTCACATACATAACAGCCGTAAAATGAAGTGAAAACGTGACTTCAAATGTCACCACACCACGGTGACAACGAAGGATGTCATAACAGCATGAGATTACAATAGGTGCAGACCAGTCTGCATCGAAGATTAGTAGGAGACTACCACAGAGCGGCTCGTGAGATTCATGCCATTGCGCCGGTTTCCTGAAAATGCAAATGACAGAGAGTGAAATATGGAGTGGCAAAATGTGATGTCTACGAGTAAAAGCCGCTTCAAGATGATGACCATATCGATGTTACATTACAATGTAGTGACACATTATAGGCAGCAGTAATTAGCAGCATCAGGAACCAAAGCTAAATGCGAAAATTTGAGGCTATTTCCTTCTGGGCATTGGTTTACTTTCAGAAGATTGGGGTGTCGTCAGTAAAATCCAAAAAATCGATTGCGGACACTTAACGTTTGGTTTCTGATCTTAGCTTCCATTAACGTCAGGCAGAAAATCTGAACACAGTTTCAAATCAATGCCTATACACGTATACTGAGTGTGAAATTCAGTACACCGTGTAAGTAGGCTGTTTAGGTTTTTTTATTGGTAACGCCACCTCTGTATGAAAATCACTGGCTGTGCTGTGTGCAGTCTGTGGCTGCTTTGCATTGTTGTAATACTCGCCATTGTAGTGTTGGGCAGCGGCAGCTGGATGTGAACAGCGCGTAGCGTTGCGCAGTTGGAGGTGAGCCGCCAGCAGTGGTGGATGTGGGGAGAGAGATGGCGGAGTTTTGAAATTTGTCATGAACTGCTATATTTATATATGATGATATCAAGGTAAATACATTGTTCTTTCTCTATTAATATCTTTCATTTGCTAACTATCCCTATCAGTAGTTAGTGCCTTCCATAGTTTGAATCTTTTATTTAGCTGGCAGTAGTGGCGCTCGCTGTATTGCAGTAGCTTGAGCAGCGAAGATTTTTGTGAGGTAAGTGATATGTGAAAGTTATAATTTAATGTTAGTCAGGGCCATTCTTTTGTAGGGAATTTTGAAAGTCAGATTGCGTTGCGCTAACAAAATATTGTGTGTCAGTTTAAGGACAGTCATCTATAATTGTTCAAAGGGGACGTTTCATAACCGAGCTGATGCCTCTAGTAGCAACAACTACTCAAAACCCGCTGTGCATACAGTCGAACTGAGCTTGGATGACAAATAGCTACATGTTACTCGATGCTCATTCATTCCTGTGCCAGAATTCATCGTCGTAGCGCCGGGCGATTGGTGGAGTGCTAGTCTCTCGACAATCCATAACCAGATGTCTTTAGTGGGTGAGAGATATGGAGGAAGCGCTAACCAGGAAACAGTCGAACAGCCTCTCTCTCGAGGTTGATCAGGACTGCACGGTCAACACTCAGTTTTGTGTTATTTCGTTAAAATATAAGTCACAGACATCGCAAAGGAAGGACGCAGCCACCACCCTAAAAAAAAAGAATATATATATGCAGGGTGAGTCACCTAACGTTACCGCTGGATATATTTCGTAAACCACATCAAATACTGACGAACCGATTCCACAGACCGAACGTGAGGAGAGGGGCTAATGTAATTGTTTAATACAAACCATACAAAAATCCACGGAAGTATGTTTTTTAACGCAAACCTACTTTTTTTTAATGGAATCCCGTTAGTTTTGTTAGCACATCTGAACATATAAACAAATACGTAATCAGTGCCGTTTGTTGCATTGTAAAATGTTAATTACATCCGGAGATATTGTAACCTAGAGTTGACGCTTGAGTACCACTCCTCCGCTGTTCGATCGAAAAAAGTGGTCCAACTAAAACATTCATATTTCTTTACGTACTACACGAATATGTATTAAAAATGAGGGTTCCTATTTAAAAAATGCTGTTGATATCCGTTTGCCTATGGCAGCGCCATCTGGTTTCCCCCTTCAAGCTAGACAAGTTTCGTTCTTTGTAGTTTTTTCGTTTGATGCTTATTTCATGAGATATTTGGCCCGCTCACGATCAATGGACCACCCTGTATATATAAGATTATTATAATTAAAGTTAAGTTAAACATACAAAACGCCGTAGAAATAACAGCACTGGTCAAAATGACGTCAAATTGCAACGGAAATTTATCGGCGAAGGGGGAAAACGTATAGCAGAAGAGAAAAAATAGTGTGAAAAGTGATCCATAGATGGCGCTGTATGTGTGATAATACGTAAATGAGAACGCTTGTCATGCACACCACCCACTGAAGTTCGTATAAACACTCCGGGTACACGGCTTTCCCCCTTTGGCGTCTGCGACGTTCGCCATGACTGTCTTTGCTTGTAAAGCTGTGTTACAAGAATGATGACTATGCACACGGCGCTGTGCAGAAGTTACGGGCACTAAAGGGTTTGAAAAAAGGCATTGGTCCGATGAATGCCGTGGGTCTGAAGAAAATGATTCGGAAGTTCGAAAAGACGGGTTCATTTGGCGCGCAACCTGGTGGAGGGAGGAAACGAATTGATTCGACGTTAGTGGAAGCAGTGGCCACACCACTGAGAGAGGAGACGAGTGGTGGTGTGCAAACGTGTAGTGCACGGAGAACTGTCCGGTGATCACGGTGCATAAAATCCTACGAAACATCTTTCTCTGCTGTCCATTCAAAATTACCCATGTGTACGAGTTGCTTCCTGTCGACCTGCCAGCAAGAGAGACCATTGCTTTAGAATTTCTTGCTCGCGTGGAAGTGGACAATGATTTGCCGTGTAAGATTTTGTGGGCAGAGAGAGCCCACTTCCATCTGACAGGATATGTCTATACACAGAATTGTCGAATATGGGCAACTGAACATCCACACGCAAATCAACCAGTACCACTTCATCCTGAAAAGATCACTGTGTGGCATCATTTATCATAGGGCCATATTTTTTCGAAGAGACAGGTACTTCCGGTCCTGTTACCTGTATCGTCACTGGTAAGCGCTTTGAGTGTCTTTCGCGTAACCACGTCATTCCAGCTCTCCTAAAGCGTGGATGTGTGGATGGGATCATTTTTACGCAAGATGGGGCACCTCCGCACATTGTAAATCCAGTTAAGCAGCTGCTACACTGCCATTTCGGAAATGCTAGAATTATCAGCCACCATTTACCTATAGCCTAGCCGTCCCAATCACCTGATCTTAATCCGTGTGACTTCTAGCTGTGGGGCTATCTGAAAGATGGTGTGTTCAGTGTTCCGATTGCAAACTTAGCTGCATTGAAGGCACGCGTTGAGCAACACATTCTGAACGTGACCCCGGAAACACTTCGATCAGTTGTGGAACATGCTGTTTCTCGATTTCAACTTGTTCCAGAAAACGGTGGACAGCACATTGAACACGTTTTGTGCAATTCACACGGAAATTTATAATCCGATTTTATTTTAATTGATACTTTTTATGCAGTTTTTGGCCTCAGGACAATTAGAAACCGACGTCAGTGATGCTTTATATGCGGTTTTTAGCCTCAGGACAATTAAAAACTGATTTTTCCCATCCGATTGACGTGGTGGATGGGCTTACGTAACTAACAGTATCACACCTATGCACCCATGCACACTGAGTAGTAAAGTTTGTTTATCGTCAGACGTACACCTTAGGCATTGTTGTATGATTCATTTGTCATTTTTAGTCGACCACTTGTAAATTATGATACTTACGGTGCCATCTATTGCTACATTATGAAATTATTTATTTTGCTTCTGCCATACGTTTTCCTCCTTCTCCGACAATATTCTGTTGCAATTTGACGTCATTCTGACGAGTGCTGTCATTTCTACAGCGGTTTGAAAGTTTAACTTAAATTATAAATTATAATCACCCTTTATAAATACTGACCATATTTCCGGTTAAGCGGACGACAGCCGATCGTGTTGAGATCTCAGTGGCGCCCTATAGCATCATGCCAGATGCTCGGAAAAAAATTTGTGGCAAGGACTATGCGACCAAACCGGTGAGGTCATCGGTTTCTAGGCTTACACACTACTTAAACTAACTTACGCCAAGGACCACACAGACACCCATGAACGAGGGAGGACTCAAACCTCCGACGGAGGGAGCCGCGCGAACCGTGACAAGGCGCCCAGGTGTTCGGTTCATATGATGAAGGCAAAAGTAGTGTAGCAACGCTTGATCTGTTCGGAGCATCCAGATACGGATACTTCTGTTGTTAAATGGGAACCGTCTCAGGAGACGACATAGTGCGACTGTAGCGTCCATTGTTGTCGTAGAGCTCACTAGTGTTAGCGCTCCTCCTTTTGCTGATGCCTGTAGGGAAGCAGCTACAATGGTCGCTATGTGAGAAATCGTCACACTGATCATGTGGGCACTGGTTGTGCAGCAAACAGATCCATATCCTGACTAGAGTCACGTGACGAAGTTGTACGATCCTGCACGGCCGAAAGAATCCTTTGTGTGTCATCTCGTATTATAGTCTCGTGGAGCCGTTGAGATTGGCATAGCGTCGAGTGTGACCGTACTGAAACCATATGTTCTATATTCGCATAACAGTCATTGCATCACTACCAACGCGAGAGCAATATCGCAGAACGTTGAACAACTGCCTCTATTGTTCACGATCGGATTCTGACACGCACTGGTAGGCGTTTCTCCTCTCACACCAGGTATTACACGATCTGCTCAGACGCAACTAACATTCGAACGCGATTTCTGAATGACAAATTCACATCGTTATCTTTACTTAAATACAGATTAAATGCTGTTACTCCGACCTTCTTTGTGCGGTTGTGTAGGAAAACTAATCATTTGGATATATATTGTACACTTACAGGTAATTTGATGTTTGTTCCAACCGGTCTTATGATGCTTTAGTTTTGTTGGCCACCAGCGTGTAATGCGTTGAGGCACTTGCCAGGTGTCTGTGCGGTCATACGCTTATGCCTAAAGTACAGTATACGAGGGTTGGAACTTTAATACTGGCAACTATTTATTTACAACTCGCACAAAAAAATACGTGTTTAAAAGTTTTACTGACCTTCAAAGTAGTCACCAGCATGGTGTATAACCCGTTGTCAGCGATGTGGAAGTCGTAGGATATTCTTAGCAGCGCCAGTTTTGTTGACCGTTCGAACGGCGCGGTCTATTGCCCGACGAATTTGTAGCAGTTCTGAAGCGAATGCGGTTAAGTGTTTCCTTCAGATTAGAAATCGAGTTGAACTTACGAGGGCTTAAGTCAGGGTGTGCAGTAGGTGGTATAGCACTTAGCAGCACCATCAGTCAAACAAATTAGTAAAAGCTTGCACTGTACATGCTTGAGCATTGTCCTGTAAAATGATGGTCAGGTCCTGCAGAAAGTATCATCTCTATGCTGTTCATTTTTGGAACACAACACACGACCATTTTAGAGACATAAGTGATGACACTTTCTGCGGGACTTGACCATCATTTTGCTGGACAATGCTCAAGGACGTACCGTGCAAGCTTCTACTGATTTGTTTGACTGATGGGGCTGCTAAGTGGTATACCACCTACAGCACTCCCTGACTTAAGCCCTTGTAAGTTCAACTCAATTTCTAAACTGAAGGAAACACTTCACGGCATTCGCTTCAGAACTGCTAAAAAATCGTCAGGCAATAGACCGCGCCGCTCGAACTGTCAACACAACTGGCACTGCTAAGAGTATCCTACGACTTCCACATCGCTGACAACGGGTTATACATCATGCTGGTGACTTCTTTGAAGGTCAGTAAAATTTTGAAACATATATATATATATATATATATATATATATATATATATATATATATATTATACGAGCTGTAAATAAATAGTTGCCACTATTAAAGTTCCAACCCTCGTACATGGGGGCTATGTCCGCCACGATAGCTGAGTGGTCAGCGTGACGGATTGTCGCCCTATGGGCCCGGTTCGATTCCCGGCTGGGTCGGAGATTTTCCCCGTTCACGGACTAAGTGTTGTGTTGTCTTCATAATCATATCATCCCCATCCGGGGCGCAGGTCGCCCAATGTGACATCGAATGTGATAAGACCTGAACCAAGGCAGCCGGACCTGCCCTGTAAGGAGCCTCCCGGCCAATGACGCTAAACGCTCATTTCCATTTACATGGGGGCTATAATTTAACTTCCGCTACATGAAAACACAAGTGATCCTACAACACTGAAACTTTGTAGAAATATATGTAAGGACATGCAAAAGAGAAGTCACTGAAAGAAACAAATTTTAATTAATAATATGAAAGGGTGACGTTCGTTAAATGCGTACTACGTTGAGTACCAGGTTACAAATGTTGTTCCATGTGACGACCATCTGCATACAGGAAAGCCTGGAATAGCACTAGAGAAACAATTTTACGATTGTTCGCTGCACTTTCCGAACAGCGTGAAATGGACTGTTCAGCTGCCGTAACACAGCTCGTGCACTGCTTCAAGATCGCACACTGCGTACAGTATTCTCAGCCATGCCAACTGTAACTTCTTCAATAATTTGTGGCGCAATCTGCTTTCGTTCTCTCCCGGGAGCAATTCTCTAAACGCTGATTAATTTGAACCTCTGAATCATGTTCTTCAACCGCGATGCGGAAAGAGGACCTCTCCGTAATACTGTAATGCGTCGATACTGGAGAAGAGCAGCAGCTCTATTGCTGCTTTTTGTTGTTTATAAAACAGCTTTACGAGTACTAACCGACCGCAGTATAATTTCACCTGAGAGTGAGGTGCTTCGGTGGGATTAACGTGAGTTTTCATCTTGATATTTTACTAGGAGACGCTGAACCACTTCACAGTATATGCACAACGGTCTTGAAAGGATTCACAATGCGATACGCTTTCGTTGGTCACCGCACAACTTGTTTACTGTAACGTCGCCGGATTTTTCCGACAATGGACACGGGTGAAAATGGTTCAAATGGCTCTGAGCGCTATGGGACTTAACATCTGAGGTCATCAGTGCCCTAGAACTTAGAACTACTTAAACCTAACTAACCTAAGGACATTACACACATCCATGCCCGAGGCAGGATTCGAACCTGCGACCGTAGCGGTCGCTTGGTTCCAGACTGAAGCGTCTAGAACCGCTCGGCCAGCCACGGGTGACCAAATGCAGTAATATCTTGGTTTGGTACTAAGGCCCTGCTCACCTTCTCCACACTCGTGTTGAGAGTCCGCATCTGTAATGCACTCTGATGTTTGTGTTTCAACCCTCCGTTGCCGTGACAATAACGATGCATAATGGCACGTCACTGCGCTACACTACTAACTATGCAAAACATGCAGTGCACAATCTTAGCGTCATTCCTACACTGAAGTACCAAAGAAACTAGTGTAGGCATGCATATTCAAATATAGAGATATGCAAACATTCAGAACACGGCGCTGCGGTCGGGAAAGCCAAATAAGACAATAAGTGTCTGGTGCAGTTGTTACATCTCTTACTGCTGCTATCATGACAGATTATCAAGATTTAAGTGAGTTTGAACATGGTGTTATACACGGCTCACGAGCGATGGGACATAGCGTCTCCGAGATAGCGATGCAGTGGGGTTTTTCCCGTACGACCATTTCACGAGTGCACCATAAATATCAGGAATCCGGTAAAACATGAAATCTTCGACATCGCTGCGGCCGGAAAAATATCCTGCAAGAACGGGACCAACGATGACTGAAGAGAATCGTTCAACGTAACAGAAGTGCAACCCCTCCACAAATTATTGCAGTTTTCAATCCTTGGCCATCAACAACTGTCAGCGTGCGAACTATTCAACGAAACATCATCGATATGGGCTTTTGGAGGCAAAGGCTCACTCATATAACCTCGATGACCGTACTGAGACCATATGTTCTATATTCGCATAACAGTCATTGCATCACTACCAACGCGAGAGCAATATCGCAGAACGTTGAACAACTGCCTATATTGTTCACGATCGGATTCTGACACGCACTGGTAGGCGTTTCTCCTCTCACACCAGCCGCTGTGGCCGAGCGGTTCTAGGCGCTTCAGTCCGGAACCGCGCTGCTGCTGCGGTCGCAGGTTCGAATCCTCCCTCGAGTATGGATGTGTGTGATGTCCTTAGGTTTAAGTAGTTCTAAGTCCAGGGGACTGATGACCTCAGATCTTAAGTCCCATAGTGCACAGAGCCATTTGAACCATTTTTGGTTACACGAGACAAAGCTTTACGCCTCGCTTGCGCCCGTCAACACTGACATTCGACTGTTGATGACTGGAAACATGTTGCCTGATCGGACAAGTCTCGTTTCTAATTTTATCGAGCAGTTGTACGTGTACGGGTGTGGAGAAAACCTCATGAATCCATGGACCCCACATGTCAGCAGGGGACACTTCAAGCTGGTGGAGCCTCTGTAGTGGTCTGGGGCGTGTGAAATTGGAGTGATATGGGACCCCTGATACTTTAGATACGACTCTGACAGGTGACACGTACGTAAGCATCCTGTCTGATCACCTGCATCCATTTATGTCCGTTGCGCGTTCCTACGGAATTGGGCAAGTCCAGCAGGACAATGCGGCATCCCACACGTCCAGAATTGCTACAGAGTGGCTCCAGGAACACTCTTTTGAGTTGAAACACTTCCGCTGGTCACAGAACTCCCCAGACATAAACATTATTGAGCATATCTGGGATGCTTTGCAACGTGCTGTTCGGAAGAGAGCTCCACCCCTTCGTACTCTTATGGATTTACGGACAGCCCTGCAGGATTCATGGTGTCATTTCACTCCAGAACTACATTAGACATAAGTGGAGTCCATACCACGCCGTGCGTGCCCGCGGGGGCCCTACACGATATTAGGCAGGTGTACCAGTTTCTTTGGCTCTTCAGTGTATAAAGTTGGGTACCCATAAGGCAAATAGTTTTCCGTCTACATTGACTCAAGTAGCGAAAGTTTAATTCGTACCACACTGTATGTCGATCGATGTTTTTCATTATCGAATAAAACTGAGTTTTGCAGCTCCAAAAGATAGTTTTGGAAAATTATGGAACAAATCGCATATATTAATTTCTCAAAGGGCTCTCCGATATTACAAAGTTATCTGAAATCTTATCCATAACACTGTGTACATTGTAGTACAGTGAAATGGAGCGTATGGGCGTTGATTGTGTTGAGAATAACACCTCAAGGAGTGAAGCATCGCTCTAGCACCCGATAAGCATGAATCTTCCGACACTTAGCACCTCAAAGCCAATTTCATCAATCGTGGCCAATCTGACCTGTTATTCTCATCCAAAAAATTCATAAAATGTGTATTACATAGTATGTGTACGTAAATATGGTATACAAGATGGTTCAAAAATGGTTCAAATGGCTCTGAGCACTATGGTACTTAACATCTGAGGTCATCAGTCCCCTAGAACTTAGAACTATGTAAACCTAACTGACCTAAGGACATCACACACATCCATTCCCGAGGCAGGATTCGAACCTACGACCGTAGCGGTCGCGCGGTTCCAGACTGTGGCGCCTAGAACCGCTCGGCCACTCCGGCCTGCGGTATACAAGAGGACATTAATATTTCTTTGCATTAAAAATACACACACTCGAAATTATTTGCAAAGGTGCAAACTACGGAGTGCACACACTTTATTCAATATGTAAACGTCACTACAGATATTCGGATTTAGGTTATGACATGTTCGATGTGCCTGCCATCACTGGTGATGATGTGGCTGGGACGAATAGTGAAATTGTGCATGACCCGCTGAAGTGTTGGAATATCGATGCTGTCGATGACCTCCTGAATGATTGTTTTCAGCTCAACAGTGGTTTAGGAGTTATTACTGTACACCTTATCTTCAATATAGCCCCACAAAAAGGAGTCGCATGTGTTCAGATCCGGAGAATATAGCTGCCAATCGAGGACCATGTCAGTGGCCTCTGGGTACCCCACAGCCAGAATGCGATTCCCAAAGTGCTACTCCAGGACATCAAGCACACTCCTGCCTCGATGGGATCGATTTCCGTCTTACTTGAACCACATCTTGTATAAATCAGGATCACTTTGTATAATGGGGATGCAATCATCTTATAAATCATTCACGTACCGTTCGGTAGTCACCATGCCATCAAGGAATATCCCACCGATTATTCTGTCACTGGACATTACACACCACACATTACCTGTTGAGGGCAAATTGTGGATTCTTCGTCCCCCAAATGCGCTAATTTCGCTTTTTGACGAACCCATCCAAATGAAAGTGGGCTTCGTTGCAAAATCAAACCATACACTGCACACTAGTTTCCATCATGCCCCGCCGCCATCGTGCAGTTTGAAAGTCCTAGCGCCAAAAGTTCAGAAGTTATGACGACTTTATTTCATATAGTTCAATAACTGGCACCCTGTACTTACTGCGTAATTGGTAATACGGCATCGTAAATAGCAAAGAATCCTTTATGTAACAGCCTTACAAAAAGGATGCAAAGAATGAGAAAAATATCGCGGCAAATGAGTTTGCACTTGTGATACGTACTCGTGTAAAGGCGAACTGTGAACTGAGACAGTGGCATAGTAGCTACGAAAGATAATATCGTTCTATTCATCATCGTGTGTCATTCGTAATATAGGTATTACTGCGAGTTATAAACGTCCGAGTGTCGTCAGAGGCGTTGTGTGATTTCAGACGAATCCTTGTAGCCAGCAACGTCTCCTGACGGGAATGCGAAATGAACCTGGAGCGAGAAACGCAGTTAAGCGGAAATTCCACGGTGCAGGATCGTTACTGGAACGACAGTCTGGAGCGTCCGCCCAGATGTTCCTGATATTCTGCTGGGAGACAATTCTGGGCTGGAAAACGTAACACTGTAGGCGACGTGCGTTATAGCCAAGTCAGACGGAGTACAAACGACAGTTTAAAAAGGACTCTCCTTCGAATTTCTGGACGTTCTCCTTATTCACATCTGGATTTGGAACAATTTGCCTCAGTGATTTCAGTTAAATGCTCGAATATGTAGTCAAGCGACTCAGCTAGTGCTCAAGTGGTCAAGCCATTGATATCAGCATCCTGCATTACCAAATTGTCTTATTACATATTTTCAGTCTCTGATCGCACAAATTCTTTAATATCCAATTTCGACTTTCTAGCTAGTGTCATTTGAATACGTTGCATAGTAACTTGTCGAACTCGACATGTAAACGTTAAGTAGTTTCTCACAGTATACACTGTTACGGCCTATTCTTAGCGAACTCTCCGTCTAATGTCAAACATGTGCCAATGGAAAAATTTGTCGCACTACGGCATCCACTAACTAAGTAAATAACACTAACAGAAAGAGGTTCATGCCACTGATTTGTTTGCACAAAACGTAGAGCATTGGTCTTAAATGCCAAAGTCGAAAATATTCCTGTGCCAGTAACAGATTGCTGCTTAAAAACTGTTAAGTTCGTCGATTCCTGAAATTGCTCTTCTTTCTTTATCCGTAGTCACCTCCGAACTGGTAAGTAATGTGGATACACGAAACCAACTCAGCGAAAGAAATCTGTTGACACGAAGGTAGGAAATCGATGTCCCTAGAAGCGTAACTCACAGCTACCAGTTGCGTTGGCATTACGCCACTGGATTCAATAGGCAATGCGATGCCAATAAATACTAAAACGTCTCTTCACGTGAGTTATTTCTTAAATCATATTAGAAACGGTAACACGGAAAACTAAAAAGAAAAGCACATTATTTCAGTCATTTGTCTCACAGTGACTTCGTTATATCTATAGCCACTGACTCAAAAATCACAAGAATGTATTTTGCTTTTTGTAAACGGAAGAGTGATAAAGTTATAAGTAAAGGGAAAGTAAACACTATGATCGTGGGAATGTGATCAACATGTCGCCAATCCTTCTAGCCTTTTCTACCAATATATGAATCCTCACAAGGAGTGAGTGGAAACCGAAGCAGGCCTTCCTGCCTCAAACAAAAAAAAAAAAGAGGAAGTACCGAAAATCTAAGAAGAGCTCTTCCGTAGCCAAGGTAGCGACGCAACCCGTTTAGCGAAGGAAATGTCACTTTATCATATGAAGTGATATGTTTGTTATGTATTTGTATAAGCTGTGGAAATGCTTATCTTGACAGATTTAATACGTAATTATGAACCGTGGGCGTCCTTTAGACAAACGAGGTACAGTTCACGTAACACTCTTGGCAATGTAGTTTCCAGCTGTTATCAACAGTCGACTTGCTTCTTCCTAATTAAAACGGCCCACCTCATTATCCCAAATCTTCGGTACTAATCTATAGATCCTACTTCTGTTCCAAATAATGTTATTAAGTTTGTTACAACAGAGTCTCAGGAAACAATTCGTTGTTGAAAATTTCGTTGCGTAAACATCGTTAGGAAGTTAAGACGAGAAAGCCATTTAATACTGGTAACAAAAGGGGAGACATTTTTCACTGTTTTCTATTTACCACGACTACTTTGTTACTGAAAATTATCATTAAGGTATTATTCATTGCTGCAGCATCAAGGAGTACGTGTTTTCTAGTCGAATCCTGTATCAGACTTTATTGCTTCACATGTGAAATTAGTCAAACCTCTTTGATCTCAGCAGCGAGAGGCTCACTGCTTTAAAAGAGTTCTCCGCACTATATAAATATGTTATAATATTTTAGTGGCAAAGAATGTCAATATTGCGGCCTTTCAGGGTCTAAAACGTGTTGTTTTGAGGTAAGTCTAAAGGTTCTATTTTCTTCATTATAACTCTTTTATTATTTGGGAACATCACATTCCATTACTTTGGTTTGAGGTACACTCGAATATATTTCCAGTTTACTTAGTAACAGTCCCGTTTATTAATGCAACTCTCAAATGCTTTTCAGATGAAAAGTGCAGCTCCGAACATTACTACGCAATATGACTGCCTCATTATTGCAGAAACCATTTGGAGTCGAAGCTTTAGTTATCGGTCCTAGGGAACCAAGTAACAAAAGGGAAAACTTCTGTATTATATGACACTTACGATTTTTGGCCCGCAGCTCGTGGTCGTGCGGTAGCGTTCTCGCTTCCTACGCCCGGGTTCCCGGGTTTGATTCCCGCCGGGGTCAGGGATTTTTCTCTGCCTCGTGATGGCTGGGTGTTGTGTGATGTCCTTAGGTTAGTTAGGTTTAAGTAGTTCTAAGTTCTAGGGGACTGATGACCTAAGATGTTAAGTCCCATAGTGCTCAGAGCCATTTCAACCATTTGAACCACTTACGATTCAGCTCTATGTACAAGTCCCCTCCACAGCAGCTTCTTGTTATTCGCATTCCGACTGATGATCACATTACAGAGGATTGATATATCAATTAAGGGGCATGACATTTCTCTACCTCGCATCACACAATTATGGGTTTGCCACTGCAGTAGTTCGACGTATGTGTCATTCGTTGAAGATTCTGTTGTCAATGCGGTTTTTGTATGTTACTAAATTTTTTGGGAAGATCAGCTGCTGTAAGTCATCTGCATATTTGTCACTGAAGATATGGACACTCCTCACCGAGCCTCTGTAAACAATAGGCGCTCTGGTACCATGTGGTCAACAACTACGGAATAGCTGTGCAACTGGGGTTTTGAATAATTTACATAATTAAATTCTAGTAACCAAATTAATGGAAACGCTTTTTACTAACTGCTTTAATTCCATTTGAAGCACAAGATGTGTGGCCGCCTCCCAGCTGCGGATCTCTGCTAATGCACCAGCCGCACGTAGCTAACTTCTCCCGAAAGAGAAGTGGCAGACACGTGTTGCGCGGGGCACTGGATCAGTATGCAAGCCAAGCGGCTCGTAAATAAACCACATAATGTTTGCCAACCTAGTGTTCTGTTCTCAACGTTCGACGAGGATAGCTTCCGATGTTCATATCTTGTTGAAAGCTTCCGAATATTCGGAAACCATCTCCACATTATTGGGTATTCTCGTTAAAGTTGTCTCGAAATGACTAGCCTATTCATATTCTCTCTCACTGGCGACATCATGTCGAGAGCCGTTCACCCACTCAAATTTTGTCACCAATACATGAAAAAAGTACTTACTGCAGTGGCGGATGAAATTATAAATGACTCTTAGTACAAGCTTATCTGGTGATAAATCTTCTGGTCAATCAAAGTGTATTATGAAAGCTCGGAAGAAGCGCTAAAATAACGTACTGACTTACTAAGTATGTATTACGGTTAACTATCATTTTGCGGAAGGCTTATCGCAATAGATTATCGAGAGTTGCTACGGGGAGAAAGGCATTGATTGTTATATGAACCCTATTGCAGGAATATCCTTTCCAGTGTTTCATGTATCTATGAGGGTGTTCCATTTACCTGATGACTGCAAGCGCGGCGTTGTGTTTGCGGATTGTCATCGAACAGTGGACCGAACATCACGAGTGTAACTTTGAAGTCTGCTTACGGAACCGTGGCAAGACCAAATTATTGCGCTTCACAACGAGTATTTTTTTGCGATTGGTACGTGCGTAGAAAGTCGGCTCGTATAGTTTGAAAAGAACTTTGCAAGAGTTCGAATTCCTAGCCGTGATGGAATTCACAAATTAATAAATAAATTTGGTGGGATGCGAAGTGTTCGTGATAAGAAGCGTAAACGACGACATACAGTGCCCTCGGAAGCTCATCTCGATGTATCGCATATTGCCTAGAAAACTCCCCTAAAAATTCACTTAGATATCTTTCAAGGCAAAGGCAAATATCTTGCACCTCTGCACAAGGAGCTAATAAGTTACTTGGTCTAGGGCCCTATAACGTAGCAGTCGTGCAAGAACTTAAACATGCTGATCCTGTGAACAGAGTTAGGATTTGCAAATGGGTTTTGAAGTAACTGTATGGTGTTGAAATACATCCTCACCTAATTCTGTTTTAAGGTGAGGCATGGTTCCATTTACATGGTTATGTTACATCCCAAAACTGTCGACAATGGATCGCCGATAGAACTGTTCTGCTTCATGGCGAACCACTTCAAAATTTGGAAAATAGGTGTGAGGTGCGCAGTTAGTGCTGTCAGAATAATAGGACAAATATTTTTAATGTTGCAGTTAACAGAGTAAGATATCTGTAAAACATTTCTCAGCCGTTTCATAGTTAACTAAGTGAAAGAGAGCGAAGTGTCACGTTTTTCCAACAGCAGTCACAAAGGGCTCATACAGCCAATGTTTCTTTGCAGGCAATTCACGAAGTGTTTCAGGACAGAATCATTAGCAACAATATCTGGCCCCTGCAGTGTCCCGATTTCACCCCGTGCGATTTCTATTCATGCGGATCACTGCAGGATAAAGTGTACGCAACAAGTTCGTACACGTTACAGCTCTGAAGAATAGGGACAGTAACGTACTGACTTACTAAGTACATTTTATAGTTAACTACACTTTTCAGAAGGCTTACCACAATAGACGGATTATTGAGTGTCGTTACCGTGAAAAAGGCATTAATTCTTATATAAACCCTACTACAGGAATATCCTTTCCAATGTTTCATATGTGTATGGGGGTGTTTCATTTATCTGATTATCGCAAGCGCGGCTAAATGGTTCAAATGGCTCTGAGCACTATGCGACTTAACTTCTGAGGTCATCAGTCGCCTAGAACTTAGAACTAATTAAACCTAACTAACCTAAGGACATCACACACATCCATGCCCGAGGCAGGATTCGAACCTGCGACCGTAGCGGTCACGCGGTTCCAGGCTGAAGCGCCTTTAACCGCACGGCCACGCCGGCCGGCCAAGCGCGGCTAACCCGAGGGTCATATCCGCGAGTCATTTAATTCAGTTTCTATAAGAAAATTACATTCTGTGATAAATAATTTCTTGAGTGGATGTCAGAAATGCGCAAAACACAATGTCAGGTAGATTCAGCATGTGCTTACTTAATTTGGGTGAATGCAGAATTTCTTTGTATATATTATAAATTTAAAATAACTACACGGCATCTGATCCGCCCGCCGTGTACTGGGCCGCGCGTGCAGTTATCAGATAAACTGAACACCATGTAGATTAATCACAAAAAATAGCACTTATCCAGAGTAAAAATTCACTAATCGTCGTCTGTCTATGATGAAATAACAGTTTTATGCGCTGTTCGTAATTGATGCTAAATATAGAATACTTCGTATAAGAAACATATGACCACTAATCCATGTAATAAACCTATCACATAGAAGACATAAGTAGAGAATGTTCTCTATCATTTATATCCTTATAATATGTAGTTAATCAGATACAGGCGTTCACTAAACTCTTAAACTGCCTGATGAAGCAGACTGCTTGTTCGGAGGTGCATGAAATCAGCGTTTGCTGTGAAACACGTTAAGAACATTTTTAGGGCATTTTCCAGGTGTTACACAGTGTCATCGAGTTGAGCTTATGTGGCTACTGTGTTTCGTCGCTTACACTTATTGTCATATATACTTAACGTTTCGCGAAATTTATTCGTTAATTTGTGGATTGTATCACTACTCGGGATTCAAACAGCTAGAAACTTCAGTTAAATCAGTCTACGGACAATATGCGTTATAGAAAAGAGTAATTCTGTCCCGAAATTGTTGCTTTCGCGGATTTCGCAGATACATTCGTGATCTCTGTTTCACTGTTCGATTGGCTGTGGGCGAAAAGGCGTGTAGTGCAGCATTGGCAGGTAGACGAGGGACCCATTCAACTGGCCTACGCGGCTCCGGTGGCTGGCCAACGTTAACACCTCGCGTGAGGTTATCAGAGAAATGGAACTTCTTGTACTATTGCTAAATATTTATACGCTCTGGAATTCTCAAGATATTCACCATTACACTGTTGATGGTGAACGGCAACCAGCCACATATTGTTTTTACGTTACTTCATTCGAAAAGTTCCGTTACCGGTTTCGAATTTTTTACAATTCATCATCAGACGGTTTTTTCATGCTTTGCTGCGAGTTACCCTTGGACAAACAATAACTTACACATTTCCAATTTGTAAATTATCGTTTATCCTAGGGCAACTCACAAGTAACCAGTCTATAATGTCTATTGATGAAAGCATGAAGAAACCATCTGATCATGAATTGTATAAAAATTCGAAATTGGTAACGGAACTTTTTCAATAAAGTAACGTACAACCAATTTGTGGCTGCTTGCTATTCACCATCAACAATTTATTTTATATAAAAGGCACGGTCTCCAACCATGCCTATCTATAACAAAATTGCGTATTCATCACTAGTCTGATATTAAGATATTATCAAAATATTTATATATGTTGTAGGAATAATCTCGCATTTTTTTCACATCTGAAGACAGCTACAATTCATTTTATCAAGTGGTGTTCCTGCTAAATTAGGTGTCAGGCGCGTTTAAAAAGCTTCATGAGTAGAACCATATAACAAAGAAAATATAACTTACGAATAAAATGTCTTTACTCGCCTTCAGAATAACTCATGGTGATAACAGCCAACTTTAGGCAGGATTTATGTAGCAAAGCCTGATTTTCGAATCGATCGAAAAAACTTCATTCGCTGCGAGATGTGCATCCACATGTGACTGCTCACAGGCGTGCACTACTGCCATGCTGGTTGCCTATATCACGCCTGCTTGTACTGCAAGCTACAGGTCTCGTCCACTGGGAGTGTGAAGGTATCACAGAAATATTGAGCAGTTTCCTCTATGTTTACCTTTTCAATATCTGTATATTCCTTTCACCATAGTTATCTATAACCTACACAGTTAATATTATCCTCTTCCCAGTTACTGCGAACCGAACATTGCCGACTGTGGCCGACTTGGTGGCTGGCACCATCCGTCAAGTGTGTTCGATGATGTCTGCCATTAAGGTTATTGATGCTTTATTTATGTCCATGAAGAGTTAGAAACGGCAGTTAACTAATTTTCCTTTCGTACACATGTCGCAAATGTAAGTTTAATTACAGTATCGATATCGTACTACCCCCTAAAGGTATGTGATCCAGCTCAGTGAGATTACAGGACTACAATGTCCTTAGAGATGGGTTGAATCCTATGAAAAGTGTGGAAATCAACAACCCTAAGGAGGGTGTGGTTTCTTTCACGCTCCTTATACCACCCTCTGAGGCATTTTCATGTCGAAACTGCGCGGCGGTGTATGTGAAATATTTTTCTCGGCCATCCACATAGTCTTAATTCTGTGTTTCGTGCCTCTGACCTTCATCGCAGAGGAATCGAAAGACGGTAGGAGTCTGTGTAAGAAACGGGTGTAACGAACTACAACCCATAATGTGACACATCTGCGGTGACGTTGAACAGAATTGTATGGATATTTGGTGCCAACGTGCCATCATTAACCCAAAATACACCTCACATGAAATTCTGAGATCTGGCCTTTTTTTCGCATATGTCGACATCCTGCCTTTTTAAGCGTCGTCGAGCCCGAGGGTGACGTCACAGAGCGGAACACGTTACAGAGGAAGTTTGTAGACACTTTTGCACGAGATTTGAAACTTCTGCGCCGCCATGGGAGAGAATTACGGCGCTCAAAGGAAAGGGACCCTTTAATTGTCTTGCGCAATATACTATTACATGGAACATAGAAGTGAGTTTGTAGAACAGTTTGTTTTTGAATAATGACACCTTCCTTGTGATAAATGAAACATGTGTCTGAGTTTAGGACTAATTGAGAGTTGTCGTCATAAGGGTCTCACTGCTCCGAATAATAATATTTAAGATGAAGTGAACTTTAGTATTCAAAGCCTGGTAGACGGACGAAAGCAGTAATTAAATGCATAACTGAACTGAGCTCGATTACATCAGAGTCTTCTTTGTACTTCATTCACCAGTAGAAATTACTTTGAATTATGTATACAATTTTCGTATCAGTTCAGACACTTTTTAGAAAGTTAACAGTACTGTTAAAACAGAATGGATAAAATCCAGTATGTCAAGGGACGTATTTACCTAATAGCTTAACGCGCCGAAAAATTGGTTGTTCATTGTCGTTCAGACGTCTGCTTGTACCCAACCATGATTCTACACTAGCCTCATAGTTAATGTTCATTTGGTTAAATGTTACACGGTTTCCGTAAAGTTCATATATCGTTTCGTAAGGTTCATATATCGTTTCATATATTTAACTCAAAGGTTTTTGTAGTTTGAGTAAGAATTGCACTTGTTACACAATGTTTGCACAGTGCAGCAAACACACTACAGTAGAGGGCATAGTTTTTACGCTTCTCATTCCTTAACAGTTATGTCCCTTAGTAATACCATTGTTTATGAGCTTACTGAACATGACTGTCTGATTATGTAGATATTATAATGATATTAATACTCCAAAACATTCTCTACGTATTTCTTGTATAAAATAGCTATATTACTTGGATTATTGGTCAGGTTTTTCCTATGGAATATGCCACATTTACAATCAGTTTCAAATACTGGATAAAAATGTTCATTCCCCAGATAAAGAGAACCATATGTGAAATTTTAGTCTATGAGTTTTAGCTTCTACGTCATCTACAGCGTTTTCCATTTATCCTATAAATGTTCCTATAGGAAACATATGACTACTAATCCAAGTAATACAGCTATCATATACAAGATACACGTAGAGAATGTTCTAAGGTATTAATATCCTTAGAACATCTATCTAATAAGACAGTGGTGTTCTCTGAACTCTTAAACAATGGTATTACCAAGGGACTTTAGTATTAAGGAGTGAGAAACGTAAAAACTATGCCCTGTACTGTACTGTGTTTGCAGGACTGCGCAAAAATTGTGTAACAAGTACAATTCTTACTTAATTTGCAAAAACCTTTGAGTCAAATACACGAAACTATATATGATAATGTATACTTTACCCAAACCGTGTAACTTTTTAATCAGAATGAATATTAAGTATGAGGCTAGTTTAGAATAATGGTTGGCTCCAAATGGAGGTCTGAACGACAATGAACAAAAAAGTTTTAAGCTCGTTTAGGGATTACATATATACGTTCCCCGATACATTGGATTTTATCCGTTTCCTAATGTTAACTTTTACTAGAGTGTCTGAACTGATATGATAATAGCACACATATCTTAAAGTAATTTAAACTGGCTGCTGGATTACATATAAGAACCTTAGATAATTGATCTCAGCTTAACTATCATTTCAACTACTGCTTTCGTCTGTCTTGCAGACTTTGAACACTAAATCTCACTTCCACTGTTTAATGACGCACTCGAGCTCGTATACATACATTTCGATATTTCAAAGACCTCGAACATTATTATTCGTAATAGAGAGTCTCGTATGACGACCACTCTCATTTAGACAAAATCTCAGACTCATGTATAATTTATGATACGGAAAGTACCTTCAGTCGACAACAAATTGCTCTACAAGCTCAGACCTCTGTTCCAAGTGATAGTATACTGCACGACACAATTAAAGGGTCACATTTCTGAGCCCTGTGATTCTCGCTGACTACGGCGTATCGGCCGTGGTGGCCGAGCGGTTCTAGGCGCTGCCGTCCGGACCAGCGCTGCTGCTACGGTCGCAGGTTCGAATCCTACCTCGGGCATGGATGTGTGTGATGTCCTTAGGTTAGTTAGGTTTAAGTAGTTCTAAGTTCTAGGGGACTGGTGACCTCAGACGTTAAGTCCCATAGTTCTCAGAGCCATTCGAACCATTTTTTTGACTACGACGAAGAGATTTGAAATTTGTTTCTAAGGTGCCTATGAACTTCCTCTGTAACGTGTGACGCCCTGTTACGTCACCCTACGGCTCGGCGTCGCTGCAGATGGGAAGATGTCGGCACATACGAAAAAAGGCCTCTCTTAATTTCAAGTAAGGTGTAATGAGGATTAATTATGACACACTGGCATCTAATTTTCTCCATATTTCTGATCAGTGTGACCGTCGATGTGTCACACCATGCGAAGGTCGTCACTCCCGTTAGCCAATCGTCGCTGTAATCAGACATCTATTTGTGGCAAGTATACTCAACGAAAAATGTGCTTAATCCTGTTTCTAACGCTTCGTGGATTTAAATATGGCATCAGTAAGCCTATATACAGACAACATCAAACAAGTGCCACAGAACGGGCCAGAAAGTCGATGACAGTCTGTAATACTCGCATAAGAGTAACTGGTAATAGGAGAATGTTAACTGTGTACTTAACAGACAATTTTGACAAAAGTAATTTATGTTTGCAGATGCTCAGAAGGGAACTGGGAAGGAAAATAAAGATTTCATTGATACCCGCACATTCCCAATGGACGAGTTCAGCAGCGTACAGTTCGAGCAGGCGTGTAGTAGGCAACCACCGCCGACAGAGTAGACGTCTGTTAGCAATTACATTTGGGCGGATATCTAGTAGGGTAGAAACGTTTTCGATCAATTCGAAAATCAGCCCTTGCTTCATAAATGATGCCTAAAGCAGGTTATTATCACAATGAATACTTTAAAGGCGAGTAAAGACATCTTATTCATGATTCTCCCTATCATACTTTGTGCACGTACCTAATGCGTAGTTAAGGCGGGAAAATTACTTGACGAAATGAATAGTAC
Source organism: Schistocerca americana (assembly GCF_021461395.2). NCBI lineage: Eukaryota > Metazoa > Arthropoda > Insecta > Orthoptera > Acrididae > Schistocerca > Schistocerca americana. Next base: position 839,113,838 of record NC_060130.1, on the reverse strand, counting down.
CTGTCATCAAATATGAATAAGCACAATATAACACCTATACAAACACAAATAATTTGATTCTATCTGAATGTAAGATTAATGATCAATATCGTGAACATTCGAGAGTGTATCAATATTTAAGGATAAAACAAGTGGTTCCGTTCACCTGATGACCGCACGCCACCGAGGCAGCGCAGGCCGGTCGAATGGGCTCCGCATCTCCCTGCATTACGCGCATTTTCCGCCAGTGTCGTTCAAATAGTGAAACAAACATCACAAATGTGACTGTGAAGTCTGCGAACGCCACAATGGCAAGACAGACTTACAGAATTTTTCTATTCCACAACGATTGTTCATTCACGATTCGAATGTGTGCACAGAGCCCGCTCGTGTTGTCCTGAGACTGTTCGAACAGTAGTTACCACGTGTCCGTATTCCAAGTAGTGTTGCAGTTCACAAATTAATGAATAAATTTCGTGAAACAAAAGTGTTCCAGACAAGAAGCGTAAACGACGACGTAGGATTGTAACTGAAGCTCCTCTCGATGACATTCCGTACCGCAGGGAAAATTCCGTTAAAATGTCTGTTAACGTATTTCACGACAAACGCAAATTTCCTGCACCTCTGTAAAAAGACCTGCTACGTTACTTACGCTAAGGCCGTATAAAGCAACAGTAGTTCAAGAATATGAACCTGGTAATCCCTCGTAGGCAATTAGATTCTGCGAATGGGTTTTTAAGCCAGTACATGACGGGGACATGGGAGAAATGTAGAGCCTGGAACTGCTTCACGAGGAACACCTTCCCTATGAGAAATTATGGGTGGCCGAGCGGTTCTAGGAGCTACAGTTTGGAACCGCGCGATCGCTACGGTCGCTGATTCGGATCCTGCCTCGGGGATGAATGTGTGTGATACCCTTAGGTTAGTTAGGTTTAAGTAGTTCTAAGTTCTAGGGGACTGGGGACCTCAGAAGTTAAGTCCCATAGCCCTCAGAGCCATTTTTTTTGCGTAGTTAGTGATGACGGGGTAGGAGGCCCAAATTTTTTTATGTCGCAGTAGCATTTTGCAACAGTTTTAAATAATCAAGAGCCAAAGAAGCTGGTACAACTAGTACTCTGTACTAAGAAGTGGGATGTTATGGGACGATAACATAAAGTCGCTTTATTGGAAATAAAATTGTCGGACATACTGCGTGAAAATGTAGTAGATCTTTAAATACAGGCGACTCGTAGACGCTAGAACGAACGCTTCTCCGATACCGCTCGATTGTTTGGTACCGCTACCAGTTCGGTTTAAAAGAAGCCATCGAAGCAATTCAGAGTCTGGCTGCTAAATACGTTACTGATAATTAGAACAATACGCAAGTGTCACAGAAATGCTTCGGGAAATCAAATGGGAATCTCAGGAGGGAAGGCGATGTTCTTTTCGAGAAAAGTTAGAGAACCGGCATTTGAAGCTGACTGCAGAACGATTCTACTGCCACCAACATACATTGCGCGCAAGGTCCACGAAGATCAGATACGAGAAATTGAGGCTCAGACGGTGGCATACAAGGGCTGTTCAAAAAATTCCGGAACATTCGTAATTTCACGACAGTGGTGTGTTGCAGTGATATGTGGTTGGCATCCATGGACACGCCTGTGTTCAATGTGTAACTGCCGGAAATTTCATTATTGTATGTCTGTTAGTTATTGTTCAGTGCTGTATTCAGTAGAAAGTTGTGCCGCACATTTAGCGAATTTCGAGATGGCACAGTTAGAGGAGCAACACATCTGCATTAAATTTTGCGTGAAACTCAAGAAAACCTTTACAGAGACACACCAAATGATACAGGAAGACAACGATGATGAACGCATAAGCCGTACCTATTGTTACGTATGGTTCACACGGTTTAAAAATGGCCGCATGGATGTTAAAAATGACCCTCGTTCAGGACGCCTTTCGACGTTTACCGACGACGCTCAGGTCACGAACGTCAACGAAACAGTGCGTGCCAGTCGAATCGGAGATTGACTGTCCGAGAGACTGTAGAATAATGCAACATTCCAGTGGGATTATGTCATGAAATCGTGCCACAGCGCCTTGGAATGCATCGTGTTGCCGCCGAGTTCGTCCCAAGGGTCAATATCAGAAAAATCTTCGACTCGCAAGAGACGGCTTTTCGCGGATGATGCTGTAGTATACAGAGAAGCTGCAGCATTAGAAAATTGCAGCGAAATGCAGGAAGATCTGCAGCGGATAGGTACTTGGTGCAGGGAGTGGCAACTGACCCTTAACATAGAGAAATGTAATGTATTGCGAATACATAGAAAGAAGGATCTTTTGTTGTATGATTATATGATAGCGGAACAAACACTGGTAGCAGTTACTTCTGTAAAATATCTGGGAGTATGCGTACGGAACGATTTGAAGTGGAATGATCATATAAAATTAATTGTTGGTAAGGCGGGTGGCTCAAAAATGGCTCTGAGCACTATGGGACTTAACATCTATGGTCATCAGTCCCCTAGAACTTAGAACTACTTAAACCTAACTAACCTAAGGACAGCACACAACACCCAGCCATCACGAGGCAGAGATAAGGCGGGTGCCTGGTTGAGATTCATTGGGAGAGTCCTTAGAAAATGTAGTCCATCAGCAAAGGAGGTGGCTTACAAAACACTCGTTCGACCTATGCTTGAGTATTGTTCATCAGTATGAGATCCGTACCATGTCGGGTGGACAGAGGAGATAGAGAAGATCCAAAGAAGAGCGGCGCGTTTCGTCACAGGGTTATTTGGTAAGCGTGATAGAGTTACGGAGATGTTTAGCAAACTCAAGAGGCAGACTCTGCAAGATAGGCGCTCTGCATCGCGGTGTAGCTTGCTGTCCAGGTTTCGAGAGGGTGCGTTTCTGGATGAGGTATCGAATATATTGCTTCCCCCTACTTATATCTCCCGAGGAGGTCACAAATGTAGAATTCGATTCGAGAGGGCACGGAGGCTTTCCGGCAGTCATTCTTCTCGCGAACCATACGCGACTGGAACAGGAAAGGGAGGTAATGAGTGGCACGTAAAGTGCCCTCCGCCACACACCGTTGGGTGGTTTGCGCAGTATAAATGTAGATGTAGATTTAGAGTTTTGGATCCCGAAAATGAGAACGAGATGTTCATTTAGAAAATCATAACTGGTGATGAGATTTGGGTCTACCGTTATGATGATGAGGCCAAGATTCAGTATTCACCTTGGGTCGGGAAAGGTTCTCCAAGACCAAAACAAGCTCGTCAGGTCAGGTCAAATGTCGAAGCATTGGTCATAATTTTCTTTGTCTTTTAAGTATTGGTTCATCATGATTTCATGCTACAGGGCAAACTGTGAATCGATGGTACTATGGGGACATGTTGCGACGCCTGGGAGAAGAACTGAGAAGAAAACGGCCTGAAATGTCGCGAGACAATTCATGGCTTTTGTATCACGAAAACGCACTCGCACATTCATCCGTGTTGGTGCGTGAGTATTGCACAAAAAACGAAATTCATGTGCTGCCTCATCGTCCGTACTCTCCAGACTTGGCCCCTGCGGATACAGCTGAAAACCACGTTGAAAGGACAATGATTTGCAACGATAGACGAGATATAAGAAAATTCGCAGACCGCGCTTCGAGCGCTCCAGTACAGGGCGTTCCGAGACTGCTTCCAGAAGTGGAAACAGCGTTGAGAGCAGTGTATCAGTTGTGGAGGACAGTATGTAGAAGGAGACCATGCGCAATAAGTAAAAGGTGAACGTAGAAAAAAGCTGGCACTTTTTGCCGATGGTACTAGAATAGCTATCACACCCAACAGACAAGAATTAACTGGTGAAATTGTAAACGATGTTTTTCAGAAAATCATTAAGTGGTTCTCTGCAAATGGGCTCTGATTAAACTTTTACAAAACACAGTATATACAGTTCCACACAGTAAATGGAATGACACCATTAATAAATATAGACTTCGTTCATAAATCGGTAGGTAGAATATTCAAAATTGCTAGGTGTATGCATTGATGAGGGGTTGAACTGGAAAAAACACACTGAGGAACTGCTGAAACGTTTGAGTTCAGCTACTTATGCTATTAAGGTCATTGCAAATTTTGGCGATATACATCTCAGTAAATTAGCTTACCACGCCTATTTTCATTCTCTGCTTTCGTATGGCATTATATTCTGGGGTAACTCATCATTGAGTAAAAGAGTATTCATTGCACAAAAGCGTGTAATCAGAATAATTGCTGGAGCTCATCCAAGATCATCCTGCAGACACTTATTTAAAGAGATAGAGATTTTCACTGTAGCCTCACAATATATACACTCCTGGAAATTGAAATAAGAACACCGTGAATTCATTGTCCCAGGAAGGGGAAACTTTATTGACACATTCCTGGGGTCAGATACATCACATGATCACACTGACAGAACCACAGGCACATAGACACAGGCAACAGAGCATGCACAATGTCGGCACTAGTACAGTGTATATCCACCTTTCGCAGCAATGCAGGCTGCTATTCTCCCATGGAGACGATCGTAGAGATGCTGGATGTAGTCCTGTGGAACGGCTTGCCATGCCATTTCCACCTGGCGCCTCAGTTGGACCAGCGTTCGTGCTGGACGTGCAGACCGCGTGAGACGACGCTTCATCCAGTCCCAAACATGCTCAATAGGGGACAGATCCGGAGATCTTGCTGGCCAGGGTAGTTGACTTACACCTTCTAGAGCACGTTGGGTGGCACGGGATACATGCGGACGTGCATTGTCCTGTTGGAACAGCAAGTTCCCTTGCCGGTCTAGGAATGGTAGAACGATGGGTTCGATGACGGTTTGGATGTACCGTGCACTATTCAGTGTCCCCTCGACGATCACCAGTGGTGTACGGCCAGTGTAGGAGATCGCTCCCCACACCACGATGCCGGGTGTTGGCCCTGTGTGCCTCGGTCGTATGCAGTCCTGATTGTGGCGCTCACCTGCACGGCGCCAAACACGCATACGACCATCATTGGCACCAAGGCAGAAGCGACTCTCATCGCTGAAGACGACACGTCTCCATTCGTCCCTCCATTCACGCCTGTCGCGACACCACTGGAGGCGGGCTGCACGATGTTGGGGCGTGAGCGGAAGACGGCCTAACGGTGTGCGGGACCGTAGCCCAGCTTCATGGAGACGGTTGCGAATGGTCCTCGCCGATACCCCAGGAGCAACAGTGTCCCTAATTTGCTGGGAAGTGGCGGTGCGGTCCCCTACGGCACTGCGTAGGATCCTACGGTCTTGGCGTGCATCCGTGCGTCGCTGCGGTCCGGTCCCAGGTCGACGGGCACGTGCACCTTCCGCCGACCACTGGCGACAACATCGATGTACTGTGGAGACCTCACGCCCCACGTGTTGAGCAATTCGGCGGTACGTCCACCCGTCCTCCCGCATACCCACTATACGCCCTCGCTCAAAGTCCGTCAACTGCACATACGGCTCACGTCCACGCTGTCGCGGCATGCTACCAGTGTTGAAGACTGCGATGGAGCTCCGTATGCCACGGCAAACTGGCTGACACTGACGGCGGCGGTGCACAAATGCTGCGCAGCTAGCGCCATTCGACGGCCAACACCGCGGTTCCTGGTGTGTCCGCTGTGCCGTGCGTGTGATCATTGCTTGTACAGCCCTCTCGCAGTGTCTGGAGCAAGTATGGTGGGTCTGACACACCGGTGTCAATGTGTTCTTTTTTCCATTTCCAGGAGTGTATATTCACTGATGAAATTTGTTATTAACAATACGAACGAATTCAAAAGGAACAGCAGTGTACATGGCTACAACAGTAGGAGAAAGTATGATCTTCACTACTCAAGGTTAAATCTAACTTTGGCTCACAAGGGGGTAAATTATGCTGCCAAAAAAGACTTTGGTCACTTACCTAATAGCATAAAAAGTCTGACAGATAGCCATATAGCATTTAAAAGGAAATTAAAAGAATTTCGTAATGGCAACTCCTTCTACTCATTAGATGAATTTTTGGATATAGTAAGTGCGTAATTCCCCAACCCCACAAAAAAAATTAAAAATATTAAGTGCCATGTAATATTTTGTGTAATGTAATATCTTGTATAGACACCTTTTATTAACCTGACACGTTCCACATCATTACGAAGTGTCGTATTCATGATCTATGGAACAAGTACTAATCTAATCTAATCTCTAATCCAATCTAATCAGCAATTTTTTGAACAGACCTCTTATAGATAGTCGTTTTTCCCTAGCTGTGTTTCAGAGTGGAACGGGAAAGGGAATGACTAGTTGTGGTACATGGTACCCTCCACCACCAGCCGCATGGGGGCTTGCGGATTGTGTATTGGATGTAGATAATCGCAATGGCACAAAAGACGTAGGTGTGTGTAGTTTTACAGTATTGTTTCAAAGAGTTCTCGCAAAAACTGGTTTTCGATTAAGACTGCGACTATTTTACTGCCACCGCGGTGTACTTCGCTTAAAGATAAGATAAGGGAGACATTGAGAGTGCAGACATACAGACAGAAGAGTTTCACTCGCTCAATACCCGAGTGGAACAGAAGAGAAAATTGCTAACGTTAAGACGACGAATCCTCCACTACGCACTGTACAGTAGCTTGAGGTGTGTATGTGTAGGAAGAGCACTCATAATATCAAGAATCGAGGCGCTTTGAGCGTCTGCATTATCCTTCTCTCGTGCTAGCACGGCTTTTCTCTCTAACCCAGCTTCAGACTTAACTATCCCGTGATCTCCTCTAATGACTTGAAACGAATAGCACCTTCCTTTCTCCCGTGTGGTCACAGCCTGCTCCATTCCGTTCGTAGGAAGAGCTGTGTTAGTGCCTCTTCTGCACTGACCTCGTCGTCGACGGACTTTAAATCCTGAAAAGACAGTCGTCCTTTCCGCGTAGAAGGAAGAGCCAGGGATATCCGCCGGCGGTGATTTGTACGGCGCGCTGCGGTAGCGCAGTAGCCAGGGCCCGCAGCGAAATTACTCGTGGCACGCCCTCCACCCGCCTGCCCCAAGCCGCCCGGCGTTGCGACGCTTTCAGCCTTCGCCCCACTCACGTCCTACGAGTACACTCGTACGACGCTTGTACACACACGAGCATCCTCTACGGCTTAAGCTGGCAACTGCAACAGTTGCCGAGTGATGTTACTCTGTCATTTGAGTTCCACGTCACCACGAACTGGCAGTATTTTAATCAGTAATTCTGCAATCAGTTTGAGAGGATCGCAACGGTAGAAGTACAACATCAGGCAAGGAATGACTTTACAGCTCTTATGACGCCTTTCGGAATTTATCCGTCATCAGATATCCACAAAAATTTCTGTACAACAGTATTTTATAAAACATAGCGTTTCGGAATTTATCCGTCATCAGATATCCACAAAAATTTCTGTACAACAGTATTTTATAAAACATAGAAATAGGTAGCTATAGCACTCCACTTTAATTAAAATCACATGGCACAACTGTGTTACACCGACTAATGATTTATTGCTGCACGCAGAAATGGCGTTTCGAGCTGCATATGTAACAACCATTCGTAGACTCCAGTCACACTTCTGCAGAATGCGGTGCAAGAAGTCATTTTTGGCTCCAGGTGGCGTTACAAAATGTATACTGTTGCTAAGGCGCATCAACTAATGTGCATTTCTTATGTCGCGTACCTGGTGACTGTGAACCAACTTACTAGTAAAGAAATATTCCCTTTATACAAATAGTAATGACGACTTCACAGTGATAAAAGGCTACACAAAATATTTGTATAAATTCTGGAATATTACTCGGCCCCACGAATCGTCAAAGGTTACAATCACATCCGCGCGAGCTGAGTCACCTTGTTCCGGTCCGTGCGGCTGCCCCTGTCGGAGGTTCGAGTCCTCCCTCGGGCATGGGTGTGCGTGTTGTCTATAGCTTAAGCTAGTTTAAGTTGGATTAAGTCGTGTGTAGGCTTAGGGGCCGATGACTTCAGCAGCTTGGTCCCATAAGACCTTACCACAAATTTCCAAATTTTCCTACAATCACAACAACTGTGCGACATGACAAGCGGCATAAAAATATAAAATAACAATACAAACACATGCCACATATTTAAACATAGTCAATAAAACAGTGGAAGGGGAATGCAACATTTTCGTTAAAATTGGGACAGTCCGACTGTCAGACTCAAATGTGGTACCACAAAGTACCCAATATGCGCTACTACGCTTAGGTCTACATCAAGTACAAGGACCATTTTCTGCCAATGAGAAAAACCAGTTTTTTGTGATACATAGGAAATGTAATAGTATAATCAAAATCAGTTGCGGGCGATTGAACATTACGATCATATAAACCTGAGAAATATTACTTGGTTCCATGTATCGTCAAACACAAAAGAAGTATGAAACACACAGTGTAATCATACAACTGAGTCTCCATGATAAAAAACAGACGGTAGAAATAAATGGAGCGTGTGGGAACGGGGTGGAGTAAAGATGGAAATCCGCATATTATAAAATATAGGAAATATTAGTTTGGTATACACAAAAACCAGTCATCGGAGATTACACATAATACTAATATCAAGCTATGAAATATTACTTGGTGCCATGCAGCGTCAAAAGTTAAACCGATAGCATCTTGTGACGCTTTACAAAAGTTGTAAGCTAAAAGTATGGAATACATAGCGTAATAGCACACCACAAAATATAAAAAGCGTGCGGTAGAAATTCGAGGGGAGAGGGCGAAGTAAGGGAGGAGGGGGGGGGGCGGCAGGGAAGATGCACTACATAAAAAAAATTAAACGGAGAGAGGAGCGTTTATCAGAATCGTAGTACACAGCCATGGTCATAACAATTCCTGGAAAATATCGAAAAACCGTTTCCCGTGGGAGCGGACATGTCCATTCAAAATTTCATCTTAGTTAACATTAAGATTTTATAAATCTCAGTTTCCTGTAAAATTTCAAAGTCCAGGCTTTTCGGCTATACGTGTAAGGTCGTTAAAGGTTTTGCAGTCTCACCTAAACGATGCTAATTATCAGTGTGATGGCATGACACAGCAGCAGTGTTTCTATGATAGCGTTCCCTGAATCTTGAAAAGTCACGCACTGTCTGCCCAATGTAAAAGCTATCACAGAAGTCACAAATGATTTTACATGCTTCCGACTTTGTAAATTATTTCTGCTTGGTGGCAACAGTTGTATGCAAAACTCTCTTGAGTTCCTTGCGCGTCTACAAGCCAATTTCTATACTGGCTTTTTTTTTTTTTTTTAATCATTGACAATTCGCTTATAGACATTCCCTGTGTAGGAGACAGGGGCGAGTCTAGACGGATTCTCATGAGAACCGGGCATAGATTTTTCCTTCTATTAAAACCGACGCCCTAATCCTCCGTATCGAACATTCAGTGTAACCGTTTTTCAGTCCTGTTTGGGAGATTATATCAATGTCTGAGACATACTGAGCTGAAGTCAAGTTTCGCTAACCTGTTGAACATCGACAGAAAAAAAGCACGCTTATACGCGCGTTCTCGAGAAGAGTCCACATTAATAATTACATCAGCGATGGATGTTTTCTTTTTCTTTTTTTGAAAATATCTAAACCAAAATCTGTAAAATTCCCAGTAATATTCAAGTTCAAGCAGTTAAGGTTCATAAGCATTTTAATGCTAATCAATGTGGCATCTTTATTCTATCTCTACGGTGAAGCGTATTTTTGAGTGAAACATACTGAACGGACCTGCCAAATCGATCATGTCTGATTCTGTTTCTCTAAGAGCAATAAAAATATCGTCTTCATTCAACGACACAAAATTATATTATCAGACACTGCCCAGTTATTTGTAAAGGATTTTCTTTCTAAATAAGTAATGAAAATGTCACCAAATTTTTGCTTTTAGCCTTATATTGTTTTACTTTCATAGGTAATACTTATCTTCGAAACGACGGCCTGGCAAATGATTGCTACTTTTGTGCCTTTTTGTGCGTCATTTTCATTAACTATATACCAAGAAAATTCTTTCAAATAACAGGGCAGTGTCTGATCGTAAAATTTTGCATCGTATATGTTTAGATGATTTTTTTTTTTTCAGTTAAAGGAACAAAATCGGACAGAATAGACTTGACAGGCTTCTCCAGTCTGTTCCATTCTGTAGAGGTGGATCCAAAGGCACGTCTTTACTACTTGGATTTGAACATTACTAGGTAATCTAGAGTTTTTTTACATATTTTCAGAAAACCATCCACCACTGATGTAATTATTAAGTGGATTCTTGTCACCGACACGCGTACAAGCGTGCTGTTTTTCTATTGATGTTCAACAGGTTAACGAAACTTGACTGAAGCCCAGCATGTCTTAGAAATTTATAAATCAGCCAAATAGGTCTGAAAAGCGGTTACACTGAACGTTCGCTACGGAGAATTAACGCATCGGTCGGCAATAGAAGGAAAAATCTGTGACAGGTCCTCTTGAGAATCCACCTAAACTTGCGTCTGTATCCTATACAGGGCATTTCTGTAAGCGAGTTGTGAATGATTTTAAAAAAAGTCAATATACAAATTGCTTCTAGATACGTAAGAAACTCAAGAGAGTTTTGCATACATCTGTTGCCAACAAGCAGATTTAATTTAGAGAGACGGGAGTATATATAAAATCGTTTGTGGATTCTGTGATAGCTTTTACAATGGGCGGACAGTGCGTGGCTTTTCAACCAGATCCAGAGAACCCTGTCATACAAACACTACTGCTATGGCGTTTCATCGCAGTGACGAGAAGCATCGTTTAGATGCGATTGAAAAAGTGTAACGATCTTCACGTAGAGCCATGAAGCTTAGACTTAAGATATATTATAAAAAAACTGGCATTTATAAGCATTTTAATGATAACCAAGATGGAATTTTGAATGGACAGGTCCGCTCCCACGGGTAATGGTTTTTCGATACTTTTCCAGGATTTGTTATAACCATTGCTGTGTGGTACTAAAGTTTGATTCTGACCAACACCCTAATTTCCGTTTAATTTTTATGTAGTGCATCTCCCCTGCCCTCCTCCCCCCTTCCTTCCTTCCTTCGCCCACTCCCCTCAAATTACTACTGTACGCTTTTTATATTTTGTGGTCTGAGATGTACGATTACACTTTGTATTCTACACTTTTAGTTTACAACTTTTGTAAAGCGTCACAAGATGCAACGATTTTATATTTTGACGATACATGGCACCAAGTAATATTTCTTAGCTTGATATTAGTACTACATGTAATCTCCGACAACTCATTTTTTTGTATACTAAAATAATATTTTCTATGTTTCATAGAACACAGGTTTCCTCCTTTACTCCTCCTCCCTCACTTCACTCCCCGTCCACTAATCTCTACCGTCTGTGTTTTATGTTATAAGGTTTGGGACGTACGATTAAAATATGTATTTTATCTCTGAGTTCGTAGTTTTTGTACAGCGCCACAAGACGCTACGATTTTAAGGTTTGACGATAAATGGAACCAAGTAATATTTCTTAGGCTTAAGTGGAATAACGTGTATTCCAACACAACTGATTTTGCTTACACTAATACATTTCCTATGTTTCATAAAAAAAACTGATTTTGCTCATTGGCGGAAAATAGTTCCTGTACTTGATATTGACCTAAGCGCAGTAGCGCGTGTTGGTTGCCTTCTGGTACAGGATTTGAGTGTGTCATACGGACTGTCCTAATTTTAACGAAAATATTGTATTCCTCTTCCCCTATGCTATTGCCTAAATTCAAATATGTGACATATGTCTGTATTGTTATTTTATCTTTTATGACGCTCTTTATATCGCAGAGTTGTTGTGATTCCAGCATTTGACGAAGTGTTGCGCCGCGTACGACGTCCAAATCTAAAAATATACGTTGCGTAGCATTTTTCCACAATAAATTCGTCATTACCATTAGTATACGGAAAATATTTCTATTATAAAAAGTTGGTTCACAGCCTCCAGATACACGACATGAGAAATGTACATTAGTTGATGCGCCTTGGCGCCAGAATGCATTTTGTAATGCCACTTGGTACAAAAATGACTACTAGGTCCGCGCTCTGCAGAAGTGTGGCTCAAGTCTGCGGATGTTTGCTTCACATATAGCTTGAAACATCATATCTACATGCAGCAATCGCTTCTGGGTAGGTGTAGTAAAATTTGTGACATGTGATTTTAATGAAAGTGGAGCGCTATAGCTATCCATTACTGTGTCTTATAAAATATTTTTGTGGATTTTTGTTTTTTTGTTTTTTGCAGATATCTGATGATGGATAAATTCTGAAACTCGTCATATGAGAAATAAAGTAATTCCTTGCCTGATGACCGACTTTTACATTTGCGACCCAGTCAGCCTATATGCAGGACTACTGATTACTACAATTTTGGAACCACGCGACCGCTACGGTCGCAGGTTCGAATCCTGCCTCGGGCATGGATGTGTGTGATGTCCTTAGGTTAGTTAGGTTTAAGTAGCTCTAAGTTCTAGGGGACTGATGACCTTAGCAGGTAAGTCCCATAGTGCTCAGAGCCATTTGAACCATTATAATTTTGATCGTCTGTCTCCTGCATTACTTATGTCACATATTTCAATGTTTTGTTCAGAGAGCTTTAGTTTGGAGTGTAGTTTGTTTCGCTTCATGTACAGATTGAGAAGAAAAACGTGGACATACACACATACGAGACGTTCATGTTTACGTCTGGGGCGTATGATCTCAGAAAGAAAGTAAAATTTGCTCAAATCCGCCGTTTTCGATCTAGGATTTATCTAGATTTTATTCGATCTTATTGCAAATGCCCGAACTTCTAATCTCTCGAAGAAATACGTAACTGGGGAGCCCTCTGCGCCATTCACTGGGTTTTGGCTGAGATGAGCCCAGCTCTTCCACAGACAGGATCTCCAACCATTCACCCTATCCTCTGGAGAAAGAAATAGAAAACTAAATAAACAAAATTAAAAAATTTCGCATCTTTGAAAGGTGAGAATGCGACGGGCGAAATACAGACTCATGCTTAACTACAGGAAACGTAACAACGAGTTACGCCTTTCGTAAACGAAGCATTGCCGTTTTTGCATCGTGTGTGTACGGAGAGCACAAAAATCTTGCTTGAAACCTAACGTAAGACAGGCGAACCGGAATTGTTATCAGTCTGGAGTTCTGCATTGTACAGTGTTTTCGTTCACTGACAGATCTACGCTGAAATAAAATTACACAGTACACAAAAATATCAGTTTAAGGCAACGTATACGTGTTGTGTGGATTCAAAGTGAACTTCAAGAATTATTTCCTCATGCCAAAATTGAGAGCAAGGCGTTGAAAAGTACAAGTAGCCTTCGACAATGAATATGAATAAGCTGAGTGTTTACATTCGTCATCTTTTGCATTAGGCCGTAGTGCAGCATCTTGTCCAACGTGCAGCGTACGAAAAATGGTGCCAAACATGGAAAACCAAACTATTCATAATTTCAGTGCAACTACGTTAGCACTGCTGACAGCCTCAGAAAGCGTGAATCGCTGCTACGCAGGCAATGAACATTACCTTACGCTTTTTGGGCGCTGTATAGAGTTATATATTTAGAGAAATCTGCGCTTAGGATTGCTGTACTTTTTTGACAAAAATTATTATTATTACTATTACTGACCGTACAGTTTTCACGTTAAATAAACACTACCTAAACGTGTCGTTTTAGTTTTCGTAATTGCCAGAAGGTGACTGCCCGCTGGTTCACATTACCTCAGCAATTACTGTCCTAAAACAAACTTTTTATCCTGAAAGAGAAATATATTCGCCAGAGTGCGTATTATTACCTACAGGGTGTCCCACAAATGTTAAACATCAAATAAAAACAGCGTCGATCGCGTTTTCAGATTTTTTATTGCTTAACCGTCGGTTTTGGCCTTTTCCTCAGATCACCTTCAGGCTCAGCACCGCCATTATGGCTTTTGGTGGGGGCACACGGAGCAGATATGTGGGAGTGAGGTTGTCACTGCTGTGACAACTTTATTTCTACGCATCTGACTTCGTCTGCGGCCTCTAGCAGTCATGATTGCAGTGCAAAACCTGAAGATGGGCTGAGGAAAGGGCCGAAACCGGTTGCTAGAAAATTAAAAATGTGAAAACGCGAGGGAGCCTGTTTTATTTTTCTTCTTCTTCTTCTTCTTCGCGGATGGATCACTTAGGACCACGCGTAATCAAAATTTGTTGGCCTTCCTTTTCGCCCAGCATTCCTTCATAAACAACGAATGGGCTAGCTTTCGTTGCGTAGACCACGTATGTCGGTTCGTTTAACTCTCTTCTTCCTCAGAACCCCGTGTGTTTGTGATTCTTCTGCTTTCATTTCTATCATGTAGATTTGGATACCCTAATACTCTCACGTCTTTTTCCGTCTGTTTAAACCAGTTTGGTCTTGTAGTTTTGTTCTTTAAAAATGCATGGATTTTGTGCGTTAACCTGTTTGAGTCCATTCTTTCTAAATGCTCCATGAATTGGATTCTTCTTATGCGCATTGTGTCTGTTATTTTGGAGATATTTTTATATACTTCTGCATTGGGTTTTGGATAATGCACACCATCTTTAGTTCTTGGTTCTAGGATTTTCCTCATTATGTTACGTTCTTTCACTTCTAATTCCTCTTTTAGTGTTCTGTGTTGAAGGTTTAGTGTTTCAGTGTGCGTAGAGAGCGAGAGCTTCAATTACCGTTGTATAGTGTCGTATTTTGCAGTTCCACGAGTGACTCTTTTTGTTGTAAATGTTTTTTGTTAACTGAAACGCCGTCTCCATTTTCTGGACTCTTGATCTGACAGATTTCTTTTCATTACAATTTCCTGAATCCATTCACCAAAATATTTAAATTCTTTTACTCGAGAGATGTAGTTATTACAAATTTTGAAAGCAGAAGGTGCATCTTTGATGTCAGTCACAAATTTTGTTCTTTCAAATGAAATTTGTAATCCTATTTTTGCTGCCTGCTCTTGTAATAATTCTACTTTACTTTTAACATTTTATACCCATCGCTGTACTCCAATTACAGAATGCTTTCTAAAATTTTATGTCCCAGAAATGTTGCAACAAACTTCTAGGCGTTGTAGAGGGTGTTTTCAGGAGGAAATTTAGGATAGAAACTCATGTTCGGAAACGTGATTCGACGAAGCTACAGATCGTTGAAGATATGGGTGCCAGAACCTGCTACTGAGCCACCCCTTCGCCAACGAACGTGGCTTTGTATGCTGACGGACCGTAGCCAGAACATTTCGCAATGTTGCTTGGTATTCATCGATCGCTAGTGATTGCTACTATCTCCTGTGGAGAAGTTGGGCCAAGCTGATGCGTAGAAAGGCCATGCCTCCTACGAATTCGATGTTCTGTTGGTCAGTGGATGACGCTTTCGGCCACGCTTTTCCACCCACAGTTAGTTTTTCTTTTAGAACCTTCATAAATCTCCAATATTTTTTAATTTACACAAGAAAAATTAGCTGCAAATGGAATCTCGTGTCCGAAACCGTCATCCACAGAGGCAACAGAGCATCGCATTCACGGAAGACAAGACATGTCTGTGTAGCAGCTAGCTCCATCTTCTTCAGTCGAGGTAATCAGTCGCGATCAGTGAATACCAAGCACCATTGTGAGACGTACCAAGTCAGAGTACAGTTACATTTGCTGTCAAAGAAGTGACCTAGCGGTAGACGCCGGTGCCCATTGCTTCAACGTTTTGTAGCACCTTTGGATGACGTTTCCAGACACTGGTGCCTACCCTGGAGCTGTTCCTCAAGATATCCTCTACAACCCCTCGAATTTTAGCGCAACATTGCTATGCTTAAGCTAAAGCAGTTTACTAATGGATGTGCATTCGGGAGGGCGACGGTTCAATCCCGCGTCCGGCCATCCTGATTTAGGTTTTCCGTGACTTCCCTAAATTGCTCCAGGCAAATTCCGGGATGGTTCATTTGAAAGGGCAAGGCCGACTTCCTTTCCCGTCCTTCCCTAATCCTATGAGACCGATGACCACGCTGTTTGGTCTCTTCCCCCAAACAACCCAACCCAACTAATGGATGAATCTCATTCGTTCTACTTCATAGCATCGTATCGGAAATAGACGTTCGTCCCCAAAAGAGAATAATGGTTCGTAGCTCATGCGTGGGAACAATATTTCCACCAAAACTACCTGTTCCATGATACAATTTTTCCATACAAGCCTGACAGTAAGACCTTTTTTGCTATCGATTGTATGAGACCACTCCTGCAAATTAATCAGCAGCAGGAAGCTACATTTCAGCCATCACCTTAACAAATACATCAGATAATATTATTGACTCTGCAAAACTGAATTCGACTGTACACTCTACATCCGGGCAGATGCCGACATGGCGTTAAACCTTCTTGTCTTCGACCCAAACAATTATTTTATATTATGCGTTGTGGAGCAGACTTTTTTTTTTTCCTTATTATGACTTCATTCCTCTCGCCCCATATAGCTGCGGAACGGGCTGGCATTGTGTGTTACAGAAAGAGCTGTGGCAGCGAACAACTTTGTTAGGAGATAACGAGTATGAAACCTGTGGAAAGATTTCATCGAGAAGACGCTATTACTCGGGTAACACCCCGAGAGAATTTCTCTAGCGAATTAATTATTCGCGTAGCGTCTAATCTCACAAACGGAGCACGTTAACGCTGCTGAGCGCGCGGAGAAGCTTACGTGTGACTGGAAGCGCGTTGTGGCGGCGGCTGCGAAGCGCCCGATTTCGGCGGCCGCGGGCGCCCCGCCTAACAAAGGGCCTCCGGATTTCTCCCTCTCTAATTGTCTCAATGACGAGGCAATGTTAAACGCCCAAGGAGCACGTCCCGGCTATAACTCTGTCACAACTATTCGCTTAGACTCTCCCTTTCGCCTTGCTCGACAAGCTGCCCCTTTGGTGGCTCTGTGGCAAAATTGTCGTCATAGCACTATGTACATTATCTTTCTCGTTGACGAACAGAATTTCTGTTTTTTATATACTACACAAAGATTCATTCTACACTTAAGAAGAAGAAAAATACGTAAGTCACCCAAAATTACGATACTAAATGCGGCTCATTGTTATAAATCACGAAAAATTCTTTGGCATCATTTTTTGCAGCTCTGTGTGATTTCTTTGTTAACTTCCAGCTATTTCGTTGGCCTTCTCCGTTGGTGTTATAACTCTAATAATTACAGCCAGCGATAGATCGTAAAATGCTATGCTACATACCACAGTATCTCCATAATTTCACCAAATTCAGGAAATCTGTCTCACCAACTGGTTTGAGTGGATAAGTCGCAATTGTCAGTGACCTCTATTGATACAGGTATCATTATTACTACTTCATTGTTATGCCTACTAATGTTATGATTTTCATCGTTGTCATTATTTTACTGGCACAGTGCCAAAATCTCTAAAATGTTGACTTTCAGAATATAGGAGTATATGTATTTGTCCAGTGCTTGATTTTTGATGGTACGCATAGTATACTGTACCAGTACCTGTGACGAAACAACAGCGTTAAAATAGCGTTTTAAGACGTCTACATTTCAAAAAACACCTGAAAGTCACAGTACCGGACTTCCATCTTTTTTTCTTTTTACAAATCAAGCACTGTGTCTGTCATACACAAAACATAACAATAGAGTCCAAGAGAAGTTTGTTGAATTAGTTTACGTATTTGTAGAACATTTTCTGCCACGTAACATTTCAAAACTTCGGCTACACGCTCTTTTCCAACACACAGAATTCAAATGTCATTTAGGAAAAAAACAGAACACTGAAGGCATACATTCGGGTCTGTGTCCACAAGACATAGAAAAGGATGCATATTTTCTGTTATCTAAGATTTTTAAACCATCTTTCTATGATACTGAGTACTCTATAAGAAAGGAAACTTAAGTGAAAGTCGGTACTGTAGAGTATGACAGGATGCAGTTACATGTACAATACCAGATGATAATCTCTTACGTAAACTTACAGCTTGCACAATATATGTAAGACCTCAAAAATACTGGAGACTTAATTCAGTATTTCCATTTACAAGCTAGGTCTAATACACACAACTACCAACACATATCTGCGTCGTATTTATAGTTACAATCAAAACGGAAAATTTTAAGTATGCATTAATACAATCAAAGACATAATTAGTGCTTTGTCAGTATATTTATAATAACAGTAACAAGAAATTACCTTGTAACTAATATCAAAATTAGAGATCTCGTTCCTAAGTTTTCACGAAAACATGAACAAAATTCAGGTTTCGAACAACACTGGCTTCCCAGATTTTTCGCTAAATAACAAAGCCCTGAAGGCAGGTCTTTAGTGACGCGCGAAAAATCTTACTGGATTAATAACGACACAGCACTTTTTAACTGACTTTCCGTTCGCCTTCAATTTTAACGCAGTCCCATTCGACTGGAAATTTGTTGGCGATGCGAGGACATGAGCGTCTACAGGTAAAACAACGTAACATCAGGAGACGACGATCGTGGCATCTAGCGCACGATCTCAGCCGTCTTTAGTAGGAATTCCGGGACGAAGAGTTACGGCGCCAAACTGCAAACGGTGAGCTGTGTTTCGACGACACATTAAATTGTGAAACACAGTGCCAGAGACCAGAGCGTGTGATTTTTAGAGGATGCAGATCGCGGTGAGATAAACGTGACGCTGAAAGTCTCCGGATGATTCAATCACGGTGGGCCTGCCGCATGCTCTAACACACAAGAATGCCGCTGCTGGGAAGCCTCAACCAAGTACTTTGGTCACCAAAGTGACTGCCACAGCAACATAAATATTCTGTGTATGAAACATAACAAAATTTTCTTTGGGTGAGGAGCCGCGTGTGTCCGGTACGTCGAAGTGGTCTCGGAATTATTTCGTTTACATATTTATTTTTTTATTAATTCTTGCATTCGCGAAATTTCGTTACACTTCTGTGCGAAATACTGCTGTGACATCCAAAACGAAAGTAATATACTTTTTAATGTAACCCACATAAATATAAGTGTAACGCATAAATAAAAAAAGAACATTTTATGTATTCTTTACATTATTCGCGCGCACGACGTATAATAACACCCGCTTTAGCGTTATAACTCCGGAGAAATGTTTTTTCTCAAAATGCGCAATGACTTAAGTTATCGTTGGTGTGGCCTACCTTGGGTGCAGACGGCGGCCAGGCAAGCGGCAGCAAGCAGCAAGGTGGCCATCGTCGAGGGCAGTCGACGAGCGACTGTGAGTGCGCCGGCCACTGCAGCCGCGAGCCGCGGCCCGCGCGCCGCCCGCCGCCCCCACGGCGCACGCGCCATCCGCCTCGGCCCACCCCCACGCCGCCCCCGCGCCACCACCTCCTGCTGGCCAATCACTGGCACAAGTTTGTTCAGTCGCGCCCGTCCTTCGGGAGGGGGTACCGAGGTACCCAACCCCACGCTCCTCAGAGAAAAACTCTATGTACACTCTGCCATAAGGCCCGAGACACAAAGTCGCCGACACCCTCGGCAGAACATCGTCCACTCTCCCTGACACCCTGTATCACACTTTCGCTTAGTCATGTTCGGTTTACTAGAACCACCTGCCCCAGAAGGAATTCTCCCAGAAGTACTGTGGACTTTTCATGTTCAGAATTTTTTTTAATTTGGTGGCTTCAGGAACATTCCCATTCAGTCATCTTAACAGTTGAATGTCGTTTCTGACGACACGAACGTAAGGAAAACATAACACCCAGTCCTCGAGAGGAGAAAATCTCCGATTCGGCCGGGAATCAAACCCGGACCCCTTCAGTTAGCAATCCGCCGCCCTGAGCGCACAGCTACCGATGCGGACCGTGTTTAGATTTATCCACACTTCTGTCATATGCTCTGGAAAGACAAAAAGGAAGGCGCAAGGAGAAATAAAGTCCCGTCGGCAATAAGGTTGGCAGAGGCGAGACTTGGATTGGTTGATTTGGGGGTGGGGACCAAACAGCGGCGTCATCAGTCCCACGGGATTACGGAAGGTGGGGAAGGAAGTCGACCGTGCCCTTTCACAGGAACTGTGGCGAAACTAGCGCTGTATAGAGATACAGAGGCGAGCAAGTGTGGCCGGAGTTACCCCAGTTTACTGCTACTAGCGCCACGTCATCATAACGAGGGGACGGCTATTGTGGCCGAGCGGTCCTAGGCGCTTCGGTCCGGCACCGCGCGACCACTACCGTCTCTGGTTCGAACCCTGCCTCGGGCGTGGATGTGCGTGATGTCCTTAGGTAAGTTAGGTTTAAGTACCAGGTGATCAAAAAGTCAGTATAAATTAGAAAACTGAATAAATCACGGAATAATGTAGATAGAGAGGTACAAATTGACACACATGCTTGGAATGACATGGGGTTTTATTAGAACCAAAATAAAAAAATACAAAAGTTGAAAAAATGTTCGACAGATGGCGGTTAATCTGATCAGAATAGCAATAATTAGCATAACAAAGTAAGACAAAGCAAAGATGATGTTCTTTACAGGAAATGCTCAATATGTCCACCATCATTCCTCAACAATAGCTGTAGTCGAGGAATAATGTTGTGAACAGCACTATAAAGCATGTCCGGAGTTATGGTGAGGCTATGGCGTCGGATGTTGTCTTTCAGCATCCCTAGAGATGTCCGTCGATCACGATACGCTTGCGACTTCAGGTAACCCCAAAGTCAATAATCGCACGGACTGAGGTCTGGGGACCTGGGAGGCCAAGCATGACGAAAGTGGCGGCTGAGCACATGATCATTACTAAACGACGAGCGCAAGAGATCTTTCACGTGTCTAGCAATACTTTTTTTCTAATAAAACCCCATGTCATTCCAAGCATGTGTGTCAATTTTTACCTCTCTATCTACATTATTCCTTGGTTTATCAAATTTTCAAATTTATACTGACTATTTGATCACCCGGTAGTTCTAAGTTTTGGGGGACTGATGACCTCAGATGTTAAGTCCCATAGTGCTCAGAGCCATTTGAACCATTTGAACCATAACGCGTCTGTGCGTAGCACACAAGTATTGCACCATAATTTAAGAATGAAATTAAAAATTGAACTTACTTTTCCAAGCTTTGTCAACATATGGTTCGATATATTAATGTTTAAATTGTCATACCTCAGAGTAATTGGATGAATACCTTTCCCTAAATGCATGGTTTTCAGAAAAAAAATAAGTAGCGCTAAGTAATAAAGCTAGGAAGTCAGAAATTGTTCAGAATGAGCAAATGTATGTCAAAATCAACTGTTACAAGTTTCAACTGGATCGGAACAAAATTTTACTCAGAATCCACGTTTTTACGAAAAATTAAAGGCGCTAAATAATAGACTTAGAAAGATGAAGATTTGAATGAAGCTTCAGTTCTATATAAAAACCGTAACTTTGTGAACCCATTGAGCTACTTCTAATAGTTTTCGAGTAATTTACTGCAAACTAAATATGGAACAAAAACATCCTTATTTGTTATAGATTAAGTATCAGTTATGTTAATGCTAGTAATTTCTGATTACAGCACGTAATTAAACCTATTAAATAATAAAGGTATAACAAGTTTCGAGACTTTGATCTAAGTAATAATCATTACAAGGTCTCTTAAAGATGTAGTTCAGAGGTCATGTTCTACTTTCAGTAAAGTTCTAAAATTTCTAGACGGTAAAATTTAAATGCAGACGAGCTAAAACTTTTTTGTGATTAAACCCTACTTGATTCCATTCATACAAAAATTACGAAGATTCTAAATTAATACATAATAGTGTTATAAAATATTGTGTGTCCGAGAAAGCGGCCATTTACAGTCTACTATGGGGGAATAGACCGGATGACAGCAAGTGTTCCCCCGGCCGTTCGCTGCGCCCGCTACCCTAAGTATGGCCTGAGGGGCAGTGACGAGAGTTCACTTCGCACCCAGCTTACGGTCCGCGTCAGTCAAACGCCGGAGTACGCGCTACCTTGGATGATGTCACAGTCAGACTGCAACTAAACTCATGTTTTCGGTACAGATAGGAAGTGAACTCGCGAAGACTGTTCACCGTCATGGATCGCTTAGGTTTCGCGGAAGTAACTGTTAGTATGCCGACCGTAATGTTAACAAAACCGCGTGGCAAGTGGTGATCATTATTTTCTAATTTTGTGGCGAGCAATTATACTGATTATCAGAAGTCAAGGCTAAAGACCATTTAATTGGAACTTACGTAGAGGTCGCCTCTGAACTACTCATAGTGCTGTTTAGGATAGAGACGTTTATTATTATTATATCGTTAGGAATGTTACTATGTGGTGCGTGTGAAAGCTGATCAAAAATATCTACCAATCGGAACTCAAAATCTTCATTCATAATCATAGTTCCTGAACCCGCTGAGTAAATAGAAAATAGATATTTTTCTTTCAGTGGGCTGGACAAGAATGTGGACTTTCAGACTGGGAACTATGGTCAGTATGTTTTGCATCGCTTTCTGGCTGAACACAGAAATATTTTTCAAGCTATCGTAAAAAACGGCGCCGCCGCCCCACAGAACCTTCCCGGCGATTGTCTGAAGCGATTTAGGGAAATCGTGGAAAACCTTCATCAGGATGGCTGGATGCAGATTTGAACCGTCGTCCTCCCAAATGCGAAGCCAGTGTGCTAACCACTGCGCCACCTCGCTCGGTGCAGACTTGGATGGGAGAAGAAAATCGTCCATATTCCCTCGGAAGAGCCATCGCGTCATTCGCCTTAAGAGGTGTTGGGAAATCGCGGAAGGTCTTGAGGAACCGATGTCCTTCCTAATACGTTTCTGATATCTTAGCCGAGCAGTCTAAGGCTCTGCAGTCGTGGACTGCAGCTGGTCTAGGCGGAGGTTCGAATCCTCCCTCGGGCATGGGTGTGTGTGTTTGTCCTCCTTAGAATAATTTAGGTTAAGTAGTGTGTAAGCTCAGGGACTGATGACCTTAGCAGTTAAGTCCCATAAGATTTCACACACTTTTTTTTTTTTTTTTTTTTTTTTTTTTTTTTTTTTTTTTTTTTTTTTTTTTTGTACCCGCCTCGCCCGCTATATAATCCCGAAATCTTGAAATCTTTCGTTAGCGGTTTAATGAGTTAAAAGGTACCAGTCCACTTGTGTTCAGTCTCTGCGTAAGGAACCCGAACATTCGACAACAATAATCTTTGTCATACTTCTTCTTCATAATGGATACTACAGTAAAAAATAAATTAAGGCAGGGTGACATTTTCCACTTCCAGTTGTAAGGTAAACTAGTCCTACCTGTTATGGAATAAGCCCTGGTAGCTGCGCAGTTTCGCTGAATCAGCACCTGAAAGTTCTGCAATAGGACTTACCCTTAAAATAAATAGCCAGAACTTTTTTTTAAGCTCTATTTTGGAAGTTTACCAGTCTTTAATCACGTCTTTCAGATCCTACCAGTGATGAAAAGGGCTCTTATAGTCTCTAATGTTTACAAACAGATGGTGAGTTCCGACATATGCGGAGCGTAATAATCCTTATTTCTTCGAATGCTAATTTTCACACAGTAGAGATGATGTGAACGTAGTTTGCTTCACACACAATAAGTCACATAACAGTTATTAGTTACATGTTCAAATGATATTGCTCATTATAATAAAACACGTTCTCACAGCCCGGTTTGCATGAACGGAGATCCAACTGAAAAAGTTCGCGAAGCTGTGTCAAAGAACAGGTGGATGCAAGATTAGCCCTGTCTGTAGCCGGTCACAGGCCTAAAGTAAAACTGTGCAAGTGTTAACCTTATAAAGACTCGCCCCAGGATATTACTGAACTTTGTTAATTTATAATAGTTAACAAATTCTGTAGGTAAAAATTTAATTTTTTATTAGCTGTAGACTTTGTCGTCATAGTTTGAATATTTTTTACCATGAGCAGCATTTATTAATATGGGCAGTACTAATTTTTGCCTACACAATGGGAATCCCGGGTTTATGACCATGGAGTCCATCATGGGTGTTAAGTCATTGAAAATTTAGTAAGTTCTAAATGGGGACTCTTACTCCATAATATGGGTATCACTGGATTCAGTGAAATCAGACGATCCGTAGTATAACAGCAAATCTCGGAAATATACAGTACGACCAAGTTAGGACCAGGTGAAATCTTTAATTAATAATGTCTCTTAAACTAATTACTTTTGGGTTGTTTTAAACACTTTACTGAAAACATCAAAAATAGCAGTTTCATTTGGAAATGGTTTCTCCGTCTGATTTTGCCTTTTGGCTCATAAACTTTTCCCAATGACAAAATGTACTAAATTTTATAACTGCAATTACTGTTGATGGCCATTATGAATGATAAAACTAATTAACTCATTGCAAGCAGGACACCAAACTGAAAGATCTGAATAATGAAGTTTGGGGAGGGGGGAATTTGTTTCTATATTTTGATAATATGCGTTCTACAGGCTTTATATAGGGATTTTAGTATCAGAATTATGAAAATAAATTTATTATGAATTTAAGTAGGATGGTGGGCGTCAACCTGCTTTGTCACACAGTGTATTTATTTTACTGGTGCACGAGTATTTTCTGCCTTTCAGGTCATTTTACTTGTTATATTCCATTTTGTTTATCAACAAACCATGCCCGCATCTCGTGGTCGTGCGGTAGCGTTCCCGCTTCCCACGCCCGGGTTCCCGGGTTCGATTCCCGGCGGGGTCAGGGATTTTCTCTGCCTCGTGATGGCTGGGTGTTGTGTGATGTCCTTAGGTTAGTTAGGTTTAAGTAGTTCTAAGTTCTAGGGGACTGATGACCTAAGATGTTAAGTCCCATAGTGCTCAGAGCCATTTGAACCATCAACAAACCATAATGAATTGGTAGTTTACGCTTTTTATTTGTAGCATGACTTGTAATAATAGTAACATCAATATGAATACCTATTCGAACTGTATTAGGACAACCCAGATCTCTAACTGGAGATGATAAAATCTATAATGTAATTTATTACAGCCCGCACAATTTTAACGATGTTTCGAATACATGTCTATTACAATTGGTGGACCTGGTAATTGACTTTCTCCATTAATAATTTGAGTATCAGATACAACCTTCCCTCAAATAAATAAGTATTTGACTTTAACCTCCACACTTACGATTCTTCTTATATCTTCTGTGCAGGTGCTATTGCTCACGGAGGAAGTTCAGCAGATTAAGATGCTTCCTCGTTGCACGTAGCACGCGGATATCAGTTCTAGTAGCAGTAAATTTGACTACAACTGCAACTAATACACAGTCAGAAAGTATAACCTTAGACCAAGCATCATTATTTGAACGATCGGTGGCTGTTACATGTCTTCTTTTACTTCGATCACTCCCAGGTCCAGCATGTGCTATTACTGTAACATTAATCGGCCGAACTGAAATATATTAAATTCAAAAGGATAGTTTCTTTTGCAATGTAGTGTGGCACAGGGAGGAAAGCAGTTGATGCGACCTCTGTCGAAAATGTGGCCACAACATTAGAGGAGGAATCGACAGGGGCTGTGTAAACATGCAGTGCACGGGGAATTACCCGAACGCTGGACATGACTGCGAGCACGCTGCATAAAGTACTACGATACATCCTGCATTACTATACGTACTAAATCACCCATGTTCAAGAGTTGCTTCCTGCTGACCTGTCAGCAAGATAAACGTTCGCTCTGGAATTTGTTGCTCCCATTTAAGTCGACGGCAATGAAACATTCTGTGGACAGACGAGGCCCATTTCCATCTCCAAGGACATGTCAGCATGCAAAATTACGGAATATGGGCAACGGTAAATACGCACGCATATCAGCCGGTACTTCATTCTGGAAAGGCGACTGTGTGGTGCAGGTTGATGACATTGTTTATCGTAGGGCCATATTTTTTCGAGGAGATGAGTCCTGTGGGTCCTGTTACCTGTAGCGTCACTGCTAAACACTAGAGCAGTCTTTTGCGCACCAATATCATTCCAACACTTCAACAGCATGGATTTGTTTGTAGGAGCATTTTTATGCAATATGATGCTCCTGTGCACATTCCACAGTCAGTGAAGTGGCCGCTACAGAGGCGTTGTGAATGGCTAAAATTATCAGCCACCATTTCCCTGCAGCCTGGACGTCCAGATTACAGAATCTTAATCCGTGTGACCTCTGGCTGTGAGGTCACCTGAAACATGTTGTTTTCAATGCTCAGATTACGATCGTAGCTAAACTGAAGGCACGTATTGCACAACGCATTCTCAACGTGAGAGTCGAGCCATTCCGATCTATTGTGGAATATGCTGTTTCTCTGTTTCAGCTTCTGGCAGAAAACGGTGAATGGCGTATTGGACAGGTCTTTCGCCAGGCTCACGACAGTTTGAAACCGGTTTCATTTTGCTTTATATGCTGTTTTTGGCTTCAGGACAACTAAAACCGGTTTTTCCCTTGCGATGTGATATGACTTTGCAGCAGTGGAAGGGCTTACCTGACCAACAGTGTCGCAAATGTTGATTGCGTAATTTGTGGGGTCATGCACATTGAACAGAACAGTTAGTGTATTGTGTAACTCAAACCATAGCCGTCATATTGATATTAATCTGTCATTTGCAGCCGACCTCATTTACAATAAGACGTTTACAGCGCGATCTACTGTTAAAATTTTCGGTTTTTTTTTTTTTTTTTTGCTTGTTTGTTCCATAACGATTGCTCCTGCGTCAGTAATATGCTGTTCAAACAATCTGATGTAATTCAGAGCAGTGGTTCTCATTTCGAAACTGGAAATTTATATTCCAATCACAAGATACTTCCAGTTTGTTAACATAACCTGCTTCACTATCTATTTAGGTAGTACTTATGAATTTCATCCACTGTGTAACACTGCGCTAGTGCACACGATACTCATTAAAACCTGTACTATGGTGAGTTGACGGGCTTCGCCTTAAGAGTAAGGATTTTAGTATAGATATTGACCGCGTGTACCTAAATGGAGGCAAAATCAGACTTACACCCACTCAGTAATAACAATGATACGGCAAGCAAGTCCGAAGTGCAACTACACGTTAGGACGGACAAGAAACAACACAGAAGATGCTACCTATTTGTTAATAATACGGTCGCCAGCCTGATTAGGCATTAACTGAGCTTATTCCCTGTACAAGTTGATGTAAGTGCATGCAAAACAACACGTAATAACACTGCATAATATGGTAAATTTTAGAACCAGAAAATCTACTGAACTGATAATTTCACTTTCTGTACTAATATGGACAAGCCATAAATACACAACAAAACACAATAATGTTTACTACAAACTTCGTACTGTCTACTGATCTGATTAAAATCGGGCATAGGTTACCCTAGAAATAGCACTTTCGAAACACACATACAATGTCAATTTTGAAAAAGGTAAAACACTGATAAATTTTGCTGGTCAAATCAGTTCAGTACACTTCAGAATTCAAATGAATAGAAAAGAAAAAGGGGAGGGGGGGGGAGGAACCTGAAACTGTTATGATCACTGTATTGAAAATTTTGATTATTGAAATCATTAAGCACTCAGGATTTCCAATATACGAGTTACTACTCTTTTTGTCTTATTTCCTGCTCATTTAACTACCATTATTTTTGTCTCAAATTAATTAAACTTCATTACTAATTCAATTTCAAAATTATCTTCCAACTTTGTCTGACCTTTGTTATTTACCTATATATTCATTAACAACAAAGTTGTTTAAACATCATTCTAACATAGATAGGTCTGCAGGTAATTATTATTAACATAAACTTTAATTCTTCATCTCGGGACAGTCGGATTGCACAACATGTGGAAAGGACCCTGTCTAGGTTAGTTGTGAGGATAATTAACTTATAGGACAGTTCTGGTAAAGTTTAAGTTGTTATTTAACAGTATGGAACAAAGTAACACTGGTCCACACAAATACAGTACTAAAAGTTTCAACCTGTTCGTATCGATGCGGCTGTTGGCGGGCGGCGAGATGGCGAGGCACAGAGCACACATACAATCACAGCTATGGCTCTTGATGTATCGGCACTTTGCTTCTTCTTAGCGTCGCAATACTTTTCCGTTTAGTGCCTATGGAATATTGCCATGCTGTATAGGCGTCGGAAACGGCACATCCGAGGCTCAACGAAATCACGTTTTCCAGGAGAGCCTCCTCGATACAGAACGTGTTTCTCAGACCGATGCCCAACTCCGACTACTACTGCTGAGCCCGTTATGCCGTGCA
The DNA here is from genome assembly GCF_021461395.2 of Schistocerca americana. NCBI lineage: Eukaryota > Metazoa > Arthropoda > Insecta > Orthoptera > Acrididae > Schistocerca > Schistocerca americana. The sequence continues at coordinate 839,085,651 of NC_060130.1, read as the reverse complement.
GCGCCCGTGTGCGTTTTCCCGCGCTCGCCTGCCGTCCACCTTTTACCGCTCCCCTACAGACAGGGTATTCACCCGAGGTTTTGCAGTCTACATATCCTAATACATTGCCTACGTATGGACCAGACGCACAATTACAACTTTGACATCTTACAATAGTTCCAACGTTTCTTACATTACAATTCTGTTATAATATTGCTTGAAATTTGACATAAACATTAATATTCATATCGAAAGTTGTTTATAGTTTCCTTAACATAATGGCATGAAACAAAAAAGAAATGAAATCAGAACATCGATTGCACTAATCTATCGAAATTCAGAAGAAAAAATTATTATATGTACAATAGTACAGCGTTGTTGTTGTTACACATGCCCCTGTTTCCTGTAAATTTCACTAAGTGCAAATTTGATGGGAACACTAATTTTTATATTTATACAGTGGTTCTGAATCTTTGTGTGACTGTCCCATCAAAAAAAATTTATACCACAAACTTCCTTTCACTCACATTGTATAGGTCTATACTTTTTTTAATATATCGAGAACATTTACTTATTGTTTGCTTAAGTGCCTTTGGCACAGTCCAACCTCCTATCACAACATGATTTATGTAGCAAATTACTCATTTTTATTAAATTTCTCAAAGAAATAATTTCAAAATCTGGAACACAAACACATAACTACAAAAGCAAATACAAATATCTATATACACTATAAGACAATTTGTTGCTGCTTGCATTGAATGGCAGTCCATTTCCTTACTTACTAAAACTTTGAGATTTTTATCATGTCTTTTAGATCTAGATTCAGCTTTTTGCTTTGCCCTTTTTCTGACTAATTCTTTCTTTTGACTCAACCCCAAGCTTGTACAAGGTGGAAACTCTAGTTTTACCTCAATTAAACTTTTACTCCTGGTGCCTAACAAAATTTCTTCCGGTGGGAATCCACTAGATTCATTAGGTGTTCATGACATTCTCAAAATCCGATATAAATCTTCCCCAGGCTCTATGGTTATGACTGCTGTACGTTCTACAGAATCCCCCGATTTCTCGCATGTACCTTTCAACCGGGTTGCTAGCAGGATGGTAGGCTGCGATATATTTAACCTCCACACCATTTTGCTCCATTCCTTCTTTCCAAATTTTGGATATGAACTGGGGTCCATTGTCAGATAGTACTGCCTTGGGTTTCGCGATGGTTCTGAAGTATTGAACCATCCTACTAAATACAGCTTTTGCTGTTGCTTTTTTCAAGGGGTATAATTTCACTAACTTTGAGAATACTTCCAAAATTACTAAAATATATGCACAATTTCCCGAAGTCTTCGGGAGGGGACCATACAAATCTACTGATTATAATTCTAGGGTGTCTTCAGGTAATGTACTTTGCATTGGACCTTACTAGTTCTGTTCGGTACTTTGGCCCTTTGACAGACATCACACGACTTAATTCGTTCCTTTACCTTCTTACTGACACTACCAGCAATCACTACTACATTATTCAATTTATCCTAACATTTCTTTGGCCCACTATGCCCCAATGCTAAATGAAAATAGTCCGATACTAAAATGTAAACTTTCACGGCCGGAAATATCATGTTCATTATAATTATCCGGGCTGTTATGCCGTGGTCGGTTGATGAATTCCGTGGTGATTCCCAACGTTTCGTCTCCGACTGCGGGAGATATCTTCAAGGGGGTCCGTAACTTGATGGAAGGTCCAACACACACACTGGCTCGCTACTGACTGCCGCTAAACTCCGTGTCCGCGCGCCCCCGCGCCGCGGCGTGACGTCACGTGTTTTGAAAACGTCAGTGCAATTGGCCGCTGTCCGTCGCCGTCGATCGCCGTTGCCATCACCCAGTAGTGGACGAGTGGTACACATCTTCTTTAACACCGGCATTCATATACCGTTTAATTTGACGCCCTCCTCCTTTCGGTTGAAAGTTAGCGGACAGAGCTAGAAATATTTGTGAACCTGAGTTGCTCGACGCTGAGATGGAACATCTCCACAATGCACTAACGAAGAACGGATATTCGTTCGTCGAAATAAAACGTGAGTTGAGGCAGCCACGCAGAAATCATACTGACGTACAGGCTACTGCAAGATCTAAGGTTTTCCTGCCGTTTGTTAAAAATGTAACGGTAAGAATAGGGAGGATCTTGACGAAGCGGAATATTACCGTAATTTACAAGCCCACCAGGAAGATACAGGAATACCTTAGGCCTGCCAAGGACGCTCGCAAACCATTGGAAAAATCTGGAGTGTATAGGATCCCATGCAGCTGTGGTGATGTTTATGTGGGTACCACCAAAAGATCTGTTTCTGAACGTTTGGAAGAGCACAAGGGAAATTGTAGAAGAGGAGAAACGCAACGATCAGCTGTTGCGGAGCATGCTTTCCAGCCAGGGAACCACAATATTCGTTTCGAGGAGACGCAAGTACTAGCGGCCACGAGCGGATACTACGAAAGGCTCTACAGGGAGGCAATCGAAATCGCTAAACACCCAAATAATTTCAACCGAAAGGAGGAGGGCGTCAAATTAAACGGTATATGGATGTCGGAGTTAAAGAAGATGTGTACCACTCGTCCACTACTGGGTGATGGCAACGGCGATCGACGGCGACGGACAGCGGCCAATTGCACTGACGTTTTCAAAACACGTGACGTCACGCCGCGGCGCGGGGGGCGCGGACACGGAATTTAGCGGTAGTCAGTAGCGAGCCAGTGTGTGTGTTGGACCTTCCATCAAGCTACGGACGCCCTTGAAGATATCTCCCGCAGTCGGAGACGAAACGTTGGGAATCACCACGGAATTCATCAACCGACCACGGCATAACAGCCCGGATAATTATAATGGACATGAAAATAGTCTATGACATCAGTATCAAACTGGTGTGGCCAACATACGCTCCATTCCTCAGTGACTAAATCTTTCCTCCTATATAAAATGCCTTTAAAGATTTTGTAATATTTCTTAATTTGAGGATACTGCACACTGTCAAAATTTACCTTCACAGATTTCCATGTCGGATCCTCATTCTGATGGTATCTCATATTTTTGCATATTTGCTCAATTTTCCTTTTTCCTGAAACCCCTTTCATGTACCTGATCTGAAAAGTACCCTCTTCACCATTTTCATTGGGCACTTCATTCATACCATTAGGCAATCGAGATAAAGCATCTGCCACATAATTCTCAGTACCCTTAACATAGCAAATCTCGTAATCAAATTGTTGCAGGTGCAAAGCCCAACGAGTTAGCCTGCCATTAAGTAAACGACAATCTTTAAGAAAAGTTAAAGCTTTGTGGTCAGTATGTATGATGAATTTGTGGCCCCACAGATAATTTCTGAATTTCTTTAACCCCATATAATGGCTAAAGCTTCCTTTTCCGATATAGTGTAGTTTCTCTCGTATTTTGTTAGAGTTCTACTTGCAAACTCGATAGTCCTGTGTTCGATTTCTTTGCCATCACAGATTTCTTGGAAAACTTCTATACAAATTCCATAAGCACTGCTGTCAGTACTCATGTGGAAAGGTTTTGACAGTATGGGGTGATGCAAAATATTGTCATTCAAAAGTTCACTTTTTAAATTTTCAAAATCTCTAGTGCACCCTTCAGTCCACACAAAAGCACTATTTTTCTTAAGTAGATTATTCAAATGAGGACTATTAAAAACTTGCCCCTTGACGAATTTTCTATAGAACCCACATAAACCTAAAAAGGCTTTCAACTGTTTTCTATTTCTAGGAGCTGGACACTCTGCTATTGCACTTAACTTTTCCGGGTCCTTGCCAATACCGGTCGTAGTAATAATGTGCCCCAGAAACTTTATTTTCGACTTCACAAATTCACATTTCTTCCACTTAGTGTCATGCCCCCTGCTTGTAGAGCAACAAAAACTTTCTGCAATAATTCACAATGTTCTTGCTATTCTTCTGTAGCAATCAGTAAATCATCTACATAAATGGTTAGCCGGGAACTCAATTCTCTCCCTAATACAAAGTCCAGTGCCCTAATAAATACTGCCACAGAAGTGCTAAGCCCAAATGGCACTACTTTATACTGATAGCATTTCCCGGCAAATAGAAAAGCGGTATATTTACGGAATTCTTGGCTCAATGGAATTTGCCAGTATCCGGCGGTCATGTCCAGACTGGTTAAATACTTCACGTTATAAAACTTTTGAAGCATTTCGTCCAGATTTTCAGGTCTGTCTATTTCCTTCTTTACAATTTTGTTCAAAGTCCTGGCGTCAATAACTACTCTCACTCCCCCATCCCTTTTACTCACGATGATAAGGGGACTATTATATTCGCTGCTACTCCGTTCGATTACGCCCCATTCTATCATTTTATCTATTTCCACTTGAACAGCCTGCCTCTTTGATATGGGTACCGAAAACGGTCTTACAAAGAAAGGTTTATGCTCTATTGTCTCAATCTGGTATTCAAAGTTCTTAACTAGGCGAGGTTTGTCCGAAAATACGGTGTTATTACTTTCTAAAATATCAAGCAATTCTGTTTTCTGATCAGGAGATATCTCCTTCAAATTTTCCACAATTTCTTTAAAATTATGCCCCTGCTTGTCACTCTCATCTATTAACCTCTGGACATGGTACACCTCATACATGTTTGTCAAACCATTATTCCCTTGGTCGATCTCCAACAATAAAGAATCCATTTTTGAATCGGACACCTTCCCATTTTCCTCAAATTTTAATTCCAAATTCATAGATGCATTATTAATTTTGATCACTTCCTGGCTACAATCAATAATAACTTTTTCTTTATCTAACCAATCTATTCCCAGATTCATTTCAGTACTCAAGTCTGGCACAACCAAAAAATCGTGTTCAAATTTTTGTCCTTTTATACTAAATTCAACCAAAATCTGGTTCTTTACCGGCTTGCTAGTCTTGCCAGTAGCACCAACAATTTTTACACCCGTCATTGACATAATTACTAGTCCAGGCTTATCACAAATATGTTCGAAAAACGACTGGGAGATTGCACTTATCTGAGATCCAGTATCAAGAAGTACTTGCAATTTCACATTATAAATTTCAACTGGTATTACAGTTTTTTTAACCGTCGAATGCTTTTCATTGTTGTGGTCTTCCCTAAGCAAATCCGGATCGACGATAACATCGTCCCAAGATATGCTTTTAACATTCACATCACTTATATCTGGCGGTTTCTTTGGTTCCGGGAGTTCTAAGTCATTCATTACTTGAACCCTTTGTAAAATAGACCCTGAGTCGTCAGGTGGCTCTTTCTTTCTTTGTTCAGTATCAGCATCTGGGATTTGTTTTGAAACTTCGTCATCATTAGGTACAATATCGCAATTAGCTGTATCCCCATTATTTTCACTAGTACCGAAATATTCGTCATCTGAACTATCGTCAGAATCCGACCATTCTGGATCGCTTTCAGTTTCTAACATAAAAGCTTTCCTGAGACAGGCACTAAGTTCTCCCTCTGCATTTTCGTCAGGCTTTAATTTTAATTCAATATCCTCTTTTGGCAAAACGGCCTCATTATCAGTTTTACTCACATCCACTGTTACTTCATATTTAGTGTAATCCTCGTGGACTTCAACTACCTTCATGTAATTACCTGCCTCTTCCTCACAGTGCCTTTCGGTAGTAGCTTGTACTGTTGGCGGATCATTAACGGAAGTTATTTCCTTGTATAAATGCTTAGGATTTCATCCTCCAATTCCTTCCTATCTTTAATCATTGCCCTATCGGCAGCACACGTACTTTGCGCGGCGCTATTTACTCTCTCCTCTTCAAATTTGGGCCACGTCACCTTATCGACGTCCCTACTATTTCCTTTTCCACTAATTAACCTCCTTGCCTCATACTCCTTCTTAAAATCCTCCCACTCACATTGCTTAAGGACCTTGTACAGATCATCGATCTGCACACGCCAATTACTTACTTCCGCTAATTCATTCTCGCCATTTACTTCATTGCTAACACTGCTAACAGCACCTCTCTGTGTATCCACAGTTTCATCTATTATTTCCTTCGCCACAGAATTACCACACGTAATGTATTCACCAGCTCTTACGGCAATGTTCGTATCCAATGCTGCCTCATCGCTAGCGGCTTCTCTCTGAACAGCTGTTCTGTTAGGCAGGGCCGTTGCCCTCTGATGCTCCACTCGCCTGTTAACAAGCATCGCTCTGCGCTTCGAATATGACTCATCAGCGCTTGCACCTGACACTTGTTTCACAACAACACGTTGCGTCGTTCCACGCCTGTCTCTAACCTGTCTCATAACTTTACTGTCAGTCCGGTAACATTTCTTAAATCGGGGCCGGTATATACTGTCCGCTTCCGTTTGGCCCGCAACGTTCGCGGAAATCAGTTTCCCGCGTCGTTATTATTTTGCGCGACGTACCCTCTATCGTGACCTGGATAACTCCCTCTTCCTCTGCCTCTACCCCTTTGTATCATATTGACGCGAAACCCATCGCCGTCATTTCTTTCGTCATTATTACGATTATTTCTTTTACCAAAATTCTGATAATTGGCACTACTTTCGCGCCAGTGGTCCTCGTCTTCGACCCTTTCGAGAAATGCTTGGAAGCTGCGATGATTGCTTCCCACGTATCTCTTTGAATCTTCTTGAAGCTTTTTATATAGTTCCCATATTATTTCAGAATCGGATCTTCTTCCTCTTAAATGCGTCAACTTCCGGTACCAATATTCGCAGAAATCTTTCAAAGAATTCCTGCCCCTGTTATCATTAAGTTTGGCCATGATAAACTCGCGCTACAAATGATCCTGTTTTTGTTCGGACCAATATTCTTCCGTAAATTTTTGCTTAAATTCTTCGAACGTCATTCGTTCGGTATTCAAATTAATTCCCCAGCGCTTAGCTTCACCTGCTAAGGCACTAATTACTACGTTTATCTTTTCCTGACCAGACAAGTGTTCAGGAAACATTCTCTCGCAATTTTTGATGAAATCTAACGGATGCCATCCGTTATGTTTCTTGGCGGGATCGAAGGGTTCCTCACCTTCCAATGGCTTCGTAAGTGGTGTGCCATTATAGACAACACCAGGCCTATCTTTAATTTTACTCTCGAGATCGAAAATTTTGCCTTGAATTTTCGAAGTATTTTGTTCACATTTTTGTACACATCCGGTAACTTTCTCACCTAAATCTCTTTCAGTGTCTGAAACTGCCTTTTTCAACTGTGCGATTCCGTGTTGACATTCGTTTACGATCTCAGTATGGAACAAAGTAACACTGGTCCACACGATTACAGTACTAGAAGTTTCAACCTGTTCGTATCGATGCGGCGGTTGGCGGGCGGCGAGATGGCGAGGCACAGAGCACACATACAATCACAGCTATGGCTCTTGATGTATCGGCACTTTGCTTCTTCTTAGCGCCGCAATACTTTTCTGTTTAGTGCCTATGGAATATTGCCATGCTGTATAGGCGTCGTAAACGGCACATCCGAGGCTCAACGAAATCACGTTTTCCAGGAGAGCCTCCTCGATACAGAACGTGTTTCTCAGACCGATGCCCAACTCCGACTACTACTGCTGAGCCCGTTATGCCGTGCAGCGCCCGTGTGCGTTTTCCCGCGCTCGCCTGCCATCCACCTTTTACCGCTCCCCTACAGACAGGGTATTCACCCGAGGTTTTGCAGTCTACATATCCTAATACATTGCCTACGTATGGACCAGACGCACAATTACAACTTTGACATCTTACAATAGTTCCAACGTTTCTTACATTACAATTCTGTTATAATATTGCTTGAAATTTGACATAAACATTAATATTCACATCGAAAGATGTTTATAGTTTCCTTAACATAATGGCATGAAACAAAAAAGAAATGAAATCAGAACATCGATTACACTAATCTATCGAAATTCAGAAGAAAAAATTATTATATGTACAATAGTAAAGCGTTGTTGTTGTTACAACTGCACCTCTGCAACTCACAGCGTACATACCTCCATAAGTTTCTGATTAGTATACTAGCAGATCGCCAAACACTCATTGTTGCGGTGCGGTACCTTCCGTTCATCACGTGCACCTACCTGTGAACGCGTTGCAACAGATCTCCAGTAGGAAAGCCAAGCACAAACCTACCGTACTGCAACTCGCACCAGGCTGAATACAACGTAACTATTCCAAGAATCCGGAAAAGGTCTTAATTTTGAATGAATGGAGGAACGACTGGCAAAACTTCGCTATATCTGAACTTTGATAATGTACACGTGCAGTGCCAAGCCCGTGCTAATCTTAACACAGCCATGTACAAACAATTTCATTCACGTTAGCAAGTTTATGGTAATGTATTTCCCAAAATCTGAAAAGCAATTAAGCACGGATTGTTCTTCAATGAAAATTTTTCACATACTATTAAGTATATCGGTGTGTAACGCACTCATGTTTTTAGTCATCGACCTGCTCACTATGCCTCGAGGAATTACTGTCTTTTCTTATACACAAAATTACTTAAAAAATCCGTATTTTCATAGCACACACAGGAATACATATGCCTTCACTTCAAAACACTATTGAAGCACGCAGCGCAACTAAAACCGGCAAATTATAGCTTACTTCGGACCTCATACAACACACGACCGTACCATTGAAAGGCTGGGCTCCGATCCCTTACACTGACGTAAGAATTCTCTATTTCCAAGAGAAATGAAGCGCGAAGAATACTCGGTTCTGACTGGACAGTCTTCTTTAAGGCCAATAGAAAAACATTATTCTCCCACGTTAGTCCGTGCTTTTCATGACTAACCAATGAACAAATGTCACATTTCCGAGATGTACATTTTCCCGAAATAAATATTTTACATTCTGATATTTTGTGTATACTTTACGTTATTTCCTATTTTCTTTTGCACTCGAATTAGCTTTCCTTTTGCCAGAAACTTACTTAAAATATTATTCCCCGTCGACTGCATTCACACTGTCTTAAGACTTTCTGACACAAGTTCGTATAGCGTTCATCAGTAGAACAATGATCTACATAATCAAAATATCCACGGGTGTGCTGCCGGTCTATAGTGTCCAACGGGCACAATATTTCGGCGATCATACATGTCGCCATCATCAGGTGAACTGACGGACTGAGCTCCTGTGAACGTGCCGGCACGGAGATCCGTACGCTATGGCTGCTCAGAGGGAACTGGGTTCGGTCGCGGCGGCGGCCGGTTTAAATACCCTCCGCCCGCGGCGCGCTCCCTCCGCCGTCCGCGCCCCGCGCCACGGTCGCGCGGTGGGACAGAACTAGAGTTACTCTAGTACATATGCGCCCTAAGTACTAGAGTAACTCTAGTACTTAGGGCGCGTACTATCTCTGACGCAGAGAGTCTACCCCAGGAATTGGAACATCTGAGAACTGTATTTCGAAAAAATGGGTACTCAGAGTGGCAGATTCAACGTGCTCTACGCCGAACCACTGCAGCACAACCTGTTGAGATGGATGAAGTCACGAGGGAGGAGGTAGGCACTGCATTTATTCCATACACAGGCGCACTCTCGGGGAAAATCGCCCGCATTCTGAAGAAACACCGGGTCGGAACTGTGTTTTGTCCTCCAAATAAAACTCGCGCACTGGTGGGGAGCGCCAAAGATGACCTCGGTTTGAGGAAGGCCGGCGTGTACCAAATTCCGTGTCAATGTGGCAAGTCGTATATTGGTCAGACGATGCGTACCGTCGAGGATCGATGCCGTGAACACCAGAGGCACACTCGTCTGATGTATCCGAGCAAGTCGGCGGTCGCTGAACATTGTTTGTCGGAAAATCACGCCATGGAATATGACCGCACGAGGATTCTGGTACAGACGTCGAGATACTGGGACAGCGTTGTTAGAGAGGCCATCGAAATTCGCACCAATGACGACCTCATAAACCGTGACTGTGGCTATAATCTTAGCAAGGCTTGGGAACCAGCGATCGGGTTAATCAAGAGTAAATCGAACAAACGTATAGTTGTGACGACCACGGCGGACAAGGCCATCACTCCGACGTCATCTCAGACGCCGTCGCTATCTGTTCCACCGCGCGACCTTGGCGCGGGGCGCGGACGGCGGAGGGAGCGCGCCGCGGGCGGAGGGTATTTAAATCGGCCGCCGCCGCGACCGAACCCAGTTCCCTCTGAGCAGCCATAGCGTACGGATCTCCGTGCCGGCACGTTCACAGGAGCTCAGTCCGTCAGTTCACCTGATGATGGCGACGTGTATGATCGCCGAAATACTGTGCCCGTTGGACACTATAGACCGGCAGCACACCCGTGGATATTTTGATTATCAAATACGCCGGGAGAAACTCAAGAATCACAATGATCTACATATTTACTTTAGACCACATTTAATCATCATTCACACTACTAAAAGCATATAAAAACTGCACGAACATTTATAAACAAAAAAAACCTGCAAGATATAAACAGAACAATTCAAAAAAACATTATCTTGAATTTTTTCTTGAATGTCTCTGTGCACTACAGTCGTCTATCAAATAAAAATCAGAACTACGTACTCGACCGAACCCGCTTCATACCATCTGTTGTGCACGCTGGAGTCACTCACCCGATACAAGGGCTCTAGGCAGGAGCGATATAAGGCGCCTCGCTTCACCATCACTGACTGCTTTCAGAAGTAACGTTACATTGACCTTTAGCTTATTTAGAAGATCATTACAACCATTCATTTAGCGTGTGTATAAACCCATTTAGGTCATGCAAAGAGATGCAACGCATTTCGCAATATATATCACAGGCGCAAAGACGTTGACTGATTGTTTGGCCGAGTCCTTGTACAGATAGACGCGAAGCTTTGGCGAAAGGCGGGGGATGATCACTACTAAACTGTGAAATGTATCGGAACTTCAATATCCACCGTATATTCCCGTACTGCACCTATTCGCATATATTGTTATTAGACAAGTGCTGGTGGAAATGTTAGCACACGACAAGACGAAGAAGGTATATTTGGGCTGGAGAGTGCCGGCCGTTGTGGCCGAGAGGTTCAAGGCGCTTCAGTCCGGAACCGCGCTGCTGCTACGGTCGCAGGTTCGAATCCTGCCTCGGGCATGGATGTGTGTGATGTACTTAGGTTTGTTAGGTTCCAGTAGTTCTAAGTCTAGGGGACTGATGACCTCAGGTGTTACGTCCCATAGTGCTCAGAGTCATTTGAACCATTTGGGCTGGAGAGAACTTGTCCACTTTGTGGAGAAAAACAGACATACGTATATGACAACAAAATAAGTTCATTACATCTCCTTGCACATGGAGCTCTGCATAAGGCGACATCATGTGTTCTTTATTTCGCTACATGGCATCATCAGTGATGATTGCAGTGGATGCTTTTACACGGAATCTCGTACTACTTGTGGTGTACAGCATATGATGCGATCGGTTCCTTGGGCAACTCACGTATTACATTCCACAGACGATTTGGTAAACAGACGTCGCCAACTAAGATAATTTACCTCAAGCTAGGTATTTATACTTCAGGAAATATGCAGCAGTGAAATTATGAGTATCATTTTGTGCGCCAAAGGTGGACTAGATGAGTGATGTAGGTACATATCCATCTACAGACATACTCCAAAAGCCACTTTGTGGTGCATGGTGGAGGGTGCCTTGTAGTACTACTAGTAAGTTCACTTCCTGTTCCACTCGCAAACACAACGACGGAGAATCAACTATTTATATCTCTCCGTATTAACCTTAATTTAATTTACTTTCGTGGACCGTTCGCAAAATGTATTTTGGCTGATGTATAATCATTATGCAGTCAGCTCTACATGCCAGTTCCTGAAATTTTCTTAATAGTTATCTACGACAAGAACGTCATCTACTCTCCAGGGATTCCCATTTGAGTTCACGAAGCATATCTTAAATAATCGCCTGTTTATTGAATCTACCATATCGTACAAACAGTGGCTCGCCTCTGAATTGCTTCGGTGTCTTCCTTTAAACCTATCTGCAGGGATTCCAAACACTCGGGAAGTTCTCAAAATTGGCTCGCACTAATGTCCTATACGAGGGCACCTTTATACACTAAAGCGCCAAAGAAACTGGTATAGTCATGCGTATTCAAATACAGATATATGCAAAGAGGAAGAGTACGGCGCTGTGGTCGGCAACGCCAATATGAGACAAGTGTCTGGTGCAGTTGTTGGATCGGTTACTGCTGCGATGGCAGCTTATCAAGATTTAAATGAGTTTGAACGTAGTGTTATAGTCGGGGTACGAGCGATGGGCCACAGCATCTCCTAGGTAGCGACGAAGTGTGGATTTTCCAGTACAACATGCGAGCTAGCATCCCAAAGGTTTTCGGGCTCACATGTGGTTTCTCTTCGTCGAAATGTCTTGGCCCAAACTCGTCTAGGGGTTCATCCGCACCTGTCGCATTACACGCCCTAAATTAGACACTTGTGACCCTTTTGTTAAATTGCCTGGCTGATGGCAAGTTTGCGAAATACAGAGTTAATATAACATATAATAACAGTAAAAATAATATCGGGAACTAACTTAACGACTCACAAATTATGTAGACTTCACAGTTGCGATTTGGTTAGAATAATGTTTATTCTGAAAGCAAACTAATGATGAAAGTGGTCGTATTTAGAGTTACAGTTACACTCGAGCGCATATCCATTTCACACAGTTCGATCATTCACAATCTCACCGCGAAATACAAGTTATCTACGCGGAAAGTTAGAGTTCACACCAGGCGCGCGGCTGCTCTCCGCTCAGAGACGAAGTTCCGCGGTACCACACAACGCGACATTTTCTAAGTCGTTTCGCTTCCTAGCTACCTAAAGACCGACTGTCCGCTTTCGCGTCTCAATCCGAACTGTTCCCTTTGGTGTCTAGACCTGCACTGAACAGTCCGCTTTCGCGTCTGCACCAACACTCCCTCTGACCGTCTCCGGCCGTGATTCCGGCGTGCCGAACATCGTCGCTCAAGATTCAATAAGGTGTCATGCTGTCATCGTTCACTGTGTTTTGTGTGGAGGAAATGACGATCTAATGCTTTTCTGAAAATACTCATAATTTAAATTTACTATATCTTTTAAGCAAATGAAATTTCAGAGTAGATATTAAAAACGTTTGTCATTTTAATGGAGCGCTTCTATACGAAATGTCGATAGTTAATATCGACCAAAGCACTCATATTTTAGCTTTCAGGTCTTTGTTACAGAACTTGTTAATTTCACTCTAACAGCAAATCCTAAACTATTATAAATATGATCAATATTCAAGTTTTATTGGGATCACCATGAAATTTTATGGAGAATGGCTGAATGAAATTACTGTGGCTTCATTCCCTGCACTGCTACAGAATTAAATACTTGTCATAAATGTTTCCCTTCATGGCCGATCGTAGGTCCGCCATATTTAACAGAGCTACGTCTCCTTGGCCACAAAAGCTCTTGTAAGTTGGCTGTTTAGGTTTTTATGTTGGTAACGCCATGTAGCGCTCTATATGAAAATCACTGGCTGTGCTGTGTGCAGTCTGTGGCTGGTGGGCATTGTTGAAACAGTCGCCATTGTAGTGTTGGGCAGTTGGCTGTTAGCAGCGCGTAGCGTTGCGCAGTTGGAGGTGAGCTACTAGCAATGGTAGATGTGGGGAGAGAAATGGCGCAGTTTTGAGAGCGGATGATCTGGACGTGTGTCCATCAAAAATGGTTCAAATGGCTCTGAGCACTATGGGACTCAACTGCTGAGGTCATTAGTCCCCTAGAACTTAGAACTAGTTAAACCCAACTAACCTAAGGACATCACACACATCCATGCCCAAGGCAGGATTCGAACCTGCGACCGTAGCGGTCTCGCGGTTCCAGACTGCAGCGCCAGAACCGCGCGGCCACTTCGGCCGGCGTGTGTCCATCAGAGACAGTAAATTTGTAAGACTGGATGTCATGAACTGATACATATGTTATGACTTTTGAACACTATTAAGGTAAATATATTGTTTGTTCTTATTATCAAAATCTTTCATATGCTAACTATGCCCATCTGTAGCTAGTGCCTTCAGTAGTTAGAATCTTTTATTTAGCTGGCAGTAGTGGCGCTCGCTGTGTTGCAGTAGTTCGAGTAACGAAGATTTTTGTGAGGTAAGTGATTTGTGAAAGGTATAGGTTAATGTTAGTCAGGGCCATTCTTTTGTAGGGATTATTGAAAGTCATATTGCGTTGCGCTAAAAATATTGTGTGTCAGTTTAGTGTTGATCAGAATAGGTAAAGAACAGCGAAATGTGTGAGTACGTTCAATTTCATCAGAACTGGCGGGATTCAAACAAGGCTGGGCCCTCTCAGCAAGGTGAATGTGTAGAAGTTAGGTCTCCTAATCCAAATAACGACGCACGCCAACAAAGAGATAGCAGACAATGACTTGCACCGCAGGCAACCACGTGCGCCGGCTGGCTCAGAGAAAAATAACATAGACGCTAACCTTGAGAAAAATTTTAGCATTCTTTACCGATGTACCATATACCACATGATAATCCCGTTGAAGCTGGAGCTCTGCATAGTAGGAAGAGTAAAGGCTTGCACCACATTTCACATGTAAAACCGTTTATTGAAAGATAATCTACTTTTTAATTTTGTCTTTGCCATAAAACTTTTCACTTCACGTTACTGGTACTCTTTGTCACACTTAGAAACTGTTAACATGCAACTATGTTTTAAAGTTAACTATCCAGTCAAGAACCTAGGGAACATATTTAGACAAGTAATTACAATACTTAGAACATATACTGCTAATGAGATTTTAATGCAACACTTTGGTTTACTTGAAAAGACATACTTTATTTGAAGTACTTTCTGTGAGATTAAAGATGACTTAGTATTTGGCTTCTTTGACATCTACACGATTATATCACTACGCTACTAATGTGTGACACAATTTACATTGTTGCTTTTGTGCTGTATCTGCTTTGTATCTGCACAGTTTATCTGAATTCTTCTGGAAAGTAAAACATGTTTTAGTAGTAACTTTTGTGGTATAGCTACAGTGAGGCAGCGTTTTTCGTAGCACCACAATACGTTACAGTATAGTACTTTCTTGATCACGGTACTGTACGTAATAACTACGATATCTATACTCACATAGCATTTCGCTTTTGTTTATTACGAGGTAAGTACATTGACTTCCACAGACGTTTGCTTACAGACGACGATAATTACAACACTTGGCACATTTTTTACCCTTATATAATGACAGAGATTATGTTACAACATTGCTGTAATCTGTAACACCTGAGGGTATAATTGCAATAATCCTCGGGGGGCACATGCTTAGTTTGTGTACCATGTGTCTGGCAAGCACAAGGAGCCCTAGCTAATATGGTATTTGCTTATACAACTTAACACATCGGTACCATATTTCTCTAACACATAAATTATACAGCTATCTGATCATTTAACTGAGAGAGACAAACATTTATTTTACTACATCAGTGGCCGATGTTTACGTAATTACGCAGTTGGATAACTTCACACTTATTGCTTGAAATAAATTTTAATAGATGTACTAATACAGATATTTTATGCCTAGAGACCCAGTAAATAATAATTTTATGATCTACTTCCAAAAAAAACGAGGGAGCACAAAACGACATTTCCCTTCACAGGATTTGCATACATAATTTTCGTCAATGACTGGGTAACTTGTTTCGTAGACTAACTTATCGTGATGCATCACTCTAGTGTTAAGATGTGACATAGGTATTAGACAAGGCCATCTTTACTGTAATATTTTTTCTGCTTGAGCTTTGTCATGTTTAGATAGTAGTTATTGCATTTGCTACTACTGTTTGCCAGGCATAGTGCTACTGAATTTCCCTTTGTATTACTCTGTTAAGCCAGTTTTACTACTGGTTTATTTTTCTTGTTTGCTGCACATTGCCTTATATTAGTTGTAATGTTGCATTTGCTTTGCTAATTTAGATATACTGCTGCTTGCTTTCCCATTTTGCGTTTTTTGTCATTGCTGTTTGTGTTAATTTGCTGTGTGTTGCTGCATTGCCTCGTCCCTTAGTATATACAGGGTGTTACAAAAAGGTACGGCCAAACTTTCAGGAAACATTCCTCACACACAAAGAAAGAAAATATGTTATGTGGACATGTGTCCGGAAACGCTTACTTTCCATGTTAGAGCTCATTTTATTACTTCCCTTCAAATCACATTAATCATGGAATGGAAACACACAGCAACAGAACGTACCAGCGTGACTTCAAACACTTTGTTACAGGAAATGTTCAAAATGTCCTACGTTAGCGAGGATACATGCATCCACCCCCGTCGCATGGAATCCCTGATGCGCTGATGCAGCCCTGGAGAATGGCGTATTGTACCACAGCCGTCCACAATACGAGCACGAAGAGTCTCTACATTTGGTACCGGGGTTGCGTAGACAAGAGCTTTCATATGCCCCCATAAATGAAAGTCAAGAGGGTTGAGGTCAGGAGAGCGTGGTCCGCCTCTACCAATCCATTGGTCACCGAATCTGTTGTTGAGAAGCGTACGAACACTTCGACTGAAATGTGCATGAACCGCATGTTGTGTCTTACTTGTAAAGGTACATGTTCTAGCAGCACAGGTAGAGTATCCCATATGAAATCATGATAACGTGCTCCATTGAGCGTAGGTGGAAGAACAAACTAAAATGAGCTCTAACATGGAAATTAAGCGTTTCCGCACCAATGCCCACTTAACATCTTTTCTTTATTTGTGTGTGAGGAATGTTTCCTGAAAGTTTGGCCATACCTTTTTGTAACACCCTGTATATCTGAGCTCAGTAGATTTAAGTTAGCTTAAGAGGGCTAGCCTACATAAGAAACTAACTATGGAGAATAGGAATAGAGAGAGCATGCTTGGATAGGATTATTATTATTTTCTTTTTAATTAATTAATTAATTAATTAATTTTTTTTTTTAGAGGATCAAATGTTGAAAAAAGAGGAAAGATCTATGGAATGAAGTTTTGGGTAGGACTGCAGTACCAAATGTTACACAGAAAACAAACCCTGTCCTTTCCTTTTATATAGGGTGATTCAAAAAGAATACCACAACTTTAGGAATTTAAAACTCTGAAACGACAAAAGGCAGAGCTAAGCACTATCTGTCGGCGAATTAAGGGAGCTACAAAGTTTCATTTAGTTGCACATTTGTTCGCTTGAGGCGCTGTGGACTAGGCGTCAGCGTCAGTTTATGCTAAGATGGCGACCGCTCAACAGAAAGCTTTTTGTGTTATTGAGTACGCCAGAAGTGAATCGACGACAGTTGTTCAGCGTGCATTTCGAACGAAGTATGGTGTTAAACCTCCTGATAGGTGGTGTATTAAACGTTGGTATAAACAGATTACAGAGAATGGGTGTTTGTGCAAAGGGAAAAGTTCTGGACGGCCGAGAACGAGTGATGAAAATGTAGCACGCATCCAGCAAGCATTTGTTCACAGCCCAGGAAAATCGACTCGCAGAGCTAGCAGAGAGCTGCAAATTCCACAATCAACTGTATGGAGAGTCCTACGAAAAAGGTTAGTTATGAAACCTTATCGTCTGAAATTGGTTCAAGCACTGTCTGCAGCTGATAAGATTAAAAGAATCGATTTCTGTGATTTTATCCTTGCTCAAATGGAAACAGACGAATCTTTCGTTTCAAAGATTGTGTTTAGTGATGAATCAACTTTCCACACTAACGGGAAAGTCAACCGTCACAATGGGTCACTGAGAATCCGCGGAAAACAACTCAGTATGAACGTGACTCGCCTAAGGTGAACGTTTTCTGTGCCATTTCATCCAATAAAGTTTTTGGTCCCTTTTTCTTCGAAGGTGCTACTGTAACTGGACTACAGTATCTGGAGATGTTAGAGAATTGGCTGTTCCCTCAGTTCGAACAAGAAGCACAACAATTCATATTTCAGCAGGATGGAGCGCCACCATATTGGCACTTATCTGTCCGTAACTACCTTAACGTCAACTACCCGAGGCGATGGATCAGCCGCCAGGCAGCCCGTGACAGAGCACTTCATCACTGGCCTCCAAGAAGCCCTGATCTTACCCCCTGCGATTTTTTCTTATGGGGGTATGTTAAGGATATGGTGTTTCGGCCACCTCTCCCAGCCACCATTGATGATTTTAAACGAGAAATAACAGCAGCTATCCAAACTGTTACGCCTGATATGCTACAGAGAGTGTGGAACGAGTTGGAGTATCGGGTTGATATTGCTCGTGTATCTGGAGGGGGCCATATTGAACATCTCTGAACTTGTTTTTGAGTGAAAAAAAACCTTTTCAAATACTCTTTGTAATGATGTATAACAGAAGGTTATATTATGTTTCTTTCATTAAATACACATTTTTAAAGTTGTGGTATCCTTTTTGAATCACCCTGTATTATTCCGCTATGTGTTTGTGTACCTTGTGTATTTGTGTTCTTCCTGTCTTTATGTGTTTATCTGATAAGACTTAAGTTGTAGAATTTTTCTAATACTCAGCTACATTCACTATGATGAGGAATATTGTTATCCTCAAATATAATTTCATTTATAATATGTTATTTACTTTGTAAAGATATTTATACATTATTTATTCTGCTTTGTTTTAATGTTAACCTGGGAAGTTGATGTTTCGAAAGTTATTCAGACCTTTTATGTATTTACTTATGTTATAATTCCTGTAACACTGATGTATATGTTTATTTCTAATCTTTTGTAAAGCCCTTATTACTACAAATGTTATCTGTAATGTTGTGTTCCTTAATGATGTATTTTATACCTTTGTTATTGTATTCTCATGCTATAAAATTGTAATTGACACCAGTTCATCACATTAAGTAACTTGTAAGCATTCATTTCACTGCACACGTTTCTGTTAGTCATAGTATATGCAAAATATGGGAAAAAAGAGGACTGTTAGTGTTTGAACGTGTGTTAATGATTCAGCAAGGGACTAATTAACAGCACTGCTGGTTTTAAGGACAATTCCAAAAAATTTGTGAGTGCACAACTGGTGGTTTATGGACTTGCTATATTGTCCGCAATGGTGATTGTGCACCTGCACAGTCGCAACAGATGGCTGCTGGCCGTCTCTACAAGGACTACAGTGGGTCTGCATCTTTGATGGCCCACCAATACCATTATTTCTACAAGGACTGTAGTGGGTCTGCACCTCTGGTTGCCCACCAATACCATAATTTCTACCAGGACTACAGTGGGTCCGCTCTGTGATAACCTACCTACCAGTATTCTTCAAAACTTCGAATGACTCTGCTGTGGGTTTGCTCTCTTGTGGCCCATTAACTGTTTGCATGTCAAGAGTCAGCATTGTCTTTCCATTGGAAGGACAACACTACTTCTTCAAGACTGCATGGAAATCCACTACTTCTGTGTGCATTTTCTTTTACTGCTCAGACATTGAGAAAAAAAAAGCACTGCAGTTTTACTGTGTTGAATGATCAGGACTGTCTTTATGGACTGTGAGAAAATTTTTGCTTTTGACCAACAGTGTATCAATAATTGTGTGCATTTGATATCTTTGTTATTGTATTTATGAAAAATTTTTACAAATATGTATTGGCCAGTGCCCAAAACAATTTGTAAAATTTTTTGTGGGGAGCATGGGGGCTATGTAAGTAGGCTGTTCAGGTTTTTATGTTGGTAACGCCATGTAGCGCTCTATATGAAAATCACTGGGTGTGCTGTGTGCAGTCTGTGGCTGGTGGGCATTGTTGAAATAGTCGCCATTGCAGTGTTGGGCAGTTGGCTGTTAACAGCGCGTAGCGTTGCGCAGTTGAAGGTGAGCCGCCAACAGTGGTGGATGTGGGAAGAGAAATGGCGGAGTTTTGAGAGCGGATGATCTGGACGTGTGTCCATCAGAGACAGTGAATTTGTAAGACTGGATGTCATGAACTGATATATATATTTTGACTTTTGAACACTATTAAGGTAAATACATTGTTTGTTCTTTATCAAAATCTTTCATTTGCTATCTATGCCTATCAGTAGTTAGACCCTTCAGTAGTTAGAATCTTTTATTTAGCTGGCAGTAGGGGCACTCGCTGTATTGCAGTAGTTCGAGTAACGAAGATTTTTGTGAGGTAAGTGATTTGTGAAAGGTATAGGTTAATGTTAGTCAGGGCCATTCTTTTGTAGGGGTTATTGAAAGTCAGATCGCGTTGCGCTAAAAATATTGTGTGTCAGTTTAGTGTTGGTCAGAATAGGTAAAGAGTGAAATGTCTGAGTACGTTCAGTTTTACTCAGCTGTTTGAAAATCAAATAGCGTAAGAGTTTTATCAGCACAGTAATTCATAAATTTTTCTATGGGACGTTTCACCTTCTATTGGGTTTCCCTATGACGTAGGTTCTCGTCTGTCTCACTTGCACGCTACTGCACTTAGTCCTCAATAGACAACAGACGCCTGTGACTTTCCCCATCTCGTAGTGAATCTGCGCTGTCCTGGACGACAGGGTTCGTTTCACAATTCTTGTAGGGTGACTCTTTCGGCCATTTATTTAAATGAGAGCGCAGCGCTCGCTAACTCAAACGCCTCCACTTCATAACATGTTGGCGTGCCTTATATGTTATGAAGCAGCACCCAAATTTACAAGACACAAATTCGAAATACAGTTACATAAATATCCTAAGCGCCAGCTCAAAATGGTAATTATTTGTAGTGGTGTTCATGCAGCATGCTTTAAATGTAAAGAAACTTATATCTAACATAAATCATGAAATGCGGCATATTAATTAAATGCTACATAAAACTATACATTTATCAAAGTCGGCTGTTTATTGAAATGCCGCAGAAATGTCAGCGCCACTGCACTTACTTTCACAGAACCTTTTCGTCATAACGAACTCTCCAGCGGCGCTCCACAGATTCGGAGCCGAGTACCCCGCCGATATTCTGTATGGCTCTGCATTCCATCGCCAAAGTTTTGAGGGAACAGAACTGTTGAAATTCTAGTCGGGTGTAGATGCCAGAAAGAAACACTTTCCTAAAGCACCCAGAATCTGCAATGAACGCTTCTCCAGATGGAATCGATGCAAACAGATCTAAATTACACAGTAAACAATTGCTTTACAGCGTTAGCAAGATACTCGTAAATTCTTCAATGATTCTGACGCGTTATTCAAGTCCCACTACAGACATGCATCTCGTGACAGATTCCCAATCGACTTCATCGGTAATTTAATATTTTCTTTTAGTTTAAATAAATCCCTTAGACTCAAAACTAACAACAAATACGAACAAATCTCACCCCTCGTTTAATTCCGTGCAGTGAAGCTGCGTACACAATACTTAACCCCATACAACAATAAGTTATTCCCCTAAAATATTCTCAGATAAGTAGGTAAACATATATCTGTCGTTCTAGGTAAGCATTATTAATTTTCAGTTTTCCAAATTTCTACGACCTCCATGCACCAAAATTGGCGTGACCATAACTTCTAAATTAGAAATTACAACAAACATAAGGCCATCCAAAAACCTAAGCCTAACACATGTATACACATAAATAAATCCCTTATCTACCCCTAAATCCTAATTTATATGCATACTGTGCACTGATTCTTGACTTGATACCGTTCACCAAATAATTGGGTTCTTTGGGTTCTCCGACTTCCTCGCACCAAAATGTGCGCCCAAACCATCTCTTTATAACTGCATGGACCTTGCGAAAAAAAAAAACCTTATGCGACGAAACAACAAACAAGCTACAATAAATCCTGAAATAAAACATTACAAATTACCCTCCTAATAACCTTATATTATAAACACACATACACTTATTTCTTAGCCTACTTTACCCTTCTCAATGTACAGTCTCAGTTCTGTCTCATTTCTCAATACGAGAAGTTTTCCTGAAACAGGGTATTTGAGTCGGTAGGCATTAGGGTGCGGACATTCTGCCACTACAGATGGCCCATAGTACAGCTCAAACAACTTTTTTATTCCTCTATCCACTTGCCTGGACTCTTCTTTCGTACGTACTAGGGCTTTGCCTCCTATTTTTAATTTAATTGGCTTGTATCATCCATCATGCCGTTTCTTCCTTTCCGCTGCCAACTTCTCCATACGGGATTTTACCGCTTGCTCCCACACACATCGAGTGTCTATCACTCGTGTAAGTCCGACACAGTCGTCCAACTTCTCGCATATACCGCTCGTAAGGGTTACTCGCCGCGTGGTACACGGATATTTCAAAGTGTCTTATATCCTGGTCGTCATAAATTTGTTACAAACATTTGATATAAACTGAGATCTGTTGTCAGATAACAGCCTGTCTGGTCTGGTTACGTTTTTAAAGAAATCGTTTTCTAATTTGCCTATCAGCGTCTTGCTGTTAGCTTTCCGTATCGGATAAAGTGTAACACATTTTGACAAGAGGTCCAGAACAACAAATATGTGCTTCATACCGCCACGTCCTGTGGGTAGTGGGCCAAAATTGTCAACCGCCAGTAACTCTCCAACCTTGGTCGGTATTATATTTTGTATTTCCCATTGTTGAGTTGTAGTGCAATATTTTACTAGCTGACATTGATCACAGGCAGCCAGCTGTGCGCCTATTCGTTTGGCGAGGTTATTAATGCGAATGTATTGCTCTATAGCCGGCCGTTGTGGCCGAGCGTTTCTAGGAGCTTCAGTGTGGAACCGAGCGACCGTTCCGGTCGTAGGTTCGAATCCTGCCTCAGGTATGGATGTGTGTGATGTCCTTACGTTAGTTAGGTTTACGTAGTTCTAAGTTATAGGGGACTGATGACCTCAGATGTTAAGTTCCATTGTGCTCAGAGCCATTTGAACCATTTTATTGCTCTATAAGTTCCGTGCACTTCTGGGCCCCGTAATGACCGTGACTTACATGGACGTAATCTATCAGCTGTTCCACTTATTTACCTGGGAAGCACAGTCTCCAGTT
The DNA here is from genome assembly GCF_021461395.2 of Schistocerca americana. Classification (NCBI taxonomy): domain Eukaryota; kingdom Metazoa; phylum Arthropoda; class Insecta; order Orthoptera; family Acrididae; genus Schistocerca; species Schistocerca americana. The sequence continues at coordinate 839,062,717 of NC_060130.1, read as the reverse complement.
GATCCGTCTTCTCGTCTCTTCTGCGGAAAAGCACACCCTTGTGGATCTTGAAATAGCGGGGTATTTTTTCGTAGCCCTTGGTGTCAAAGTTGATATTGATGTTCTTCAGTTTCAGGGTCATTATTTTGCGCTCTCAGCATATTCCTGCGGACCGCACGAATTCCCTTCCCCCCCCCCCCCCCCGGTACTCCTTTCATGTACAGCAGCTGAAAATCGTTCTTTTGCTTCCACGCCTTCATTGTCTTCCTCTCCAACGGGCAGCCGCGACAGAGCATCGGCAGTACAATTCTCGGTCCCATTAATGTGGCGTATCTTGGTAACTAAATTGCTGCAGGAACATTGCCCAGCGCATCAAACGGTCGTTTAGTATTCCACAGTCTTGCGGAAAGCTAAGGGCCTTATGGTCGGATTGCACTGTTACCTCTCTACATTCGAAATACATACGGAACTTTTTGAATCCATACACGATATCAGACAGCTCCTTCTCTTTCATGCTGTATCCTCATTCGTGTTTTTTGAGCATGCGGCTGGCGAAAGCCACACTCCGGTGTTCTATCTTCCCGTCGATTTTTTTTTTTTTTTTTTTTTTTTTTTTTTTTTTTTTTTTTTTTTTTTTTAGGATTTTGCAGCCTATCCCATAATCTGAACTGTCCGACGACAAACAGAAAGGAAGTATCAAGTTGGGCTAATAGAGCATATTGCTCGCACACACTTTATCCTCTATGTTTCGAACTTCTTTTTCACATTCCTTGGTCCATTTCCAGGATGCGTTTTTCTTTAATAATCTACATATATTTAGGTGATTCATTCCTCTATCCCCCAAGAATTTTCGATAAAACCCACATAATCCGAGGTACGATCTTAATTGCTTTCTGCTGGTTGGACTTTTGCAATCCATGATTGATTTTAGTTTCTCGGTACTCTGTAAAATTCCCTCAGATGTAAGAGTATGTCCTAGAAACTGAATTTCCTCTTGGACAAATTCGCATTTGGCAATCGTTAACATCATCGCTCCTTGTCTTAAGACCACAACCACTTCCTGCAGCAACTTACATTTTTCGTACCAGGATTCCGTCGCTATTAAAATGTCGTCCACATCGAACACCAGCTTGCTCATTAAGCGTCCTCCTAAGACTTGGCTTAGCACTCTCACAAATATTGCCACTGAAATCGTGAGGCCGAACGGTATAACCTTAAACCGGTAGCTTCATCCTTCGAATAAGAAGGCTGTGTAACGTGTGCTTTGTTCTGCCAATGGGATTTGCCGAAATCCTGAGGTCAAGTCAACACTAGCCATCAATTTTACGTTCCTGAAGTTTTGCAGCTGTTCCTCCATATTACCAGGCTGGTCGAGTTCTCTCACAATTACCTTATTTATCTTACGTGCGTCTAACGCGATTCTAACCGATTTGTGTTTTCTTTGCAATTACAATGGGATTACAATAATCGCCCCTACACTGCTTCTAATTCAGTAACGGAATTATTTTTTTCATATTTTGTTAGCACTCGGCTAGCAAAAGCAATGGTTTTCTGAACAGTAGTGTCATTTTCTGTGGCTTCTTGAAATAAATGGGCACCAAGACCGACTTTAGAAGAATCCGTGCTAAGGCAGAAATCTTGTGACAGATCTGGATGAGCTGGTATTGGCGCGTTAAGTAGCGATTCTTTCAAAGAATTGAATTCCAACTGTGCTTGTTCGTCCCAGATCCAAATAGTATTTTTTCCAGTGAGAGAACAAAATTTTGGTGTAACTAGAATTTGGATATGCAGAAAACGACGGTCAAAATTTATGAGACCTAGAAAACTGCGGACTTACATTTTTGTGGATGGAACTGGAATGGCTCTGATTGCTTCTGACTTTCAGGATCCGGCTGAATGCCTTCAGAAGAAATAATATGTCCCAAAAACTTCACCTTTGTTCTACCGAATTCAGACTTTTCCAAGTTAATTGTAATTCCAGATTCTGCAAAAATATGTAGCACGCTGTTGAGGATGTGATTATGTTGTTCCCATGAGGCTTCTGCTATCAGAATATCGTCCACATATAAGGTGATGTGACGTTTTAAGAACTCAGGTAATGTGGAATTTAGCCTGCGAATGAATGCTGCCAAAGAAATGTTCAAACAAAAAGGAAGTTTCCGAAACTGATAACAAACGCCGAAACAAAGAAAAGCTGTGTATTTTCTACATTCTGGATGAAGTTCGATCTGATAAAAGCTGGATCTGAGATCAAAAGAAGACCACACTTTTACACCATTAAAATTTTGAAGAAGTTCTTCCAACGTTTGCGGCCTGTCTGTTTCAGGAATGATGATGGTATTGATTTGTCTCGAATCGAAGACAAGCCTGATCGATCGATTTTTCTTCTCAACTACATGTAATGGGTTGTTGTATGAGCTTACTGCAGGCTCAATAATGCCCTCGTCAAGCATAGATTGTATTTCTGTTCTAACACGGGCCCTATAATGTGCCGGAGTTACGTATGGTCTAACACAAAATTTAGTATGCTCACGAACACGAAACTGGTATTGAAATCCCTTGATTGTTCCTGTTTTGTGAGTAAAAACTGTGGAATGTGCTTGTAAAATCTCAAAAAGGTCTTGCCTATCAGTGTCATTGCAATTCTCAGTTGTTTGAATTTTATTCTGAATTAACTCATAAGTATCAAATGCGCCGTCGATATCATCCCTGTCACTACTTGCAGAGTGATTGTTAGTGTCAAGTTCCGTCGAAAATTCGGAACTGTTGTCTAACAGGAGGTAAAGCCGATTAATTTCTTCGTCATGGTTTGAGAGCCAATCTTCAAATTTCAAAGCTATTGACTTACCTTCTTTCTCTAAACTTATTTCAGTATTGTGAAAGTTTAAGATTGCTCTGTATTCATTAAAAAAGTCTACTACCAATATAATTTCCGTCGACAATAATGGAACAATAAGAAAGTTCATAGAGAAGCTGTGGCTTTGACAAAAGAATTCTAAGTTGGTTTGTTGGCGTACATCTACACTTTTTCCAAAGAATGCACCTTGTAATTTAATCTTACGTAACGGAAGTGTGGGGCAATCGTTCGATTTGTTGCATTTGCTAAAAGCTGTTTCACTAATTACTGAAATGGGAATGCCAGAGTCAAGTACTGCCACAAATTTTACGTCATTTACTGTAATGTGAATCACAGGATATGCAATGTTGTTATGTTTTACGACGTGTTCCTGGAGTAAGATGTCCCTAATGTTTTCCATTTTTACGTAATTACTAGCTACGGCAGCTGCGTCGTCAGTTTCATAAGTACGTTTTGTGGCTGCCAGCAGTATGAGTCATTGCCTATTGTCTCTTTGATGGCGCGCGTCGTTATTGGGATTTGGAGACCTAACTTCTACAAATTCACCTTGTCGAGAGGGCCCTGCCCTGTTTGAATCCTGCCAGTTCTGATGCAATTCAGATCTGTCGTTACGATCATATCGTCTGTCGTCATGTCGGTAGATTCCATAGTTTCTTTCTTGTCGGTCATGTAGTGGAGAATTTCTCCCTGAATCGTAACTGCACGCTGGACCGTTGCGCCAAAATTATTCTGTCTCCCTTGATAATAATTATTTTGGTTCCCATATTATCAGTTTCTCTGATTGTCTCTGTGATAGTGACTACCGCGGAGAGGTGATCTTTCCCTGTAATTATTACTACTCTGCCAACGGTTATCATACGGGTGGTGTCTGTTTTGGTCACGATTTGTGTTGTGAGAATAACCTTGTCGTGTCCAGTTATTATTTGTTTCATCACGGAATTGCGACGGATGTGACCTGTAATTGTTGTGTTCCTATTTTCGCGTTCCGCGATTGTCAGTGTGAATTTCTAATTCTTGTAAGAGTCCCTGAAAAACTTCAATGTCGTCTTTGCAACGTCCTGCCAAAATAATATGTCGTAAATGTTCAGGTAATTTGATTAAGCAAATGCAGATGAGTTCTGAGGGGCTGTATGGGTTTGACAGTTACTGATTCTTGTGCAATATGTCTTCAAAATATTTCACAAGACTGGAAAAATCACAGTGTTCGAAATGTTTCATCATTATGATGCTATGTTTTACTCGGTCTTGTGTAGCTTTAGACCAATATGCTGAGAGGAAGGCATGATAAAATTCTCGTTCACTGTGACAATCGTGAATGACCGATCGCATTCTTACAGCTGGTTAATTCTCTAAATAGCCACACATAAATTCTAATCTGTGCTCTAATGACCAGTTTGGAGGAAAACAATGATAGAATTGATGAAGCCACGCTTGTGGATGAATGTCATTGCCGGAATTCTTAAGTGTTTTGAATTTACGTGTAGTAATAAACAGCTTATAGTCAAAATCATCATGTCGGCGAGTCGCATATCGGTCATTGTTACTTCGTTTCAGCGGTTCCATCTCAAAATTCGGTGTACCTTGCAAATTTCTTTCATAATTTCCGAAGTGCCCGGTGATATTATTTTGTGGCTGTTCCGTATTTCTATGTCCCTCTTCCCGTACTGGAGCGCGAGTGTCCTCTGAAATACATAATTCTTGTATTACCTGTGTTAGCTGATCTTGCACTTCTCGGATTTCTCTTTGGTGTTGCGTATTAATTTGATTCTGATTTTGTTTGAATTTCCTAATTTGTTCACAATCTTCTGTGTCATTAAAGACTACCGGTTTTGTGTCATTCAGATTATCATCTACCTTCGTAGATAAATTATTTAGCTGATCCGAAAGTTCAACTACTTTCTCTGATGATGAACTAATTTCCTCCATGTGTCATCCTGAACCAATTTTCAGAGCATCTACTGTGTCCTTTAACTTTTCTTGAGTTTTTGCAAGTTGCGTAACCGAATCAGTAGATGCAACTGAGTCAATTTTTGCTTGCAAGGTCTCTTGATTTTCATGAACAATGGTTTGCAGTTCTTTTATGGCTGCTTCGTGATTCTGTAATGCATTTTCATGCCGCGAAAAAATAGGTTGAAAATGCTCACACATTTGTGCTTTTACGTCATTACAGACAATTTGAAATTTCGATTCTATGTTATGTAACTCAGTAGTTAAATCTTCACGTGTTTGTTCAAGCGTGGTGTCTAACTTCCGAAGATTTTGTTCCATTGTGTCTAACTTTTGAAGCTTTTGCTGTGTTTGTCTCTGATTTTGTTCTATTGTGTCTAACTTTTGAAGCTTTTGCTCCGTTTATCTCTGATTTTGTTCCATTTGTTGCATTAATTACAATAATAATGTATTAGTGTCTGGATGTGTTTCGCTATGCTTTTTGGCAGTGCATTTTCACCGGCAACATTCACATTTTGACAAGCAGAAAATGTGTCTTGACTCATTTGAGAAAACGGTGAGGACCCAAAACCTGAGTCTACAGTATTTGCAATATTGTGTTCTATCATTTCGGACTCCTGAGGCGAGCTGCTGACGTCTGATCGATCGATAAAACTTTCCTGTGCACTACTTGTTTCATTGTCTACACCATTATTTGCCACCTACTCCATTTCCCTATGCACAATTGCCAAATTACTACTTTGAATGTCTGTTAATTCATTACACCGTGGTGCTGATAAGCTACGCTCATCGTCACTATTATTTCTCAGTTTACTTTGGAACCTAGTATTACGTTATTCACTTGCCGTTATTGTCACAATATTTCACACGATAACACAGATAGGCACAATTTGAAGAGCAAAAATAAGAGAACACATTAACATAGCACTGAAAATAATATCTAGTTAACTGCAAGTGCAGCTGCGAAATACTTGGTGCAAATTTACATGCATGCCACAACTGTTTTACTGTACAACAATGAAAGACTGCATCTACAAAGGAGATTCTCTCTGCAATTGCACACCAGCAATAAACAAAAGGTACACTAATTACACAAACTACAAGAAAAAATCACAAGATTCCAGTGAGGTATCCGGGCAGGGTCGCCATATGAAACGTCCCCTTAGAAAAATTGTACATGACTGTGCTTAAACTGACACACAATATTTTTTAGCGCAACGCAATCTGACTTTCAATAATCCCTACAAAAGAATGGCCCTGACTAACATTAACCTATACCTTTCACAAATCACTTACCACACAAAAATCTTCATTACTCGTACTACTGCAATATGGCGAGCGCCACTACTGCGAGCCCAATAAAAGATTCAATCTACTGAAGGCACAAACTACTGATAGGCATAGTTAGCAAATGAAAGATTTTGATAACAAGAACAAAACAAACAATGTATTTACCTTAAAAGTGTTCAAAAGTCATAATATACACTCCTGGAAATTGAAATAAGAACACCGTGAATTCATTGTCCCAGGAAGGGGAAACTTTATTGACACATTCCTGGGGTCAGATACATCACGTGATCACACTGACAGAACCACAGGCACATAGACACAGGCTACAGAGCATGCACAATGTCGGCACTAGTACAGTGTATATCCACCTTTCGCAGCAATGCAGGCTGCTATTCTCCCATGGAGACGATTGTAGAGATGCTGGATGTAGTCCTGTGGAACGGCTTGCCATGCCATTTCCACCTGGCGCCTCACTTGGACCAGCGTTCGTGCTGGACGTGCAGACCGCGTGAGACGACGCTTCATCCAGTCCCAAACATGCTCAATGGGGGACAGATCCGGAGATCTTGCTGGCCAGGGTAGTTGACTTACACCTTCTAGAGCACGTTGGGTGGCACGGGATACATGCGGACGTGCATTGTCCTGTTGGAACAGCAAGTTCCCTTGCCGGTCTAGGAATGGTAGAACGATGGGTTCGATGACGGTTTGGATGTACCGTGCACTATTCAGTGTCCGCTCGACGATCACCAGTGGTGTACGGCCAGTGTAGGAGATCGCTCCCCACACCATGATGCCGGGTGTTGGCCCTGTGTGCCTCGGTCGTATGCAGTCCTGATTGTGGCGCTCACCTGCACGGCGCCAAACACGCATACGACCATCATTGGCACCAAGGCAGAAGCGACTCTCATCGCTGAAGACGACACGTCTCCATTCGTCCCTCCATTGACGCCTGTCGCGACACCACTGGAGGCGGGCTGCACGATGTTGGGGCGTGAGCGGAAGACGGCCTAACGGTATGCGGGACCGTAGCCCAGCTTCATGGAGACGGTTGCGAATGGTCCTCGCCTATACCCCAGGAGCAACAGTGTTCCTAATTTGCTGGGAAGTGGCGGTGCGGCCCCCTACGGCACTGCGTAGGATCCTACGGTCTTGGCGTGCATCCGTGCGTCGCTGCGGTCCGGTCCCAGGTCGACGGGCACGTGCACCTTCCGCCGACCACTGGCGACAACATCGATGTACTGTGGAGACCTCACGCCCCACGTGTTGAGCAATTCGGCGGTACGTCCACCCGGCCTCCCGCATGCCCACTATACGCCCTCGCTCAAAGTCCGTCAACTGCACATACGGTTCACGTCCACGCTGTCGCGGCATGCTACCAGTGTTAAAGACTGCGATGGAGCTCCGTATGCCACAGCAAACTGGCTGACACTGACGGCGGCGGTGCACAAATGCTGAGCAGCTAGCGCCATTCGACGGCCAACACCGCGGTACCTGGTGTGTCCGCTGTGCCGTGCGTGTGATCATTGCTTGTACAGCCCTCTCGCAGTGTCCGGAGCAAGTATGGTGGGTCTGACACACCGGTGTCAATGTGTTCTTTTTTCCATTTCCAGGAGTGTATATAGCAGTTCATGACATGCATTCTTACAAATATACTGTTTCTGATAGACACACGTCCAGATCATCCGCTCTCAAAATTCCGCCATTTCTCTCCCCACATCCACCACTGCTGGCGGCTCACCTCAAACTGCAAAACACTACGCGCTGTTCACATCCAGTTGCCCAACACTACAATGGCAGACAACAAAGCAAACTAGCCACAGACTGCACACAGCACAGCCAGTGATTTTCATACAGAGCACTACGTGGCGTTACCAATAAGAAAACCTAAACAGCCTACTTACAAATATAAGAAGAATAACAGGGATACAATAGATTCTTACTGCACATAATTAGTTATGAAATACAACACAGCTCGTGAGATATTCACTTCTAAACGCACACAACGTCTTCACTGTAGAAGCCACAGAAATCTCACAAGTGCACAAGTCAACACTACGAAATATGGTATTTCTATCTGCCGCGACAAGCGCAAACCGCTCCACACTCTCCCTCTCCCAAGACCGTCCGTCCGTCGCGCCTTCACGTCCAACACTTCCCGTGTCCAGTGCGACTGTCCTGTGCCCCATACTGTTGTCCCACTTCCATCGAGTCTCCCCATTCACGAGCGCTGTGATTGGCAAGAGCGCTCCCGCCATGTCTTCAAGCCAATGCACACTCACAAACAAAGAACACTTTCCAAATACTGGATTTACATTTAAATAACTTGAAATTAAATTAATATTCCTATGGCTGGTCCATAAACACGCTCTAACATACATTATTAAATACATAAACAAATTAAATAAACATATATCAAAGGAATAGCAAGCAAAAGTAGGCCAGTAGCCTAATGCCTCTGTACTTTCTAAAACACAGTAAATATTTGACCAATTTCTTCATGAATAGTATATATCGGATATGAACGAAATCATAGACAAATAAATATATTTATAAGCATGGTGCTACCGTTTTTTCGTGTAACTGTGGAGTACTTGTGGCCTGACGCGATCGATAGTAATCAGCCACTTTGACCTCCTATAACTCATGTACTATTCAAGTTAAATGCCTGTAATTTATACCAATTTAGGTTTACACTAACAGTTTTCTAACGAGACGTCGATCGAGAGAATAAGATGAAGCGTTAAGATTTTGGAAATTCGTTTTTGGTGTTACTAGTATAATTTACGGTCAGATACTAAACTTTAAACTGATAAAGATATTGCCAATCTGATTACTCCATCAGAATATTCGTCCAAATAATGGTAATGTACACGTTTCTTTTTGAGGTATCATCATGCATCAGGCTACTACTAATTTCTATACGAACTGTGAAATGTCTGCTATTATGGTTTCACATAATACAACATCTTTGGCACTCCCAGCATAGACATCTCCTTCATCGGCACAAAGCACCGTCCTCGTCACAGCGTCAACATGGAATTCCCAGCCACGCGATCGGGCTGCAGAGCGGCCTACGCCCGCCGAGCGGCCCTTGCAACCATGTCAACTCCGAACTTAAAATATTTTCAGGGCTCCACAAATCGCCCGTTACCTCACAACCTCTTAGGATTTTCTATACCATCTAACTCCATCAAATTCAACCCACCTCAGCCTCTTTTATTGTAGTAACATTCACACACTCCTTTGTTTCAAATTCATAAAAAATATCATTTAGCCGTAAATCGTCATCATCGCCTTTATCGTTATTTTTCACTATCTTAGGATTACGCCTTCACATACGGTCTGATTTGATAATTTACCTATTTGTTTCAGTTGCGAATTGGTTAGTATAATGTTTATTCTTAAAGCAATGTGGTCGTATTTAGAGTTACAGCTACACTCGAGCGCATATTCAGTTGATACAGTTCGATCATCCACAATCTCGTCGCGAAATACAAGTTATCTACGCGAAAAGTTAGAGTTCACACCAGGCGCGCGGCAGCTCTCCGCTCAGAGACGAAGTTCCGCGATACCACACAACGCGACATTTTCTAAGTCGTTTCGCTTCCTAGCTGACTAAAGACCGACTGTCCCCTTTCGCGTCTCAATCCGAACTGTTCTCTTTGGTGTCTAGACCAGCACTGAACTGCCAGCTTTTGCTTCTGCACTAGCACTCCCTCTATTCGTCCCCGGCCGCGATTCCGGCGTGCCGAGCATCGTCGCTCAACTGATTAATGCAGTTTCCTTACCTGAAGTCGTCCATGTGATTGGCTACAGCTTATTCTACATTATTTTATTTTTTAACATATTTAAATAATCAATGCTTGACCACTTTCACGTTCTAAATAAAGTAAGAATAATATCCATTACATAATATACTTTACATAAAAGCCGTGGCCGAGCGGTTCCAAGCGCTACAGTCTGGAACCGCGCTGCTGCTACGGTCGCAGGTTCGAATCCTGCCTCGGGTGTGGATGTGTGTGATGGCTCAAAATGGTTCAAATGGCTCTGAGCACTATGGGACTCAACTGCTGAGGTCATCAGTCCCCTAGAACTTAGAACTACTTAAACCTAACTAACCTAAGGACATCACAAACATCCATGCCCGAGGCAGGATTCGAACCTGCGACCGTAGCGGTCTTGCGGTTCCAGACTGCAGCGCCTTTAACCGCACGGCCACTTCGGCCGGCCGATGTGTGTGATGTCCTTAGGTTAGTTAGGTTTAAGTAGTTCTAAGTTCTAGGGGACTGATGACCTCAGAAGTTAAGTCCCATAGTGCTCAGAGCCATTTGAACAATTTGAACTTTACATAAAACCAGTACAATTTCCTTCTTAGCTTTGAATGCCACGACCAGTAGCCTTGCACCAATGTGCTTTCTGATGAATGAATAAATAACAAAAGTAACTATTATGAACTAAACTTTACATAAAATATTCTATTACCTAATATTTCAATAACGTGTCATGCTGTCATCCTTCAACGTATTTTGTGTGGAGGAAATGATGATCTGATACTTAACTGTAAACACGATAATTTAAATTTACTATATCTTTTAAACAAATAAAGTTAGAGAGTTGACATCGATCGTTAATATCGACCAAAGCGTTCAGATTTTAGCATTTAGGTCTTTGTCAGAAGACTTGTTAATTTCACTTTAACAGTAAATCCTAAACTAGTATAGATATCTTTTGCAAAAACAGACAATGTCTGATGGGATAATAGCAATCAGTGATTTTATAATATTACTTATAATCCGTCTTGATTGCAATTTTTTTTTATTCATATGATCGGTTTCGGTTCATTCAGAACCATCTTCAGATCTGATATTTCAGTTACATGAGTAACCCATCCAAATTCAGCAAATTTCACATGCTGCGTCACATGTCAAGACGGATTATAAGTAATAGTAGAGATATGATCAATATTCAAGTTTTATTGGGGTCACCATGAAATTTTATGGAGGCTGGCTGATTGAAATTACTGTGGCTTCATTCCCTGCACTGCTACAGAATGAAATATTTCAATTTTTATTACCTTCAAGTACGTAATGTCCTGCTGCTTTCCCATATTCAACGGTGGATTACCAGAGATCCAACCTAAGGACGTCATTGGTGCCGACGTGAGCCAAAACTTGCAGACGACTGCAATGTGCAGTCTACAACAACCGGCAGTGCGTCCTCCACAACTCGGATGTGGCTCCCACGGCAGACATACCGAGCACACATTGGAGTTATTTCCAGCTGTGGACTCTAGTACCCTATCTGTGGCTTACCAATGTCTACTTATGCGTGTCATATGCATAATATCCAGCGTTTCTCACATATCATTGCTCTACTCACAAATAAAATTGCTAGCAGCACGTATCCCGTGTAAGTAATATAGAACCTTTAATAGACATCTTCGTCAATTACCTCTGTTCTTCTAAGTGATGAGTAATATGTCTTGGCAGCCATGCTCTGATCCTTTTAATGTCGGACTATGAAGTTTTTGTTAGTCGCTTGCTATGGCCGCTAATATACGGCCAAACCTTCACTTTTAAGAGTAATATAATAGGATCACATTTTATCCACAAAATACCAGCTCCGGACGCTTCATTAATAATGTTGATTGTATCTGCTCCTTGACATTTAAATAAAGCCTGTAGAAGGATACTGCGTGAAACTTCGACAACTCCGGCCTTGCTGTCTGGAGGAGTGGAGATCGAATCTGCATAAAGATTTCCTGACTTTAGTTTTCCCTGTTTCCCCTACAGTCCTTAATAAGACTTGGCCCTTTTCCTTGTCTAATTCCGTCCTACGTGCAATAGCGCTTTCTTTCTCTGAGATCCTTTTCTATGGGATATTATATCCTACTTTTTCTTCGTAAAAAGAAAGTAAGTTAAATTCATGATATGGTAGTCGCTACTACACGTGCAGAATGTAGCACAAAAATTGCAAGAAATAAAAAGCAGATGAAGAGGCTGTCGATAGGACTTGCGAAATCTATAAGACACGGTGGTAATAAATGTACTGAAGCATGAGCAGCAGTTCACAATTTTTTTTTGACAACAGCTGCAACAGGATTTGGATAAGAAGTACGAAAGTGGATGGCGACTGAAAAGAACAATGTAAAAAACAGAGAATGTTCATCGCAGCAGACGTGCGGAAACAGAGATGGGAAAGAGCAGAAACAATGTAGCTGTATGATCATATAAAATCACTAAAAATGAACATGAGTACAAGGAAATGCAAAAACGGTTTAATTTACTTTGAACACTGAAGCTTTTTGCTCATGAGTTAGACGTAGTTTACAGTGGGGAACGCAAATAACTATATTATGTCACATTCTGAAATATAGACAGTGAAAACTCGTTAACTAGAACGAGAGAGGAACGTGTGTGATCAACACAGGAGAAAAAACCCTTACATTTAGCTTACCTCGACAATATGAAGTATTTACGGAGCCAGTGCTATTTAAATCCTCTGAAATTTCGCATACTTCAGTAATTTAGTGGAGGCCTAATGTGTGGAAAGTGTACAATACATCTAAAGTGGTATATTATCGCGGCACTTAAATAAGCGCGTAGAAAGTCAGGCATGGAAGCAATAGGCTGCAACTGTCACAGCTGCAATTTACTGCGACGACTGGTGTTTTCTCAAATGCAGCAAAGTTGCGTGTCTCTTCATAAGACTGCGAATCAACACAGGTCGCGAAAGTAAAGCAATGAAGTGCCTGCTGCGCCTCGCCTCTCGGTATTAGTCCTGCGCATCGTTGGCGGGTGTTTACTTCCCGCTCCGAATACAGCTTGTAGTGTGTAGCTGCGTGTTATCTTTAGAAAATCGATGAAGACAACATAGACAACACAAACATTGTGAAGGCAAGCTAAGGAAGCAGAACACAGCAGCAACAACGCAAGCAACATCATGCCCGTGGTTTCGTTCGTTCCGAAGACAACACATTTGTGGACTAAAATTTTCCATTTGGAAAACCAGATAGTTGTCGGCATTTAATTTCATTCGGTATTCTGACAGGTCTGGGAACAATTTTTACATGGTTTTCAGTTTTCAACGAATGCAGTGTATATCGTTAGTTTCGTGTCTTTTCGCCACTTACGAAGTATGGTTCAATTGGCTCTGAGCACTATTGGACTTAACTTGTGAGGTCATCAGTCCCCTACAACTTAGAACTACTTAAACCTATCTAACCTAAGGACATCACACACATCCATACCCGAGGCAGGATTCGAACCTGCGACGGTAGCGGTCGCGCGGTTGCAGACTGTAGCGCCTGGAACCGCTCGGTCACGCCGGCCGACCATACAGGTATCTCCCTTGCTTATTTGACGCATGCTGCCACGGGACGGTAGGTCTGCAACTGTTCAAATGGTTCAAATGGCTCTGAGCACTATGCGACTTAACTTCTGAGGTCATCAGTCGCCTAGAACTTACAACTAATTAAACCTAATTAACCTAAGGACATCACACACATCCATGCCTGAGGCAGGATTCGAACCTACGACCGTAGCGGTCGCTCGGTTCCAGACTGTAGCGCCTGCAACCGTTCAGTACTGAGGAAATTGGTTATTTTTTTTTTTGTTTCGTCAGTTTCAGTTGCATTGCAATTTTGGCGTAGTGGTTACTGGTTTCGGGCTGACATGTTCATTCTCAAGCCAGACACCTTGTTATGATCTGTAACTATTAATACAATGTGGTGCCCAAAGGCACGCATAGCTTCTGTATAGACAGGTCTACTCCTTTCCCCCATCTGCTCCTATTCCTCGAACATATCCGTATACTCTACACCTCCCGCTGCCTTGATTCCCCTCACCCCCTGGTTGCTCGTCTCCTCTCCCATCCCTGCCCCCTGCCACGTCTTCACTGTTGTGTCCCGCCAACCCTCCATCTCTACACCCTTCATCTCATTTCCCAATGTGGCTTCCATCAACTCCCCCTCCCAGATGATGCCCTCTCTCCCTCCATTTATCCCTCCTGTCAACTCTGATCCTCACCCCCCCCCTCCTTTCCTCTATCCTTTTCTTGGGCTCCCTCTCCCCCACCCTTCCATCCTCTTTTCCCCACCTACCCTCTCTCTGCCCCCCTTCTCTCTCCTGAGTCCTTTTGCATTTCCCTCCTCTGCCTTTTCCCATTCCCTCTCGTGTCTGCCCTGCCCCTCCCCCCCCCCCCCCACCCCTTATGAGTCCTCTCCCTGCTTTGGTTCCCCGCCGCCTTTCGTTTTTCCTCTGCTCCCTCCATGTTTTCCCCCTCATCTGTCCAGGTCCACCCCCCATCTGCCCTAGGCTATGGTGTGTCCTCCTTGTGCCGACATTTTAGTGCAGCGTTTACAGTGAGTGTTCACTGTTGTGTGTCTTTTCCGAAGTGCTGCAAACGGCCATCATACTGTCGCTAGGTGTGATTTTATATCTCTTGTGAACAGAAACCAGACTGTCGCCATGTTTTTAATTGTCTGTCTACTATGTTCCCTGTCTGCATCCTGTGTAATTTATTCGCTTTGCCAACCCTTTGCTTTATGTTTTAACTTTCCACAATTTTCCGCCGTTTTACAATTTAAGTCCCCGTTTTAGCGCCTGTTTTTATTGTTTCTTAGCTTCTCCTTATGTTTTAAAAAGTCTGTAGGCTGCAGAGCAGCGTAATAAGCTGCTGCCAACCCGCCCCCTTCGAAATACATTAAAGGAAAAAAAACAGTTATACTGTGGGCAACAAGTGTCCCCATTGACATTAGCCTATGTGTCTGTTTGCACAAGACTGAGTTTGGCTGCAGCAAAGTTTTATGTCAATGCAACTGAGACGGACGTAATAAAAGAATTATCGAATTTCCTGAGTATCTTTCTGGTGTGTACTGTTACATGTGGCGAAAAAATAGAAACTCTTACTGGATCCATTACAGTACATAAAGTAAAACTATACTATCACCCACAGTACATACATTTTCATTAATATATTGTTTGGGTACACTTTGTGATCAAAATTATCCGACAGCCACCAGCGGACAGTCATACAGATTGCGTCCGCGTGCTTACCCGAGTAGTAACGTGTTTACCTACCATGCAGTGGGCCCTGGTTCGATGCCCGGCCGGGTTGGATATTTTCTCCACTCATGGACTGGGTGTTGTGTTGTCCTCATCAGCATCTGATCATCACCGACGCACAAGTCGCCCAATGTCATGTCATCTGAAATAAGACTTGCACCTGGCGGCCGAACTTCACGGGTGGGGCCTCTGGGCCATCAAAGCCACACCATCATTTCATTTCGCTGCGTCCTCCGTTAGTCTTTATGATGGTTTCAACTCTGCTACAGACACTTTCACTAAGGTAACTGAATGTCTGTGCCTGAGAGGCGGCCCATTCTTCCTCAAGAGCCGTAACCAGTGAAGGTAGTGATTTGGAGTGAGGTCGACGTTCTGGCTCATCGCAGAGGTGCTCCATTAGGTTCATTTCCGTACTTTTCCAGGAATGTAATTGCAGACTGACCAATGCTTCACTGATATTGCCCTATGATCGCGTGATTGTCATGCTGATAAGAACAATCATTGTATCTGAACAATTCCTCTAGTTTACACAGTCAGGTCCAACTGTCATGACATATAGTAATCAATTCTGCATTGCACAGGAGCTTCTGTATAGGTTTGATCCGATAGTGGAGGGCTAGTCACGGCGTGACAGACTTCGAGCGTGGAGCATGTGAGGGCTGCGTGCGGGCCAAGGCTCGTCCTGTTATTCGGCTTTGCTTGGTTCTTCTCAGAAGCACGCGGAACAGCACGACATTTCATTCGGCACTGCAGTGTGGCATTTTTCGGTCGGCACAAATCTCTGAGTTCGGCAGAATCGTGCTGCCAGCGTTGTTTACCTTTCGCTGTTTGTTCGTGTTGCGGAGGACGTTCACCGGTCCGATGGCTCTTTGCACAAAAAGAGGCAGTATTGCAGTCTGTCGTCACAACCCTCTAAAATGAAAGGTAACGGCAGAAGAGATGGATGAAAATTCTCAGTTCACATAATCGACGGTTACTGTATATTTGCCGTCAAACGGTAAAAGAAAGAATTTAAAGATTTGGTTCGTAAAGAAAGAGCAAAAAATTACAACGATCGGCAGACGGGATTCACACTGTGTGTGAATTACTAAGGGACCAAACTGCTAAGCTCATCGGTCGATAGACTTCACGTATGCTAAGACCAACACACAGACCCATGCCCGAGGGAGGACTCGAACCTCCGGCAGGAGTGGGCGCGCAGTCCGTGACATGACGCCTCAAACCGCACGGCCACTCCACGCGGCAGACGGGATTCATTGTTCCGTATATCAAGAAGCATTTTGTACTAAATTTGCAGGTACGGAGCGCGTAAAGAAATTGACAGTACGAACAGTAAAGCTTCAGAAGTCGCACGCATTGTTCCATTGTCAGTTGCAATAGTTTTCAGTGGAACTGATCGAAGAATATGGAGGCTTTATGTATCACTGAAAAGTATGTAGGTTAAGTCAAGGGGCTTGCCTCGAAAGATTTTTCGACTTATAGCTCGTTACCGTTCAATTTGTGAAGGCAAAAGGACTGCAAGAACGAAGATTAGTAGGTACTGAGTGGGTTGCAGACGTCGCGTTTTAAGTGGACTTCACTACACACCGCCCACAAGGTGAGAAACTACTCCTTTCTGATTTGAGGGGGATGCATTTGAAAAACTGCATTATACACTGCAGTGCCGAACAGACTGGTATGGGCATGCGTATTCAAATACAGAAATATGTAAACAGGAAGAACACGACGTTGTGGTCGGCAACGCCTATATAAGACAACAAGTGTGTGGCGTAGTTGTTAGATCGGTTACTACTACTAAAATGGCAGGTTATCAAGATTGAAGTGCGTCTGGATGTGGTGTTATAGTCGGAGCAGATGGATCACAGTAAAAAAAAAAAAAAAAAAAAAAAAAAAAAAAAAAAAAAAAAAAAAAAAAGATCACATGGCTCTGAGCACTATGGGACTTAACATCTGAGGTCATCAGTCCCCTAGAACTTAGAACTGGAACCGCTCGGCCACCAGTGGCTGGCGGGTCATAGCATCTCCGAGATTGCGATGAACTAGGGATTTTCCTATACGACCATTTCATGAATGTACCGTGAATATCAGGAATCTAGCAAAACATCAAATCTCAGACATCGCTGCGGCCGGAAAAAGATCCTGCAAGAACGGGACCAACGACGACTTGAAGAGAATTGTTAAACGTGACAGTAATGTAACCCTTCCGCAAATTGCTTCATATTTCAATACTGGGCCATCAACAAGTGTCAGCGTGTGAACCATTCAACGAAACATCATAGATACAGGCTTTCGGAGCCGAAGGCCCACTCGTGTGCTCTTGATGACTGCACGACACAAAGCCTTACGCATCGCCTGAGCCCGTCAACGCCGACATTGGACAATTGATGACTGGAAACATGTTGCCTGGTCGGACGAGTCTCGTTCCAAATTGTATCAAGCGGATGGACGTGTACGGGTATGGAGACAACCTCATGAATCCATGGACTCAGCATGTCAGCAGCGGACTGTTCGAGCTGCTGGAGGCTCTGCAACGGTGTGGGGTGTATGCAGTTGGAGTGATATGGGAGCCCTGATACGTCTAGATACGACTCTGACAAATGACACGTACGTAAGCATCCTGTGTGATCACCTGCATCTATTCATGCTCATTGTATATTCCGACGGAGCTGGGCAATTCCAGCACGACAATACGACAACCCACAGGTTCAGAATTGCTACAGAGTGGCTCCAGGAACACTCTTCTGAATTTAAACACTTCTGCTGGTGACCAAACTCTCCAGGCACGAACATTACTGAGCACATTTGGTATGGCTTGCAACGTGCTGTTCAGAAGATATCTCCTCCCCCTCGTAGTATTACGGATTTATGGACAGCCTTACAGGATTCGTGGTGTCACTTCCCTTCGGTACTACTTCAGACATTAGTCGAGTCCAAGCTACGTCGTGTTGCGGTACTTCTGTGCGCCCGCGGTGTTCTGGCGTAACCACATGCGCCGGAAAGAAGATGCCGAGAGAAGGCGGGGAGGAAACCTCGGTCAATGGTGCTCGGAGTTGGACCGCGCTGCGCCAGGAGCGCCCCTTGCAAGAAGTGAATATAAGCGCCGCTCCTGCCAGCCTCGGCGGCTCAGATCGCCTCAGCGTGCTGCCATTAGTAGAACGTATTTGCGGAGCGTGCTACAAGAACAAGTAGTTGTTATCGTTATCAGTTACTTGTCTCGACTTTGTCTGTAGAGAATAACATTCTGTTTGCATGTCAGTTACGACACCGAAGTAACTCCAAAGATAAGTACTGTCAGATCTGATTTATAGAAACAAAACTACTAATGTTATTGGTTTGAATTGTGTAGCTTTCCGAGGACGCAGCATCCTTTAGGCACCAAATAAGTGACGAGTGGGCAAGATCCAACACGTGGGGGCCCTACAAAATATTAGCAAGTGTACCAGCTTCTTTGGCTCTTCAGTGTACAAGGGGCACATTCTAACAGACACAGTCCATTTCCCTAAGTTCACTGGCATTGTGGCCTTGAAATAATTACAAGGTTAGTTTTCTAAACATTTTGTGAGCACTACCAGTCCTACATTTTTTTTGAGCTGTTTTCGTAGCCATACGCTTTTTCAGTTGAAAGCTCCCCTGCACATGTGAGGATCTAACTGTTTGACCTGCAAGGCAATTCTCGCTTTAATGACAAATCCTTTTACGTTATATCTGTACAAGACATCTACACTGCTTTCCCCAGGTCGAGTATCATCATCTCCATAAGAGGCTGCAGAAGTGCTACAATACTTCAACCCACATATTTGTGTGAAAAATCTCCCAGTTATGAAAGTATGCAAGTCACAACCTGAGTACAAGAATCTGTGAAACTGTCTACCCCTGCTCGTATACCCCAAAAATAATTAAATGATACTGAAAATTTGTATTATTTATCATCTATGCTGTTGAGAAACGTAAAATATAAAATCATTAAATGCGTTGATTTCTCAATTTTCCCTCTTCCCCCTCGTCGCGCTCGGATAGCGTTGCATGGTGGTGGGCGAAATGTGCGGGTAACTGAGCGGTTTGCCACTCGTGCCTGGACAAGGCCTATGAGCCGCAATCTTGGCTGCCCCTTTGGCAGTGTGTACAGTGTGTTCAAAGTTTACTTCTACAAACTTCGGGAACAGGCTCCTTACACCAAAACAAGAAAAATTCATAGACACGTATGTCCGAAAGTCCTTCATTTTTGAGTTACATAGTAGTTTACGATTTAGATGACTGGATCTCATCAACGTATAAACTCATAATAAATGCTCCAAATTCCCTCCGCTGTTTCTAAATATGCATGAATTTATGTAATATTGGACTGTGACTCCTTTTCAAAGCACTTCCTGGTGGTTTTCGAACAGTCGACAGCTTTCGGCATCTGGGTAGTTTGCTGCATAAACCAGTTGCATAAGGTGCCACCAGAGATAATAATCCAAAGCACTGAGGTCAGAGGAACGTGCTGGCCATGTAAATGGTCGTTCTATACCTATTCATCTACCATAGCAAATATCAGCCGATCCATCTCGAATACTGAGCCCGAAAGATGTTGGAACTCCATCATCCATAAACCACATGTTTCTTCTTATTTGCAGGGACACATATTCTAGTAGGCCTTGGAAAATATTCTGAATATAGTCCCTGTAGACAGTATGTGTAAGACTCTCTGGGAGAATGTGTGGCCCTACCAGAGAGTTACCTACAACTCTTGCCCACTCATTAATCTTAAAGTAATGATGATGTTTAGCCTGTTCTGTAGCATGAGAATTGTGGTCGGCCCTCATGTATTGGTTCTGGATGTTTTCCATCGTAGCTCTTGCAACATCATTGTCGGTCAACAAAACTGAAGATACCAACAATGGGTTGGCAGTCTGTGCAACAGACCATCGGACGAGGTTCCCCCTTGGCGAGTGAAAAGCTAGTGTCAGACGCTACACACGTTGAAGGTGAAACGGATACATGAGTTACTAGTGAAGTGTCCACCATGCTGAAGTTGAAACTGCACCACATGCAAGGGCCGCTTGTCTTGCGCTGATACCAACCCTTATTCGACAGCCAGTAGAACGTGCTCTTCCTGGTCAGGCGTACGAGCAACACGTATTTTTCCTCAGCCAGTACTCTCCGGTGCTACGCATAATGTCTCGGCAACGCGACGATACACAGCACCGAAGATGGATGACCTGGCTATGTTCTGTCTGGAAACGCTGTCTGATACAGCCGTGCAGCCTCGTCTCTGCTACCGTACATAAGTACCATGTTTGGACGAAGGAGTTACAGTTAACTCACTACTTCTAATACGTGTATACAACAGACACGTTGAAGACAGACGAACGACGAAAGTAGACAATTGTCCCTGGCAGCACAACGCCATCCAAGGTACAATGAGTCAAACGTGTGCATAGATAAGTAAAGATCATGGGATGTGCCTGGAAATCCGTTGAACGTCAACTTTCAGTAATAACTCGAAAGCGATAGATTTTTCGATATACTTTGGTATGAAGTCTTTTTCTGTTTTGCATTAAGGAACGTGTTCCCAGAGTTTGTAAAAGTATTTTTGAAACAGCCTGCATATCAAGGAATACTGCGGGCCTGTTAAGAATTCTCTGTGATATCTCACTTTACACAATTATAGTGACATTCATATTATTTCCCTGTTTATAGAAATAAATTGCTTACTAGATTTTCTTCTCGTTCTGCATGCTCCAACATATGCAAAATTTCTGCTGGGTCCACGCAATGAAAAAAGATACCTACTCTCCCCAACCTAGATCTTAGACCCCCTATAAGAAAAATTGTATTTTTTATAGATGTTTCTCTTCGGATTTCATTTTGCAGGTATGACAAAGTGTTATACGTCGCTGTTCACCTAGAAATTTATTTCTCAAGATAAATTCTAAAACAATGGTAGAAATTATGCTGAACGAACAATGTCTGCAGTACATAATTTTTCTTTTCTTTAAATTGCATTTATTAATGAATATTTTAACCGTTCTGGAAAGTACTATTGCATGACAGGTAAATTGCACAAATGTTAAATGCTAAATAATTTCATAATGACGGAATCGAAACAGTGGTCCACAATTCACCTGCCAGCTGCAACAATCGCTACACAACAGTGGACGACATGCGGCATTGCGCCGCTTCTTTTGCGTTTGAGTGTACTACAGCTTTTTAGAATTGGAATTTGCGTGACTGGGGGAAAAAAAAAAAGGAAAAGTGTTGTAGTCTTCCGGGGTGTTTTGAAATTCAGACTAATTTAACGCTTTTCTGAGGATTTTGAAACGTGAATCCTCCGTTTTCATGATAAAATATAAAACTCCCATATCCCCCAAGAATGTATTATTACATGTTTTATTCATTAAGTTAAATATTATTTCCAAATTTACGATTTGTTACAACAAAAAAAAAAATTACAGTCAGGTAGTATAAGATATTGAAAAGGGAACAAAAACATCTAGATAAAGTGCAGGCTAGTCTCGCACTAAGTAGGAACAGTTTTACATCGCTTCAGCCGCAGAAAATGTTCTATCTTATTGTACCCCGAAACCTACAGTTCTCATTTTTTTCGGCATAGGTACCGGTACGGACCTTCAAAAATCCAGTACTGTAATGAGAAACTTCCTTCCAGATTAAAACTGTGTGCCGGACCGAGACTGGAGCTCAGGACCTTTTGGTAGAGCACTTGCCCGCGAAAGGCAAAGGTCGTGATTTCGAGTCTCAGTCCGGCATACAGTTTTAATCTGCGAGGAAGTCTCATATCAGTGCACACTCCACTGCAGAATGAAAATCTCATTCTGGTCACTGCAATGAGATCTATAGTGGGTACAGCCAGGCGAGTCTCCTAACATTTAAAGTGGGCTTGATGTGAATGATTCGTGCATGTACCACGAACAATAACGTAACGCGATTTTGTTTTCGTTTCTATGACAACATTTCAGTTTAGGGACGGGAAAAACCGACAGGTTAAAACCGATCCCGGAGTTTCATTTCTGAATAACCGGTATTTTTCGGTATTTCTTTGGTCCCGGTTAGTACAGATGTTTCTTATTTTTTACTAATAACAGAGTAAAAAAACTGAAATATAAATTAGCCATAGCAAAAGTGCTGAAATTGTTCGTTCTTAACACACCTTTTTTTAAAAAAAGAATTAAATTTTATCATGAAATTTGCATTGGTTTGAAATATGGGAAAAGCGATTAGTCCTATTTTAATAACAGTTCCTACGGAAGCGAGCAACAAATACATGGCATAAGATTTGGAGCAACATTGGTGGGACGGTAAAGTCTCTGTTGCTGTAAGATACGAGTGTACGTGCAGTGTGCAAGACTTCACCCCACCTGTTCTATATGGTAGTTTCTCGGTGACGGCACCCGACATCCGTTGTGTGGTACCAACCCCAGTTGGAATACTTTTACGGCGTGACGTAGCAATGAAATACAATGCTTAATTTGCTTTAAAATATTCAAGATTTGTCTGGCATTTCTATGAAGTAATAAAAGAAGGATCGAAATTGTGGTCACAGTAATACATTAAAAACTTAACAACAGTCCATTCATAGTATACAATAAAAATAGAAAGTTGGTAATCTGCTGTCTGTGTCTACATGATGTGTTTTTGTCTAATTGTGGCCGTTGAAAACGGACAAATTAACATGGAAAACAGTGTTCTTTAGCCTAAGTTTTCACCGTTTAAGACTACACGTAACACCCAAATACTGGTATGATCCCCGATTACAACAAAATTTCTTAGCAGAGTTGTAAAAAATTATAAACAGTAGGAGAATACTGGTGATTTTTTGGTAGTATTCGATCAAATATCACTTTTTGAGAAAAGCGGCGAACTGTGGACGGATTGAGTTTTCTTCTACTTGCCTATTTAATTCATAATTTTGATTCTATGTATCTTGAAAATAATAAGGTCAAGATTTTTCAGTTTTTGTTGCATTTCTACTTTTATTACAGGAAGTAATGGGGATAAAATCCAAAAACTGGTTATTTAAGAAACAAATTATTTCGTGTGGTTTTAACAGTCAGGTTAAACTGACGTGGCAAAAAGGCGATATAACAGAAAATCGGTTGTTTCAGCGATAACTGCCACCCTGAATTCGTTGGTGCCGCAGTTGTAGGCAACAATGGCTTCTAGTCAACGTTGCAGCAGTCGTTGGAACTTCACAGATAAAAATCGGTAACTATGCTGCCAGCTGTGGGAGCTTCCCTCGCCGTATGGAGTACAGTTAAGTATCCTTAGTACTGGCACTGGTAGTGGATCCTCGCATATTGGTCACGTTGTCACGTGCTCAGGGTAACTGCACTGTGACGATCAAATGGAGCTGTGCAGGAAATATTTTCGCAGGTGTGAATATGAACCACCTTAGCTGTATACTGGAGAGACGACAGTGGAAACTGGTGCCGGACCGAGATCGAAACCGGATTTCCCTCTTTACGCGAGCGGTCGCCTTAACCGCTTCGGCCATCCGAGCATGAATCAAGGCCAGACCAAAGCTTCAATATGCCGTTGTCCATGTGTCACACACTATAGTCGTTCGTTACGTATATTCCCGTGCAGAAAGGACATATTTATTGCGAGACGAGGGTCTGGTATTGGTGAATAAATTCTTCTTTATTCGTCAGTTCCACACCTTCGACTCTCAATAAAAATGTCCTTCCTGGGCGGGAATATACGTAACGTACCAGTGCAGGTTGTGAAACATGGACGACAGCATAGATCTGGCCGTGATACATGTTCGCATGCTCGAATCGGTTAAGTCGACCATTCGCATAAAGCGGGAAATTCGGTTTCGAGTCCTGGTCTCGTACAAACTTTCAGTGTAGTTATTGTAATACATAGCCAAAAGTGGTTCATATTCTCAACTGCGAATACATTTCCTGTATTTCTTGGCGGCTGTAATCGCTGCAGTGCCTGTTCCTTCGGATATGCATGTAGGTCAGAAGGAGCGTTATATTGTACTTCATAATAACACAGCTACTGCAATTTCGTATTTCGAAAACGGAGTTACTTTCCTCGAGGAGTAGTGATCGTTGAGTTAGTCATCATACTGCTTGTATCGGAGGCCCCCATCGACGATCTGTTCTTCAGTTCTACGGTAGGAGATCATGCGAAGATATGGACGAGGTCTCTGCGTTTCTGTGTCTTGGACTTCATAGGTGACGGTTGGTAAGCAACGTAGGATTTGGAATGTACCAAGCAGCACTTCAGTAATTTCTCATGTGGCCGTGCCTTCCGCAAAGGTATAATGATTCAAAGGTCGTCTGGGTTGTAGCTTATAAGTCAGTTTTGGCGCTATTACGTTCGTAGTTCTTATCATGGGAGTCCAATGTCAGCATCTGTGCAGTAAGCCTTGCTTTCTCCAATGTGTTGATGAGTTGTGTGATGTAATCATCCTTAGCGTCGTGTGATTGAAACAGGCACTTCGTTGTAACAGCCTCTCGACCGCAGATCAGGGAAATGACTGAAACCAATTGTGGAAATTGGAAATTTGTGATAATGTCTTATGGGACCAAACGGTCATCTGTCCCTAAGCTCACACACTACTTAATTTAACTTAAACTAACTTACGCTAAGGACGACACACACACCCATGCCCGAAAGAGGACTCGAACCGCCGACGGGGGAAGCCGACCAATTGTGGATTGGTACGTTGTGTTGTATACGTATGCCATGACGGGCAGAATGGTAGCCGTCTCTGTGTGAGACTTCAACGTCTGCCGAGAGAATATCTGCGAACGTCTTATCGGATCAGTCCAAGAGACCATTCGTCTGTGAGTGGTAAGCAGTTTTTAACCTCTGAACGACGACGCATCACAGAATTACTCCAGACGTTTAACTTTATTGAAACGCATTTGCACGACCACACATCGTTTACACGTGGCGCTCCATGCAATTTCTGGAACTTTGGTAGTTGACACAGTCGTTGTAACAAAGAAAGGAAGTAGTTGTAGGGCTTGGGCCTAATGTGCCGTCGACATCCAAGTCATTAGAGACGGAGCACACGCTCGAAAAGTTTCAACGATGGGAAGGAAAACCCTCTGTGGCCTTCCCGATTAACCATCCATATCATTTGCGAGGAGCTTTTTAAGAAAACAACGGAAAACTAAAATCTGGATGGCTGGACGCCGTTTGGAACCGTCGTCCCTCCGGATTCTAGCCCAGTGTGCTAACAGATGCGCCACTGCGCTAGGCGTCGTACAAGCGAAGCTAGTGAGGTAGTAAGGGGACGCTTCAATCCATTTATTTCTATCTGTTGACTTCGGAGACCTCCTTAACAAATCAACAGCAGTCCACTGAAATAGAGCAATTGTAGGGGGAATTGATAGCGTATTTTGTGTGGGTGGCCTACGTCGTCGGCTTTTAGCACCGATTTACATAATACGAACCAGATCGATTGAGACGTTATTCTGTCAAGTTTCTTCACAGATGCCACATGACCAGGTGTCGGAGCATCTGAAAATAAATCAGTGTGGTTGGCCGTAAATTAACGAGGAAGATGAGCAACTCTTTCCATTCCATTGGATCGTAATTTTTCTATACTATATTCCATGTATTTATCTGAATTGTTCTTGGATCTTCTTCCTTCTTTAAGGCGTCTATCGCGATCAGTAATGCTGGATCTTCTATTTGTTTCATTACAATGCCCGTTATTTTAACAATGGTTAGGTTCTCATACTGCTGTAACGTTCTTCCAATGTGTACTGGAAAAACCAGTCGACATCCTCTTCAGTCGTCCCAGTGGACCCATCAAGACTGTCACGCCAGTGTTCGTCGGGATAGAGGTCAGGAGCGGAGGGCGTTGTAAAATGAAAAGTAATGAAGTGGAATGGACCCAGTTTATTCTTGTAATGATGATACAGTGGTGCCTACGTAGGGCCGAGCAGCCCCAAGAGGGGTTGCCGTCTGCTCATCAGAGAGGCAGAGGCTAGAGGAGCGACTACTCGGGGCCGAGGTCAGAAGCTAAGAGAGCCGCTCCCGGCCGCGTCCCCACGTGATCACACGATTAGTCTCTGATTGGAGGATTGATTCCGCCAACGCGCCTTGCTGGTAGCGTACCCCCGTCAGCGCAACCAACCCGTGGGACTTGAGTCTGACCGAGGAGCACGTGGCAGGAATGTGCCGACCGTGGTCTTCCGGCCAGCACCTTCCACCACAGTATGCCCAAGCCGGCTACGGCCGAACATTATGCATAAAAAATGTATTTGATAAAATTTTGGCGGCAATGATCCCTCTTGGGGGGTCTCCTCCCTGCACATCCTTTGCCCTTCCGAAGAAGGCTCTCTGGATGAAAATGAATGAGCTTATTCTAATTGAGTATTCCATTTAAAAAAATATATGATCATTATGAAGGGTCCCAGAAATTAACAACCATAACATAGTATAAATATCAATACGTGCAAAAGTTACAAAGTGGCCTGAAGGGCCTGAAGGAAGGCTCTTGAATAACAAACTTGTGAAGTTGGTGCGACGGCAGTGGGGCGGCGCCATGCTGTGAGTGTGTGTCGGCGGTATCAGTGGTGGTGGGTACCCAGGCGATGATGAAGGGCACCGGAGTACAGCACACTGAAACACTCCACCCTCGTGGGGGTGAAAGAATGCTCCCAGGTCTAACAGTCACAAGTTCTTAAATCTAGGATTGCAATGGTAATTGCCCAAGTGGGTGAATGAGAACATTACAAAATGACAAAAATTTAAAGAGAAAACAAAATGACTTACATGAGGGTTAAAACTCGACAGTTAAATTGTGATTCCATAGATTTTACATAGAAATACAAATCCATTACAAAATTAGTTCATTGACCTGACACCTAGACTACAACTTAATTCTAATGGGGGGTCATGCCTGATCGCATGCACCACGGTTGGCAGGTAGTTTCAGGTGTGATATTCACCTTCAGGTTGTGGGGGTGGAACTACTTCTCCGAAGGATGTGAAACACTTGCAAAACCCTCTTTTACAGAGTATCCAGGATACTATAATCAGAATCATTACAATGATGATTACCGAACCAGCGCTGGGTAATACAACGGTGGTTAATCGCTTGGTTTGGTGCCAATCAGCAATATGTGAGGCCACTCGGTCAAGAGCAACTTGGTTATGTTCCTGGGTAAGGAGATGATTGATCGATTGGAGTAGATCTGAATCATTGGTATTCGTTAAATTCTTTAGCTTCTCATGGTGATGGAGTTTAAAAGAGAGTTCAGGAAGGTATAAGGTAAATGTGGGAATGGTGACATGAAAGGTGGAGTGCAATTGAGCTGATATCCTCATAGAAGCAGCGTATACGTCACATCTTGAACTGTTATACACTAGGCCACTATTATTCAGTGTTACCCGGTATGATTCAGTCTCTGACATTAAACGGTGGCACACCAGGGTGGCGGTGACAGTTTGTGGAACAGCGAACAGAAAACTGTTGCCAACAGGCTGAATTATTGGTTGACGAAGTGAGACTAGAACACGAGGACATGGAGGTGTAGTAGTTTCAGCTAAAAACAGTGACATCTCGCACTCAGTAGTGTTAGTGCGTAAAATTAGCGTGGAGCGTAAGTAATGTGTTGTATGGAAGCAACTGGATAGTTTAGCGCGAGAGACAGTGGCGTGAGTTTGTCGATCCCGACTAACTATTAAAAATTCTTGAGTCTGCCAAACAACATGGTGGTGAAGGGTAGCCCAAGAGACTGGAAAAGTGTATATTTGATAGCACTCGTATTCGCAATTTGCGCACGTGATCGGCAACCTCATTTGCATCCGAATACCGTCCGAATTACGGGTAAGTCGGACCTACAACGCAGCATAGTAAAAGGGGAGGTTGCTTTCCTGCACGGCATAAAGCATTTGTTTAGGGGCCAAAATTTGCGACGACACATTGTGTAGGATGTGCAAGAAGGGCTCTGAGGGTAACAGATGTGGACTGAGCTTTCCTTGCAGTCCGAGTTGAATGGCCGAGTGTAACATGTGCAGGTGTAACTGTGCTGTGTGTATATTAAATAAAAGAATCTGCGTGGTCTTCACAATGTCCAATGTGATAGTCAGGTTACGTAATCCCGAGCGAAGATAAGTCCACTCTTTGTTAAAGGATTGTTCAAGTGCACCATAGTGTCGTGTTAATCTGTCGGCTACAACTTGTAATTGTCTAGTTGTGGCCAACAGGTTATTCTCAAGATGTGTCAGGCGCACCTGTTGGTGTACCAACACTTCGTGATTAACTTGTGTTTCCAAAAGCGCTTACTGTGTGTCCAAATCCCAGCTTTTTGCGTCTGTTTCGTCAGGAGTCCCAAAGACAGATTTTAATAATGTACCTCCAACGGGCAACCAGGCTCGTTTGAAACGAGGCCGTGGTACTGCATCCCTAATACTGTTCAATTGACTTCGAAGGGTTGAAATAATTCTAGTCACTTCCCACAAAGATCGGAGAAACTCATGTTCCTTCGTCTGCGTCAAGAAGGTTTCATATTTGACAATTGCTGAGCTGCATCACATAAAGCACGGTCTTCCTCTTCTAATAGTGTTAAGTTGACATCAGCTAACACAATAGCATAATGTGGAGTATGCACCAGATTGTGACGACGTCCAAAAATCACGCCAGATGAGGAAGGGTAGACGTGAAATGGAGGCGCCTTAACGGCGACGACGACAACCATTGAGATTAACATGCTTCCCATTGCGGATGATAAATTGACAGCCATTTGAACGGAGGTTGCTTTCAGCTTCCAATGTTGATAACGGTCGACTGCGAGAGAAAGTATTAGTGACCCTACAAGTAAAAATTTCCTGGCTTACTTGATGAGTAATTCAGAGATGACAGAGGGGGTACAACGTTGTAGCAATAATTACCTGGCAAGTAGCGACGATGGAGCAGTTCAGTCACGCTTACTGATGAAGAAGGCACCGAAGTAGAATCACGGCAGGCAACCAACAGTTTGGCAGCCGTGGGGGTAGCAAGGCGGCAAGACAATGGTGTAATTCAACACTGAGTATCTGCTGATCAATCACGCGTCAGCAAAAAAGACGCTGAACGCGGAGGCAGTACTACGCAGCGCAAACTAAGTGTAACTCGCTGGAAAAAATTTTCAACCTGCTATGGGACGAAGGCCAAGTGTCGTTAATTAATTTGAGATTTTGTACGAAGAAAGTTTTTTTTTAAATGAATAAAATGAGAAGGAATCCTGTGATCGCGGTGTAAACCTGCACAGCCTAGGCACCTCCCACGCATTGGCCACTACGCAGGGGCACCCACCCCGCTAAGGCTCGACACGGCGAGACAGGTGAAGTACTCCATAAATTTCAGAAATAATATTGAGTGGTTTTTCAGCTGTAGAAG
Source organism: Schistocerca americana (assembly GCF_021461395.2). NCBI lineage: Eukaryota > Metazoa > Arthropoda > Insecta > Orthoptera > Acrididae > Schistocerca > Schistocerca americana. The sequence continues at coordinate 839,033,226 of NC_060130.1, read as the reverse complement.
ACCCGAATGAGGGTAGGACAACGCAAGTTAACTCATTAATCATAGGATCTTTACTTACAGAAGTGGTCAATAGAGAGATTAACTGTACTGAAGTCAGAAATGTATGTTAGCGAGAGCGAGTCTGTTGCTCGTGAATACAGAGGCTGGGCGTGAAGCAGTGGAGGCGGCGCAGCGCAGCTTTATCAGCGTTGAGCCGGCAGAGTGCTGAGCTCAGATAACAGCGACGGAGAGCGCTAGTGGCTCTGCGTCCGAGACTAAAACACTGTAAATACAACTTAAAAGTAACAGTTTATTGCAAAGCAATAATAAACGAATAGCTGATGTCACAAAGACGTTTGATTCCATTTTGACAGAACAACTTAAGTGTTCAACACGTAAATTGACTACGTTGTTGATTGAAAGAAACTGCTACTGAACATAACGTACATACGTACGTACTTCCCTTTCCCCCTTCCGAAGAGCGGAGGGCATAAACGATAAAAGCCTTGTTCATGTACTTTGTACATGACAATGGAGGTCTGGTAACATCAACAAGTTACACCAAGGTAGTGTGGATATGAACAGTGTGAGTGTGCTGTAAGTTGTTTTTGGGCGTATGAAGTGTTGTGTAAATGTGTGACTAATGGTAGCTGATGGCGGATACGAACTGAAGGCCAATAGGTGCTATCAGAGATACTTCCAGTCGAGAAACAATGAAAGTTAAAAGGGAATACCGAATATGACACAAAAATAACGTGTAACCATAAAGTGTACTAACATTAATCATAACTATAAATTGATAACAATAAAACATGACATTGAAGTAATAATAATTGACAAGAAATAAAATAAAGGGAATATTTCCCGAAAATAAACTTCCGAGTCTGATTTCGTCGGTTGACGAAGTGCATAAGGGACTACGTCAGTAGAATCCGACAGTGTGTGTATATAACAACATTGTTCTTAAAAGTGCAGTTTGCACTGTCAGATGGTGAAAAGCAACGAATCCGTTCAGCAACGGAAAAGGCTGCCATTTGGGGAACGGTATCTGAATCTTTGGCAGAATCCGATGATTTTGCAATGAAATTGCCATGTAGAAGAAAGTGGCGTTGTATAAAATGTAATAAAAGAGCATCTGGGGCTCAGTTCATTTGTGGTTGAGTGCCAAAGGCGTAGTGTGAGCGCAAATTGTCTCACGGTAATTGATGTATGAATTGTTTTGTGGTCAACCGAGGAGCCTAGGATTCGGTGACGTGTAAGTACAAGTTCGCGGTACGAATGAGCTACCTGCGAGTGACTCGAGTAATAAGTTCAGCAGTGCATTAGTGCAATCTGCAGACTTGTATTGATGATTATATAATTTGCAGGGCAATGGAGCAACCTGTGGACAGTGCTAAGGCAACCTGCCTAATAATTGAGGGGTAGGCAGTGCATTGGAGCTACCTGCGATACCGTGGTTCAGCGGGCCTAAGGGCGTCCGTCTGACTTAATAAGAATTGGTGTAGGCACATGGGTTTCCTGCGATACATGGAATAAAAGTATCAGCGGTGTTATTAGAGACCTGCTGTACTAGGAAAATGTCGACTGTTCAAGCAATAAAAATAGCTCTGAAGCTAGAATAGCATACATGCATAAATAGCATCACTTTTTGTGCGCGCAGTACATAACACTACATAAAATGAAAATCATGAACTGTAAATCACTAGCGCTAACATAATGACATAATTAAACACAATGACATATATTGACAGGAAAATAAAAACACAATGATGTACAATAATAACGCTGTAAGTAGTCGGAACGCTCAACGTTAACATGTAACACTGACCACCTGGGGCTGGCTGCTAGGTTGCGTGTGTGTTAGTTTTAAAACTGACGATAACAAATTGAACTGAAAGGACAACTAGGCACAGTTCCCGTAGCGCTTACATCACCGGCTAATTAGACGCAATGTACGTATCTCACAATGGATCATCGGCCGATATTTTGGGGCAAGACTGCAACAAGGGAGAGCAATATCTCGGTGTAAATGGGTGGTAAGATTAAAAAACCGGTACTGTCGGAAGAGGGTACCTAACATGTTGTAGGGGCCTCCTCATCGACAGAAGAAGGAAAACAGGATAGAACAATGACCACGGCGGTAGAGTAAAATAAATGCGGAGGGCAAAAATAACTGCGTAGCAACCAAGGAACAATCGCCCACCGATATACGGCAGCCCGGACGATTGGTCGTTTGTGCCTCCTCAGTAGCGTGAAAAACCCGTGGCATTGCATTGGTTTGCCCATATCTGGCCTTGTCCAAGGAAAATAACGTTAAATGTCCGCATAGTTCGATGTGTAAGAGGGTTAGGGCTATAGTTTGTAGCTTATACAATGAATCAAAGCAGTAGTGAAACTTCACTTATAGGATTGGCAAACTAAGGTATGCAGAATAATGTAAATCGTTAAGAACTTCGTGTGATTTATCCAGCTAATGTGAAACAAAATAAGGATAAGAATTTAAACAATGAATCACATCTACTTAATATTTATGTTAAGATTTATTGGGATGTTTGAATGAATTTTGTTTACCGTGTCTTCCGGCTGCATGAAAGAAACCAGCTTGGAGCTGTTAGCGAGCGCGCAGCGCACGCGTGGGTGCGGAGTAGGCACCGGCACGTCAGCGGTTATGTGAGACGGCGTGTAGCCGCGAGAGACCGGCCGCTACTGCAGCGACAAATAACACGCGCTTAGCGTGTACAAGAAATAACGATGAATTAGAAATTGCTAATTATCTAGAATAAGAGTTTTTTGAAAAGGCTGTTAGTTATGTAAAATGATGGTAAATGCATTGTAGTCTGTCATACACGGAGGATAGGGCAGTAATTTGCGGTTTGTTTTTGTAACTACTCGGAGACGCCGCGTGTTGAGACCCTGGAGGCGGCAGCGCACGTGGTGATAAGATACGTCATCGCGCGGAGCGCTGTTACCTGGCTGAGAAAAAATGATGGCGCTGGCCAGTTCTTGGCGAGGAGATGGGACAGCGCTGAAGAGAGGAGGGGAGGCGACAGCTGATGTGTTGCCTCGCCAACAGCTGGTCCCGTAAACAAAGCGTACGAGGCGTATGCATTTCAAGTCCTGGCTTTATCTGTTCCACTTACTTACGATTAGCTGCAGCAAATACAGAACTACGACATATAGTACAATACACTAGACGTCAACGTAACAAGTATTAAGAAAAGCTCGGAGTAAAAATGCTCCACATGTACTGGTTTGCCAAATAGATGGCGACAGAGGACATTGAAGAATATTACTCGGAGTTAGCAGCCGCGGTACTGCCAACACCAAGTGTAATGGTTGCATTTGAAGCAAGTCAGTTGCGTGACGTCTAATGCGTGGCATTGCTTGCAAAACATAAAACATAATCATACATATAAAAATGAGCAAAAATACATGACAGGACTGGAAATTGACAATTGAGAATGGCTGGGAACTCCGTGGTGGCCAGGCACGTCTTGCTTCCAAGTCCCTGGAGAAAATGACTTAAACTAAGCTGCAATAAAACATAACATATAACTCTAACTAGGCGTGATTAATCACGCGACCTCAACCCATAAGGGTGTCGATTCCGCAAAGGGTATCTACAACCCTGTGGAGGTAATCTCCTCCGTTTTTTCTTTCGTCTTTGTTCCACTTGAGGTGGAGGTGACACAGGCGGATCGGGGGCTGCGACCTGTTGTGGTGACACAGCCCAACCGTGGTAAGGTTGCAGGCGGTCAAAGTGCACTATCACCGTACGATCGGTTAATTGCAGTTCTGCATTGACTTGTGAAGTCAACCGTACAATCCGATACGGGCCTTCAAAGCGGGGAGAGAACTTTTTAGTTCGTCCCTTTTTGATTGCCGGGTTTCGTAGCAACACTAAATCACCTGTTTGATAAGTCGGTAAAACAGCATTTTTGTTCTGCCTGTGCAACTGTTTATTAGTAGCTTTGATATTATTCTTCTTTACCTTATACCAGATCGCTTTTAGCCGGCGGGCTAAACCTTTGACTTCCTTTATTTCTACACCTTGAGGTAGTTTGTCTATTTCGAACGGCGAATTCATCGGCCGTCCAAACACAGCTTCGTAAGGGGTATATCCCGTGGATTCATGTATTCGGGAGTTTTGTATGCAGAAGAAATATGCGGTACATATCTGTCCCAATCAGCGTGCGTTTTTGCAACATAATACGATAACATTGTACGGTGTACGCGTTCAACGCGACCGTTGGCTTTAGGATGGAAGGGAGTTGTACGCCATTTTTTGATTCTTAGCAATTTACAAACTTGTACAAATAAAGCAGACATGAAATTGGTTCCATGATCCGTTAAAATGGCATCAGGACTTCCAAAAGGTAGCATCACACGATTTACAAACTCTCTCGCCACAGTTACAGCTGTCATGTCGGGAAGGGGAACCAAAATTAGATAACGTGAAAAGTGATCAATAACAGACAAAATGTATTTGTTGCCGTGTTGCGACTGTGGAAAAGGACCTTGGAAATCTAAAGCAAGAATTTGGAAGGGTGAAGATGCCTGAGGAAGTGTTTGCAGCGGCACTCGCGGATGCCTATTTTGTGCTCGTTGTGCACACGGCAGGCAAGATCTTACATACCTGTCCACGTCACGTTGTCGGTATTGCCACCAATAACGTGTCGCAATTCGAGCGTTCGTAGCGCGTTTTCCGCTGTGACATGCTTGGATTGTATCATGGCATTGCCGTATTATACGTTGCTGCAAGCATTCCAGTATTACCAAACGATTTTCATGGGGAGTTCTTCGATACAAAAAGTCGTCTATTACTTCAAATTCTGGCAAGGTGGCGTATCTTTGACATTGAGCGTCCACCTGCTGTGCTTCTTTTAACTCTTCGATTGATACCTCATCTGATTGAATGACACGCATCAGCATTTTGATGCAATCGACCAGGCTTGTGCCGAACTTGAAAATCATATTCTGACAGTTTCATGGCCCAGCGCATAAGTTTGCTGCTAGGGTCTTTAAGATTCAATAACCACTGCAGAGCAGAGTGATCGGTAAGAACTATAAACTTGCGACCATAAAGGTAACATCTAAAATAATTAATTCCAAAAAGAAGGGCAAGCAATTCCTTTTCTGTAGTACTGTAATTAGTTTCTGCTTTATTCAGTTGACGAGAGGCATACCCAACGGGTTTTTCCTCACCATCTTGCACTTGGCTAAGGACACATCCTACAGCAAAATCAGATGCGTCACAAGATAAAATAAAAGGTTCAGCGAAGTCTGGGTAAACAAGCAGAGGTGAACTAATTAAAATAGTTTTCACTGTTTGAAAGGCGGTCGAACATTCATCCGTCCAAACAAAAGGAGTATCCTTTTTCAACAATTTAGTAAGTGGTTTGGTAATAGTAGCATAATATTTAACAAAACGGCGGTAATAATTTGCAAGGCCAAGGAAGGATTGTAATTCCTTAAAATTTGTTGGATTAGGAAAAGTGTCTACTGCTTCAGTTAATCATGGATCTGGCTTGACTCCGCAGGATCTGATGACATGACCTAAATACTGCACTTGTGATTGAGCAAAAGAACATGTTTCTAATTTTAAGCTTAAATTAGCATTTTGTAAGCGCAACAGTACACTGCGTAGATGTTCAGCACGTTCAGCAATGGATTTTGAAAATATAATTATATCATCAAGATACACAAGGCGCATAGTAGGTTTCAACCCACGTAATAGCAGATCTGCAAATCGCTGAAAGGTTGCTGGCGCGTTGCGAAGCCCGAAAGGCATCCTTAAGAATTCATATAAGCCACCAGGAACTACAAAAGCTGTCTTAGCTCGATCTTGAGGAGCAATTGGAATTTGATGATACCCACTGCGCATGTCTAATGTTGTGAAGTACAGGCAATTGCCCAGACGATCGAGTGTTTCATCGATCCGGGGTAATGGATAATGATCTGGAGTAGTAACTTTGTTTACTGATCGCATGTCTACACAGAGGCGATAGGATTTTTCTCCGTCTATAGATTTCTTTGGAACGACTACAATTGGGCTAGACCACGCACTAGAAGAGGGTTGTATTATTCCTGCTTCTAGTTGCTGTTGTATAGTTTCCTCTACCACTGACTGAAGATGGTAGGGAATTCGGTACCCTTTTTGAGCTATTGGCCTAGCATTTCCGGTTGGAATCTCATGTTGGATTAGATCTGTTGCTGGTAAATATTTCCTGTCTTCAAACAACCATGAATACTCATTCAATACTTCATTTATTAGCTTTTGTTCATGCAATGGGAGGTGACTAAGCTTAGCTTAAAACTTATCTGTCAGATGTGACGTGATTGTCAAAAGGTGTTGAGAGGCGGCAGCAGTCTTTTTCTTTTCTAATACTGTACCACGCGGTATTAAAGCTTGCTTGTGACTAAAACTGTCTAAACACACAGGTACGCAATTTTCTTTCTGTACTTGCTGCGCTTTGCAAAGGCTACGTTTTATGTGGACCTGCATCTGGTCAAGAGTTTCATTCTGGCAGAGTGGATCTATCAAGAAATGAACCTCTTCGGATTCACGTATCAGGCACCCAAAGGATCTTTCCTGTGCCTTCTGGTATCTCCACGGGATTATCGGCTTTTAGCATCGTTACGGGAGACCCCGAAACTTGGGAAACAGATCCTTTTTTCCCAGCTCCGCTCGCCCGCAACGTGCAGTCACGTCCAAAACGATGCACGTTGTCGCCGAATTGGACGGTATTTAACCTATAGTCAATAACCCCCTGGAAATGACGCAGAAAGTCACTTCCCAGGATGATGTCGTAATCCGTGCGCCTGTTTCGTACAACCTCCATCGTAAAAGCATATTCTGTGGAGTCCAACATGAACTCAACGCAACAGCTGTCATCAGGTTTCACTATGCCGGGACCAATACCACTGATATGGTACCGCGGCGGTTGCAATGTTCTTTTATCTCTCTTCGAAAAAAATGCCAAGCTGATCTGTGCGCCTGTGTCAATTAGCACGCGTATTGGTTTGCGGCCTCTAACACCATCGACAACCACGCTTGCCACCTGCGTGATTCCCTTATAAACTAGGGGAGTCACTATATTTGACGGGAGCCGGGAGGGCTGGCACTTCCTGCCCCGCGGCCGTTTCCCGAATTCTGTGGTTGGTTTGCATTTCGCCTGGAATTTGTAGGCGGTTGTGGCCTACTATTTGGACAATGCGCTCTTTGGTGACCCATGTTCCTGCACTGATGACAATATGGCACGCGACATTGCTCTGCCACATGTCCATGTCTATTACAGCGCTCACACTTAGTATCGTTCGAAAACATACGTCGGGGCTCGCTTTGCCGCGAAGAGACGGCCGCAAATCGGCTCGCCTCCTCTCTCAAGAGTGCTAATCGCACGGCTTCGTGTAAGGTTGTAACGTGCGCGCGGAGCACACAATACTCATTAAAACCTGTACTATGATAAGTGAATGGGGTTCACTTTACAAGACGGGATTTTTGTATAGATATTGTACCTGAATGGTGGCTAATCAGACTTACACCCACTCTGTAATAACAATGATACGTCAAGTAAGTTCGGAATGCAACTACACGTCAGGACGGACAAAAGAAAGCACAGCAGATGCTACCAATTTGTTAATAATACGGTCGCCAGCCTAATTAGGCATTAACTGAGTTTCTTCCCTGTACAAGTTGGCAGATATTCGTGCAAAGCAACAAGTAGTAACACTGCATAATATAGTAGAACTTTAGAATCAGAAGATCTATTGAACTGATAGTTTCACATTCTGTACTGATATGGAAAAACCATAAATACATAACACAACACTATAATGTATACTACAAAACTTCGTACTGTCTATTGATCTGATTAAAATCGGGCATAGGTTACCTTAGAAACAGCACTTTCGAGTCACACACACAATGTCAGTTTTGTTAAAGATAAAAACACCGATAAATTTTGCATTTTATATTAACTTTAACTTTTGCTGGTCAAATCAATTTAGAACACTTCAGAATTCAAATGAATAAAAAAAAGGGGGGGGGGACCCTGAAACTGTTATGATCACTGTATAAAAAAAAATTATTACTGACACCATTATGCGCTCAAGATTTCCAATATATGAGTTACTACTCTCTTTCTCTTATTTCCTACTCATTTAAATACCTTTATATCTGTCTCGAAATAATTAACCTTCATTACTAAATCAACATTAAAGTTATCTTCCAACTTTGTCAGACCTTCGTTATTCATTTACTGGTTCATTAACAAAACAGTTCTTTAAACACCATTCTTACATAGTTAGGTCTGCAGGTAATTGTTATTAACACAAAATTTAATTTTTCATTTCGGGACACTCGGATTGCACAACATTTGGAAAGGACCCCATCTAGGTTAGTTGTGAGGATAATTGAATGATAGGAAAGTTCTGGTAAAATTTAAGTTGTTATTGAACAGTATGGAACAAAAGTAACACTGGTCCATACGAATACAGTACTAAAAGTTTCAGCCTGTTCGTATCGATGCGGCGGTTGGCAGGCGGCGAGCTGGCGAGGCACAAAGCACACATACAACCACAGCTATGGCTCTTGACGTATCGGCACTTTATTTCTTCATAGCGTCGCAATACTTTTCCATTTAGTGCCTATGGAATTTTGCCATGCTGTATGGGCGTTGGAACGGCATACCCGAGGCTCAATGAAACTACGTCTTCCAGGAGAGCCTCCTCGCTCCAGAACGTGTTGCTCAGACCAATGCCAAACTCCAACTACTACTGCTGAGCCCGTTGTGCCGTGCAGCGCCCGCGTGCATTTTCCCGCGCTCGCCTACCATCCACCTTTTACCGCTCCCCTACAGACAGGGTATTCACCCCGAGGTTTTGCATTCTACATATCCTAATACATTGCCTACGTATGGACCAGACGCACAGTTACAATTTTAAACATGTTACAACAGCTTCAGCATTTGTTACATTTCAATTCTATTACAATATTGCTTGACATTTGACATAAACATTAATATTAACACTGAAACTTGTTTACAGTTTTCTTAACACAATGACATGAAACAAGAAAACAAATGAAATCAGAACATCAATTACTCAAGTTTAACGAAAAATCAGATGGAAGAAAAAATTTTTTTTAATATGTACAATAGTACAACGTCGTTGTTGTTACAAGGTGCGGGGGGAAGCTACCTTCATTTCGCCCCCTATTTGAGGGTTTATGCCACGAATAAACACGTCTATCGCACGACATTCTGATTCTTCCAACAGAACCTCGTTACGAGCAGAACTGGCACTTAGTGCGTACGTGTGGCATGCGACGCCTCTAATCCCGTCCGCGAATGCTTCTAAATCTTCACCCGTTTTTTGCTTAAGGGTGGAAAGCAAGTCGCGATAGTAACTAGTATCACGTTTGTCTATATACCTTTCAATCAACCCTGTTGCTAAGGGACTGGAAGGTAGGGGCATTTTTCAAGCTCTCGACCGACTGCACGTAGTTCCGCGTTTCGCCGGTGAGTTTCATTTTCATCACGTTTAAGAGAAATTCATCTGGCCAACCGCAAAGCTTTCCGATGTCCTGGATATTCTGGACAAGCGTTTGAATATCCTCGTGCGGCTTTCGAGCGAACATCGGTATAAACGCTACTGCTGGAAAGCTCTGCACCAAAGTAGAGGTGGCTACTGCCACAGGTGATTCTGCACTAGTGAGCGGTGGAGTCACCTGCTTCGGCTGTTCTCCCTCTAGCACTTGCTTAGCAACATTAGATTGCGGAGAAGCCATTTTAAGATCATCTATCTGTTGCCTAAGCTCCGCGTTAGTTAAAATTAGTTGATTTAACTGGGACTGCAGCGCCAAGAGGTGATCTTCATCCTCTCCGGCTGCTCCTGCCTCCGATTGCTGCCTGGTGATCGGCATGTTACAATAGTGTGGGCATCTACACCACCATAGCGTCGCTAGTGACTTACATTATTTGGTGGCGTGCAGACGACGGACGGCGGCGGTGTCGACGAGCGGCGGCACGCGCGTTGACCACGCGCGGGCGCAGCAGGCGGGGGCGACAGCACGGGCAGCTGCGACGGTGGGGCGGTGCGAAGGCCGCACCCCGGACCCTGGCGCAGGCGGTGACCCGTGGCAGCTACGGACAGAGGCGGCGGCGGCGGCGGCGGCGGCGGCGAGCGTGACTGCATCACGGACCCTCCTCGGCTCGCGTCCAGCGTCGAACTGCGTCACGCTTGTGGCGCGCTAGTGCGCGGCCACGCACATTCTGCAACGCAGGCGACCGGCTGGCACGCGCATGGCATCTGAAAATAAATCAGTGTGGTTGGCCGTAAATTAACGAGAAAGATGAGCAACTCTTTCCATTCCATTGGATCGTAATTTTTCTGTACTATATTCCACGTATTTATCTGAATTGTTCTTGGATCTTCTTCCTTCTTTAAGGCGTCTATCGCGATCAGTAATGCTGGATCTTCTATTTGTTTCATTACAATGCCCGTTATTTTAACAATGGTTGGCTCTCATCACTGCTGTAACGTTCTTCCAATGTGTACTGGAAAAACCAGTCGACATCCTCTTCAGTCGTCCCAGTGGACCCATCAAGACTGTCACGCCAGTGTTCGTCGGGATAGAGGTCAGGAGCGGAGGGCGTTGTAAAATGAAAAGTAATGAAGTGGAATGGACCCAGTTTATTCTTGTAATGATGATACAGTGGTGCCTACGTAGGGCCGAGCAGCACCAAGAGGGGTTGCCGTCTGCTCATCAGAGAAGCAGAGGCTAGAGGAGCGACTACTCGGGGCCGAGGCCAGAAGCTAAGAGAGCGCGGAGCTGTTTCCAAGTCGCCCTCGCCGCTCCCGGCCGCGTCCCCACGTGATCACACGATTAGTCTCTGATTGGAGGATTGATTCCGCCAACGCGCCTTGCTATTAGCGTACCCCCGTCAGCGCAACCAACCCGTGGGACTTGAGTCTGACCGAGGAGCACGTGGCAGGAATGTGCCGACCATGGTCTTCCGGCCAGCACCTTCCACCATAGTATGCCCAAGCCGGCTACGGCCGAATATTATGCATAAAAAATTTATTTGATGAAATTTTGTCGTCAATGATCCCTCTTGGGGGGTCTCCTCCCTGCACACCAGTATAAAGATTGGTGGTCGGTCACAACAAAGCATGCAAACGTAGTCGAAAGCTACTCATTGTCCAAATAGGTACTAGGCACTCATTCTCAAATGTAGATCGATTAGTCTCAGGTTATCAGTGTATTATGGAGATGTAAGCAATCACTCTTACAAAAACACCTTCCTAGTGTTGCACTATAACTGACAAGTAGAACATATGGTAATCGAGTTTTTAATTTTTGTTTAATATTTATGGCACGTAAAGTTCTGGACTCAAATACCAAAGCCGGCCTCGGTGGCCGAGCGGTTCTAGATGCTTCAGTCTGGAACCGTGCTGCTGCTACGGTCGCAGGTTCGAATCCTGCCTTGGGCATGGTTGTGTGTGATGACCTTAGGTTAGTTAGGTTTCATTAGTTCTACGTCTAGGGGGCTGATGACCTCGGATGTTTAGTCCCATAGTGCTTAGGGCCATTTTTTTTCAAATACCAATCGCCCAAAGCAATCGATGCAACACCCAAAAATTCTCCAGAAAATCGACTTCGAAGTTTTCCGAGGAAGAGTAATTCACTAATATTAAAGCGTTTTTCACCTTGGGACGCGTGATATAACTGGGAGATAAATGGGTTACTGGTTCGAATCTCAATACGTTTTTTCGTTTTATTTTTGTCGTTCACTTCGATACCTACATCATTTAAATATGCTAACGTATGCCAAAGCTTCATACGTATGCTAATTAACACACATCTAGTCATAATTTTTATGAAACATTCAAGGCCTGTGGTTTCGAAATATACAGGGTGTAAATTTTAAGTTGACAAACCCGAATAACTCGAAAAATAAGCTTGTCACGAAAAAACGTATGGAATCTAAAGTTGATTATTTTCGAGGGGGACATCTAAAATTAAAACGTTTTTCACCTTGGGATACGTGATATAAATGGGAGATCAATGGGTTACTTTAGAGAACACTGTTTTTACGGCAATCAACACAGATGTAAATTACAACCAAGATACTGCAAATACTAGGAAACACGCTGTTAGAGTTAACATAACCCTACAAGCTTGTAAGTGACATTTCAAAGGCAATATCACACTCATCATAATCTGAGACAACTAATTCTGTGACATAAATCACACGGTAATCCATAGGCAAAATTAAATACTTTTTAAACAAGAGATTTTGCGACACTACCTGGGCTCCTAAAGTTCTATGATTATTCGAAGCATTTTTGCTTCCTAAAAGCGTCTTTGATTCATAATCAAAACGACTTCGGTCCCGGGTTCGATCCCCGCCACTGCCTAAATTTTGGTAAATAATCAGCATTGGCGGACGAAGACTTCCGGCATAAGAAGTCAGCCTCATTCTGCCAACGGCCTTGTCAAAGAGGGCGTAGGAGCGGATAGAGGTTCAGGGCACTCTCTTGTCCTAGGGGTGGGAAATTTCCCCTAAAGGCGGAAGAATCAACAATGATCAACGACATGAGGATGCAGAAGGTAATGGAAACCACTGCATTAAAGACACGTAACGTGTATCCACAGGACATGTGGCCTGTGTTTGAAGAAGTGTCATGATGATCTCTCCATTGGCAAAAGATTCCGGAATAGTCCCCCATTCGGATCTCCGGGAGGGGACTGCCGAGGGGGACGTTACCATGAGAAAAAGATTGAATAATCTAAGAAAGGATAACGTTCTACGAGTCGGGGCGTGCAATGTCAGAATCTTGAACGTGGTAGGGAAACTAGAAAATCTGAAAAGGGAAATGCAAAGGCTCAATCTAGATATAGTAGGGGTCAGTGAAGTGAAGTGGAAGGAAGACAAGGATTTCTGCTCAGATGAGTGTCGGGTAATACCAACAGCAGCAGAGAATGGTATAACAAGTGTAGGATTCGTTATGAACAGGAAGGTAGGACACAGGGTGTGTTACTGTGAACGGTTCAGTGACCGGGTTGTTCTAATCAGAATCGACAGCAGACCAACACCGACAACGATAGTTCAGGTATACATGCCGACGTCGCAAGCTGAAGATGAACAGATAGAGAAAGTGTATGATATTGGAAGGGTAATGCAGTATGTAAAGGGGGACGAAAATCTAATAGTCATGGGCGACTGGAATGCAGTTGTAGGGGAAGGAGTAGAAGAAAAGGTTACAGGAGAATATGGGCCTGGGACAAGGAATGAAAGAGGAGAAAGACTAATTGAGTTCTGTAACAAGTTTCAGCTAGTAATAGCGAATACCCTGTTCAAGAATCACAAGAGGAGGAGGTATACTTGGAAAAGGCCGGGAGATACGGGAAGATTTCAATTAGATTACATCATGGTCAGACAGAGATTCCGAAATCAGATACTGGATTGTAAGGTGTACCCAGGAGCAGATACAGACTCAGATCACAATATAGTAGTGATGAAGAGTAGGCCGAAGTTCAAGACATTAGTCAGGAAGAATCAATATGCAAAGAAGTGGGATACGGAAGTACTAAGGAATGACGAGATACGTTTGAAGTTCTCTAACGCTATAGATGCAGCAATAAGGAATAGCGCAGTAGGCAGTACAGTTGAAGAGAAATGGACATCTCTAAAAGGGGCCATCACAGAAGTTGGGAAGGAAAACATAGGTACAAAGAAGGTAGCTGCGAAGAAACCATGGGTAACAGAAGAAATACTTCAGTTGATTGATGAAAGGAGAAAGTACAAACATGTTCCGGGAAAATCAGGAATACAGAAATACAAGTCGCTGAGGAATGAAAAAAATAGGAAGTGCAGGGAAGCTAAGACGAAATGGCTGCAGGAAAAATGTGAAGACATCGAAAAAGATATGATTGTCGGAAGGACAGACTCAGCATACAGGAAAGTCAAAACAACCTTTGGTGACATTTAAAGCAACGGTGGTAACATTAAGAGTGCAACGGGAATTCCACTGTTAAATGCAGAGGAGAGAGCAGATAGGTGGAAAGAATACATTGAAAGCCTCTATGAGGGTGAAGATTTGTCTGATGTGATAGAAGAAGAAACAGGAGTCGATTTAGAAGAGATAGGGGATCCAGTATTAGAATTGGAATTTAAAAGAGCTTTGGAGGACTTACGGTCAAATACGGCAGAAGGGATAGATAACATTCCATCAGAATTTCTAAAATCATTGGGGGAAGTGGCAACAAAACGACTATTGACGTTGGTATGTAGAATATATGAATCTGGCGATATACCATCTGACTTTCGGAAAAGCATCATCCGCACAATTCCGAAGACGGCAAGAGCTGACAAGTGCGAGAATTATCGCACAATCAGCTTAACAGCTCATGCATCGAAGCTGCTTACAAGAATAATATACAGAAGAATGGAAAAGAAAATTGAGAATGCGCTAGGTGACGATCAGTTTGGCTTTAGGAAAAGTAAAGGGACGAGAGAGGAAATTCTGACGTTACGGCTAATAATGGAAGCAAGGCTAAAGAAAAATCAAGACACTTTCATAGGATTTGTCGACCTGGAAAAAGCGCTCGACATTATAAAATGGTGCAAGCTGTTCGAGATTCTGAAAAAAGTAGGGGTAAGCTATAGGGAGAGACGGGTCATATACAATATGTACAACAACCAAGAGGGAATAATAGGAGTGGACGATCAAGAACGAAGTGCTCGTATTAAGAAGGGTGTAAGACAAGGCTGTAGCCTTTCGCCCCTACTCTTCAATCTGTGCATCGAGGAAGCAATGATGGAAACAAAAGAAAGGTTCAGGAGTGGAATTAAAATACAAGGTGAAAGGATATCAATGATACGATTCGCTGATGACATTGCTATCGTGAGTGAAAGTGAAGAAGAATTAAATGATCTGCTGAACGGAATGAACAGTCTAATGAGTACACAGTATGGTTTGAGAGTAAATCGGAGAAAGACGAAGGTAATGAGAAGTAGAAGAAATGAGAACAGCGAGAAACTTAACATCAGGATTGATGGTCACGAAGTCAATGAAGTTAAGGAATTCTGCTACCTAGGCAATAAAATAACCAATGACGGACGGAGCAAGGAGGACATCAAAAGCAGACTCGCTATGGCAAAAAAGGCATTTCTGGCCAAGAGAAGTCTACTAATATCAAATACCGGCCTTAATTTGAGGAAGAAATTTCTGAGGTTGTACGTCTGGAGTACAGCATTGGATGGTAGTGAAACATGGACTGTGGGAAAACCGGAACAGAAGAGAATCGAAGCATTTGAGATGTGGTGCTATAGACGAATGTTGAAAATTAGGTGGACTGATAAGGTAAGGAATGAGGAGATTCTACGCAGAATCGGAGAGGAAAGGAATATGTGGAAAACACTGATAAGGAGAAGGGACAGGATGATAGGACATCTGCTAAGACATGAGGGAATGACTTCCATGGTACTAGAGGGAGCTGTAGAGGGCAAAAACTGTAGAGGAAGGCAGAGATTGGAATACGTCAAGCAAATAATTGAGGACGTAGGTTGCAAGTGCTATTCTGAGATGAAGAGGTTAGCACAGGAAAGGAATTCGTGGCGGGCCGCACGAAACCAGTCAGTAGACTGATAAAAAAAAAAAGCTTTTCTCACACCTGCTAAACGTCCTTCCTCTGTCGAGTGGTTCGGCATGAACTAATTATTGAAGCAATAATGAAAAAAAATGCGATTAATAGCGGCAAGCGCTCAATGGAAACCTCTACATCAACAGCGTATCACCAGTAAGTTCACTGTACTTATAATTCATAAATAGTTATTTGTTCATCTGTTTAAATTGCTGACTAGGCATAAATAAATATGAAATATCAAAGTTTTCACTAGAATCAGTTAGGAATTCTGAACTTGAAACTAAATGACGAAAATTTTTGTACTGAATTGGATATCCTATAAAGACAATTATTTCCGTGTTAATTGACTACGTAAGATGACTGATATAGCTCACTTCACAAGTAGCAAAGTGTACATGTGTTTAAATTGAAATGCCATGATGTAAAGTTCTGTGACGGTGATTCAAACCCAGCACGTAATCGGACTGTTAACTATCTAAAATCAGATGTTAGCCATCGAATTTTTTCTCCAGTGGTGAGATGTTTCAACCTGAAATGGCGATACGATTATTTTTGCCTGAATGGGATTCGAACCTTGCACCTACCACCGTTGTTTTCTATACATGAATAGACCTTAATTATCAACTGTTTGTTCACCGATATGTTCAACTACAAATAAGGGCGCCTATCGTTATTGCTGACAGCACACATTAAAAATGTATATTTTTGTGCAGTGGTAGTGTAGTTAGGAATATTTTTGCACTGGGCCGGTATTCGAACCCAGATACGTGTCTGTCGTGAAGACTAGAGAATTTTGCAGTTAGAAGGAAGCAACGAAATGATCACACTGTAACGTTCCGATAGCGTCAAGCAACGTGACAGATGGTCCGCCCCCAGTAGCTGAGTGGTCAGCGTGACAGAATGTCAGTCCTAAGGGCCCGTGTTCGATTCTCGGTTGGGTCGGAGATTTTCTCCGCTCAGGAACTGGGTGTTGTGTTGTCCTAATCATCATCATTTCATCCCATCGACGCGCAGGTCGCCGAAGTGGCGTCAACTCGAAAGACTTGCACCAGGCGAACGGTCTACCCGACGGGAGGTCCTAGTCACACGACATTATTATACGTGAAAGAGGGGATCCGAATTCGAGTTCCAGTCCAGCACCAAAATATTCAACGTCTCAAGTTGAAATCAAATATGAACCCTTAGACCTTAAATGACCATTAGTGCATTAAATAAAGTAAAACCATTAACTAAAATAAAATTTCTTGTGTAAGACAGCTTGCTGGTAACAGAGTTTCTACTGACGGCGGCTTCCGCCTCTGTCATGGACCAGCCTAAACCGTCTCTGCAACAATAGATGGTGAAGGAATATCACGTTTAATGTGGATTCTGAACAACGTTGCGACTCGGCAGTCTTCACTTGGCGTTATCAGAGGTGAAGGAAACCCGTTCACATCTGTTAAAAATGGACGCCGAAAGTGAGAATCTATCCTTGCCCCAAGCGCATAAACTAAGACAAATCTGTCACACCACCGCATCCGACGTCTCCCAGTCGCATTATTATGTCCTAACGGGCAAGTGCAATACTTTACGGGATGTCTAAATCCTGACTCACTGGAAGTGGATTCCAGTCTGTTCAATACATTCATTTCGTGTCTTCGTTGTAGTTTTGTTCTGCTCCATTCACCAGGTGTGTCAGTTCCTCAATGCCTACTTTCGATGTGCCTTAAACCTCAACGAGTCCCACTAATCAGTCACTTAACAATGATGCTGGTAAAACGATAGCACTGCTGGTAAATTCTAATTTAACTGCTGGAATAAGTTAATGTCTGCTGTTAGTTGTCATGGTCATTCTTTCCAGATGACTTGGTAGACGTCACCTATTTCAAGTGTTATCAGGATTAAAATATTACAGCCATTTACACTGATGTAACCGCAAAGTGTAATGCGATGTGTGAGGTCACACCTCTGCTTAAACACACAGCCTGTATCAATACGTGAATCTAAATTTCATTTCTAAAGTAAGCCACTTCGAAAGCATTCGAAATAGTATAGTCTTTGAGAAAAAGCCTGGTATCCGCCAGCCTCCGCAGTAGATAATACAGAACCGATTCGTTAGGTGGCAATAACATGTCAACACTTCGGGGTCTGGCAATCTGCACAATCTTCCCAGTGGCCACCCCGTAAGATGTAGAAGATGGTAGAAGAAATGTTATGATCTGCTAGAGCCATCGATTCCTGCGTCTGTTAGAGGTCTGGTGGTAAACGCCCCTGAGAGAGTTTTGAAGTTTACTCCTTGTACTGTATTTTATCTGTATACTAGATGTATATGCCAACAGAAACAAAATCATAATCTCATTTTTTGACACACCACCTGGGCAGCATAGTGCTAACGGATTATCGCTGTGGAGTTGTAAGTTGGGCGTCTCTGCTTCTGAACGCTTTCTTGCTCCCGGGTCCGCTCCCAACACAATGAGAGCGGGCGCTGGGTGTGACCGCAGTCTCCCTAACCGCCCAGGTGTTCCCGGCGTGTCGCAGGTGTATGCTGCTGTTATAGTTTTGGGTAGTATAATACTACTCATAATTGCTGTATTAGTTTAAATGGAAAAAGACCACGACATATAGCGAGTCAAAGGATCACAGGGCCTCTCCGATGGAAACACGGACAGGTCACCTGACTTTGAATTTCGTGAACGGAGTTATGAAGAAAATTAGCTAACTAAAAATGACGCTATAGATATTCTAGTATATTTTGTCAGACCCACTTGTTTTGTGGATGCTGACTGTGTGAGAACTAAATAGCTGCCAACACAAGAGTCATAAAATTTCGACACAGGGATAGGAAAGTTACACATGTGTCAACAGATGGTGCAGCAAATTACATGAGAATTTTCGAATCATATACATTGAGGTTCCAAAAGTCATGGAATACCTGCTAATAGCGTGTCGGCCCGATGTACCGCATCAACATGGCGCGTCATGGACTCAACAAGTCGTTGGAAGTCCCCTGCAGTAATTTTGAGCTATGCTGCCTCTAAAAACGTCCATAATTGTAAAACTGTTGCTGGTGCAGGATTTTGTACACGAATTGACCTCTCGATTACTTCCGAAAAATGTTCGATGAGATTCATGTCGGGCGATCTGGGAGGCCAAATCTTTTGCTCGAATTGTCCAGAATGTTCTTCAGACCAATCACGAACGACTGTGGTCAAGTGGCATAGGTCATTGTCATCCGTAACTATTCCATGTTGTTTTGGGAAAATGAATTCTACGAATGGCTGCAAATGGATTCCACGCAGCCGCACATATCGAATTCCAGTCAATATTCGGTTCAGTAGGACCAGTTGGACCATGTTAGCACAGCCCACTCCATCATGGAGCGACCACCAGCTTGCACAGTACCTTGTCGGAGTTTTGGTCCCTGGTTTTGTGGGGTCTGCGCCAGATTTCGCCGCACTGTCCTAAAGGATACGTGCGTCGTGCGTCCCACTGTGATTTCTGCTTTTATTTCACGCAGTGTTGCTTGTCTCTTAGTACTGACAATTCTACGCAAACGCCGCTGCTCTCGGTCATTAACTGGAGCCTATTGGCCACTGCGCTGTCTATGGTGAGATATAATGCCTGAAATTTGGTATTCGGGGCACACTCTTCACACTGTGGACCTCGGAATACTGTGGGAGGCTGCGAGAACTAAATAGCTTTAACGATTTCCGAAGTGGAATGTCTCATGCGTGTAGCTCCCACTATCATCCAGCGTTCAAAGAATGTTAATTCTCGTCGTGCTGCCACAGTCACGTCTGAAACCTTTTCACATGAATCACCTGAACACTGATGACATCTCCGCCAATGCACTGCCATTTTATACGTTGTGCACGTAATACTACTGCCATCTGTGTATGTAAATATCGCTATCGCATGAGTTTTGTAATCTACCGTCATGATTGACATATATCAGAAGACGTAACTGAACTGCGCATCGGGGAGTGTTTGTGGTAATGGAAGGAAAAGTAAACTGCTTGTTTCAGTAACAGTTGTGAAATGCTTCAGTTGGTCACGACAGGCGGCCCGAGTCCATATTCATATCTGCAATAGTTGGTTTCAATGCAATCTCTGACATTTCTCGTTGAGAGTGATGCCATAACATTAAAATAGGAAAGGGCAATATGTCTGCCCTTACAGAGAAAAAGTAACTGCAAAACTAACTTACCCACACGTCCTTAGCAAATGGTATTCACAAGGAATATGTACCTCCTCTGGTGCAAATAAAACACTAAAGGTATGAACAAGGCTGCAATTCTGCTACTCCATACGTTTTTCAGCTCCAGATTGACCTAAGGCAAATGTTACTCAGCGTGTTCATTGCTTCCTTAATATTTATCTGCGGCGACGATTTCCTATATAACGAACAAAACCCAATTCATTCTCATTAATCATCATTTAAATGCTTTTCAGGATATGTCTTATGTTGTAGCTCAGTGTTTAAAAAAAAAAGACGTTTTTGATTAATCCTGTAAGATATTGAATCGGGGCTATGAGATGGCCTGAGATTCAGAGTTTCTCTTAAGATACCGTTACTGAATTCCGCAATGGCCGTTTGCAGATTGAATTAATAAAACGAGAAAAGAAAAATTATGAGATTTAATATTTATACAGCGAGTTCCTAGTCACGATTTTAAGTAGGCTGTGTAACATTAAGCGTGCGCGTTGTCGCTGCTCCAGTAGGACTTACTACAGGAAGCCTTCATCTGTCAATATAATGGTTCCTAAGGTAGGTCGCTCGGAACAAGGAAGAAGACAACAGCTTAGCTTAGGCGCCGAACATCCATCCTGCGCTCATAAAATGAATTTTATTCACTCATTGTCACAAAAAATCATTCGGAATATTTCATGGAGATAACAAGAAAGTATCGAGTAAATGTAGACGGATAGTTAAGTGCACACCTGGAAGTAAGTGGAACGCTATAGCACTGCAAAACTTGCCCCACAATTCTGTCATTTCCCATCTACACTAGATTCTGTAGCGTCCTGCCCATTCATCTCTTATATAGTGTGCCTAAAGGATGCAGCGTTCCCAAATAGCTAAACAACAATTCAAGCAATCATGTTAATGATTTTTATTACAATAAATTAGATTGACAATACTTAACTTGCGTTTCTGCAATGACATGTCGCAAGCAATTGGCGACATGCAATAATCAATGTCCTTCGCTTTATACAATTTCCATACAAGCAATTAATATTAGGCACAAGTCTCAATATAACAGTTACGATTATGGCTTTTTTAGGCCGGGTCTACTACTGTCCTCTCTTCTAGTGCGCATCTTCTACAGGAGCGGCGCTTATATTCTCCTCGGATAGAGGCCGCTCCCGTCGTGGTGCGCTCATCGTCAGCGTAGTATTTCCTGTCGTCTCTCAGCCTTCTCTGCTCTTGCGTTCTTCACCTTCGTGCCGGCGCTTGTCATTACACCGGAACAGAGTCCATGCCTAAAGTGTTGGGATGGTTCCGAGAGTCCTGCCTACTGGAGAGAAAGCACAGTCTCATCTTACATTAATCAGGAGTACCGTTCCCGACTACTATGGCTGCCTACACCACAAATTAAGAACAAGAGAGTTTTTCTTACTTTTTTTAAGTAGGCCTCCTACATAGCAGAGGTTACAGCTATTTTCTTCCGGCTTAAGGGTACTACAAATTGACATGCTCATTCAACAGCCGCCTTTCGACTTTTGAACGATGCTCAATTGTTATGCCTAAAAGTCAAAAAATGGTTCAAATGGCTCTGAGCACTATGGGACTCAACTGCTGAGGTCATTAGCCCCCTAGAACTTAGAACTAGTTAAACCTAACTAACCTAAGGACATCACAAACATCCATGCCCGAGGCAGGATTCGAACCTGCGACCGTAGCGGTCTTGCGGTTCCAGACTGCAGCGCCTTTAACCGCACGGCCACTTCGGCCGGCCTAAAAGTCATCGTCAGCGTGAGTCTATCGGAATATTCTAGGTGTAATTACTAGGTTGGTGTGGAAAGACGTGCTCACTCGGAGACGCTAATAATAATTTATCGTCTGTAACAATGATTTTCGTCAAGTGTTGTGTCGGCTGATGGCCGTAACTCTATATAGACAAGCGCAAGGCTCTTCACTCTTGTAGCCGTGAGGCTCAACTTTTTGTAGCTCCACGTTAACGGCTAAAGTAGTCATTAGTTAAATAAATAACTGGCCAACAGTCTTCGATACATCATTTTAACGAAACTAGTGTTCCATAGAGCTATAATTTTTATTGATTGGCGACTCCAAACAGTGCTGTATGCACAACGACCATATGATAAATAAAATTAGAAGGAAGGTCAGAATTTGCCGTAATTTTGATGATTTATTAACAGCA
The DNA here is from genome assembly GCF_021461395.2 of Schistocerca americana. Taxonomy (NCBI): domain Eukaryota; kingdom Metazoa; phylum Arthropoda; class Insecta; order Orthoptera; family Acrididae; genus Schistocerca; species Schistocerca americana. Next base: position 839,011,230 of record NC_060130.1, on the reverse strand, counting down.
AAATCTGTTTTCGATCACATAATGATCATCTTCAGTATTTAAGAGTACAAGTTAAAGCTCGTAGGCAGTGGTGTCTAGTTATTAACAGTGTACGTTTTCAAATAAAGTCATTAAAGGATGGTGTGATGGCCCTCAACACGTCCCTCAGATTCAGAGTTGAAATATTAAAAGTTTTTGCTGGTTTCGTTGTCTATGGGCTGGGATGCGTGGATGCCGCGTTACAAGCCAAATACTACTGAGTCTACAGTATACAATATTAGAGTACACATGGATCGGGTGGCCAAAGTTTCCTATCACTCGGCAATTTCGAATGTAACGTAGAAATTTATAAATGGAAGATTGCAATTAAATAAAATCTGCAGGTATAGCGACATTAAATAATGAGTACGATAGTAGAAGTACTTTTGAGAATGTGGTATACTTCTGCAAAACACTTATTGGTGTCGATGGTCGAGCAATTAAATAAAATATAAGTTGAATAACAGGGAAACAATAAATTCCTACTGCACGTAATTAGTTATGAACAACAATATAGCTCGCGAGATATTCACTTCTACACGCACACTACGTCTTCACTGTAGAGCGACGGAAATCTCACAAGTGCACAAGTCGGCACTACGAAGTATTTCTATCTGCCGTGACCACGAGCAAACCGCTCCACACTCTCCAAGACCCTCTCGCGACTGCGCGTACCTCGCGCCGTACTGTCCCGGACTCGTACTGACCAGAACTGCCCTGTACGCTCTCGAAACGATGCTCCTCCCCCACTTCCATACACTTTTGCAACGATCACTGTGATTGGCTAGAGCGCTCCCGCCCTGTCTCCAAGTCACCGCACACTCAGAAATATAATGAAACACATTCGAAATACTTGATTTACATTTGAATAACACGAAATTAAATAAATATTCCCACGGCTGGACCATAAACACGCTCTAACACACATTATTAAATACAAAAACAAGTTAAATAGACATATATCAAAGGAATAGCAAGCAAAAGTAGGACAGTACCGTAACGTCTTTGTGCTTTCTAAAACACAGTAAATAATTGACCCATTTCTTCATGACTAGTATATATCGGATATCAAACAAGATATAGATGAATAAATATATTTATAAGATGCTGCTACCGTTTTTTCGTGTAACTGTGGAGTACTTATGGCCTGACGCGATCGATAGTAATCGGCCACTTTGACCCCCAATAACTCATGTACTATTCAAGTTACATGCCTGTAATTTATATCAATTTCGGTTTACACTAATAGCTTTCTCAAGACACGTCGATCGACGAAATGGGATGAGCCGTTTAGATTTTGGAAATCTATTGCTGGGTGTTACGTGCATGATTTACAGTCAGGTACTATACTTTAAACTAATAAAGATATTGAAACTCTGATTACACCATCAGAATCTTTGAGCAAATAATGGTAACGTACACGTTTCTTTTTGAGGTATCATGACTCACCTGGCTACTATTAATTTCTATACGAACTGTGAAGTGTGTGCCATTAAGGTTTCACAAAGTCCGCTATCTTTGGCTCTCCCAGCGTACAAGTCTCTTTCATTGACACAGTGTCACCAAGGAATTTCAGGCCACGTGCTCCCTGGATCACGTGCTCTGTGCTGCGGCCATTGTGAGGCACCACACGGATGCTAAGGAGCTCAGGCCTGCGATCTTTGATTCTTCCGGCGTACAAGTCTCTTTCATCGACACAGCGTCACCAAGGAAATCCCAGCCACGTGCTCCCTGTATCACGTGCCCCGGCCGTTGTGAGGCACCACACGGATGCTAACGAGCTCGGGCCTGCCGCGTGTCCCGCGCGGCCACGTCACACTGAACTTAAAATATTTCCAGGGCACCACAACTCGCCCGTTACGTGACAGCAGTAAGAGATGCTATGATCGTTTCATAGCTTCTATTACTGCTAATAATTAGACACCAGTGCCTACGAGCTTTAACTTGTACGCTTAAGCACTGAAGATGAGCACTGTGTGATCGAAAAGCGATTTTGCTGTCAATAAATCATCAAAATTACGGCGAATGCTGACCTTCCTTCTGATTTTAGTTATAATTTTTGGTTGGCATTTAAGTGGAAGGTCACTGTGTCAGATGTGAGGTTTCCAACTGTGCAATATTTTTCTGCATTGTAGGATACTAAATTAAAAATAATTCAGCGAAAATGTGAACTTAGACAGCATAGAATGGTAAAATTTGAGTCTACTGCAAACAAAACAGTTGAAATTCTCCAATATTTTACTCCTTATACTACTTGAAATAGATGACGTCAACCACGACATCTGAAAGGCATGAACGTCTCATTTAAAGGAGGATTTTAATTCTCTCTAGTTTTTAAATTCATGAATTGTCGTCTACCGGCTGTTTCACAAATGTCGTTGCTAAGTGCAAGTATTTTATAAGATACACATGCTGTGCTGTGGGCGATTGGAATGGCTGAACATGAACACACTTGGTATGCCGCAATATCGGTGTAGACACTTTTATCGTTCCAAGATGACCGTTTTCAACAGTCTTATGCTCCCATCATCTGATGTAGCTGAAAATATAAATACAACAAGGAGTGGAGGGAGGCTACAGTTCATATCACGTATTGCATAAAATGTACAAAATTCAACATACTTTGTGGAACTTGTTATAAAATTTGCTTATTACATTATACTTTGACTTCATGTAATGTAACAAGCAATTTTGTAACTAATTCCGTAAGGAATATGGAATTTTGTATATTTTATGTAATCCGTGATATGAATTGTAGTCTGTGTCCACCACCCTGCCCGTTATTATCTTTATGTTTCCCCCTAGATCAGATTATGGCAGCATCAGACTATTGAAACCGGCCATCTTGGATCCATAAAAGTGTCTACACTGCGATCTCGTCGTACAAAGTCTGTTCGTTTTTAAGTGCAAGTAAATGAAGTCAGCTATCATGTAACATCCTCTTCGCTTAATTTATTGTTAATGTAATCGACGAATAATTGAAGATTCCCGATATTAACTTGAAATATATTCCACAGGTAAGGGAAGAATTTAATAATTTGACTGATTTTGATCAGCTGGTGTAGGCTCTGTACGAGAATCTCGTGACAGTCCTCTGAACTTTTATGTAAACAAACCCTCACATTTTCTGTAACCTAATTTAATTACCGTTATGTAAACAAACTCCGTACTTGTGCAAACGTTTTGTTTATTTAGCACGTCATTAATGAATTGTCAATAAATGTCATGATAACGGTAATTATTAGTCAATAACGTTCATGATACCTGCCGTAATCTACAGGCAAGATGGCTCCTAGTACGTGTAGTTCCATCAGCTGGAGAGTGAATGTAAGAAGCGACACGAGCCTGCAGACACACACAGCTTCTACTAAAATTGCGGCAGCGCGGCTGGCGTACCAGACCGGGAGTCCTCTGTCCACTCCACGGCTCCTTGTTCCGCCACAGCTGCCCACTTCCAGCATTCGTACTCGAGGAAGCCATCCCGAGCTCTGTGGACGAGCAAAACAGCCAATTTGCAGACCTCTGCAAGTGAAGACCGAAAGGTTGTACCGTAGTCCAGAATCCGCATTAAACATGATATCCCTTCATACCAACTGGGGCAGAGGTGGTTTAGGCGGGGCCACGACGGAGGCGCTAGTCACTGCAAACAGAAACTGTGTGACCAGAAAGCTATCTTACATAAGGTACTTTATTTTACGTAATGAGCCAATGCTCAGTTAACTTCACAGGACGTTTCTCTTAATTTCATCTTGAGACGTTAAATGTTTTGGTGTTGATTTCCTGTTTCGCTGTATTTGACCCTCTCGGAATGGTAAAGTTCGATAATTTCGCTATTTTCCGCTGATTGCCATCTCCTCTAGCTTTCACGAAAGGTACATATCTGGGTTCGAACCCCAGTCCAGCACAAAAATATTATTTTCCTTTCAAGGTCTATCATATGCACTCCGAACTACTAATGAATAATAATTTCCATTCTTCATGTCTGTTCGTGTGTTGTCAACAGTCTCAAAGGGTACAGGAAAAAAAGACGAGAATCGACCAAGCAACAGTCGGTATTGTAGTTGTAAATTGTCGTGGCTGTGTTGGAAAAGTACCAGAGCTTCAAACGCTGATGAAAAGCACTGATGCTGAAATCGTTATAGGAACAGAAAGCTGGCTAAGGCGGGAGATAAATTCTGTCGAAATTTTTACGGAAGCGCAATCCGTGTTCAGAAAGTGGTGGTGTGCTTGTGTCTATTGGTAGTAGTTTATCTTGTAGTGAAGTTGAAATAGATAGTGCCTGCGAATTACTATGGGTAGAGGTTATACTCAATAGCCGTACCACAATAATAATTGGCTCCTTCTACCGACCCCCCGACTCAGATGATATAATAGCTGAACGGTTCAAAGAAATCTTCAATCTCGTTGCAAATAAGTACCCCACTCATACAGTTGTAATTGGTGGAGACTTCAATCTACCCTCGGATTTGTTGGCGAAAATACATGTTCAAACCCGGTGGTAGACAGAAAACATCTTCCGAAATTGTACTAAATGCTTTCTCTGAGAATTACTTTGAACAATTAGTTCATGACCCCACACGACTTGTAAATGGTTGCGAAAACACATTTGACCTCTTAGCCACAAATTGTCCTGGTCTAACAATGAGCGTCATGACGGATACAAGCGTTAGTGAAAATAAGGTCATTGTAGCGAGGCTCAAAATCATATCCACCAAAACCACTAAAGATAAACGCAATATATATATCTGTTTAAACCAGCAGATAAAAATTCGCTTGATGCCTTCCTAAGATAGAGTCTCCATTCTTTCCAAGCTAAATATGTAAGTGTAGACCAGATATTGCTCAAATTCAAAGATACAGTATCTACAGCAATAGATAGATTCATACCGCATAAGTTAATAAGAGACGGGACTGATCCACCATGGTATACAAAAAACGTGAGAACACTGTTGCAGAAGCAACGAAATAACCATGCCAAATTCAGAAGATCGTAAAACCCTGAGACTGGCTAAGTTTCACGGAAGCTCGAAATTTAGTGCCAACGTCAATGCGAGATGCTTTTAACAGTTTCCACAAGAAACATTGTTTCAAAATATGGTAGAAAACCCAAAGAGATTCTGGTCGTACGTAAAGTAAACCAGTGGCAAAAACAGTCAATATCGTCACTACGTAATAGCGATGGAAATGTTACCGATGATGGTGCCACTAAAGCGGAGTTATTAAATACAGTTTTCCGTAATTCCTTCACGAAAGAAGACAAAGTAAATTTTCCAGAATTCGAAACCAGAACAGCTGTTAGCACGAGTGACAAAAAGTTAGACATCTGAGGTGTTGCGAAACAACTCAAATCACTTATTCTCATGAAGTAATGAGTGCTGTCGACAAGCGATCTCAGATCGATTCCATATTCCTAGATTTCCAGAAGGCATTTGTTACCGTTTCTAGCAAGCGACTATTAATCAAATTTTGTGCATATGGAGTATCGTCTCAGTAGTGTGACTGGATTCGTGATTTCCTCTCAGAGAGGTCACAGTTCGTAGTGATAGACGGTAAATCATCGAGTAGAACAGAAGTGATATCTGGCGTTCCGCAAGGTAGTGTCATAGGCCCTCTGCTGTTCCTGATTTACATAAATGATCTACGTGATAATCTGAGCAGCCGTCTTCGGTTGTTTGCAGATGACGCTGTAATTTACCGTCTAGTAAAATCATCAGACGATCAATTCCAATTACAAAATGATCTAGAGAGAATTTCTGTATGGTGCGAAAAGTGGAATTTGCAAGAAAGAAAAGTGCTAAAAAAATACGATAAATTTTGGGAATACGATAAATCACACAAACCGAACGGGTGTCTATTCGACTAAATACCTAGGAATTACAATTACGAGCGACTTAAATTGGAGAGACCAGATAGATAATATTGTGCGGAAGGCGAAACAAAGACTGCGCTTTGTTGGTAGAACACTTAGAAGATGCGACGAACCCACTGAAGAGACAGCCTACTTTACACTTGTCCGTCCTCGGCTGGAATATTGCCTCGTGGTTTGGCATGCTTACCACGTAGGTTTGACGGAGGACATTGAAATCGTGGAAAGAAGGGCAGCTCCTTTCGTGTTATCGCGCAGTAGGGGTGAGAGTGTCACTGATATGATACGCGAGTTGGGGTGGCAGTCACTGAAACAAAGGCGGCTTTCTTTGCGACGAGATTTATTTACGAAATTTATATCACCCACTTTCTCTTTCGAATGCGAAAATATTTTGTTGGCACCCACCTACGTAGGGAAAAAAGATTATCTTAATAAAATAATAGAAATCAGAGCTCGAACGGAAAGATTTAGGTGTTCCTTTTTCCCACCTGCTATTCTAGAATGGAATGGTAGAGAAGTAGTATGAAAATAGTTCGATGAACCCTCTGCCAGGCACTTAAATGTTAATTGCAAAGTAACCATGTAGATGTAGATGTAACTGCCGTTATTGCTAGTCAAACATGCGCACATCTCACTACTGGTGGACAAACAATTATTATCAAACGTCCATAAGTGTATAGAATTCCACTGCGTTAGGTATCGGTTACGAAACATAGCGAGGCAAAAAAAGTATCACTAATTCTGATTCAAACATCTCGCTGCTGGTGAAAAAATTCGATACCTAAAATTTGACTTTACTTAGTTAACCATCCGATGACGTGCTGGGTTCGAATCTCCGTCACAAAACCTTACATCACGGAACTTCAATTTTAAACACATCCACGCTTAGTTACGTGTGAATGAAAGTATATCAGACACCTTTCGAAGTTAATTAACGGGGAAATAATTGTATTCGTAGGATTCGAGTTCATTAGAAAATTTTTTATCATTTGCTTTCAAGTTCAGGTTTCTAAACTGATATCGGTGGAAACTTCGATATTTCACATCTCTTTCTGGCTAGTCAGCAATTTAAACACGTGAACATATAACTGCTCATGAGTGCAGTGCAGTAAAATTACAGATTATGCGCGGTAAACACTGAGGTTTCCATAGATTTCTTGCCGCTATTAGATCAAAGATGTAGTATATCATCAGCAAGTAGTTTAACGTCTAAGTACAACAAAGCCACGGAAGCTCCGTCATGGAGAAGGCAGTGACGTTAAATTCTTGTGATGAAACACCTATAAAAAGGCCTGATAGTCATTATTGCCGCCTTTTCTCCTTGATTGCTTCGTTAAAGGGCGGGGAACCCGTGTCAGTCAGCGGGACAGTACTTAGATTGGACTTTATCGTGTTAAGATTCACGATAAACTGTTACAATACTACGGAGATTAAAAGTGATGTAGTGTACGATCTCTGACTGTTGGTAGCAACGGAGTATTAAGTGCTAGATTGGAACTTTACGGACATATAGACGACAGAAACTCAAATTATCGGCTGATACGAGTGAATTCAGAGGTACCGGTATTCAGATATTAACGTGTGGACTTTTGAAAGTGTCGTGTGGCGTTAGTTGCGAATCTGGGCATAGGGCGCGTGCATATCGGCATTTGCGGACTATTTAGATTCCTCCAGGCTAGGAACCTTTTAAAAAGACCATCATCCATCACCATCTTAATCCTTGAATATAGAGTGGAAGTGAAATACAAGACGGTTTTACTTATTTCATTTACCTAGTACTAATCAGTGAAGGTTTTACGGAACCAAAGCTATTCAGCAGTGAGTCAACACCATCTAGCGGAAAGCGTAGGCATTAACTAACACGCTAACAGAAGTGAACGTTCACGTGTTTTACGGACTGCTCAATATGAACTTTTGTGACTCTTGAACGTCCCCACTCCCTCCGAAAGGTGGCGCAGGCTGTCTTAATCATAAAAGGGGAGAGTTTCAGCCGGACAAATTACTAAATAAAAGCGATATTTACAAGACTCGCAGTAATAGCAGAACACAAGGCCCGCACCTCATCGCAGAATCGTCGCTGTCACGTCGGGAAGTAAAGACGGAAAACCTACCGACGATACATATCTATGACCCATCAGCCTTACCTCGGTATCCAACACCACTCCTGATGTAGTCCTTGCCTCTCCCAACCTTGTTGGGCGCATCACCGCGGATGTCCTTGACCTCATTGGCAGTGACCATGCTCCTGTCCTCCTCACTATCTCTAACGGTCGCCATCCCCGCCACACTCCTCGCCCTGACGTCCCTCCTAAACTTGTCCATGCTTACTCCCGTGCCAACTGGGATGCCTACCGGGATTCCATTCACACCCAGGTTGACAGCCACGACCTTACCCTCCAGTCTCCTGATGACATCTCTCGCACTGCTGCCTTCCTGCACCAGACCTTGTCTGACGCCGTCGCCACCCATATCCCCACCAAAGCCATCCACCCTCACCGCCCTGCCCTGCCTCCACAGGCCGTCCTTCTCCTTCGGGAGTCCCGCCGCCTCTACCGCTCTTTTCTCCGCACTCGTGACCGGGATACACTTACCCGCCACCGGCAATTACAGCGACACATCCGCAACCTGCTTGTTGCGAAGAAACGCCGAGCCTGGCGCCAGACATGTACACACCTCAACACCACGCTCCCCATCAACTCTTCCAAGTATTGGTCTGCTTTCCACCGCCTTACTGGGAACCGCCCCACCCCCCAGTACCCTCTCCTCCTTAATGACCGTCCCTTTCCTGACAACCTCAGTAAGGCCAACCACTTTGCCTCCCACCTCTCTGATGTTTTTTCCATCCCAGATCATCCCCACTTTGATTATTCCCTCTTCCCTGATGTCGTGGACCGTACGGATACCTCTGTTCCTCCCCTTGCTCCTAGCTTCCAGTACTTGGGCCACACCCCACCATCTGCACTTAACACTCCCATCACTACACAGGACATCAGCCTCACACTCCGCACTAAACGCAACACTGCTTCCGGCCACGACTGCATTACCTACCGCCACCTCAAACACTGCCCTCCCTCCTTCCTTTCCCTCCTTGCCGCCCTCTACAATGTCATCCTTGCCACTGGCTTCTATCCCGACCTGTGGAAAACCTCCCATATCCTGATGTTCTCCAAACCCAATAAGCCTCCATCTGATGCCTCTTCCTATCGTCCTATCTGTCTCACGTCGGTGTTCAGCAAGCTCATGGAATCCATCCTTTCCCGGCGCATCCATCTCCACCTCCACCAAAACCACCTCCTCCCAAACACCCAATGTGGCTTTCGACCTTCCTTCTCTGCTGATGACCAACTCCTCCGCCTCACTCATCTCCTCTCCCTCCAGCTTAACTCCCGTCGCTCCGCCATTTTTGTCTCACTTGACCTTGAAAAGGCCTACGACCGTGTCTGGCATCCCGGTCTCCTGTTTAAACTCCAAACCTACGCCCTTCCTATCAACTACATCCGTCTGGTGGCCTCCTTCCTCTCCCGCCGCCCCTCCTACGTTACCATCCATCATGCCAATTCCCGCACCTTCTACCCCTCTGCCGGTGTGCCCCAGGGCTCTGTCCTCTCCCCTCTCCTCTACCTCCTGTACACGGCCGATATGCCCCAACCCCCCCCTCCAGTGCACCTCTTGCAATATGCTGATGACACCGCATTCCTCGCCCTCGCTCCTACCCTCCAACGGTCCCAACGCCTTCTCCAGAATCACCTTGACCTTTTTTCTGCATGGTGTAACCAATGGCTCCTGAAACTAAATCCTTCCAAGACCCAGGCAATCATCGTAGGTCGTACCACTCGCTCCTTCCGGCTCCTGGATTTCTCCCTTACTGTCTGCGCACGTCCTGTCCGTCTCACCCCCACCCTCACCTACCTTGGCCTCACCATTGACTGTCACCTCACCTGGATCCCTCATCTCCGATCCATCCAATCCAAAGCCCACAACCGCCTCCGCCTCCTCAAACTCCTCTCTGGCCGGACATGGGGGTTGCACCCCTCCACCATCCTCCACACCTACAAATCCTTAATCCGTCCCATCCTCTGTTATGCCAGTCCTGCCTGGATATCTGCCCCCCCCAAATTCTATCAGTCCCTCCAGATCCTTGAGCGTCATGCACTCCGCCTCGCCTTTCGTATCCGCCTCCCGTCCCCCACGCGGATCCTCTATGATCTCATTCCTTTCCCCCATCTGCTCCTCTTCCTCGAACATATCCGCATCCTCTACACCTCCCGCCGTCTTGAACCCCCTCACCCCCTGGTTGCTCCTCTCCTCTCCCATCCTTGCCCCCTGCCACGTCTTCACCGTTGTGTCCCCCCTACCCTCCATCTCTACACCCTCCATCTCCTTTCCCAAGGTGGCTTCCGTCAGCTCCCCCTCCCGGATGATGCCCTCTCTCCCTCCATTTATCCTTCCTATCAACTCTGATCCTCCCTCCCCCTCCTTTCCTCTGTCCTTTCCCTGGGCTCCCTCTTCCCCCCCCCTTCCGTCCTGTTTCCTCCCCACTACGGCTCTCCCTACCTCCCTTCTCCCCCCAGTCCTTTTGTATTCCTCTTCTCTGCCTACCCCCCTCCCTGTCGCGTCTGCCCCCTACCCATCTTATGGGTCCTCATCCTCCATCAGCTCCTTTCCCGGTTCCCCCCCCCCCCCTTCGCTTTTACTCTCCTTTCCCCCCTTTTTTGTTTTCCCATCTCCTGTCCAGTTTCCCCCCACCTGCTCTCGACTGTGGTGTCACCTTTGCCGACTTTTTCGTGCTGTGTTCTAGTGCCTATTCAGTGTTGTGTTGCGAACAGAAACCATGCTGTCGCTGGGTGTGAATTTTATATACTTTGCGAACGGAATCCAGACTGTCGCCGTGTTTTTTAACTGTCTATTGTTTTCCCTGTCTGCTCCGTATGTATTTTTATTCGCTTCATCATCCCTCTGTTGCTTGTTTTAATTTCCCCATTTTCTTTTCACCTTGTTACTCACTAAGTCCCCAATTTTATCGCCTGTTTTTTTTTTTTTTTTTTTTAATTGTTATTTATTCTCCTGCTCTTTGTCAGAAAATCTGTAGGCTGCAGAGCGGCGTCCTAAGCTGCTGCCAGCCCGCCCCCCTTTGGGGGGAATTGAAATTCAATAAAGAACAAAAAAAAAAAAAAAAAATTACCTCGGTCTTCAGCAAGGTCCTGGAATCTATCCTCACCCGACGCATCCACCAGCATCTCCGCCAGCACCGCCTCCTTCCCGTTACCCAGTGTGGCTTTCGGCCGTCCTTCTCATCCGACGACCTTCTCCTTCACCTCACTCATCTCCTTTCCGAACAGCTTAATTCCCTTCGCTCCGCAATCTTCCTCTCCCTGGGCCTCGAACGTGCTTATGACCGCGTATGACATTCCGGTCTCCTCTTCAAGCTCCAAACCTTCGCCCTTCCCATTAACTCTGTCCGTCTGATCGGCTCCTTTCTCTCCCGCCGTCCTTCCTATGTCACCATCCATAACACGGATTCCTACACCTTTTTCCCCTCCACCGGTGTGCCCCAAGGCTCCGTCCTCTCCCCCCTTCTGTACCTTTTGTACACGGCGGACATGCCGCCGCCGTCACCCCCCCGTCCACCTTCTCCAGTTTGCCGATGGCACCGCCTTCCTTGCCCTTGCCCCCACCCTGCAGCGCTCCCAACACCTTCTCCAATCCCATCTTGACCGGTTCACCACTTGGTGCAACCAGTGGTTGCTCAAGGTCAATCCCTCCAAACCGCAGGCGATCATTGTAGGCAAAACCACCCCTTCCTTCCGCCTCCTTGATTTCTATCTCACCATCTATGGCTGTCCAATCGCCCTCACTCCCACCCGTAAGTACCTTGGCGTCACCCTCGACTGTCGCCTCTCCTGGACTCCCCACCTCCGGACAATCCAAGCCAAGGCACGCTCCCGACTCAGTCTCCTCAAGCTCCTCTCTGGCCGCACGTGGGGTCTGGACCCCTCCACCATCCTCCACACCTATAAATCCCTCATCCGCCGTATCCTTTGTTATGCCCATCCAGCTTGGATCTCCGCCCCCCCCCCTACCTTTTACAAATCCCTCCAAATCCTTGAATGCCATGCTATCCGCCTCGCCTGTTGCATCCGTCTCCCCTCCTACATGCGGATCCTGTACAATCTCATCCCCTTCCCCCACCTCCTCCTTTTCCTTGAAAGGATACGGATCCTGTACACCTCTCGTAAACTCGATCCTCCTCACCCGCTAGTCTCCCCGATCCTCTCCCAACCCCGCCCGCTGCCACGCCTGTATTCCCACGTCCCTTCCGGTCTCCATCTCTCCACCCTCCTTACCCTCTCCCAAGGTGGCTTCCGCCAGCTCCCCCTCCCTGATGATGTCCTCCTCCCCTCTATCTACCCCTCCTATCAACTTTGATCCTCCCCCCCTTCCTGTGTCCTTTCCATTAGGCACCCTCCCTCCCTTCCCTTCCCTTCCCTTCTCTTTCCTTTCCCCCTTCCTCTCCCCTCTTCCCCCGGGCTTCCCCTCCCCCTTCCTCCCTCCCCCTCTCTCCTCTGCGCCGGCCGAAGTGGCCGTGTGGTTAAAGGCGCTGCAGTCTGGAACCGCAAGACCGCTACCGTCGCAGGTTCGAATCCTGCCTCGGGCATGGATGTTTGTGATGTCCTTAGGTTAGTTAGGTTTAACTAGTTCTAAGTTCTAGGGGACTAATGACCTCAGCAGTTGAGTCCCATAGTGCTCAGAGCCATTTGAACCATTTCTCTCTCCTCTGCCCATGGCATCTCTGCTCTCCCATCTCCCATTCCCCTCCTCCTCCTCCTCCACCTCCACTCTTGGCAGGTCCCCGGACTCGTACACGCTCAGTAAACATTCGCGCGCCGGAGATCGTCGACGTCAGCGTTTCGTGTGTGTGCCTTCGTTTGTGTGTAACGTTGTTCGCCGTCACGCCACCACCGTTCACTTGCCGTCGCCATCATCCATGTTCTGTGCACCGTGTCGCCTAGTGTTAGTGCTGTTTCTCGTCCAACGTGAACGGCTCCATGTTTTTTCGATTTTTAGTGTCTACATTTTTTTACCCACCGTTTTGACTGTCTTCTCTGTGCCACCTTTATGTGCTACTTGTTGTCAAACTCGAGGCTGAAGAGCGGCGTATTGTGCTGCTGACAGCCCGCCTTTGTATAAGGTGTTTAAAATCACAATAAAGAAAAAAAACATATCTACGACCAGACGTCGACGTGGAGTACCGAAAAAGGGAACCACAAGAGAGTTGGGGATGCTTCAAAATGGCGCCCTGAACGTGGGGCCCCAAGTAAGGAGAAGATAGAATTAAACCGGCACGGGAAAGAAGAAACAGAAGAAGGAACGAGTTATCTGTGAGAAGATAATTCACTAACAAACAGTGGCGCCAATCTTTGAGTTAAACCTGCCTGTCCGAGGACCAGATAATCAATAAATTGGAAAGGTACACGAACCAAGTTATTGTAATCTTGTGTGTGTTACATAACATTTGTTGGAATTAATAACAGTGACTAATTTTGTTTGTGGGTGACCTTTATCTGAGAATACCAATGTTTAAGGTCGAGTGAACAACCTGGAACGTGAATACGAGTGCAGGAACAAGGTACTGTAATCGTTATCCAACGACTTGGCTGATTATTTGAAGTAATTGCGTAGTGTCGTTGACTAGCAGTACAACTCATTCCTATACTTGTCGTAGATCAGACATTGTGAATGTACTAGTATGAGGTATTGATTTGATTTCCCAACCACCGCGCCTGTTGTTATGTTAAGTGTATGTTTTAGGAGTGTGATTAATTTTTTTGTAGTCAGTGTGTGTCATTATGTTAAAAAGGCTTTATATGTTAAGATGAATGGACGACTTAGAGGAGAACGGGAGCGATAGGAATGTGGATCGGAATGCGCGAGGTGGTGATTCTATGAGTGTTGGATCAGTAGAACGTGTGAATGTTAATGCAAGGGAGCTAGAATCTGTAGATCGCGTTACTGCAATGGAGAGGAATGTGGATTCTGGCCGGGGGGGGGGGGGGGGGGGGTGACGGAAGGGACTAGTTCTTGCCCGACCATAGCGGATAATCTCAATACCCGAGATGAAACTCATAGTGGACAGATACCGAAAAGTAGAACCAGCACTGAGAGTAATAGTCTGGAGGACATGATACGTCAAATTATGCTTCAACAGGGCGTTATAGATAAAGAAAGGGAAGTACGAGAAGCGGAGAAGGGAAAAGAAAGGGAAGCTAGAGAACGAGAGAAAGAAAAAGAAAGGGAAGATCGTGATAAGAGTAGAGACGACCTGTTAGCAAAATTTTTAGAACAGCAGCAGGAAAGGGGCGAATCATTTAAAATGAGACTTAATGATATTATTCAAGCGCTCGAACGGCGCTATAATCAATTTAAGGAGCGTGTAGAGGAAAGAGTTATCGGAGTGGAAAACCGGGTAATAAAGGTTTCTGAAATGCAAGCTAAAATCAACGAGACTGTAGAGGAAATTAACGAAGAGCTAGTAAATATAAAATTAGATCAAAACCAAACGAGGGAAAATGTATCAGTTTTAACGCAGAAGTTTCAAAAATTAAATAATTCGACAAGAGAAGGAGTCAAGGAGTTTCTAACTGAACAGTCAGATAAATTTAAAACGGAAACGGCTCAGGGGCTAGAAACGAAAAACGATGAAGTTTAAAAGGTAGTAATACAGGCTTTAACGGAAGGAAAACCATCTATATTGGATAAGGTAAATAACGCTAGCGAACCTGATTTTGTGGAAAGATGTACAGATGAATTTAAATCGACTAAAGACTCGATCGTGGCAGAGATTATGAATGTGCGCGTTGAAACAGACAAAGTCACCGAATGCTTTGAATTTCCGAATCACAATAGTAATAAACGATTGAACACTGACCGACTGCGAGAGAATGTTAGTGAAGGTAGGAGAGTACAATTCAATGTTCATCCTGCTACTGAAAATCGCTGTTTGAGTCTAGATCCTGATAGGTATCACGAGTCGTGTTATTCGTTGTGTGATAGGACGAAGGTAGAGAATAACATCTTTAAATCCTGGCAATTTCACATCTTTGATGACGAGAAGTGATCCATACACCCAGTGGTGTTCATTAGGTCGTTCAGGAATATAGTCCCAAGAGGTTGGACGGAGAAGGACAAATTACAATTTATTGCGTCCAAAACGGTAGGAAAAGTAGCAGTTTGGGTGGGCGAAGTAGCTGAGAATTATCATACGTGCGAGGAATTTGAAAAGTTATTCGTAGCTAAATACTGGTCAAAGAGTAGACAGAGTCACTTACGCAATGAAATTTATAATCCCGAGTATTATAACCCCAAAAAAAGGGTAGTTTGAGAAAATACTTTGAAAAAATCTCAACAAAATCCATTACTGGAATGAAGCAATGTCACATAGAGAGGTACTGCGTATCCTGATTGGAAAATTACCGATCAGTACTAGAGAAAAGTTAATTAACGTGCCAGATGAAGAGTTAGAAAATTTCTTCTCAGTAATAGAGACGATAGACGTAATGTACGAAGACGTAAAGCATTTAGGGCAGTATAATTGTGGTAGCTGTGGATTTAATGTTAATTCTGTAAGTAATTTTGCCAGTAGTCATTATTGCAACGGCTGTTGCAAGGATAATAGATCTGATAATGGTCGTAATAACAACGGAAACGGAAAGGGGAATTTTACTAGGAGAAGCAACCAAACGAATAGTTTCAACGGATATGGCTCGAACAATCGATATAATGGGAATAATAATAGTGGGAATGTTAATACCAGTAACCGGAAAAGGAAGTTTGAAGGGAATTCAGTGAATATTGGTGAACAGAGAGCAGTAAGGTGGAATAATTCAGCACCGACTCCTTGGAAACAACCGTTAGGAAATATACCAAGTGGTAATCCCGGAAATAGAATGGTACCGGAGCAAAGAGCACCAGAGACTAGGCCATATGTCAACAGTAGTGAATGGGGTAATCAAAATCACGATGTACGGGTCGTAGTGGTCGAGGAGTAAGCAGGTACATCAAGTCAATCACCAACAATCTTAGCCCTGTCTATGTAAGCCTTCCGACACGGACTGGTGATGGGCAGGGGGGCGAAATGAATTCAACCATTCCAGCATTGAGGTTTAATAACGGCGTCGACATTAGAAAGGAATTATTAGATATACCAACAAAGAAAGCTCCATTAACGCATCAGGTTATACAGGTCATCATAAAGGGGAACATTTGCGGAAGAGATATTGATATTCTGATAGATACCGGAGCTACCGCGTGTGTCATGAGCCGCAATTTGTTCGATTAACGTGGGAAAACGGAAGCTTTACCTATGTTACCAGTATCTAATTGTGTGGTGTCAGGTGCTGTAGGAGCCCGTTCAGTACCCGTCAAACTTCAGACCATTGTAGAGATAGATCTAGAGGGACATAAATTGAACGTAAATTGTTTAATCGCCACAGGACTATCGTATGATTCCATTTGGGGTTGGAATTTATTAAGGGATCACAAGTCAATACTGATCCTTAATCAAGGAACGTGTTCTCTAGTACTTGACGACCAAAGAGTAGAAATTAAATTTATAGAGAGGGTCGAGCTTACCGGAAAGTGTTCCCATAGTTTTCAGGTAATCACTGAGACATCTCACATGATCGAAGATTGTAATAGATTAAACCAGCTATGTTATTTGAGTGCTCAAGAAACGGTGGATATAAAACAAGCCATTAACGATAAGGTTAATAAATCCCAGTATTTGTCTGAAAATCAAAGAGTAGAACTCAGCGAGGTTTTAATAAATAATATAGAAGTGTTTGCTACTAAACCAGGCATAATTAAAGATTTTATATACAAGCTTGAAGTGTATCCCCACCAAACGTACTGTCGAGCGTCGTATTCTGTAACATCATCAAAAAAGGAGTTGGTAGCGATAGAGATAAAGAAAATGTTAGAGTGAAAGATTATTGAACCCTCCAATTCATCATACAGTTGTCCGGTAGTTCCAGTTATTAAATCTGACGGGAGTGTTAGACTAGTTTTAGATGCCCGCAACATTAATAAAATAGTAAAACCCGTAATGACAAGACCTGAGAATTTAGAGGAAATGTTACAGAGATTTCACGAAGTAAAGATATTATCTTCAATTGCCCTCAGAATTTCATATTGGCAGGTCGTGATTTCAGAAGATTCTCGAAAGTATACAGCATTTATTTTCGCCGGACGCAGTTATCAGTTTAGGGTCTTGCCATTCGGAGTCAACATCACTGGAACAATTTTTATCACGGCCCTGGATACGGTCCTAGATCCCGAATTATTACAATCTGTGACCACTTACGTGGACGATCTGTTGATAGCAACCCAAACTTGGGAGGAACTCCTTGAATTGTTGAAGAAAGTATTTGAAAAATTTAAAGAATTTTTTGTAACGGTTAACTTGAACAAGTCTAATTTTGGAAAGAATAAAATCAAATTTTTAGGTCACATGATAACTCCGCAAGGAATAATGCCAAATCCTAAGAAACTTGACGTAATTAGAAAATTGACATATCCTAAGGAAATGAGACAACTTAAAGCGTATTTAGGTATGGTGTCGTTCTTTCGTCGATTTTTACCTAATAAGATATTAAACGACGAAAGTTTGTTGAGGTTATTGCGAAAGAACGTACCATGGATGTGGTCTGTCGAATGTACAGCCAGTTTCAAAAGGATACGTAGCACTTTGTTGAATGCTAAAATGCTTGCACACCCTGACTTGAATACAACATATAGTATAATGTCCGATGCGTCTGCTACGGGCATCAGCTCTATGCTTTTCCAAAATGATGAGGGCGACAATTTAGATAATATTTCCATTATAGGAGTTGCAAGTCTGATTCTAAGTAGTTGTGAGAGAACATATACAGCACCCGAGATAGAAATATTGACTATTGTCTGGTCGCTGTACAAATTCCGTTATTTCGTCTACGGACGTAGGATAAACATCTATACTGATCATAAAGCACTGTCCTTTATGATGAACTGCAAATTATTACATAGTAGACTACTTCGGTGATATCTATTGCTACAAGAGCAATTATATTGACATCAAATATATCAGTGGCAAATCTAACGTCATAGCAGATGCTTTATCCTGATTGACACCTGGTTTGAGTGAATGTACTGAAATATCTCAAGCTGTAACAACAATAACGCTGTATTTTATACAAATAATATTTTTTTCTGATTTTTCGATAAATTAGTGTAATTGACGTTCCGATTTCATTTCTTTTTTTTTTTTTTGTTTCATGCCATTATGTTAAAGAAACTGTAAACAATTTTCGATGTGAGTATTAATGATTATGTCAAATTTCAAGCAATATTGTAATTGAATTGAAGTGTAACAACTGTTGTAACTGTTGTAAGATGTTAAAGTGGTAGTTGTGGGTCTGGTCCACACGTAGGCAATGTATTAGGATATGTAGAATGCAAAACCTCGGGTGAATACCCGGCTTGTAAGGGAGCGGTAAAAGGTGGATGGCAGGCGAGCGCGGGAAAATGCACACGGGCGCTGCACTGCATAACGGGCTCAGCAGTAGTAGTCGGAGTTGGGCATTGGTCTGAGCAACACGTTCTGGATCGAGGAGGCTCTCCTGGAAGACGTAGTTTCATTGAGCCTCGGATATGCCGTTCCGACGCCTATACAGCATGGGAAAATTCCATAGGCACTAAATGGAAAAGTATTGCTACACTATGAAGAAGTAAAGTGCCGATACATCAAGAGCCATTGCTGTGGTCGTATGTGTGCTCTGTGCCTCGTCATCTCGCCGTCCGCCAACCGCCACATCGATGCAAACGGGTTGAAACTTTTAGTACTGTATTCGTGTGGACTAGTGTTACTTTTGTTCCATACTGTTCAATAACAAATTTTACCAGAACAGTCCTATCATTTAATTATCCTCACAACTAACCTAGACAGGGTCCATTCCAAATGTTGCGCAATCCGAGTGTCCCGAAATGAAGAATTAAAGTTTATGTTAATAATAATTACCTGCAGACCTAGCTATGTTAGAATGATGTTTAAAGAACTTTTTTTGTTAATGAACTAATAGACGAATAACAAAGGTCTGACAAAGTTGGAAGATAATTTTGATATTGATTTAGTAATGAAGCTTAATTATTTCGAGACAGATATAATGGTATTTAAATGAGTAGGAAATAAGACAAAAAGAGTAGTAAATCATACATTGGAAATCTTGAGGGCATAATGATTTCAGTAATTAATTGTTTTAATATAGTGATCATAACAGTTTCAGGGTCCCCTCCCCCCCTTTATATTCATTTGAATTCTGAAGTGTTCTAAACTGATTTGACCAGCAAAGTCAAAGCCAAAATAGAAATCAAAATTTATCAGTGTTTTACCTTTATCAAAATTGACATTGTGTGTGTGTTTCGAAAGTGCTATTTCTAGGGTAACCTATGCCCGATTTTAATCAGATCAATAGACAGTACGAAGTTTTGTAGTAAACATTATAGTGTAATGTTATGTATTTATGGTTTATCCATATTAGTACAGAAAGTGAAATTATCAGTTCAGTAGATTTTCTGGTTCTAAAATTTACCATATTATGCAGTGTTATTACGTGTTGTTTTGTATGAACGTACATCAACTTGTACAGGGAAGAAACTCAGTTAATGCCTAATTAGGCTGGCGACCGTATTATTAGCAAATTGGTAGCATATTCTGTGTTGTTTCTTGTCCGTCCTGAAGTGTAGTTGCATTTCGGACTTGTTTGACGTATCGTTGTTATTACAGAGTGGGTGTAAGTCTGATTTGCCACCATTCAGGTACACGCGGTCAATCTCTATACAAAAATTCGGTCTTGTAAGGTGAACCCCACTCACCGTAGTACAGGCTTTAATGAGTATCGTGTGCCCCACGCGCACGTTACAAGTGGCTCCCCGTGACAGGACATCCAGTTGTTGTCGGTCACAAATTAATGCGAATACCGAACAGTGGATTTTCAGTGGCACGTATTGCAATAATATTTAGTAAAGTAAATAGCAGTGAACGTCAAGTACGGTGGAGAGGTGTAATTTGCATTCAGTATGGACAGGGATGTAGACACAGTAGATGTGCCGAGCGTAATGGAAAATGCGGCTGGCAATAGCAGGAGTTTACGGGGCCAAATAACAGATGGCGTTAGTCGTAGACAATTGGCGTACATACTATATCACGAACATGTTAACGAACAGATTGAAATGTCGAGATTGCCTCGAACACAGCAAGGAATAAAACAGGAATAGAAAATGACTTTGTAGATGATAATGGGTATGTGAACGAATCCACTGAGATGTTTGATTCACCACAGATAAAGAAAGAACCGAAAGAAAATTTTGATGTAGGATCGGAACACACCGATTTCGTAGAACAAAACAACGTGAAAATTTTAAGCATGAACGATTTATTTGAACAATTAGCCAAACAAATTGCAGGACAGAATGATCAGCTTAAAACACATGTTGATGAGCTCAAAGCACAGAATGATCAGCTTAAAACACACGTTGACGAGCAGCTCATAACACAGAATGATCAGCTTCAGAAACAAGTCAGTTATCAGGTTTGTCAGCTTAAAACACACCTTGATCAGCACCTCAAAAAACAAGTTGGTCAGCTTAAAGCACAGGTCGAAGAGCAAGGAATTAAAATTAGTAAACAAATAGAACAGGTAGAATAAAAAGTGGGTAGTTTAAGCTCTGTAGTAAATACTATGAAGTTTGAAATTGACACAATTAATAAAAATATGGATACTATGCAGGGGGAAATTGACAACATTAACAGTATGTTTGATGTTGAAATTCTCAACATCCAAGAGAAAGTAGAGCCTCTGGTTGAAACAAAAGTAGACGAAAAAGTTTTCGGTCTTAAAACTGAGATCGTAAACGAATGTCAACACGGAATATCACAGTTGAAAAGGGCAGTTTCAGACACTGAAAGAAATTTAGGCGAAAAAGTTACCGGATGTGTACAAAAGTGTGAACAAAATACATCGAAAATTCAAGGCAAAATTTTCTATCTCGAGAGTAAAATCAAAGATACGCCTGGTGTTGTCTGTAATGGCACACCACTTACGAAGGTGTTGGAAGGTGAGGAACGCTTCGATCCCGCCAAGAATCATAACAGATGGCATCCGTTGGATTTCATCAAAAATTGCGAGAGAATGTTTCCTGAACACTTGTCTGGTCAGGAAAAGATAAACGTAGTAATTAGCGCCTTAGCAGCTGACGCTAACCGCTGGGGAATTAATTTGAATACCGAACAAATGACGTTCGAAGAATTTAAGCAAAAATTTACGGAAGAATATTGGTCCGAACAAAAACAGGATCATTTGTGGCGCGAGTTTATCATGGCCAAACTTCATGATAAGAGGGGCAGGGATTCTTTGAAAGATTTCTGCGAATATTGGTACCGAAAATTGACGCATTTAAGAGGGAGAAGATCCGATTCTGAAATCATATGGGAGCTATATAAAAAGCTTCCAGAAGATTCAAAGAGATATGTGGGAAGCAATCATCGTAGCTTCCAAGCGTTTCTCGAGAGGGTCGAAGACGAAGACCATTGGCGCGAAAGTTGTGCCAATTGTCAGAATTTTGGTATCAGAAATATTCGCAATAATGTCGAGAGAAATAACGGCGAAGGGTTTCGCGTCAACGTGATACAGAGAGGAAGAGGCAGAGGAAGAGTAAGAGGGAGTTATCTAGGTCGCGGTAGAGGGTACACCGCGCAAAATAATAACGACGCGGGAAACTGATTTCCGCGAACGTTGTGGGCCAAACGGAAGCGGACAGTACATACCGGCCCCGATTTAAGAAATGTTACCGGACTGACAGTAAAATTATGAGACAGGCTAGAGACAGGCGTGGAACGACGCAACGTGTCGTTGCGGAACAAGCGTCAGGTGCGCGCACTGATGACTCATCTACGCCGTGCAGAGCGATACATGTTAACAGGCGAGTAGAGCCTCAGAGGGCAACGGCCCAGCCTAGCAGAACAGCTGTTCAGAGGGAAGCCGCTAGCAATGCGGCAGCATTAGGTGCGAACATTGCCGTAAGAGCTGGTGAATACATTACGTGTGGTAAATCCGTGGCGAAGGAAATAGTAGATGGAACAGTGGATACACAGAGAGGTGTTGTTAGCAGTGTTAGCAATGAAGTAAATGGCGAGAATGAATTAGCAGAAGTAACTGATTGGCGTGTGCAGATCGACGATCTGTACAAGGGCCTCAAGCAATGTGAGTGGGAGGATTTTAAGAAGCAGTATGAGGCAAGGAGGATAATTAGTGAAAAAGGAGATAGTAGGGACGTCGATAAGGTGACGTGGCCCGAATTTTAAGAGGAGAGAGTAAATAGCGCCGCGCAAAGTACGCGTGCTGCCGATAGGACAATGATTAAAGATAGGAAGGAATTGGAGGATGAAATCCTAAGCATTGACGAGGAAGTAACTTCTGTTAACGATCCGCCAACAGTACAAGCTGCTACCGAAAGGCACCGTGGAGAAGGGGCAGGTAATTACCTAAAAGTAATTGAAGTTCACGAGGATCACACTAAATATGAAGTAACAGTGGATGTGAGTAAAGCTGACAATGAGGTCATTTTGCCGAAAGAGGATACCGAGTTAAAATCAAAGCCTGACGAAAATGCAGAGGAAGAACTTAGTGCCTGTCTCAGAAAAGCTTTTAAGTTAGAACCTGAAAGCGATCCAGAATGGTCGGATTTGGATCATAGTTCAGATGACGAACATTTCAGTCCTAGTGAAAATAATGGGAATACAGCTAATTGCGATATTGTACCTACCAATGATGACGTGTCAAAACAAAACCCAGATGTTGAGACTGAACACAGAAAGAGAGAGCCACCAGACGACTCAGGGTCTATTTTACAAAGAGTTCAAGTAATTAATGACTTTGAACTCCCAGAACCAAAGAAACCGCCAGATATAGGTGATGTGAATGTTAAAAGCATATCTTGGGACGATGTTATCGTCGACCAGGATTTGCTTAGAGAAGATCACATCAATGAAAAGCATTCGACGGTTAAACAAACTATAATACCAGTTGAAATTTATAATGTGAAATTGCAAGTACTTCTTGATACTGGATCTCAGATAAGTGCAATCTCCCAGTCGTTTATCGAACACATTTGTGATAAGCCTGGACTGGTAATTATGTCAGTGACGGGTGTAAAATTTGTTGGTGCTACTGGCAAGACTAGCAAGCCAGTAAAGAACCAAATTTTAGTTGAATTTAGTATAAAAGGACAACAGATTGAACACGATTTTTTGGTTGTGCCAGACTTGAGCACTGAAATGAATCTGGGAATAGATTGGTTAGATAAAGGAAAGGTTATTATTGATTGTAGCCAGGAAGTGATCAAAATTAATAATGCATCTATGAATTTGGAATTAAAATTTGAGGAAAATGGGAAGGTGTTCGATTCAGAAATTGATTCTTTATTGTTGGAGATCGACCAAGGGAATGATGGTTTGACAAACATGTATGAGGTGTACCATGTCAAGATGAGAGTGACAAGCAGGGGCATGATTTTAAAGAAATTGTGGAAAATTTGAAGGAGATATCTCCTGATCAGAAAACAGAATTGCTCGATATTTAAGAAAGTAATAGCACCGTATTTTCGGACAAACCTGGCCTAGTTAAGAACTTTGAATACCAGATTGAGACATTAGAGCATAAACCTTTCTTTGTAAGACCGTTTTCGGTACCCATATCAAAGAGGCAGGCTGTTCAAGTGGAAATAGATAAAATGATAGAATGGGGTGTAATCGAACGGAGTAGCAACGAATGTAATAGTCCCCTGATCATTGTGAATAAAAGGGATGGGGGAGTAAGAGTAGTTATTGACGCCAGGACTTTGAACAAAATTGTAAAGAAGGATATAGACAGACCTGAAAATCTGGACGAAATGCTCCAAAAGTTTTATAATATGAAGTATTTAACCAGTCTGGACATGACCGCTGGATACTGGCAAATCCCATTGAGCAAGGAATCCCGTAAATATACAGGTTTTCTATTCGCCGGGAAATGCTATCAGTATAAAGTGGTGCCATTTGGGCTTAGCACTTCTGTGGCAGTATTTATTAGGGCACTGGGCTTTGTATTAGGGAGAGAATTGAGTTCCCGGCTAACCATTTATGTAGATGATTTACTGATTGCTACAGAAGAATGGCAAGAGCATTGTGAATTATTGCAGGAAGTTTTTGTTCCTCTACAAGCAGGGGGCATGACACTTAAGTGGAAAAAATGTGAATTCGTGAAGTCGGAAATAAAGTTTCTGGGGCACATTATTACTATGACCGGTATTGGCAGGGACCCGGAAAAGTTAAGTGCAATAGCAGGGTGTCCAGCTCCTAGAAATAGAAAACAGTTGAAAGCCTTTTTAGATTTATGTGAGTTCTATAGAAATTTCGTCAAGGGGCAAGTTTTTAACAGTCCTCATTTGAATAATCTACTTAAGAAAAATAGTGCTTTTGTGTGGACTGAAGGGTGCACGAGAGATTTTGAAAATTTAAAAAGTGAACTTTTGAATGACAATATTTTGCATCACCCCATACTGTCAAAACCTTTCCACATGAGTACTGACAGCAGTGCTTATGGAATTGGTATTGAAGTTTTCCAAGAAATCTGTGATGGCATAGAAATCGAACACAGGACTATCGCGTTTGCAAGTAGAACTCTAACAAAATACGAGAGAAACTACACTATATCGGAAAAGGAAGCTTTGGCCATTATATGGGGGTTAAAGAAATTCAGAAATTATCTGTGGGGCCATAAGCTCATTATGCATACTGACCACAAAGCTTTAACTTTTCTTAAAGATTGTCGTTTACTTAATGGCAGGCTAACTCGTTGGGCTTTGCACCTGCAACAATTTGATTACGAGATTTGCTATGTTAAGGGCACTGAGAATTACGTGGCAGATGCTTTATCTCGATTGCCTAATGGTATGAGTGAAATGCCCAATGAAAATGGTGAAGAGGGTACTTTTCAGATAAGGTATATGAAAGAGGTTTCAGGAAAAAGGAAAATTGAGCAAATATGTAAAAATATGAGATATAATCAGAATGAGGATCCGACATGGAAATCTGTGAAGGTAAATTTTGACAGTGTGCAGTATCCTCAAATTAAGAAGTATTACAAAATCTTTAAAGGCATTTTATATAGGAGGAAAGATTTAGTCACTGAGGAATGGAGCGTATGTTGGCCACACCAGTTTGATACAGATGTCATAGATTATTTTCATTTAGCATTGGGGCATAGTGGGCCAAAGAAATGTTCGGACAAATTGAATAATGTAGTAGTGATTGCTGGTAGTGTCAGTAAGAAGGTAAAGGAACGAATTAAGTCGTGTGATGTCTGTCAAAGTACCGAACAGAACTAGTAGAGGTCCAATGCAAAGTACATTACCTGAAGACACCCTAGAATTATTATCAGTAGATTTGTATGGTCCCCTCCCAAAGACTTCGGGAAATTGTGCATATATTTTAGTAATTTTGGAAGTATTCTCAAAGTTTGTGAAATTATACCCCTTGAAGAAGGCAACAGCAAAAGCTGTATTTTGTAGGATGATCGAATACTTCAGAACCACTGGGAAACCCAAGGCAGTACTATCTGACAATGGACCCCAGTTTACATCCAAAATTTGGAAGGAAGGAATGGAGCAAATTGGTGTGGAGGTTAAATATATCTCAGCATATCACCCAGCTAGCAACCCGGTTGGAAGGTACATGCGAGAAATCGGGAGATTTTGTAGAACGTACTGCAGTCATAACCATAGAGCCTGGGGCAGGTTTATATCGGACTTTGAGAATGTCATGAACACCTTACATCATGAATCTAATAGATTCCCACCGGAAGAAATTCTGTTAGACAGCAGAAGTAAAAGTTTAACCCTGCTGTTCTGTTCACTTTTACTTGACATATATACTGTTCGGGTCAATATGACCCGACATATCAAAATGCTTTAGAAACATAAATTTTGGTACAGTTTTAGCTATCGACATTGTTGTTCTATTCCAGTACCTTGTTAGTAATAATAATAATAATAATAATAATAATAATAATGGTAATAATAATAATAATAACAATGCATACAACTTTATTGAGGGATATTTTTCATTTAAATATGCACATAAATTTGAAACAACAGACAGTTTCCATTACAGGCATTCAACTTAGAAAGCACTACAGTTTTTCCATACTTCTATTCTTATTGTTGACAGTTTAGACGTAAGTATTGACATTTTCTAACAACAGACAGTTGTCATTACAGATATTCATCTTAGAGCACACTACAGTACAGAACACACTACAGTTTTTTTATTACATTCCAACATAGAAAGCACTACAACTTTAGAATCCTCTCTTCTTACTGATTGTAGTTTAGGCACAAGTATTCACATAAATTTGAAACAACAGAATTTTCAATACAATCATCTTATAAAATACTACAGTTCTTTTCTTACTGCTTGCACTGTGGACACAAGTAGGTTACATGTTTCTTGCAAATATGTTTACTACATTTTCCACACACCATGTTTGTTTTATTGTCATTACTTGATGGACAGAACTTACAGCGTGCACGTTTTGTAGATTTTCTTGTTGTTACCGATTCTGACACACCACCCACATCATTCGGGTTTTGGATGCTTGTGACCATTCTCAAAGAATCTTCTGTTCTTGGGAAATGCGTTCTTGATGCAATATGTTCTTTTATCAGTGACTTTCCAAGTTCCTCCAAGAATATTCTCCTTCTAGTCAATTTGCTTGCATTCCAATTAGGGTCAACCGAAATCCACAAAACGTATGCATTATAAGCAGAAACATCAAGAATATTGTAGAAAACTATCATTGGCCACCTATTACTTTTTCGTTTGCATGTATATGTACCTAATAACTGATCAAGCGTGTCTACAGCACCTTTGGTTGAATTATAGTCCAAAATCATTTTTGGCTTCTTATCAGCCCTGTCACTGATTTCCGCATCATGGTGGAGAGTGCTCATAAGTACAACATTCTTGTGTCTCTTAGGAATATAATTAACCACAGTAGTGTCATTTGTGAAGTAAAATGAAGAGCTGTGTACCTCCTTGTTGGTCATTTTGTGTGGAAGCTCCGGCTTATTTTTCCGTATAGTTCCCAACATAGTCAATTTCCTTTTCAGAAGCAGCTGCCCCAAATTGTACGACGTAAAAAAGTTGTCACACGTGATATTCTGACCACGTAACTCAGAAGTGAGATCAGATACCACCCTCATTCCCTGATTTCTTTCTGGTGCCGCTCCACTCACCTTTCCTGTATAAATTTGGGCTTTCAGTACGTATGAAGTTTTGCTGTCACACATGGTCCATATTTTGATCCCATATTTTGCCGGTTTACTTGGGATATACTGCTTGAATGGACAGCGACCTCTAAATGCTACTAACTGCTCGTCAACAGTAACATTTTCTCCTGGATTATACAGTTTAGGAAGGACCTCTACCCACTTCTCCCAAATACTACGAATTGCGGCAAGTTTGTCAGTACGTCGTCTTTCCTCTCTAGTAGATTTCTTGTCAAATCGCAGGACACGTGATATCTTACAGAATGTTTCATGAGACATGGTTGCTCGAAATATGTTTCGCCCAGTATCTTTATCCCACAAACTTTTTGTAGACTCCCCATGAGATCGATATACACCCGCTAGGAGTAAGAGTCCTAAGTATGCATGGAAAACAGAACCATCAATATCTGTCCACTGTTCACCATAAACTCGCTGCCCTTCAATATTTGTCATCTCTATTATTTCATTTTGAAGCGCTGTGTGAAATACTGCTTCAAATGAACATTTTACATCAGATATTCTGCTGACTGCATACCTGGTAACTCCTGGGGTACTCTTGATGATGTTCGAAGCTGGTAGGCGACCATGTTGTGCTGGTGGATGCAACTGCCATTCTATATTCCCATTTTTAGAAAGAAAAGTCTCTACACTATTTTGTATGGGCTGTGGACTGTCGTAACTGTCATCGGAACACTCGCTTTCAGATGCATTGCTGATGTGATCTTCAAACTCAGAAAGTGATCCTTCATCTGGTGAGGCATTTACTATTTCTTCCAACTCACGATCATTCAATGGTCTCATCGCCATGGTGTCACAAGTCAAACTGGGCAGAAACAAAGCATTCCAATTATTGAGAACTGCCAATTATTATTTCCTGGGGAAAGCAACAAACAAGCCCATTGTTGTGAACGCATGGAGCTTTAGGTGATTGTTGAGAGTAAGTTGGAATGATGCAGTCACTATTCCCACACAACACAACAAAAATAATTTTCGCCATTTCCAGATTTTAGAAATAAATACGAGTTACACTAAACATATTTGTGTCGGGTCATTATGACCCGAACATTACATATGCAACTATTACAGTTGAAGCCCAAACTTCTTAAACTTTTTTAAAACCTTTTAAAACACATGCTGCTCATCCATTTTCAGACAAAGTCACAAAGTTTCATAAATATATATTGGTATTTACATAATGTAAAATAACGTTCATATTCGTTTCGGGTCATATAGACCCGAACAGAACAGCAGGGTTAATTGAGGAAAAACTAGAGTTTCCGCCTTGTACAAGCTTGGGGTTGAGTCAAAAGAAAGAATTAGGCGGTAAAAGGCAAAGCAAAAAGCTGAATCTAGATCTAAAAGACATGATAAAAATCTGAAAGTTTCAAAATTTAAAATTGGGGATTATGTTCTTTTAAAAACCCACGAAAAATCTAGTGAACTGAACCATGAAATTTCCAAATTTAAATATATTTATAATGGACCATATATAATACAGAACATTCCACACGATGATGGTTACTACCTGATCTACCCAAAATCCAAAAGACCTTTAGGTGTAAGAAATGTTGTGGACCTGAAACTGTATGTTCCTAGGAGTGAGTGACCTAAGTACACTCAGAGAGCAATTTGCAGTAAATGTGCTGTATCCTATGCTGAAACCATTTTATTCTAAATGTAACAAATCTTTGAAAATGTATGTATACCAATGTCAGTGTGCTAATGTAGTTATGTGAGTTTCAGATTACCAAATGTCCTGTAAATGTAAAGATGTGTGGAGAAAAGAGTTGAAAAGAAAAAGCAAATGCTGTAAGCCAGATAACAGATGGGACTGCCGAAAACCAAAGTGGGCAGTATATGAGTCTTAATATAAAGGACTGCCAAAATCAAAGAGGGCAGATAAATAGTCAAAGGAGAATTGTAAGTGTGGTACAGGAGATGTGATAAAATGGTGCGAAATGGACTGCCCAAATCTGAATAATAGGCAGCAAATATGTGTAGTAAATTTTCTAAATATTATTGTGTGTTTATTAGTAAATAAGGAAATGGACTGCCATTCAATGCAAGCAACAACAAATTGTTTTATAGTGTATATAGGTGTTTGTATCTGCTTTATTGTTGAGTGTTAGTGTTCCAGAATTTGAAATTATTTCTTTGAGAAATTTAATAAAAAATTAGTAATTTACTATTTAAATCATGTTCTGATAGGAGGTTGGACTGTGCCAAAGGCACTTAAGCAAACGATAGGTAAATGTTTTTGATATGTTAAAAAGTATAGACCTAGATAATGTGACTGAAAGGAAGTTCGTGGTCTAAACTTTTGTGATGAGACATTCACACAAAGATTCAGAACCCCTGTATAAATATAAAGTTCTGTGTTCCCATCACATTTGCACTTAGTGAAATTTACTGGAAACAGGGGCATGTGTAACAACAACAACGCTGTACTATTATACAAATAATATTTTTTTCTGATTTTTCGATAAATTAGTGTAATCGATGTTCCGATTTCATTTAATTTTTTTTGTTCCATGCCATTATGTTAAAGAAACTGTAAACAATTTTCGATGTGAATATTAACGTTTATGTCAAATTTCAAGCAATATTGTAATAGAATTGAAGTGTAACAAATGTTGTAACTGTTGTAAGATGTTAAAGTTGTAATTGTGCGCCTGGTCCATACGTAGGCAATGTATTAGGATATGTAGAATGCAAAACCTCGGGTGAATACCCGGCTTGTAAGGGAGCGGTAAAAGGTGGATGGCAGGCGAGCGCGGGAAAATGCACACGGGCGCTGCACGGCATAACGGGCTCAGCAGTAGTAGTCGGAGTTGGGCATTGGTCTGAGCAACACGTTCTGGATCGAGGAGGCTCTCCTGGAAGACGTAGTTTCATTGAGCCTCGGATATGCCGTTCCGACGCCTATACAGCATGGGAAAATTCCATAGGCACTAAATGGAAAAGTATTGCGACGCTATGAAGAAGTAAAGTGCCGATACATCAGGAGCCATTGCTGTGGTCGTATGTGTGCTCTGTGCCTCGTCATCTCGCCGCCCGCCAACCGCCACATCGATGCAAACGGGTTGAAACTTTTAGTACTGTATTCGTGTGGACCAGTGTTACTTTTGTTCCATACTGTTCAATAACAAATTTTACCAGAACAGTCCTATCATTTAATTATCCTCACAACTAACCTAGACAGGGTCCTTTCCAAATGTTGCGCAATCCGAGTGTCCCGAAATGAAGAATTAAAGTTTATGTTAATAATAATTACCTGCAGACCTAGCTATGTTAGAATGATGTTTAAAGAACTTTTTTGTTAATGAACTAATAGACGAATAACAAAGGTCTGACAAAGTTGGAAGATAATTTTGATATTGATTTAGTAATGAAGCTTAATTATTTCGAGACATATATAATGGTATTTAAATGAGTGGGAAATAAGACAAAAAGAGTAGTAAATCATACATTGGAAATCTTGAGGGCATAATGATTTCAGTAATTAATTGTTTCAATACAGTGATCATAACAGTTTCAGGGTCCCCTCCCCCCCTTTTTATTCATTTGAATTCTGAAGTGTTCTAAACTGATTTGACCAGCAAAGTCAAAGCCAAAATAGAAACCAAAATTTATCAGTGTTTTACCTTTATCAAAATTGACATTGTGTGTGTGTTTCGAAAGTGCTATTTCTAGGGTAACCTATGCCCGATTTTAATCAGATCAATAGACAGTACGAAGTTTTGTAGTAAACATTATAGTGTAATGTTATGTATTTATGGTTTATCCATATTAGTACAGAAAGTGAAATTATCAGTTCAGTAGATTTTCTGGTTCTAAAATTTACCATATTATGCAGTGTTATTACGTGTTGTTTTGTATGAACGTACATCAACTTGTACAGGGAAGAAACTCAGTTAATGCCTAATTAGGCTGGCGACCGTATTATTAGCAAATTGGTAGCATATTCTGTGTTGTTTCTTGTCCGTCCTGACGTGTAGTTGCATTTCGGACTTATTTGACGTATCGTTGTTATTACAGAGTGTGTGTAAGTCTGATTTGCCACCATTCAGGTACACGCGGTCAATATCTATACAAAAATCCTGTCTCGTAAGGTGAATCCCACTCACCATAGTACAGGCTTTAATGAGTATCGTGTGCCCCACGCGCACGTTACAAAGCCACTAATAACTTTAAGGTAATGCAGATGGACGTAGTCCGTCTTAAGAAAAATATTCGAATAATGTGTAAGGATATAGCTAAGATCCAACGCCAAGATCCAGTTTGGGGTAAAGTTATTACCTTACCGAATAACGAAGATCAATATGTAGTTAAGAATAATTATAAGTTAGTTGATGATGTTCTGTACCATAGGATTAAAGGTAGTGAACATAAATGGAGAGTATGTATACATAAGGTACATGTTAGCGATCTATGTTGGTATGTTTATCGTTTTTGGGGATATTGTGGACCTGAGAGGTGTGCGGCGGAAATCAGTGAACATTCTTACTTCAAAAATCTGAATAGGGAAGTGCAACGAGTATTACAAACTTGTGTGGTATGTCAAAAGGCTAAGCCAGTGATCTATAGCCGTAAGGTAGAATTTCATCCTATAGTTCCTAAGCAACTGTTATATTTAGTATCTTGCGATGTTATTGGACCCTTACTCAAGTCGAGAGGGAACTTTAGATACGCATATGCATTTTATGAACTATTTTCCAAACATATCAAGTTATACCCGCTTCGAAGTACCAACACCAGGCAGTTATTAAATATATTTAGTAAGAAGTATGTGCCAGTGGTTGGGAAACCAAAGGCGGTACTGACAGACAACACGTCGTATTTTGTCAGTAACATAGGGAAGGATGGTTTTTCTAAATTGAATGTCAAATGTATTTTTGTTAGTCGCTTTACCCAGAATCCTCGCCAGTCGAGAGAGTATTTAGAGATTTCAGTAAGTTTGTACGAGTACACGCGAGTAGGAAACATACTAAATGGGTCGATTTATTGACAATGTTCGAAAAAATGGATCACCAACTACCTCATACTAGTACAGGGTTTCCACCATGTCATGTAATAGGATTAAGCGAAGCAGATGATTCATGGTTTAAGTCACTGCCTAGCTGCTCTTCTAGAGAGCAAAGGTTACATACAGTCAAACAAAGACTAACTTTGAAAGCCAACAAACGACAAGCTAGATACGACAGGACATTGAACAGAATTGTTAGCTGCAACGTTGGAGATTTGGTACTTTTAAAGACTCACCTGAAATTGTCAAAAATTAATCGTAGGCATGAGAAATGGCTTATGTTATACGAAGGACCATTCAAAATCGTAGGACTTCCTCACGGAGGAAGCTACTTATTAGGCAACCAACAGGATCAGTTGAAAATAAAACGGTTATTCCTTCATAAAGATTTAAAGAGATTCTACATGTGAACTGATTTTTTTTTTATAAAATAATACTTAGTTCTAGAGGTAAGATGTTCCGATAATTTGTGGTCATCGAACCCGATTGGTATTGCAATGTGAAGTAATTGTGTTATAGTAATTCGTAAGTTGCGTGTAGAAATGAGCTGTGTTGATGATTAATTTCATTTTAATGAGTTAACTTTGATACTTCATTAATACATATAGACAGAAGCCTACGCACCTTAATCTTTGATGTTATTAAGTGTTTCACTCTCACAAACAGTGTTATTCGGTAATGGATAGACATCAAGGTTATAATGAATAGTACTGCAAGACAGTAATCTTGAAGTGATACCGTAAATTGACGTAATAATTAAAGTAGTCAGAGCATTAGGTACTGTGAATAGACGGAAGCCGACGTGCACTGTGACATAGATTGTCGTCAAAGTTCGTACTGAAACCGTGTGGTGTTTAGTAATCCAGATACAAGTGATATTCTAAGGATTTTATCACGTAATGGTACTAAGCAAAACTTATTATCAAGTGTAAATATGTGACGATGATATCCTAATTTTAAGTGGTGACTATAATAATATTTGTCGTAATTCATAGTTCTGAATATGACTCGATGAGACTGTGAATATTGCAATGATGATCGGTAGTGAATGAACTTCTAAATGTTAAGATGGAAAGAGACTCCTAAAGGAGAGCGAACTAAGATATATTTCATGTGTGTGTGGATTTACTGTATGGAATATTCTGTGCTCTGTCTATATACTTAGTAAATGAATGGTATAAATGTAGGACTTAAAACTCACCGTACTATATAAGGAGCATGTCGAGAACATTTTTACGAAATTACCGAGGTTAATAAATATACATGTGTTTGTCGTGGTGTGATGCAATTAATAGTTTTTTGTTTCATTGGAGGAGTCAACGAGACAACTGAAGCAGTGGCAGCCACGTGTCGAACAGCCAAGCTGTTCGCAGTACCACCGGTGATCCTGCCACAACAGTTCGGGACGCGTGCTCGAACAAGGGGCGACTGACGAGACAACTGGACAACAGTCAACTTTGTTTGAAATATTTGCGGTATGTACAAGCGTCGTTGTCAAAGATCGATGTATTCATTCTCATATCACCATAATGAAAGAAAAACCAAGACCCATAACAAAACAAAACAAAGCACCCAAAAGCCCCTTCACTGAAATAAATTATCCTCCCATGGCCCCTGAGATAGAATTGAAATAAAAATAAGAATGAGATTCGAAAAAGCAATAAGAAAAAGAAAAAGAAAAAAGTCCCAAAGGATACTCAAAATGCAAAATAAAGAAAAAGTTACAATAGGTAGTAATCCTTATCTTATGGTATTAGAAGAATGCTAACTGTGTAACAAGTGAACGGTTACCACTCTGGGGGGAGGGGGGGAGGGCGGGGGGCAATGTAACACCTCGGTTCAGGTTAGGGTGATAAAAGCTATAGAAAGAATAATTTAAAATTAAGAATAGAATTTTTAGAGGGGAAAATAGTGTAGAATCAGTGGTCGGTAACTGCAGATCAAAATCATAGTATATCAGCAAGTAGATTAACGTCTAAGTACAGCAAAGCCACGGAAGCTCCGTCATGAAGAAGGCAGTGACGTTAAACTGTTGTGATGAAAAACCTATAAAAAGGTCCGATCGTCATTATTGCCGCTTTTTTCCTTGATTGTTTCGTTAAGGGGGGAGGGGACCCATGTCAGTCAGCGAGAAAATAATTAGATTGGACTTTATCTTGTTAAGATTCACGATAAACTGTTACAATATTACGGAGATTAAAGGTGATGTAGTGTACGATCTCTGACTGTTGGTAGCAACGGATTATTAAGGGGATTTTAGGACTTTAGTGCTAGATTGGACCTTTACGGACATTTAGACGACAGAAACTCAAATTATCGGCTGATACGAGTGAATTCAGAGGTACCGGTATTCAGATATTAACGTGTGGACTTTTGAAAGTGTCGTGTGCCGTTAGTTGCTCTGGACGTAGAGCGCGTGCATATCGGCATTTGCGGACTATTTAGATTCCTCCAGGCTAGGAACCTTTTAAATAGACCATCATCCATCACCATCTTAATCCTTGAGTGGAAGTGAAATACAAGACTGTTGTATTTATTTCATTTACCTAGTACCAATCGCCGGCCGCGGTGGCCAAGCGGTTCTAGGCGCCTCAGTCCGGAACCGCGCGACTGCTACGGTCGCAGGTTCGAATCCTGCCTCGGGCATGGATGTGTGTGATGTCCATAGGTTAGTTAGGTTTAAGTAGTTCTAAGTTCTAGGGGACTGATGACCTCAGAGGTTAAGTCCCATAGTCCTCAGAGCCATTTGAACCATTTGAACCTAGTACCAATCAGTGAAGGTTTTACGGAACCAAAGCTATTCAGCAGTAAGTCAGCACCATTTAGCGGAAAGAGTAGGCATTAACTAACACGCTAAATGAAGTGAACGTTCACGTGTTTTACGGATTGCTTAATATGAACTTTTGTGACTCTTGGACGTCCCCACTCCCTCCGAAAGGTGACGTAGGCTGTCTTAATCATAAAAGGGGAGAGTTTTAGCCGGGAAAATTACTAAATAAAAGCCATATTTACAAGACCCGCAGTAATAGCAAAACACAAGGCCCGCAACTCATCGGAGAGTCGTGGCCGTCACGTCGTGAATTAAAGCAGGAAAACCTACCGACGATACGTTTCTACGAGCAGACGTCGACGTGGAGTACCTAAAAAGGGAACCACAAGAGAGTTGGGGATGCTTCAGTTTCCATAGATTTCTTGCCGCTATTAGTCGCGTTCTTGTTTTATTGTTTACTTCAGCAACCAGTTGATGAAAAAATCACTCACCACAGAAAGGATATTTAGAAGATGTGGGAAAAGCTTTTAGGGAGGAAAAATTCTTCGAACAGTCACAGAGCTTTAGAAATCGAGATACTGGCTCAAAAACTGTAGTTTTAAAAAAAATATAATTTTGCCTAAGGATCAGCACTTTTCAGGAGGGGTCGGACAACATATTACCTTCCCCGCGTACATCTTGCGTTTTGACCATGAGGAGAAAATACAAGAAATTAGAGCCAATACTGAGGCTTACCGACAATCATTTTTCTGACGCACTCTTCGCGAGTAGAACAGTGTTGGAGGGATCAAATCGTGCTACCGAAAGTACCCTCCGCCACACACCGTTAGGTGGCTTGTGGAGTATGATGTAGATGTAGATGATGTAGATAGCCATTTGACAGAGATAGTTGTCTCAGATTATAGTGAGTGTGATAATGCTTTTGAAATGTCACTTACTGTAATAAAGTTAGGTTTACAAGCTTGTAACACATTTACTAGTATTTGCCATATAGTTGTGTTAGTTTACATCTGGATTGATTTCAAATGAAGAACAGTGTTCTGTACAGGACTCGTGAAGGTATAGAGTATTGTCAATCAGTCGAAATGCAGTTCAGTTCGTTCGGATACTTTTCAGCGTGATAGTACGAAGCGCAGGAAGACGTCTCTCCCTTCTGGCAGTCTAAGGTGTTATCAATTGTTGGAAATGGGCATACAGCCATTTTAATGACTTTGCCAGCTCACCAGTAATCGACGCAGGAGCCCCACGTTCCTACTTACTTGAAGAATATGCCAGGAAGTTTCATCACTTTACTTGTTCATGAATGACGCAGGAGAGAAACAAGGAATGTCTGACGTGTGAATGACCCCATCTCGCATAATTATGTCGATTTCCTTCTGAATTATCCGTAGTTGGGCTGGAGACAACTTAGAGGAGCGCTGAAAGATGACTGGCTATTAACCAGTGTTGATATAGTGTTTCATATTCGAGCGTTTGATCTACCTCGTCTCCATTCAGGACATTAACTCACTCTTGAGAAGGAGTAGGATGGCCAGCACTCGTTAACATTGTTCTTCGGTCAAACTGGGACCGATTGATTACTGGATAGCAGACCCCTCCAGTCGGTAACAGCAGCTTAGCTCTAACGCCATCGGCGCCACTCAACTGAAATTCCTAGACTGGTTCCACTTGCCCTACGCACACACCATATGCATTGATTACAGCTGTTGACTGCAACAAGTGTCCTGGGACCGTCCTTCCCTACTTGTAATTGTCATGATCGTCGGTACAGAGTGGGTTTATTTTCTAATGCTTAGTGCCGCTTTGCAGCCGAGTAGAGCTTCACAGTTTAACTAAGGAGGAGGAGGAGGAGGAGATTAGTGTTTAACGTCCCGTCGACAGCGAGGTCATTAGAGACGGAGCGCAAGCTCGGGTGAGGGAAGGATGGGGAAGGAAATCGGCCGTGCCCTTTCAAAGGAACCATCTCGGCATTTGCCTGAAGCGATTTAGGGAAATCACGGAAAACCTAAATCAGGATGGCCGGAGACGGGATTGAACCGTCGTCCTCCCGAATGCGAGTCCAGTGTGCTAACCACTGCGCCACCTCGCTCGGTCACAGTTTAGCTAAGCATGCAAACTGTTCAGTAGAACTCCTCTCGTTGTCGAAGGTTGGATTACAGTTAATTCAGTGCTGGGCATTCTCCCAATTGCAATGGCAGTTGCTTTAAATTATTGGAGTAGCTTCTTCACTTTGAAGTTCCAGTGTTTCTCAGTTTATGTCTGCTTGTGATACCTGTAACAAGCCTATTTTGTGCAAAATTATAGTTAATTCCTGGTTAAACGGTAGTAAGAATAACCGTGTTATGTCATTGCCCGGTCTGAGGCGCTGCAGTCATGGACTGTGCGGCTGGTCCCGGCGGATGTTCGAATCCTCCCTCGGTCATGGGTGTGTTTGTTAATCCTTAGGATAATTTAGGTTAAGTAGTGTGTAAGCTTAGGGACTGATGACCTTAGCAGTTAAATCGCATAAGATTTCACACATATTTGAACTTTTTTTTTGTCATTGTCAGATATTCCGACAGGAGACTTTACTGTCGGCTGAGCGTCTATTTCATTTCGAACTTCATCGCAACGGTATTTGTATCTCGAAATGGTGACGACAAGCATTCGACTCCACTCAAGATGACGCCCCACACGGGACAGGTCCGTGAACAGGCTAGTCGTCGATGATGACATCAGTGTGGCTTCCTGACATCTTGGCAACATCCATCATTGAAGAATTTTCATCTACAGCTGCTACAATTTTGTAGACGGCAACATCTGTTAGTTTCCCTGACTTCGGCGGCTGGTGTAGTGGCCGGAATTTCTGTATGGCAAGGTGGGAATGACAGAGGCGCGTTGGAGAGCGACCTAGACTGAGATACGGCTATGGACTTCACCCCGGAGGTCAGCTATAGCCATCTGCAGTTGCCTGGTGTGCATAAAACTACCCTTTTCATTGACGTCTTGCCGCTTAATAGCGTTGAAAATTCTTATCTTTTCCCCACATTAGCCTACTACGTATCAAAGGAGCCCAAAATGGGAATATGCGAGGGCGGGCTGATGAGTAATGCTTCTGATTTTTTATGTGAAAATATTTAAGGTTGTTTAAATAAGATAAACGTTATTAACAGTCTAGATCTTTATTCTTCGTGTATAGATATTTATCTCTCAACCTGATCATCCTGGTGAGCAACACATTTCTTCCAGCAAGAGACCAGTCTATTATTATCGTCACTGCAAAATGCTTGACTTTGTTGACTGAGCCACAACCTCACCTCTGCATGCACCATTTCTTCACTATCAGAGTGAAGTCATCCAAGATGGTCTTTGGGTTTTGGAAACAGATGAAAGTCGCATGGGGCCAAATCTGGACTGTACGGAAGATGATCGCTGACAGGAACCCAAGGTGTCGGAATGTTGCAGATGTCGTAGCACCCGAGTATGGACTGATATTGCTCCATGTGTGGACGAAATCTTGGATTTCGAAACTCGATTACTGCACGCTGTTTCTCACGCACAGTCAGACACTGCCATTTTGCACGCTACAGTTCGGATCCCACCAGCGGCAGTCGGCTGCAAATATATAAACGTGAAGAATAAAGATGTAGAATGTTAGTAACGTTTGTTTTATTTAGTTACCTGAAGAGTCTTCACACAAAAATTTCGGAGGCGTTACTTTTCATCATGCCCTCCTACCTCCGAGTTGTCTTCCGTTTCCCATGCGTCAGTTTTCTGTGCAGCGATTGAGTTAGGAAGCTAATCGGTTGCATCTGCGTAGTCGAGAACCTTGGACGTTGTCTGAAGTTTTGCGCCTACGGCTGTGGTTCCGAATCAATTTCCCAATGTTGGTCTGCCTTTTAGAGACCAGTACCAACGATCATCGAACTTATTTCTGAATTAGCGATGTTAACGCCTCCTAGTTTAAAATCGCTGCAACTTTCAGTCGTCTTGGTTCGAAATTAACGAACGGCATAAAGCTCCTCTCAGTATCTGCCGTATTAGATCCTGATAGCCTTCCATGACTGCCATCGGTATAAAATTCGGAATTTCTTTGAACATCTCTCTGCGCGGTCTTTTCTGATGACATCCTACTAAAAGAGCGCTTCTTGGATGTCAACTGTCACGCCCTGTTAGCCTTACTAAATCAATAGAATGCCAAACTCCAGAGACAGAAGTCGGTGCAGCCAACGAGAAAACGTCGCGGCATTCTACTACAGAAGCCAGAATCGTGTGCCCAGGTATACGGCTTTGGTGGGCAGCAAGAATTTTCTCTAGCAGTATAGATAAACGGCTATAAACCGCCCGGACGACAGTTTTATAATTGAAATTAAGTTTGTGATCGAGCGGAATTTATTAACGTCTAGACGTCCAGTTGTCTTCGGAATTAGAAAATTCCTTAGGAATACCGTCGAGTCTCGGTGAATTTGCGATGGTGAATCAACAAGAAGGCGACATTTATCATCACAAGTAAAAGTCACTTAGAAAGTCATCATTTGAAGCGGGAGTAACCATGCAGTCGAAGAGAGGAGTAACCCCAACAGGGAAAATGATATCAGTAGCAGCGTCATCATGAAGGTCGGTAAAGCAATTATAGATCGCTGTGGAAATGTCGCGAGGGATGTCAACACGTGACCATCAATGTGAGTAAGGGACGTGATACACGCTCATTTACGAAGCGTCCGTAACCAGATAAGGTGATATAAGGAGGTCAGTTCATCCTATAGGAAGGAGAGGGATTTCTATCGCACCCTGAGTCCTTCCATTTGTTGCCTGTTTAACTGAAGAAGTTTCGCCTTAACGTGGCCAACATCCATAATCCGCAAGGGAACTTCTCTGGCATTGTCATAAAGTTGACGCATGGCGGAATAATAAAATTCCTGGGTCCGACGGAGATCCCTCATCGTATCAGCAGCGTAACGCATTAACGCTTTCCGGAGCAAGCGTTTGGCATACCCTGACCAGCATTCCGTAAGAGAAAAATAACGGTCCACCGAACGCAAACTACGGGCCCAAATGTCTCGAACGGTAATCTCAAGGGTAGGATCCTCTAAGACAGATGTGTTCAACATCCAGAGAATGCGATACAGTTTTACAGGATGCGGCACATGATTTAAGGTTACAGCTACGGCACAGTGATAAGTGAAACAAACTGGTATCAGTTCTATCGCCAACAGTTCTCCACATAGAGAGAGAGAGAGAGAGACAGAAAGATAAAAGCGATGAAGTCGGCTGCTGGAAGCAGCTGTAAAATGCGTGTAATTGACGAGAGTGGGCTATTTACAGATCCACGCACCTCTTATTTTCGAAGAACGCCCCAAATCGTCTACAACATTACTGAAATTGATATTAGGGGTCTCATCCACAGTACGCAAAACACAATTAAAATCTCCTCCTAACAGACGTTTCTGCAGTGTTTTAGGAAATAAATAAGCTATATCCTGTTTATAAAAACGCGCACGATGTGTGGGTCGACCAGATCCTGAAGGGCATTGATAAGACTCAAATTAAGGTCACAAAAAGTGCAGCCTATTCCTTGGCCGTTGTCGAGAATATCGAAATCAGTCAGTGGTATTCCCTCTCTGTACAATAACGCAGTACCAGTGGATAGTTCAGGAGCCCCACTAAGGAAAATTTTCAATTAACACTTCTTGCAAAAATGTCACGTCAGCACCTGAATCGTAAATAAATTGGCGCAGCGGTGCAAATCCCAGCTTGGAACTAATTCTGTTCACATTCAAGGTAACAAACGTATAGGCCTGCATCTATTGATTACGAAAAGTATGCAGTTGATTATTTGCAAATGACCTTTAAAATTCCACGGCAGAGTCAACGGATGAATCTGAATGTAAAGAGGTAGATCCCCCTCTTCCATTACCTTTCTGGTTTTTCTTTTTTTGCGATGCTGAGCGCTCAGGTTGAAAACTTTATTTGTTGCCGCTGTGCGGGAAGGCGATTTCCGCCTGTGGTAACAGTACGGGGGAGGGGAGTTCTGCGGAAATTCGGTGTCAGCTACAGGTGGGCGGAGCGGCTCCTGGAAATCAACGGAATCGGAAATTGATGGTACGTCTTTTACCGTCACCATATGTGCCGCTGGAACACTTGAGACGATCAAGATTCGATCAGCAGCGGTTTGTGGCACGCTCTCCGCATCCGGGGACGCAGAAGAAGGATGAGAATACGTTACAGACTCAGGGATGACTGGTAAGTTCGTAGATACACTGCGGAGCTCCGAAATAGGTCTGTCCTCATGTGATTCCGAAGAGGCGGTCTCGGTCTCGGGAGTCAGGTCGAAGGGAGTGCTGGACGCTTTCAAATCTTGAAAAGTAACCGACATGTTATCATTCAGCGAAAACTCAGGGAGGCGAGAGGCGAGAGGCCTCCTCCACCGGAATCATTTTAGTAGAGCGGAGAAGCGAAGAGGAATCGTCTGACTCCTGGCCATCTTGCGTCCGGCTACGCTTGTTTTTAACTGAAGTTGGTGGCGGCGCGGAAGTTGCAGTGGTGAAGTCCCGACGCGAAGCTAAAGGCGGAAATACGCTAGGACCATCACGCAACGCCTCGCCTTGCTCAAAAATGGTTAAAATGGCTCTGAGCACTATGGGACCTAACATCTGAGGTCATCAGTCCCCTAGAACTTAGAACTACTTAAACCTAACTAACCTAAGGACATCACACACATCCAGGCCCGAGGCAGGATTCGAACCTGCGACGTAGCGGTCGCGCGGTTCCAGACTGAAGCGCCTAGAACCGCTCGGCTACCTAACCGGGAAACTCCGCTATAAACTTGTAAACTATGTTGAGTGGACCAGCGTTCTAACCGTATAACCCGTATATCTCCAAACGGAAGCAGAACAGTTTGTCAAAACTGTCATAAACTTCGGGCGGAAGGTAGAATACCCTAACATTCGTATATTCTATCTCCGCGTTCGCCAGAAAAAATGTTCAAATGTGTGTGAAATCCTAAGGGACCAAACTTCTTAGGTCATCGGTACCTTTACTTACACCCTACTGAAACTAACTTATGCTAGGAGCAACACACAGCTATGCCCGAGGGAGGACTCGAACCTCCGGCGGGAGGCGCCGCGCCACCTGTCACGTGACGCCTCAAACCGCGTGGCCACTGCGCGCGGCCGTTCGCCAGAATAACAGTGCTATTAGAGCCATCGCGATGAGTGAAAGGGACTTGTTGTCCTAGTCGCAAAGGAGCTTGTCATCCTGCAGCGGGTCTATGAACTTGGCATAAAACACATACGATTCACAATCGAAGAAAGCCCTGTGAACCTGTTCTCAAGTGACTGGCGTTGATCGTATCTACAAGCCAATCATGAATTTCGAAGGCACTCGGCTGCACAGGACGCGTGGACTTGTCAAAACTAAAACTGACGGTACGGGGGGGTGGAATGTTCCTGGGAGCCATGGAAGGCATCTCGGCGTAAGACAGCGCCGCCTCAAGAGGGAATCACAGCACGAGACGCAGAGAGACAAACAACGTACTGACGGATACAACGATTCACACGACATTGAGTACAATCAAGGAAACTCTCGCAGTGCAATGATAGAGACGGAACAGGCGGAACCTTCTCGCCGGAGGTGCGAACGGGAATGACCACTGAGCCATACGGACAAAGTGGTCATAGCAATTGCATCGCCTTTTCTACCACCCCTTCTGTCACACGCAAATTCTCAACTTAAGCACTAGGAACGTAGTGCCCCTTGCCCATTACCCTCATTACTCAAATGGCTCTGAGAACTATGAGGCTTAACATAAAACTACTTAAAACTACTTAAAACTACTTAAAACTACTTAAACCTAACTAACCTAAGGACATCACACATATCCATCCCCGAGGCAGGATTCGAACCTGCGGCCGTAGCAGTCGCGCGGTTCCGAACTGAAGCGCCTAGAACCTCTAGGCCACAGCGGCCGGCCAACCCCGTAAGAGTTCGAGGCTGGTGTGCATCTGCACTAAACATATCATTGGCCGTCCTTGCCTTCATTACATATATGTGGTGTCTGTTCTTTCGGGCATGTGTAGATAAGTTGAGAATTTTGGTCCGATAGGAGGCGTGGTAGGGTAGTCTGTGCAGTTGTGACGACCATTGTGTCCGAATGACTCAGTGGTGAGAGCATCTGCCTAGTATGCAGGAGACTTCCCTCACTGATTTAAATCAATGCCCACACGCGGCCAATGTCGGTAATGCCATTGTGTCTTAATTCCTAGTGGCTGCTGGATCAAAATGATGT
The DNA here is from genome assembly GCF_021461395.2 of Schistocerca americana. Classification (NCBI taxonomy): domain Eukaryota; kingdom Metazoa; phylum Arthropoda; class Insecta; order Orthoptera; family Acrididae; genus Schistocerca; species Schistocerca americana. Next base: position 838,967,888 of record NC_060130.1, on the reverse strand, counting down.
CTGTTCTTTCAGATATTTCCTAAAGAACAGACAGCATATAGATGACATGTCCTAAAGATTAGACAGCATATAGATATAATGTTAGAGCCTTAAATGTGCACCCGGACGTTTAGGAAATAGTTTTGCGTTTACATTCTTTCACTATTTTTATAAACAGGAGTGACGTGTCTTGTCTTTTAGCTATGGTAGACTATCCGCTCAGTGAAACATCTCCAATGAATATGAGCCAATATGTGAATAAAATTCTGGATATATCCAACTTAAATTCTAATAGGAATACTACCAAGAGAAGGGGCAAATTTCGTAATATACGAAGGGCGTTCCATAAGTGATGCAGTGCATTTTTTCTTCTGACAGCAGGTTGTTTTTATTCAGGATTCCAATATACCGAAATATTCCCCACTATTTCGGCTATGAAACTCCATTTTACAACATAATCTCCGTCGAATGCGGCGCCCTTACGTCACCTTACTGAGAGGGCCTGTATGCTCACATTTACCAATCTACTGACGGTCGTCGTAGCCAATTCTTCCAACATCCAGGTACTGCATCCCTCGGAATGCATGCCCGCATCTCGTGGTCGTGCGGTAGTGTTCTCGCTTCCCACGCCCGGGTTCCCGGGTTCGATTCCCGGCGGGGTCAGGGATTTTCTCCGCCTCGTGATGGCTGGGTGTTGTGTGCTGTCCTTAGGTTAGTTAGGTTTAAGTAGTTCTAAGTTCTAGGGGACTTATGACTACAGCAGTTGAGTCCCATAGTGCTCAGAGCCATTTCGGAATGCATCCTCAATTTGCCCAAAGAGATGGATGAGGGAGAACAGTCCAGTGAATTTTTGTGAGTTCCTCTCTGGTGCGCACACTTGTATCGGGCCTTACATTGTCATGGAGAAAGAGAAATTCGTTTGCATTTTGGTGGCGACGAACACATTGAAGTCGTTTCTTCACTTTACAGTGGTTACCACAATACACTTCATAGTTTATCATTGCACCAGGAGGCAGGACACCAAACATAATATCCCGTTCACCCTTCAGAGTCTCAGAACACCGTCGCCATGACTTTACCAGCTGAGGGTGTGGCTTTGAACTTCTTCGTTGGAGGAGAGTTGGTGTGGCGCCACTCCATGGATTGCCGTTTTGTTAGCGATTCGAAGTCACGAACTCATGTTTCATCGCCTGTGACGACGTTCGACAAACAATTGTCACGATCAACCTCGTAACGCCCAATCAATTCTGCACCGATGGTCCTCCGTTGCTCTTTATGGTATCCTATTAGGCGGCGAGGATCCCGCGAGTATACACCTCTCAGTACCCAGTTGGTGGACGAATGTGTCAGCACTACCAACTCAGAAGTCCAGTTGGGCAGCTTGGTGTTTGATTCTGATCCGTCGATCACCTCGAATAATGGTACCCAGACTTTCCAGCATTACGGGAGCGACAGCTGTGTTCGGCCGTCCTGCACGCGGGAGATCAGAGAGTTAGTGCCGCCTTGTTGCAACCATGACAGAAACTCCGCCCAACGACTCAGCGTGCTTTTGTTAGCTGCTCTGTCTCGATTGATATTCTGAAAGTGCCTATGAATATCAGCGATGTTCTGGTTTTCCGCAAAAAGAAGCATAGTGACAGCTGTCCAAGGGAACGCACCTCCGTCATAGACCCCATTTTGAGGATTACGTATAGTGTCTATCAGAACTTCATGAAACTGTAGGGGCTCAAGCGGGAGTATTCCACGATATCGCAAAACAAATGCTGCATTTTAACAGAAATTGGCCAAGAAAAGTGTTGCATTAGTTACTGAACGCCGTTTTTATTAACTTTTAAAGCAAGTAAGAATTATTTCAGAGTCTGTCACAATTTTGGTTTTGAGGATTCTCATTTTTTTATATATATATAGAATGCATATTGCACTTTCTCTCGTTTCTGACTGATTGCGGCGGTGGAGCTTTACCACTGTGGTAAGAACTTCATGTCTGAATGGACTTGAAAATGCGGAATTATCGGCCGCATGACCAACGAATCCAACGAGTAAACACAGTCGGAGAATCTGAGTCACGATGATTATAGTGGTAGCCGAGACACTGCTCGCGCTCGCGCTGTTCCGCGATTTGCGGCAGCGCTTTTACCTCGTCACTTATGCCAAAACAGTGGCTCGTTTCTCCGGCAGGGGGATCTGAACGTCGACGTACTCCCAGGGCCCATCAGAAGACAAGCCGTGGCGCGTGCGTCACGAAGGTAGGCCTGTACTCGCTCGCTCGCTCAGCTCAGCAAACAAAATGCGGTTCTAAATCTGTTAACTCGCAGCTGGGGGCGTAAGTACTAACAGGAATTGTATCTTCTACTGGAATCCTCTATTATGAAGTCTTGATATTGATTTGATTTGATTTTATCAGGGAAGCAGAAACAACATTGGTCAAACTCGCTGCTACCCGCACCGAAACATAGCTTATTGTGCGGTGTCGTTCCCTGTGTCTCTAGTAAAGCCAACCAATGCCCATGAACAGCGCAAGGAGAACCTTTACCAGTGCTTTGCTAGACATAATTTCTTCAGGTCTCTTTGATCCGTATATTTTGCGTCTTTTAATCTCCAATGCTTCGCATTCGAAGATCACATGTGATGCGGTTTCCTCGCCCACACCACACATCCTGCTTTTGGGATCTTCTTCTATTATCCCCATTGTATGTAGATGTTTCTTCAAATTCCTATGGCCTATCAATAGTCCAACCATGAGTTTCATTTCTCTCCTGTTCAAACCCAGGATTGAGAGACTTCTCTTAGAACATGGCTTCAGCATCAATACCTTGTCATGTTTTTGCTTTTGGATCTTAGCCCAAGCTGTCTCCTTGTCCAGTCTCATAGTTTTATTTTGATCATCGCCTTGGTGATTGTCAGGACGGGTTCCGGTCCAATGAATGGTGCCATCGACCCTATCCTGTCAACCTATCGGCTTTCTCATTACCACTATTCCTTGAGTGACCATGGACCCACAATAGCTTTACCCTACTGCTTTCACAAGGACTCTGTGGCATTCTGCCACGATATTTGATCTCATTGCAGAGGCTGCCAGTGCATTCAGGGCTGCTTGGCTGTCTGAATAAATGAAAATGCTGCGGCCTCTGTAGCACCTCCCCAAATTCTCCTCCACGCACACCCTGATAACAGATATTTCTGCTTGAAACACAGTGGCCATCTTCCCTAAAGAGACTGCACTCTTCAGCCCTGGCTGCAGTCCGTATACCCCCATCCCCAACACCTTGGTCTGTTTTCGAACCGTCAGTGAACCAGACTATGTCCCCAGTACAGTGTAGAAATTCGTTCTCCCAGAGCTCTCTTCTTCCAATTACTACACTGAAAGGCTTGTTGAACCATCTGGGGGTTATTATATAGTCGGCCGCCATTTCCCCAACAATACCTATGTCTACCTCACTCAGTATTTTAGTGTGAAATCCCGGATACCCCAGTGAGTTCCAGTTTTTGCCAGTATTTAACCTGTATGCTCCAGCTGCTGCCTCCATCTTTACCCACAAGTGTAAAGGGGGCTTGTCTAGCATGGTTTCCATCCCAGCAGTGGCTGTGCTGCTATTTCCACCTGTAATGCCTAAGCAGGTCAATCTCCGCACCTTAGCAAGCTCATTAGCAGCTACCTGCTGTTCTACCTTTTTCCAACACACTGTAGCCTCATAAGTGATCATAGGTCTTACTACCGTGGCGTATATCCAGCACATACCATTGAGGCTTAAGCCCCAGTTTTTACCACAAGCTCTCCTGGTACTCATTAAAGTATATTTCGCCTTGGAGCAGGTGCTCCTTGTGTAAGGGGTCCACGATAGTTTCTCATCCAGGGTTACCCCTAGAAATTTCGCTATACCCTTCACTGGTAGAGTTTCATCAAGTAGTTTGAGATTCCAATATGTGTGCTGGATCTGCTTCCTCGCGAATGGTATTACAGCAGTCTTCTTCGGGCTGACCCTTAGATCCTGTTTCCTGCACCAATTTTGCACGATGTTCAATGCTTCTTGTGCCATAGCTTGGCTATACTCGAAAACTTGCCAAGTATTGCTATGGCAAGATAGTTTGCGTATTCCTTGCAAAAGTACTGTCTTGAGTTTAATTCTGCAGTAAGTTCATTCACCATACGGTTCCACAGTAGAGGGACAGGACCCTTCCTTGTGGACAGCCTCTGGTAGTGTTGATTACCATTTTTTCTTGCATCATGGTGGCTTCTACCTTTCTAATACTAAGCATTGCTCTAATCCACCTGGAAATCGTGGTCTCCAAACCATGCACCTCTGCTGCCTTAACAATGGATTCGAAGGCCGTTCTGCCAAAAGCCCCATCGATCTCCAAGAAGATGCAGAGGGCTATTTCTTGAAAGTGTAGCGCTTTCTTCACCTTCCCAACAAGTTGGTACAGCGCAGTTTCACACGATTTTCCTGGTTGGTATGCATGTTGGTTTAGGGACCCTAGTTAACCTCCTCTTCCTAACATGCACGTTGACTAGTTATTCTAATGTTTTAAGAATAACGGAGGACAAACTGATTGGTCTCATTTCCTTGGCCTTGGTATGATCAATTCTCCCTGGCTTTAGAATGAAGACAACCTCACTGACCTCTAGGCATTAGGAATGATTTCTGGTGCTAGGCTAAACCTAAATGACCTGCATAGGAATCTTATTAAGTTCACTGCTGCTTGTTGCAGGAGCGCTGAAAAAATTCTGTCTGGGCCAGGTGACTTGAACAGTTGGATTGTTTCCACCACCCATTCGATTTTACTATGGTCAGCACATTCTCGGTAGATTCCCGGTTCTCCCTTCGAATACCTGAAACCGATGTCTCACAGGGATCTCGTCCTGGTCTATGTTGTCTGTCAGAGTACATTGAGGAAAAAAATGAGTCTTGAGGAGTAGTTCCAGCGTTTCATGTGCTGACTTTGTATACTCCCTATCCTCTTTCCTTAAAGTCCCTCCTGGACTAGTTGGCACCCTAGTGAGAATTTTGTGAAGTTCAAATGGCTCTTAGCACTATGGAACTTAATTGCTGTGGTCATCAGTCCCCTAGAACTTAGAACTACTTAAACCTAACTAACCTAAGGGCATCACACACATCCATGCCCGAAGCAGGATTCGAACCTGCGACCGTAGCGGTCGCGCGGTTCCAGACTGTAGCGCCTAGAACCGCTCGGCCACTCGGGTCGGCATTTTGTGAAGTCTGGCCCGAACAGCCATACCCTCTACCTCCTCACAGAATAACTTCCAGCACTCCTGCTTTGTTTGCTTGATTGCAAGATTGTATTTGACAACGGCCTCCCGATATTCTGCCCATTGTCCTTTCCTTCTCACAAGGTTGAAAAGTCTTCGTACCTGTTTTCTCTGTGATTCCAGGTTATTGGTCCACCAAGATACATTCCTATTCCTGCACTTCTTGATGATTGAGCAGTTGTCATGGTATGATGTCATGATGGCAGAGGTCACTGCCTCTGCTACCTCCTCAAGCTCTACTGGATTCCTTATCGAAGTAGTGACTTCCAATAGGCTTGAGTCGAAGTCCCTCCTATACGCCTACACTGCCTCTGCTACCTCCTCAAGCTCTACTGGATTCCTTATCGAAGTAGTGACTTCCAATAGGCTTGAGTCGAAGTCCCTCCTATACGCCTCCCAACCCATTTTCCTGGGATTCTTATAGGGCATGGTCTGTCCAATGCTCATTTCAACCTCGAAATTAATATACATGTGGTCTGATGAGGATGGCTCTAAAGCCACATGCCATTGTTTGACATAACTACCCATCAAAGTGGAACCGAAGATTATGTGAATTGTCTCTTCCCTTTTTATATTCCTAAATGTAGGTTCCTTGCTCCTACTGAGGATCTCTAAGTTATCAGCTAGAAGTAATTGTAGAAGATTCTCACCTCTACTGTTGGTGTCGGTACGGCTCCGCCTGAACTCGCTCGCTCGCTCAGCTCAGAGGCTAAATGCGTTTTTAAATCTGTTAACTCGTAGCTGGTCGAGTACGTACTAACGAGAATTGCATCTTCTACTAGAATCCGCTATTATGAAGGCTTACTAATTCACAGCACTACAACAAAATTCAATTTCAGATCAAAACTGGACATAAGTGGTATAACAGCGTGTTTATAGCATTTAGTCTCTACTGCTTAACAAGCCTCATTTCATACAAGAAGTGGTGCCTTATGCAACTGATAACCACTTTGGCATTAACTTAATTTTATTGTACACCAGCGAAGCCGTAAGAAATTATAAGTAGGCCTATGGAGTTCCTCGGATTCTTCCACGATGACGTTACAGCCGCACATCTAGGCGCCTGCACTTTACTAGCGAGCCAGTGCATGTATTCTCAAACCAACGCAGCTACACGTCAGTAAGCACCTGAAGATGACGAGCAGCCTGTTCGTTCAAATACTGTGCAGCTTTAATAACATTATCCACCCGACTCCGGTGAAACACTGAAGCAGTTATTATGTCGGAAATGTCTCAAACAGCACATGTTCCGAGATATTTATTTAGCGAGGACGCAAATTATGAAGCGTTTGAATATTAGCCACAGCTCTTTACACTTTGTTGGAGATGAAACAAATTTTCTCGTTTTGTCTTTAAAGTAGGATACAGTAACCATCAAATTTACTGAACATGCACACTGTAGTAGCTTTTCGGTGAACTACATGCCTTTGGTGACTTTTATTTCTATAACGTCACTATAGTTGCTAATGTCTAAGTCTCCAAAAGCCCGAGTCTGTTTATAGCCCTTGAACAGCTAATTAAAGACCGTTAAAATGGTGGCAGGAGGCCAAGAATTTACTTTCTGAAACCACTTTGAATATCTAAAGTGCAGAGGAACCCCGGACAGTCTTTCTGTTCTGTACTCAGAAATTCTTCAGGCATTCAATAACAGACATCTTGCAGCAGCATTTTTGGCATGAAGAGTGGGCATGACAGAGCTCAAATTACGATTCTACTTCAAAAATTAGGCGGTATAAGCATTCCAAATAATTTTTACAGTCCCATAACAAAGACTCTGCCAACAAAAATTTTATATCAATCGCTGTTGTTCCGTCATGGACAGGGGACGTCGTCTAGTTAAGCAATTGTCAATGTCAATTAAATTTACCAACAGCCATGTAATATATTTTAACTAAAGTTCAGTCTTGATCACAACACTTATGTCTCAATAACATAGGTGACCGGTTTCGGTTGGCTGCCTTCACCCCGGCTCAAGAGCCCCATATTTTCAACATGTTTCATGTTTCAACATGAAAGACAGAATTACACAGCTACACCGGTGTAACGTTGTATGTGCAAAGTAGCTATGTCATGAAGAGATGAATTTTTTGACACTTCATTTGCGTAGCTACCAGCAGCTGTTTGTGAAATATTTCAATTTTCACTCAAATCTCACATGAAGTTTTTATTAATTACCCTGATTATTGCCAAGCAATAAATTCTTTTTAAAATCTAGATATACCACTGGTCAATTTGACACACCCCCTCCGTGCACTTCCCACTTTTCGTTTGGCTGTTAAAATCCAGACAACATTTTTCCTCAAATGACTAATTCATTTTTTATTTATTTCCACGACTATTTTCAGGATGTTATTTATCGTTAAGAACTAGGCCTCATAATTGTCAATTTGATATCCCATCTGTCCATTCCCCACTCTTCGTATGGCTATGAAAATTCGGACAAAAATCCACTATACTATTTCTACGGAGTCTTGTTTTCGCTCCGATCAATCGTTTGACCAATTTGTACACTAAAGGCACTCGACATCAAGAGACCTTCATCAGTGGGATGTGCATTTCGGGTTCCCAAGCTGAAATATTACAAGCAGTATTACAATCTACAGACAACCCGAAGTGGGGCAGGGAAATGGATATTCAAATCCTGGAAATTATACGAGAATCACTGTCAAATAAACAAAGAGACATCGGAGTTTCATTTTTAACGGCCCCATTTCGTGTAGATTTTGTCTCAAATAACGAAGTCGACCAAAGAGCCCAGCTTTTCTGGCACTGTGATGAAGGTCGAACTACCACACCACGATTTCAATTTGTGGATACGGAAACTGGCCCATTACAATGGGCAGATAGTTGGTATCTTCCAGTGTGCGGTAAAGGTCAATACTAAGCTGAGATCCAACCATTAATTAGAAGCACCCCTCGGTTTCGAAAATTTCTGGCAAGCAGGAAGCTCATAACTACCTTGTTACGAAAGTGTACCAGCCATGATCCAACTCCTTCTCACTTACATAGGATAGGCTTCAAGGACAGCAACTTCTGCGACTGTTAGAAGAAAGAAGAAGCAGATGTAAACTATTTGTTGTTTTCCTGCAACGTTTTCGAAGCACAGCAAGACCATTTACTGCGAAACCTAGTGAAATTAACCTTGCCCTTTCCTACAAGTGCCCTGTTTTACTATATCATGAAGATCCTGAAATACAAAAAGCCCTTTTTGTTTTCTACAAGATAGTAAAGTGTTTATACTAAATTTAGTGTTGTAACTGTGATTTCATGAATACCTTAATCACGAGGCATATTTTTCTCACTATCAGCTGAGTTCTTTTTTTTTATATGCAATTTTGTCTGTAGCTACTATGTCTAGTTTTCAGAGCTATATGTATTTTACTGTAACTATGAGGACATTCTAAAACAATTTTATACTATTGTTCAAAATTTTACATTGGGATTCCGAGTATATAAGATTTTATACATGTACCAATCTGTTGGCAGAATTGTTCAGTAAACCATAGCTAAATACAAATTACTGTAAATAAGTTTATAGTCCGGTTAAGAAAAATATTTGTCCCACGTTCAGGCTGTCAAATGAGGCAGTTTTCTGATAACAATTTCAGTAACATATCGGAACATTTTATGTCTTTGACACAAGTAATGTGCGAGTAGTTTCAGAGATGGTATAGAACAAATTATAGTCACCCCCTACTACTACTGTTCCATCTAATTCAGTTTGTCATTGCATTATTGTATGAGTGATATAGCACGGGGCGTGGCTATTGCGCTTGTCCAGTAGCTACCCGGCAAACGCCACTGCTGTACCGTAATTAACAAGCGCAGCGATGAGAAAACTAGTGTCTGGATGACCCCTTTAGCTAATTAAAAAGGCACCGTTCAAGTAATAATATTTTAATGTATGTTTATTACAATTTCTAGCATAGCATCCAGTTATAATTGCAGTTTATTTACAGCACTATGACAAAAAGTTCCGACTGAAAGACGAGCAATGAGGAGCGCCAGACCATCTCCGCTGGTGTCTTATTGCTATTATGTCGTGACGACAACTCTTCACCAGCTTCTTCCTAATTTACACTTGTTGTGTAATCAACTTTAGACCTTTGGCTGTTGTCGAGGACCTTCCCTTCTTTTCTCCTTGACACTGAAACTGAATATACAGTACAATAAACAGCTGAAAATTTTCATTTTTAAAAAAACTCTGTTTTTGCAATGTAACGAACATGTGTTTACTGAGAATCGCTACGCTAGAAGCTGAGTGAATCTTAATCGTCAGTTCTCACTGGATGCACTCAAAGTGTCGTTAATCAGCACCAAATCCTTTCCAGGTATTTTTATTTCGGTTTTCATAACCACCTTACACAAGAAGGTGTCAATGAAGTGATGAATCGATAGTGTGTACAAGAAATAATTCATTAATTTCCTGTCATCAGATGTAGTCCATTCATAGTGCCATGCACTTGTCCCAATGTATCAGTACATCTTTACACACACAGCTAACAACTTTGCTTCATAAAGTGTCTCCGCCCTCTTCAGAACGACGTGTGGTAAGTAGTATGACTAAGTGCGTTCTGGCGCAAATAATTTACTCTAAATGGCGGCTGGGTTTTCCCCACCCTCTATGGCATCAAACGCCCTATGACATCAAACCCCCTCCTACCGCATGAAATCGTAAGAACTTCTTTTTATGGAAAATAGATCAATTGGGCTACCTCGACTAACCTAACACCTCCACCACTTTCCCCACTCCTAGGAAGTCACCCACGCCCCTCCACTCTCTCATCCCACTTGTGAATTGACAGAAAAAGACTTAGTTTGTGTTGAACTGCAGGAGAGGAAGGATGTAAAGTATCTATTTATTTATTTTGATGGGACATATGACCTTGGCGGTATTATCCTGGTACTGGACAGTTCTAAGGTATTTATTTGTGTATTTTGGTGGTAAATGTTACCTCAGCGGTGTTATCCTCCTGGTGGAAAATTCTCCACTTTCCGCTGCCCCCTGCTCCCATCTTCCACCACCCCCATCTGACTTTTTCCAGTAGCGTACGGGTGTGTTCGCCTTGAAATTTGAAGACCACCAAGGGTTGATCGAAACTACCCTACAGCCACCTCACACTTTTTGCTGTCCCCCTCCTCACACTTTCCTTCCTGGAAATTGGTGGGAAAATCTCAGTGCATGCTGAGCTGTTGATGTTTAAGGATCTCTTGTGTGGTCTAATTCGTGATACTGTCAGCTGAAGGCACTGGAAATAGCTCAGTCTCAGTGGAGGCAATTGTGTGTGCAATCTGTTCAATAGATGAGATGTTGGTGCTGAGCAGGGAGGAGTTCAATAACCATATTACCTGTAAACATGCAGCTGACGACTGTGTCCATAGCTCTGTATGTAAGGACTGGAAAGCACAGATAATGTAGAAGTGTAAGAAGAAGGATACTTATCAGCAGATTATAATGATTCAGCATGATGGGTTGAAGTCGTATTTCACTGCTCAGTTTGGTCAGTCTTCCAAAGTGAAAGAGACGAGATGCTCATCCACTCTAGTTTGGTGTGTTTGCAATGTGTTCATTTGACCAGGTGATGGTGCTAAACAGGGAGGACGTTAATAACTGTATTACATTAAACACACACCTGAAGACTTCGTCCATAGATCCCTACATTCGGATTAGAAAGGAAAGATAATGGAGGAGTGTAAGAAGAAGAATACTTTTTAGCAAATAATTGTCGCACAGTGGGATTTGTTGAAGATGCATTTCACAACTCACGCAGATAGCTGCTAGGGCTGAAACTGTCTACGTTTTTTTGAAATGGACAGTCAATATGTCTAAGAGGGAAAGGTGTATTCTTCAACAATCTCAGTCTGACAGTGTTAGCTCACAAAATCACTACGAGAGGGTGCCTGAAACAGGCTTTATCCCCCCACCACTTCCCTGAGGACCCGATAGCATTCCCCTCCTCCACACCTGAAAGACTATTATTTGGAGGTGGTAACCAGCGAGTGTCATTCACAGTTAGTCACTCAGCAGAATAAGAAGCACAGCAAGCAAGGTCATCATCATCATCACAGAGGAAGTGGAAAACTAAGTATTCCTTAATTGGCTCTGTGTGTGTCGCTTCCCTGTTCGGTAATAGTTCTTAACATGATTATTCTTTGTCCGCAGCAGTAACCTTCAACCTGTTGGAATCTGCTCAAACAGTGATGAGCTCGAACCTGTCAGACCTGCAGCACCATCAACAGAAGCAGTCATCAGCAGCTTGTCAGGACTTGTAGCGCCAGCAGCAGCACTGACAGACCCTGTAACAGAATGGGACAATGAGCTGTTATTATCTAACCCGCTCATCTGTTTGTATAACAAAGGCACCCAGACGGTCCCCAACTCCCAGAAGAAGTGTGCTGGGGGTCGTAGTCCACGGTGCATGTCAGTACTGGTCTTCGACGTACTAACCAACTCAGAACATTCCAGCGTTACAGCAAGGACAGAGTGTAGATGTGATGGATGAGAGGCCACTGATTCCTCCCACTGCTCTAATTCTATTCACCTGAAGTTATAATTTAACATCTAGCGCTTCACAGTACTTAAATAATGGTATAGAAGTATTGGTGGACAGTGATTGGCGTGTTGTGCTAGATATCGAAAATGCATCGAGAAATCTTAAAGTGCAGATTACAGAGTTGGAATGGGATGAACTGTGTAATGTAAAACCCTACATTTATCAACAGATAACTACCGAGTATTATCCTTCACACTCTTTCGCAGATATTTGCTGTGCTGGTCTGACGCTATCACATCACTATACAACGGTGCTGCAATCACGCTGAGATCAGGTGGTTGGTCGATATATTTACAGCACTCCACTGTTACAAACTTGTTCGGCCTGTGGATAATGCTGTCCATTTTGTTGGAAATTTTGAAAATGCCATTGCCTTGTGTTCAAACTATATATAAAGACATTGTGAACTATCTTCATGGACTGGCAATAAGTTTGAGAGAAATAAGTGCTGAATACTGTGCTTACAAGAAAGCTTGACTTTCTAAATTCTGTTAATGTGTGAAGACAGATCGAACTGAATTTTCCGATGTGCTGTATGACTACTGAATAAAAGTGTGTGTCAAACTGTATATGTCTCTTTTTTTTTTATTTATTTCATTTCTCTCATAACACAGAAAGTACTAAAGCTAGTATTTTCACTGCAGCGCCTATAATCCTGCAATGGCAGAAAATTGTTTCAATCATGTCATCACTGGTTATTGTCAAACTGAATGGTGAACTATCCTTTCAGGAGTATATATATCTAAATTCCTTGTCTACCCATTGTAGCTCCGTTTGTTAAGTCACTGAACTATACTGGTTACATAATTTTTCTACAAAAACCCACTGCACACCAAAACTCGATTTAGTTGGTACTATGGCAGGGTTCGTGAACCATCCTTGATACAAAGATTTTGTAATAAATGATTAGTCCTGTGATGGTGTGGAAGAAGGCCAGAAAAAGAAAAATGGTATACTCCTTCCTGATACTATACAAGCTATAATTGTAAGTTCATTCAGCTGTGGCAAGACAAATGTACTCATAACACTGCTAAAACACCCGGATGGTGTCCACTTTGAGCATGTCTGTTTTTTTTTCCAAAAACGCTGTTTCAATTTACATATCAGCTCCTGCAGAAGATACTCCGGGGCCTAGATGGTATAACATACAGGAAACTCAGTCACAGCAGTCAAATACCTCCACCAGCTAAAGTAATGTCAAACACAGTGCTCAATTGACGATGTTGCTGTAGAAAACCAGTATCAAGTACTACCATATGTATGTTACGGTCGACATATGGGTGTTGACGTATTTTATCTGAACCAGAAATATTCCAGAGCCCCAAAACAGTTAGTGTGGGATGCAAGCCTCGTTGTAGCTTTCAAACAAGACAATTTGAATTTAAATCTTATTTACCAGGTGCACATAGGAACAGACATGTCATTCAATGAATTTCTGAAGATATATGTAGATTGTGGGAGTCACTCACGCAGTATGGGTTTCTCATTATTGATAAAACAAGAAAACTCAGTGACTGTAGGCACAGATGAAATTTCCAGGAGTTTCGTTACATAAAATCAGGAAAAAATGTACAGGTACGTTGGTATACAGCACGCTGTCGACGAGTTCGTATGTATGAGCACTCGGCCTCATAGAGTAGGTATACATACACAGAGAATGTGTGTGTACAACCTCTAAAACGTAAAGTTAAGGACCTGGGAATGTATATCCAAACCCTTCTGAGTATGAGCTACGACTTAGATGCTAGGGTTAAGAAACTAGATACGAAGACCCAGATCATTCTGTGAAAAAAAAGGTGACTTAGCTGCACGTAGCACAAATAAGACACAGTCTGTGAACGACTCCGCGTACATCTACATCTACATCTACATTTATACTCCGCAAGCCACCCAACGGTGTGTGGCGGAGGGCACTTTACGTGCCACTGTCATTACCTCCCTTTCCTGTTCCAGTCGCGTATGGTTCGCGGGAAGAACGACTGTCTGAAAGTCTCCGTGCGCGCTCTAATCTCTCTAATTTTACATTCGTGATCTCCTCGGGAGGTATAAGTAGGGGGCAGCAATATATTCGATACCTCATCCAGAAACGCACCCTCTCGAAACCTGGCGAGCAAGCTACACCGCGATGCAGAGCGCCTCTCTTGCAGAGTCTGCCACTTGAGTTTGTTAAACATCTCCGTAACGCTATCACGGTTAACAAATAACCCTGTTACGTCACGGGCCGCTCTTCTTTGGATCTTCTCTATCTCCTCCGTCAACCCAATCTGGTACGGATCCCACACTGATGAGCAATACTCAAGTATAGGTCGAACGAGTGTTTTGTAAGCCACCTCCTTTGTTGATGGACTACATTTTCTAAGGACTCTCCCAATGAATCTCAACCTGGTACCCGCCTTACCAACAATTAATTTTATATGATCATTCCACTTCAAATCGTTCCGCACGCATACTCCCAGATATTTTACAGAAGTAACTGCTACCAGTGTTTGTTCCGCTATCATATAATCATACAATAAAGGATCCTTCTTTCTATGTATTCGCAATACATTACATTTGTCTATGATAAGGGTCAGTTGCCACTCCCTGCACCAAGTGTCTATCCGCTGCAGATCTTCCTGCATTTCGCTACAATTTTCTAAGGCTGCAACTTCTCTGTATACTACAGCATCATCCGCGAAAAGCCGCATGGGACTTCCGACACTATCTACTAGGTCATTTATATATATTGTGAAAAGCAATGGTCCCATAACACTCCCCTGTGGCACGCCAGAGGTTACTTTAACGTCTGTAGACGTCTCTCCATTGATAACAACATGCTGTGTTCTGTTTGCTAAAAACTCTTCAATCCAGCCACACAGCTGGTCTGATATTCCGTAGGCTCTTACTTTGTTTATCAGGCGACAGTGCGGAACTTTATCGAATGCCTTCCGGAAGTCAAGAAAAATAGCATCTACCTGGGAGGCTGTATCTAATATTTTCTGGGTCTCATGAAGAAATAAAGCGAGTTGGGTCTCACACGATCGCTGTTTCCGGAATCCATGTTGATTCCTACATAGTAGATTCTGGGTTTCCAAAAACGACATGATACTCGAGCAAAAAACATGTTCTAAAATTCTACAACAGATCGACGTCAGAGATATAGGTCTATAGTTTTGCGCATTTGCTCGACGACCCTTCTTGAAGACTGGGACTACCTGTGCTCTTTTCCAATCATTTGGAACCTTCCGTTCCTCTAGAGACTTGCGGTACACGGCTGTTAGAAGGGGGGCAAGTTCTTTCGCGTACTCTGTGTCGAATCGAATTGGTATCCCGTCAGGTCCAGTGGACTTTCCTCTGTTGAGTGATTCCAGTTGCTTTTCTATTCCTTGGACACTTATTTCGATGTCAACCATTTTTTCGTTTGTGCGAGGATTTAGAGGAGGAACTGCAGTGCGGTCTTCCTCTGTGAAACAGCTTTGGAAAAAGGTGTTTAGTATTTCAGCTTTACGCGTGTCATCCTCTGTTTCAATGCCATCATCATCCCGGAGTGTCTGGATATGCTGTTTCGAGCCACTTACTGATTTAACGTAAGATCAGAACTTCCTAAGATTTTCTGTCAAGTCGGTACATAGAATTTTACTTTCGAATTCACTGAACGCTTCACGCATAGCCCTGCTTACGCTAACTTTGACATCGTTTAGCTTCTGTTTGTCTGAGAGGTTTTGGCTGCGTTTAAAATTAGAGTGAAGCTCCCTTTGCTTTCGCAGCAGTTTCCTAACTTTGTTGTTGTACCACGGTGGGTTTTTCCCGTCCCTCACAGTTTTACTCGGCACGTACCTGTCTAAAACGCATTTTACGATTGCCTTGAACTCTTTCCATAAACACTCAACATTGTCAGTGTCGGAACAGAAATTTTCGTTTTGATCTGTTAGGTAGTCTGATTGGTTGGTTGGTTGGTTTGGGGAAGGAGACCAGACAGCGTGGTCATCGGTCTCATCGGATTAGGAAAGGATTGGGATGGAAGTCGGCCGTGCCCTTTCAGAGGAACCATCCCGGCATTTGCCTGGAGTGATTTAGGGAAATCACGGAAAACCTAAATCAGGATGGCCGAGGTAGTCTGAAATCTGCCTTCTATTACTCTTGCTAAACAGATAAACCTTCCTCCCTTTTTTTATATTCCTACTAACTTCCATACTCAGGGATGCTGCAACGGCCTTATGATCACTGATTCCCTGTTCTGTACATACAGAGTCGAAAAGTTCGGGTCTGTTTGTTATCAGTAGGTCCAAGATGTTATCTCCATGAGTCGGTTCTCTGTTTAATTGCTCGAGGCAATTTTCGGATAGTGCACTCAGTATAATGTCACTGGATGCTCTGTCCCTACCACCCGTCCTAAACATCTGAGCGTCCCAGTCTATATCTGGTAAATTGAAATCTCCACCTAAGACTATAACATGCTGAGAAAATTTATATGAAATGTATTCCTAATTTTCTCTCAGTTGTTCTGCCACTAATGCTGCTGAGTCGGGAGGTCGGTAAAAGGAGCCAATTATTAACCTAGCTCGGTTGTTGAGTGTATCCTCCACCCATAATAATTCACAGGAACTATCCACTTCTATTTCACTTCATGATAAACTAATACTAACAGCGACGAACACTCCACCACCGGTTGCATGCAATCTATCCTTTCTAAACACCGTCTGTACCTTTGTAAAAATTTCGGGAGAATTTGTCTCTGGCTTCAACCAGCTTTCTGTACCTATAACGATTTCGGCTTCGGTGCTTTCTATCAGCGCTTGAAGTTCCGGTACTTTACCAACGCAGCTTCGACAGTTTACAATTACAATACCGATTGCTGCTTGGTCCCCGCATGTCCTGACTTTGCCCTGCACCCGTTGAGGCTGTTGCCCTTTCTGTACTTGCCCAAGGCCATCTAACCTAAAAAACCGCCCAGCCCACGCCACACAACCCCTGCTACCCGTGTAGCCGCTTGTTGCGTGTAGTGGACTCCTGACCTATTCAGCAGAACCCGAAACCCCACCACCCTATGGCGCAAGTCGAGGAATCTGCAGCCCACACAGTCGCAGAACCGTCTCAGCCTCTGATTCAGACCCTCTACTCGGCTCTGTACCAAAGGTCCGCAGTCAGTCTTGTCGACGATGCTGCAGATGGTGAGCTCTGCTTTCATCCCGCTAGCGAGACTGGCAGTCTTCACCAAATCAGATAGCCGCCGGAAGCCAGAGAGGATTTCCTCGGATCCATAGCGACACACATCATTGGTGCCGACATGAGCGACCACCTGCAGATGGGTGCACCCTGTACCCTTCATGGCATCCGGAAGGACCTTTTCCACATCTTGTATGACTCCCCCCGGTATGCACACGGAGAGCACATTGGTTTTCTTCCCCTCTCTTGCTGCCATATCCCTAAGGGGCCCCATTATGCGCCTGACGTTGGAGCTCCCAACTACCAGTAAGCCCACCCTCTGCGACCACCCGGATCTTGCAGACTGAGGGGCAACCTCTGGAACAGGACAAGCAGCCATGTCAGGCCGAAGATCAGTATCAGCCTGAGACAGAGCCTGAAACCGGTTCGTCAGACAAACTGGAGAGGCCTTCCGTTCAGCCCTCCGGAATGTCTTTCGCCCCCTGCCACACCTTGAGACGTCCTCCCACTCTACCACAGGTGAGGGATCAGCCTCAATGCGGGCAGTATCCCGGGCAACCACAGTCGTAGTCCGATCGGGGGATGCGTGGGACGAGCTGGCCGTCCCCGACAAACCCCTATCCGGAACCCCACAGTGATGCCCATTGGCAACAGCCTCAAGCTGTGTGACCGAAGCCAACACTGCCTGAAGCTGGGAGCGAAGGGATGCCAACTCAGTCTGCATCCGAACACAGCAGTTGCAGTCCCTATCCATGCTAAAAACAGTTGTGCAAAGAACGTCTGAACTAATCTACAGAGAGCGCAAACAAATCGACACAAAATTTAAACGGTTATTAAAATACAAGATTGCCTAGTAAATGCAGTAATGCTGCTACTTGCGCACTGCTGACACACTGCTCGGCGGCGGAAGGAGATTACGCGATTTTACACTATTCAGGTACTAAAACGCGATGCTGCAACTCTCAAATACTGTAATACGCCCGAAATTTATGAATTAAACAATGCAAGTACCAAAAACACGCAAAGAAATTAAGGATTAAACTATGTAGCAAATGAGTGAGCTAGGAGTATACGACTTGCTGCTGCAGCTGCTTATCCAACGACGGCAGGGAGCACACTGACTGTGACCAACCGACACTGGCCGTTCAAAACAAAAACAGAAGACAAACGACTACGCGAATTTACATTATTCAGGTACTAAAACGCGATGCCACAACTCTCAAATACTATAATACGCCCGAAATTTATGAATTAAACAATGCAAATACCAAAAACACGCAAAGAATTTAATAATTAAACTATGTAGCAAATGAGTGAGCTAGGAGTATACGACTTGCTGCTGCAGCTGCTTATCCAACGACGGCAGGGAGCGTAGTGTATAACAAGATGTCGACTAAGAATGAAGTCATAGAGCCACAAAATACCACTTGGGAAAAATTGCAGTTTCTAAGGTTAGGACATTTGGATCAGTAGCAGACACTGAAACGTTTAAACCAGTTACTGAATCTCTCAGGGAACTCTCGGTGAAGCCACATAACGATGACGATGATAGTATTGCCGGTTTCATTAACCCTCACGCCCAAATAGAAAAAAATGTTCAGTGCCAGTGGCGTAAGACCATACATGTTGGGCATGCATCCTATAAGTTTACAGGACACAACAACACAGATAAGCAACAGGGACTTTCATAGAACACTGGGTTTACTGAATGTTAGTTATCTAAAACCCTTAAAAACAATAAAATTTTCACGCAAAGATCTGGAGATGTATGGTGAAATACTACAACTGAGTGGTATATGCAGGAAAGCAGGAAATCAACACAGTGCGGAATAAAGAGACATTATGAAACCATTATTATTAGATGGTCGATATAGCAGTGGTGAAGGTATTGACATTCAGCATAAAAGAGTCAGCAGTCAGCCACCACAGTAAACTGTGTATACTACGATGATCCTGATGAAATAATAGATCGACTACGACTTCTCATGGCATCAGCTGCTGTGGAGAATACCACTCATTCGAATCAAGTTGTCTCAACAATATCAAAGCTTAGAGAGAGAGGTATAATCGGATAAGTATGGAGACAGTAGTTCGAGAACTGCGCAAACTGACATGTAAAACTTACCCATGTAGGCATGTCATGATTAAAGGTTTGGATGACTTATAGCAGGCTTATTTTGTATATATGAGGAAATATTAACATGAAAATATTGGTTTCAAGTATATTTTAATAGTCATTGATACATTCCCCAAATTTGCTTGGGGATTGCCTCCTAAAACAAAAACAGAGTGGGATGTTGCAGATGTGTTTGTGCGGTTGCTGCAGACAATAATAAATTGATGCCTGGACAACATTCAAACCGATCATGGCGGTGACTTTTACAATAGACATTTTAAGGCAGTGATAGAGCAGTATGGGATACACCACCGCTTGACACTCACCTACATAATGGCGAGAATCATGGAATGGCTGAATATCCAAACTGTGGACATAATTTAATCTCTATGGTTCATACAAATGGACAGATGTCCTCCCACAGATAATCGTGCAGAATAATGGAACCAAACATCACAGCATAAAAATTAGACTATCGATGTTCATGATAATGGACTCATTAACACTGTATGCTACCTTACTAAAATGCTAGATTCCCGTTGACAGAACTTAAATGTGGGTAATTTGGTACACATCTCATACCACAAGTCAGCATTTGAGAAGATATTCCTCCCAAATTGGTCGACTGAGATAGTTACAGTGTCCAAAGTGTAAAGAACTAATTCCTAAACTTATATCTTATGGGATAGCACTGGTACTGAAATTTCAGAGTGCATTTACACAGAAGACTGCAGAAGAGCTCATAATCACACGTGTTTCTCATAGAAGAGATCATAATATGTCGAGGGAATGGGGCACCGGTTAAGTGGCTTGTTTTCCCTGCAACAGGAAACAATTGTATCGACGCTGGAGATTTTCTCTATAATGGAGTGTGCAGAGAACAACCAGCGCAATCGCATAGCATGCACCATGGAAGACACATTCTAGTAGTCAGAATTCCAGCTGAACTGCATATTCATGGGTATAACTATTGAGGACCTGGTACAAGTCTTCTAAAAGGGTTGGCTCATTGTGATGAATGAATTAACCTGTTAAGTGAGGCGTGTTAAGAACACGATATCTCATATGAAAAACATAAAGAACCCCACAGACCTCACGTTACAGATGGAATTTTAGCTGATAAAGTTGTGTGTGGAAAGGGTATTGGTATTGGACAGCGCATTGCAGCATTTGTAGTTGAGAAAACTATTCGTGGTAAAATTAAGTTGGAAATGGATTTCAACTGAGCTATGAATAGCACTCGCTGTGCACTGAAGAAGAAGAAGAAGAAGAAGAAGAAGATGAAGATGATGATGATGATGAGTAAGAAAGGGTATCTCTAAACCTGTATCCTGACAGCTATGTATGCAGCTAAAAGCGCTACGAAGCATAAAGGACCTGTCAAAGCACCCAGGGCTCTACCGACAACCAAGACAGGTGTAGTCATCCCCTTCCTCATTCAAGTCCTCACAGTTCTCTCGGTGATGGGTTCATTGGCTGACAGTGCCGTGGCTGTTATTTCGACTCATTTTATGACCAGCAACCAGCAGAAGAGATACGACACTCCACCAGCAGAAGACATATGTTCTACAATTTTCATCACTACCAAGACCTTAATACCTACCTGTGTCTACGTCTATGCATCGTGTTACTCCTAACGTTTACGAGGGATATATAAGGAAGTGCATTAAGTATCCACTCATCAGTTGGACTGCAGATGTAATGCCGTATACTCTGACACTGAAAGAATGATCATCTGCATTACAAGCAAATTACTTCTCACGGATTGATTTTAGCAAAGTGGAGTGAGTATTGCATTGACTCGACTGGAGACACACAACAGCATTCCGAATATGACAGAGGCTAACGATAAAGACCACCTCGAAATTAACAGTGGAAAAGAAAATTTATAAATAGAACCTTGGGTACAACATGTTGACGATTTAAATGCTATGTGCTAAAATTAATACTTCTAAATCTGAAATAAAGACAACGATTGCAACGATTGACTTTAAACAGAAAGGTTCAATATGATCCCTCCTGGGTTTCACAAAAGGACAAGTTTTAAAGAAGCCAAACAGTCAGATGGATATACTTCCTGTCAGCCTAATCAGTGTAGAGCGTAGCATCGCAATAAACTCATACCCCAAAAATAGTTTGGTTCATGGATTTTATGGATTCGTCTCAACAGTTGGAAGAGGCTAAAGATCGTAGAAACCCCTAGAAATGCTGTTTACCTTCCAGTCGGAATTCAGATAGTGGACTATCGGGAGCTGCATATTGTCGACCAGGATAACAAGGTCATCGACTTTCGTGATGAGCATATCATTTTAATACTACATCTAAAGCAGCAGCAGTGACCTCGAACCTGCCCAGACCGGAAGCGAGGGCTGGGAACTCCAACAGCCTCTGATCTGCAGGGGTGACCCTCTCAGCAAGAACAAAGGACCGTGGAAACAGAGCTGACCTTGAACTCGTGGCAGCCAGCAGTGCTACAGCAGCAGCATTCTATATGATAGCGGTCATGCATTAAGAAGAATCAACAATGGGAGTTACACAGAAAAACAAAGTGCATAATGCACACTGTGGCACTTTACAACAGAACAGCAAGGTGATTAACACATGTGAACCACTAGTTTCTTTAATCAGTAGGTCTGAAACCTCAGAATGACGCTATTCGATTTAGCTAGCCCTGCAGAATATGACGAGCGTATTATATGCCAGGAATACATCACGCATAAACCTCGTGCTTCAACCACATTTAACAAGGACGACGAAATTACTATTGTTATCCAGCACCAGGACGCTTTAACTCTCCCATGCAAGTTTCATATTTCTGGAAGGATTATTTACGAAAAGGGATGGTACTGCTACAGTGGCATCAAAGTTTACACGTAATGTTTTAGCGCTCCTGTTTCACACGATATCGTATGAACTTAATGGAGTTATGTCCCAGCATGCCCTTTGGATTTGAGCAATTTAGAAAATGCCAGATGGTCCGTACACGAAGCCTGAGTGGAACTGTTGAAGAGTATAGGAGATTTATTGCGTGTACACCTCTAAAAATGCTCATGGGCTACTTTAAAGATACACAACGAATTATTATGGATGCTAAACAAGACCTTATCCTGGTACAGAGTGCAATGGATAACAACTTGTTCATTCAAGAAGCTGATGAACAGAACGAGATCTGAATCAGTAAAATAATATGGAAAATCCCACACCACTCTGTCTGATGAGCAGCGTTTTAAGGTTTTAAAAGTTCTGAATACTGGTGTATTTGTACCATTAACTTTCCACTCATGGGGGCTTATCGAATACCCCGGCTTCTGACTGCAAGCAGATATACATGGGCGATTAAAACGGTTGTTCAAGTAATGACACCAAGATTCGTCATGCTTTTGTTTCAGAACAGAAGATGGAATATAACAAATGATTTCACCGTATCTGACAACCGTAGGTTAACTAATACCAGACTCTAGCTGAACTCGGACTTCTAACCATATGATAATTTACACCTATAGTGAGATAAAAATGTGTACAGTCTAGCATTTGACAGGTATGCAACGTTCCTTCAAACATAGGTGATATAATTTTACGCGTGTTTGCTATACGTCTTTGGAAGTGGGCACTGTGACTTGCCGCCTGCTCCCATAACGAAATACGTCGAGCACGACAGGCATATTTTCATACAACCATTAATGTATCTTCTTACTCTCCATATTAAACCAGACAGCGGTACTCATCTTCAGGGAGACTAATGTCATTTGGGTATCTTACACATCCTTTATATACACATTGCAATGGGGGCAGGTTTTCTGTAAGTATCAACTTTAAAGACATATTGTAACGAGTCTTTTCTTTTATTCAATTAGCGCAGATACAGTTTGATTCATGAGATACAAATTTATTCTTTCAGACACACACAGAGACAGATGCATGTCGGTTTTCAGTGATACAATTTGGTTCTTTTTACACAGTGGTCCCTGAGGTACAATTCACACATAGAAATTGATTCTTTGTGATACAGATGTATATAAAAGTTCTGTGATACAATTTGGTTCTGAATGTAATTTGGTTCTTTTAGGAAAACAGACACTTTTTTTGTTCTTTGTGAAACACTTACAATTTGATTATCTGTGATTTTACTAGAAACAGATACTTTCATGTTTTGCAATGATATTGAACCGTCAAGGAGAGGTAACTGTAACCCACAGTCCAACAAATTTAGTGTTTCACATTGGACTGGGATTGAGATCGAACAGTCAACACAGAGGTACTTTGCCCATACACTAGAGCTTTTACTAATAATAACTATAGCCTACAGTCCATGTGATGTTAAGCTACATGTCAACTGGACTATGCATCCAAGGACGGTATTCAGATGGCAGTACTGCGTATATCCAGGAGGATAATATTACAATAGTAGCACTGGATGTATCCGAAATACTTACAAGCTTCATTGGACTGTAAAAAGAATACTAAAAACTAATCAGAATGGGATGGCTAGTAGTAGATGAAACTTAAAAACTAGACTGTTTACACGTGTACCTGGAACACAATTTTTTATATGACATAAGGTCAGATAGTTCACGAAATAAAAAAAATCTCAGCAGTTAGATTTTCATACAGATATCTTCTACAGAATTTCGTTATTTATTCCTGCTGATTTTTTTTACCAATATTTATTTTTTCCGTATAGACACAAACACCAAAGCTACACTCAAGGCGCAGATGGTGTGCATGCAAAGTATGGCAGACACGATGTGCATGAAGAAGAAATGTTTACACGGTGTGGTGTGCATGAAAAAAACTATTTGCACATAGTGTGCAATTTACTACTATTTACAATATGAGAAATGGGTGATACTATTCCACAAACATTGACGCAGTATGACACACCTTTATCCGCCTCTGGATGGCAGCTACCAATAAGCGATATACACACATCTTGGATTATAAACCTGCAAACTCCACAATCGGCAAACAATTCGACTCGTCAGTCATTAGGCCGAAAACCTTCTTGTTCTGTGGAACAATACCGTATTATCGCTTATGTATGAAAATGTGTCGAATTCAGTCCCGTGGTACCTATTTACTTCATGTGGGTCACAGTTCTTCACCCAGTAGATGAAGCTATTTGTACCCATTTAAAGCAACTTACAAGTAGTGAAATGAGTTTTCGCGAACTATTAATGAAAGTGGTACATGTGGAGTTTGGATAGGTCTAGTATGCACATCCCCATATATATGTAGGTTTCGAGTACTCTACTGCGACCTTTGTCATCTCCACAGTGACAAATTTGTTACTGAATATGGTGCCTCGTTTGGAATTTGATCTGGTAATGCATTTCCTTGCGCCATAATGTCCATCCCATTCGGTTCTAATACTAATATGGCAATGGTTTCTTAAATTCTCCATAGTTTTGCCGAAAATTGCATTATTCATTAACATAAAACAGCTGTTTGAAAGTCACACGTCGCGAGCCACCCATCGCGGAAGCTCTCTTTGCTATATTTAAATCAGTATACTCCTTCAACCTTGAACCCTGGTTGAAGAAGATAGTGCTCCTAATTGCAACCAGAGCCATCCCTAATTAAAGACACTGCTGGAGGTTATGGTAATGAATAACGTGCCTCTGCTTATCGGAAAATATTTTCATCAGCCACGGGATGAAACTAGTCCCTCTGGACATAGCTGCATCATGAAAACTAATAGGATATTCACGTTCTGCCTCCAAAACACACCCTACGTTGGAATAATGCACCATGCTACCTTTGTTGAACATCTCACCTAATCCTTTGAGATCTTCTTCAGGTACCCACTGAAACCCCCAAACTGGCACCGATTGCCCGTATAAGTTATTCAGGTCTAAATCATGATATAACTAGACTCATTAGATGTATTGTACATCTCACCATTCTGTGGTTATTTGCCGTGGCGTACCTATGCACACATTGGCAAATTCCCCCATGTATCCCTCGCTCAAAGAAAAGAAGCATGCCCACATCTGCCAATAGCTCTATGATTTTCTTCGTTTTCTTGAGCAATGCATTCCAAGACCACCCCAGCGTGTGTAATGAAAGGCACAGTTGATTTTGTACGTTGTCATGCTTGCAATCCGGAATTTCTCGAAAACATAAGTCTGGGTCCATGTTCATTTTTGTGTAATCGCCCAAAGTTGGGATATCGCATTCCTGCCAGGCATTCACAACATGCAAGGCATCGCCAGTGAGATTACTCGAGAATGCAGTTGCGCTGGGTTGTCTTATTTCGTGGAGTTTTGCCATACTATACAAATACTAATATGGTAAAACTCCCTTCGCGCTCGCAAGTTGAAACTTTGCGTCTGATGATGTGAATGTGCTCCTGATGCATTGTTTCAACATGTTTCCGTAGTGGTGCCTGTATAAAACATAGAGAGTCAAGAAGAAGGAGCGTTATTATTATATATTTCTTGACGTTCTCAGGCAGGACACTAACACGATTTTTCTCGCACCTGAAATCAGCCAAGTGCTCAACAAGAAAGTGAGCGTCATTCCCGCACAAATTATGAAAAAAGACGGCTATGTCTCGTAGTAATTGATACTTCAAGTTGCATGCTTTGTGAGCTGCAGCTCGAAACTTCTCCGTCAGATGACAATTGTCCCTACAAGGAGTTTCCGCTTGTCTCTCTAAAGGCAGTCCACAGATATAGTAGTCAACCGCGTTGTTGTACAGATCAATATTATCCTCCAGTTCGGGCATGGGGACGATGTGACTGTAGTACTAAGATATATTTCGTTTGTGTGTAGCAGTATAGTAAAGATGATGTCACGATGTCTCTGTAAAGCTTATCAACCTCCCATGACAGTTTTTTGAAGTCAGTAAACAGCCAAACTGCAGGATTATCCCCAACATAACATATGACCTGTGACGGTTAAAATTGGAATCAAAGTTACTTACTATACGGTATGCTGCCACATACGATACGTGTTCTTCAGTGAAGGTTGTATGTGAGGCTATGGGATACCCTTCATATATTGTCACAGGAGCGAGGAGGCACTCAAAGTCAGCATACACTACAAAGGGACATCGGTGATGGTGGTGGTTTAACTATAAGCATTTGTTTTCCTCTGGTAGTATTCCAACACATACCACACCCTTCGAATAGCAGTCAGTAGTATGAGCTCCTAATAACTCGCTTGAGGAAAAGTAGTTGAAGCACCTGTAGTAAAAATGCTATTAACCTTAGTGTTTATTCTGTTGCCTGGATGGGAGTCAGGACGTATCCTTGGCTCACACACAGTGTAGATTTTCGATCTCATCCGAGACTAACAGCATGTTTACAGGCAGCTTGCGCTGACCAAATTTTGATAAATGGAGGGGTTCCTACGCGTTTCTGAGTAATTTTACTATTATCGTTGTCATCATTATCTGGCTTGTACTTCTTCAGGTCAAAAACGTTAGCTGAAATAGCCTCATTCTGCCTCTAGAATTTGGGTATGTCCTCAAGTTTGATGGGAAATCAACAAGATCAAAGTTGTTACATGCGTTAATATCAGGAACATGTTATTTTTCTGGAGGCTGTGGATCTTTCCTGTAATTTCTTTCACAAGCCGGGATTGACCAATCGAAATTGGCGTTGTCTGTATAAAAAGAAATGGTTCAAATGGCTCTGAGCACTATGGGACTTAACATCTGAGGTCATCAGTCCCCTAGAACTTAGAACTACTTAAACCTAACTAACCTAAAGGACATCACACACATCCATGCTCGAGGCAGGATACGAACCTGCGACCGTAGCGGTCACGCGGTTCCAGACAGAAGCGCCTAAAACCGCTCGGCCACACCAGCCGGCCGTCTGTTTCATTGTGGACATTAAGACACAGTTGGATGCTTTATCGGATCCTTTATCGGCCATCGATGAAAGCTTGGTCCGCTTAGCACTCACAATAAGGTCAGAGAACCATTTAGTCATCGAAGTGCTCCGCGCTATCACTCTGATAATCTCCCAATACTAATCTCCTCGCGAGCACCTTCCTCTTTGGGTGGTTACGACAGTTCACAGCATAGTACTGCACCGCATTTCACAGAGGGATATCGCGTATCGTCTGCAAGTTTGATGAGCCCTCTCTCCATGACAGGGTGGCACGCCAACAGGAAACTTATACCATGGATTTACCCCCCTCCCCCTTTCTGGATTCACAGTCCTTGCAAACGAGACGTGCTGATCAAATGCGTCCTCAATCACTACGTAGACCAAAACTGGCATTACGTTTGTTGTCTGAAGGCCTATTATACACTGAAGTGTCAAAGAAACTGATGTAGGCATGCAAATTCAAATACAAAGATATATAAACAGGAGAATACGCCGCTGCGGCTGTCAACGCCAATATAAGACAACAAGAGTCTGTCGCAGTTGTTAGATCGGTTACTGCTGCTACAATGGCACATTATCCAGATTTAAGTGAGTTTGAACATTATGTTATAATCGGCGCACAAGCGATGGGACACAGCATCTCCGAGGGGTCGGTGAAGTGGGGATTTTCCCGTACGATCATTTCACGAGTATTCCGTGAATATAAGAAATCCGGTAAAATATCAAATCTCTGACATCGCTGCGGCCGGAAAAGTATCCTGCAAGAACGAGACCAACGACGACAGAAGAGAATTGTTCAACGTGACAGAAGTGCAACCGTTTCGCAAATTCATGCAGATTACAGTGCTGGGCCATCCACAAGTGTCAGCGTACGAACCATTCAACGAAACATCATCGATATGGGCTTTCGGAGCCGAAGGCCCACTCGTGTACACTTGATGACTGCACGACGGAAAGCTCTACGCCCTGCCTGGGCCCGTCAACACCGACATCCCACTGTTGATGACTGGAAATGTGTTGCCTGGGCGGACGAGTCTCGTTCCAAAATGTATCGAGCAGATGGACATGTACGGGTATGGTGACAACCTCATGAATCCACGGACCCTGAACGTCAGGAGGAGTCTGTTCAAGCTGATGGAGGCTCTGTAATGGTGTGGGAGAGTGAAGTTGGTGTGATATGGGACCCCTGATACGTGTAGGTACGTTTCTGACAGGTGAAACACACGTAAGCATCCTGTTTGATCACCTGCATCCATTTGGGTCCAATGTGCATTCCGACGGACTTAGGCAGAACAATGCGACACCCAATACGTCCAGAACTGCTAGATAGTTTCTCCAGGAACACTCTTTTGAGTTTAAACACTTCCGCTGGCCACCAAACTCCCCAGACATGAACATTATTCAGCATATCTCGGATGGTTTGCAACGTGCTGTTCATAAGATATCTCCACCCCGTAGCACTCATACGGATTTATGGACAGCCTTGCAAGAGTCATGGTGTCAGCTGCCTCCAGCAGTACTTCAGACATTGGTCGAGTCCTTGCCACGTCGTGCTCCGGCACTCCTGCGTGCTTACGGGAGTCCTCCACGATATTAGGCGGGTGTCCCAGTTCGGAAGAGGTAACTGCTAATAGCCATAGCACTATCGCCATTTCTGCTGATTCACCCTGGCTTGCATGCAATCTTGATACCTCAGAGTCCGAATGCTCTCCAGCCGCCAGTCTCATTGCGGAATTCATGAACTACACTCCTGGAAATTGAAATAAGAACACCGTGAATTCATTGTCCCAGGAAGGGGAAACTTTATTCACGCATTCCTGGGGTCAGATACATCACATGATCACACTGACAGAACCACAGGCACATAGACACAGGCAACAGAGCATGCACAATGTCGGCACTAGTACAGTGTATATCCACCTTTCGCAGCAATGCTGGCTGCTATTCTCCCATGGAGACGATCGTAGAGATGCTGGATGTAGTCCTGTGGAACGGCTTGCCATGCCATTTCCACCTGGCGCCTAAGTTGGACCAGCGTTCGTGCTGGACGTGCAGACCGCGTGAGACGACGCTTCATCCAGTCCCAAACATGCTCAATGGGGGACAGATCCGGAGATCTTGCTGGCCAGGGTAGCTGACTTACACCTTCTAGAGCACGTTGGGTGGCACGGGATACACGCGGACGTGCATTGTCCTGTTGGAACAGCAAGTTCCCTTGCCGGTCTAGGAATGGTAGAACGATGGGTTCGATGACGGTTTGGATGTACCGTGCACTATTCAGTGTCCCCTCGACGTTCACCGGTGGTGTACGGCCAGTGTAGGAGATCGCTCCCCACACCATGATGCCGGGTGTTGGCCCTGTGTGCCTCGGTCGTATGCAGTCCTGATTGTGGCGCTCACCTGCACGACGCCAAACACGCATACGACCATCATTGGCACCAAGGCAGAAGCGACTCTCATCGCTGAAGACGACACGTCTCCATTCGTCCCTCCATTCACGCCTGTCGCGACACCACCGGAGGCGGGCTGCACGATGTTGGGGCGTGAGCGGAAGACGGCCTAACGGTGTGCGGGACCGTAGCCCAGCTTCATGGAGACGGTTGCGAATGGTCCTCGCCGATACCCCAGGAGCAACAGTGTCCTTAATTTGCTGGGAAGTGGCGGTGCGGTCCCCCACGGCACTGCGTAGGATCCTACGGTCTTGGCGTGCATCCGCGCGTCGCTGCGGTCCGGTCCCAGGTCGACGGGCACGTGCACCTTCCGCCGACCACTGGCGACAACATCGATATACTGTGGAGACCTCACGCCCCACCACGTGTTGAGCAATTCGGCGGTACGTCCACCCGGCCACCCGCATGCCCACTATACGCCCTCGCTCAAAATCCGTCAACTGCACATACAGTTCACGTCCACGCTGTCGCGGCATGCTACCAGTGTTAAAGACTGCGATGGAGCTCCGTATGCCACGGCAAACTGGCTGACACTGACGGCGGCGGTGCACAAATGCTGCGCAGCTAGCGCCATTCGACGGCCAACACCGCGGTTCCTGGTGTGTCCGCTGTGCCGTGCGTGTGATCATTGCTTGTACAGCCCTCTCGCAGTGTCCGGAGCAAGTTTGGTGGGTCTGACACACCGGTGTTAATGTGTTCTTTTTTCCATTTCCAGGAGTGTATAACAATATACTGGTTTGTGAGAGAAAAACCTCATCTCTCCTTCCTGTTTCACAGAAAGAAAATATAGTTTAGTACTACAGAATTCTTTCTACTTACAAGGCCGCTCGTACGCTTCATTATCTGCCGGAGACCGTTGCAGCACATTTTCTTGCTGGTGAACCACCTCCAGATGCCCGTCAATCAAATCAAGCGACTCTAGAATAATTGCTATAAGAAGGCGAAGCACAAATGTTTTGAATGTTGACTTACACACACATCCAGAAAGATTAAATAGTTACTAAAAAGATTTATTTCTATACTTATGCAGCTGATGTGGTGAACAATTCACAGCTGGAGGCTGGTCCACAACTTGTTACTGCTGCTGTTGTTTTTTTACAGCCTTCAGCATTGCTTCCAGCTCATCAGCATTCCTGGCATGTAAGCTGAAACAAGGAGAAATGTAAACATAAAAAATCTGAGCGTCAAAGCACTACTGCAACTGCCCCTGCTATGAACAGTCTGGAGAGTCCGCAATAGTCCCCCCGCCATCCAGTGGGGCCGAGCGGTTCTAGGCGCTTCAGTCTGGAACCGCGCGACTTCTACGGTCGCAGATTCGAATCCTGCCTTGGGCACGGATGTGTGTGATGTCCTTAGGTTAGTTAGGTTTAAGTAGTTCTAAGTTCTAGGGGACTGATGACCTCAGATGTTGAGGCCCATAGTGCTCAGAGCCATTTGAACCATTTTGAATAGCTCCCCACCCTCCCTTCTTGCATTCCGCAATAAAATCCTGGAGATGTTCTATAACAAGAGAAAAGAAGAGAAATTACTGACGAGAAATTGTGAAGTTTTTCTCTGAGTCATAACTATTAACAGTTGAGATTTACAACGAAAATTTCCACCGATCTGTGAAATCTGATTTATGCTTAAAGGGAAGCTCGCCTTCCACAACAACACGACTGTGTTTGCCACCGCTAAAGCAGCTGCCGCTGTTGGATCGCCTCATGTTTAAAAATCAGCTACACGCACACGCACACGCACACGCACACGCACACGCACATGCACACACACACACACACACACACACACACACACACACACAGAGAGAGAGAGAGAGAGAGAGAGAGAGAGAGAGAGAGAGCGAGCGAGAGACAGACAGACAGAGACAGAGAGAGAGAGGGAGTGAGACTGACACACGCCATGAACACTGCAACAGGAGGAAGCAGAATGAGGATGAGTGGGGTGGGTGGAGGTTCATATAGTCTCACCCCGCACCACATTTCACAGCCAACCAATCACAGGTCTTCATTTTGATTGGGTATCCAATCAGGAAGTGCAGTTGACGGAAAGTTCTGTTACGTCGCTCCCCTTTTTTGGGAGTGAAGACAAGTCGTTACAAGTCTCTCTCTCTCTCTCTCTCTCCAACCGGCAGGTCCGAAAATTCCATAAGCCTCATTTTCGACTGTGAGATAGTGTGATCAGTGACATCACGCTTCTTTATCGTGGCTGTAGTGGGGCAAGTTGTTACTAGTCTCTCTCTGGCTTTGTGTCGTCGGTCCGGCAAGTCCTAGACTTTAAGACTTTCAGAACCTCTAGTTCGACGGAGAGTTATACTGCCATTCTATTGTTTGCATGGAGATGGTGAAATACCGGCGGAAGAGACATTTTCTGGTTCTCTAGACATCAAAAATGCATACGATAATACGTATTGAAACCTTAGTACAATGATAACCTGGAAACTGTTATATCGTTGACATCGGTATTACTTAAAAAATACGAGTGGAACTACCAGTTTCCCCTATTTTCGTGTTTTCACGTGAAAATCTTTGCAGACGAGATAAATTTCTAGTTACTCACTGGTTTGCAGCACGTCCCAAGTAATGACCTCCCTAATATCTCGGCTCTCTAGAAATATAATTTTCACTCTTTATCTTCGGAATTATACTGTGCAAGTGATCGGTAGCATACTGATATGTGTTTGATATCTAGAATTGTCGCATAAATGATATGATATTCCGGCAAACCATGCGAAAATACGTGAAATTTTGGAAATTTTCATGTGATGCTCGATGGTTTCAGCATAAAAGTGTCACAAATATCGTGGTTTTTTGGCGTGCAGCTGATATCGGTTTAGGGATCAGTAAATTAATTTGCGATTCACGAAGCATTTCTCAATGACAGAGCTCAGAAAGTAAATATTGTGGTAATAAAAGAGTCTGGAGATGGTCACAAGTCCTTGCAGAAACCGCGGAAGCAAGCAGGCCTGGCCGGAAGCAGTACCATTAGCAGACATCTTTGTGCCGGAGAAACCAGACCAGCCTCGCACACCAGTTCTAGGAGTGGCTGCTGTCCGTAGAGGGCGCCCCGATTACGCATCAGGCCAGCTCGTACGGGGGCAGTTGCGCCGTGACTGTTGTCCGTGGTGGATCTCTGACTGACCTCGCGGTGTACATTTAGTACTGCAGCTATACACTGATGACTCAAAACATTATGAGCACTTGCTTAATAACTTGTTACCCCATCCTTGGAACGCATTACGTCACAAAGTCTGCGTATCATGGATTCGACAGTTGATTGGTAGGTCTGCGGAGGTATGTCGCACCAGATGTCGACGCACAATTCATGCAATTTGCTTAAACAGTGGGCTGCGGTGATGGAGCCCCTTAGGGAAATAGCGGAAAGGTCGGGGAAGAAGGCCAGTGTTCACTCTGTCTGCTTGCCGGAGGGTCTCATCCGAGATGTGGAGGAGGTCCTGCCGGCGGCGATAGAGAGCATTCGGTGCACCCGACTGCAAATTGTTGCTCATGTCGGCACCAATGACTCCTGCCGTCTGGTTTCAGAGGTCATCCTCAGTTCGTACAGGCAGTTGGTGGAATTGGTGAAGGCGGAAAGCCTCGCTCGCGAGGTGGAATCTGAGCTAACTATTTGTAGTATCGTTCCGAGAACCGATCGCGGTCCTCTGGTTTGGAGCCGAGTAGAAGGCTTAAACCAGAGGCTCAGACGATTCTGCGGAGATCTGGGGTGCACATTTCTCGACCTCCGCTATCGGGTGGAGAAATGTAGGGTCCCCCTAAATAGGTCAGGCGTGCACTACACACCGGAAGCGGCTACAAGGGTAGCGGAGTGCGTGTGGACTGCACATGTGGGTTTTTTAGGTTAGAGAATTCCCTCCCTAGGCTCGACAAGACGCCTCCTGAGACGCGGCAAGGTAGGAGTAGGCAAAATGCAACAGGGAATACCAATATTATTGCGCTAATAGTAAACTGCAGGAGCGTCTATAGAAAGGTCCCAGAACTGCTCTCATTAATAAACGGTCACAATGCCCGTATAGTACTAAGGACAGAAAGTTGGCTGAAACCAGACGTAAACAGTAATGAAATCCTAAACTCAGATTGGAATGTATACCGCAGAGACAGGCTGGACAGTGAAAGGGGGGGGGGGGGGGGCGTGTTTATAGCGATAAGAAATGCAATAGTATCGAAGGAAATTGACGGAGATCCGAAATGTGAAATAATTTGGGTGAAGGTCACGGTTAAAGCAGGCTCAGGCATGGTAATTGGATGTCTCTATAGGCCCCCTGGCTCAGCAGCTGTTGTGGCTGAGCACCTGAAGGATAATTTGGAAAATATTTCGAGTAGATTTCCCCACCATGTTATAGTTCTGGGTGGAGATTTTAATTTGCCGGATGTAGACTGGGAGATTCAAACGTTCATATCGGGTGGCAGGGACAAAGAATCCAGTGAAATTTTTTAAGTGCTTTATCTGAAAACTATCTTGAGCAGTTAAACAGAGAACCGACTCGTAGCGATAACATATTAGACCTCCTGGTGACAAACAGACCCGAACTATTTGAAACAGTTATCGCAGAACAGGTAATCAGCGATCATAAAGCGGTTACTGCATCGATGGTTTCAGCCGTAAATAGAGATATTAAGAAAGGCAGGAAGATTTTTCTGTTTAGAAAAAGTGACGAAAAGCAGATGTCAGAGTACCTGACGGCTCAACAGAAAAGTTTTGTCTCAAGTACAGATAGTGTTGAGGATCAGTGGACAATGTTCAAAACCATCGTACAATATGCGTTAGATGAGTATGTGCCAAGCAAGATCGTAAGAGATGGAAAAGAGCCACCGTGGTACAACAACCGAGTTAGAAAACTGCTGCGGAAGCAAAGGGAACTTCACAGCAAACATAAACATAGCCAAAGCCTTGCAGACAAACAAAAATTACGTGAAGCGAAATGTAGTGTGAGGAGGGCTATGCGAGAGGCGTTCAATGAATTCGAAAGTAAAGTTCTATGTACTGACTTGACAGAAAATCCTAAGAAATTTTGGTCTTATGTCAAAGCGGTATGTGGATCAAAACAAAATGTCCAGACACTTTGTGACCAAAATGGTACTGAAACAGAGGTTGACAGACTAAAGGCCGGAATGCTAAATATCTTTTTCCAAAGCTGTTTCACAGAGGAAGACTGGACTGTAGTTCCTTCTCTAAATTGTCGCACAGATGACAAAGTGGAAGATATCGAAATAGACGACAGAGGGTTAGAGAAACAATTAAAATCGCGCTATTCGTCTACGAGACTCAGAGGGCCATAGACATGGGTTCACAGATAGATGCCGTGTTTCTTGACTTCCGCAAGGCGTTCGATACAGTTCCCACAGTCGTTTAATGAACAAAGTAAGAGCGCATGGACTATCAGACCAAGTGTGTGATTGGATTGAAGAGTTCCTAGATAACAGAACGCAGCATGTCATTCTCAATGGAGAGACGTCTTCCGAACTAAGATTGATTTCAGGTGTCGTAGGACCGTTGCTATTCACAATATACATAAATGACCTTGTGGATGACATCGGAAGTTCACTGAGGCTTTTTGTGGATGATGCTGTGATATATCGAGAGGTTGTAACAATGGAAAATTGTACTGAAATGCAGGAGGATCTGCAGCGAATTGACGCATGGTGCAGGGAATGGCAATTGAATCTCAATGTAGACAAGTGTAATGTGCTGCGAATACATAGAAAGATAGATCCCTTGCCATTTAGCTACAAAATAGCAGGTCAGCAACTGGAAGCAGTTAATTCCATAAATTATCTGGGAGTACGCATTAGGAGTGATTTAAAATGGAATGGTCATATGAAGTTAATCGTTGGTATAGCAGATGCCAGACTGAGATTCACTGGAAGAATCCTAAGGAAATGCAATCCGAAAACAAAGGAAGTAGGTTGCAGTACGCTTGTTCGCCCGCTGCTTGAATACTGCTCAGCAGTGTGGGATCCGTACCAGATAGGGTTGATAGAAGAGATAGAGAAGATCCAACGGAGAGCAGCGCGCTTCGTTACAGGATCGTTTAGTAATCGCGAGAGCGTTACGGAGTTGATAGATAAACTCCAGTGGAAGATTCTGCAGGAGAAACGCTCAGTAGCTCGGTACGGTCTTTTGTTGAAGTTTCGATAACATACCTTCACCGACGAGTTAAACAGTATATTGCTCCTTCCTACGTATATCTCACGAAGAGACCATGAGGATAAAATCAGAGAGATTAGAGCCCACACAGAAGCATACCGACAATCCTTCTTTCCACGAACAATACGAGACTGGAATAGAAGGGAGAACCGATAGAGGTACTCAAGGTACCCTCCGCCACACACCGTCAGATGGCTCGCGGAGTATGGATGTAGATGTAGATGGCGCCTGGTAGCGACCCAGATGAGTTCCATTGGATTCACATAAAGTGAATTTCGTCGACAATACATTAATGTAAGTTCACAATCATGCCCCTCAAAACACTGTAGTGGGGTTCTGGCTTTGCTACACTGACAGTTATCCTGTTGGAAGATAGCCGGCCGGTGTGGCCGAGCGGTTCTAGGCGCGTCAGTCTGGAACCGCGCGACCGCTACGGTCACAGGTTCGAATCCTGCCTCGGGCCTGGATGTGTGTGATATCCTTAGGTTAGTTAGGTTTAAGTAGTTCTAAGTTCTAGGGGACTGATGACCTTCAGATGTTAAGTCGCATAGTGCTCAGAGCCGTTTGAAACATTTGAACCTGTTGGAAGATAACACAACCAGCGGGGAAGACATCAAGCTTGACAGGGTGCAGGAGGTCCGCAGCTGTCAGCGTGTCTTCGATTACTACCACATGTGCCACATGAGTGCAGCAGAATGTCTCCCACAGCATAATACTGCTCCCACCTGCCTGCATCCTTAGTGTGGTGCACATTTCAAATCGCCGTTCGCATGGATGATGGCTTTTGTGGAGACGAGCATCGACCTGGTGTAGCAATAACGAAGACTAGCTGCACAACATGGCCTCTACGTCCTTATTCTGTCCTGGCCAGTAGGCACGTTGCCTCATGAGGGGTTTTATCCCTGACCTACCCAAGTGCCCAAAATGGAGGAGTTCCTAAACTACTAAGCAGCCACCTGTTACAGGATTAGTACAATGTGTGGTATAAATGTAGAGGTATCGCAACACATGCAGCATATCTCTAAATGACGTATCTGAGTGAAAATATCATTGTGGATATACAGGGATCTTAGGACGAGTGTGAACAAACTTTCTTTTAGAGATGTTCCATTCGTAATATTTTCAAACACTCGACAAGTATTAACGAAGTATTCTAAAACTGTTGCTTTGCCGAAACAGTTTAGTACAGTACATTGTGCTAAGGCTCGCCGAATAACTACGTGGATGACTCGCTATCATCACGGAAAACAGTGGGATGATGAGGGCGCATCGTATGAAAATATGGTGACATCACTCTGAACGTATGATAACAAAGGCAGTATAGTTTACGTCAAAGGCCATCTAAAAGTGCTGTGGCTGCATGACATCTTCAAGGGTGCATCAGTAAGAGACCTTGAGTATAGGTGCCCATCAATTCACAGATTCAAGCAAATGTAAGGCGACAGTAGCAGCAGAAGGTATAGGTGTGCTTCAGGATACATACAAATATTTTAAAGCTGGATTATCAATTAATAAATTGTTTTTAAAATCTTTGTATTCAATTATTCACTTCATATTTTCCACAATCTCACTTACAGGCTTCAGATTAGTATTTAACATTCGCATCCCAGGCTGTTAATGAAGAATTGGAGAAATAATGTGGAGACCTCGTCTACACAATTTTGGATGTGGCAGCGGTGCATGACTATTTGCAGCAAGGGGCCCAGGCGAGTGGAGAAACTCCAGTCGTTTAGTATGTGAACTGATGTAAACTCCTCATTTGAAATATGGGCGTTATTCTTCTTCATCTCCTTCCTCTGGTTTTTAAATGAATGGTATCGTATTTTTAAAGCAACCTGTGTATTTATTCATCCAGTGCTTATGTGGTAATCATTTCAGTCCGCGCACAGCGACCGCCGATCCGCTGCTCTAGCAAGCGGGCGCGTGATATGCCTCGACACCGGCTCGCGCCAGCAGAGCGGCACATCTCGAGAAATGTTAAGGACTTACGGAGGGAACAGAATAACGATCCCCAGCTAAAGAATGTTAAGCAAATCTTGAAGTCAAATAAACATCCGTAAGTAAAGGTGTTTTACCAGCTCCATAATGGTGTGTGGTTTAGGAAGAGAATGGCCATTGTAGAAGGATGGAGATTATGCTTCTCTGTCCAACATGTGAATAAATTATTAGAGTTGATACATAACAGCTATGGCACTACGGTGTATGTAGCTGCATTGAAAAGCTGCAGGAGACAAATGGTTCTAATGGCTCTGAGCACTATGGGACTTAACTTCTGAGGTCATCAGTGCCCTAGAACTTAGAACTACTTAAACCTAACTAACCTAAGGACATCACACACATCATGCCCGAGGCAGGATTCGAACCTGCGACCATTGTGGTCACGCGTTTCCAGACTGTAGCGCCTAGAACCACTCGGCTACTCCGGCCGGCTGCAGGAGGCAGTTATTGTTGATAACATGTGGAGAGATGAGTGAGAAAGTTAGTAGGAGCATGTGACCAATATCAGAAAGTGCGACCTGCTGTAGGACCCTTCCTGGGCCTGAGGTAAAGTATCCTATTTCAAAAGCGTTTGAACTTTTGGCCGCAAATTTTTTCAGGCCGTTACTTAAATGAGGTGTTGGGGTCATATATAATTTTTGTAGCACCTGACGTGTTCAGTAGATTTGTAAGCTTTATGTTCAAAATGTTAACTGCTAAGGTCATCAGTCCCTAAGCTTACACACTACTTAACCTAAATTATCCTAAGGACAAACGCACACACCCATGCCCGAGGGAGGACTCGGACCTCCGCCGGCACCAGCCGCACAGTCCATGACTGTAAGCTTTATCCCCATGAAAAAGGCAACCGGTCGCGTATAAGTAAAGAAGCTACAACTTTTTGTCGAAAAGTTTGGTAAGCCTGCAGCTATTTTTCCCTATAACAGCCCTTAGTTTGTCAACAAAGTTTTCAGGAATTTCCCGGAAACTGAAGGAGTTGAACGTGTGAGAATATGCCTTAATTTCCACAGGAAACCTCTAAGAAAAAGTTATGAAGAAGTTGAAGAGTTTATGTTATCAGAAAATGGGCAAACTACATACGTGATTCTGAAGGAATGATCAACATCTGGGCCGGCCGGAGTGGCCGTGCGGTTCTAGGCGCTACAGTCTGGAACCGCGTGACCGCTGCGGTCGCAGGTTCGAATCCTGCCTCGGGCATGGATGTGTGTGACGTCCTTAGTTTAGTTAGATTTAATTAGTTCTAAGTTCTAGGGGACTGATGACCTCAGCAGTTAAGTCCTATAGTGCTCAGAGCCATTTCAACCAATCAACATCTGGCGTGAGGTGACCGGATTTCCTCCTTGTTAATTGATGTTGGAGAGAAAGCTGACCAATGTCATCATAGATGAGGTGGATTTTCCTGTGACACAAGTGATGACTAAATATGATATATGGAAAAACTATTTAGGGTTAAAATGAAAAAGAAGACCCAAGAGTAGAAGAAAAGACACGATGGAAAAGCTAAGGTTCCAATTCTTAAGGAAGTGTTCTTGTCTTATTGTTGGCGTAGAAGATTTTCAATGAAATTAATAAGTTTCTTCTTGTGTATCATGGTCACTTCGTGGTTGTATCACGCCTCCATGAAAATAGTTATCAGTTAACGTATCCAAGACCTGCGGAGATATTTGGTAGTCGGGACCTCGTGGAGTTAAGGAAATGTGTTCTGAGTAGTGAGAATTACGTACTTCAAAGGCATCAGTCGATCTGTGTCTGATACACGATTTGAATACCGTGCACCCCCATATGTGGAATGGTTTTCTTCGCCCTTCATAGCCATTCGTCCCTACTCTTCTGCCATTACTCCATAACTATAGCACTGCTGTGATACAGAGCAGTCTTGTAATTCTATATTACAGCAGTGAAGACGTGGGAGATTAGTCGATCAAGATATAGAATTTTTGTTGCATGTGGGCAGCAGCAGTATGTAACGTTTTTCTTTCAGTTTTTTTAGAACATACAATTTGCAGGTGTTAAAGATGTGTGCATGGAGTGATCTTAGTATACAGGGTGTCCCACCTAACTCTACCACCCCTTTTACAACGAGACAAAATGCGAAAAACGCAGTTGGCCAGGGATGCAATTACGTCAGGGGCTCACACAATGGACAGCAACGCACAGCCCATAAATGTAAACACAAAGTTACGTCTTTTAAATGACACATGTTTGTTTTTTTCTGTGGAAATGAAAACTATATTTACAATTAAAGAAAACACACTTGTTTCCTTTGTTTTAAACCTCGTACCATCTGAAACATACAGACTAGTAAATGGCTATGGTGCCACTGTTTCCGCCGTAATGCGCAGAGCTTGGCCACAGCTGCCTTCAGGATAGTGCAGGCAACCCGCGTTACGAAGTTACAGCATTACGCCAGAAACTGTGGCACCGTTTCCGTTATTTAAAGTCTAAATATTTCAGAAATCACAAAGTTTAGAACAGTGAAATTAACTTGGCAATCACTAAGTTTACCTCTAGTTCTCATTTAGTTAGAAAAAACATACATGCGGCACTAAAAAAAAGTAACTTAGAGTCGAAAGTGATGTTTGTTTACTTACAATGATTGTTCTTTCCTGCCCATTGTGTGAGCCTCTGACGTTGGTGCATCCCTGGCCCATTACATTTCTCACATTTTGTTTCAGTTTCAAAATATATGATACGCAAAGTTTCAGCTTGTGACGAAGAAGGGGTCTTTCCTTACGAATATCTGGATTCGATGAGGACACTGTGTGATAAAACAATGTTCGATATAACCACACTCACCAACTAACTCGCAGGCACTGCCATAATGGATGTAGAGTACAGGCACGTGGTGACTGTTTTGCATTTGGAGAAATTCTGGAGTTTATTCCTGGGCCCATATACTGTGGATCTGCCGTCTAGTACACCAAGCCACAGAGTGCTAAAACAGACTTGTATCAACGTCAGACTTGACCGATGTTGCTCATTTTCGATAGTGGGATCCGTGGGGAACTTTGGCATTGCGTCCACCGGGATGTCAATGCAAATAACTCGTAACTGAGTGAGGAGGAGTAAAGGCCATTTGACGATATGGGTTACATCCTCTACGAGCACGCCATGCAACAATCTCTGACATTTGAAGTTTTTCGCTAGCTGTATGAAGATCAGATCACCATACTGGAAGAAGAGATCCTACGTGTGACTGACGATGCCTAGGGTGGGATATGTCCTGGAGCCAGACGTGAAATATCGTGCCACTTTGCTTGATGTGCACAGTGACTTGTCACTGTGCCTGGAGCGCCTAGTCCCGAGAAATGGTTCCGTCCCCAAACATTCTAAATGATAGAAACTTCCAGAAATGTCTGATGTAACGACTAAGACTTTTAGAATCTCCCGTGGCGTCTCCTTCAACAAGTATGTTTGGCTGAAAGAGCAAATTGACGTTATTACCAAAATGAAGGCTCTTTGACTTGTGACTCTGAAAAGGAAATTATAAAGGAACAAATAGCTCTGTTTTCGGTAAAGCCACGGACAGTGTTGGAAAGCACCGTTAAATTGATTTATTTTGTCAATTGGATGGCGTTTGGAGATTACATCGCCAGGCCGAATTTTAAGCAAGGCACAGTCTTCAGTGAAGGACTAGTCGCTGTCGAGATAGCTAACATTTCAGTGGAATTCGCAAAGTCTGTCTATATTGATATCTGCTTCTGAACCTCTCATAACTCCCCATGTACCAATTCCACTATGAGTCTGCAATACCAAGCTTCACTGACCCCAGGTTTCTATGTATATGGATACAGAAAGTTTCATTTTCTTGGTGAAAGGGTGCGATCCATCTGAAGTAATTGAGTATACCCTCGAAAACTTCGACACGTCTGGGTATGTGGCTGACAACCCTTACGGCATAACATATCAGAACAAGAAGTTTATGGGCTTGGTGAAAGACGAAGTGAGTGACTTACCGACTGTGAAATTTGCGGGGCTCGGACCAAAAATGTATGAATTCTGTATAGATGCATGTGCCAATCGAAGTTGGTCTCAGAGTGTACCTCATGCAGCCTCACAGTCTCTCACAATTGAGGACTAACATAGTGTTTACATGTCGGTGGACATATCGTGCAACAAATAGTCTTTCAATGACTATGTCATGAGGTACATACAGCACCACAACTGAAAGCTGGCCTGTCACACAATGACTGCAAATGCTTCATCTGTATGGATGGGTTTGAGACCCTCCCTTTCTCACATTAGTCGTTTGAGAGTTACTGAGTGTAGCTTGTATATATTACTTTATGTGTAGTATGTACATATTCTCTTTTTTTACTCATTATGTGTACGTGTATATTGTTGCGTAGCAGTAAAGTAAGTGTGGGAATAATATTTTGTTAGAAATCGACTGAAACATCACTAAGTAGGGTGCATCTGCTGTCTATGCAACGGTGTTGTAACCGAAAATCTACATGGTAGGCCCAAAGTACAAAAAAGTTGGGAGCTTGTTTCATCAGACCATGCAACAGGGAAGCCAACAACAACTGGTTCATCACTTTTACAACAGTGTGGAGCAGACAGAATGTTTTTCTGTAATAAGGCTAAATACAATAACTTCACTGCAAGCTGAAGTCCTGCCAATCATAACAGTGACTAACTGAGGGTGGGGCCCAGGCCGATTTGTTGTTGATGAAGACCCAGTCCGCCCTTCTGAAAGTTATTCAACTTGGGCACTGGGCGCCTATGTCGTCGCAGCTGGTGCAGTACAAGTACCGCCATACCGG
Source organism: Schistocerca americana (assembly GCF_021461395.2). Taxonomy (NCBI): domain Eukaryota; kingdom Metazoa; phylum Arthropoda; class Insecta; order Orthoptera; family Acrididae; genus Schistocerca; species Schistocerca americana. The sequence goes on along the minus strand of NC_060130.1, from coordinate 838,925,608 downwards.
CTTAGGATGCTGCTGCCAGTCAGGCTGTCTTTCGTGATGCTGTTTTGTTTTCGGAGTCACCGAGCTGATTCCTGCTCTGATATTAAATACTGCAGATGTGGACAAACAGGCCATATGAAGAGGCAGTGCAACCAGCCACAGTGATCTGAATGAGGTGAGATTGGACATGAGGTGTGTGACTGCAGAAATAGGAAGCAGGAGATACACACTAAGAAGAAACATTTGTTAAACGCAAATGGAAGTGTCTTGACCATCACAGATAATTTCTAATGAAACAGTACACTGCAAGGACAAGTACAGAGGTGGATTGTTGCTTGATTGGTGTAACAGGGAATAAGGAGCATAAATTCTTTGTACACACGGTGACAAATTTGTCAGTTGTTAGTCCGGAACTCTCAGGTAGGAAGACAGTTCAGTCTCCATGATATATGTTACATGGAGTGCGTATTAATATGGTAGAATCACTTGGGACAACACAGCTCACTTTTAGCGTAGGAGTTGAAAAGTTTAAGGAGCATATGGAGGTGTTGCCACACGTTGGTGAGGGGTACTGTGTAATTCTCCGACTCAATTTTCTGAATAAACAATGGACAATAATTGATCTTTTGCACTGTATGATCGATCTTGGTGGAAGTTAGAAGGTCATGGAGGATGTAGAATGACAGATAGATGTATAGCAGAAACGTTTTGTTGGAGAATCAGAAAGCACATTTTTGACCACTATGTGAAAGACTGTGTGCCATTACGAGCTAACATCCCAAAGATGTTCGGGCTCACATGCGGTTCCTCTTCGTTGAAATGTTTTGGCTCAAACTCGTCTAGGGGTTGAACCGCAAGTGTTGCATTACACGCCCTAAAATACATACTTGTGGCCCTTTGGTTAAATTGTCTGGCCAATGACAAGTTTGCAAAATAAATAGTTAACATGGCATTAATAAGAGTAATAATAATATCGGGAACTGAATTAACGACCCAGAAATGATGTAGGCCACACAGTTGCAATTTGGTCAGAATAACGTTTATTCAGAAAGCGAACTAATAGCGAAAGTGGTCGTATTTAGAGTTACTGTTACACTCGAGCGCATATCCATTTCACGCAGTTCGATCATTCAGAATCTCATCTCGAAATAGAAGTTATCTACGGGAAAAGTTAGATTTCATACCAAGTGCGCGGCTGCTCACCGCTCAGAGACTAAGTCCCGCAATACCACACAACGCAAAATTTTCTAAGTAGTTTCACTTCCTAGCTGCCAAAAGACTGACTGTCCTCTTTCACGTCTCAATCCGAACTGTACCCTTCGGAGTCTCCAGCCGAACTGTCCGCTTTCGCGTCTGCACCAGCACTGTCTCCGCCAGTCCCCTGCCGCGTTTCTCGCGCGCCGAACTTCCTCACTCCACTGACTAGCGCAGTTCCCTTTCGTGAAGCCGTCCATCTGATTGGCTACAGCTTATTCTACGTTATTTTACATTTTAACGTGTTGACCTCTTTCACGTTCTAAATAAAGTAACAATCAAACTCACTGATAATTCTTTTACATAAAACCGATACAATTTTCTTCTTAACTTTGAATGTCACGGCCAATAGCCTTGCACCAATGTGCTTTCTGATAAATAAATAAAGAACAAAATTACTACAATGCACTAAACTTTACAACAAATATTCTATTACCTAATGATTCAATAAAGTGTCATACCATTATCGTTCAATGTGTTTTGTGTGGAGGAAATGATGGTCTGATACTTAACTGGAAATACTTATAATTTAAATTTACTATAACTTTTAAACAAATGAAGCTATAAATTTGATATTTACAACATTTATCATTTTAATGATGCTCTTCTATATGAAATGTCGATAGTTAAGATCGACTAAAGCATTCATATTTTAGCATTTAGGTATTTGTTATAGAACTTGTTAATTTCACTTTAACAGTCAATCCGAAACTATTATAGATATGCAAGTTTTATTGGGATCACCATGAAAAGTTATGAAGGATGGTAGATTGAAATAACTGTGGCTTAATTCCCTGCATTATTACAGAATTAAATAGTTTCCATAAATGTTTCCCTTTACAGCCGATCTTAGGTCCGCCATATTTAACACTGCTACGTCTCCTTGGCCACAAATGGCTTCTAATGGGTTTCCCTATGACGTAGGTGCTCGTCTGCCTCACTCACACACTACAGCGCTTAGGCCTCAATAGATGCCTGCGAATTTCCCCATCTCGTGGTGAATCGTCGCCCTTTGTGGCACACGGTCCTCGACGACAGGGTTCATTTCGGAATTCCTGAAGGCTGACTCTTTCGGCTATATATTTAAATGAGAGCGCAATGCTCGTTAACTCACACCGTGTTTGCAAAGAGCAGATTTGAGGCACCGACACGTGCCCTCACAATGATTACCAGAAGCGACAAAATATTTTAAGATGCTTCATTTGAATATTATTGGACATTTAATAGGATAGTAGCTAGTACCAAATATATTCTAATGGTAATAGAGGTGTAACTTGGAACTGATTACCAACCAGTTGATGAACATGGAATATACTGTACTAAATAACACAAGAGTAGCATGAGAATTGGCAAACGATTTCATTTGGTACATTAGAAGCACTAAGCAGATTATAAACATAGATCTTAAGAGGGAACAGAACAACTGCAGGAAACAGATGAGCAGATACTTGTAGTCGAACAGTGTCAGGCTTTGGCAAATTGAATCAATGATGCTAGAGTGGAGACAATAACATTGCTAGAATCCATTTTCCATTCCATTCGTGGGCAGCTAAGCGGCACGCTATTGCCACTGCAGCAGTTCTTACAAGGGAACCTCCCCATCGCACCCCCCTCAGATTCAGTTATAAGTTGGCACAGTGGGTAGGCCTTGAAAAACTGAACGCAGATCAATCGAGAAAACAGGAAGAAGTTGTGTGGAACTATGAAAAAAATAAGCAAAATGTATAAACTGAGTAGTCCATGCGCAAGATAGGCAACATCAAGGACAGTGTAAACTGAGGAGCGCCGTGGTCCCGTGGTTAGCGTGGGCAGCTGCGGGACGACAGGTCCTTTGGTTCAAGTCTTCCCTCGAGTAAAAAGTTTACTCATTTTCGCAAAGTTATGATCTGTCCGTTCGTTCATTCACGTCTCTGTTCACTGTAATAAGTTTAGTGTCTGTGTTTTGCGACCACACCGCAAAACCGTGCGATTGTTATTGAAGTCGCGAGCTATATTTGCTGGATTCATATTGCCCACGGAATACATCTCACGTATTTAATGCACTCTCGTCCAAAGTAGCGAACAGCCAACTGCCAGCCAGGGAGCCTCGTTAGCAGGAATACTCTCTCTTCCGTGCGCTGTAGTCGACTGACGTCGTGTGTTTCGATGTTTGTTTAGGTGTAACGTCCCCATACTACGGCGCAGTTACCTCGCATCGGACGGACGGACGGACGGACGGACAGATAATAATTGTCCGAAAATAAAAAATTAAACTTTTTACTTTATGGGAGATTTGAACCAAGGACCTCTCGTTCGGCTACTGGTCACGCTAACCACGGGACCACAGCTCTTCCGAGCGCACGTTATCCTTGATGTTGCCTATCTTGCGCGTGGACTATTCAGTTTGTATATTTTGCTTATTTTTTTCATAGTTCCACACAACTTCTTCCTGTTTTCTCGATTGATCTGTGTTCAGTTTTTCAAGGCCTATCCACTGTGCCAACTTATAACTAAATCTGAGGGGGGTGCGATGGGGAGGTTCCCTTGTTAGCAGAAGTTCAAGAAGCGCAAGTGCATTTTATAACTGAGATACTGCATATAGTTGAACTAATCGAGGGCAACTTAGCATTATTTTCGCAGATGTCAGTAGTTACAGTGAGAACAAATGGAGTGCGACTTCATGTGTCAATATGTTTTCTGGTAGCAGGCTGAAGCGCCCAGTATTAGTATTTTATTATATGCCCGTACCTTGTGAAACGGAGCATGATAGGAAATTTGGTGTAAGTACGCACTAGCGAAGAACTGATAAATTCTTAGAACAGGGAAACATATGCGCTTAATTCCAGGGAAGAATTATGCGATTGTCACCAGGAGAGTTTTATGGTTCGTCGAACCAGATGTTCCAGACCGACATGCACAGATGTGTGGTACAATTGCTCCTTGGGAAATCGAAGCAACAGTGTTGGAAACAGATATTAACCCCTCATCCCCGTTTACAGAGAATGGGGGAGCACTGGATACATTCGTTATACACTCCGCTTATCACAATTTTGAACTGCTATAAGAAAAAGTCCAGAGAGTTATGGCCAAAATAGAGTTAAAAGAAGTGGAAATTTGAGAAACAGAACGATTTGCGATACAACTGCAATACTTTTTTGCTTACTAGCAACAGTTGCGGGTACAGCAATAACTGAGTTGTCAGACCCTTTGCTCGTTTGGCCAGAGTATCTGTTACAAACACTGCTTGTCCAAAATCTGAATTTTTAAATGGTATCTTGAACCTGATAACCTACGCTCAGTAGACCAAGTAAGAGTATCAGAGAAAGGGCAGATTTCTGCAGAAAAGATGTTACGACACTTCCAAGAGTATTGCGAGAAGCAGCGTAATCAGGTTATAAACATAAACATTTCAGTTACGAGTGCTATAATGTTTTCGGTAACCATTTGTGTGATTTACATTTGCCATAAGAAAAAGATTATACCACAATTACCTTTGCTTGAGCTACCTATTGCTTAGTTTGGCAATACGCTGTGGATACTAAGGACTAGTTAGAATGAATGATAGGTCTAAATACTATGAAGTAGGTTTAAGGAACTGATTAGGAATTAGTACAATATTTTAAGGGAATAAAGATTCGTGAATTTTTTTTCGATTTTGTGACTAAGATATTCCATGAAGGATGGAGTAAAAAGACATGTACACAAGTAGGAAAGTATGAAAACTCGTGAATAATTTTATAAACTATGAGGGACTGTTGCACAGTACAACAGTAAGTGCAGGAATAAAATTTTCTTACAAACTGGCTGTTATAACTGTAGTACAAAGAAGGTAGGAGCTCGTTTCATCCGACTATGCAAGGAGATGGAGAAGAACAACTGATTCAGCACTGTGACAACAGTATGGAGCACTGTACTGTAACGAGGCTAAATGTAGTAAGTTCACATAGAGATGTCATAACAACGCCTTTCAGAAAGCAAACTTCACATAAGGAAATACCCTGAAATCCTGAAGCTAAAAACTAGAGAAGCCAATAGCGCTGACGGGCTCAGAATATAATAGCACATTTGTTCAACAGCTTATGGGGGATCACGTCATTGCCTGCTATAAAGCCTCCGACCTTCTCAAGCTCATTTTCAGCGTGAGGCCATTCCGTTTGCATCACGGACACCTAAGGAAGACCATCTCTGTTAAGTTGCAAGATGCGCTGGTGAATTCAACAAGCGTCTGCCGGCTACTGCCAACTTGGTGTCCACTGCTGCAAGTCGACAGCCATCGCGCCGTGGAAGGGACTTCTGATCTACAAGCTGCGATCATACTGGTCACTACAGTTACTGACTGAGGATAGGCGCTAGTCCGCTCTTCCATGGATGAAGAACCAAATGCCTGTCTGCAAGCTGTTCAGTTTGTTCATTGAGCGCCTGTGTCGCCTCTACTGCTGCAGTACAAATTCCGCCTTACTGCCTTGTACAGTGGGACCGCTACTAAGGCTGTTGTTCATGTTGCTGTTGAGGTCTTCACCTGCACGCCATCTCGACAGCCGACTACAGGAGAGTGCAGTATTTTGGGAATAAGTCTGAGCTAAACTTCACTCATCGAGAGTGCTGAGGCTGCGACAGAAGTCCACAGCTGCGCTGGGCTGCAGAGCCACACGGCTGCAGCACCCTCCTATGGGCTGCTACAGGGAGTACGGGCCAGGGTGTGCACTCAGCAAATTCCTCAATGGGCTCTGACGTGCCACCTCATCCTTTCAAGCAGCAAGGACTCAACACTGTCAGTGCTAGGCAGTGCTGAAAAGAAGAAGAATTGATTGCAAAACTCTCGCGAATAAATGACGGTTACCTGAATGGTGCTTCAAAAATGGCTCAAATGGCTCTGAGCACTTTGGGACTTAACTTCTGAGCTCATAAGCCCCTAGAACTTAGAACTACCTAAACATAACTAACCTAAGGAAATCACACACATCCATGCCCGAGGCAGGATTCGAAACTGGGACCGTAGCGGTCGCGCAGCTCCAGACTGTAGCGCCTAGAACCGCTCGACCACCCCGGCCGGCACAATGATGCTTCATAAACACCCCAGCGCTTCAAAAGATTACTCTTTCCCGCTCTTCGCTGGAACTCTTCATAACAGTACAACCCCAGCTCGGATCATAGCAGTATATATATGCTGTGTGTGTGTGTGTGTGTGTGTGTGTGTGTGTGTGTGTGTGTGTGTGTGTGTGTGCGTTGGCCGGTCGCTGTGGCCGAGCGGTTCCAGGTGCTTCAATCCGGAACCGCGCTGCTGCTACGGTCGCAGGTTCGAATCCTGTCTCGGGCATGGATGTGTGTGATGTCCTTAGGTTAGTTAGGTTTAAGTAGTTCTAAGTCTAGTGGACTGATGACCTCAGATGTTAAGTCCCATTATGCTTAGAGCAATTTGAATCATTTTGTGTGTGTGTGTGTGTGTGTGTGTGGTTATTCTGTTACTGCTGTATACTACTAGTCCCTAATACACCGTAAATATTGTATACATATTGAACATTGTGAATACGGAAAAAAATTCTTAGTAATAGAAGTAGTTCTAGCGCTGAAAAGCAAATGAATCTCTGCAACCTTGTATAAATATTACATATTTGTTTAGAAAGATGCAAAAAAAAATGTATATAAACCACCCTTTTTTCAAAAAGGGCAAAATAAATCTCTGAAAATGTCTTTCACTGCTGTATTTGTAAACCATCGTTTCATTGATTTAACAGAAACAGAAGTATGTATGCAACCTTAAAGTGCACAAAAGCAAAAATAAAAGAAAGGTGTTGTTAAATCTTTCAATGCCCTAGACGAATAACTCATCACTCTCCGCTGCTACCAAGGTTCTGGGAATGTGTTTGAACATGGCCCCTAGGTATTCCTTAATAGCTGTTGACGTGTTCACACGTTACTTCCATATCTTCCTAAACAAAAAAGTTCCGACTATTTATCGTATAATATGCGTGCCTCTTTACGTGCTATCATTTGCAAAATTCTCGTTTAGTTACCTTGCATAGTTCATGAATTATAACGAACCTTATGAACAATTGACTCTACATGTGCAGGGACGGAATGGGAACATCGTGTGCTATTGTCCGCTGCATGTAAAAACAAATAATTCAAAACGAAATGAGATATTGTTCTGCTGTTTTCTAAATTTCATACACATGAATGTACGGGCTAAAACAACCACAAGCAAAATTTATGCGATCCGATTTTACCACTGCAAGCTCTTTCTAATTTCGTGCAATACTTAATTTGATGCAGCACAGTGATTGTGACGAATAATTAAAAGAAATACAATAATTTATCGAGCGAAACTTTCAGACTGTAATATAAACAAAAATCAGTCTTTTACCTTATACATTTCTTAAAATGGGATGATAAGTATTTCGTAGGGGCCTAAATGCCATGGAGGGTGAATGCGTCGACAGTGTCCTTAAATATGACATTCATAACTGCATCAGCTGTAACACGACACCGAAAGTAATTTGAAAGTTGCGTAAGTTTCTTCAGTAAGAAATATATGTCGTGGGAAGCCCAAGAAAGCAAAGCGACCACTGGAGGGCGTCATCAGAGAGCAACAAAAACGTTGTGAGGTGCTGTTTCAATCGCTGAAAATACGTGTCCCAGTCGTCTTTCACATCGTTGAAAGACGAAAATACGGGTGGGCGCCCGTCTGCATGGGAAGTGACCACTGCCTGAATGGTGTGAAGACCCTGAAGCTGCAGTTGATTCTTCAAAAGCTGAATTTATGGATGGAGTAATTGAGTTTCGTGCTGCTGTTGTTGTTTCTACTGTCGAATGTGATTCTGGAACTGCTATCGCAATTTCTGCTGGAAGAGCAGCTGTTGTTGTTGCTGTTCCATGATCTGCGCAATCACTGTGATCATAGGGAATTATTAACCTTTCACCTCGTCGCCAATAATTGTAACTGTGACTCGGTTGAAAATCGGGTGCAACAAAAACCCTCTGAAGCAGGACGACAGGCCATTGGTCTTCAACAGCGGTTCACCGAGTGTGACCACAAGGACAACGACGACGATAACGACGTCAACAACAACAATAACAACAAGAGGAAGGAGAACAGAGATTTCACGGCAGAATAACAAGTCCAAGTGAAGGAGCCAAAATCGACAACAAAGAACGTGGAAAATTACGAGGCTAACCACCGAAGTGTAGTGACAACGATATAGAGTGTAGCGGAGTCACGACTGAAGACTTAGCATCTGAGCTGCTCCTCAAACAATTAAGTTCAGCTACTTTTGCTCTTTGCATAATTGCTAGTCTTTGAAAGAAAGGAAACTGCCTCCTAACAGATTTTGCATATTTCCACTTAATAATGTATTATGGAATAATTTTCTGGTGTAACCCACCAACAAGAAATAAACTATTGATTGCACAAAAGCGTCATGCAGGTGCCTTTTGAAGCAATTAGACATTTTAGCTGCACTGCCGCGGTGGATATATACGCTAACGAAATTCCACATAAATAACCAATTTGGGAAGAATAGTGATGTCCATACCTACAACATTAGAGATAAATATGACCGTTATTGCCCATTATGAATACTTTCAGCTGCTCAGAAAAGAGTTCAATACGCAACAACAAAAAATTTGGATAGTTTGCGAAATAACACATACTGTCTGACAAGTAACGGAGTAAGTTTTAAATTTTACCCATATAATTTTTGCTACAAAACTCCTTCTATTCCATGGCCGGAATTATACTTAAAAACCGATTGCCTAAAAAAAAGAAATCCTTATTTCTATGTGTACTTTAACTAGCTGAGCTAGAAAATGTGCTCTTTAATGCTAACTTCAATCATGTACGCATACCTTGGAAATCGGCTCATTGCATACCATTTACGTACAAATATCATTCAAATAATCAGTGGAACTAACTAGTTAGTTACATTTTAAGGGCGACTGTGAGCAGTGATAGACCGGCAATATGGGCCTGGTTCTGTGGCCCGCGCTTCAGAGGCGCTGCAAGTGCTCGCACACGGAGCAATGCCGACTAGTGGCCGTCATCGAGTTTCGTTTCCTCCAGCGGGCTTCCAAAGCATCATGGAATACTTGATATGTTAACAGAGGGCAGTCTGGCGGAGGTGAGGTTTAAACTTGTAGAGGTAGACCAAAGTCCAAACATAGTTAACAGGTCCAGATGTACGAGCGTTGTTTTTTTTCTTCTACAATTCTTTACTGAACATAATGTTAATTACACACACGAAAGAATGGTGCTTTATCTACACACCATATTTTTCCACCTAATCTTCATCCCGTTCTATGGCCTTCCTCCAGCGGGAAACAAGAGCGTGTGCGCCCTGTCGGTACCAATCGTTGTCCTGGTGGTGCAGCCAATGCTTCACTGTGTAAATCACCTCTTCACGGTCCTCAAAATGTCTTCCACGAATGCCATCCTTATGTGGTGAATGACAACATCAGCTCGCTGCAACATGTCAAGTATGACAGCCATGGATTGTCTTCCCGACCGCTGCGAAACGTGGAGTTTCGCCGAACCGCCTTCTGATGACATCACCCTTCGTGCCCAGCGACTGAATGTGCGTCTCCCGACAACAGGTGCTCCATACACTTGCACAAGCGTTTGTGGATTTTCCCCCCAGTTTGTTTCTCTGCAGTGAGAAATTCATTGACGGCACCTTGCTTGTAACGTACGCCACCTACAGACGCTATTATGAAACTCTCCTGCTGCTACGCTATCTGTCGGAAGTGACGGAAACTTGGCGTGCCCACTTAGGAGACCTCACATAATGCATAAGTAACCTTTCACATTTGCAGCATTGTTTTCGGATGAGAAAAAAAATGCAGGGCATCACTTTCTGGGCAACCCTCGTATGTAAGCTCCAGTTGAAATGTGGATATGAAAACTATTATTAACATTAGAATGCATTTCTCCTTAGTTGCTACTTCAGTTACGCTTTATTAAATAGATAATAATAAATTGTGTCTTTGCAATTGAAAGTTTTATTTGCGTGTGTTGATGATGAGGTCCCATACTTCTTGACAGAGCGTATGGGAACGATGCGGAAGACCCGCACCGCCGTACTAGGCAAGGTCCTAATGGCGGTGGTTTGCCGTTGTCTTCCGCCGACCGCAATGGGGGTGGATGGTGGTGATGATGAAGACGACACAACACAGCCAGTCATCTCGAGGCAGGTGAAAATCCCTGACCCCGCCGGAAATCGAACAAGGGCCACCTTGCTCGGAAAGCGAGAACGCTAACGCGAGACCACGAGCGCGGATTTATTTGCATGTACCAAACACGTTTTGCCTGTTCATGTTAGGCATATCCAGTGTTCTATAATATACAAGAAAAAATTACTTAGTTATACGTATTTTATACGAAGTGTGCAGTGATTATTGACAGCTCATTTAATCACATAAGCCGTTTGGAGTGGCCAAGCGGTTCTAGGCGCTACAGTCTCGAACCGCGCGATCGCTACGGTCGCAGGTTCGAATCCTGTCTCAGGCATGGGTGTTTGTGATGTCCTTAGGTTAGTTAGGTTTAAGTAGTTCCAAGTTCTAGGGGACTGATGACCACAGCAGTTAAGTCCCATAGTGCTCAGAGCCATTTGAACCATTTACCACATAAGTATTTACAACTACTGTGTGTCCCAGGTCCTCCTGGGTTAATATTCAGGAATTTTCGAATCGAAATAGTCCAGTAAACATGGACTAAAAGACGAATACCTGGAAAAGCTATGAACACTTCACCTTCGATACTGTGAAACAAATTTGTTCTCCTGCCAGCACTTTGTCCTATTTTGAGAGATTGTAATATGGATCAAAACAAGAAAAAATCGTCCAGTAAATGGTTCAAATGGCTCTAAGCGCTATGGGACTTAACATCTGAGGTCATCAGTCCCCTAGACTTAAAACTGCTTAAATCTAACTAACCTAAGGGCATCACACACATCCATGCCCGAGGCAGGATTCGAATCTGCTACCGTAGCAGCAGCGCTGTTCTGGACTGAAGCGGCTAGAACCACTCGGCCGTCCAGTAAACATAGGTCTTAAAGCGAATACCTTTAGAGCTATGAGCACTTGTTCATATTCGATTTTTTCCTCTTTTAGTCCATACTATCGCCTCCCAAAAAATGGAAAGCTAAAAGTATGCAACACAAAACTTTTTTTTTTTCAATGTATCGAGGATGAAGAAGCGCTGATAACTCTTAAAGTATGCATTTTAGAGCCTCTGAATACTACATTTTTATGTTTCGAATTATTGTTCTTCCCATATACTATTTCTCGTGGGTCACCTTGTATGTGGTAGTGCTTTTTGCATTTCCATTTATTTTTATGTCCTTTTCATCTACGCATGTGTACCGTATGTATTAAACGCATATAGTGAAGGCTTCTTCCAACAAGTAGGTCACATTGAAACATTTCACTACATCTAATCCATAGCAGGGGCGGGCAGATGTCGCACGTGGCTTGTCTCGTGAACGCACAAGCCTGCATGTGAGCCCTGGTCGCGTGGAGCGTAAAATGTGCGGAGCCTGAGGCACGGCGCCAGTCCTCACGTTGCGGCAGCGTATTACCTGCCTCAGCTGTCGAGGTCGTTGAGAAGCGATCACTAGATAGTGTACTTATATCACATGCAACAGCAAATGCAGTGTCAATCAGAGGAATGGAGGAGTATACATCTGACGTAGTTTAAAATATAAGTAGTACCAGTTCCTTTACAGAGAATGATGAAAATACAAAATTTTTAACATATGACCATATACCGTATTTACTCGAATCTAAGCCGCACTTTTTTTTCCGGTTTTCATAATCCAAAAAACCGCCTGCGGCTTAGAATCGAGTGCGAAGCAAGCGGAAGTTATGAAAAATGTTGGTATGTGCCGCTGCAACTAACTTCTGCCGTCGAATATATGTAGCGCTACGCAGGCATGCTTTGTAGGCACCAAGATAAATACTGGCGCCAAAACCTCTGCGACATTAAATAAATTAAAAAAAAAAAAAAGTGGAAGACGAGCTTTTTTTCTCCGCCGCGAGTTTCGACCACTGCATTTTCATACATTATCCAACGAAGTAAATACAAATTCCGTATTGTTCATCTTCGAATGTAGCACAGTTTCAGTGTACTACGAAAATCTGACTGGCAAGACCGTTTCGGATGTTTGTCAATATGGCCAACTCTACGTTCTGAATTTTTTCCTATCTGTGAGAAGAGATGGTTGCTAATAGGAACCTGATGAAATTTGAATCACATACAGTATTCTCTTCACCATAAGAATAATACGAATATAAACATTTTGCCATGTATTCTTTCGTGTTTGCTGCTATCTCATTTAAATCCTGTCTGCCTAATAAACTACGAAACTAGAGTGAGACAACAGCCAACGCGGAAGAATATACGTATCGTGTCATGTTTATATTCGTATTATTCTTATGCCTAATAGTGATACAGTCAGAAATGAAGCACGGCAAGTGACTATATTTTTAAATCTAAGATGACTAATTTCTGTGCAGAATTTGATATAATAAAGAAGCGACCGCAAATATTTTCAAACGGAGAAAAATTTTCGCCTAACTCTCGTTCAGAACATGTTCTATCATACGCAGTCTATTATTTGATTCTTGTTGATCATTATCAAAGAAAGCAGCAGTGTAAGTAACAACAAATAGCAGTCTCTTGCCATTGTTTTGCTAATGAGACGATTCCTCTTTATTGTACGCGGCGGTAGCGCACACAAAAGCAAGCCATGCCGCGAGCCGCGACAAGCCGTAGCACTATCAGAATGCGACAAACAATGCATGACACAGTGCAGTAATGCATTTTCAGCTTAAGAGTGACGCAAGCACCTATAACAAAGAAAACGGCACTTATCAGATCAAAGCAAAATAAGCAATCGATTCAAACCAGACGTGAAAAAGGAAGGGTACCCGTATAAATACGGACGGAGCGCCTGACGCATAGCAATGGCTACGTGATAATGCTTAACTGCTAAGCTTACGACTCGAACCAAACTACTGTAGCTGTATCGTCATTCATTCGACCTACATTGTGTCTCATATTGCAATGGACCAACTTTGTTTCGATTTGGAGGTGTGGCCTAAAACTTTTCTCTCCCCTTGAATTCCGAGTCTCAAATTTCAGGTGCGGCTTAGATTCGAGAATTTTTTTTTTCCTTTATTTTGAGTCTCATTTTTCAGGTGCGGCTTAGATTCGAGTAAATACGGTACTCTACGTTCAGCGGAAATTTGATGCTCAGCGGCATTATACCATATTTCACAAGAAAGACTACAGCTTATCTTCGTATTCTGAATGGATGGGAAAATTAACCGAGCTTAAATAGAGCGGTCATACGACACCAGATGAATATGACATTACTTTCTTTAGTCACGAGAGATCTAAAATTTTATTTCTACGTCTCTCTCATCTAAGTGATGTGCATTTTAAGCAGAACTATTTTCGATTTTTTCAGGACGACAACAAATACAGCCATGTGGCACGTGCAGGTTACAAGGTTGCACTTAAGCAAGAGCTGGGAAATCCGTTTGCTTACGGTTAGTTCATATACGAGTGCATCGGTGGCGTTGAAAATCAGCCTTTCTCGGGGCACTATACGTCGCTGTATACGTGCTATGGCTGGTGACTTTACCGGCAGGGCTTCACTGCATTTTCCATTTCACTTGATGAGTTGACAGGCATTTCAGATACCGCACAGTTTGTAATTTATGTGGCGGGCACGCCAATCTGCGCATAAATCAGAAGGTTTTGGACACGATATCATTAAAGAGCACTATCATCGGCGCGGACGTCCAAAATTATCGAAGAATTCGTCGATTCTGTTGGTTTGTACCGGGAACACTGTTGCAGAAGCAACGAAAAAAGCATGCCAAATTCAGAAGAACGCAAAATCCCCAAGAGTGGCTATGTTTCACGGAAGCTCGAAATGCGAGATGCTCTTAATAGTTTCCACAATGAAACATTGTCTCAAAATATGGTAGAAAACCCAAAGAGATTCTGGTCGTACGTAAAGTACACCAGTGGTAAAAAAACAGTCAATACCGTCTCTGTGCGATAGCGATGGATATGTTACCGATGATGGTGCCACGAAAGCGGAATTACAAACTACAATTTTCCGTAATTCCTTCACGAAAGAAGACGAAGTAAATATTCCAGAATTCGAAACCAGTACAGCTGTTTGCATGAGTGATATAAAAGTAGATATCTTAGGTTTTACGAAACAACTCTAATCTCTTAAGAATGGCAAGTCTTCTGGTCCATCCAGATGGTTTACCAATCCGGTTCGTTTCAGAGTATGCAGACACAATAGCGCCTTCCTCAGCAATCATATACAACCACTCACTTGACGAAAGGTCTGTTCCTAAAGACTGGAAAGTAGCACAGGTCACACCAATATTCAAGAAAGGAAATAGGAGTAACCCATTGAATTACAGACCGATATCACTGACGTCAATTTGTAATAGGATTTTGGAGCATATACTGTACTCGAACATTATCAATCGTCTTATTGATATATAACCAACACGGATTCATAAAATATCGTATTTGTGTAACACAGCTAACTCTTTATTCCCATGAAGTAATGAGTGCTGTCGACAAGACATCTCAGATCGATTCCATATTCCTAGATTTCCAGAAGGCTTTTGATACCGTTTCTCACAAGCGACTATTAATCAAATTGCGTGCGTATGGATTATCGCCTCAGTTGTGTGACTGGATTCGTGATTTCCTCTCAGAGAGGTCACAGTTCGTAGTGATAGACGGTAAATCAACGAGTAGAACAGAAGTGATATCTGGCGTTCCGCAAGGTAGTGTCATAGGCCCTGTGCTGATCACGACTTATATAAATCATCTAGGTGATAATCTGAACAGCCGTCTTCGGTTGTTTGCAGAAGACGCTGTAATTTATCGTCTAGTAAAATCATCAGACGATCAATTCCAATTACAAAATGATCTAGAGAGAATTTCTGTATGGAGCGAAAATGGCAATTGGCACTAAACAAAAAAAAGTGAGAGGTCTTCCACATGGGTACTAAAGGAAATCCGATACATTTTGGGTATACGATAAATCGCACAAATCTAAGGGCTGTCAATTCGACTAAATACGTAGGAATTACGATTACGAGCAACTGAAATTGGAAAGACGACATAGATAATATTGTGGGGAAGGCGAAACAAAGACTGCACTTTGTTGGCAGGACACATAGAAAATGCGACAAACCTACTAAAGAGACAGCCTACATTACACTTGTCCGTCCTCTGCTGGAGTTTTGTTGCACGGTGTGGGAGCCTTACCAGGTATGATTGACGGAGGACATCGAAAAAGTGCAAATAAGGGCAGCTCGGTTCGTGTTATCGCTCGACAGGGGTGAGAGTGTCACTGGCATGATAAGCGAGTTGGGGTGGCAGTCACTGAAACAAATGCGGTTTTCTTTGCTGTAAAATCTATTTACGAAATTTCAATCACCACCTTTCTCTTCCGAATGTGAAAATATTTTGTTGATACCCACCTACATAGGGAAAAGTGATGATCATAATAAAATAATAGAAACCAGAGCTCGAACGGAAAGATTTAGGTGTTCCTTTTTCCCACGCGCCATTCGAGAGTGGAATTGTATGGAAGTAATATGAATATGGTTCGATGACCCCTCTAACAGGCACTTAAGGGTGAATAGCAGAGTAACCATGTAGATGCAGAATGTTCGGTGCCAGTGACAATAGGCGGAGTACCTGCAATGGAAGAGGATCAAATGGGATTTATTGCACTGCTAAGAAAGCAGATTTAGCTCACAGAAGAATCATTGTACCCAATCGAGTATCGCTAGGACCATGTCGCTCAGGCTGTTTGTGCCATGGATCCTCGACCGCGAAATTTACCACAACTGGCCATGGCGCTAATGTCGGAACGGTTCCACATCCCTGTTGTGTACCCTCCAGTACAGAAGTAGTCCGTCTTCCTGCACGTTCGGCAGCTGTTCGTGCTGCAGAAGGTAGTTATTCAGGCTTTTGACATTATTGCGACTGGGCAACTAAAAAAATCAATGAGCTTTACAGCGAGACATCCATCCTACAGATGTAGCGACCAAATACAGCGCTCATAACTCCCTAATTATGCTGGCGATGGCCAATACAAATAACTCGCAGGTTCGAATCCTGCCTCGGGCATGGATGTGTGTGATACCCTTAGGTTAGTTAGGTTTAAGTAGTTCTAAGTTCTAGGCGACTGATGACCTCCGACGTTAAGTCCCATAGTGCTCAGAGCCATTTGAACCAAATAACTCGCAATGAAAAATGTAATTGTAGCTTCTTCATGGAATAATCTTCCTGGACGCAAAACATAAAGTTCATAGATGACACACCGTAAGTGAAAATCTTTCAGAATACTTCACTGATATACCAATAAGGTATCAAGGGAATTTAGGAGGACACTTTTGTGTCATTCCAGGGAATAAATTGACAGTAAGAGGGTTGCCACATATATTCCATTAATAATAAGTTTGTTTGCTTGACCATCATCCGCAGCAAGCACAGAAACATTGGTTTTGTATATAAAAACCGTCTTTTCTTGCAGCAATGTATTTTACTTCTTCCAGACGCATTTCCCCTTTAACATTAAGGAATCTTCAGTGGAATAGTTCTTCGCGTTTTTTGTTGCAATCTGCGTCTCCTCTAATCTGGTCACATGTTGAAAATCGCACTATACATTCACTTACGAAACATGAGGACGTTTTTATGTTACGAATTTTTTCTTCACAATTATTATTGTTGTGGAGTATTATTAATTTCCTGTCACTGTCCTCTGTGTATATAAAAAGAAAGGCTGAGACATAAAGAAAGCACATGGTAGTAATGACCTTAAACTAAAGTTTTCGACAAAATATCTACGACCAGTGACAGAAGATTAATAATGCTTCACAGCAACAAGAGCAATAAATATGAAAATTGTGAAGAAAAAAGAATCGTACCATGAAAACGTGCTCATGTTTTGTAAATGAAGTTACAGTGCGACGTCCAGCATGTGACCAGATGAGAGGAAATACAGATGCCAACCAGAAACGTGAAGAACTATCCCACTGAAGATGCCCTAAAGTAAAAGACAAAACTCGTCTGGAAGAAATAAAATATATTAGAGCAAGAAAATGAGGTTTTTATATACAAAACGAATATTCTACAATGTTGCCAAGTCCTAACCCTAATCATCCTCGCAGCAGGAAAGAAAGCGTTTCCTCAGGCAATGTTGAGCAGGTGAGCAATGCAGGAGTACGGCTTGTGCTTTAGAGGTATAGCGGAAACTGCTGCCAAATTGCCACATGCGTAGAATGTGACAGGTGTAAATTTGTATAAACCAACCAAGAAACCATATATTAAAAGCAGTGCACATTAATTGGACGCCTATCCATGTTATAACTGCCATATTCGCTTTTAGGCTCTTGATTTTCGTAACTTTCATATGAGAAGTACCGAAGAGTAACTGTGAGAGTGCACCACTATGTTACTTTAAAATAAGAAAATAACTTAGTGCTCATTCTCATGAAGTATTCAGTGACGGCCGGCCGAGGAGGCCGAGCGGTTCTAGGCGCTACAGTCTGGAACCGCGCAACCGCTACGGTCGCAGGTTCGAATCCTGCCTCGTGCATGGATGTGTGTGATGTCCTTAGGTTAGTTAGGTTTAAATAGTTATAAGTTCTAGGGGACTGATGACCTTATAAGTTAAGTCCCATAGTGCTCAGAGCCATTTGAACCATTTTTTTGCTCAGTGACACTAGGTCCTTAAATAAAAAGAAATTTAGGAAAGCAACCTGTAGTGGCGTTTACACACAGCAAGCCACAGCAACATTTGGAAGGAATATATGAACAGACGGTGCTGGAATGCGTGGAGACTATCCAGATGCTGCTGATACATTAAGCTGTTAAGCAACATCCCACACACTATTAAAAAAGAGCGCTCCTAGCCGTATTATAACTCAAATTTGATATCTGACAGTGAAATAATTCTTCAACAGTGTGTGGACAGCATTAGCACCTTTGTTTCCCATACTCACTACAACCTTATTACATTCTGGTCTATTACAGCAATATTCCTTATGCTTACACCTTTCTGTAGACAATTTAAATTCTTCGTGGCATATAGTCACCAAAATTTGTGGCCAATAAAAAGGAGTAACAGATTATCTCAACAGGGAACACCCCGTATTCCCCGACTACTCCGCCCACTCACCACTTCCATAGCGCATTTCTCATACATTATGATAGTACATCTATAAACATAACTCAAATTCTTGTTGCCTTTCCGCATTCGAAAGTAGCTTGGCGATTACCCGTGGATCCCTAACGTCTGTTTTATGAAACTGGTGTACTACCGAAAATAGTTACCATGTCTTGCATCCCTCTGGCCACTGCCATCTCTATTCCAGCCTCGAAGAGGTATAACCACCCACTGCTTCCGCAAGTTCTAAATGACACCTGAAATTGTTTAACATCTGTGAATCTTCGCCAGGCGGCACTATAGGTACAGTTTTACTGGCATCTTGTATCACCCACAGACATTTACCATTAAAAGCACTACTCTACGAAGTTCGTGTAACTTCCTCGCCGTGAATATTACAATAGTTCACTTGACGTCAGTTAAAACGTTCTCATCAATTCGCGGACAGGGGACGAAAGTAACATGTCATCAGTAACGGTTGAATACCAATTAATGCTTCCAGGTCGTGCACCATCAGCTCCTAGTTCGTTAGTCAACGAACACTGTAATGAATTTTGGTAGTCTAACATAATATATCTACAGCATCCAAATAGTCTCCACACACATCAGTACCGTCTACCCATCTACAATGCTGCATTCGTATGCCCAGATTTTGCTCCTGGTTGCTGTGGGTAAGCGACACTAGAAGCTGCTATTTACATTTCTTTTATTTAAGGATCTGCTATCATTGAGCCCTTAATCAGAATGAGCACCAAGTTATTTCCTTATTTTCACTTAAGGTAGCAGCCTATTCCAACGATGACACCTCGGTAAGTCTCATATGAATGTTCCTAAAATCTATAGGCTAAAATAAATAATACACTCCTGGAAATGGAAAAAAGAACACATTGACACCGGTGTGTCAGACCCACCATACTTGCTCCGGACACTGCGAGAGGGCTGTACAAGCAATGATCACACTCACGGCACAGCGGACACACCAGGAACCGCGGTGTTGGCCGTCGAATGGCGCTAGCTGCGCAGCATTTGTGCACCGCCGCCGTCAGTGTCAGCCAGTTTGCCGTGGCATATGGAGCTCCATCGCAGTCTTTAACACTGGTAGCATGCCGCGACAGCGTGGACGTGAACCGTATGTGCAGTTGACGGACTTTGAGCGAGGGCGTATAGTGGGCATGCGGGAGGCCGGGTGGACGTACCGCCGAATTGCTCAACACGTGGGGCGTGAGGTCTCCACAGTACATCGATGTTGTCGCCAGTGGTCGGCGGAAGGTGCACGTGCCCGTCGACCAGGCACCGGACCGCAGCGACGCACGGATGCACGCCAAGACCGTAGGCTCCTACGCAGTGCCGTAGGGGACCGCACCGCCACTTCCCAGCAAATTAGGGACACTGTTGCTCCTGGGGTATCGGCGAGGACCATTCGCAACCGTCTCCATGAAGCTGGGCTACGGTCCCGCACGCCCCAACATCGTGCAGCCCGCCTCCAGTGGTGTCGCGACAGGCGTGAATAGAGGGACGAATGGAGACGTGTCGTCTTCAGCGATGAGAGTTGCTTCTGCCTGGGTGCCAATGATGGTCGTATGCGTGTTTGGCGCCGTGCAGGTGAGCGCCACAATCTGGACTGCATACGACCGAGGCACACAGGGCCAACACCCGGCATCATGGTGTGGGGAGCGATCTCCTACACTGGCCGTACACCACTGGTGATCGTCGAGGGGACACTGAATAGTGCACGGTACATCCAAACCGTCATCGAACCCATCGTTCTACCATGCCTAGACCGGCAAGGAAACTTGCTGTTCCAACAGGACAATGCACGTCCGCATGTATCCCGTGCCACCCAACGTGCTCTAGAAGGTGTAAGTCAACTACCCTGCCCAGCAAGATCTCCGGATCTGTCCCCCATTGAGCATGTTTGGGACTGGATGAAGCGTCGTCTCACGCGGTCTGCACGTCCAGCACGAACGCTGGTCCAACTAAGGCGCCAGGTGGAAATGGCATGGCAAGCCATTCCACAGGACTACATCCAGCATCTCTACGATCGTCTCCATGGGAGAATAGCAGCCTGCATTGCTGCGAAAGGTGGATATACACTGTACTAGTGCCGACATTGTGCATGCTCTGTTGCCTGTGCCTATGTGCCTGTGGTTCTGTCAGTGTGATCATGTGATGTATCTGACCCCAGGAATGTGTCAATAAAGTTTCCCCTTCCTGGGACAGTGAATTCACGGTGTTCTTATTTCAATTTCCAGGAGTGTAAGATAATATCAGTTACGACTGGAAAGGATGTCCTATTAACTTCCACTGTTCTCAATTTGTGGCTATTTGGCTGGTTCATTGTAACTGGCTTATCCCTGTCGTATTTTAGGCGTCTGTCAATTTTGTGGCAGTTTCTGCTGCATCATCCAAGCACCAACCTAACTCCTGGATTTATAACACATTCGCGAAACACACGGGCTAAGGAAACACATTCCATCCTGTTGCGAGGATGATTGGGACTTGGGAATATTGCAGAATACTAGCTGAGTACCTGACGTTTAACGTGTATGTATTTATTCCAATTGTAATAGTCCATCTCCTGCTTCCCCTTCTCTCTCTCCATCCCCACTGGCCTCCTCTCTGTCATTTTATTGCTCCCCCCTCAATCTGTCAACCTCCTCCACTCCTACCCCACTCTCTGTACATCCCCTCCTTCCCCTTTCCCTGTCCATTTTCTACTCCCCCTCTCGTTATCCCTCTGTTCCCCCCTCCTCTGCCCATCCACTCCCTCTCCCTCTCTCTGTCTCCTCCTCGTCCTCTGAGCCCATCTCCTCCTGGTCCCTCTATGTAATTATCACTCATTTTATCTCTCCCTCCCATTCTCTCTGTCCATCTGCTTCCCTCTATCTCTGTCCACCTCCTCTTCCAATTCGCCTTTCCTTGTCTCCTCCCTGTCTCTCTCTACATCTTCTCTTCCATTGTCACCCAGTCTATCTCCTCCTCCCCCTCTCTGTCTACCTTCCCTTCATCCTTTTCTATGTCCTTGTCGACCACCCCCTACCCATGTCCATTTGCTCCTCCCTCGTATCTGTGTGCACGCCCTCCTTTCCCCTCTCTGTCTGCCAATCTCTTCTTTCCCCCTTCTCTCTCCACTTTATCACCCCCACCCCATTAGGAGATAGCTGGTTCTTAATCCCGTAGTATTTCTTTCCAGATAAGCAGTTTGTGTATTAAGTTTGGTTGAAGGATGAGGATTTTAGCCGTATCTTTGGCCACATAGCACTTGTCTCGTATATTTCGTATGTATTTGATATATTCACACATATTTGCAAAAATATCTCACCTTAACGTTTCGCGAATTTCGCCCTGCAGTTTGGTTTTTACGCAGCTCAATTTATATGACGTTATATCTCCTGAACTATCTATCGTAAAATGATAAAATTGTGTAAGTACATTCAGCGACATATTTGGAAACTGCCTACTAACTGTGGTGTGAATAACCGTATTAGCAAAGAAGTAATCAATTTAAACGTCATGCGTGATGCGGCAGTTTCTCACGTACCTCAGTTCCTATGATGTCATATCTCCTGAATTATATGTTTTACAGTTGCGGACGTGATTACTATACGCTACTTTGTCACGAATACAGTTAGCAGTAAAGAAGTCATAAACAAAACATCATGCCTGATGCTACAGTTCAACTGCACGGACAGCGAAACTGTAGTAAGTGATAACATTTTTGCTTTCGTCATTTTGTGAATGTTGCCAGCGAGAAAACAAATTGGAAAAGATTGGGAAATATGTGTGAAGATTGTTGCAAGTAACTAAGGGTTGTCATTCTCAAAATTTGACCTCTGTCCCTCTGATATGTACCCCGGAAGCACAAAAATCAAGCCTCTCTGAATTCCAAACTGTAGGCCGCACGTAACTGTATGCAACCAATGTATGCAACCTCTGCAGTACAGTCGTTTGAATATACACGAATGGTACCACAAGATACTAT
The DNA here is from genome assembly GCF_021461395.2 of Schistocerca americana. Classification (NCBI taxonomy): domain Eukaryota; kingdom Metazoa; phylum Arthropoda; class Insecta; order Orthoptera; family Acrididae; genus Schistocerca; species Schistocerca americana. The sequence continues at coordinate 838,903,198 of NC_060130.1, read as the reverse complement.
TAGAGAACCCTCCTCTTTATGACAGTCAGTCCAGATACCTTAATACAAGAAATATTAGTGGTGACACAGACCTTAACGCTTGTAATTTAAATTACAATAAATCACACAGCACAAGCCTTATCACACTCACTAACTTACATGAGACAAAAATTGCATGTCTGATCAAGACTCGACTAGGCATAAAGAGACGTAAAATAGCGAAGTATTCAACAGGATCAGTTTACAAGGCTGAATGTCCAAACCTGGAAATAGATGACGAAACATTTAGTACTGCATTGGGAACCCCATGAAGCTTATATTGCCCCTAAGAAATATGGTATGTACACTCCTGGAAATTGAAATAAGAACACCGTGAATTCATTGTCCCAGGAAGGGGAAACTTTATTGACACATTCCTGGGGTCAGATACATCACATGATCACACTGACAGAACCACAGGCACATAGACACAGGCAACAGAGCATGCACAATGTCGGCACTAGTACAGTGTATATCCACCTTTCGCAGCAATGCAGGCTACTATTCTCCCTTCGAGACGATCGTAGAGATGCTGGATGTAGTCCTGTGGAACGGCATGCCATTCCATTTCCACCTGGCGCCTCAGTTGTACCAGCGTTCGTGCTGGACGTGCAGACCGCGTGAGACGACGCTTCATCCAGTCCCAAACATGCTCAATGGGGGACAGATCCGGAGATCTTGCTGGCCAGGGTAGTTGACTTACACCTTCTAGAGCACGTTGGGTGGCACGGGATACTTGCGGACGTGCATTGTCCTGTTGGAACAACAAGTTCCCTTGCCGGTCTAGGAATGGTAGAACGATGGGTTCGATGACGGTTTGGATGTACCGTGCACTATTCAGTGTCCCCTCGACGATCACCAGTGGTGTACGGCCAGTGTAGGAGATCGCTCCCCACACCATGATGCCGGGTGTTGGCGCTGTGTGCCTCGGTCGTATGCAGTCCTGATTGTGGCGCTCACCTGCACGGCGCCAAACACGCATACGACCATCATTGGCACCAAGGCAGAAGCGACTCTCATCGCTGAAGACGACACGTCTCCATTCGTCCCTCCATTCACGCCTGTCGCGACACCACTGGAGGCGGGCTGCACGATGTTGGGGCGTGAGCGGAAGACGGCCTAATGGTGTGCGGGACCGTAGCCCAGCTTCATGGAGACGGTTGCGAATGGTCCTCGCCGATACCCCAGGTGCAACAGTGTCCCTAATTTGCTGGGAATTGGCGGTGCGGTCCCCTACGGCACTGCGTAGGATCCTAAGGTCTTGGCGTGCATCCGTGCGTCGCTGCGGTCCGGTCCCAGGTCGACGGGCACGTGCACCTTCCGCCGACCACTGGCGACAACATCGATGTACTGTGGAGACCTCACGCCCCACGTGTTGAGCAATTCGGCGGTACGTCCACCCGGCCTCCCGCATGCCCACTATACGCCCTCGCTCAAATTCCGTCAACTGCACATACGGTTCACGTCCACGCTGTCGCGGCATGCTACCAGTGTTGAAGACTGCGATGGAGCTCCGTATGCCACGGCAAACTGGCTGACACTGACGGCGGCGTTGCACAAATGCTGCGCAGCTAGCGCCATTCGACGGCCAACACCGCGGTTCCTGGTGTGTCCACTGTGCCGTGCGTGTGATCATTGCTTGTACAGCCCTCTCGCAGTGTCCGGAGCAAGTGTGGTGGGTCTGACACACCGGTGTCAATGTGTTCTTTTTTCCATTTCCAGGAGTGTAATAAAGTGCAACGCTCAAGTGTGAAACGCCACGAAGTAAAGCAGTGATGATGGACAGGGAGGAGAACCCAGTGTATACATGAATTGTTGACTCAGAACAGTCAGATGTCAGATATTAAACATGTGCACCAACAGCGTGACATCGGAACCTGAAACGACGAGACAAATGATTTTTGCCTGGCAGGGATTCGAACATAGCAACTACCCCTATTGTCTTATAGCTACGAATAGACATGAAATATTTATTGTTTTTTCACCAGTATCGAGATGTGCACATGTTCGGCCAGAGGTAACGAACGAATAGTTATGTGCTGCCTGGAACTACAAACCCGCGAATATCGTCGTTGTTGACCCCACACGAGGAGATGTCAACTATCAAATTCTCTTTCACTAGTAGTTACAATCGCACCTTTCGTAGAGACTTGGAGGAGTCTGGCATCGTGAGGAAACGACGAAAGCCGGCCGAAGTGGCCGTGCGGTTAAAGGCGCTGCAGTCTGGAACCGCAAGCCCGCTACGGTCGCAGTTCGAATCCTGCCTCGGGCATGGATGTTTGTGATGTCCTTAGGTTAGTTAGGTTTAACTAGTTCTAAGTTCTAGGGGACTAATGACCTCAGCAGTTGAGTCCCATAGTACTCAGAGCCATTTGAACCATTTTTGAAACGACGAAATGATGGGACAGTATCATCTCGCAGAATTCAAATCCGGAGAAAAATTGGAATAGGAGCTTGAATCCCTGTCCAGTGTTAAAATTTTCAAAATCTTAAGGCCACTTAAAGATAGAAATGATGGTCCTATGACCTTATATGACAGCTGGTTCGCGAACCAAAAATAGCATTACTAGTGTAAAAAAGATAACTAGAGACAGAGTTTCTGCAAGCAGCGACTTCCGTCTCTGACAGCCAAAACTAATCCAACTCTGTTCCCGTCATTAGCGAATGGACATGTTTAAAGTTGATTCGGAACTACGACTCAGTCCTGCCTCCTTTACTGGGAATTACTGGAGGTGAGGAGTGTCTGTCTGTGGCTGTTAAAAACTGGTACCCCCAGTGGGAGTCGAGCCCACACCTCAGCCATTAAAAACTAACCTCGGTCCAACCAGCCACCGAATTTCACATGTGTTACTATCATGTTTTTGTCATAATGGGGTATGCAGCACACGGTAGGAGAAGTGTTGATCTCTGCTTGAGCTGTTGTTGCAAATAGCCCAGTTGTGGCCTAGTATTCAACGTCATGCAGTGCGAACCTAAAACTGTGATCTAAAACACACCCTTTTCCTTTCTTTTTTTAACCGCAATCCGTCTGTCTGCTAATAGTATCAGTCTGAAAGGTCAGAGGGAGTTAAGTTCATTTTCTAACCAGCCTATAATAGCAAAATATTGCGAAAACATTTTTGTGAAAGGGCTCGCTGTTGTCTGTCATCGGAAGATGAAATTCAGAGCTATCAGCCAGCGGTCGCTTGATACTGATTCGCTGCTGCCCAAGTGATCGCGACGCATCAGACATATAGCCTATGATCTCTCGAGGACTTCTCTGCACTCGAATTAGCAAGTATAACATTATGTAATGTTGCATATGATATAACACTATGTTTCAGCACGCTCTGTAGCGATTTAGTATGCCATGTTACTATAAGTGTATTTTACTATGGTCTTATATTGTTCAATCTTGTAGAATAGCTCGTGCCATGACAACTTGAATATTTCTCATTCTTGACGTCCTGAGGAGCGCCGTTTATGCTTTAGAAAACAGATTTTAAAACGGAGTAAAGTCAAGCATTTCTGACATTGTGTTCTGTTTGTCTTTAATCAAAGAGTGAAAGCGGGAATCTGAAACACCTGTGCCCTCTATGGAATGAGTGCTACGAAGAAAGTCAAGTTGTATCGTTTCAAGTACAGTCGTTGTGAGATAAATTAATCACCATATTCAGGAAGACAAAGATATGTTGACGAAGGATATTTATGCGATTTACTACTATGGTCAATGGTACTGTATCCAATAATTGGCAAGTGTGACGACCACTTGTCTTCAGTAGTCGTATAGGGGTTAAAATAAAGGAAGGAGGGTTATGGTACTACATCTCGTCGAAAACATGATTAGTTGCGAAGCGGAATCTCGAACTGGGAATGATGTGGAAGGAAGTCGTCTGTGCCCCTTCAAAGGATTGATCCTGGCACTAGCCGTAATAGATTTAAGGTGTTCACTGTAAACCTAAATCAGAAAAGCGTGATGGCGATTTGAAGTACCGTATGGTAACGGCATAAGGAGAAATTGTGGGTAACCTATGACAAATACACTCCTGGAAATGGAAAAAAGAACAGATTGACACCGGTGTGTCAGACCCACCATACTTGCTCCGGACACTGCGAGAGGGCTGTACAAGCAATGATCACACGCACGGCTCAGCGGACACACCAGGAACCGCGGTGTTGGCCGTCGAATGGCGCTAGCTGCGCAGCATTTGTGCACCGCCGCCGTCAGTGTCAGCCAGTTTGCCGTGGCATACGGAGCTCCATCGCAGTCTTTAACACTGGTAGCATGCCGCGACAGCGTGGACGTGAACCGTATGTGCAGTTGACGGACTTTGAGCGAGGGCGTATAGTGGGCATGCGGGAGGCCGGGTGGACGTACCGCCGAGTTGCTCAACACGTGGGGCGTGAGGTCTCCACAGTACATCGATGTTGTCGCCAGTGGTCGGCGGAAGGTGCACGTGCCCGTCGACCTGGGACCGGACCGCAGCGACGCACGGATGCACGGGAAGACCGTAGGATCCTACGCAGTGCCGTAGGGGACCGCACCGCCACTTCCCAGCAAATTAGGGACACTGTTGCTCCTGGGGTATCGGCGAGGACCATTCGCAACCGTCTCCATGAAGTTGGGCTACGGTCCCGCACACCGTTAGGCCGTCTTCCACTCACGCCCCAACATCGTGCAGCTCGCCTCCAGTGGTGTCGCGACAGGCGTGAATGGAGGGACGAATGGAGACGTGTCGTCTTCAGCGATGAGAGTCGCTTCTGCCTTAGTGGCAATGATGGTCGTATGCGTGTTTGGCGCCGTGCAGGTGAGCGCCACAATCTGGACTGCATACGACCGAGGCACACAGGGCCAACACCCGGCATCATGGTGTGGGGAGCGATCTCCTACACTGGCCGTACACCACTGGTGATCGTCGAGGGGACACTGAATAGTGCACGGTACATCCAAACCGTCATCGAACCCATCGTTCTACCATTCCTAGACCGGCAAGGGAACTTGCTGTTCCAACAGGACAATGCACGTCCGCATGTATCCCGTGCCACCCAACGTGCTCTAGAAGGTGTACGTCAACTACCCTGCCCAGCAAGATCTCCGGATCTGTCCCCCATTGAGCATGTTTGGGACTGGATGAAGCGTCGTCTCACGTGGTCTGCACGTCCAGCACGAACGCTGGTCCAACTGAGGCGCCAGGTGGAAATGGCATGGCAAGCCGTTCCACAGGACTACATCCAGCATCTCTACGATCGTCTCCATGGGAGAATAGCAGCCTGCATTGCTGCGAAAGGTGGATATACACTGTACTAGTGCCGACATTGTGCATGCTCTGTTGCCTGTGTCTATGTGCCTGTGGTTCTGTCAGTGTGATCATGTGATGTATCTGACCCCAGGAATGTGTCAATAAAGTTTCCCCTTCCTGGGACAATGAATTCACGGTGTTCTTATTTCAATTTCCAGGAGTGTATTTTCTCAAACGATGGGCTGTATACGTCCACAAAATGTATCGGTAGTGATACACATCTGTTGGCAGAAAGAAAGTGTTTTGTGTAACCAACTGCAGGGATATATTCTTCGCAGCTGTCATTTGTTGCCAACAAATAACATGTCTTCCAGCAGCAGAGAAACAAACGCGACCGGGAAGAGACCACTAAGCCGCTTGGTTGGCAAACTCACATACCGCGAGTCCTCTAATCTGGCACTCGTGTGTGTTTAGCTTTCTCGCCCCTTATGGATCAACCACCAAGGAAGTTTAGCCTCTGTTTTCTTTCGTTCGTTTTGTTTCGGTGATTGTGCTTTAAACGTGCCTTAACTCACAATCAGCAAGTGGCTAAATGCGTGGGATCGAAAAATTAACTGCGCGTCAGCAGACGGTTGTCGGTAACGAGATGTAATATTCTGTTGATAATTTATCTGATATTTGTGTGTATTTTGTTCAGTTGGTTGACTGGTTGGTTGGTTGGATTGAGGAAGGGGACCAAACAGCGAGTTCGTCGGTCCCATCGGATTACGGAAGGATGAGGAATAAAGTCTGCCTCGCCCTTTCAAAGGAACCGTCCCGGCATTTGCCTGAAGCAATTTAGGGAAATTACGGAAACCCTAAATCAGGATGCCCGGACGCAGGTTAGAACCGTCGTCCTCCCGAATGCGAGTCCAGTGTGCTAACCACTGCGCCACCTCCCTCGGTATTTTGTGTGCCTCATCATAAAACCATACAATGAATGGCTGGCTTAATTAAAAGTGAACTCTTTTGTCATACTCAAGTAGCCTTACCAGACTACATCGAAAATACTACAATATGGCTGTGAGAGTTGTTGCTGAATGAAACACAATAAACAGAGTATTAACTTATATGATTTCGTTAACAGATTTGTATATTTTCAGTAGCAATTCCACAGTATTGTATGTTTCTTTCCTTTTGATCTATTGGTTGCCGAATATATGGAAATGTCTTATGATGACAAAATTTCTGAAGATGTCGTTCTGAGGTCGATATAGCTGTTTTTAGCTCTGTTACAGAGGATGTAAAATGTTGTTCTCGCGCCAGTTTAGAACAGAGAGCTATTGCCTCTCACTCTTCACAGTGCGTCCACATTTTCACAGAGCAAGCGACCAGCTGCAATGTTCATCGCCTCCTCATTGCCCTCGTGATGGCTAATACAGATAATGTGCAATGTAGGCAACGAGATTTGTTGTATTTTCTGTGTGAAAGTAATCTCTCCTGTCTGTAAACTTATATCTGATAAGTCGATCACACATGGAAGTCACTCAGAACCTTTTATTGGTATACCACGAATATATCAAGTGAATCTTGCAAGACAATTCTCTGTCATTCCAGGAAGGAACAGAACTACCAAAGCGTCACCAGATATTTTCTACTATGTTGTCGTTGAAGGGCGACTGTGTTTCTGCAGGACACGTGGTTCTTTTTTTTTTTTTTTTTTTTTTTTTTTTTTTTTTTGAGTGGGCTTACAATTTACGAGTCCATCACGTACACCAACGATTCTGTGGCTTAATTATTTTTCCTACGAATTCATGAGGAGTACTCTACTATTTACGGTGAGGGAGAAGAATGGAAAGTTGCACACACCACCGTAATTCATACGATAGAAAATAATCCTAATCCAATGAGTTAGAGATCCATTTAATTGACATCGACATGTAGCAGGATGCGTCAACAAATATTTTGTTCCACCGTTATGAAATACCTCCAAATATGTTACTTATTGCCATCAAACCAGCATGGATTTTTAAAGCCTCACTCTTGAGAGACAACTGGCACTTTATTCGCACGATGTACTGTGTCCAGGGGCTCTCAAATGGTTTCCGTACTTACAGAGGTCCAAAAAGGCTTTTGATATCATTCCTCATAAGCGGCTTCTAACGACATTGCTTTCCTATGGACTGTCGTTCAGTTTTGCAAATGGATTCGTGGTTTCCTGTCTGAAAAGTCACAGTTCGTAGTAACTGACAGGCCCTCATCTAGTGAAACGGAAGTTATGAGTGTGACTCCGCAAGTAAATTGACGTAGACCTTGTGCTACTTCTAATATATATAAGCTGTTTGGCAGACAATCATTTCTCTTAGATTCTTGGCAGGTAATGCTGCCGTCTAGTAAACTCCTCCCGTCTGTCGAAACAAAGTGTGATTGATGAGCAACCATATTACACTTGCCTACCAGATACAGATGTTTGTTGCTATCGTAAAGCAAAAAATTCGCCAAGAATGGCCACACATGTGGGAGATCTCAAAAAAGTTCAAAGGAAGATATTATCACGCAATACAACCGAGCATTACGCGAAAAACCCGTTTCTCTAAAATCATACTATAGAGCTGCCATACGACTACTGTAACGCGCATGCGTCTGGACCACGGCTGTTATTCTTCACGTCTTCATAGTACGAAGTTGAGCCACCTCCGTACAGCGAAGTCCACCAACTTCAGGCAAGGGTTTCAGTTCGCACTAGCAGATCCTATTTACCTCTAGTTTGTCAAGCAAAAAATGTATGGTTGTAGAGTGGTTATACATTCACGTTAAAGACGACATCCTATTGCTAGTGACTAGATGCTAGATTGAGTCATGACAGAGGCGGAGGGGCGGTCTCTAGAATCTCTGTCACCAGTATCCTTTCTTATTGGTGTAATTTTGTTTTAGTTAACGAAAATAATTTGGAGTAGGAATTGAAGTCCAGGGAGAAGAAATAAAAACTTAGAGGTTTGCCGATGACACTGTTATTCTGTCAGAGACAGCAAAGGACTTGGAAGAGCAGTTAAACGGAAAGGACAATGTCTTGACGGCAGGATATAAGATGAACATCAACAAAAGCAAAACGAGGATAATGGAATGTAGACGAAATAAATCGGGCGATTCTGAGGGAATGAGATTGGGAAATGAGATACTTAAAGTAGTAGATAAGTTTTTCTATTTGGACAGCAAACTAAGTGATGACGGTCGAAGTAGGGAGGATATAAAATGTAAACCGTCAATGACAGGAAAAGCGTTTCTGAGGAAGAGAAATTTGTTAACATCGAGTATAGATTTAGGTGTAACGAAGTCTTTTCTGAAAGTATTTGTATGGAATGTGGCCATGTATGCAAGTAAACCATGGACAATAAACAATTCAGACATTAAGAGAACATAAGCTCAAGATGTGGTGCTGCAGAATAGTACTGAAGATTAGATGGGTCGATCACGTAATTAATAAGGAGGTACTGAATAGAATTGGGGAGAAAAGAAATCTGTGGCACAACCTGACTTGGAGAATGGATCAGTTGGTGGGACATATCCTAAGGCATCAAGGGATCACCAATATAACACTGGAAGGAAGCACGGGGGGCGGGGAGGGGGGAGGGGGGGGGGGGGTAAAAACCGTAGAGGAAGACTAAGATGTGCATTCAGTAAGCAGATTCTAAAGGATGTAGGTTGCACTAGTACTTGGAAATGAAGAGGCTTGGACAGGACATAGTAGCATGGAGAGCTGCACCAAACCAGTCTTTGGACTGAAGACCATAACAATAACAACAACGAACCAAACACGATATTAAATACCTTTCCTGGTTATTTAACTGAGACTATAATTGCTGGACAGGAGTTCCGACCCAGTACAAAAAGTTTCGTCACGTAATTCCACCGTAAAGTTGACTAACTGATACTATTTAAAAATTAAGTATATCACTTCTCTTTATTCCTAGTCAGCAATGGCGAGCAGTGCTGTGTTCGAGTCTCGATCAGGCATGAAAGCCGCGTGGGGTAGCCGCGCGGTCTATGGTACGTTGCCACGGTTCGCGCGGTTACCCCCGTTGGAGTTTCGAGTCTTCCCTCGGGCATGGGTAAGTGTGTTGTCCTTAGTGTAAGCTAGTTTAAGTTAGATTTAAGTTAGATTAAGTAATGTGTAATCCTAGGGACCGATGACTGCAGCAGTTTGGTCCCATAGGAATTTACCACAAATATATATTTAAAAAAAAATGCAGGCATGAAAGTTCCACTTAGTTTGGATTGCCTATAGATGCTGACTTGAATCCATATCCGTAACAGTTCGTCATGTGATTTAAAGGTCAAACGTATGCGCAAATAGCTACTCACAAATTATTTAGATTTAGAATATCACTTTATGTTAGGTAACTGGGGCAATAGGTGACTTTCGCTACTAAAAGTCCATTTCTTAGCTCTACTTAACTGGTGCCAAACGTATCTAGGCTCACTACCACCTTCCCGCCACCTCTCTATTGTACGAGTACTATACCGTTCTTTTCTAGTGACTCTATGACATACAGCACATCAGCATGTATCTCAGTTTCTATACTCACCTAAGGCCGCTTCCTGGCGCCCTGCAGGATTATACCGTGCAAAACAAGCCTTAGTGTTTTAATACGCAGTTTAGTCAGTTTGTCCCTTCAGTCATACGAATTTTTAGACAGTACTTCAGTGTCGACAGTTTCCCCTTGCTGGAATGTCGTCCGTCTAAAAGCCCCGCAATATGTCGCTGACAGTCAATTTTGGTATGCTGTTTACTTAGAAAATCTAACCCCAGGATCATGCAGTACCCCTCACTTACAGGGGACACTACTTACACTCACTATTCAAACTGAACCATGCCGAACACCAATTTTATTACTGGTGACCCTAATGACTTGATGTCGTCATCCTCTACCACACGCAATCTATAGCGCAGTGGGTTCATTTGCCTCAGACTCAGAAGCAGCCTATTGGCCTCTAACACGTGTGTCTCCGTGTCCAATAAGGACTTCTCATTGTTGCCCTTTACAATTCCCTCTGCTCCACATTTCACCTCCGCATACCCATACGTAGCATAAAAACTTAACGGGAACGCCGCTCGACGGACTTGGGATTCCTTCTTGCGTTTTAAGCTTGTGCAGTACGCCCTTGCCTCGTCCTACAATTGTTTCGATCGCCCTGTTGCTGGCATTGCGTCTTACAGTTCCAACACCGCTGAGGCTCCCTACACTACCTCTGGACGTACCCCTATCGTCCACACCTATAAAAGTTCACATTCGCGCAGAATAGCCAACGCTGGTCCCGCACTCCCGTTGCCAGATCTGTCTCCTTGAATTTTGTTGCCAAACTGGTAGCCGGGTATAGATGTTTAGAAAAACCAGTTGGAACTTTTCTTGACATATCCGGTGACAGGACCCTCAGGAGAGCATCGAGAGACCTGTGCTCGGCTTCCTGCAGTATAACCTTATCCGCCTCGACACTACCTCCTAACTCATATGTCTGTACACTAAACTTAATTATTCTATCCAGTTGGCCCCCCATTGCTTCTCAGTGCCTTTTCCTTAAACTGCTTAAGGGGACCACACCGTGGTTCAGGTCGAAAAAAAAACTGTTTTTGGTTTTCATCATATTTCGATAGATTAAGGTTTTAGTTAAGTACACTGAAAAGGATTTTGCTGAAAAAATATTTTATAGCATTTAAAGAGCATTTTCCTATCACGTATGTTTATGTGCCACGCCCACTTTCTGTCACCCACTTCTCTGCATATATTCTAGATCTTTATATCCTTTACATTCCACGTTAGGGAGTTTTCTTTTTCTCCCGAGTGTGTTGGCTACCCTTGGAATGCAACGGTCGGTATTCTTTTGTTTCTGCTGTTTCTAAACAACACGCTTTCAAATACGCGGTTAGTTTTTTTCAAATGTGATTGCGAGTAGTTGTTATACTTACGTTTGCAGTGCTTGTTTAGTGTGTTTATTGAAGATGACGAAACGTAAAGGCATTTTCAAGAGACGACTATTTAGAGGAAACAAGTTTAGAAAGCTTTCTGTACAAGAGGTTATGTCGCCTGGCTACGATGTTTCTAATTGTAATTCTACAACAAGTTCATCATCAAAAATGTTCAAATGTGTGTGAAATCTTATGGGACTTAACTGCTAAAGTCATCAGTCCCTAAGCTTACACACTACTTAACCTAAATTATCCTAAGGACAAACACATACACCCATGCCCGAGGGAGGACTCGAACCTCCGCCGGGACCAGCCACACAGTCCATGACTGCAGCGCTCTAGACCAATCGGCTAATCCCGCGCGGCAGTGCATCATCAAAGAAGCTCTCACCATTTCAAGAGAGTTACAACGGGTTTAGTATAACTGACAAGGGGTGCAGGAACATTACTATAAATAGGAGAGTATTATCCGATGTAATTTCTAAATTTGTACAATGTAGACAGTGTGGTGAGTCACAGAGTGTGAAAATTTGTTAGAGTGCCAGTGGGAGAAAAGGCCTAGCAATTGCTTTGGGTTTAATTTGCACTAAATGCTCAGCTGTGATTACATTTATGAGTTCTTCAAATCCAGATGCAAGTGGCCCTTATGAAATCATATGCAGCAGGACACTTTTAAGTAACTGTAAGTAACAAATTTCAAAATGTTTTCCTTAAAGTCAATATCCCGCCAACTAAAATTTTCAGTACGTATGCCTCAGTATATCAGAAACTATCATAGAATGAAATTTTCAGAGACTCTGCATAACATAAAAAGCCACCTCTGAAACTACATTCATTAATATTCCCCCGTTAGTAAGTTCACAATAAAATATTTTCTGCAGGAAAAACTTAATATTTTTTGTTAATAAATTTTAAAAGGTATTTCTTAAAAACTATAAAATGGATAAAGTATATTTTAGTACAGTTGACTCTATTAGCATCATGTAACATACAGTAAAAATATTAAGGTCCTTCATCAAATAGTTTTTTTCAGAAATGGGTCAAATACTTGCCTAAATTAACATGGGTTGGACAGGCAGGGTGTGGTCCCCTTAACCGCTCCCGAAAAATCCTCGAGCTGTTTCGCTTCCTAAATCACTGGAACCTTTGTCTCCATTATACTTCTTAATACAATGTAAAATCACTCACAGTAGCTCATATAATGTACTATTCACAGTAGAATCACCCACTCTGATCCTCATCACGATTCAGTGCATTACCTTGTCGTATGGCCAGACCTGTGATACGTAAAACATGCCACAGCCGGTGACAGAGAACACGGTGCAGTGTCCACCAGCAAATTACATTTGGAACACTTCGCAGGCTGCAAACAATACGCGCTGGCATTGCCCCGAAACAGTGACACGTGTAACAGGACAAGGCATATCTGTGTAGATGTATTGGTATGCAATTTGGTCGGGGGTGGCGTTTGGATTACATGCCCGCGCGGCACGCGAGAGAAGGGGGCACACACGCTGCCTCTGGCCGCCGGCCTGGGGCTCTTCTGTTTTGCCGTAAGGCGTTACGGCTGCAGGGCCGCATGCTCGTCACGAGCTCCGTACGCGTGGTTTCAGACAAAGCGCAGAACATGTGAGCGTTTCTTACGATCCCGTGATGTCAGCAAAACATTGCCAGTTACGGAGCATCAAAGAACTGTTGGCGTTTGTACACATGCATCGCAAACCGTACTACGTACTACAGAGGCACACGAGGTGTAATACGAAAGAGGGTTTAGTTACGCATCCAATGATATAAAGATGTTATCTGAGTGTATACGTAATAGGAGTTACAGAGACAAAGAGGTTTACTTATAACGAATTCAATTTAAAATTTATAACTTCTAACATAATCACGCCAACAAACAGGTGGAGCACTCAATTTGTTGCTTATGATGAGACTCATCGACTGATATCAAATAAAGCAACAAACGACGGCGATGATCCCCCTTGGTACAAAAAACAGGTTAGAACACCGGTGAAGAAACAACGAAAAAATCATGCCAAATTTAAAAGAACGCAAAATTTCTAAGACTGGCGATCTTTTACAGGAGATTGAAATTTAGCGCTGACTTCAATGCGAAGTGGTTATAATAGTTTCCAGAACGAAACTTTGTTTCGAAACCTGGCCAAAAATTCACAGACATTCTGGACGTACGTAAAGCATTTTAAGCCAAGACGCAATCGACGCCTTTCCTGCGCGATAGCAATGGAAATTCTATCATCTACATCTACATCTACATGGACACTCTGCAAATCACATTAAAGTGCCTGGCAGAGGGTTCATCGAACCACCTTCACAATTCTCTATTATTCCAATCTCGCATAGCCCGCGGGAAGAATGAACACCTGTATCTTTCCGTAAGAGCTCTGATTTCGCTTATTTTATCTTTGTGATCGTTCCTCCCTATGTAAGTCGGTGTCAACAAAATATTTTCGCATTCGGAGGAGAAAGTTGGTGATTGGAATTTCGTAAGAAGATTCCGTCGCAACTTTTAATGATGTTCATCCCAAATCCTGTATGATTTCTGTGATACTCTCTCCCATATTTCCCGGTAATGCAAAACCTACTGCCTTTCTTTGAAGTTTTTCGATGTAGGGTAGAATGGGAACGGTTGTGCCAGGGTACGGTTGTGACAGTCGCCATATTAGCCAAACAAAAAAGAATAACGTGGAGAGTGGGAGGGAGACAAAAGCGGCGTGCCTGTCTGGACTTGTGTCACAGTATTGCGTCAGCCGTCGCGCGACAATAACGCTAGCAGCGGTCTACATTACTTTTCAACAGTCAAAAGTAAGTTTCATGATTCCATTTCTTTTAATGATTGTTGCTATATGTGTACTGATAAAGTAATGAGAGTTTCTTCTCGTTAAACGTTAAACATTAGTAGTTTAATATCAGTGATTACTTCGCACGTAGAAAATTTTGTATTGCCATTGCGATGTTTTTCTTGTGGAGGAGTGCGTTGGGTACGGTTGTGACATATTTTCTGGGTACGCTTGTGACATTTTTTATGCGTACGGTTGTGACATATTTTCTGAGTACCGCTGTGACACGAAGATAATTATTTTTTTCTAGATGCCCAGAAATAGGTTGAGGAAGACTGACAGAGGGCAGTGTGGCATTACAAAACATGAAGACGCTTATAAAGAAGTGAAAAACGGGAGTTCTATACGCAGAGCCGTGGAAATGCACGAAGTTAATCGCATGTCTTTGCTACGATACATTCGTAAACGCGATGGAGTCACTGCAGGCCAGAATGAAGACAGCGTCAGCATGGGATATGTCGCACATAATAAAGTGTTCTCTGAGGAGTAGGAACAACAGCTGGCACTTTATATAACACGATGCGCAGAAATATATTTTGGCCTTTCTCTGAAAGAGGTGCGGAAGCTAGCTTTCGAACTTAGAACTAAATACAATCTGAAGCGACCTGCTGCTTGGCTCGAGAATGAGATGGCTGGCGAGGAATGGTTTCGTTCGTTCATGAATAGAAATCCTTCACTCTCTGTTCGCGTAGCTCAAGCAACTAGCCTTTCAAGAGCAACGAGCTTTAATAAAACAAGTGTAAAAGCTTTTTATGACAATTTGCAAACTGTTATGGACAGACAGAAATATGAACCACAGGATATATACAATGTTGACGAAACAGGCGTCACTACTGTCCAAAAACCTGACAAGGTAGTAGCAAGACGTGGGGTACGCCAAGTGGGAGCTCTTACTTCAGCTGAGCGAGGCACATTAGTCACAGTTGCTTTTGCAGTAAATGCCTTGGGGAATACTATGCCTCCTCTATTTATATTTCCACGGGTTCGTTATCGTGATCATTTTGTTAGGGATGGGCCTGTAGGATCAATAGGGGCTGCAAATCCTTCAGGATGGATGCAAGATGAATCGTTCTTAGTATTTCTCCAACATTTTAAGAAATTCTCTAATGCTTCTCAAACGCATAAAGTGTTGCTATTGCTGGATAACCATTCCTCACACATCCACATCAACACACTGGATTTTTGTAAAGAAAATGGAATCACATTGCTTTCATTTCCTCCACACTGTTCGCACAAACTTCAACCCTTGGATAGATCTGTGTTCGTACCCTTCAAGAAAGCTATACATACTGCTTGTGATTGCTGGATGAGGAGTCACCCTGGAAAAACAACGACAATCTACGATATACCAGGTATTACCAAAACTGCTATGCCTCTGGCTTTCACACAATCTAACATTCAGGCTGGTTTTTGCAAAACTGGTAATCACCCCTATAATCGTAATGTATTTCAAGAAACTGACTTTGCATCTTCCTTTGTTACGGACAGAGCAAACCCTGACACAGAAAAGAATACTTGTGCACACCGAACCCTGAGACTGGGAAAAACAATGCTCGAGTTAACAATGAAATACCACAGTTTTTAACACAAGAATTTGGCTTTTCACCATCGTCTGAAATAGAAAGACCTGACTCTGGAGAGAACAATCCTGAACGCAATGATGAATTGGAGCCACTTTCAGCTTCTTTATTATGCGAATCTTCAATCCCAAGTTCAAGTAGTATTGAGCTAACTGCGTCATTCTCAGCCACTCCACCTGTTTTCTCGCCTGAAACTGTCCGGGCTTTTCCTAAGGCTCCGCAAAGAAAAACAAGAGGTTCCAGAAATAAAAAGTCAACCATATATACAGACACGTCTGAAAAAGGCAGTCAGGCAAGAATATGACGAAAAAGAAAAACGATTGAAGGCTCAGCAGGTAAAGAAACATCTTACTGAATCAAGAGGAATAAATAAAGGAAAAGGAAAAAACAAAGCAAAGAAAAGGAAGATACCACCATCGTCATCGGATGAAGAAGATTATTTCTGTCTGGTTTGCTTAGGCCCATATTCAAAAAGTAGGCCTGGCGAAAAATGGATAAAATGTCAACGAAAATGTGAGCTCTGGTCCCACTTGGAGTGCGCAGGTGGCAGTCGGTTTTACATTTGTCATAATTGTGATGAGTCAGACTAGATCTCAGTGTCGTACTTTTGCACTTTTAGAACTAAGAATCAACCTTATATTTCTACTGTTCTTTGTTTTTTTGTGATCATATTTACACAAATGCTTAGATTTTCCTTGAATAAGACATTTTAAGACTTTTGTGTCACTGATTTTATAATGCCTATTTATTTATATGTTTTGTATTTCAACACACTTATTATATTGTATAGTTTGATATTTTAGTTAAATTCTTTTGCTGATTGTAATATGATGACTGTTATAATAACAGCTACAGATGCTAGAGCTCCTTATTAATTACAAGCTATTAAAGTGTTCCAAGATTATATTTCTTTTGTTGTATAAAAGTTAAATTTTTACAGAAGAAGATTATGTTGCTATTATGTTAGATATGAGTTGCATAAAAACTGATTTTATATTATTTTGAGGAAATATTTAACGTGTCACTCCTGACCCCAGGTACTGTCACAACCGCCCCTGGGGTGTGGTCGGTTGTGACATTTTTCATTTTTTTTCTAATTTGCTCCTATGAGATAACCATTGTAACTAGCGACAAAATTTTAATATTTTCATTTAGACAAATGTACACTGTACTATAAAAAACAATTTTACTCCATCTCACTCGAATAGTAACAAAAATATAGGGAATCAAATAAAAATTGTCACAACCATACCCAGTCTACTCTACTCCGTCAGTCCTATCTGGTATGGATCCCACACCGCGCAACAGTATTCTAAAAGAGGACGGACAACCGTAGTGTAGGCAGTCTCCTTAGTAGGTCTGTTAGATTTTCTAACTGTCCTGCCAATGAAACGCAGTCTTCCCCACAACATTTTCTATGTGTTACTTCCAATTTAAATTGTTCGTAATTGTAATTCCTAGGTATTTAGTTGAATTTACTGCTTTTAGATTAGACTGATTTGTCGTGTAACCGAAGTTTAACGCGTTCTTTTTAGCACTCATATGGATGACATCACACTTTTCGTTATTTAAGGTCAACTGCCACGTTATGCACCATTTCGATATTTCTTCTAAATCGTTTTGCCGTTTGTTTTGATCTTCTGATTACTTTATTAGTCGATAAACGACAGCGTCATCTGCAAACAACCGAAGACGGCTGCTCAGATTGTCTCCCAAATCGTTTATATAGACAAGGAACAGGAAAGGGCCTATAACACTACCTTGGGGAACGCCTGAAATCACTTCTGTTTTACTCGATGACTTTCCGTCAATTACTACGAACTGTGATCTGTCTGACAGGAAATCACAGATCCAGTCGCATAACTGAGACGATATTCCATAAGCACGCAATTTCACTACGAGCCGCTTGTGTGGTACAGTGTCAAAAGCCTCCCGGAAATCCAGAAATACGGAATCAATCTGAAATCCCTTGTCAATAGCACTCAGCACTTCATGTGAATAAAGAGCTAGTTGTGTTTCACAAGAACAATGTTTTCTAAACCCATTCTGACTGTGTGTCAATAGACCGTTTTCTTCGAGGTAATTCATTACGTTCGAACAGAATATATCTTCTAAAATCCTGCTGCATATCGACGTTAACGATATGGGCCTGTAATTTAGTGGACTACTCCTACTACCTTTCTTCAATATTGGTGTGACCTGTGCAACTTTCCAGTCTTGTGGTACGTATCTTTCGTCGAGCGAACGGTTGTATATGATTATTAAGTATTTAGGTTCCGAAAAGAACCTAATTGGTATACAGTCTGGACCAGAAGACTTGCTTTTATAAAGTGATTTAAGTTAGTAGTATATATTCTCGGAGTGGTGAAGCAACTTAAATCACTTAAAAAAAGCAATTCTTCCGGTCCAGACTGTATACCAATTAGGTTTCTTTCAGAGTATGCTGATCCAGTAGCTTCATACTTAACTAATATTACTACCGCTGGCTCGACGAAAAATACGTACCCAAAGACTGGTAAGTTGCACAGGTCACACCAATATTCAAGAAAGATAGCAGAAGTAATCCACTAAATTACGGCCCATATCATTAAGGGGAGGTTTTTTTTTTGGCACGAAAAAAGCATGTTCTTTGAGAACATTTTTCTCGGCATGTGTTATAGATATCAATTTCAAATTTGGTCAAAATGTTTATTGATATTTCCTCTACAAACTGAATTTTTTTCGACCGGAAATGTCTAAGAGCAAAGGCGGAAGTGCCATCGGAACGAAACAAAATTTCGATGTAAACCTCCAAGCGCGGTATGTCACAGGTCAGCCGGCTCGTCTGAAATCAAACTTGAGTTTACGTTAGCGAGGTATATAAGATTCTTTAGGAGTTATACCTCGCTTAAGGTATTTGGACCATAGGAAACAAAATAGCGGCCATTTGAAGAAAATAGGGTTTTTTCATCGATTTTTCAACTTCGCCGGCCAAGTAAAAATATATATAGTTGATGGATCGGAATAAAAGTGATACAACTCCTAGACAATTTAGTTAGCTTCGTCGGATACAAAGAATCATGTCAATCGGTTCAGTAGATTTGAAGTTACCATACCGCGCGATAAAATAAAAGTCATTTCGAGAAAAACGCGTTCGAAGTTTTGATTAAATATAAATTCAATATTATGCAACTTCCGTTCACTCTGCTATTCCGGGTCAATAAACTAGTTCTTCCTGTTCCTCATAGAGGGCATTCTGCTCGATCTGGGCCACCCCGCGCTGCTCCAGAGTCGCTCGTACGGCCGGTAACAAGCGGTTTTCGGCCGCTTGAATCCGTTGGTCTTCCGAATGCTTGGCGAACTGCGTCGAATAGAGTCCCAGGGTGACGTCCATCGTTGTCATGGTCCTCAGAATTGCTGAAGACCCTTCGTTGAAGCTGCTCACTGCCAGGAAAGTCGTAATCTCCACAGTCTTCGTATCAGAATGCAAATGCTTGAGGGCTAACTTCCGAACACACTCGTTCAAACTTCCATCTTAATTTTGTGTGTTTCCTCCCATGCACCGGTACAATAACTCGTCCTCCGAAACAAAAAAATTGGTGCGTGAAAAAGGCCAATTTCAGGTAGGTGCATTTTTTTGTTCAATCACGAATAACAAACATTTCCGTTCCGTATTCGGAAAAACCGTTTCAGGGGTGGATTCTAAACACTTTTATGGATCCAAAAATGCAATTTAAAAAATCGGTTTTTTGAAACAAAAGATAGTCAACCTCTCTTAACGTTGATATGCAGCAGGATTTTTGAACATATGTTGCGCTCGAACATGCTGAATTACCTCGAAGAGAACGGTCTATTGACACACAGCCAAACCGAGTTAGTAAACATCGTTCTTGTGAAACACATCTAGCTCTTTACTCACACAAAGTGTTGTGTGCTATTAGCAAGGGATTTCAAACTGATTCCCTATATCTAGATTTTCAGAAGACTTTTGACACTGTACCACACAAGCAGCTTCCAATGAAATTGCGTCGTTATAAAATATCGTCTCACAAGGTAATGGTCCAATAAGACATGTCGAAACATACCCTGAAATGTTTTACACAGGAAGAAGACAACGAAAGAAATGCACTGACAAAATTTTTGCTACTAAGAGGCACTGCAAGTATTAAAAAAATTGCTGAAACTTGCCAAATTCGTAGAACGTACATATGTGTCATTTGTTAGTTGATTTCCTTGACATTCATTCGAATGAAATCGACATTTCGTTTGAAATTGTGGATACGTTAAAAGAAATACGAGATAACTATGACGATTCCATGAATTGTGATTCGGGCGGCGTCAGTTGTGCCAGTTACAATTCTGAAGAATAATACCTTCTAAGCTTAAAAAAACACGAAATGCAACAGCTTTCAGCGACAAAGAAAAGGCAGTAAAATATTCGTTAAACGAAAAAGGGAAGAAACGCTTGAAGGTACGCAGTGTACGAAGGCGTTTTCGTTTCGTAAAATCGGAACGTGAACCGTACAAATTGAGGAATGAATTACATGAAGTAAGAAATATGCGAAAAACGAAAACCCAAAACCATCTGAATGAAAAACTGTTCGAAACATTTAGAACTGCTCATGAGAGGTTATGCACCGTTACAGATGGAGATATACGAGACTGGGCCCTCCGAATTGCATCTGACATGAACATTGCTGATTTCCAATCTTCGTCGATTTGGCCGCGCAGGTTCAAGAAATCGTACAGAACTGGAAGTCGCAAAATTACTAAGTTTACGTCACGTAAACGTGTGGAGCAGCTGCCAGTGAACATGGTTCTAATGGCTCTGAGCACTATAGGACTTGTCAACGTAATTGTGTTTCAAGTGGTTCAAATGGCTCTAAGCTCTATGGGACTTAACATCTGAGATCATCAGTCCCCTAGAACTTTGAACTACTTTAACCTAAGTAACCTAAGGACATCACACACATCCATGCCCGAGGCAGGATTCGAACCGGCGACCGTAGCGGTAGCGCGATTCCAGAATGAAGCGCCTAGAACCGCTCGGCCACAGCAGCCGGCAGCTGCCAGTGGTAGACAATGCTATAGAGAAATTCATAGCTGATGTGAAGACGAAACTTTCTGTTACTCCAGCAATTGCTGTTTATAACGCTAATCAGTCAGGTTTCGTGACTGCATGCACACCGCACTTTATCGTTTTGGGGTGAATAAAAGACGGAGTCGGTTGCCCGATCAATGAATGCAATGACACAACGATAATGCCAATGATAAGTATGAGTTGTTTACTATTTCGCAGCTGTATATCTGTCTTCAAGAATCGCAAGGCAAATCAGAAAAAAATGGACTGTTTGCTTGCCAAAATCTTGTAATCTACGTATCAAAATCTGGAAATGTGAGAAAGTATAGCTTTCAACATTTCATTCGAAACGTATTCCTACCAGCTGCAGAAACTCATTCACTGCTTTTGTTGGATTCATGGTCTGGACATAAAGACGCCTCTGTTTTTGAAGAAGACGACAAAAAATCTGTAGATGTAATGAGGATTCCGCCTGGAACTACTAGTGCGATTCAACTTCTTGCTATAGAATTTTTTCGACAGTGGAAAGCATTTTTCAGAAAATTGTCAGACTACAAACGTTTTCTTCGCCACGCTTTACGAATTTGATCAAGTATGCCTGGTATGCAGCGCAATATGCATAACAATAGCCGGGTCCATTTCTGACTCCATCCCAGCTGTATCTAAATAAAACTAGTGGTTACTGCGAAGTGTCTGACTGCATCAATTTTTCCTTTGCCCGGTGTGGCTGGTGCAAGAAAAATTTTTGTTTGTGTAATTCAATAGACAAATCGAATTTTACGGAGGACTACAGGGAATAAATAAAGAATTCTATCACTGATAATCAAATGTACAACATTCAAATGGCCTACAGGAATTGTTATAAAATGTAGCACTGCAAGACACATTTCATTTCAACAAATTACAAGTCCTCACTGATAGAAGTCGTCTGTGACATCAAACACTGCCATGACTTTATTTTCTCTGTTAGCCACATTTATCAGAATTAGATGTGCAAGAAATGAACTGTCGATATAAAGTTATTCAAAAAAATGTTTTTATAGCTTAAGCCAGGTTTTCACCGGAGCAAACAAGCTGTGAAGCACGAGCAAAAGAGCATTAGGTCTGGTGTACTCGGTAGGCCTCTTGCAGTTCTGTCAACTGGACGTCACTGCAGCTACTTACATGTCCCTAACCTTCCCCAGCTACCTAAACGGAAAACGGAGACCTGCAGTTTAACGTGGAATCCAGAGCACATGTCTTTCGTGGCCACTCCAACATCTGTGAGAAATGAATGCTAGGTTAAAAATCCTAGTGAAAAAGTTGTGATCTGAACGGGATTTGATCCCGCGCTTTCTGGATCACGAAGAGCGCACTTTGCCACTAGACCATTATCGTTTTAGGAAAAAAATGGACTATGACCATTGGACCTTTCACTCGTAGTGGAAACACAAGGTGTGTCACCTCTTGAGATGATGCTCGACGTCGGTGATTAGTGTTCTGTTTATAAATTTCCCCTCAGTGGTATTGAGAAACCAGAGAAAAATGGCACCCGACATGCAAGGAAAATTTTGAACCAATCATAAGGAGAGATAGAGATGCAATTCCGTATAAAGTGCACGACCTCAACGCATGTCAGACTTTCACACAAATTGAGACACTAAAATTCTTCCTTCCGTGCGCTATTTTGCATACTCCGTCAGGAAGAGTGCGCTCGCCATGCAAAATAATCCTAACTGAATAATAAAGTTTCGCATTGTGGCTATAACAAGGTAGAGTTGGCAATGTTCGCTACCTCGTGTTCTCTTCCATTCTCTCTAGTATATACGATTCTACCCATATACAAGCGAATGGTAGCGAATTATCTGGAAATACTCATTTGCACATGTTCGCTTCCATTCGCTCCATTGTAGACCATGCTTTAGGTAGTTAGAATTGGTGTCAGTGAACTCCGGATAATTCCGCTACGCCGCGCTGCACAAGTGATTCGCCGAGTCGCCCGCTTGCCGAATACGTCTGTACAAACCACTGTTATACGCTGTTTTCGCGCGGCAAAAATGTGTAACTTCAACATTTTTTACAAAATACTTGCAGTGCCTCTTAGCAGCTAAAGTTTTGGTACTGCATTTCTTTCGTTGTCTTCTTCCTGTGTAAAAAATTGCAGTGTAGGTTTCGACATGTCGTATTGAACCATTCCCTGGTCAGTTATGTGACTGGATTCGTGATTTCCTGTCAAAGAGATCACAGTTCGCGAAACTGGCGGAAAGTCATCGAGTAAAACAGAAGTGATTTCTGGCGTTCCTCAAGGTAGTGTTATAGGCCCTCTACTGTTTCTTATCTATATAAACAATATAGGAGACAATCAGAGCAGCCGTCTTAGGTTGTTTGCAGGTGATGCTGTCGTTTACTGTCTAGTAAAGTCATCAGAAGACCAAACCAAATAACAAAACGATTTGGAAAAGATATCTGTACGCTGAGAAAATTGGCAATTGACCTTAAAAAACGAAAAGTGTGAAGTCATACACATGGCTGCTGAAAGCAATCCGTTTAACTTCGGTACTCGATAAATCAGTCAAATCTAAAGGTCGTAAATTCAGTTAAATACCTATGCGCTGGTCCCGGAGGAGGTTCGAGTGCTCCCTCGGGCATGGGTGTGTGTGTTTGTCCTTAGGATAATTTAGGTTAATTTGTGTGTAAGCTTAGGGACTGATGACCATAGCAGTTAAGTCCCACACACAGATTTCACACAAATGCCTATGAATTACAATTACAAACAACTTAAATTGGAAAATCACATAGAAAATTTTGTGGGGAATGCAACCAAAGACTGCGTTTCGTTGGCAGAATTCTTATAAATCGCAACAGATCTACTAAAGACTGCCTACACTACGCTTGTCCCTCCTGTTTTGGAGTACTGCCACGCGATCTGAGATCCATACCAGATAGAATTCAAGGAGTACATCGAGAAAGTTCAGCCACAAACAGCACGTTTTCTATTAGCCAAAAATAGGAGAGAGAGTATCAGGGACATGATACATGATTTGGGATGGACATTATTAAAGCAAAGGCGGTTTTCGTAGCGGCGGGAGCTTTACACGGAATTTCAGTCACCAACTTTCTCCTCCAAATGCCAAAATATTTTGCTGACGCCGACCTACTTAGGGATTAATGATCATCGTAATAAAATAAGGGAAATCAGAGCTCCCACGTAAAGATATAGGTATTCGTTTTTTCCACGCGCTGTTTGAGATCGAAATGATGAAGAATTATTGTGAAGGTAGTTCGACAAACCCTCTGTCAGACACTTAAATGTGATTTCCAGAGTATCGATGTAGATGTGGATAAGAAAGTAGATTTAATTGGAAATTACTGAAATTCAGCGTAACTTAAATACACTAATAAGCCAAAACATTATGATTATCGCCCACCGGGACGTCGGACGCCACCTGGTGATGTAGTGGACACGTAATGCGGTAGCAAAAGTACATATGTAAGTGGAGCAGACACGGACGGTGGATCACCCTAGCGAAGATATGGGCTGCAAATGTGGAAATCCATTGAGATAAGCGACTTTGACAAAGGGCAGATTAATATTACGCAGAGTCTCTGAACGAGTATTTCAAAAACAGTCGAATGTTGACATCTTACTGTCGTGAGCATTAACGGAAGTAGGATGAATGATAGTGAAACTACCAATGAGCGCTAAATGGTTGGATGTCCACAACTCTTCACAAAACATGGGATTCAAACGTTTTCTGCTCTGTAATGTTGGATATCTGGTGATCTGTGGCATCTCTACCGAAAGAGCATAAGGCTGGTGCACGCACGGGTATTTTGGAGCACACCATTCATCGTACATTGTTGAACTTGTAGCTCCTTAGCAGACCACCCTAACGTGTTCACATGTTGACCCGACGACATCGTCAATTACGGTTTCAGTGGGCACGGGACCATCGGCATTCGACCATCCATCAGTGGAAACGTGTTGGCTCTTCGGATGAATCACATTTTGGTACGCTAGGTCCATGGTCGCGTCCACAAACGCTATCATCGACGTGGACGGCGGCTCGAAACGTGCAGCACGTCACGGTCGCAGGCTAGTGGGAGCAATAGTATGCTATGGGGACATCCTCATGCGCGTGCATGGGACCTGTTGCAGTGATCGTAGACATACTGACATCTGTGAGCCACATGCATCCCTTCATGCTTGATGTCTTCCCCGACGGCGATGTCATCTTCCAGCAGTATAATTGTCCGTGTCTCGGAGCCAGCACAGTGCTACAGCGGTTTGAGGAGCATTATAGTGAATCCACATTCATGCCTCGGCAACCAAATTTGCCTGATGTAAATCCTATGGAACCCATCTGGGTCGCTATCAGATACCATCAGCGCGTACGTAAACCAGCGGCCTGTTATTTACAACTACATGACCCGTGTATAGACATCTAACACCACAGATTTCCAAAAACCTACCAACGAAGTCTCACGGTCATGATGCTCAGAATCAGTGATGTAGTCCGTTCCAAAGAAGGACATATAAGTTATTGAGCAGGTGGACATTATGTTTTGGCTCATCAGTGTATGAAGACAGATACACTTGTAGCATGGCAGCATGTCTTGGCAGCAAATTCTAGTAACTATGTGAACTAGATGGTGAAATTATTATTTTTTATTAACCATCCTACTGTTTAATGTTAAATTTACGTAGTTTTGCCCATAGTTTGAATTTCATCAATGATACGTAAATTCTGAATACAGAAATGAAACCACGAGACAAAGTCTGATGAAAATTATATACTATATGAAATTGTAGCCTATATAACAAAAATGCCAAGAGCATAAACAGTTTTCGCCTGTTGAAAGTCCTAATTGTGCATGAATATACCCTGATTTCGCACAGACTGTGATACTTCCAAAATATTAAGATATGTGCAGAATGAAATTTTCATTCTGCAGTGAAGTATGCGCTGATGTGCAACTAAATGGCGGAATCAAACTGTGTGCTGAACACAGACTCGATCTCGGTAGAGCTCCTTCCCACGAAAGGCTGATGTCCCGAGTTCGAGTCCTGGTCCGGCACACAGTTTTAATCTGCCAGGAAGTTTCAGTGTGATGTATGTTTCTGAGTAGAATTTTAGAGAACAGATAATGGTGCAATCGGAATTTCAATTAAATGTATGCATAAAAATTTGTAAATTTATACTTGTGATCACAGAATGGACGTGCGTCATGTCATTCGGTGCACTTTTCTCGGTTGGGAGACGCTCAGAGTTAGAGAAGCGAATTAGTGCAAGGAGTGGGTGACCGAGACTTTAAAAGGACTGCGGCCAGGTTCCTCGTGGGCTGTCCGTCTGTGGTGGCTTTCTGTCTCGTCTGACTAACCATCGTAGCCTCCTGAGTTTAAGGTCGGACACGATCGTTTTGAGCGGTGGTCTAGCCGCGACTTAAGTATTTGAAAATATTTCGTGTTCCGTGAGGACACTGACGAATTTTGTGCAGTTTTTGACTTATTTTCTGGCACAGTCGCAGACTTAAAACTATTCGGGATGAGTTTGGACTCTGATAACTTTGCAGCGTGCCACATCAGTTAATGGATTCGTTATTTGAATTCCATTTGTCTTTTCTAGCCATGGGTGATGGGATAAGCAGCCGCCCAGTGTGTGTGGCTCACATCGAGTCGCCAGCACCATGGGGAGTCCTACTAGGTCTCAGGGGGTTCAGAATAAAATTTTTGGGGAAGGAGATGGGACGTTGATGTCAGGAGCTTTTAATACGATGTTGCTGGTAATTATGCAGAAACTGGGAGAGACTGATCAATTAAAAATTCAATTTAATTGGACTGATGAGTTAAACAATGAAGCTCGCACATTAAATATGCTGAGAAACAGTTGGCAGATCGAATTCCTGGTGTTGAGAATGATTTGCAACAAAGAATAGATTCTTTATTGACAGTATGCGAAATAGAAGGAGCCTGCCCTGAAATCAATATCACACAGCTTAGGCCATGTCGTTCAGTGCCAAAATATTTCAAATGCCTCTAGGCACTATGGGACTTAACATCTGAGGTCATTAGTCCCCTAGACATAGAACTACTTAAACCTAACTAATCTAAGGACATCACACACATACATGGCCGAGGCAGGATTCGAACCTGCGACCGTAGCAACAGCGCAGTTCAGAACTGAAGCGCCTAGAACCGCTCGGCCACAGCGGCCGGCATTCAGTGCCAGATGGAAGCGAAGGCGGAGCTGTACTCAGTAAAATCTAAGACGAGCTGTCTGCACGCTTCTGTCCTTAAACAGGCATAAGTTCGAAAGACTGAAATCACGTCTTTTAGGACCATTATAAATTGGGTTACAATGAGTCAGAGTTGGACAGTGGCCGCGCAATTTCTAATGAATTCTAAGCTTGAGTACGAGGGGCGTTCAATTGTAATGCAACTCGGCCAGTTTCGCTTCAAAAAGTTAGGAACTTACTCATTGAGTTTCTTTTTTATGAAAACCAGAACATCGCAAATATTCAATGGCGCTTGCAGAGTGTCTACAGAAACCTGACAGTAAACAATTGAACGATGAGTCGGTGGGAGAAGCAGCTGTCCCCATCCCAAAAAGGTCGAGCAAATCTATTCGATCTTCCGCGTGCTGGCCGACTTCACGCAGCTGTGACTCCTGCAGTGTTGGACCGTGTGGACACTCATTGGAAGTGATGGAAGTATCACAATCAAACACTTCGCTGTTCAATTGGAAGTCTCTGATGGTAGTGCTGACACACTCGTCCGCCATTTGGGATCCTCAAAGGTACACACATAAAAGAAAAGGTTTGCATCACCTCAGTTCCGACATTCCGGAACCTGTACAAACAATTGGAATGGAGATCAACACGAGCATCATTTCCGTCCTTTTTATTGATCATGGTTCAAATGGTTCAAATGGCTCTGAGCACTATGGGACTTAACATCGATGGTCATCAGTCCCCTAGAACTTAGAACTACTTAAACCTAACTAACCTAAGGACAGCACACAACACCCAGCCATCACGAGGCAGAGAAAATCCCTGACCCCGCCGGGAATCGAACCCGGGAACCCGGGCGTGGGTATTGATCATGAAATTGCATGTTGTACCATCATACAACGAGACCTTCAGAGGAGATGGTCCAGATTGCTGTACACACCGGTACCTCTAATACCCAGTAACACGTCCTCTTGCATTAATGCATGCCTGTATTCATCAAGGCACTGTTGGTCCTCAACGGCGATTCGGCGTAGAACCCCCAAAGTGGTTGGTGGATCACGTCGTCCATAAACAGCTCTTTTCAGTCTATCCCAGGCATGCTCGATAGGGTTCATGTCTGGAGAACATACTGGCCAGTCTAGTCGGGCGATGTCGTTATCCCGAAGGAAGTCATTCATAAGTTGAGCACGATGAGGGCGCGAATTGTCGGGCATGAAGACGAATGTCTCGCCAACATGCTGTCGATGTGGTTGCACTATCGGTCGGAGGATGGCGTATCGTACAGCTGTTACGGCGCCTTCCATGATCACCACCGGCATACGTCGGCCCCACGTAATGCCACCCAAAAACGGCAGGGATCCTCCACCATGCTGCACTCGCTGCACAGTGTGTCTAAGACATTCAGCCTGACCGGGTTGCCTCCAAACACGTCTCCGACGATTGTCTGGTTGAAGGCATATGCGACACAAGAGCGAAGAGAACGTGATGCCAATCCTGAGCAGTCCATTCGGCATGTTGTTGGGTCCATCTGTATCGCGCTGTATGGTGTCGTTGTTGCGAAGATGGACTTCGCCATGGACGTCGCGAGTGAAGTTGCGCACAGTCCTAACACGACGTCCTGTGGCTGCAGAAAATTCGTTATTCAACATGGTGGCGTTGCTGTCAGGGTTCCTCCGAGCCATAATCTGTAGGTAGAGGTCATCCACTGCAGTAGTAGCCCTTGGGCGGCCTAAGCGAGGCATGTAATTAACAGTTCCTGTCTCTCTGTATCTCCTCCATGTCAGAACAACATCGCTTGGTTCACTCCGAGAATCCTGGACACTTCCCTTGTTGAAAGCCCTTCCTGGTACAAAGCAACATCTTCATCTACATCCATACTCCGCAAGCCACCTGACGGTGTGTGGCGGAGGGTACCTTGAGTACCTCTATCGGTTCTCCTTTCTATTCCAGTCTCGTATTGTTCGTGGAAAGAAAGATTGTCGGAATGCCTCTGTGTGGGCTCTAATCTCTCTGATTTTATCCGTATGGTCTCTTCGCGAGATATACGTAGGAGGGAGCAATATACCGCTTGAATCCTCGGTGAAGCTATATTCTCGAAACTTCAACAAAAGACCTATCGAGCTACTGAGCGTCTCTCCTGCAGAGTCTTCCACTGGAGTTTATCTATCATCTCCGTAACACTTTCGCGACTACTAAATGATCTTGTAACGAAGCACGCTGCTCTCCGTTGGATCTTCTCTATCTCTTCTATCAACCCTATCTGGTACGGATCCCACACTGCTGAGCAATATTCAAGCAGCGGGGGAACAAGCGTACTGTAACCTACTTTCGGATTGAATTTCCTTAGGATTCTTCCAATGAATCTCAGTCTGCCATTTGCTTTACCGACGATCAACTTTATATGATCATTCCATTTTAAATCACTCCTAATGCGTACTCCCAGATACTTTATGGAATTAACTGCTTCCAGTTGCTGATCTACTATATTGTAGCTAAATGATAAGGTATTTTTCTTTCTATGTATTCGCAGCACATTACACTTGTCTACATTGAGATTCAATTGCTATTCCCTGCACCATGCGTCAATTCGCTGCACATCCTCCTGAATTTCAGTGCAATTTTCCATTGTTACAACCTCTCGATATACCACAGCATCATCTGCAAAAAGCCTCAGTGAACTTCGGATGTCATCCACAAGGTCATTTATGTGTATTGTGAATAGCAACGGTCCTACGACACTCCCCTGCGGCACACCTGAAATCACTTTTACTTCGGAAGACTTCTCTCCACTGAGAATGACATGCTGAGTTCTGTTATCTAGGAACTCTTCAATCCAATCACACAATTGGTCTGATAGTCCATATGCTTTTACTTTGTTCATTAAACGACTGTGGGGAACTGTATCGAATGCCTTGCGGAAGTCAAGAAACACGGCATCTAACTGGGAACCCGTGTCTATGGCCCTCTGAGTCTCGTGGACTAATAGCGAGAGCTGGGTTTCACACGATCGTCTTTTTCGAAACCCATGCTCATTCCTACAGAGTAGCTTTCTAGTCTCCAGAAAAGTCATTATACTCGAACATAGTACGTATTCCAAAATTCTACTACTGATAGACGTTAGAGATATAGGTCTATAGTTCTGCACATCTGTTCGACGTCCCTTCTTGAAAACGGGTATGACCTGTGCCCTTTTCCAATCCTTTGGAACGCTACGCTCTTCTAGAGACCTACGGTACACCGCTGCAAGAAGGGGGGCAAGTTCCTTCGCGTACTCTGTGTAAAATCGAACTGGTATCCCATCAGGTCCAGCGGCCCTTCCTCTTTTGAGCGATTTTAATTGTTTCTCTATCCCTCTGTCGTCTATTTCGATATCTTCCATTTTGTCATCTGTGCGACAATCTAGAGAAGGAACTACAGTCCAGTCTTCCTCTGTGAAACAGCTTTGGAAAAAGATATTTAGCATTTCGGCCTTTAGTCTGTCATGCTCTGTTTCAGTACCATTTTGGTCACAGAGTGTCTGGACATTTTGTTTTGACCCACCTACCGCTTTGTCATAAGACCAAAATTTCTTGGGATTTTCTGCCAAGTCAGTACATAGAACTTTACTTTCGAAATCATTGAACGCCTCTCCCACAGCGGACGCGAACGAACAGCGGTATTGACCATCTAGGCGTGGTTGAGCTACAGACAACACGAGCCGTGTACGGTACCTCCTTCTTGGTGGAATGACTGGAACTGATCGGCTGTCGGACCCCCTCCGTCTAATAGGCGCTGCTCATGCACGGTCGTTTACATCTTTGGGCGGGATGAGTGACATCTCTGAACAGATAAAGGGAAAGGGGACTGTGTCTGTGATACAATTTCCACAGCCAACGCCTATGTTCAGAAGTTCTGGGAACCTGGGTGATGCAAAACTTTTTTTGATGTGTGTATGTGCCACTGGGTTCCTCGCTGTGTAACGGAAGACCATAAACAGCGGCCACGGACCGTCTGTGTGGCATTACGTTCGCATTATGAGGCTGATCGTGACAGTTTTTTTGTCGAACATTGTCACAACCGATGAAGCATGAGTTCATCATTTCGAACCGGAAACAAAACGGCAGTTGATGCAGTGGCGCCACAGCACCTCTCCTCCGAGAATTACGTTCAAAGCCGTACCCTCCTTCGGTAAAGTCGTGACGACGGTCTTCTGAGACTCTGAAGAGGTTATTCTGTATGATGTCCTCCTTCATGATGCAGCGATAAACTCTGAAGTGTACTGTGCTATCCTCAGGAAATTTAAGAACTGTCTTCAGCTTGTTCGTCACAGCGAAAATACATACCAATTTATCCTTATCTACGAAAATGCAAGGCCTCATACAAGTCTTAGCAACAGAAAGGAGCTCACAAAACTTCGTTGGATTGTTCTTCCTCTTCCATCCCACAGCCGGATCTAGTACTTTCCGACTTCCATCTGTTTGACAAGTTATTGATGCTGCAAAACGTTGGCTCCGATGACGACCAGTATAGTTGTACTTTGCGGGGATGGCGGCCCTCCCAGTAAGGTGGCGTCAGGCCGTCACGCTGAACAGAGATTATCTTTAAAAATAGGGTTTTGCCGCCGAAGAGAGTGAGAAATAGTATGGTCTATGGGAATCACATATTTCAAAAATGTTTGTGTTGCATTAGTTACTAATCGCTCCTCGTATTTCAACGAGGAAAGGAAGTAACAAGTGTTGCACTTTCTGGCCTCATGCAAAGATTGTTTCGCTGAAGTTATGATCGACGAGGCGGAAGTAAAGTTTATTAAGCGAGAGCACGACGGGAGCGCCCTGTCGTGGGAAAACCAAAATGCAGCTCTGTTTTGTGACTGCGTCACGTATGAAGCACTTCTGCTTAATAGGTACTGAGAATTGGGAAAGCAAATGCGACTGCGGAATGCTGTTCTGGACGGTCCGCATTACAGCATTGAACGTGGCAGTATGCGCACGTTTTACGAAGCTGAACTGCATAAGTTAGTTCACCGATAAACCGTTGGGCGCGCTTACTGAGATTTCCACCCTCAGGAGACGGCTGCATGAACATTTGCCGGGGGGGGGGGGGGGGGGGGGAGTGTCAGACAACCCCACGGAAACTATTGACGGTTTGTTTGATTTTGTAGGACGTATGGATGATGACATGTGCTACCGTATTAAGGCAAATACGGAAAAGGAAGTACGACCTGGTAGGACGTACAAACCGCAGATTCCAGCGAGAGGGGAAATAACTATCAGCAGAATGCGGAAAATTGTAGCAATCAGCTGAATAGGGCTAGGCAAGATAATGGTGGACAAGGCAGAAATTGGCAACAGAAACGGAAATCGGCAGCGGAATCAGTCGGGAAATAAGATTTTCTCCCGACTGTGATCCTTGAAGGGAGGGTTCAGTATAACGAAATTAGGACAGGAGTTGGTTATGAAAAAGAATACTGACTTAAAAGAAGCTAGAATGTTCCAGATGGCGGCAGTGTTAGGCAGTGAATAGATGTGGTGAGGTTGCAGGCAGCATGAAAGAAATTTTAGGAACAATGCATTGGGGCTTAATTATATAATATGAATGCAATAATTTTAGTAGCTGTGTGTCCGGTTACGAAGTCTCGTAACCGGTTGGCCCTGAGTAGTATTAGTACGCAATCTGACTGCATGAAATAACAATAAAGAATGAAAGGAAATTTCCGTTAACACAACTGATTAATTAAGTCCCCAGCAACTATAAAAGCTACAAAACAACAAAGCGCAAGTGTAACTGTTCTGCATGTGGAAGTGTGATTCAACGTACACGTATTTGGCACGGTTCTTCCTCAATACGACGAGATATTTTAAACACCTTTTACAATGAGCTAATTAAAAAAACCAGAAATACTATAATTGCACATAGAAACCAGAATTACAACTCTAATACATGAACACGAGCCAGATGCTTTGTTGACTGAACCTGTGACCAAGAGGCATTGTTATTTAGGAAATTTGAAATAAAAAAATTTTTGTTACCTCCATATATATTGACGAAAAATACACTGTGATCATTGCAACATCTTCCATATATACATTACACCAATCGAACAGTATCAACTCTCTCGGCCAGCAGAAGAACAACTGCACACGACATGCTCTCAACCAGTACTGTTCTCGACATCCTCTCAACAAGCACTTCCCACGGCAACCTCTGAACTACAACTGCCCTCGACATTCTCTAACAACTACGGCGCCAGTGGAGGCGGCGGAATAATACTCTTTGGCGCAATCTCTGGCGCTGTGACTCAGTGTAGCAACCTTTCATATGCCCCTCCTGCACGGGCTAGAATTTGATGTTATTTTGCCAGGATTGGTGGAGAAAATACCATCAAATTCGTCCAAAAAAAATACAGACAAAAATAAAAGATGATATTAATAAATAAATATCACATAACTAAATAAATTTTGGCTTTGCACTGACACTTCAATAACCTAATATATAAAATACAGTAAGGAATACAAATGCTTGCATACATGTGATTTTACATAATAGTTTACACAAGTATCCTTTGTTAAACAATGTGGTTAAACAATTCAATCAATAGCGTCAGCAATGACGAATAGGTGCAGGTAAGAATCTCATAACATTTCATAAGCAGAAAATACACAAAAAAATCAGTTTATACAAATATTCACATAAAATCTTTTCAGTAGTTCAATAAACAAGTAGCACTCCTCAGAGTAGTTGACAGTTCCAACAGTGGCACCCAGCAATGGCGAGCAGGCGCAGACACCAACAAGTGACATTATCTCAGCAGCAGCAGTTTCATCAGTGACACCCAGTAATGTTCACAGGTGCAGATAGCAACAAGTGACATCATTTCAGTAGAAGCAGTTCCATCAGTGGCACCCAGTAATGTTGAACAGGTGCAGACAGCAACAAGTGACATTATCTCAGTTGAAGCAGTTCCATCAGTAATGTTGACAGGTGTAGACAGCAACATGTGACATTCTTTCAGTAGAAGCAGTTCCATCAGTGGGACGCAGCAATGTTGAACAGGTGCAGACAGCAACAAGTGACATCATTGCAGAAGAAGCAGTTCCATCAGTGGCACCCAGCAATGTTGAGCCGGTGCAGACAGCAACAAGTGACATTATTTCAGTAGAAGGAATTCTAACAGTGACACCCAGCAATGTTGAACAAGTGCAGGTAACAGTCCATATTATTCACTATCACTAATTAAACAGTTCATCAGAGTTCATTAGCAGAAATTAAACATTTCCAAGTGGCACCCATCAATGTTAATACGTGTAAGCACGAACAACAGTTTAAATGCACACACAATTGCTTTTACAAAATTATTATCAATGCTCTTACACTAAACATACAAATTATAATAAACACACAAATGATATCAGATAAGTGTCATATTAACTATTACAAATGCACAAATTTCAGTAAACCTACAATATTTATGTGTTTCAGTCCAAGCCACAACAAACAAGTAAAATAATATTTCGGAGATAGGTCGGTACCTATTATTTGGAATTAGGAAAGGAAAACACACAAAACACACTCACTCATCTTTCATCCACATTAAGTACTACTGTGAAATTGAATAGTGTTAACTGTGTAAATGCAATTCTGTCAAAATTTGATGTTCAACATGTGTATCAAGTAGTAGTGGCAACAGTGTATAACAGTCAATAATAGTTAGTCAACGTCATAGTCATCATGTCAAGACCAATGTTTGCCAAGCCAAATCAAAATGTACGGTTGCTGAACAACTGTCAGTGTGCCAAGATATGCAAATACTTCCTCTCCCCCCAAAAAAAGTATATACTGCTTATTGATTTAACAAAATGTGTGTGTAGACAATATTCCTTCTACTTGAGTATTCTAGTCTGCCATCTTCATCCTCCTTGTTCCATATAAACCAACAAAAAAATATGCTCCTCACCTACTTTACCTGTTATCCACCAAAACTCCAATAATCATCAGCATCACATAATCTTAATACCTTAACAACACCTCTTACGTCGATACATATAAACCTTATCATCAATATCATTTACCTTACCTCTTGTCCACCAAAACTCCAATAATCATCAACTTCACACAATCTCAATACCTCAATAATACCTCTTCAATACGTCGATACATATAAACTTTATCATCAATGTCATTTCACTTTCGTAACAACTCTTTCCCCTAGTCAGTCTCCTCGAACAAGTACAGATAAAATCCTAGTGCAAACTTCAATTCATCATTCCATACAATCCGAAGACACAATGTCCACACACAACCTCTGTGTAATCCACCTGACCAAAATCTTCTACTCATTATGAATTATAAAATACATTTTGGTTACCTTGTCCATCATTAAAAAAGAAATAAAAACCTCTAACAGCCTTTAGTTTGGATAACTTTCAGTAAGTAAGTACGAGTACGGAGTATGAATCGTTACATAAGACTTTGAATGAATCAATCGTAATATTTCACAGTGTGTACACCACTTCAAGAATCATAGCAAAACAGAAGCAAACATGTGGAGTATTTCTTGTGTCAAGTGTCACTTGCTATTTCAATTGCTCACGAAGAATACAGTGTAATAACTGTCAATGGTCTAAACCTAGCGTTGGTATTTCATGTCGTTAGCTTCCCTTCTATTAGCATAAATTTATACAGCTTCCATAAAACCTCCAGCTCATGTGACTTCAATGACGTTTCTTGTACCAATGTCGTACGTAGAATTATAGCAGTTCATTTTCTTATCTTAAAATATAAAGCACTGAGTGTAAGCAAAATATGCAATATCGAGTAAATATATAAGTAGAAAACAGAATGTCAACAAGTGGATGTAGCACAATCCCTACAACGAAGCTCTGCGAAGCGAACAATCTATAATTAATATCATAGTGTGACCGAAACTCCATGTTCGTACACCGTATATCAGCATTTCTATATACCAAATTAAAGAGTAGTATTGACAACAAAACAAAAATGTGTAAATATGCAATCCATACGCAAAGCAGCAAATATATATCTTACATAATAAACAGGTCATTAGCCTCATATCAGCATAAGCAAATAAATGTTCATATGTAATCTTAGTAAGTAAACATGAAGGCGCAAGCAGGTAAATCACAAAGTATAACTTACATACGTAACCATATCAGCACAACTAAACAGGTGACAATTATAATTTAAATAAATAAGCACTGCAGGTACATAATAAAAAATATAACATCAGTGAAAAAGCAGCGCAGCCAAGCGATGCATAATATACATAAGTAACAACCCTGTTCATTAATCAATCATTGTCAAAATCAGTTAACACAAAGTATAAATCGCGTATTCGCGAGCAGCAAATTACGTCTAAAGTACGTAACTAAGTGGAAATATGTTACCTGAAAAATAAACTCAATAAATAATTACCTTTTTAGTTTATTAGTTTCTTCTTAGAAATTACATTCTTCCTGAAATTTTCTCGATAGCAAGTCCTCTTAAGGTCCGACACACACAGAATTTACCTAAAGTTCTTAAATAATTTATACAACTGTATCCTGAAAGAAACTGAACGTTAATAACATACTTTATCAAGTCACTATAGCTTTATATTGAATTTATTTGGAGAAATTAGACTATGTATTTGTTTACGGCTGTCGGTGCATTCGCACTGAACTCTCGATCAGCTGTAGGTACGCGTGACGTAGGAAGTAATTGTTTGCGGTCAACGAATGCCTTGTGCAGCGCGCAGACTTGACTGCTGCTTTGAGTATGTGCCGCCGCCAGAACACGGCGCGGTATCCTTGTATTCTCTGCGTGTTTACATGTAATTGTTAGTTTCTCAAAAGTATGTCATTCCACAAAAATTTTAACGTTCGATATATGATGTATTCCCTTAGAGCGCCGAAATTTAAGAGTTTCTACTTCGACAGTGTTATCACGAATAATTTTGCGAACTCTATATGGACCGTTATAATGCAGAAAAAATTTGCGGCACAAGCCTCTTCCTTTGTGAGACAAATGATGAGACTTAATTAACACCTTTTGACCAACTGACAAAGTTTTTAAACGACCAGGACGTTTAGCTGATTTCTCTCTTCTAGCAGCCGCAGATGCAGTACTTTGTAGAGCCAAGTTGACAACTTCAGAATGCCGCAGTTTCCGTGTAGGCGGAAAAGGAACGATTTCAGAAATGCGATTTGTCGGTGCTTTATTTTTTAATATCAATATAGGTGGTAAAGGAGTTGAATCATTAGGGAGTTCATTAAGAATGTTTTGAAAAATATAAAGATACTGATCCCACGTTCTGTGATTCTGGTGACAATAATGACGACACAATTTATTGATTTCCTTCATACATCTCTCTGAAGCGTTAGATTGAGGGTGAAAAAGTGAAATGAAAATTGGTTTAATCTTACGACGCCGTAGAGTACGAAGCCAAAGTTTAGAGCGAAACTGTGATCCATTATCTGATATAACCTTATCAACATGACCCACTTCTTTAAGAAAATGTTTGATGAAAGCATTAGATACTGAACGAGCTGTTGCTTTGCGTTAAGGTGTAAAACACACATACTTTGATGTCAATTCCACTGCTACGAAAATGTACGCAAAACCATTAGTAGAACGAACCACTGGACCGAACAAATCGACTGCAGCCATTTCCTTTAACTTCGCTGAAATGATAGGTAACAACGGTGCTCTGTGAGAAATAGTTGGCGGCTTAGCCTTTTGACATAATTAGCATTTGGCAAGAACGAATCGAATACGTTTTTCCGTATTACTGAAGTAGCAATTTTCCCGTAATTTATGAAAGCACTTTCTGGGACCAAAGTGTGCATAACTGAAATGTGTGTACCAAATCAATTTATTAACCCACTCATCAGGAATGCAAACTAACCAAACAGAGTTGTCGACCGATTTTCGTTTAAAAAGAATATCAATGCGAACTAAATAATATTGTCTAATCACTACGCTTTCCTTTCTCCTCAACTTCTCCTTAATGTCCTTCCAGAATGGATCCTTGATTTGCTCCTTAGCGATGTCCTGGAGCGATAACGAAATAAAATTTTCAAACGCAACACCTTGAATATACAACAAACAATAATTGTTTCCTTTGCAGTCTTCCTCAGAACTATGTTTCAAACCCATAGGTGCACGTGATAAAGCATCTGCAATAATATTTGAAGAACCCTGTAAGTAGACAATACTAAAATCAAATTCTTGTAGATACAGCGCCCATCGTGACAATCTTCCATGTGTTAATTTTGTTGACATAAGAAATTCCAGTGCTCGATGATCGATGTAAACCTTAGTATGTCTGCCATACAAAAATATGCGAAATTTTGTGAAAGCCCATACAACAGCCAAAGCTTCAAGTTCCGTAATCGAATAATTCATTTCTGATTTCGAGAGAATACGACTTCCAAATGCAACAGTTTTCTGTACTACAACGCCGTTTTCTTCTATCTCTTGAAATATATGTGCACCTAGGCCTTTGTATGATGAGTCCGTCGCCAAACAAAAATCTTTAAATAAATCCGGATGTGAAAGAAGTGGAGCAGCAACTAAAGCATCACGAAGTTGTTCAAATTCTGATTGGGCTTCCTCATCCAAACACCAATTAGAACTCTCTCCAGATAGTTCACATAAACGAGGTGTGCCCAAATTGTCCAATCTAACAAAGCGTCTAAGAAAATTACAGACACCAAGGAAACTACAAACATCACGTTTTGTAGTAGGAACAGCATAATTACGAACAGCGTCTAGTTTCTCTGGATCAGGAAGAATACCTTCTGTAGAAATAATATGACCAAGATATTTCACCTGTGAACGAACAAATTCAGATTTTTTTCCAAGTTCACTGTAATGGCAACTCTTGCAAAAATACGTAATAATGAATCCAAAATGTTGTTATGCTTTAAACAAATGTCTGTCGAAACACCAGACAAACCACACGTGACAACAACATACTATAGCAACTGGAGCATTTACGTTCGAAATGAAAATTTAAATCACACAACTGACAGTAATGTGCAATCCATATCTTAAAGCGATGGACCTCTTCTCTAGATAGATTGATAGTTGAAGAGTTGTTTTGATAGATACAAAGAATAGCAAAAGAGTAGGCAGCAGTGCAGAAAACTAAAAGGGAAATAGCACCACTACAGCTCGGGGCCCTGTGCACTTTACGGCACATATTCAATTAGTGTAGCGAATCCCCTGAGGACTTGAATAGAGGTGCATAAATTCCAGTTTGTCACTTAGTGGCCAATTTGGTGGAAGTGTGTACATAAATTGATCTAATCATGAACATGGATGTATGTCATTCTTAGAATTGCGAAAGAGCTTAAATTTCTGAACAGTTAAAAAGTGTTTATAGGCAAAGTTTTCGCCTCATGGTGACAAAGACCTATTGCGTCTGTTCCAGTCCGAATGTCGATTATTGTCAAGTTCGCGCACCTGGCGCTCTCTTGTCGCATCTCGTAAATGAAATAAATTATTTTTTTCAAAACCCGCTGCTATCTGTGATTCTAAATTTCTTCTACTGTCTTTTCCTACGATTTCGCTTTCAATTTGTTTAACTTGCTTTCGTAACGCCTCAAATTCCCTTTTAACGCGTTCATTAAATTTTCCTTGATTTTCAACATGTTTATTTATGTTCTGGTACTCTTCTGTTTCTGCAAATGGCAATGGACCTATATCATCCAAATCTCTGTCCCCATTTAAACTAAGACTTGTCAATTTATCTGAAATGTCCTCAACTCTTTCTGATAAGTCACCTATTTGTTCTTTCTGTTTATTTACGTCTCCCGTAAGTGTCGCGACTCGGTTTTCAGTATTGAGACATTTAGTAGTTAACTGTTCATATTGTTGTGTTAGGTTATTTATTCTTTCATTTAGTATGGATTCCTCGATTCTTTCAAATATTTCTTCCTTTTCCTGTGGACGTTGTAAATTTAACTCTAAAAATTTTTGTACTGTCACACGATCTCTTTCTTCCTGTTCTCTATCCTGTTCCTTTTGTCTAATTTCTATTGAAATTTATCTATTATTGTGAGAATTCAAAATC
The DNA here is from genome assembly GCF_021461395.2 of Schistocerca americana. NCBI lineage: Eukaryota > Metazoa > Arthropoda > Insecta > Orthoptera > Acrididae > Schistocerca > Schistocerca americana. The sequence goes on along the minus strand of NC_060130.1, from coordinate 838,863,253 downwards.
GGTTGTACTTCTTCTCTAATTTCTTTCTTTAATTCATCTTTCATGTTTATGAAACATGTCCCTATTCGTGAATCTAACTGTGTTTACATTGTTCATATATCAGTTTTAATTGTTCTTATTTGTGAGTCTAACTATGTTGCCAATGTTCCCATCTGTGATCCCAAATTTAATATAGCACCCATCCACTGCTCCATATTAACTGGTTCAAAATTCTTTTCGCCCCTAACATTTCCCGTAAAACTAACTTCCTTCGTCATAGCTGTAAAGCTATCTGTGTTCGATACTATTTCAGAATCTTCTATCGTTACTCTCGTATTCTGAAAATTTTTTGATTGTGAAAAATTCTGAACTGGTTCTGGACTATTTTCCCTGCTTATTAAATTGTTTTCTACTTCATTATTCATCATACTGTTCTCCTGTGTTGGCGAGTTCACCATGTTAACAATTTCGTCATTCTGACTATCCATCATTTTTGCCTTTTTCATCGATCGTCTAATCATTTAAAAAACATACAAAACTCGTCACTATACGAAAATTACACACAGTATAACACTTTATCACCAACAATACCATTCACACGAAATGCTTCCCAACAAACATTATTAACAAACAATTGAAGTCTTCATAATTGCATAAAATTGTCAAACCCGTATACAAGACATCAAAAATTAAATTCTCCAAAAATACCATTAGAATAATGACAATACAACTACAAATGTTCAGTTACCAAATCTACACATTCAATATAGACTACAATTACTACACTACAAATTACTACAACAATACTACTGTCTGCTATTTTTGCTGTCAAAAGAATTCCAATGGACGATCCTGGCAGGGTCGCCACGTGCATGGGGGCTTAATTATATAAAATGAATGCAATAATTTTAGTAGCTGTGTGTCCAGTTACGAAGTTTCGTAACCGGTTGGCCCTGAGTAGTATTAGTACGCAATCTGACTGCATGAAATAACAATAAAGAATGAAAGGAAATTTCCGTTAACACAATTGATTAATTAAGTCCCCAGCAACTATAAAAGCTACAAAACAACAAAGCGCAAGTGTAACTGTTCTGCATGTGGAAGTGTGATTCAACGTACACGTATTTGGCACGTTTCTTCCTCAATACGACGAGATATTTTAAACACCTTTTACAATGAGCTAATTAAAAAAACCAGAAATACTATAATTGCACATAGAAACCAGAATTACAACTCTAATACATGAACACGAGCCAGATGCTTTGTTGACTGAACCTGTGACCAAGAGGCATTGTTATTTAGGAAATTTGAAATAAAAAAATTTTTGTTACCTCCATATATATTGACGAAAAATACACTGTGATCACTGCAACATCTTCCATATATACATCACACCAATCGAACAGTGTCAACTCTCTCAGCCAGCAGAAGAACAACTGCACACGACATGCTCTCAACTAGTACTGCTCTCGACATCCTCTCAACAAGCACTTCCCACGGCAACCTCTGAACTACAACTGCCCTCGACATTCTCTAACAACTACGGCGCCAGCGGAGGCGGTGGAATAATACTCTTTGGCCCAATCTCTGGCGCTGTGACTCAGTGTAGCCACCTTTCAACAGTCGGAGGGAGATTAGTGCATCAATAGATGTTGTTTGTTCAACTAGGAAAAGTGTGAGGAGGATGAGTGTATCTGGTTGGCGGCACTCAGGCTGAAAGTTTAGAGTGTAACATCAGAATCAAAAGGAAACGGCGAAAGTAACGTTAATTATGATGAGAGACGGGCAGAAGCAGATCCGGAGACAGTTTCTGCAGCTAGCGTGCAGTAAATGAAACCTAAGCAGCTGATTTAAAGGTCAGACACACACGGAGTCTAGTGTGTGCTGGTGAATGGTTCACTGAGCAACAGGAAGCTGCGGTGAATGTTATGTGGTACGCTGGGTTCCGAGCGACGTGATTATTTTGTAGACATCGCAGACAGCCAGGATGATGTGTGGACGTTCGTCGATGTTAATATTGAAAATCACTTCGCTGTTGATGATTTAGACTGTGAGTGGATCAGAAAAGGGAAGAGTGAATTCAAACCAAGGGATTGTGTTGCGCAGGCCAAGTGCAAAGTAGATTGTTGCTACAAAATTCGGAAAATGAAAAATTTAATATGGCCAGGAAGCCCTGCAGTCTAAGTGATGGGCAGCCTGCATTTCATGCTGCTTTGAATGAGACTTTCAGAGAAGACGTTGATGTTGAACCTCCAGGTGATATTGATACTTTGCGCCTTGTTGATTTTGAAAGCGACATAAGCTGCATTTCCAAATGTGAAGTTTACGAACACCTTTATCCAATCAGTGTCCACTATTGGAAGTCAAAGCAGTCCAATAAAGAGTGAAGCCATTTTAGAGGTAAAGACAGATGGGGTACATTTGCAAATCGGAAGCGCATAACATTTAAAAGTTCACTAGTGGGTTGTACAATGGTGGCCAGATTGCACTTACAGATTAAGTAATTTGGGGCGGAGTTGTTTATTTATTTGTGTATTGTATTTATGTTTGCTGAGTGATTATTCGGGGGCAATTAATTCTGCGAATTAATTCAGGTGCGTGGAGGTGGTGTTTGATTTTATATGTTCATGTATGTACGTATTCAGCATAATTTATATACGGAAACAGATTCGCTGACAGTATGGCAATATGTGTTGACAGCGAATATAGCAACTACATTCACTTTCTAGATTGCAAGATAATTATTTTTTTGGTACCGTTTCATTGAATGACGTTAACTTTATATAGTTTTGCCAATAGTCTGTATTCCATAAAAGATACGTAAATTCTGAATAGAGGAATGACAACACGAGGTGAAGTCTCATGAAAAGTATTTCGCGTCACCAGCCTTAGTTCACGTGTGAACAGTGTGCTAGAAATTTGATTTGTAGGCGTGACAGCATAGAGGAACGGTGACCATGGGCTTAACGATTGTGTTCGTGTATCTGGAGTACCCAAAGCTACAATAAAGAAACATGCCGATAGTTAAAACACGATGTACAGAGCTTCGCACTCGCCTGATGTTACATATTTCCACAGTGAAAAGGCCTAAATGGTTCAAAATGGTTCAAATAGCTCTGAGCACTATGGGACTTAACATCTTAGGTCATCAGTCCCCTAGAACTTAGAACTACTTAAACCTAACTAACCTAAGGATATCACACACATCCATGCCCGAGGCAGGATTCGAACCTGCGACCGTAGCAGTCCCGCGGTTCCAGACTGCAGCGCCTAGAACCGCACGGCCACCGCGGCCGGCTGAAAAGGCCTATTCCTGTCGATGCCATCTAGGGAAGAGTGGCCGAAATTGGATCATTGTCTAAGCTGAATCCTCCTTCGTACTTCAGTGTGTGTTGGTAACTGAAACCTGTAAGATAGCTCTACTGGTAAGAGATGATGTCGAGGTCACATGGCCCAGCGGGCAGCCGGCAATGGCGATTGCAGTCAGCGCAGTTGCCATTAATGTATTTTCTTCGTACTTGCTGCAAGTGTTGTGCTACAGATCATAAGCTGTTCTGTACAGTACGAGTAAGTAAATAAATTGCCTGCAGTATAGTTCGTAAGTCCCATTCATTAGCAAATAATTAAATAATTAAACACGGCAAAACTAGAGTTTAATTTTGTGTGTTTCTGTAGCGTTATCGTTACTTATATGGCTTCCAGTTTCCGAAGTTGAACAAATAGCTGTTGCGCAATTTGGAACAGTCCAGATTAGAAGACACTCAAAACAAATAATTTTTAAGTACATTTTTACAGTAAGTAATAGGTAGGGGTAATATTTGAGGTTTCCATATTGCAAAAATGGGAATGTATAGGAAATGAACAGAAAATGGGGTGACGGTCGCCGTGGCAGCGTATAGGTACGGGTGACCATGGGCTTAATGAGTGTGCTCATGTAAGTTATATGGAGTACCCAAAGCTACAATAAAGAGAGACATTCTGAAAGTTAAAACATTATGTTGTTTTCCGTCACTTACCCAAACCACGACGGCGTCCCATGGTGTAGTAAGATGTCGCTCTTGCTGAGCCCAGCTCATAGTTTAGCTGATTCGTCACTACTGTAGGTGTACGCCTGTTCTCGATGTAAGCAGTGTAGGACTGGCGGCTGTTGCAGTGACATTATGACCTCCTTTCCACCCGCGGCCGTTTTGTATTCACTCCGGCTATGCTACTATTTACAGTAGCAGCACCTAAAGTTTATTGGTGGCCCTACACTATTTACTGAATAGGTTATAGTTCTTTTTTGTAATGGTTATTTTTTTATTCCTGTATTCTTGTTTATCCATGAGCACTACAGCGTTACTTTCGTCTGCTGCTGTACCTGATGCCCCCTTCCTGAAGTTTTTGATTTATTTACTTAATTGTTAGTTCTTTGTCATTTTCATTTTTGTTTATATGGGTTTTCTTGTTTAGTTGAACCCATTTAGATTTATATCATTGTTCACCACTCCTTTCATTAAAGAGAATTGTCACAATCAAAACTCGATGTGTTGTCAACGCAATTGTGTTCCACTTCGCTAATGTCGTTAAATATTTTTTTTTTGATCTGTACCATGAGTTTGTACACCTCAAAGTACATTGCTATAAAGAACACACACAATATCTGTGTTCAATCACACCGAGGTATAATATCTACATAATGAGGGTTTGTAGTGTTAGGGATCCAGTTTTCACAGCCGTCAGCGATCATATTATGATCTGGAGGCCTATCTGGGTGCCCTCTGTTCAGACTCTGCGGACAGTATCAGTGCTGACTTTAGAGGTGAACAGTGTTAGTAACATTCATAGCAGGGTACGACCATGCCCTGCCAACGAGTACGTGCTCCCGTTGAAGAACTTCAGCCATTTGTTCAGGATCCCATTTTGGGCCTGGTAGAAGGTGGATGGATGTGTCGATGGGTTGTTGGACATGTTGGGCACAGTGTATAGGTGACTAATCACTGCTTTTAACAGTCGTCAGTGTAACATCACCACACCTGTAGACCAGATTCTGGACCTGCGTAGTCCAGACGCACGTCATGAACGGTGCATAGTGCTAATAGCGGTGACCGACCGACTATCATCCAGGGACGAAATCCGCACATCTGCTGCAACTGCTTTGTCATTGCGTACCACTGGGAACCTTCTTCTTACAGCAGGACTAAGCTCATGTGTTCTTCTGGCCAGACTACTACTAACACTATGACACCACCGAGCATCTCCTCTGGTTGTCGTGAATGACACTTCGTCGACTTTAGTGAGAGTGGTTGGTTCTGTCGCATGCGAGTGATGGACGTACAGGTATACGGCGTAGATGAGGTGAGCGGCATATTCCAGTGTGTGTTCGCGCACGAAAAACATGTCCCACACAAGACTTCGTGATGGAGGGTGTCATCAGCGCAATTGAGCTTCCTGTAGTGTTATGTAACCAATGCCCGCTACATTGCTCAGATTGTTATCGACGTGCTATTGCCATTTCTTCGACAGGAGTGTGATGTGCTTTTTCAGCAGAAGAGTGAACGTCCATAACGCAGCTACAACACAACGTGCTCTTCATGGTGTACAACTGCCGTGACCAAGACGATCACCAGATTCTCTCGCCAATAAAACACATGTGGGACATGGTGAAAATGCAACATTCCCGCTCTCCATAGTATGCGAAACCATCGCCGAACTGCAACAAAAAGGGCAAGGTGCTTGGGACAGCCTACCTCAAGATGCCATTCATTACCTTTACTATCGTTTGAATGCTAGGATTCACGCCTGTATTGCCGCCAGAGGGAGATACACAGTGTACTGATGCAACTGTTTGGGCTACCTTTATTGTGAAATGTGTGTTCACTTGGTTTGAGTTTGTTATCGAATACCACTCAAATAATGAATTACATGTAACCTCATTTGTCAACAAAATGGCAGTGTCCTTCAGGGTGCTGCGTTTTTTTTTTCGTCTGAGTATTTTCGTTATAGCATTCGCATTTTTAGAGCACTGTTGCTTTACTGTAGCAATTTTCTGTCTGCTGTCTGACGAAATCAAAAGTTTTAGCTTCAGATTTTTAGCATCGGGCCATTCTTTCTTCAAAGTGCGTTTATATTCGGTTGTCTTCGTCCTAGAGATGATCGCATCCACCCCTACGTTTGGTCTTGAGCGCATCATGATTCTATGAAAGTAAATCAACAACGTCACTTTTTATATCTTATAATTTATCATTTACTCCCTGTGGGAGATGACTACTTCGTGCAAAGTTTTTACTTTTTAAACCTTGATGAAATTCAAACAGAGTGTGAATTTGTGGCCGTCTTCATACGATTTTGACGTGGTTTCAAGTTGCAAAACCTGCATTTTTGTGGTCTAAATCACATTAACGTATTCACTACTTTCACTGCTTTCAATATATTCTGCACCTTCGTACATCTCAAATTCATTAATCACATTTGCTACAAATATATATTCACTGTTCTTTGTGTAAGTAGGCTATCTAGGTTTTTATGTTGGTAACGCCACGTAGCGCTCTGTATGAAAATCACGGACTGTGCTGTGTGAAGGCTGTGGTTGGCTTGCATTGTTGGAGTATGTGCTATTGTAGTGTTGGGCAGTTGGCTGTTAACAGCGTGTAGCGTTGCGCAGTTGGAGGTGAGCCACCAGCAGTGATAGATGTGGGGAGAGAAATGGCGGAGTTTTGAGAGCGGATGATCTGGACGCGTGTCCATCAGAGACAGTAAATTTGCAAGACTAGATGTCATGAACTGCTATATATATTTTGACTTTTGAACACTCTTAAGGTAAATACATTGTTTGTTCTCTATCAAAATCTTTCTTTTGCTAACTGTGCCTATCAGTAGTTAGTGCCTTCAGTAGTTTGAATCTTTTATTTAGCTGGCAGTAGTGGCGCTCGCTGTATTGCAGTAGTTCGAGTAACGAAGATTTTTGTGAGGTAAGTGATTTGTGAAAGGTATAGGTTAATGTTAGTTAGGGCCATTCTTTTGTAGGGATTATTGAAAGTCAGATTACGTTGCGCTAAAAATATTGTGTGTCAGTTTAGTGTTGATCAGAATAGGTAAAGAACGAAATGTCTGAATACGTTCAGTTCTGCTCCGCTGTTTGAAAATCAAATAATGTAAGAGGTTTATCACCATAGTTATTCATTAATTTTCCTAAGGGGACGTTTCATTTGTGCCACTAGCCATTGTCTATCCAGTTCACTGAAGTTCAACACACATACCAGTATCTTCAATGAAATTTGAAATTCACAGTCCATTTTTCCTATACCTGTATCCAACATTGCACTTAGAGTTTCTTACGCGACAGTCTGCACGTTTTTTGAACAGACTCGCCGGGTACCTCCTGTGACCTGGCTTGGCCGGATCAGAAGACTGCCCGCCATCCGTCGTCCAGGCGTGCGTTGCCAGGTGGTAAGCTCCACCCGTTATCCTCTCGCTGGATAAAAGTCTGATCCTGCTCCTAACGTGCTGCCTGCTGAGGAAGCGAGCTCACAAATTGAAATTAATGGCAGGATCCTGGTCTGCCTGGTTCAGGAAAGGTTAAGAAACAAGTCTTCAAATGAGGCACAAGGTCTACGTTGATTTCAATGAATCCCTCTATTTTGCACCAAACATCGATTTCCACCGTTATTTATACCTCTAATAACCTGATGCCACTAATATACTGACAGCAGTAGACGTGATACAAATCACACTAGAGCATTCTACACAAAAACTGCGCCAGACCAATGCAGACTGGCAGGAAGTGCGATCATCTCCTGAGACACGCGTCCCAACAGCGGCTGCCTCTCGCTTTTACTGCAACACAACACTTACTGTGTACTGATGCGAGACAAACCAGGACAATTCTTAAAGCGACAAACAATTAGTAATGTGTCCTTAAAGCCTTATAATTCAGAAAACTGATAGAAATGTTACATATATACGTATATTACGCAATAAACAGATATAAAAATCCACGTGTTAAATGACAGAAAAGATTCCCATGAACGACTGGGCATCGAACTCCCGAACTTTCGATCAGTCACCGAGTCACAATTGTTATGATTGACATATAGCATACATTTCATACACTTCGAATGATTCGCTCATAATTCAGAATCATCCTTCTAAAGTTATACATTTCATTCCGAAACAAACCCGACAAATAGTAATTGTTCCATTATGTTCAATCAACGAAAAATTTAGCGTTCCATAAGAGAGGGGGAAATTTATAGGAAATTTGTTTTTCTTATAAAACGTTTCCACGATTATTTGACGATGATGATGATACCGTGATCTGTGCTGGTCCTTCCGCAACCAATTGTCAGATGTGAGAGTACTTTCCGTTTCTCATTACGTCGTAGTCATTGCAATATTTTACGCTTTAAAATGTCTTAACTCGCTGCATTGAACTATGGCAGCCATGAAGCTTCATGTTCTTGGTTTCCCGAACATTTAAGGAATACATGGAGTTTATGTGATACACCAATCAGTTGCACGTTTATCACCATTTGTCACATTCGTCAAAGAAAATGATCATATGCTTTTTAAAATGTACATAAATATCATAACTCATGACTGTTACGATTCTACCTATTACTCTGGTTCAAGTTCACAAGCAAATACGCTCTACGACAAAATAAACAAATCACTACGGAGGAATTATCCGAAGGAGGCTGTAAACGGGAAGTGTGATGAACATGTTCAGACAAACAAATGAGCACAATTTCAGTAATACGTGTTTGACGATTTATTGAAGAGAAAGAAAGTGACGAACTCAGCAAGTCAACAACGCGTTGGTCCACCGCTGGTCCTTATGCACGAAGCTGTTCGGCTTGGCTTGGCGTTGATTAAACGAGTTGTTGGATGTCCTCCTGAGGGATATCGTACCAAATTCTGTAAAACTGGCGTATCGTATGATCAAAATTGCGATCTGGTTGGTGGACACTGCCCACAATGCTCCAAACGTTCTCGATTGGGGAGAGTTCGGGCGCCCTTGCTGACCAAGGTAGGGTTTGGCAAGCTCGAAGACAAACAGTAGAAACTCTCGCTGTGTTCGTACAGCTCGCATCGTCCAGGATTGGTTTTATGAGCACGAGGATGAATTGTTGCACGTGCCATGCCCACCACAGTTACCACAGCTCCATATTATTGAGTTATTATGGGCTACTTCGTAGAGAAGTGTGCGTGATCGCTAGACAGCTCCATCGTTGTTAACTGCATTCACCTGTATTCTCCAGAAAGAATGGTATAAGATTCCTTAAAAACCATACAGGGCCTGTATTTGTCCATTCCGAAATGAGTGGAAGTTGAGATGTGCAACAGACCGCGCAGATGAACCAAGGGCCTACCAGCAGTGTCTCCTCGACGACCGTTCAGCGTATTGGCCTCTACAGCTGGCGCCTTATTGATGCAACAATCCTCGACTGCTGTTCATCGGTGGCGAAGGCCGGAATTTGCGCGCCTGTACCTCAGCAGACTTCTACAGAGAGGCGACGTGTGGCCTTTTCAGGTGGATTGCGTTTTATACTGCATCGGACATATGGCAGTAACATACCTGTAATAATCGTCGGAGGGGTCCAGGCCGAGCAGGGAGCGTTATTGTCTGAGAATGTATTCGTGGCATTCCCTGGGTGATCTCGCCATTCTGGGAGGTACACTGCTTTGGAGACTATGTGCATCCCTACATGCAGTTTGATTTTTCCTCGGCACTATGGCACCGACATGAAGGACAATGCAAGGTGTCACACAGTTCGCAGTGTACGTGCATATTTCGAAATGGACCAGGATATGTTTACGGTATTCCCCTGCCCACCAAACGCCCCGGTCTTAAATGCAACCAAGAATCTGTGGGACCGGTTTTGATCCTCAACCGAGAAACCTAAAGCAGCTAGTCTCGGTACTGAGGTCGGCACGGTATTACATTCCTCTTGGTACCTTCCAGAACATCACTGACACTCTTCCTGCACTTACAGTCCGTAAAAGGTCGCTATTCAGGAATTTGGCTGGTTGTCACATTAATGCCACTAGACAATATATTTGTCCAAACCCAGTACGTACATACCGCAAAGGCCCCAACTTAGTTTTATATGTATAGGCAAACTTTAACTTTTCACTTCTGGTGATTTAGGACCAGCATCCGTCATTTACGACTCAATGGCTAAACCGATGTTTAAGAACATTCAATCAGCTTCTGTTATTACTTAATATCTTAGTCTGTTATACACTCCATGAGTACGGCTGAAATTTTAACTGTTGCATAACATCGAGGTAATTACTTCTTGTAATTAATTAAAGGAGGAGAACAAGAACGTGTACGCATTGGTTTCGATTATCCAGAAATAACTGAACGGACATTAAGCGATTGCATAGAAGGGAGTAGAGGCAGAAGCTTAAACCCTAAGTTTACTGCATTGAGTACTGGAAGACATCGTCAGCATAGAAAAGTGGTTTATTTGAAATCCTTGTCAAGGTCCAGCTAGAGCTGTAATTGACAAACTATCCAAGTTTTCGGAGCTAGCTTCGTACAGAACGTGGCTTCTTCGACAGCTAGACTTCGTTGATCCCGATCCGTTACTACTACTACTCTATGCAGTACAGCGAACGTCATCTGCCTGTAACAAATTTCCTACATGCGATAATACCGTAATGCAAAATAGTAAAGTATGAATGGAAAAGTACGAATTACGCATTTCAGATACTTCCTTCCTAGAAACTTGTACAGTCGTGCTCAAATGTATCCGAACGACCTGAATTGCATTTAGCTTGATTCGAATGCAACCCACATAGCGCAGCTGTCTAGGAGGTCCTCTAATCGCCCCTCGGTACAGTCGTTTGACTATTGAAAATGGTTCCAACAATTCACCAGTAGAAAACACTGCTCTGTATCGCAATAACTCAAGATGTAAAGTAATACCAAGGTACTACCAATATCAGGGAACATCTTATCACAGATAAGACGGTTCTTCAGGCTCGTAAGTTCACATTTATTACAATAAATGACATACACGAAATGTTACTACTTTCATTATTACGCCAGATAGGTAATTCACGTAGTAAGTTCGTCGTATTCATGATTTCTTCTTCAAAAAAATGGCTCTGAGCACTGTGGGACTTAACATCTATGGTCATCAGTCCCCTAGAACTTAGAACTACTTAAACTTAACTAACCTAAGGACATCATACAACACCCAGTTTTCTTCTTCAAAATAACATATAGTACGTATTATTTAACACAAAATTACAATAAAAATTTAAGTTATTCACGAGCTGCTAGTTGAGAATATGTATGACCTCAAATGACACGACGAACCGCCTCGTTCTGCATATGGATTCAAACCCAGGTCATTCAGACTATTGGCCGGCCGAAGTGGCTGTGCGGTTAAAGGCGCTGCAGTCTGGAACCGCAAGACCGCTACGGTCGCAGGTTCGAATCCTGCCTCGGGCATGAATGTTTGTGATGTCCTTGGGTTAGTTAGGTTTAACTAGTTCTGAGTTCTAGGGGACTAATGACCTCAGCAGATGAGACCCATAGTGCTCAGAGCCATTCAGACTAAGCAAAGACTTCGTGACTGACGGAAACTAACAGTCATTCCTGACTAGCCATACAGAGAGTGATATGCCTCGATTTTTTAGACAGTATGAGTTAGCAAATATCAAATTTAAATTACATAACGTAAACATTGTTAACTGACGCGAATTCCTAGCCAGCGTGCCATTTAATTTTTCTCGTGAAGGTGAATTTTATACTTAAATTTCCCTCATGGTGTATGATGCATGCATATTTGCAATAACGAGCCCAGCAACCCATATATCAAAATTTTCTGACGATGGCACGGCAGTCACTATCATCTCGCATACTTACGGTGAATGTAACTTCAAAAAGGGTTATACATATCGTTGAACACCTATTAAACAACTGTTAATCAGTACCCCATTCCTGGATATCTAAAGTAGACGGTCTGTCTGCATTCCATCCAATGTGCGCTCCACGGCAGTCACTTTGTTTATCGCACACAGTTAATACAAAAATACACGCAATGGTAAGAAACAAATTTTAACGTTTCTAGTAGCAATCGTTGCGATTCGAGGAGTTCGAGGAGCACATCTGGGCAGCTACGCCGTCGTGGCGTCCTCTGCATCGAGAGTAGCACCACGTTTTCAGAAGACACTAAGCCAAAAAAAAAAAAAAAAAAAAGGTTCAAATGGCTTTGAGCACTATGGGACTTAACATCTGAGGTCATCAGTCCACTAAAACCTAGAACCACTTAAACTTAACTAACCTAAGGACATCACACACATCCATGCCCGATGCAGGATCCGAACCTGCGACCGTAGCGGTCGCGCGGTTCCATACTGAGGCGCCTAGAACCGCTCGGCCACCGCTGCCGGCACCATTAAGCCAAGAGCATTGTCCTTCAAATATTTTTTGTATAAATCTACTAATATGTCAAGTTAAACAAATTGCGATAGTGCTTCCATTAGACTTACACCAGCAGTGACATGTGAGCATGTTTGAACTAGAAATAATATGACGAAGAGTTCAGTGCTGACTGGAAATCGAGCCCCACACATATCGTTGTTAACTGCATACAAAGAGACGTCAGCTACCGAATTTTTCACCGCCAGCAGCTAGGAATAACATCCTTGAAATTACAGTGATTTCGCAAACAGTTCTGTGTCTCTCTGGGACTCAAAAACGCCAGATACCGTTGGTGTTGACAAAGAATGAAAATACATTAAAAACCAAAATTATTACCCACCAGCAGATAGGTGTTCTCATGCTAGAGCTTGATAATACATAATGAAAGCCTTAGTGCCGGGCCAGGATTCGAACCCTTTCAAGCGCAATATGTAAAGATGTTGAGGAATCTGCAGTTTTGAACAAACAACAAATTGCAATCGAGCTGTATTGTCACGAAAGGATCAAATTCTGCGTTAAGGGCGGTCTGAGTTGCATTCCCAGATCAGAACCAATTTTATCGACATACAGAAGGTCAAATAAGAGGTATCACAAGGAGTGTTCCTGGTACAGTGCTGCTAAATATTCAAAATGATTATCAACCTGACGTGAGAATAGCATAATCTCTATGTCAGAAGATTGCTTATACTTAACCATTTAATAGTCTCGCGTTTTTTCCACCGTGACTAATCTTGTAAGCGAAGCACTTCATCCGTTACAGCACACTCCTGGGGCTGGGAAATGTGGCCACAATGGTCTGGTGGAACGAACTATCACAGGTGCAATGCATGGGTTGAGGCATTTACTTTTAAGAGGCACATACAGATTTACTTTTCCTCAGGTAACCTCAAGAGAAACACGCTATAACCCAGAATCCGCATTAAACACCACGATCCTTCATTACCAATTGGGCAGAGCCGGTTTACGTTGGCAAATGACATAGGCGGAAGTCATGGTAAACAGAAATACTGTCTCCAGTAAACTTACTTACATTAGAAAATTTTATTTTATTTGATTTAAAGCAACAGGCACTTACTTTTCTTGTACTTGATTGAACTAGAGACGTTGAAAAATTTGGTGCTGGACTGTGATTCGAATTCGTATCTCATTTTTCGAGGATCTGAATCTCTCGGAACAGTATAGTTCAATCATTTCGTTCCTTTTCCCTAAACTGCAATCTTCTCTAGGTCTTCTCCAAAGGTAAGTATGTGGTTCAAATGGCTCTGAGCACTATGGGACTGAACATCTATGGTCATCAGTCCCCTAGAACTTAGAACTACATAAACCTAACTAACCTAAGGACAGCACACAACACCCAACCATCATGAGGCAGAAAAAATCCCTGACCCCGCCGGGAATCGAACCCGAGAACCCGGGCGTGGGAAGCGAGAACGCTACCGCACGACCACGAGATGCGGGCGGTTTTTTTTTTTTTTTTTTTTTGCCCACTCGGTCAGAACCTCCCTATGTTTTAAACCTATTTTAAAGGAAATTCATTTGCACAGCTTCTAGTAGCTAGTTGATAATCATGGGATTCTTAGCCTTCGTAGGATAATGATATTTCTTCGAATTATAGTAAAATTGCTTGCTCTTACAGGCATTACTCGTTTAATGTGCTATATAGGTCACATAGTCGCACCAATATTCAGCCGTTTCATAGACATCTCGTTTTTAATACAAACGTAGAAACTACACCCCTGAGCCTATCGCTGCTACTTCCTCGGCGAGAAACGCTTATTACAGAAAATTTAGACTAAACGAAGGTTCCACCGAGATTCGAACTCGGATCGCTGGATTCAGAGTCCAGAGTGCTAACCGTTACACCATTTTTTTTTTTAACAACGCACGCTACCGCTTTTTTTTTTTTTATTTTTTATTTTCCTGGACCTCTTCCACTTCAGGCGTTGGCCCCTATCATCCATATCACCCCCAAACTCCTATCTAACCTAAAAAAAAAAAAAAAAAAAAAAAAAAAAAAAAAAAAAAAAAAAAAAAAAAAATCTGTTGCCACCGCCACTTTCACCCTAACTTAACCTACTTTTTTATTTATTTTTCCATTATTTTTTTAAAATAATATATAAAGGAACTGAATACATCTTCTTGCCGTGACAATCTGTCCAATACCCGTGAAACAGAAGAACACGAAATCAATCAAGCACTTCTGTTGTGTTTTATGTTACGGCTTCTGGCAAGATTAGTTTTCCTGAGGCACTTTCACCTGCTGTACTATAAAAATAAATAAATAAATGCCAACTTAATTGTAATGAAGCACAAGTAGTATCAACTCGCTGTAGTGTTGTGCACCAAACAAAGAAAAAAAATTACCGCTTCATTATGGCAAAGTGTGAAGTAAGAAATTTTGAAACAAAGCTTTGTATTTCCGACTCGTTTTAAGGTTGTGGTGCTCTTCCATTATATACTGTATGTACTCGTCTATACTCGCATGTGTATTCGTAACTGCAAAATATGCAAACTGGCCGATAATCCAAACATAGCTATTGTGCTTTGTTGCAGGAAAGAAATGCCAGTCTGGTTGAAGTACATCTTTAAGTGTTATAGCAGAGTCTGTGGTTCTAGTAATTATTGCGAGTTTTTTTCTAGTCCAGTTCCATATGTGGTATTGGTCGCGGCAGATGAGAATGTGTGCCAAGGTATCTACAGTATGGCAATGATCGCAGTACGGACTCTGCTTCATTTTGATATTGTGCAACTTTTCACCTGTGGGGACCTTCTCGTTCACAATGTCATACCACATGGACACTACTTTGGAGTGGAGGATGGGATTGTTAATGTTTTTCCAGACGTTACTCCAGTTGACCGCTGGATATTTCGCTTCAATTGGGTTTTGCCTATGGTGTCTCGTGAGGTGGTAATAGGTCCTTCTGGTGTTAAGCAGCTGTGAAGTGTCTTGAATATAGCTCATTTCCAGGTAATAAGTCCGGACGTGATCGAGTTGAGCGCTGATGCGACCAACATCGACTGGGGCCTTTTTGCTCGTTGGGGCTAATCTGTTGAATAACGTTTTCGTAATTGTCGGGTGGGGTGACTGCAGTATTTTGCGGATTCGGTCCATATATACGGCAGTGCATTGGTTCTTGATGTCTTTGACGCCCAAACCACCAGCGGCGCGGGTTAACACTATGGTTGGCATAGCGACTTTAAAGATGTTTCCGCTCCATATGAACCAATACGCTGCAGCTAAAAGCTTTTGCGCTGTATCCTTGGGTACTGGTAACACTGCTGCGATGTGATATATTTTGCTTAGCGCATAGCTGTTAATCAATAGAGCTCTCTGTATCCGATTGAGCGTTCTAGTTTTGTGTTCACGGAGAGTAGCCCTGAATATATGCAGTTTATGGTCCCAGTTGGCTACTGTCATCTCTCTTGGGTTGGCCATTAGAATCATACCTAAGTGGTTCGTCTTCTCTGTTCTTTGTAGCCATGTTCTTGGAATGGTCTCCATATGGGGTCCGACAGGTAAAATTTTCGATTTTTGTTCATTGAGTTTGGCTCCGGAAGAAGTGGCGTAAGCGTGGATTATTTGTTGAACGACTTCCATTTCTGAGTGCGTGTTAACTACTACACTGACGTCATCAGCATAAGCGTGACACACGGTTTTTGTACCCAACACCTGTAGACCTTGTAACCTGTGATGCAGGTTTAACAGTAACGGTTCTACGGCGATTGCGTATAGTGCCATAGAAAGGGGGCAGCCTTGTCTCACTGATTGCTTGATCGGGACTGGTGAACTTAGCTGACCATTAATTTTGATTCGAGAGGAAGTGCCGACTATACATTTGCGTATGATCTGAATAAAATGAGCACTGAATCCCATCCGTTGCATTACAGTTAGTAGAAAGTGGTGGTTGATGCGGTCAAAAGCCTTATCGAAGTCTAAAAACATGAGACTAACATTGCATTTGCATAGCCACGACAAATGTATTATGTCTCTATATTCACATAGTGCATTCGACATTGATCTCCCTGGGACAGCACTCATTTGATAAGGGCCAAGTACTTTCGGCAGTACCGTCTTCAGTCTACAGTTTATGAGTCGGGTGAAGATTTTATAGTCGGAATTGAGGAGTGTTAGTGGTCGAAAATCCTTCAGCGTAGCGCTACGTGCTTTTTTGGGGATCAGTACAATCATTCCTTCGGTAAACTGAGATGGCATCTGCACGTCTCCCAATAATTCATTGCATATTTTGGTGAATTCCGGACCTATGATGTGCCAAAAACAAGCATAAAATTCTATGGGTAGGCCATCTAAACCAGCAGATTTCTTTGTAGGCGAGTCTTTGATTATGGCACATACTTCTTCCTCAGTTATGTGGGCTACAAGGTCGGCGTTGTCAGTCGGATGGATCGTGGATTGAATGTTGGATAAAAGCGGCTCACTTGCCGTCGCGTCAGTCGCCGATGCGGAGTAAAAATCTGTATAATGTTGCACCACGTAGTTTTTAACTGTGACTTGTTGATCGTATTCGTTCCCCTGTTCATCACTGAGAGTGTGGATTAACTTTTGTTTACCTCTCTTGGCTTCCCGTATCACGTGATATACGGACGTATTCTCCTGCGTCAGTTCAATCGGAGGACGCGATCGAACTTTTTTCCCCTCTAGTGATTGTCGTACCAACGCCGTTATTCTTGCTTTGGTGCGTTTTATTCTAGAGCTGTTTGCTACTAATCCCATGGGGTCATCATATAGTTCGCGGAGGCAAAGAAAGTGATACTCCAAGGTGCGTTTTCGCCAGTACGCTTTCATGCGACCATATCGTGCGATGCATTTTTTTATCTGCGGTTTCGCAGACTGTAGCCACCACATGATGCGTGTAGGATATCTGGATTGCATCCGAAGACAACGCTGCCATGTAGCATGGACCTCCTGTTTCAGTACTGCGTCCTCCAAAAGTGACACGTTTAGCTGCCATACGCCCCTTCCCAGGAATGTTTTTTGTTTAGTATGCTTCGCGGTTATATGAAATGCGCAGTGATCCGAGAAGTTAAGAGGCCAAATTTCACAGTCAGTTACATTATGGATAAAACCTTTCGTTACATACAGCCTGTCTAGTCTGCTTGCCGAAGTACTGGATACGTACGTGTATCCTCGGGTGTGCGGGCGAAGGTGGCACCAAGCATCTATCATATCGAGCCCGTTAATTAACAGCAACAGCTCCTCACAAAAGTTGAAGTTCGGGATTTGATCTTCTGGACGCAATACGCAGTTAAAATCTCCACCCAAAATTATGTGCAGTCGAGGATCCGTTATTAATGGGACAATTTCGTCCCGGAACAGGTTGCCCCTTGCTCGTTTTCCGCTGGATCCAGAGGGAGCATATATATTAACAAGAAGCAGATCATATATTTGTGCAGTTATGCCTCGTCCAGATTCAAGTATTGCTTTTGCTGTACATGGTATGCCGTGTTTGAACAGTATTCCTGTTCCACATTCATTGCCTATGTTTAAGATCGCCTCATATCCGTACACATCCGCTATTTTGGTTGTAACTACCTCTTGTAACATCGCTATGTCAATGTCGGCGGCATATAAGTAGTCCTTCACAGATTGTAACTTTACGTCCGAAACTATTCTGTTTACATTGAGCGTGGCGATTTTATACGCCTGCGTCATTCGGTAGTCCAACTAAGCGCATTCAGTGTCGTCAGACCATGCTGTCCCCGTATCAGTTCCGCAGCGGTCAACAGTGTCCATTGGTTCTTCAATTGGAGGGGCGAGGTGCATCTGTACGTCCTCATTCGGGTTGGGGATGTCTGGTTTTCCGATGTCTACCACGCCTTGCTTTCCGCTTCGATCTGTTTTAAGAATTTTTTTGGTACGGGAGAGTTTTTTCTCCAGTGCTTGAATCTCTTCAGGGCTCTGTTTTCGTGTTTGCCGTTTAGGTTTCACCGGCTGCTGTCTGATGTTGTCTTCCTCAGCATTCTTCAAATCTTCTAAGCGGGTGGTGTTTCGAGCTAAATTGTCGACCGTGCTCTTGGTGGATGATGGTGTCAATAGAGAAATCGGTTCACTATGAGGTTGCTCATTCCGGAATGGTTCTTGCATGTCATTCCCAACAGCGGAGGAATCGGATAATTTGCTGTGGCTCCCAATATCTTTCGGTGGCTGTTGTGTTGAAACCGTTACAGCTGTCACGATTTCCTTAGGTTCGGGTGGTCTAGCTTCTGTTGTGTCAGTGGTGGCAATCTGGGCTTCTATTCGGGTGGGATGGTTCTCCGTGCTCACATCAGGGCTTGGGGTCAAGACTTGGCCGCGGGCAGCCGTAGCGTAAGTCGCTGGCAGCGCAGTCATAGCAGGCGGTCGCGGCGCCTCGCCAGCCGGCAGCTGCGCCACTCGCCGCTGTAAACACTCCGCGCGGACGTGTCCGGGAGAGTTGCACGCCGCGCACGTCCTCGGCTGGCCGTCGTATATAACGATACCTCGGTATCCACAGACGCTGATGTATGACGGTACATGTTTGTGCAAATCGACCTTTAATTGCCTCACTCCGTTGAGAACTTGGAATTTGCGCGCGTTGGACCACCGTTCGGCAACATTGCTGAGAACTTTACCGTACGGCGCTATCACTGCGTTTATTTGTTCCGCCGGTACTTCGAATGGTAGTTCGAATATCCTGATAGTTCGTATTCCAAACCCTGCATGTGTTACGGTGACTTCGCCTACGTTTCCATCACAATGCTTAAATTTCATACTTCCTCCGCAAGACTCAACTATTTTGTCACATAAGTTAGCATTCCTCAATTTCACAAATACAACGCTGCTCACTATCGAAAGATGCATTCCAATGACATCCTCTGAATCAACTTTCACTTCGTATTCCAACCAATCTTCGATTTCGTGTAGTTTAGGTCGGGCGTAATTACGATCAAACGAGAATTTCAAAGTATCTTGTCTGTTCAAGTGGGCCATCACGGATTCATATTTCAAATTTCAATATGCGTAGAAGTTCTGCAACGATGCAAGACGCACTGCGACTTACCACGCCGAAGCACAGCAGACCGCGGCGCACGAAACTCAGCACACGTCCGCACAGCACGGCTGACGCGGCGAGACTGGGCGGTAAGTATGTGGCTCCGAATCCTTATCCAGTACAAAAATATTCATCATTTGATTTCAAGCCCTATCACGTGCATACCAATCTGCTAGTGAACATTAACGTGCATTTTTAATGTCTGTTCATGTGTTACCAACAATCGCAATAGGTGTCGTTATTTCTGGTCAAGCACGCACACATCTTACTGTTGGTGAGTAAGCAAGCGTTGCGTAAGCTATGTTCGTGGATGATAAAGAAGGACGGTAGGTGTGCGGTTCGATTGTCGCTCAGGCACAAAAATTTGTACCCTTATTTTAGATTCAAATATCTAGCAGTCGGTAAGAAATACCGATACCTAACATTTGATTTTACTTAGTTAACAATCCGATTGCGTGCTGGGTTCGTATCTCCGTCACAGAACTTCACATCATGTGCTTCATCTTTAAATGCATGAACACTTTGTTCCTTCTGAATGGAGGTATATCACACATCTTTCGTGGTTAGTTAACAGGGACGAAAGGGTCTTTAAAGGAATCCCAATTTATTACAAAAATAGTGGTCTTTTTTTTTCAAGTTCAGATTTGGTTACTGATATTGGCGAAAACTTCTATAATTCGTTCCTCTTCATGACTAGTCAGCAATATGATTAGATTAGATTAGATTAGATTAATACTTGTTCCGCAGATCATGAGTACGACATTTCGTAATGATGTAGAACACGTCATTTTAATGAAAGATTTCGTTACATACCGTGATTCAGTTTCTTTGCAACAATTTTTTACTCTCTCTCATTCTATTTTACTTTTATCTCTCTCTCTCTCTCTCTCTCTCTCTTCTCTCTCTCAGTCTCTCTCTCTCTCTCTCTCTCTCTCTCTATCACACACACACACACACACAGTCTTCTTTTATTTTTATTTGTTTGTTGTCTTCGACTATCGGCGAGGCACGAAAACGTTCGTCAACGATGTTCTTAATTTTGAGTACACTTACAAAAGATATATAAAAACAACTATAAGAATTACTGATTCATGAAGCTTAGTTTGGAATCAGTTCTGAGTATTATTAGTAACTACGTTCCAGTCCCTAAACCCAGTTACAGACATGTGAATCAGACGGATTACGTATTCCAGGCCGTAGCAGCCGCGTCTTTGAGACGCCAGCTATGGTCACTTCCCAGCCCGCTGTAGGATCACATCGGTTCGTCTTCTTCCTGCTGGTAGTGTAACTGAGATTTGGCAAAAAGGCAAGGTATATTTTGAAACTCTGTGATCGACGAGTTACTTCCTGGTGTGCACGGAATTAAGCCTCAAAGTTCACTTGATTTTTCCTGTCATTTCCATTGAATAATCTGAGTTATTATTAACGCTTTAGCTGTAACAAAAGATTGTAAATTTACGGTTTTCAGCCCAGGAAAGTCATTGCACGTGAAAATCGCTTCTAATCTCGTCCTTTAAATAGCGGTTTACGAGTTCTAGCCACTACTGGTCTCGTAAGTGGAGACCAGTCTAAGACGCATGCATCTTCCCTAGCTCTGTGGAAACGTGCTAACCCGAGAGAAAGCGTTGTTATGGTTTGCGGTTCCAGTCTTGCTGACGGTAACGTTTTTATCCCTTCTGTGAAAGAGCTACAAGCAGTCAGATCACACATCGATAAGGAAATCGAAAGACAATACTTTCGGCTCATAGGGCAATGGTGGAAAATTTACAATGCTGCACAACAAGTAACGCCTCTTTCCGCTGCTGACAAACAAATTTTGGGTTTCTAGTAATACAGAACTTTATTTATGAAATGCCACATTTGCATACCACTTGACTATGACACAGCATACCAATCAATCATACACCCAATCGAAATCTAAGTGGTAAGTATTTTACTAATTCGTGCCGATAGAGGCACGCTTGTGTACAGATACTCAGTTTTATTGAAACAGACTTTCGTCGTAAGGTTATCGTGGGTAGTTTTATTTTATTTATTATAATAAGTGCACAATTTTCGTACGGTTTCTTTTAGTGTTGTTAAAACATTAGTTAACATGAGAGAAAAATTAATCATCAACGATATATGCGAATTCTCTGATGTTATCTATAACAGTCTAACAATGCACATGCAGTTTATTGATTACATGCACGTAGAAAACGTGTTCTGAGTTAAAGCCATCAAACATGGTTTGAAGAAGAATAAAATGCCACTGCCACACGACAGCTAATGTAGAAAATACTTTTCTGACGTGTTTTGGCACGATGCGCTCTCCCCATACATAATACAAAAGTTTCGAGATGCATCTGCAGCCTGGCCATATGTTAAACCTGAAAAGAACAAAATGTCGCAGAAGTTAGCCCTTTTTCCACATGCGACTATTTTGGGTTGAGAAGTGAAGGGAATTATGTTCAAAGTTCCATTAGATCGATAACTTCAGCAGACAGCAGTATGGCGTTTTAAAATTTGTAGCAGTGAATGTACCCAAACTCGCGACGTCTCAGCAACAGTGCGCGACACTTACCGTTACGCTACTATCTGACACATAGCTACAGTACCTCCAGAACTCAACAACAATTCCTCCAGAACTTGAGCATTGCACTGTGCTGTGAGAGAATGCATATGGCCGGATCTAGATTTCTGAGAGACAGACAGTTGCAGCTTTTCTTTTGCACTGCACGACGTTTTTAACTAACAGATAACGCAATAGAGTAGCTCAAGTCGAAAGGAACACTTCCTGTTTAAATTTCTGCATCCTACACTGTTGGCAGTTCTGTGTAGGTATCAGTTACGTTGTTTTATTTCGGTGGTTACAAAAGAGTCGAATGTATGCACTGGGTAGCCGAGGCAGCTAGTTCATGGTGATTCGGTCAACCAAGTAAATGAATGTACTGAACATGCTGCAAACCACTACAGGGAGTCTGTGTGTCAGAATTCTCATCCAGTGTGGCGCAACATTGTTATAATAGAATAATGAGTGATAGAGAAGAGAATTTTGTGGTCTCTTGGATTGATGCTAGGTTCGTATACTTATGGTCTGGGTTCGATTCCAACTCCTGCGGATGATTTTTGATAAGGAGAGACAGATTCTGTTCTCTTTTGGCTACGCCAAGTGAAGAAGGTATAATGGCATTGTGGTCTGAAATTCACGTTAAACATGATATTCCTTCTCTACAAAGTAGACGTTAGGTTGAACCACAATCAAGTCAGGAGACGCGTCACGTAGAAACTTTATCAGCAGTAACCTTTCCTATACTAGTTATTTATTTCTAGTGACGAAACATGAGCAATGTAGTGTCACAGGACACTTATTCCATCTTTTACTTGAGCTTCTGTGTGTCGATAAAATTGGTTCTGATCTGGGAATGCAACTCAGACCGCCCTTAACGCGGAATTTAATCCCTTCGTGACAATACAACTCGATTGCAATTTGTTGTTTGTTCAAAACTGCAGATTCCTCAACATCTTTACATATTGCACGTGAAAGGGTTCGAATCCTGGCCCGGCACTAAAGCTTTCATTATGTATTATCAAGCTCTAGCATGAGAACACCTATGTGCTGGTGGGTAATAATTTTGGTTTTTAATGTATTTTCATTCTTTGCCAACACTAACGGTATCTGACGTTTTTGAGTCCCAGTGAGACACAGAACTGTTTGCGAAATCATTGTAAATTCAAGGATGTTATTCCGAGCTGCTGGTGGAGAAAAATTCGGTAGCTGACGTCTCTTTGTATGCAGTTAACAACGATATGTGTGGGGCTCGATTCCCAGTCAGCACTGAACTCTTCGTCATATTATTTCTAGTTCAAACATGCTCACATGTCGCTGCTGGTGTAACAAACCCATTTTTAACGTTCGTTTTCTCTAGAATATAACAGCGATAGGTGCCAGGTTGGAGTCTTGCGAAATAAAAAATTAATGTTTCGTCTCGTCATTTCAGTTAAAACATCTAGCTACTGCCGAGAAAATCCGATATGTCACAGTTGATTGTGCTTCGATGACAATCCAATTAGGTTCTGGATTCGAATCCCCGTCCAACACAAACCTTTACCTCACGGCATTTCAAGTAAGTTACTTGTGATGAAGCAATATTTAACATCTCTCGTAGTTCTTTACCAAGGACAATAGATGCTGGGTAGGAATTCGCGTCCGTTAACAGTGTTTACGTTACGTAATTTAAAGTTGATATTTGCTGACTGATACTGTCTTAAATCGAGGTATATCACTCTGTGTGCCTAGTCAGGAATAACTGTCAGTTTCCGTTAGTCACGAAGTCTTTGCTTAGTCTGCATGACCTGGGTTTGAATCCATATGCAGAACGAGACGGTCCGTCGCGTCATTTGAAGTTCATATATATTCTCAACTAGCTGCTCGTGGATAACTTAAATACTTATTGTCATTTTGTGTTAAATAATAAGTACGGTATGTTATTTTGAAGAGGAAATCATGAATACGACGAACTTACTATATGAATTACCTATGTGACGTAATAATGAGAGTGGTAACATTTCGTGTATGTCATTTATTGTAATAAATGTGAACTTACAAGCCTGAAGAACCGTCTTATCTGTGATAAGATGTTCCCTGACATTTTGTAGTACCTTGGTATTTCTTTACATCTTGAGTTATTGTGATACAGAGCAGTGTTTTCTAGTGGTGACTTGTTGGAAACATTTTCAATAGTCAAACGACTGTTCCGAGGGGCGATTAGAGGACCTGCTAGACAGCTCCGCTATGTGGGTTAAATTCGAATCAAGCTAAATACAATTCAGGTCGTTCGGACACTTTTGAGCACGACTGTACACATTCTCTACATTATAGAGCATTCATCCAGTACGATCTTTTGTTTTTGAAGCCGTTTCCGAGCACTGCTTCATAGTGCCACCACATGTACATTTAATTAGGTTTTATATGTGTCTCTAATGCTAAGATATTGTGTAACAACAACAGATCGTATATTATACGGATTAAAATACACTCCTGGAAATTGAAATAAAAACACCGTGAATTCATTGTCCCAGGAAGGGGAAACTTTATTGACACATTCCTGGGGTCAGATACATCACATGATCACACTGACAGAACCACAGGCACATAGACACAGGCAACAGAGCATGCACAATGTCGGCACTAGTACAGTGTATATCCACCTTTCGCAGCAATGCAGGCTGCTATTCTCCCATGGAGACGATCGTAGAGATGCTGGATGTAGTCCTGTGGAACGGCTTGCCATGCCATTTCCACCTGGCGCCTCAGTTGGACCAGCGTTCGTGCTGGACGTGCAGACCGCGTGAGACGACGCTTCATCCAGTCCCAAACATGCTCAATGGGTGACAGATCCGGAGATCTTGCTGGCCAGGGTAGTTGACTTACACCTTCTAGAGCACGTTGGGTGGCACGGGATACATGCGGACGTGCATTGTCCTGTTGGAACAGCCAGTTCCCTTGCCGGTCTAGGAATGGTAGAACGATGGGTTCGATGACGGTTTGGATGTACCGTGCACTATTCAGTGTCCCCTCGACGATCACCAGTGGTGTACGGCCAGTGTAGGAGATCGCTCCCCACACCATGATGCCGGGTGTTGGCCCTGTGCGCCTCGGTCGTATGCAGTCCTGATTGTGGCGCTCACCTGCACGGCGCCAAACACGCATACGACCATCATTGGCACCAAGGCAGAAGCGACTCTCATCGCTGTAGTCGACACGTCTCCATTCGTCCCTCCATTCACGCCTGTCGCGACACCACTGGAGGCGGGCTGCACGATGTTGGGGCGTGAGCGGAAGACGGCCTAACGGTGTGCGGGACCGTAGCCCAGCTTCATGGAGACGGTTGCGAATGGTCCTCGCCGATACCCCAGGAGCAACAGTGTCTCTAATTTGCTGGGAAGTGGCGGTGCGGTCCCCTACGGCACTGCGTAGGATCCTACGGTCTTGGCGTGCATCCGTGCGTCGCTGCGGTCCGGTCCCAGGTCGACGGGCACGTGCACCTTCCGCCGACCACTGGCGACAACATCGATGTACTGTGGAGACCTCACGCCCCACGTGTTGAGCAATTCGGCGGTACGTCCACCCGGCCTCCCGCATGCCCACTATACGCCCTCGCTCAAAGTCCGTCAACTGCACATACGGTTCACGTCCACGCTGTCGCGGCATGCTACCAGTGTTAAAGACTGCGATGGAGCTCCGTATGCCACGCCAAACTGGCTGACACTGACGGCGGCGGTGCACAAATGCTGCGCAGCTAGCGCCATTCGACGGCCAACACCGCGGTTCCTGGTGTATCCGCTGTGCCGTGCGTGTGATCATTGCTTGTACAGCCCTCTCGCAGTGTCCGGAGCAAGTATGGTGGGTCTGACACACCGGTGTCAATGTGTTCTTTTTTCCATTTCCAGGAGTGTAATTTATAAAAAAAGTGCCAACATGAATTTTTACTGTTACATGCTTTCAAGTAAAATTTATTATTGCGTTTCATCCAGCTATAGATGCGTTTCACTGTAATACGCATCATACGAGAGAAGGTTTCAAAAACACAATTCAGACTGCAAAAACAGTTCACTCATTGTTTCACCTCGCTTAGTGACGTTCCATAAGAAGTTAATCTGTAATTTAGCACCGTCGTAGTCTAATGGTTCCACTCACTAACGAACGCTGTGTAGTTACCCTCGTATCAAAAGTGACCGCTATGAATGCTGTTCATGGAATAGATCCTTTTGCTCTCTAAGCTTCCTGACGAGAGATAAATGGCGTAACGATCGTGATCATCGCGTTTTGCGCCAATTAACTGGAATAAATTCCTAACCCCTCTACAGTGTCTCACGGTGTGAGGACGTGTGATAATTTTGAAACTGATCTGCTCTTTAACTTGCAAAGTAGAACTAAGTCAACTTGGTATTTGTCAAGAGGATTGCCGGCCGAAGTGGCCGTGCGGTTAAAGGCGCTGCAGTCTGGAACCGCAAGACCGCTACGGTCGCAGGTTCGAATCCTGCCTCGGGCATGGATGTTTGTGATGTCCTTAGGTTTAACTAGTTCTAAGTTCTAGGGGACTAATGACCTCAGCAGTTGAGTCCCATAGTGCTCAGAGCCATTTGAACCATTTGTCAAGAGGATTAGATTACGTACTGGCACCGTACTTTGCTCCGTATTGTCTTTTTCTCCCACACAGCAACGTAAACCGGGTACTGCACTACATAGGATTCAACACACTACGGGATGCAGGAAGGAACTCGAATTAAAAAAAAATAAAAGTTTGGTCATCACATGGCCCCATAATAAACAACTCCGAGACGACAGCTAGTGCGACAATAAATTTGCCCCTCGTGGAATTAGAGTTCCAATAACGTACAAAAGTAGAGACTGCTGGTTTTTACATAAAGTTCTCTCTTCCGCTCGAGTACTCCATTCTCTGCGCTTGTGGTCTAGACATAGACGGAGAGCAATTTTAACACAAAATCCAGCTTTGAACGCCTCTCATCGTGTTATAATTTTTATACCGCATTTATCCTGTAAGCTAAAAGTATGTCTAATGGAAGCACTATCGCAATTTGTTTAACTTGACATATTAGTAGATTTATACAAAAAATATTTGAAGGACAATGCTCTTGGCTTACTGGGGCCGGCAGGGGTGGCCGAGCGGTTCTAGGCGCTTCAGTCTGGAACCGCGCGACCGCTACGGTCGCGGGTTCGAATCCTGCCTCGGGCATGGATGTGTGTGATGTCCTTAGGTTAGTTAAGTTTAAGTAGTTCTAAGTTCTAGTGGACTGATGACCTCAGATGTTAAGTCCCATAGTGCTCAAAGCCATTTGGACCATTTTTTTTAATGTCTTCTGAAAACGTGGTGCTACTCTCGATGCAGAGGACGCCACGACGGCGTAGCTGCCCAGATGTGCTCCTCGATCTCCTCGAATCGCAACGATTGCTACTAGAAACGTTAAAATTTGTTTCTTGTCATTGCGTGTATTTTTGTATTAACTGTGTGCGATAAACAAAGTGAATGCCGTGGAGCGCACATTGGATGGAATGCAGACAGACCGTCTACTTTAGATATCCAGGAATGGGGTACTGATTAACAGTTGTTTAATAGGTGTTCAACGATATGTATAACCCTTTTTGAAGTTACATTCACCGTAAGTATGCGAGATGATAGTGACTGCCGTGCCATCGTCAGAAAATTTTGATATATGGGTTGCTGGGCTCGTTATTGCAAATATGCATGCATCATACACCATGAGGGAAATTTAAGTATAAAATTCACCTTCACGAGAAAAATTAAATTGCACGTACAAGCGAATTACACTATTACCATAATTACATCACTACGTAAGTTTAATTCTGTTAAATTAACTTTCAGTATACAAAGAGTTCCCAGAAGAAGACTTGATGTAATAAGTCATTACGCACCTTTGACCTCAAAACGGATACAGTGTACTCGTGGTCTTGTGAAACATACAAGTAACATTCCAGAGCCACCTTGGAAACGTGCAAGTATGATGGTGAGTTTATCCACGTGAAAAAACTCAGTTAACAAATTATTCCATGCCACACAGTCATCAACAAAATTCTGAATTCTGGAAAGTTATATCAGCTGACCCAGAAACATAAATTTAGATATAAGAGAGTGTGAAATACTGCATTTTCATCAACGTTTCCCCTCTTTATCGACCACATAGTGTGAAACTGATCCTTGCATATGTGGCCCTGCATACGTACACTATGTTGATCAGAAGCTTCAACATTGGGAAGCAAGAAGGTGCTTAAAACATCAATGTAGGCCTGTGCTGTGATAGTGCCAAGCAAAATAAGAAGAGTTGCAAGCCCCCTCCATGAAAAACACGACCACACCATAACATCACCGCCTCCGAATTTTACTGTTGTTACTACACACGCTGGGAGATGACGTTCACCGAGCATTCGCCATACCCACACACCCTGCCATCGATTCGCCACACTTTGTCCTGTGATTCGACACTCCGCACAACGTTTTTCCACTGTTCAATTGTCCAATGTTTACGCTCCTTATACCAAGCGAGGCGTCGTTTGGCATTTACCGGCGAGCAGCAGCTCGATCATGAAATCCAAGTTTTCGCACCTCCCGCCTAACTGTTATTAGTACTTGCAGTGGATCCTGATGCAGTTTGGAGTTTCTGTGGGATGGTCTGGATAGATGTCTGCCTATTACACATTACGACCCTCTTCAACTGTCGGCGGTCTCTGTCAGTCAACAGACGAGGTCGGCCTGTACGCTTTTGTGCTGTATGTGCCCCTTCATTTTTCCACTTCACTATCACATCGGAAACAGTGGACCTAGGGATGTTTGGGAATGTGGAAATCTCACGTACAGACGTATGACACAGGCGACGTCGTATCACCTAACCACGTTCTAAGTCCGTGAGTTCCGCGGAGTACCCCATTCTGCTCTGTCACGATGTCTAATTACTACTGAGGTCGCTGATATGGAGTACCTGCCAGTAGGTGGCAGCACAATGCACCTAATATGAAAAATTTACGTTTTTGGGGGTGTCCAGATACTTTTGATCACGTAGTGTATTTGCATTCGATTTCCAGTACTGAACTGAGCTAAGATAAGCTTACCCAAAAACGGGTAAGGCTCGTACCAGAGGCAAGTATTACACTTATTTCCACTAACATTGAAGGCTTATCAAAGTGTAAGAACTATTACAGCGCCACTGTTGTACACTATAAAGATATTTATCATGTGTTCGAAAGCACATAGGAACACTCAGCAAACTCGCCCTGATGATCCAGGAATTAACTACTGGCCGAACGACCTCATGGCCAGTGTGGTAGTGGAATCTTCACCAAACCAAATCTTCACATTTTTACGACTTCTTTCACAGTGTGTGTGTGTGTGTGTGTGTGTGTGTGTGTGTGTGTGTGCGTGTGTGTGTGTGTCTGGAGATCATGGGCGCCCAGCGGTGAGGTTATCAGCGGCCTTACATAAATTAATAGAGACGAATGTGGATAAGATAGCGAAATATTAACATAAGAGCTGAGACAACGAATAAATACCAAAATAAATGTCCTATCCAGAGGATAAAAACACAGGCAATCTACAGAAGTGCTAAAAGAAAGGCACAGGGAAATGTGACTGGCTGGCCGCTTGCAAGAAACATGGGTGAACGAGTCACTCTGTTAACACCTTAAAACAATCTCCCTAAAATCTTGGGAAAAATGATGGACAATTCACAAATTTGAAACTCTAACCGCATTCATTTGAACGTTACTTAAAACAGAGAGCAGATCCGTCGGCAAATCCGCCACAGCCCGCTGGTCGGAAAATAAAACACTGTTCAATAAAATGTGGCTCACAGTTATCTGTACGCCAGAAGCAACAGACATTGGAGGCTCCCCTCGCCGGAGTAAAAGCCATGCGTCATAGGGTTGTGGCCGAGCGGTTCTAGGCGCTTCAGTCTGGAACCGCGCGACCGCTACGGTCGCAGGTTCGAATCCTGCCTCGGGCATGGATGTGTGTGAAGTCCTTAGGTTAGTCAGGTTTAAGTAGTTCTAAGTTCTAGGGGCTGATGACCTCAGATGTTAAGTCCCATAGAGCCATTTGAACCATTTTTTGCTGTGGCCTATGCGAAGACAAGGAGGAAGGACCTCATCCCGTAGTCGTGGCTGGAAGGAGGTATGCCAGGGCCGAATTGTGGAATTTACTGCACGAAGCTTATTGTCGGTCACTTCCAGCCACTCGTCTTCCCAACGACGCATGATTTGTACCTCAACAATGAGGTGACAGCATGGAGGGGGATGGCCCACTGAAAGAATTGAGGAATACGACACTCTTCCTTGGCTGCTAGATCCACTCTTTCGTTTGCTGCAATGCCCGTGTGCCCTTGTAACCAGCAGAAGGACACCTCGTTCCCCAGTCGTTGTAGTTGTAGGAGGGCATCCTGGATCTGGGTTACTTTAGCTGCTGGGTAGAAACGTTGAGCCGGCCGCGGTGGCCGAGCGGTTCTAGGCGCTCAGTCCCGCTACGGTCGCAGATTCGAATCCTGCCTCGGGCATGGATGTGTGTGATGTCCTTAGGTTAGTTAGGTTTAAGTAGTTCTAAGTTCTAGGGGACTGATGACCATAGATGTTAAGTCTCATAGTGCTCAGAGCCACTTGAACCATTTTTTAGAACATTGGAGAAAGTCAAGGGCACTCAGAGAATCAGAACAGACCAGAAATTTGACACTGGAAGAAAGTCCCATCTGCTCCAGTGACCGAAAGATCGCATATAATTCTACGTCGAAGACAGTGAATTCAGCCGGCCGAAGTGGCCGTGCGGTTCTAGGCGCTACAGTCTGGAACCGCGAGACCGCTACGGTCGCAGGTTCGAATCCTGCCCCGGGCATGGATGTTTGTGATGTCCTTAGGTTAGTTAGGTTTAAGTAGTTCTAAGTTCTAGGGGACTAATGACCTGAGAAGTTGAGTCTCATAGTGCTCAGAGCCATTTGAACCATTTTGAACAGTGAATTCAGTCAGGCATTGAGGACACGATCCGAGAAAACGACAGAACAACCAATGGAGTCCCCCTGCTTGGGCCCATCCGTAAAGACACCTACATAGTTGTGATGCTTATACAAAATGCTACAAAATGTCGCATTAAAAACAAATGCAGATATCCAATCTCTCCTATACTGCAGCAAATCTAAAATTACTCTGGGCCTCTGCAGTAACCAGGGCGCCAGACGGCTAAAACGCTGAATTTGGTGTTGTACTTACTCCACACGGAGTGAGTCCAGCACACGCTACACACGGATTCCAAACGGCATTGTGGTTAGTGGACGGTTGAAGAAAAGGTGTTCCAGTGGCGGACAAGCAACAGCATGGTATGCAAGTGAAATGGGACCTGTGAGGAGCTTTCACGTCTGACACACCATGAGGAGCTGCCGCCGGATGGTGAGTGGCGGCTCCCCGACCTCAGAACAGAGACTGGGTATGGGACTGGTCTTCTAAGCATCTGTGGCCACTGGAATCCTCTCATTGTACACAGTGCCAATGACCTTACAGCACGAAAACCTAAGCGATCCATTCACCGTGCACCCATAGTCCAGCTGCGAACGCACGAGAGCCCTATAAAACAGCAGCGGATGCGCCATGTCCGCTCTCCAAGACCTGTGGCTAAGGCGCTAAGACACTCAGTGTCTTCAGAGTTTTGGGTTTTAGGTCTTTGAGGTGCGGCAGCCACTACTATTTGGAGTCGAAAATGAGCCCCAAAAACATCACTTATAAAATGTAGTATGGTGTCCCTCATATGCAAGACAGGTAAATGAAAAATACGACGAGAACGATTAAAATGAACACACACACACACACACTTATCTGCAGAAAACTGAAAACCAGTCTTTTGCAGCTCACTCCTCTAATCTCCGCAATGTGCGTTGCAACTGACGGCTTGCTATTGCGACACTGGAGAAGGGACATACAACAGCAAAATCTTCCACAGATAAGGAGCACTGTACAGGACTCCTATCCGTAGACGTGATACTGTTTATGGCTTTGGCGAAGAGGGTAACAGTTAAAACACTGTCCTGAGGGACACCGTTCTTCTGTTCATAACGATTGGACAAAGAGTCACCAATGCCGGTCCCAAAAAACCTCTGAGACTGGAAAGACCGCATGAAGACGGGGAGTTCGCCACGAATGCCCCATTGATGCAGTAGCAGGAGAGTACTGTGTCTCCAAGTAGTGTCATATGCCATAATGATATCAAATAAGATGCCAATACAGTGCTGTTTGTCTAGGAAAGACTGCTGAATAGCCGCCTCCAACAAGGTCAGGTTATCGACCGTGGGGCGAAATCTCCGGAATCCATACTGAGAGCGTCTAAGGAGTTGCCTAGTCTCTAACAACCAGACCAGACAACGGTTAACCTTTCGTTCCAAGATTTTTTCTACACGGTATGGTAAATACATGACATTAGAGGTGAAGCCTGTCCTCTGGATTGGGGATGGAAGTAGAAGGAAATCATTCGTGTCGTTTTCAAAAGAAACACTTCGCCCTTTATCTCAGTCGAACTTGGGAAACATCAAAAACACTGTGAATAGTAACGCTATGCTGATCCCAGCACACTTTGACGTATACAGGGTCTAAACGCAGAGACAGGGCAGTGGCGTTATCGGAGATATCTTCGCTCTTATCAGTGACGTCATCCATCTCATCAGTAGGAATACCTGCCGCTTTATCTCTCTGCAACTCTCCAATCTCCCTGCAACCACCACTTTATGCACCACCTACCCTCCATTCCACCTATCTCCTACCAATCACTGTTAACTATTAGCAATGAAAGAGCTAACTCAAAATTCAAGATGTCAGGACGAACACAACTGTTGTAGTGGGAAATTAACATGCCTCTCCCTCTCCTCTCCCACTTACCACCAACTAATCATAGCGCAGTATTACAAATGAAAAGGATGATCAAAAAAATCTAGATGATAGAACCAGGACAACTGTGTACCACTTTCCCCCTCCAAACTATCACCACTCAATGGAAAAATTCAAGATGAGGAAACTAGCTCAGTTTTACTTTATGCCCACCTGTACTCTTTGCAGTCATAATGAAGTACTTCAAATGAAACACCCAATCGGGAATCATAGGTAGAGGAACTATCTCCGTTGATATTTATACCCCTCCATCTTCTCTTCAATTGACCACAATGTAATATTAAAATGAAGCATAAAAGTGACACCAGATATTTATTATTTCCAAAAAGACATATACGTAAATATGTATTTAAACACCTAAAAACTATTTTTATGATGGATAAAAACTGTGCCAATTTAAATTATTACTGTGGAAGGCAAAGGTGATTGTGAACATAAAGAAGCCTCTGGTGTAATACACTATTGGCCATTAAAATTGCTACACCACGAAGATGACGTGCTACAGACGCGAAATTTAACCGACAGGAAGAAGATGCCGTGATATGCAAATGATTAGCTTTTCAGAGCATTCACACAAGGTTGGCGCCGGTGGCGACACCTACAACGTGCTGATATGAGGAAAGTTTCCAACCAATTTCTCATACACAAACAGCAGTTGACCGGCGTTGCCTGATTCAAATTGTTCAAATGGCTCTGAGCACTATGGGACTTAACTGCTGAGGTCATCAGTCCCCTAGAACTTAGAACTACTTAAACCTAACTAACCGAAGGACATCACACACATCCATGCCCGAGGCAGGATTCGAACCTACGACCGTAGTGGTCGTGCGGTTCCAGACTGAAGCGCCTAGAACCGCTCGGCCGCTCCGGCCTGCCGTTGCCTGGTGAAACGTTGTTGTGATGCCTCGTGTAAGGACGAGAAATACGTACCATCACGTTTCCGACTTTGATAAAGGTCGGATTGTAGCCTAATGCGGTTGCTGCATGGGCAACCGATTGCGGTTTATCGTATCGCGACATTGCTGCTCGCGTTGGTCGAGATCCAATGACTGTTAGTAGAATATAGAATCGGTGGGTTCAGGAGGGTAATACGGAACACCGTGCTGGATCCCAACGGCCTCGTATCATTAGCAGTTGAGATGACAGGCATCTTATCCGGATGGCTGTAACGGATCGTGCAGCCACGTCTCGATCCCAGAGTCAATAGATGACGACGTTTGGAAGGCAACAACCATCCGCACGAACAGTTCGACGAGGTTTGCTGCAGCATGGACTATCAATTCGGAGACCATGGCTGCGGTTACCCTTGACGCTGCATCACAGGCAGGAGCGGTTGCGATGGTGTACTCAACAACGAACCTGCGTGCACGAATGCAAAACGTCATTTTTTCGGATGAATCCAGGTTCGCTTTACAGCACCATGATGGTCGCATCCGTGTGATGAACGCACATTGTAAGGGTGTATTCGTCATCGCCATACTGGCGTATCACCCGGCGTGATGGTATGGGGTGCCATTGGTTACACATCTCGGTCACCTCTTGTTCGCATTGACGGCACTTTGAACAGTGGACGTTACATTCCAGATGTGTTACGACGCGTGGCTGTGCCCTTCATTCGATCCCTGCGAAACCCTACATTTCAGCAGGATAATGCACGACCGCATGTTGCAGGTCCCGTACGGGCCTTTCTGGATACAGAAAATGTTCGACTGCTACCCTGGCCAGCACATTCTCCAGATCTCTCACCAACTGAAAACGTCTGGTCAATGGTGGCCGAGCAACAGACTCGTCACAATACGCCAGTCAGTAGTCTTGATGAATTGTGGTATCGTGTTGAAGCTGCATGGGCAGCTTTACCTGTACACGCCATCCAAGCTCTGCTTGACTCAATGCCTAGGCGTATCACGGCCGTTATTATGGCCAGATGTGGTTATTCTGGGTACTGATTTCTCAGGATCTGTGTCCCCAAATTGCGTGAAAAGGTAATCACATATCAGTTCTAGTATAATATATTTGTCCAATGACTACCCGTTTATCATCTGCATTTCTTCTTGGTGTAACAATTTTAATGGCCAGTAGTGTATTATAATCTCCAGGGCCAAATATATGCCATAATACTAAAATTATGTGTAAGTATGATACCAAGTCGCTTTATTTCCATGACATTTGTGTATACACACACAGCATAATGTAACACATCCCTTCTCTCTCCTCCAATCATAGCCTAGCTTCCTATCAACCATTAAAATGAAAGAGACAGTAACAATGCGACTAATAATGTTTGTGCTCAAAAGTATCCAAACGATTAGAAATATTATGCAAGAAAACTTACACTTCTAAAAAATGTGACTGAATTGCGTAAAATGATGAAAACGTGGTCAACTATGTTTGCCTTACTCACTTCAAAAATCGTTTATGTGTTGTTCTATCATTTGCAGTACTAAATTTAATTCAAAGCTATGTGTCATTCCCTATGACATATTGAAACAACTTATAAAATATTTTCCATAAATAATTAAAAAACCGAGCACTGCCTCTAAAATACAATAAAAGAATTAGTAATGTGTAGTTGTTGATGAAGAATTTCACTTTAAATACTCTTGTGCAAATTCTGAAAACTGCTATAAACCTCTTCCCAGCGATCTGTGCTGACACGTCTAGGCTCACAATCCTTATCTGTCCTGTGGTAGCTGTACGATCTGCCACTGCTGCCCTTACAATACAACGATCCTGGAGGGCGTCCGTGTTGTATGGACGTCCAGAACTTTGTGTACGGGTGTGAGAAAGTTCACTTGGCCACTGATATCAGCATCGTTACACAACTGAAGCAGTACGCGCAACTTGTGTGGCAATTCTACGAAAGAACCATTCTGCTCCTCGAAAGGCCACAATTTCACCCCTTTCAAACTCGTTGCGTTAGCTGTAGGAAGCACGAGTGTGTCGCCGTTGCGTTATTGACTGCTTGCTTCACACGTCTGCACAAGATTGCGTTTTCTGCCTATGAGCATTCCCTGTCAAAGGGTAGGCACAGAGGTTACTCTTGTAGCTACGCCACTATGCTCTCTGTTGGCGGACAACTTTGATATCGTTATTAGTACATCTATTATCCACCAGGTGGCATATGCCGTCATCGGAATAAAATCGATGTCGTCTTTCAAGGAGTATAATTTTTTTCTCGGCCGTGTGTATACCATAATGTTGTTGTCTCATTAAAATAAGCATTACGGCCTTCCGTTGTGTTGGCAATATATGCCTGTATTATAATGGTATTGCCTCCTTAAAGTAACCATTAAAGAGGAGAGAGGGTCTTATTCAACATCAAAGTAATCCTATTTATACACACACATTAAAATCAACTACCTGCCTAGCTGTAAGGCTAGTGTCAGTGTCTTTATTGTCAAAAGACCCGGGTTTCATTTCTGGTACATTCTAAGATATTTCTGAAGTAGGGAAGTCTGGAATGTGTAGAGCGTTAAATTCTATAATAGGTTTCCCAGTGGAATACTGAATTTGTTAATTTGCTGGGAAACTGAGGTACTGAACCTAGTATGCACGTCACTTTTCCTTTCCTGTAGGATATTTGGAGTTGTGGTGTGATACATTACGGTGTTGATGTTTATGTAACAGCTGTAGAAATAAGCATAACTACAAATGTCATTACCAACAGAATCACTTTTCATTTTTCGGCAGATCACAGTAGCTTCATGAAATGAATTCCAAATTTATTAATTGTTGTCACACCACAACAATTCATATCAAATGAGTCATTCATCATCATCTATAATCTACAAAGTATGACATGCTCGTAGATGACGTCAGTGCGAATGTGCAGACATCAGCAAGTCCAATTATGATGAAGACTAAGAAAACTGAAACAAGCAAAAGCGAGTCGAGGCTTATGCAGTCAACACCTGTTCCCACAGTGTTGTGGGTGTCAGCAAGTGCAGTAGAAAACTGTATTTACCTTGTAATATGTCACTGCCGAACATTTACTGTGCTGCACAGCTGAGACACATGTTGATGAGGCAGATGAGGAAATATTGTACAGGAAAGTATTCGCCATCTGTGTCAGCTAATGCTGGGGAAGGGATTCGCCAGTATTTCTTATCACGTATGAATCAGCAGGAGGGTATCCCCTTGGAATTTATTATCTTCGCTACTTCCCAGCTCCGCAGTAAAGAAAAAAGCAATAATCGCTAGTCTTTTCCTTTCTCATTTCCAAGAAACGCTATCCCGAAAGCACATGTGCCCTTTCACCATCTCCAACTGAGCAACGTCTCAAGAGACCAGAGGAGACAGGTTGCTTTAAAAAATAGTAGTGGCTAACTGGATCAAAACAATTAAATTTATTTGAACTATCTCAAGAAACCCGAGAGAGGTAATGATAGCACGCATGTTCTGTGACATGAAGAACGAAAAGTATGTTATTAGAGTATTTAGAACAATAGGTAAAGTAGGTCACTCTGTCATACACGAAAGTGAGCACCGAGCTCTTCTGTATTTAAGAGGTGTAGTGTGAGCTATGTTCTCAGTTGTTGTATGGATGTCAAGTGGGTAAGAGAGTTCACTATTATTGCCTCATATTGACGGTTACACATCATCCAGTTTAATCCTACTTGGTATCGTATAGTTGTTTATTAATAACTTTAAACAAATAGGATAATGGCAAAAGCCTTGTGAAATGACCCAACCTATAGAATACAGGGGAATGCTGATCACGCAAAGGCGGATAGCAGCCACCCACTGAGTCGGAATGGTGTACACCTAAAGAGTGATTGGTGACCGTCCAGGAGGAATGGTGGCCATCGGAAGTGTACACTCAAAGGGAGAATAGTGGACACCTAGGGTCAATTTTGGCCAGCCAGATAGGCAATCGTGACAACCTAAGCGCTAAAGGGTACAGTGGCCACCTGGGAAGAGTGTTGCAAACCTTGGGGGACTCTTGACCACCCAAGGGTGAATGGTGGTCACCCGAGAGTGAATGGTGGTCACCCAAAAGGGAGAATGGTGGACATCAGGAGGGAATTGTGGACACCCATTTTTATGTTTCAGATGGGTAGATTATAAGTAAGGAAGACCGAAAGAATTAAATGGAGAGCAGAAATTTAGTAAAAGGCAAAACAAGCTGTTCATGGAGTTTAATCGATTAGAAAACCTGCTGAAAATTTTAAAATACCTCATAGCCCACTGTAGATCAGATTAAGGAATGCACATAAATCAGACCTGAGCTTAGGAAGGAAATGTGCACACCATGTTAAAACACCTGAACATACAATGTCTTTAGAAATGCATTCGCTACTTTTTTACCAGCCATTATAATGAAAGAGACAGTTAGAATGTGACTCACCTGGGCTGTCTCAAAAGTATCAAAACGCTCTGGCATATCAATCAAAAAAAGTCACAAATCTAAACGAGTAGCTGAACTACATGAAACGACAAAATTTCTGTCAACTATTTTTGCATTACTCACTTCTAAAAATTACTTATGTTCTGGCACACTAATTGCAATGGTAAGTTTAATTCAGAGCTATATATCATTCGCTACGAAATACTACAACGAGTACAAGACATATTTTCTATAAATAATTTAAAACCAAGCGTTGATTTTAAAATGCAGTTAATGAATAAGTAATACGTAATTCCTGAAGAAGAATTTTACTTTAAATATTGTTCTGCATATCCTGAAAAGTGCCAAATGAAGTCGACTGCTGATATCTGCAACAGTTGCTTATTGTCACCAAGAGATACCTGTGTTAGTTTAAACGTTAAACATTCGACCTCTGTACGTGCTAGGTGTAAGACACAACACAGATTTTAATTAATTAATTACCACCTTTATAATGACTGTCAAACCTCACAGTAGGTTAAAATGTTTGCAAAAATGCAGCAACAGTCCAAAAATTCACCATATTTACATTAAGTATCACAATGTTTTCGTCACGCATTAAGATCTTATTTTACACCCATACCTGTAAAATTGCTGACAATAAAACATGTTTATGAAATGTAAAGTATGTGCTAAAGGAGGTAGTCAGAAGATAATGTATCACTAGGAAACTATAATGGATGACAATTACAAATCTTTGGGACCTAGTTGAGGTTATGTACGATACATTTTAGCATAGTGTTAGCCTCCAATTAATTATTTAACCTCATGTATAACACTTGCTAGTTCTCACACTATTCTAAAAGTCCGCAAAAATGCGTCAGCTATCCCAGAAAGAACAGGCTCCCTAAAAAACTAATGATCGGCACCAACAAGTAATAAACAATACTAGCACGTGCAGAATACGAATTTAAGAAGGTATTTTATTATGATATATCACCGAAACTGCAGAAGGACATGCTTTGTTAATACACAGTCACACGAGGCGACAAAAGACAGCAACAAAGAAACGTGACATATACAAAGACAATAACATAATCAGCAGCTAGAAAATTTAAAAAATAATAATTTTTTATTGTTGATTGTATTACATCTAGGATTTCGCACACTTTGCAAGAGAATGAAGGTTCAAATGAAACATCGCAGAATCTAAAGTGTCTGTATTACTTATTAAATTGCATCCAGCTTGCATATTTGCATTTCTGATAAAAACGTTTAAGATAAGCAGCACTCGTACCACACTTGGAAGCTCTATGGAGCTTCAAACTACGTAATTCTGCTTTAAACTACTTGCAAAATTTATTCAAATCAACACAGTTATCATGCTGCTCGTACTATGGAAGATGTCTAAGAAAATTTGAGTCAAATAAAATTGTATTACATAAAAGATTTCGCACAGTTTGAAAGGGTAGTGGACCTTCAAATTAAATATTTCTGAATCAGAATTATCTGTATTATTTATTATCATATTTGCAGCTCGCTTATCTACATTACTGAAATAAATTATAGATTAATAGATGACAGTCGTTTTGTCTGACTACCAAGCGTTAAAGTCATCTACGTACGTGAGAAGTGGTCGTACATGGGCACTACCACCGATCTAATTTACAGCTTAAAATGTGCTCTCACATTTCAGACTCGCCGAAAGATTGCCACACCTTGAAATAAAACTAAATATTATCCACATCTAAATTATCTGTATATAACGGAATAAAATAAAACAAAAAATTAAATTCTTCTAGAGTACTACTGGAGATCTGAGTTGCATCCTAGGATGTGTAAAGTAAACAATGACAATATTTGCTGAAGCAGTTGATCATACATCACCGTCATGTTTTATTGACAGCAGTTATTTGATGGATATGGGCAAAGGTGGATGGTGGCCCAGCGAGGGCGATGGTGTACACCTAAAGGGATAGTGGTGACCGCTCAGAAGGAACAGTCGCCACCCAAAGTGGGAATGGTAGCCACCCAAAGGAACAATAGTGGACATGTAGGGAGAATTTTGGACAATCCAAGTGGGGTTTTGTGACCACCTGAGGGGCATGGTAACCACCTTGGTTATAGGGAATGTTGACCATCCTAGTGTGAATGGTGGCCACCAGAGAGTTGATGGTGATCACCCAAGGGGAGAATGGTGGACATCTAAGGGAAATTGTGGACACCCTGTAAAATGAGCTTAGGAAGGACACGTGCACATCATGTTAAAACACCTGAATCCATACTACTGGCCATTAAAATTGCTACACCATGAAGATGACGTGCTACAGACGCGAAATTTAACCGACAGGAAGAAGATGCTGCGATATGCAAATGATTAGATTTTCAGAGCATTCACACAAGGTTGGCGCCGGTGGCGACACCTACAAACGATTTCTCATACACGAAATTCGTACCATCACGTTTCCGACTTTGATAAAGGCCGGATTGTAGCCAATCGCGATTGCGCCTTATCGTATCGCGACATTGCTGCTCGCGTTGGTCGAGATTCAATGACTGTTAGCAGAATATAGAATCGGTGGATTCAGGAGGGTAATACGGAACGCCGTGCTGGATCCCAACGGCCTCGTATCACTAGCAGTCGAGATGACAGGGTCTTATCCGCATGGCTGTAACGGATCTTGCAGCCACGTCTCGATCCCTGAGTCAACAGATGGAGACGTTTGCAGACAACAACCATATGCACGAACAGTTCGACCACGTTTGCAGCAGCATGGACTGTCAGCCCGGAGACCATGGCTGCGGTTACCCTTGACGCTGCATCACAGACAGGAGCGCCTGCGATGGTGTACTCAACGACGAACCTGGGTGCACGTATGCAAAACGTCATTTTTTCGGATGAATCCTGGTTCTGTTTACAGCATCATGATGGTCGCATCCGTATGTGGCGACATCGCGTTGAACGCACATTGGAAGTGTGTATCCGTCATCGCCATACTGGCGTATCACCCGTCGTGATGGTATGGGGTGCCATTGGTTACACATCTCGGTCACCTCTTTTTCGCATTGACGGCACTTTGAACAGTGAACGTTACATTTCAGATGTGTTACGATCCGTGGCCCTACCCTTCATTCGATCCCTGCGAAACTCTACATTTCAGCATGATAATGCACGACCGCATGTTGCATGTCCTGTACGGACCTTTCTGGATACAGGAAATATTCGTCTGCTGCCCTGGCCAGCACATTCTCCAGATCTCTCACCAATTGAAAACGTTTGGTCAATGGTGGCCGAGCAACTGGCTCGTCACAATACGCCAGTCACTACTCTTGATGAACTGTGGTATCGTGTTGAAGCTGCATGGGCAGCTGTACCTGTACACGCCATCCAAGCTCTGTTTGACTCAATGCCCAGGCGTATCAAGGCCGTTATTACGGCCAGAGGTCGTTGTTCTGGGTACTGATATCTCAGGATCTATGCACCCAAATTGCGTGAAAATGTAATCACATGCCGCTACGGTC
Organism: Schistocerca americana; assembly: GCF_021461395.2. Lineage (NCBI taxonomy): Eukaryota > Metazoa > Arthropoda > Insecta > Orthoptera > Acrididae > Schistocerca > Schistocerca americana. Next base: position 838,821,548 of record NC_060130.1, on the reverse strand, counting down.
GCAGGTTCGAATCCTGCCTCGGTCATGGATGTGTGTGAGTCCTTAGGTTAGTTAGTTTTAAGTAGTTCTAAGTACTGGGGGACTGATGACCACAGAACGTATGTCCCATAGTGCTCAGAGCCGTTTGTAATCACACGTCAGTTCTAGTATAATATATTAGTCCAACGAATACCCGTTTATCATCTGCATTTCTTCTTGGTGTAGCAGTTTTAATGGCCAGTAGTGTATGATGTGTTTATAGATGCGTGCACTTTCACTTCCCGTCATTGAATAAGTAAAAATGTAAAATAACCATATTTATATTATTTCTTACCCTTACTTAACAGATATACCAATAACATGTTATTCTCAACATCAGACACCAACTTTGCCTGACTCTGAATACCAGAATTTTCGATAGGTTTGCTTAGAGGCGAAGGAGATATTCTGGAACGATGTACTTCAAGTTCCCATCATAATGAGCTAGTAAAAATGTGAAATGACAATATTTAGTCTCCTAAAATTATTTAATAGAGATATGAATGAAAACATTATTTCCGATTTCAGATGCTACTAAGGCGGTTTGGAGTTATGAAGGTGCAGAGGAACACCGTGCGACGCCAGTCCAACAGCCAAGAATTCCAAGACGCTCTATTGAGGATTCCCACCGTGACTTATCATTAGCAGGAGCAACATGGCTACCCAGCAGTGCTGACGGCGCATGGCGTAAGTTGATCGGCGACGCGTTACGCAACTGCTTCTGCCAGCGCCGACGCCATATTCCCGCGGCTGCGACTGGCTTTAGCCGTGTAGGCAGCCACGTGTCTTCTTCCCTCGTGCAGACAGTGGCGGCGATACGTGGTATAACGGCCGCGATCCACTGTCTCGCTCTGACGGACGTCGAACTGCTTCCAAGGGCCGCGCGTGCCCAGTGCGGCAATGGCTCTGCCCCCTGTGATCTCAGGGTGGGGTGTCCTGACGCAGAGTCGTATTGTGGTCCCGGAACAACATTATGGATGGCGCCCAAGTGTCACAGCCCATATGGTGGTACAGCTGCAATATTAACCCAAGTGACTTTAGCACAAAATGGCTTGCTATTTACATGCTTTCTGGCTGCGCTTGTTTGGGCTTTGTCTTGTGCCACGTATACTGCACACTTCCACGGCAGCTGGTGTAGAAAGGCCTCTCCACCTTCCTCCGCTTAGGCAGTGTTCTGTCAACTGTATCCACACCTCGCCAAGCCAGCTCACCTCGCAACGTTTCGATTGCTGTGTTGGATTTTGTAAAGCATAACATCCGTGCTCACTTGCAGCTGGTACTACTGCAATTAGCTTCCTACTTTGTGTGTTTCCGGTGGAATATGGCCGGTGCCCTACACTGCCATCCTCCTTAACAAGACGTGGTTCGACGAGTCACCTTAAACTAGATTACCCTCATGCAACTAGAGTGACAAGTCCCCTAGGGGGGGGGGGGGGGGGGGGGGGATGGCCCAATTGGCTCCATTCCGCCCTCTATTCAAGATTACTTTTACCATCACCCTCTCTTAAGCACTACCTATCCATCAGTCCGTTAGTTTCTCTTAGCTTAATTTGACGCACTGTTACATTTCCCTCTTCTTCCGCTGGCCGTTGTGACCGAGCGGTTCTAGGCACATCAGTCTGGAACCGCGCTGCTGCTGCGGTCGCAGGTTCGAATCCTGCCTCGGGAATGGATGTGTGTGATGTCCTTAGGTTAGTTAGGTTTAAGTAGTTATAAGTCTAGGCGACTGATGACCTCATATGTAAAGTCCCATAGTGCTTAGAGCCATTTGAACCTCTTCTGCCTCCTAGGCTCTGGGAATCCAGTTCTCTAAGATCTGATCATTGGCTGGGTCTAACTTTGTCTTGTGAGTCACTTCTTGCACATGCAAACAGGGACTACGTTTAGCAGAGTAAATGTCGCTGCTGCACCTGGTATTATTTCCCTCTCGTATTGATTATCCTCGTACTGGATCACATGCAGCACCAACGTCTTCACAGAGATTCACCCCCCCCCCCCCCCCCACTCACAACACGTTGCAATCAGTTCCTGAAAATTTCATAGCATTATCTTGCTTCTTAAATCTTGTTCAGTAATCAGATCCGGGGCTGACCAACACAGTCGAGGCTACGAATTGCTTCAATGGGTTATTTCTGAAATTATGGCACTTAGACTGAAAGTGGCCCCATTGTTTCTCAAAATATCCGGTGTCTTCATAATCCATTGTCATCCAGCCCCAGCCCTTCCGCTGGCGTGAGTTTCCCCTTTTTGAAACAACTAGCTACTACTATCACTTAACAGATGGCGGAGTACGACCAATGTACCTTAATGGGGGGTGTAACTGAAAATTTAAACAATTATTTAAAAATTCATTACAGCCATATTTATTGATGTACAAATCTATAGTTTTGCGTGTGTGAAACAAAAGAGCTGTGTTTTAACTGAAAAGTATAATAAAATATGTAGGATTAATATTTTGCCAGAAGTTTGAATTTTTTTGTTTTCTTTATAAAAAGCCATAACTCAAATTCTGATCATGCAATTAATCTGAAAATATTATTGTAGTGTCCTGAGAAAGTTATAAGACCGCTGAACTACAGTTACTAATTTATGGTACAAATCGTATCATTAATTGAGTTTAGCGCATATACTTTTTGAGAAAAGGCTTCTAATAACGAAAAAAATCTAAAACAGAGAACATGAGGTTCAAAGATTTTCTTCTCATACTTCTACATGTAATAAACTTACCTCAGTTTTAAAATCCTACATACTGATACGCCTCTTCCTCCAGGTTTCGCTTCTCTCCTCTTCGAATCTGCCTGGTCTGTATTTGCAGGTAAGACACTACTGTGTTAGCTTTCTTGACCATGCTCTCATCGATGGTGTAATATGATTTTGTTGTAAACACACCAGGATCTATACCAACTCTCTTCAGCGCTTCAATTCTGCCATTATTTTCATTATTGTCACATAAAACTGCAGCATAGACACCTATTTTGAGTACTTCAAGTCCACAGAATGTCATTTTTGAGCATCTAATCCAAATTAAATTATTGAGGTTTTCATTTGCATTTTGTGTCTTTCCGTGAAGACACTTCCTCAATCAATCTGTGTTTACAAGAAACCTGAATGTGGGATTAATTGCAATCACAAACGTCTTATTTCTTTTGCGGAATTTACACCAATCGTCTTTTGGACACATATTGTGCATTGGTGTTTGGTCAGTGGATAGTTTGTAGGAAAACATTGCCCACACAGCATGCCTCATTGCCTCTAAATTATTTGTGTTTTTCCTCAAAGCTCACCCATAAAATAACTAAAGAGAACCAGTTTCTTTCAGAGTAAGCCTGCCTTTTTGTCCTAGTGGTTTTCCATCCTCAAGTACTTCACCTTTCTTCTCTTCCAGTAAGTGACGAAGCCTACCACCAAGCCTCTTTTGGATGTGGCCAACACATTCCAACTTTTCTATTGTTGTATTGAACTGATTTTTATCTGTTACAGCTTTGAACAAAGAGGAGTCCCCATCGCCAAGGTATTTAGTATATCCAACGCCCTACTGGTCCTCAGGTCCGGAGAACATCCTCACAACTGCAGCAACCTCCATGACCCTACTTCAGCCTCTATAATTTTCAGAGCGTGCTACTGCATGCTTTTCTTGCCACAGTTTCTCACTGTTTTCATTGTTCGACATTTTCCTTGTTCCACACTGGTGGCAGCATTTAGATATAATTTCTACATCTAAAACTTTATCTGAGTCAATACCAATAACAGATGGAATTCCATACAGAGTTGTGTGACCTCTTTTCATCAGGTCCCATCTACAGACATACGGAAGTCAGAAACATTTGTAAGAGATCCTCTGTGATGAATATCTACCCCAGGATATACTTCTTTTTGGTTTATTTCCACTGATTCCTCCACTGCTTTCTTCATAAAAACTTTGGCAGTATCGCATTCAGCATCAGACAACTCTTTATTTATTTTTTCAAACCTTGCACAAGGTGGAAGCATGTTCAGAAAACCACACAATTAATTCTCCTTTCCTGCCTTGTCCAAGGTATCTTGGAGCTTATGTTAACCTAAAATTGCTTTCTTAGGTACCAGTGTCAGTTTTTTTGGAGGAAGAAAATGAAAATCATAACCACAGGAATTAAAAATTAATTTGAAATCACAAGCTATTCCCATTCTTCTTTCTTCAACAACAATCATGAATTCCAAATTTTTACAGCTAACACATGAACATAAAACATTTTTTAGCCTGGCAGAGAAGCTCTAAATCAGCAAGTCTGAATTCCGTGGAACCCATATCAACATCATTCAGGTACGTGTACGATTCTCCTGTCCCAAGTTTCGATGCTGAAGATGAGAGCTTATGTTCTTCATTTCGAGCTGCTTCCTCTTTTTTGGGCCGGTCAGAGTGGCCGAGCGCTTCTGGGCGCTTCAGTCTGGAACAGCGCGACCGCTACGGTCGCAGGTTCGAATCCTGCCACGGGCATGGATGTGAGTGATGTCCTTAGGTTAGTTAGGTTTAAGTAGTTCTAAGTTCTACGGGATTGATGACCTCAGAAGTCCCATAGCGCTCAGAGCCATTTTAACGTCTTTTTTGTTGGTAAACCGATTTCCGTGAAACCTCCGTTTCCTAAATACAGTTTTCCACCAGTTTGCGAATGCAACCTTCCACCAACTAATATGTGTTAGTATTGTCAGTACGTAAATAAACCACATGCAAGGAAGTTTTAAGGCAAAGATATAGATGTCATCGAGAGATATAGATTTCAGCCAAGGATATCGAAAGAAAAAGCCTTCACATTGACAAAAATGTCGGAAAAGATGGGAGTGGCAGCCAGTGCAGAGTTAACCAGTTTAACAATTTAAAGGCATTTGTAAATCTGCTATCACTATAAAATTCACACACAACATAGATTTAACTGTAAAGGTCAAGAAAAAAATATCTCTGAAAAACCGAGTTTTTGGACGAAAATCCATTACATCCCCCCTTAACCTGTTGGAAGTACAACACATACCTAATCTTCTTTTACTGTCAATCTTTTTCCGTTTCCCCACCCAGCAGTAACATCACTTCACAAAAGTTCTGATCTTATGTAACTGCCCTGTTCAGGACAAACTCCGGTAACACTTCTACAACTCCACTTCTTCCAGTTCCGCATGACTGCTCTTGTCTTTTGCAGTGAATAGCAACCGCTGTATCTTTACCCCGATAAATTCTTCCAGCATCCACCATTTAATGGAATAGCTGTGGAATACATAACGTAGGTATCATGCCTGCTTCCCTGGTACTGGAAAGGATATGAAACGTACACCTTTGCTACATCGGTCCTTGCTTCTACCGGGGCGAGATCAAAATGAAAAGATAAGTTCTTACGACTAGGTTTCGTATTTCTCGTGGTAGCTTCATTTTCAGATTCCATAGGCGCTCCAGGTACTGATGTGGTGACGAAAAGTTTACCCTTAGTCGTCCTTGCAAAGCGTGCTGAGTAACTTCTTGCAACTACGATAACTCTCTGTGTGCTTGCTACACACTATTTTCCAAGGACTGTAACTACTTCGTTACCACTGCTTCGATGTCCAACTCTTCCATTTAGGTTTGTAGCGTGCTAATGTTCTGATTCGCCGATTCTTCCACAGTTTTTGCGTAGTTCATTACGTCCCCAGTCAGCTGGTGTAGTAACCGAGTGTTGTTTAAAACATATAAACTTGTGATTTGCGTGTCGTGCTATTCTCTAGTTACCTTGTTGCCTCTTAGGCATTGTTTCACTACTTCCACGGTATCATTCTTCGTTCTGATGCCCTCCCCGACACAAGTCCCACCCATAGTTTCAGAAGTCGGCCTCCCGCATCGATCCAACAACTCCTTCTTCTTGTGTGCGGTATAATCCCCAGAACCTGCGTCATCTCGACCCTCAGTTTCTCGTAAGTCGATGCAGCCTCATACACGCCTCAGTAACTCCTTAAGCACTCCGTGATTCTCCGCACCCTTCCGGAAACTGTCGACTGCTTCCTCTAGACATCTAATTTCGTTTCTCATCTCCCACTGTAACGTCCACATTTATGCGGCCCGCTTTTGCGAAAATATGTTTGGGCGCGTTCATGTGTGCCTAACAGAAAGTAAAACTTGACAAGGCTATCGTTTCCGAAGGAAAATGTGACACCGATTAGTGAGGGAGATGTTCAGAACAAGTTATCTCTGAGGCCAACTAATTCCGCCTACTCTACTTTCAGTTAAATTTGATTCAGTTATTAAAAATTTTGCAATCATTCACGCATTGTTCCGACGAAAAGGGTACTATGGGACTTTGGATGCAAAACAATAAACTTTACTAATGGTTTTGGAATAAATGAAAAAAAGTGTCACCAGCCCAACTGAGCACTGTCTGTCCACTAAGTAATTAAAACTGCGAACAACAGGGAGTAGGCAATAATTTTAATGCGTGTGGCAACAGAAGGCTACATACACGTTTGCGTAACAAAACAAATTAGTACATTCATTATTAAACACAACTGAACGAATTTGCGATGTTACAAATTCTTAAATTTGCAATACATAAAACTCACACTGATTAACTGGATTCCGCCTACTGTTTTCCTAAGCAGTTGGGTAACATAACAGTGGCGTTTCCTCACTTTTGATAACTTGGGAACTGGTAACGAAGCACGAAAGAAAACTTTAATTGACTTTAGAATTTTTTAAATAAAAGAACTACCATTGAGTAAGAACACAAGTGCAAACGTCGGAATACGAACTAGGCCAGCACACATAACAGTATCACAAGTTTATATAAAACTAGCAAGTGTGAATAGTGGTTCCCTTTAAAATAAAATCTTTAGTTTGAAGTGTTACGAATTAATTTACTTTCAGATAATTGAATTTGCTTTTAATCTGCAAGAATAACTTTGCCCCTAAACAATATTTATCTCAACAGTAAAGTAACTGAGGCGCATTAAAAAAAATACTTCTGTTCTCAAAATTATTAAAAAGTGCAGAAACTAACTGGCACTGAAATTAATTTCGATATACAGTATTTCTTTATTTACAAGTAACCGACACTCGAATTATTTCGGAAATAGGAATAGACATGGGACCCACCTGGTAGTGTTGACTTGTTACAGTAATTAGATTAAAGTTTCTAAGTTTTTGCAGTAATTATTATCAAAACTGAAAGTTCACCTATATCACTGCGTAATTCCGTTACAGTTCTAAAAAACCTGAAGTTAGTCGAACAGTCTTACAATTGTTCGTTGTTGAAGAGATGAAGCCGTAGCCGTCGTCGATAATGTTGCAGTAATTCAAGACAAAATTTGCTATCACAGATTTACTTAGCAGTGACAATTGGCGCAGCAGGATGTTGATGTGAATCGAGCTGCCTTTTCATCTACCCACGGTCTTCAATTATCGTACCGCTTATTAAGACTCCTCCTCACACTGACTTAAGGATACAGGTTACTTATAAATGGTGGAAAACTCGAAATTTTTTATGATTTTACTAAATTCTATAGTCTGTCCTGATTACATTGATGTATACATATATAGGGTTCCCAATGAAAATTGACCTATATATACCAAATTTTAAAGTTACGGTGATGTGTGCCAGCACGTTTCCTTTATTTCTGTTATAGAAACCAGTATTATTTCGAAAACAACTGTGAATTCCTGTTTCCAGCGATTAGACGTATGATACATTGTATATGTCGGTAACAGTGCAGGTTTATAGTGCCTGTAAATGATTATTTTTGCTAGTATTTACTTTTGTTTCGCTGAAGCTGTTTGCTCGCGTGTTACTGAATGTTTGTTGCTCAAGTGCTACATATATTTGTGGAAGTACATTTCCTTTAGTGTGCAATAAATACGAGCTATGCCACGCATCAACAAATTCAATAAAAGGCAATTCCGTGGTAACCAGTTCACAAACAAAGCAAGCCACACTGTTGAAAGTAACCTATGTATCAGTTCTTCAGGGAAGCATCTCCCACATGCCACCCTTCCTCGTGATTCAAATTTTTGTGTTAACAATGACGCTGTTTGTAGTGAATTTGTTGTTGTTTATGTGGGCATCTTGTTGTGGTGTCACCGCCAGACACCACACTTGCTAGGTGGTAGCCTTTAAATCGGCCGCGGTCCGTTAGTATACGTCGGACCCGCGTGTCGCCACTATCAGTGATTGCAGACCGAGCGCCGCCACACGGCAGGTCTAGAGAGACTTTCTAGCATTCGCCCCAGTTGTACAACCGACTTTGCTAGCGATGGTTCACTGACAAAATACGCTCTCTTTTGCCGAGATGATAGTTAGCATAGCCTTCAGCTACGTTATTTGCTACGACCTAGCAAGGCGCCAGTACCAGTTACTATTGATACTGAATCATGTACAGTCAAGAGCGACGCTCATCATTAATGGATTAACGTTAAGTATTCCACCAGCTACGTCCGTTTTTTTCTGAATTCTAATTTCCTTGTTCTGTTCCAGACCTCACGCTAGCCTGCGTGAGCTAAAACGCGTGCCTTTCGGCCTCCTCTAGTTTACCGGGGTTGGCTCTCCTGCCAACCCACAACACTTATCTCCTTCTATAAAGGAAGTGACGAAATGTATACATTGTGATGGTGTAGGCTGTCTGCAAACAACTGAACAACAAAGTAGCTGGAAGGGTTTAGCGTCAAAATTAGTTGTTCTGTGTAGACCCTGCAATAAATCTACATCGAAAATGACTTCGAACATTGTGCATAATTCATATGATGCGAATTTGAAGTTAGTGTATGCAATGAGTGCAATAGGAAAAGGAAAAAAGGCTCCTCAAACGTTTATGGTTTGATGGAACTTCCTCCTCCTCCCAGTAGGTTCAGCAAGTACATAAAAATAGTTTTAGGTGCATTTACGGTTGTGTCTAAAGCCTCTATGAAAGGTGCAGTAGAATAAACTGTAAATATTTGTGGAAATAGGGGCATTGGTGTTGCTCTAGGGACACGGCAACGTGGAGGACATCGTTCCTTGAATGGTGTTGTAAGTGCTACTTCTCTGGAGAATGGAAAAGTTGTTGTTGTTGAGTGCTTATCTAAGTACTGCCATACATGCAATGGTAACACTGAAGGACATATTGAACGTCAGTGTTCTAAGAATTATGATGGTTTCAGTGGAGGTATGGAGTTTGATGGAGCTCTAAAAATAGTTCAGAAGTCGGTACTCGTTTATAACGTTAGATATACGAAGTACCTAGGCGTTGGGGACTCTAAAGCTTTCAATAAACGTAATGAGTTAAATGTTTATGGTGATACCTTGGTAACAAAACTGTAGTGTTGTGGACATGTGCAAAAGAGGATGGGTGCTACATTGAGGAAGCTACGAAGAGAAATGAAAGGAAAGTTGCTATCTGATGGAAAATCTCTGTCTGGCCGGGGTAGAGTGACAGAAACTGAAATAGACCTTCTTCAGAGTTGTTATGAACTGGCCATTAGACGAACTGCACCTCTCAATGATGTTGCAGCAATGATAAATGCTGTATGGGCCACCTACTTTTCATAAGTTGTTCACAGATGACCACCCTGTTCACAGACTTTGTCCTAAAGGAGCTGATTCTTGGTGTTGTTACCAAAAAGCAAAAGAAAGTGGTCAAGTATACCATTATAAGCATTCTCTTCCTAAGCATGTTATGAATGAAATAAAACCAATTTTTAGAGACCTGTGTGACCCTGTTTTGCTTAGTGAATGTCTTCACAGGGGTACTCGGAAAACAAATGAAAGTTTCAACCATCGCGCATGGAAAAGATTACCCTATAATGTTTTTTTAGGACTAAATAATTTAAAATTTGGTGTACTAGATGCAGTGATATATTTCAATTATGGAGTGATAGGAAGGTTGGAAGTCCTGTGAAATTTAGGCATAAAATGTGGCTTTAATATGGAAGATCAATTGCTTGCGTGTGACAGACAATGAGTGCATGAAGCTGAAAGATTCGCTCTTCAAGTTACCAAAGAAGCAAGAAGTGCTAAAAGGAATGCCAAGAGGAAGCTTGAGCGCGAAGAAACGCTGCAGGATGAAGACTATGCTTCAGGAACGTTCTGAGGCACAGATTAATTGGACTCCTATCCGCCTCCGGTAGCTGAGTGGATGCCGGCACGGTAGCTCAGCGTGTTCGGTCAGTGGACTGCGTGCTCTCTGTAATAAAAAAAAACTGAGTCAAAAAATCTACGATCAACTTGAACTGATGTCTTGCGACGTCCGCCCAGACCAAACTCAAAGGAAAAAAGTGGTCATCGCGACAGAATGTTAATTCTAAGGGCTCGGGTTCGATTCCCGGCTGGGTGGGATATGTTCTGCGCTCAGGGACTGGGTGTTGTGTTGTCCTAATCATTAATACTTCATCCCCATCGACGCGCAAGTCGCCGAAGTGGCGTCAAATCGAAAAACTTGCAACCGGCGAACGGTCCACCCGACGGGAGGCCCTAGTCACAAGATATTTATTTTTATTGGAGTCATATCTTCATTCACAATTTCCCGTATGTTTTTTTCAGAATTCAAATACAAATATTTTCTAAAGTTTATAAAGCAGTGCTCTAATTTTTTTCTGTAACTTGCGATAGTCCATACTTATCTAGTAGACCTAAGCTTTATTGCAGAATGAACTAAATTATAGAAAAAATAACATTTTTATTAGTAAAAAATTATAAAAATTAAAATGTAAGATGTGATATTTTTTATTCTTCTAATATACATGATGGGTGGAATTAAATAGGTCTGGTACCTCAGCCATCATGTCTTGCATATGTGATATAAATTTGGTCTCCTTCAAATGTATGACATTGGATTAAATGGTACCTCAATTTGAGGAAGCATTTTGGAAAAACATTGCATGAATTTCTTTGCAATTTTTTAATAACCATAAGCAGGTTCAAAAATGTTCAAAATACTTCTAATTTGTTTAGAAAGTGTGCTGCATTGCCTGATATCAACAAAAAATCTGTAAAACATATACATTATAAACTGTGCCAGAAAGAAGTAGGTGTTGATTTTTACATACGATTGAGCCGTAAAAGTACCGTGTATCTTTAACACGCAACCCGCGCATCCTGTCACATCAGAGCACACGGCAAAAAAGTGCTTGTGCACACCGCGCGTTCCGGCGTCGCTCCACTTTCGTCTTACCCTTCTTTGTTTTTAACAAATTAAACGGCGTCATATAACTATACGCTACCTCATATGGTGACAATCCTGTGTTCCTGTGCTGCTTCAACTTGTACACTGAGACCACATACCTTAAACATCCAAGTTGCAATGGCGTGCGTTCACAAAGTATCCTACCATCTTCCCTATAGTTGTATGCCCTCGACCTGTTCTTCCATTAGCTTGGGGACGTAAACGACATGTAGTCAATTTTTTCACACACCAAATGTTACAGTAGTTCTTGAACAAATCCTACAGAAACTTGGTTCAGTGATCAGTCACTATCGTGTCAGTACCCTAAACTTCGGAATCCAATTGTTTGTTAGCGTTTGCACATCCTTTGCTGCCTGTTGGTTGAGCATTGCTACCATTTACGCGTACCTCGAAAAATTATCTGTAATCGTCAGTAGTTATTTATTCCCTGCAAGTGTTTTGTTGGAAGGATATAAAACATTGGGTCTGAGCAATTGAATCGGTGCTAATGCTTGAGGTATTCTTTTCAGTGGTACTCTCGTCTGACACAAATCCACTCTCTGTACAATCTGTATACAATTCCACAGATACCGGCCATCGTTCATACTCCAGTTCTTCCACTATTACCTCTCCTCTACTGTTTTGTTGGTGTACCTACTTTCCCCCTGACCTGCAAACGTGCAGTCATATGTATCCTGTAATACTCAATTCCTCAGCTTCCCTAGCACTACCACATAAGGTCTCAACTTGGTTTCTGCACACAGCAAACCATCCTGTATACAGAACTCTGATTGCTTACTAAACTGTTTACATTCGTGATCCGTCTTCTGTGCTGTCTGCCATTGCTTCGACTCACTTCCACTTATCTGCAACACTGCTACTTTCCCACACAAACTGTCTGCGTTCTTGTGTATCTTTCCAGGGTTATGTACGACTTCAAAATCAAACTTACTCAATCGTACTGCCATCACGTCAGCGTACTGGATGGATCCTTCAACTCTAGCAACAGTTTCAGTCGTGCATGATACGTTATTAATCGAAACTTTTTCCCATAGAGATAGCACTTGAAGTAGTGTGAGTCCGTAGATAAAGATCAACATCTCTTTTTCAGTCATGGAGTAGTTCAGCTCTGCTTAGTTCATTTGAGTTGGTACAGAGGCTAATGAGTGCTTCAAAACCTCTACTTCCTGAGACAGCACACAACCAAGCGCGTTGTTGGACACATCGCATGACAGAATGAATTCCTTACTGAAAAATTAAGATCAAAGCTTCTTCCAGTTTTTCAAAAGCACCTTGACAATCCTGTGACCAAACAAATTTTGAGACTTTCTTCAGTAGTTTCGTCAACGGTCTGGCAACATCCTCAAATCCCTTTATGAATATACGGCAATATTTCGCGACACGAAGAAATAATTGTAGTTCCTTCACTGACTCCAGCACAGAGAGCTCACATATAGCTTTAACAAATGTCGGGGGTCTCTCCTATCCTTATACTTACTAGTTATGTGACCAAGATGTGCCACCTCACCAACACAAAATCGCACTTTTCTGTACTCAAAGTTGAATCATACTCCTTCCGTGTCAGGAACGCTTTCTTCAAGCGTTGTACACTACTGACCATTAATGTTCCTACACCAAGAAGAAATGCAGATGATAAACGGTTATTCATTGGACAAATATATTATACTAGAACTGACATGTGATTACATTTTCACGCAATTTGGGTACATAGATCCTGAGAAATCAGTACCCAGAACAACCAGCTTTGGCCGTAGCAACGGCCTTGATACGCCTGGGCATTGAGTCAAACAGAGCTTGGATGGCGTGTACAGGTACAGCCGCCCATGCAGCTTCAACACGATACTACAGTTCATCAAGAGTAATGACTGGCGTATTGTGACGAGCCAGTTGCTCGGCCACCATTGACCAAACGTTTTCAATTGGTGAGAGATCTGGAGAATGTGCTGGCCAGGGCAGCAGACGAACATTTCCTGTATCCAGAAAGGCCCGTACAGGACCTGCAACATGCGGTCGTGCATTATCCTGCTGAAATGTAGGGTTTCGCAGGGATCGAATGAAGGGTAGAGCCACGGGTCGTAACACATCTGAAATGTAACGTTCACTGTTCAAAGTGCCGTCAATGCGAAAAAGAGGTGACCGAGATGTGTAACCAATGGCACCCCCTACCATCACGTCGGGTGATACGCCAGTATGGCGATGACGAATACACACTTCCAATGTGCGTTCACCGCGATGTCGCCACACACGGATGCGGCCATCATGATGCTGTAAAGCGAACCTGGATTCATCCGAAAAAATGACGTTTTGCATTCGTGCACCCAGGTTCGTCGTTGAGTACACCACCGCAGGAGCTCCTGTCTGTGATGCAGCGTCAAGGGTAACCGCAGCCACCGTCTCCGAACTGATAGTCCACGCTGCTGCAAACGTTGTCGATCTGTTCGTGCAGATGGTTGTTGTCTTGCAAACGTCCCCATCTATTGACTCCGGGATCGAGACGTGGCTGCACGATCCGTTACAGCCATGCGGATAAGATGCCTGTCATCTCGACTGTTACTGATACGAGGCCGTTGGGATCCAGCACAGCGTTCCGTATTACCCTCCGGAACCCACCGATTCCATATTCTGCTAACAGTCATTGGATTTCGACCAAGGCGAGCAGCAATGTCGCGATACGATAAACCGCAATCGCGATAGGCTACAATCCGGTCTTTATCAAAGTCGGAAACGTGATGGTACGTATTTCTCTCCTTACACCAGGAATCACAACAACGTTTCACCAGGCAGCTCTGGTCAACTTCTATTTGTGTATGAGAAATCGGTTGGAAACTTTTTTCATGTCAGTACGTTGAAGGTGTCGCCACTGTCGCCAACCATGTGTGAATGCTCTGAAAAGCTAATCATTTGCATATCTCAGCATCTTCTTCCTGCCGGTTAAATTTCACGTCTGTAGCACGTCACCTTCGTGGTGTAGCAATTTTAATGGCCAGTAGTGTATGTACCGTTTCACATCACTCGCATAGACGGTTATATCATCAAGATATATCACGCACTGATGTGATTTCAATTCTCTAAGAACTCCGTCTAACAATTTTTGGAACGTCGCTCGTGCGATCTTAAATCTTAAAGGCCACCTCCTGATAATCATGTCATGGTGCAGAAAATGGTATTCTTGGTCGACCTTCCAACGTGAGTTATTGCTGATGATAGCCACTCCTTACGCCCATCGTCAAAAAATACATGTACTGATTGAAATAGTCTATGGTTTCAGAAATGTTCGACAAAAGGTAGTTGTCTGCCACACTCTTCGAATTCAGAAGTCTATAATCATAGCAAGACCCTTTTTTTGTGACCCATACGCTGATTTCTTGGACGCGACGGGAATTCCTGACCCTCATAGGCTATTACTTTCATCAGTACTTCCATCCTTCAACGGTTGATCGATAAATTCCTCCAAAATCTGCTACAAGTACCTCAGGATTTTATATGGTTTGCAGTAAGTTAGATTTAACATGAACGCACGGCGGTTTCCCGGTACTCTTAAGTACGCAATGATGTGAATCGAGTCTTAGTGTGACGGCTCGCAATGCAAGTGATTCGTCACATGCAATAGTCTCATCCAGCGACATTGCTAAACTGTCAGCTGTTCCATGCAACTGAAACGTCTTTCCGTGAGGCTCTATCACACTGAAGATAGATTCCGGAACAATGCTGATGCAAGAAATCCAACCCTAGAACCATATCATAGGTCTCACTTACATGTTGCGCAATCTAAACACATTGTGTGAGCTGGATCATACCCAGGCAAAAATCTATGTTCTCCAATCACTATGGTGTGAATTCTATCCTCTACTCCACGCACTCTATACCATGGTAACTTCCATTGCTAATTTTCCACCAGATCACTATTGGCAATCTAAACATGGGCCCCTGTGTCCAAAAGTATCCTACAATTCTTTCCCTTCCATTCCTGTGACCGCAAAATCCTCCTCTACATACTATTTCATAACGTCTAATCGTACTAGGAATGTCTCTATGTGGACCTCTGGTTCCCTTTGGCGTTTATCATCTACTTCCTCCCCGTTCCCCTACACCTGAAGCAACCATTACCATTATCCTGACCTCTGCCTCTGCTTCCACTGTCCTGTGAATGATGACATTCCTTCTGTCCACAACTATATCATCTGATACAGGCTGAAAATACTGCCTGTCCAGTGCGGGCTTTCAAATTAAAAAATGATGTAATGAGATGGCCCTTAACTACGTACCCTCTGACTCAGAGTTGAAATATTAGTTTTGGCTGATTTCGTTGTCTAGGGGCTAGGATACGTAGTTGTAGCACTACAAGCCGAATACTGCTGAGTCTGCAGTATAACATATGAATATACACATGAATCGATTGGTCGAAGGTACCTATTACTCGGTAACTGCGAATTTTTAATGTAACATAGTAATTTATAAATGAAATATTGCAACTAAATAAAATCTGCAGATACTATCTCAACGACTTTAAATGATGAGTAGGATAGTAGAAGTACTTTTGAGAATGTAGTATATTTCTGCAAAACATTTATTGGTGTCGATGGTCCAGCAATTAAATAAAAGTTGAATAACAGGGAAACAATAGATTCCTACTGCACGTATTAGTTACGAACGACAGCATAGCTCACGAGATATTCACTACTAAACGCATACTACGTCTTCACTGCAGAAACCTTGGAAATCTCACAAGTTCACAAGTCCGCACTCCGAAGTATTTCTATCTCTCGAGACCGTGCGTCCCTCGCGCCGTACCGTCCCGGACTCCTTGTGTCCTGTGCGACTGTCCCTCGTGCTGCACTCCCCGTGCTGTTCTCAAAAAATGGTTCAAATGGCTCTGAGCACTATGAGACTTAACATCTGAGGTCTTCAGTCCCCTATATCTTAGAACTACTTAAACCTAACTAACCTAAGGACATTACACACATCCATGTCTGAGGCAGGATTCGAACCAGCGACCGTAGCAGTCGCGCAGTTCCGGACTGATGTACCTAGAACCGCTCGGCCACCGCGTCCGGCGTACTGTTCTCCACTTTCATCCAGTCTCCCCATTCACGCTAGCTGTGATTGGCTAGAGCGCTCCCGCCCTGTCTTCAAGCCAACACACACTCACGATCATAATGAAACACATACGAAATACTGGATTTACATTTAAATAACTTGAAATTAATTAGATATTCCTACGGCTGTGCCATAAACACGCTCTAACACACATTATAAATTGCTCGCCTCTGTGACCGAGGGGTTCTCGGCGCTGCAGATCGGAACCGTGTTGCTGCTACAGTCGCTGGTTCGAATCCTGCCTCGAGCATGGATGTGTCTGATGTCCTTAAGTTAGTTAGGTCTAAGTAGTTCTAAGTCTAGGAGGCTGATGACCTCAGATGATACGTCCCATAGAGCTTAGAGACATTTGAACCATTTAAACATTATTAATTATATAAACAATTTAAATAAACTTATATCAAAGGAATAGCAAACCAAAGTAGGCCAGTAGCTTAACGTCTCTGTGCTTTCTAAAACAAAGTAAATAATTGACCAATTTCTTCATGAATAGTATATATCAGATATAAACAAAGACACTGATCGTGACCGGGCAAAAAAAAATCTCACGAAATAAGCGTCAAACGAAAAAACTACAAAGATCGAAACTTGTCTAGCTTGAAAGGGGAAACCAGACGGCGCTATGGTTGGCCCGCTAGATGGCGTTGCCATGGGTCAAACGGATATCGACAGCGTTTTTTTAAAATAGGAACCCGCATTTTTTAATACATATTCGTGTAGTACGAAAAGTAATTAGTTGGACCACTTTCTTCGCTTTGTGATAGATAGCGCTGTAATAGTCACAAACATATGGCTCACAATTTTAGACGAACTGTTGGTAACAGGTAGGTTTTTTTAATTAAAAGACAGAACGTAGGTACGTTTGAACAATTTATTTCGGTTGTTCCAGTGTGATACATGTACCTTTGTGAACTTACCATTTCTGAGAACGCATGCTGTTACAGCGTGATTACCTGTAAATACCACATTAATGCAATTAATGCTCAAAATGATGTTCGTCAACCTCAATGAATTAGGCAATACGTGTAACAACATTCCTCTCAACAACGAGTAGTTCGCCTTCCATAATGTTCGCACATGCATTGACAATGCGCTGAAGCATGTTGTCAGGAGTTTTCGGTGGATCACGATAGCAAATATCCTTCAACTTTCCTCACAGAAAGAAATCCAGGGACGTCAGATCCGGTGAACGTGCGGGCCATGGTATGGTGCTTCGACAACCAGTCCACCTGTCGTGAAATATGCCATTCAATACCGCTTCAACCGCTGGCGAGCTATGTGCCGGACATCCATCATGTTCAAAGTACATCGCCATTCTGTCATGCAGTGAAACATCTTGTAGTAACATCGGTAGAACATTACGTAGGAAATCAGCATACATTGCACTATTTAGATTGTCATTGATAAAATGGGGGCCAATTATCCTTACTGCCATAATGCCGCACGATACATTAACCCGCCAATGTCGCTGATGTTCCACTTGTCGGAGCCATCGTGGATTTTCCGTTGCCCAATAGTGCATATTATGCCAGTTTACGTTACCGCTGTTAGTGAATGACACTTCGTTGCTAAATAGAACGAGTACGTAAAATCTGTCATCGTACCGTAATTTCTAAAAATGGTTCAAATGGCTCTGAGCAATATGGGACTTAACGTCTGTGGTCATCAGTCCTGTAGAACGTAGAACAAATTAAAGCTAACTAACTTAAGAACATCACACACATCCGTGCTCGAGGTAGGATTCGAACCTGTGACCGTAGCAGTCGCGCGGTTCCGGACTGAAGCGCCTAGAACTGCTCGGCCACCGCGGCCAGCCTGAAATTTCATTTGTGCCCAGTGGCAGAAATGTACACGACGTTCAAAGTCGTCGCCATGCAATTCCTGGAGCATAGAAATATGGTACGGATTCAGTCGATGTTGATGTAGCATTCTCAACACCGACGTTTTTCAGATTCCCGATTCCCGTGCAATTTGTCTGTTACCGATGTGTGGATTAGCCGCGACAGCAGCTAAAACACCTACTTGGGCACCATCATTTGTTGCAGGTCGTGGTTGACGTTTCACATGTGGCTGAACACTTCCTGTTTCCTTAAATAACGTAACTTTCCGGCGAAAGGTCCGGACACTTGGATGATGTCGTCCAGGATACCGAGCAACATACGTAGCACACGCCCGTTGGGCATTTTGATCACAATAGCCACATATCAACACGATATCGACCTTTTCCGTAATTGATAAACGGTCCATTTTAACATGGTTAATGTATCACGAAGCAAATACCGTCAGCACTAACGGAATGTTACGTGATTCACGTACTTATACGTTTGTGACTATTGCAGCGCCATCTATCAGGAAGCGAAACAAGTGGTCCAACTAAAACATTCATATTTCTTTACGTACTACACGAATATGTATTAAAAAAGGGGTTTCCTGTTTAAAAAAACGCAGTTGATATCCGTTTGACCTATGGCAGCACCATCTAGCGGGCCAACCATAGCGCCACCTGGTTTCCCCCTTCAAGCTAGACGAGTTTCGTTCTTTGTACTTTTCTATTTGATGCTTATTTCGTGAAACATTTGGCCCGGTCACTATCAATGGACCACCCTGTATTTATAAGCATGCTGCTACCGTTTATTCGAGTAACTGTGGAGTACTTATGGCCTGACGCGATCGATAGTAATCAGCCACTTTACCTCCAATAACTCGTATACTATTCGAGTAACATGCCTGTAATTTATACCAATTTAGGTTGAATAATGGTTCTTGCCACTGGCTTCTATCCCGACCTGTGGAAAACCTCCCGTATCCTGATGTTCTCCAAACCCAACAAGCCTCCCATTTTTGCTGCATGGTGTAACCAGTGGCTCCTGAAACTCAACCCTTCCAAGACCCAGGCCATCATCGTAGGTCGTACCACTCGCTCCTTCCGGCTCCTGGATTTCTCCCTTACTGTTTGCGCCCGTCCTGTCCGCCTCACCCCCACCCTCACCTACCTTGGCCCCCCATTGACCGTCACCTCACCTGGATCCCTCATCTCCGCTCCATCCAATCCAAAGCCCACAACCGCCTCTGACTCCTCAAACTCCTCTCCGGCCCGACATGGGGGTTGCACCCCTCTACCATCCTCCACACCTACAAATCCTTAATCCGTCCCATCCTCTGTTATGGCAGTCCTGCCTGGATATCTGCCCCCCCCCCCAAATTCTATAAGTCCCTCCAGATCCTTGAGCGTCATGCACTCCGCCTCGCCTTCCGTATACGCCTCCCGTCCCCCACGCGGATCCTCTATGATCTCATTCCTTTCCCCCATCTGCTCCTGTTCCTCGAACATATCCGCATCCTCTAGACCTCCCGCCGTCTTGAACCCCCTCACCCCCTGGTTGCTCCTCTCCTCTCCGATCCCCGCTCCCTGCCACGTCTTCACCGTTGTGTCCCCCCTACCCTCCATCTCTACACCCTACATCTCCTTTCCCAAGGTGGCTTCCATCAACTCCCCCTCCCGGATGATGCCCTCTCTCCCTCCATTTATCCCTCATATCAACTCTGATCCTCACTCCCCCTCCTTTCCTCTGTCCTTTTCCCGGGCTCCCTCTCCCCCCCTTCCATCCTCTTTCTTCCACACCTCCCCTCCCTTTGCCCCCTTGTCTCCCCCAAGTCCTTTTACATTTCCCTCCTCTGCCTCCTCTCATTCCGTCTCGCGTCTGCCCTTCTCCCCCTTTATTAGTCCTCTCCCTCCTTGGTTCGCCCGCCTTTTCGTTTTTCCTCTCCTCCCTCCTTGTTTTTCCCCCTACTCCAGGTCCCCCGCCCCATCTGCCTTGGATCGGGAGTGCCACCTTTGTGCCGCCTTTTTCGTGCAGTGTTTTACAGTGTGTTTTTCCAGTGCGTGCTCCATGTTGTGTCTTTTGGGAAGTGTAGCGAACAGCCATCATACTGTCGCTGGGTGTGCTTTTTATCACTTGCGAACAGAAACCAGACTGTCGCCATGTTTTTTTAATTGTGTGTCTACTATGTTACTTGTCTGATTCCTGTGTATTTTATCAACATTGCCGTCCCCTTTTGCTTTCTGTTTTAACTTTCCGCATTTTTACGCCTTTTTCCACTTTAAATCACCATTTTATCGCCTGTTTTTTCTTGTTTCTTTCTTCTTCCTTTTTTTTAAAAAAAAAGTCTGTAGGCTGTAGAGCAGCGTAGTAAGCTGCTGCAAGCCCGCCCCCTTCGGGGGGAATTGAAAATCAATAAAGAAAAAAAAAAAAAAAGGAAAATGGTTCAAATTGATCTGAGCACTATGGGACTTAACATCTGAGGTTATCAGTCCCCTAGAATTTAGAACTACTTAAACTTAACTAACCTAAGGACGTCACACACATCCATGCCCGAGGCAGGATTCGAACCTGCGACCGTAGCAGTCGCGCGGTTCCAGACTGTAGCGCCTAGAACCGCACGGCCAGAGCGGTCGGCCCAATTTAGGTTTACACTAATAGTTTTCTAAAGACACGTCGATCAACGAAATCGGATGAGCCGTTTAGACCTTGGAAATTCGTTGCTGGGTGTTACTTGTATAATTCACTGTCAGATACTAAACATTAATAAAGATATTTAAAATCTGATTACACCATCAGAATCGTCGTGCAAATAATGGTAATGTGCATGTTTCCTTTTGAGGTATCATGATTCACCTGGCTGCTATTAATTTCTGTAGGAACTGTGTGTCTGCCATTAAGGTTTGACAAACTCCGCCATCTTTGGCTCTCCCGGCGTACGAGTCTCTTTCATCGATACACCGTCACCAAGAAATTCCCAGCCACGTGCTCCCTGAACCACGTGCTCCGGCCGTTACGAGGGACGACGCGGATGCTAACGAGGCCCCGTGCGGCCACGTCACTCTGAACGTAGAATATTTCCAGGGCGCCGCAAATCGCCCGTTACCTCACACCAGCAATTAGTCTGGTTGACGTGTCAATTCCCTGACGTTTACCACAAATCTGATAGCTGCACACAGCTCAGTTCGTACTCTTCATTACATTTCTGAAGTCGACCCTCTTAAAGATACACCAAGTACTCTCTACTTAGCGTCCCGCAAGATTACTTCATCCCCCCCCCCCCCCCCCCCCAAGCATTCTTTCTAAACTCGCATGTACAATCATTGATCTTCCATAACTTGTCCACAAATTCTTCTACTGATCCCGCATGCTTTTTTGATAACATGCCCAACTGTTCTCTGAAATATATGACACTGTCCTGCTCTGTATACCTCTGAACTAATTCCTTTCTAAATTCATCAAATTTTGCAGCTCCCTTGACAGCATCTGTAATAGAGGTCTGCAAACAAGGCGTTTAACTTGTTCCTACTCGCTCGAGCCAACCGCATTTGATCATGGCTGGTCCGAGTGCCAATGCTGGAAGCAGGATGAGATTGAACGAGGCGCCATGGGGAGGACAGCGTTCGCCACGCTGCTGTTGCGACATTTTAGCCGGCCGCTGTGGCCGAGTGGTTCTAGGCACTTCAGTCCGGAACCGTGCTGCTGCTACGGTTGCAGGTCCGAATCCTGCCTCGGGCATGGATGTGTTTCATATCGTTAGTTTGGTTAGGTTTAAGTAGTTCTAAGTCTCGGGGACTGGTGACCTCATATGTTAAGTCCCACAGTGCTTAGAGCCATTTGAAGCATTTGAGCGACATTTTATTCGCAGCTTTGTGTGTCTGCGGGCTGGTGTCACTCCTGACATACTTCCATCAACTGATGGAATTACGCACACATCAGTCTAGTCACACTGAAGCCGTACATTCGTGGGTGATAGTTTCTAATAGCGACATCACTGTGATCCATAACAGAAGGTACCTAGCCTTATGCAACAACGAAAATTTGAAAACAGTTTGGTGTTTTACAGGGAACCTATGTAACTACCAACTTTCGTGACAATGGTAATCAAAACCCACACTTCTGTTTTTATTACACCACATCCTTTATTGATTCAAATGTAAATATGTGAACTAGACCACCTAATAAATTAGATACTTAACAGGAACAAAATTATCTTCCAAATTATTCCCAGTTATCGTAATTTAAATGAATCGACTCGTTCCGGATCATGTCTGCTTCGTCCGTCTGAGATAAGGTTCCACAGAGCACCGAATTTTCTTTTTCTAGTCACTTCTTAGGATGGAATACAAAACATACTTCTTGCATAATTAGATAGTATGGAAAAGAGACTGCGGTTGCGCTGTCACCCCTGAAGCCGATAATCTTCGTCACTGCTACTATTTGGTTTAAATAAAAGTCAACCTCATAGGTAGATTTGAGTACGACATGGTCCACAGTGTAGTCACTCAGAAAACATAGAATCCTTTTTTTCGGTTGGTGCGCGCGCCCGACATTCTCTCAACGGCCCTAAATAAATATTTGCAGATATCACAAAAACAGAGTAGGCTGTTGCTGCCTCGTTGCAATACTGTTCTAGCTTAGTAGGGACTGCTATTTCATCACATATTTGACTGATAATATTTAAAGTCTCATCTCTATCAGACACAGAATTTTCAGTAATCTAAAGGGCGACCACAGAAATATTACTGCTCTGTGCATCTTCCGAATTTCGACTTTCACCTCTACGAGACGGAGACAGCAGTCTTTCAGCTACTGTAGAATCTCCAGTTAATAGACAACAATACAACAGTTATACTATACTGCCAAAATATTGGTGATATTGAATGTTGCGTTCTGCAATTAACCGCAATTATCATTTGCTGGACAAGCACCGTGTATTAAAGAACGCTTGGTCTACAGTAATCTGAACGTACCTCTGTATCTTCGAGCTCTGTATTACAATAACTTTTCAGTTTGTGCACCCATAACAAAAAAAACTAAATTTCTGGATACGTCTCACCTTCCAGCATTCCCATTCCATCTTTGAATGTCTCTAAAAATGTCACGCGTTCTTCTGCGTGGTTGTTGTCTTACGCAGTAAGTTTTTCAGATACACCTCTCGCCAGAAACATTTCCACGATCTTATCGTGCTGAATAACTACAGACTGTGGCGTCCTAAACATTCCGCTTCACCTGCTCTACTCTTATTACTTCAAGCTTGTCTGTATTGATTCGACGTCACCAGTTTTCTGCAGCAAACGGATAGTCTCTTTGGCAGCATAAGTCGTGGAATAAACCACTGCAGCCAAATTTGTCAAATGAATGTCATCGAAAATATGGTCCAGGACTGTGTTCAAAACATGTGTATAGCATGCATAATGCTGAAAGGGTGCAGTTACCACCTCTTCATATTACCACCTATGTCAGTGAGAAATCAGATCTTAATAAAATGCCAGGATTTACTCCTAACAATTTGAATAATGTTTCCCCAATTTAGTTCTCAATAAAGTCCCAGGCTTTTTTTTTTCTTCTCATGAAAGGAAGTTGACATTAATATCATATTTCGAAGTGCCTAATGTTGATAAACGCAGTAATAAACATGTTATACATTTTACTATACGTATCGATCCGCTATACATCGATATGTGTTCATGCTTATGGCCTGGATAATGCTGAACATCCCATATACCATCGACTTGTCTTTCAGTGTTCCGTGATACTGTCGTAAGATGAAGCAAAATGTTGCGGATGTCTACATGTACCAATTCTGAACCGACATTTACAAGCTCCTGATAAAGTGCGGAAGCCTACGCCTAATATTAATTTAAATGGACGAAGGTCTCTGCAAAGCATTTCTACGAACCAGTACACGTAGCGGACATCCGTATCAGTTACTAATGAAAATCTTTCCCAGACACTGTTACGACCGTCGCGTTTCGCACTCAAGATATATTCTTTCGAATAAAGTTTCGCTTTTGCGCTGTCCTACATCTCCGGTTCACGCGCCACGAACCTAAAGCGTTCTACTTAGGGGCGCTCGGGTAACTGTAATAGACGGCGGGGAAATTGGAGCGTGAGACGCTCGAACGAGCTTCAAGAAAGTCGAGTGCAGCTGCTCCTCCAGTCCAAAGCGGCGGTATCGACATCTGCCGGACTTACGCGGAAGTACACACACCGAGCAATTCGAGCGAGCATAAACATCAGCTGCAGACCTTTAATCTGTATAATCCGCATAAGCTTTCGCTTCTTCCGTTAATCTTAGCTTTGCTACTCTCAGAAATTCCGTGTCAGACCACCCTTACATCACTGCTAAATTCCTAATACCCTCCACAAACGCTTGCATATCCTCAGTTGATTTATCAGAGAAAGGAGCAACAAAGCTTGCGGCTGGCAAATCAATACTTCGTTGTGGCGGTTACGACTCCACCAGACCATGTAATCCCCTATTGTCTGCTACCAATTGCGCTACCTTTTTCAGTTAATACGCGAGCTGTTTCTGGTTCAGATACACCTTGCGTTTCTGACTCTGACAAAGTCTTTCCGTTCTTGGCACTCATTTGGAACAACAAAAATTACATACCAAACAACATACATTAACCTAATTCTTACATATAATTGTTAACCAATTTCATTCCAGTCACTGTCTAGCCATCTGCCCATAACGCTTAAATGTTAAAAACTCTACCAATACTTATTATGTATGTGATGGTGAATGACTTTCTAAATTACATTGAATATATCTGACAGGTTCTAGCCAATCACGACCGCCATTCCCTCTATAGCGTGACAAATCCACTGGCTCCTTGCTATTAAGAAAATACACCTTACAAAGAGTACGGCAGCCATGCCTCTCTTCCATGACCGAGACACTCTGACAACAACAATTACAAAATGGTTCAAATGGCTCTAAGCACTATGGGACTTAACATCTGAGGTCACCAGTCCCCTAGACTTAGAACTACTTAAACCTAACTAACCTAAGGACATCATACACATCCATGCCCGAGGCAGGATTCGAACCGTAGCAGCAGCGCGGTTCCGGGCTGAAGTGCCTAATACCGCTCGGCCACAGCAACAACAATTACAGTTTTCGACGCATCGTACTCTACGCTGTAGATTCAGATGTTGTGCCGAAAAGCGGACATCAGTACTCAGACACCAGTGAAGAAATCTGGTGTCAAAGAGGTGCAGGGAGACGCCATCTGACGCCAGCCAAACAGTCAAGAATTCTTTATTGTAGTCTTTCGCCTCGTCTCATTGCAGGCATCGCCAGTGTAGTTGCGTCATTTCGTGCTCTCCTGTGTGTGTGTGTGTGTGTGTGTGTCGTCCAGCAATGCTTGACAGAGCGTGACGTAGTGGGAGCGGTGGCGCGTTACGCAACTGCTTCCGCCAGCGACGACTCAGGTGTCGGCGATTACAGCTGGTTGTGGCCGGTGTGCACGGCGGAGCGTGTTGCGTCCCTCGAGCTGACCAGTGGCGATGGCCGCGACCCTCTGACTCACGCTGACTGCCTGCGAACTGCTTCCCGGAGCCGGGCGTACCCTGTGTGGTCCCAGCCTTGCGCCCCGTAATCTCGGGGCAGGCTGTACTGACACCAAATCGAACTCTTTTCCCACAAAGACATTCCCGATCACTACCATCATATATTACAAGATTTTTTTAAACAGTTAGACTTTGTCTGCATATTGGCACTACTGATTTAATACACTCAGTCGCAAAAGTATTCGGACAGCGGGAAGTTTCACAATGAGTACTCGAGAAACATTGACTATGAAACTCAAACACATTTATTAGCAACATATATGCGTAACAACATTAATTACAAAAGAATTATTGTATTATTTCGTTTCCAAAACATAAATAGCGGAAAAATTAACAACAAAAATGAAACATCCTGCACACCCTGCTGCTACAAAAGTATTCGGACACTGTCCAATAAATGTTCATAAGTTGTACGACGAAAATGTCAATACCTTGTGGGTCCACCTTTCATTTTCAATACCTCCTCCAATCTACTAGGCATACTTTCCACGAGTTTTTTCGTGAAATCTGGGGCTATATTTGCCCATTCTTGGCGCAGTTTCTCTTTCACAGTCTCCTTCGTATAGATGTTGTCCGCGCGGAGGGTCCGTTTAAATTTATCCCACAAATGTTCGATTGCGTTAAGGTCTGGTGATTCGGGAGCGGGTGCAGTACTTTCGGGCAATTGAAGAGCAACCACATTTGTACAA
Source organism: Schistocerca americana (assembly GCF_021461395.2). Taxonomy (NCBI): domain Eukaryota; kingdom Metazoa; phylum Arthropoda; class Insecta; order Orthoptera; family Acrididae; genus Schistocerca; species Schistocerca americana. The sequence goes on along the minus strand of NC_060130.1, from coordinate 838,795,201 downwards.
TATGCGCGGTATGCTTGGGATCATTATCCTGATAAAAACGAAAGTTGTTCGCAATACCTAGATGTCGTGCACTCTGCTTCAAATGTCCTCGCAGTAAATTCAAATACGCTTCCTTGTTCATCATATCATCAATGAACACTAAATACCCACACCACTGCCGGACATGCATCCCCACACCATGATGCTCCCACCTCCACACATTACTGTTGCTGTGAGGTTCCTGGGATACAGCTCTTCATTGGTCTTTCGCCACACGTTTGCCTTTCCATCGCTTTGCCATAATGTAAATTTACATTCGTCGCAAAATATCACCCGATTCCACCAAGCCTGATCGTATTCGGCGTATTCCCTCGCAAACTGCAAACGTTTCTTCTGGTTCACTGCATTTATGAATGGCTTTCGCCGTGTCACTCGACCATGGTACTGCCATCGTCGTATTACTCTCCGCACGGTTTCGGGATGAACTTTTACACCAAGATCTCCCTCCACCTCACTTGCAATTCGTGTGGCAGATATTTTCGGATTCTGTTGTACCTTTCGCACAATCACACGATCATCTCTCTGTGAAAATGTCCGTGGCCGTCCTGTACTGCAACGGAACTCCAATCGGTCTTCTTTCTCGAACCGTTTAATAATGTCGTGAGCTGTACTGCTCTTCATGTTCACTATTGCGGCAATTTCCCTGCAGGTTTTCCCCTACGCGTGATGATAAACGGCAAGTTGCCTTTGCTCGAACGTAGAACACTCCCCTCTGCGTCCCGACGTCGACCTGCACAGGTTCGCGATACGTGTTTACTAATCACCGCTATCGTCTCGTGGAAATGTCGGACACACTGCAGTCGCTTCACCCTCTGTGCGTCTCGGAATGAAGTATTCTCTCACGTTGTCCGCCTTTGTCCGAATACTTTTGTTGAACCTTCCCATGCCGTTTTCAGGAAATATTACGTAACAGACACATGTCTAACAACAATTCTTCGTATTTGACGCGTGTTTCACGTTGCGACATCGTACCCAGAGTCCCAAATACATTACAAAGTGCAATTTCTGTATTTTTTCATGCGGCAAACTGCAAAATTATGCGCCGTTACGTGCTGTCCGAATACTTTTGCTACTGAGTGTACATGAATTAAACAGCACTTCTTAATAACCGAAGTTTGACTGCTGTATCACATTTTACAAGTGCAGTGGATCTCCAAATGTAATATTTCCCATCTCCATTGTCTATTTAACCTATTAAAATACATTTTCCCCCCTTATTGACACTACTGAAATAAAAAAAGGTTAAAATGGCTCTAAGCACTATGGGACTTAACATCTGAGGTCATCACTCCCCTAGACTTGGAACTACTTAAACCGAACTAACCTAAGGACATCACACACATCCATGCCCGAGTCAGGATTCGAACCTGCGACCGTAGCGGTCGCGCGGTTCAAGACTGTAGAGCCTAGAACCGCTCGGCCACTCCGGCCGGCCAATGTCACTCTCACGTCAAAAATTCGTTCCTAGAAATAATGACGCCTCAGCTACAGGGCCTTAAACAGTATTCTGTATGTGCTGCGGGTTCCACGCAGTTTACGGGAAAGTTTACCACATTATGAAATGAATGGTTATAAAATATAATTGTTTCATTGGCTTTAAACACAGCAAATAGCTTTTCAGTTACTATATGTAGAACTTTGTATCATTATGGTCCCCCGAGTAGATGCAATGCAGAATGCACACATTCATGGTTAAAGGAATCTGGTGTACTAAAATAAGGGAAGAGTTAGACAAATATATAAGTGTGTATATATGTGTTACGTATGCGTCTGTTAGTGGAAAATGGAAATGAGCGTTTGGCGTCATTGGCCGGGAGGCCCCTCGCGGGGCAGGTCCGGCCGCCATATCGCAGGTCTTATTACATTCGGCGCCACATTGGGCGACCTGCACGCCGGATGGGGATGAAATGATGATGAACACAACACAACACCCAGTCCCCGAGCGGAGAAAATCTCCGACCCAGCCGGGAATCGAACCCGGGCCCAGAGGACGGCAATCCGTCACGCTGACCACTCAGCTACTGGGGCGGACGCGTCTGTTAGTGTAAAATGATATTATTTTAACAATAGTGATCTAATGTTTCACATTTAGCTACGTAAAAAGAATGTATATTAAAATCCTTTTTATATGTCGAAACTATTTATTATGACAAAAATACCCGTACGGTAGCTAAACAGGATTCCGACAACTGCACATGAGGAAAGGGGAGGTGCACATTTAACGCAAACAGTAATGTGTCTGTGCGAAAGAAGAACACTCCCATCTCTTCATGGAAACGAATTTTACACATCCTCGATAGCCTTGGCAGTCATTTGCTATTCAGATGAAGAAGCGCGTACTCTTCCGGATTAACAACCATTGCACTTCAAAGCCACAAAAAATATTTTTAAGAAATCAAAATATGGAGACAGTGCAGGAGAAGAAGAGGATGGCTGCTGATTTTATGGTCTAAGTCACTTCATTTGCGAATAATTACTCCTACTTACATCCTGGTGACTGTTTACTGTATTCATACCCTGGTCACCTTCTACAATTTTTACCCCTCTCACTTCCCCCCAGTTCTAAATTGGTGATCCCTTGATGCCTCAGAATGTGTCCTACCAACCGATCCCTTCTTCTAGTCAGGTTGTGACACAAATTTCTTTACTCGCTAATTCTATTCATTATCTCCTCATCAGTTGCGTGAGATAGCCACATAACCTTCAGCATTCTTCTGTAGTACCACATTTCAAAGGCTTTTATTCCCTTCTTGTCTGAACTGTTTATCATCTATATTTCACCTCCAGACATGGTTACATTCCATACAAATAGTTTCAGTAAGACTTCATAACATTTAAATCTGTATTCACTGTTAACAAATTTCTCTTCTTCAGAAATCCTTTTTTTGCCATGGCTCGCGTACATTATGTATCCTCTCTTAACTGCTGAGGGCATCAGACCCTAAGCTTACACACTACTTAACCTATATTATCCTAAAGACAAACACACACACCCATGGCCGAGAGAGGACTCGAACCTCCGCCGGGACCAGCCGCACAGTCCATGACTGCAGCGCCGAAGACCGCTCGGCTAATCCCGCGCGGCAGGCGCAGTCCAAAAACAACGTCCAGGAAGACTGCGCGAAGTGATGCTACTCCACAATATCACACGTTTTCTTTCAGATACACAACGTCTTCCGCTCACTGATGATTTGACTTTGTTCATCAGCATGCCTGGGCAGTAGGTACTGTTAATTATAAACTTATTCTCCAAATAATCACAAAAGATGACAACTTGGGCTTTGCAAAAGCTGGTCAACTCAACTTTTCTCTCTGATACTTGAGTGCTGAAATTCATTCGGACAGCCGGCCGGTGTGGCCGATCGGTTCTAGGTGCTTCAGTCTGGAACCGCGCGACCGGTCCGGTCGCAGGTTCGAATCCTGCCTCGGGTATGAATGTGTGTGATGTCCTTAGGTTAGTTAGGTTTAAGTAGTTCTGAGTTCTAGGGGACTGATGACCTCAGATGTTAAGTCCCATAGTGCTCAGATGCATTTAGCCATTCCACGCTTTGTAATTTGGACTGTGAATCAAAATGGTGAACACCCGTTAAGATATTGTTTGGAAATGCGTCACCTTCCCTTTAATAGCGTACTTTCAAGTCTGTACGCACTTTGAGTCTTATGTACTTGTTTTGTTGCGTTAAGATTTTCGGGACCCCGTCATGTATTTGTTTTGCTCTACTAGAGGCATTTACTGATAACTTTATGAATTTCAATATAACTGCAGTATATTTCTATACAGGGTGTAACAAAAATGTGCAGCACAAGACACGTTCCTGACACGTAGGCGAAGCAATGGTGTTATACAGAGATGGGTCTGAAACGGCTTTGTTTCCATGTTACAACTCATTTTCTCCAACTCATTAATCATGGGAAACCCATAAGGACAGAACGTTAGAATCGTGAGAAACATTCACTCTTGATGACGTCTGGTTAGGTTGTGCACCGCCATTATTGTATTTTACATCTGCCTGTTGGTTCAAATGGCTCAAATGGCTCTGAGCACTATGAGACTTAACAACTGAGGTCATCAGTCCCCTATAACTTAGAACTACCTAAACCTAACTAACCTAAAGACGTCACACACATCCATGCCCGAGGCAGGATTCGAACCTGCGAACTTAGCGGTCGCGCGGTTCTGTGCCTGTTGCCATGCGACGTACGTCATTCTCTGTTTGTGGGTAACATCAATTGTTTCAGCGATCAGTACGGCCGTTGAAATCACACGGGCTACTAAGTAGAGTGAATCACAGACTTTGCTCGTGCAATGGCAGTGTACACAAATGTAGAGATTGCAGATGCCAATTTGACGTATGGATTACGTGACGCTAATGGCGTTCGCGCTCTACGTTTGTACCGAAAGAGATTTCCAGGACGAAAATGCCCGATAGGAAACGTTTGAAGCCATTGATTGTCGTCTTACGGAACATGGGCCACTTAAGCCTCATACTCGGGACCGGCCTAGGCGTACAAAGACCAAGACACGGCAACGAGCGGCGCCAGTTCTTTATGCAGTTGACGACGATCCTAGAGCCAGTACAAGACATGTAGCTGCAACACTGAATGTTGATCACGTAACTGTCTGGCGAGTGATTACCGAGGACCATATTTATCCATACCATTTACAGCTTGTGCAGGTACTATCAGTGGCTGACTTTCTTGCACTGATACTCTTTGGCTCATTTTAGTGCAACCGTGCGTTCACAGATGAGGCGTCGTTTCAACGATATCGTATTGTAAATTTTCACAGTCGGCATGTATGGACAGACTTCAGTCCTCAAGTAGCTGTTGAAGCAAGTCATTAACAAAGATTTTCTTTTAATGTTCGGGTCGGCATTGTTGGTGATTGTTTGGAGAGGGTCTCACTTTCTGCCACCCACACTCATCGAACAAAGTTATCATAACTCCGTAGAGATCATTCTATCCGGTCATTTAGCAGATGTGCCTTCAGCTATGCGACAAAACTTGTACTTCTTGCACGATGGAGCACCTCCTCATTTCAGTGTTAATGTCTGTTGGCTTCTAAATAACAGATTCGGTGACAGGTAAATAGGTAGAGATGGAGCAATTGCCTGGCCCCACACTCTCAGGACGTAAGCCCTCTTGACTTTTATTTGGGGGGGGGGGGTCATTTAAAGCTCTTGTCTACGGAACCCCAGTAGAAGATGTTAAGAGTCACCGTACCCGTGTCATGAAAGGCTATGAAGTTATAAGCAATACCACAGGGATACATCAGAGCATCCGAGATTCACTACGGCGGCGGGTTGATGGATGTATCAGTGCCCACAGAGGACATATGGAATGTATCCTATGACAATGAGCTACATATAGTATGCTGGTGCATTCTGTTCGTGTGTGTTTCCCGTTATTACGGAGATGGAGAAAATGAGCTGTAACAAGGAAGCGAAGCGTTTGCAGACCCATGTCCATATAACATAATTTCTTCGTCAACGTGTCAGAAATGTGTCCTGGAATTTATGACGTACATTTTTGTTGCACCCTGTATGTTCACCTCCGACACGTCGAGCTTCACGAAAATGTCAGCGTGGGTTTCAAACGGAGGAGCTGACACACAAACTGGCCGGCCGGGACGTTGTTCATCACTCACTGTGGTTCCAGAATTTGTGAACTGTTCTACCCGTTTATATAGCCTTACACCTGTCATTCAACTTTCACCACACTGGAAAATTATTCGATAAAAGATTTTAGCCGTTTTTTCACCTACAGAATTCAAAACACCCATCTCCAGCCGTTGTTCAACTTACATGGAAACATCAAGCAGACACGCCATCGTTAAATGTAATATTAAGGTTATAAACAAAACAATTTTTATCCCTCAGCCGCTCTCAGCTCATGCCAGCGACGCCAACCTAAAGTCATGGAAGTACATAACACCTCCTACAAACAGTTTTTCTCATTAATGATTGGATGTCCTTCGTATAACAATTTGTATGTGAAAAGATCATTGTGATAGTTGACGTAAACGGTGCATTTCTTGACCGATCTGGCGTATTTTTGTAGACGTGGGACCCGCATCTGGCACCTGGAAAGCATCATACAAGAATTTAGAGTGGAAAATATTTAATTTGGGGTTCTAGCATGCCTTACACCACGCTGGGTGCAATAATATAACTATGAGTGCTGCCCTCTGTTAGCCATGAGAAGGAACAGGGGCGTTACACAGCAGTTGATTTTATTTCGCGTTTTTCTACAGAGTAGCATTTAAAGTGAAACTCACGTTTGGCAACTACGTGGCATAGGCGAATGTTGGTTTTCAACTATTTATGCAGAGTATGTTTTACTCTCGCTATTATATTCCACAGAGAATGGTATATGGTTTCCAATGAAATGTGCAGCCACGAGATAGAAGCTAAGGAAATGTACTGATTAGACGCAATTTTTTTATATGAAGAGTTTTTGTAGTGAAGAACAAAAAATATATATTTGCTAATGTTTTGTTTAGAGTAGAATCCTGTTATGTATTTTGTTTAATAGACAGAGAGAGAGAGAGAGAGAGAGAGAGAGAGAGAGTTCGTGTTCGTTAGTGTTGTGATGTGTTTTATATGTGGAAATTGTATGTTTCGTTGTAATGCTCTGCTGAGATTGATTAGAGAAGGATGTGGCTTGTCACATGATGATGATGATGTAATTGAAAGGGATGATTACCTCACTGATAAGACTGGTGACATCACTGATTAAGGAGATACTGGATTGTGATGTCATGATACTGCATTCCTAGAATTCTAAAGTAGATCGGGTACTAGGCAGATATACTAACACTATTAATAACAGAAATAACGATGCTACAATGTATCTCCATAGTATTCAACAATAACACTCATCGACTGGTATAGATAACGCTGCCTTATTAAAAATGAACTAGAAGTGAGCACGAAATTTTTCTTCATAAATAATGATGATTTACATAGAGAAATTCTCTAAACGACAATGTTTACAATGCTATTAAGCCACTTTCTGTGGTCTTGTAGCTAAGATGTCTGAAAAAAGTGATTCACCAAACCATTAAACTTGTTTGGGAACGGGTCACGAGTTGGATAGTAACTCAAGCGAAGAGAGAAATAACAGCCATTACACCGGAGTCAACCTGTTCCTTTGAAACATCAAAGACCATAATTTGTTATACGGTGACTGCGCACGATGTGGAGTTACTTTGAGGAAACGAACGACGCAGCCAAGTCTTGCATCGTACAAGGAGCTCGGCGCTATATATCGTCCACGTGTCAGGACATAAACGACCCACTAGCTTTGTTCTTCCTCTGCTCTGCTATTGAGCTGGAAGTAAACGTCTTCCACAACACTCTCTGCCGAACTGGCGAGTGTGGGGTGCTGCCAATGCCACGTGCTCCCATTAGTTCCAAGAGCGCAGTACCGAGTACCAGAGATCGAATATCTTCAAGAAAAGAAGACAAATTTGATCCAAACGAGTAGTACAGGGTGTGGCGCTTAAATCCGGGCAAAAGGAACTTTTTTTAAAAGCAAATGTATCAAAATTAAATACAGATGAAAATGAAAATCCTTTTACGTATAAGTAGTTGTGTATTTCAAGAGTGACATTACTCGATGTAACACCCTTCAGCAGGCTGGTCCCAGCGGAGGTTCGAGTCCTCCCTTGGGCATGGGTGTGTGTGTTTGTCCTTAGGATAATTTAGGTTAAGTAGTGTGTAAGCTTAGGGACTGATGACCTTAGCAGTTAAGTCCCATAAGCTTAAAAATAAAAAAAATAAAAAAATAAAAGAAAACCTTCAGCCTAAATGACCGCCTCTAACCTTATTCCGAAGCAATTACACGCGCTGCCCATATTTGCGAAGGCTGCTTCGATAGCGGTGCGTAGAGATGTGACATTAAAGTGCCTCGTCTTATTGGCAACTTTTTCGACTGCGCTCCAAACATAGTAGTCAAGAGGCTTCAAATCCGGGCTATTCTGGGGCCTGAACTCCTTTGATCAGAGTATGTCAACGTTATTTGTGAGCCAGTTTTCGACTAAATGGCTCGTATGAGGTCTTCCTCTGCGATGCGTTGTTCGCTCGATGACATTCAATACTAACGCCAATTTCCTCAGCGATTGCACCGGGACCTCCGAAATCAGCACCTAAGCCCTTTCGATGACCGACGCAGTTCGTGACACGCGTTTCCTCGAAAGAGTTTTCCTTGCCGGGTTAGGTGAAATTTCCCCGGACTTTTCAGAAGCATTATACTTGGCCAAAATATCGTAAACAGTTGATCTCGGGAACGAGAAGAACTGAACTACTTTAGTAGGTGAACATTTGCTAATCGCGGCTCTTCGGTTGTACTCCGCACTTGTACGTAACATTTCGGCCATTTTGAGGGTTATGACTGTTTACTAGACGCCTATGGCTTTCAAGAACGCCAATCGCAACCTCCGGTGGAACTACAATATGGCGGGAAATTCAGATTGAAATTCGTCAGAATTTAAGTGCCGCACCCTGTAAGTAATAACTAAGCTTGTGTTACGCTATAAACGTCGCGCAGTATGTTAAACTAGTGCATATAAAGTGCTCATCCTACACATACTGCAAACCAGCTTGTCAGTAACATAAGAGCCACTCATAAATGAAAGTTGGTTAGTTCTACTTTTTCTCGAACGTTACCCTCGTAATTTTTTGGGTCACCAGTCATCTGACAGTTTTGATGACGCCACGAATTTTTCTCCTACGCAAAATTATTCATCTCGGGGTAGCACTTTAATCAAATGGCTCTGAGCACTATGGGACTTAACTGCTGTGGTCATCAGTCCCCTATAACTTAGAACTACTTAAACCTAACTAACCTAAGGACATCACACACATCCATGCCCGAGGCAGGATTCGAACCTGCGACCGTAGCGGTCCCGTGGTTCCAAACTGTTGCGCCTAGAACCGCTCGGCCACTCGGGCCGGCGCACTTTAATCCAGCGACCTCTATTTGTAGGATATATTCCAATATACATCTTACCCTACTGCTTTTACCCTCTTTATTTCCCTCATGTACAATATAAGTGATCCCTTATGCCTTAATAAATGTTCTATTCGCCAGTCACTACTTGTTCGTGTATTCCACATGTTCCTCTCCCCGCCGATTCTGCGGAGAACGTATAAAACTAACGTATATCACTCTAACATGAAACACGCTAATATTACCTTCTGAGAGGAGTTCGAAGATCGACCGCGCGTAAGTATAATGAACAATGTTATCGGACTATAATTTTGAATTTGGTAAAATTTACAGAAAAACCAAACGGACTTCAACCTTAGGAGTTAATTAAAGCAGAAAATTCATAAGTGAATGAAGAACATGAACAGCCGCCAGCCCAATTAGGCACATTAATTAGGAAATATATGTTTAAGAAAATTTAATATTGGTAATTGAAGTCACTTTCGTTGAGATTTCCCTTTGAACAGCAGAAAGGATACAAACTGACACAGAGCTCTCTGAACTTTGTGTAGCAGCTGTCTCCAATAACGCACACACCAGTAAAATATAGGAAGTAATTTTGCACCAAGTTCGTACTAATGACAGCTACACTCAAGAGCATTAATTATTCAAACACTGAAATGTTACTGTATGAAGTGCAGAACTAAATTTGGACATGAGGGGCTTTTATCTTGAATAACATAAATAAAAAACGCATATAGAGATGAATAATGTTGTGGACTGACAAGACAGCCTGTCCACAGTGACGGGTAACCGAAAGGCACGCGCTTAAACTCACGCAGGATGGCGTGAAGTCTGAAACAGGATACGTAATGAATGCTATAAAGAAAAGTACGTAGCTGCTGGAATACTTAACTTTAATCCATCATTTGTATACATCGTTCTTGATGAGACATGCTTCATACGATAACTATCAATTGCTATGGCGCCTTGCTAGATCGTAGCCATTGACTTAGCTGAAGGCTATTCTAACTATCTTCTCTGCAAATAAACGAGGCTTCGTCAGTGTTTAATCGCTAGCTAAGTCGTCCGAACAACTGGGGCGAGTGCCAGTACGTCTCTCGAGACCTGCCGTGTGGTGGCGCTCGGTCTGCGATCACTGACAGTGGCAACACGCGGGTCCGACATGTACTAATGGACCGCGGCCGATTTAAAGCTACCACCTAGCAAGTGTGGTGTCTGGCGGTGACACCACATTCCTCCCCCGCAAATCGGCGAACGGTCGTGTTATAAGGCTTCCGCCCGCCGTGGGGAGGACCCCATGTTGGCGTATGCGATGACGTGGGGAGCCTAACAGGCGAGGCTGTGCCACCCGCACCCGGCCATTCGGTCCGAGGGGAGCTAGGAAACGCCTGAAAACCTAGTCCAGGGTGCACGCCAACATGCGGTGTATGCTCCCGTAAAGAGACAGGAGGGGCCGAAGGGTCGACCTCCATCGCGTCAGGGTACCCGACGCGCGAAGACGCCATGTGGTCCGGAGCGGGCAAGAGTTCCATGGCGGAGGACAGCTGGTCACGGGAAGCGATCGGCGGCGCGTGACCCAGGGAGGCGCTTGGCGGCTGCAGCGACGCGTCCACTGCGGGCGGCGTCGGCGGGAGAACAGGCGGCGGCGGCGGCGGCGCGTCGACATGGGGCAAAATGGAAGGCAGCGTCGGTAACACCTGGGGATGAGGCGAGCCAGTAGATGGGTCCCCAGGGCGCTGACCGGACGGCACCGTCGCTGAAAGCAGACGGGGAGCGGCAGAACCCAGGCGACGACAGAGGCGCAGCTGATTGAGATGCCGACGCACCTCACCAGAGGCTCCCAAAACCAAATACATCGCGCGGCCGAGGCAGCGAAGAATGCACCCCGCGAGCCAACGCCGTGAACCTCGATAGTTGCGATAGAATACAACGTCGCCTGGAGCAAAAGCAGGAGTCTGCCGCTGCACAGGAACCTGATGCGGCGGGTGCAGCAAAGACATCAAGGTTCGATGAGGACGACCGTGGAACAACTCAGCCGGCGAGCGACCATCTCGGGGTTGAGAGCGATACGAGGACAAAAAGGGCAACAACGCGTCCTCCCGAGAATGCGACTCTTTCAACTTCAACATCTGTGACTTGAAAGTCCGTACCAATCGTTCAGCAGCACCGTTTGACTGAGGCGAAAACGGCGCGGATCTCAGATGTTGCATACCATTTGCCTTGCAGAAAGACTGAAGTTCTGCGGACATGAATTGTGGGCCATTGTCATAAACAATAGTCTGTGGAAGACCTTCAATGCAATAGATAGTAGATAACGCTTGGATGGTGGCAGATGACGTCGTGGAAGACATCCGGACAACAAAAGGAAAATTACTGACGGCATCTACCACAACCAACCATCAAGCATTCCAGAATGGACCAGCAAAATCGATGTGCAAGCGTTGCCAAGGGAAAGTGGCTTTTGGTCATGCAAAGAATTTCCGCGGCGGTGCGGATTGTTGTTCGGCACACGCCATGCAAGAAGAGCACATATTCGTAATCGCAGCATCGATTCCGAACCAAATACAGTGCTGACGAGCAAGTTGTTTCGTTCGCACTATACCCCAATGTCCTTGGTGAACAAGCCGTAAGACAGAGGACTGTAACGAACGTGGAACCACTACTCTGGACTGATCATTATCAGAACGCAACAACAAAACACCACGTCGAACAAAAAGTCTCTTTGTGAGCAAAAAATCGACGAACCAACGGATCCACGATCCGCGACTTTGACAAACGCCATTGCGTAGCAACAAAACGCAAAACGATAGCAAGGACAGGGTCAGCAGCTGTGGCTGTAGCTACACGACGAAAATCAATCGGAAACTATTCGACCACGTCATCGGTTTCCGCATCAATGAACATGCAAGCAAGTTCGGAAGAATCGAATGCTTTATCCTCAGCAACAGGCAAATGGGACAACGCATCAGCGTTTCCGTGCGTAGCAGTGGACCGATACAAGATATCGTAGCGGTACTGCGAGAGGAACATTGACCAGCGAATGAATTTCTGCGCTGTACGTGGAGGTACAGGCTTGTTCGGATGAAAAAGCGATGTCAAAGGTTTGTGGTTTGTGATGATGGTAAAGTGACGACCATACAAGAAATCATGGAACTTAGTAACACCAAATACGAGAGCCAAAGCTTCTTTATTTGTGAATAATTTCTTTGCGCAGAGGAGAGCAATTTGGACGCAAAGGCAATAGGCCGATCATGCGATCCATCTTTGTGCGCAAGCACAGCACCGATCCCGAAATCCGATGCATCTACCATCAACAAAAGGGGTTTCTGGGGATCGAATGGCGTAAGGCAAGTATTTGAAAGCACCGCCGATTTCAACTGGTGAAAGGCGCGTTCGCATTCCGTCGTCCAGACGAACGGAACACCTTTACGGCGTAAGCGATGAAGCGGAGCTGAAATGGAAGAGGCACGCGGGATATTCCTGTGGTAGTAATTAATTTTTCCCAGCACACTCTGTAGCTGCTTCAAACTCTGCGGCGAAGGCAAGTCTTGTATGGCACGGAGGTGCTCTGGACTGGGGTGTATGCCTTGGGCATTGATTACATGTCCCAGATATGGTAAGTCACGAGCAAAAAACACACATTTGTCCTTCCGCAAGTGAAGACCATGTTGTCGCAATACCTGAAATAATGTTCTTAGATGTGCTAAATGTTCTGCTGCCGTCTTTCCGGAGATCACAATATCGTCCAGTTAGTTTGCTGCAGTAGGGACCGATGCACAAACAGTTTTTAAATATTACTGAAACAATGCAGGGGCGGATGCACACCCGAATGGCAGTCTTTTGAATCGGTACAAACCGAGATGTGTGTTAACCACCAAGATGCGCTGGGATTCGTCGTCCACTGGTATTTGCAAGTACGCATCTGCTAGGTCCAATTTCGAAAAGTATTTACCCGGGCACAGCTTATCAAAAAGATCTTCCGGGCGGGGTAAGGGAAAAGTTGCAATCACTAGTTGTGGATTCACTGTTGCCTTGAAGTCCACACACAGTCTCAATTCTCCGAAAGGTTTTGGCAAAATTACTAAGGGTGATGCCCAGAGAGAAGCCTGCACACGTTCAATGACACCTTGTGATACTAAATCGTTTAATGTTCTTGCGACCTCCTCACGCAATGCGTGGGGAACATTGCGCACTCTGAAAAATTTCGGTTGCGCGTTTACTTTCAGTTCCAAATGTGCTTCATAGTTCTTAGCGCAACCAAGGCCCAGTGCAAAAATGTCTGCAAATTCTTCACATAGACGAGAAACACTGGCGGAAGGCACAGTCTGGTTCACTGATAGGACCTGATTGGTTGAAATAAATCTAAACCAAACAAGTTCACTGCAGAAGAACGAAGAACGTAAAATGACACAAGTTTTGTTTGTCCCTTGTATGTTGCAAGAAGGCTGCACTGTCCTAACACAGGGATATTCTGACCTGAATAACTATTTAACTTAACATTTGCGGCACGCAACGGAGGTTTGACCAGTTGCTTGTACGTGTCGTGATTGATCAATGAAACCGCAGCTCCGGTATCGAGCTGGAATCGTATCACGCGGCCATGAACGTCCAAGTCTACAAAAAGTTTATTGTCCTGCTGACGACAAGAGCGACTTTCTCGCGCAACGCGAACTGATACTGGTACAGAAGCCCTCGCGACTTGACGGGATTTCCGGCGACGTCGACGCACACTTTTTGTGGGACGAACAGAGTAACTGTTAGAGAATGTGGCACTGGACGGAGTGGAATTAACTACATGAATGTCCATGGGCGAAGGTTCACGAGCCTGAGTATCCTTGGTTCGATTCTGGCGCGAAGCAAAGGGCCTGGAATGGTTGTGATTGTCTGATCTGAGCTTTTTCTGGTGAACACTTTGAACATGTCTTTTCTTATTACAGAAAAAGCAAATAGCTTGGCGTGATGGGCAATTGTCACGCGAATGTCTAGTAGCACACCGCGGACATGATTTCACTGCATTTGCATGCTGGCGCGGCACACCTGGTTTAGAGCGTGGTGGCAGCTGCGCGGACGTGCGCAAGGGCTGTTTACCGTTCCGTCCAGTGCGCCCGGCGGGCCGGTTAACGTGACACATGGCTGGCGAAGTTGCAAATGATTCCTGACCAAAGTCAAGTGTGTCTTGCCTATCCAATATGTCTATCACTTGTTGAAGGGAGGGATTGACTAGTTTCAAAATTTGCTCCCGTATACGAACATCAGAAACGTCCTGTGCAATTGCATCAAGCACCATAGTATCTGAATAAGGGAGTCCACATTCACACTCAAAAGCACAATCCCTGGTAAGGCCGTGCAAAGTTGCAACCCACTCCCGATTAGTTTGACCGGCCGTACGGTTTGTACGAAAGAAAGTATACCTTTTTGTAACTACATTAGCTGATTCCTTGAAATAGGCGTCTAAAGCAGACAAAATTTCTTCGTAGGACAGATTTGCTACGTCGTGTCGGGGAAACAATTTCACTATCACACGGTACGTCTGGACTCCTACACACGACAATAAGTGAGGCTGCCGCTCATTACCTAGAATCCTGTAGGCGGCGAGATGGAATCCAAATTGGCGTGACCACTCCATCCATGTTTCCAGTTCCGCATCGTATGGACGAAACTGGGGTGCAACAGCATGTTGTGGCGGCGGTAGCGGTGAAGCGGCGGCCGCCGCATCGTTTTGCATTGCACGTTGACCCTGGACGAGCTGTCCAAGGGCATCCAATAACGCCTGCGTCTGCTGATTCTGCAAGCGATAAAATTCACACAGTACATATGGAGATTGTGGCGAAGCCATGACACAAGTAAATCAATCAAAGAGAAAGAAGAAAATCGTTTTAATCGTCGTCGCCAATATTTGTTGTGTCGGCAGATTAGCCAACACAACGCACACTAATTGAGAGAGGAGGCCGAAATGCACGCGTTAACTCACGCAGGCTGAAACAGGATACATAATGAATGCTATAAAGAAAAGTACGTAACTGCTGGAATACTTAACTTTAATCCATCATTTGTATACATCGTTCTTGATGAGACATGCTTCATACGATAACTATCAATTGCTATGGCGCCTTGCTAGGTCGTAGCCATTGACTTAGCTGAAGGCTATTCTAACTATCTTCTCTGCAAATAAACGAGGCTTCTTCAGTGTTGCATCGCTAGCTAAGTCGTCCATACAACTGGGGCGAGTGCCAGTATATCTCTCGAGACCTGCCGTGTGGTGGCGTTCGGTCTGCGATCACTGACAGTGGCGACACGCGGGTCCGACATGTACTAATGGACCGCGGCCGATTTAAAGCTACCACCTAGCAAGTGTGGTGTCTGGGGTGACACCACAAATAATATCATAAATACACTGTTTATATTCCTCTACATATATCACTTTTCCTTAGCAACAGTAATACTTCAATTTTTTCTTAGTATATGGAGAATATGATGGGGACCCACAAACTACTATAGTTCCACTAGCCAACGCTCTGTGATTATTGCAGTAGTAATGACTAATTCAAGAAGCTAATCCCTCACTTCACTTGGAGAAGTTCAAAATTTACTTTGCAGGACAGTAAAATACAACAAAATGGTTCAAATGGCTCTGAGAACTATGGGACTTAACTTCTGACGTCATCAGTCCCCTAGTACTTAAAACTACTTAAACCTAACTAACCTAAGGACATCACACACATCCATGCCCGAGGCAGGATTCGAACCTGCGACCGTAGAGGTCGCGCGGTTCCAGACTGTAGCGCCTAGAACCGCTCGGCCACCCCGGCCGGCAATACACAACACTGGGCTTAATCAACTTCAGAAAAGGTACCATTCATGATAGAAATCGAAACCACAGTACTTTTGAAAATGAGCATAGCTTATTTGTCTTTTTATCACCTGTAAAGCAGGTATTCTAGACAATAATGTTTACACAATTCTGCACTGTAATCCCACAAAACTATATTTTGTAATAAACTAAGGATACTTTAGCAGAAGCCTATACAGTTTTACTTTTGTGGTTTTAACTTTAACTTTTACTACTCCTTTTACATTAGACAAAAACCACTTTTAATCGCCTTAATGCAAGAATTGTTCATTTAAATTAAGACATCGGTTTTAGTAGCACTTAGGTGAGGACCCTGCATAGTTTCGTGATCAGGATAGTAAATAAGGTTCCGGACACAAATTTATGTTCTTGTGATTATTATTGAAACAACACACACATTAACTGGTCCATGCCCATACACGTTACTGAATGTATGAAGTTAGTGAAGCAGTGGCGAAGATTGGTACCAAGCGATATGGAGGCTAACTGTATTCACGGCTCTTAATGTTCGAATGCTGTATAAAATCTCTTCTTGGCGTCAGATTTTCAACATATTAGAGCCATTCCTTTATGCCCAGAATACCAAATAATAACCAGATCCACATACGAGGCAAAGCCTTTCTAAACTCGCTTCCAATTGCTGGTCTCAGAACCGGCGAAGTATACCGTGCTATGGCTAACCACATACTGCGTGCCGTTCACACAAAGGGGCCGCTCGGTTAGACCGTCAAAACCACCTTTTACATCGCACCATGCAACTTCCGTTGCGGTGGGACTTCCCTGCAGCTTTTATATGTTACAAATACAAGTGCCCTAAGCATGAACCAGATTCTAATAAACATTTTCTTTTTATGAACATGCTCATGTTATGATAATTTATCATTTTATCATATCCTTTAGCTTTTTTCATACATACATTGCAAAACTAATTTTCTTGCAACAGATCAAGGAGTTTAAATAGCACAGAATAAACACTTAATAACTGTAGATACACAGTTACGTAATATACACCTACTTATAATCGATATGAGTGTTACAAACGACCTACTTTCTTTTTACATAATTCACTTCCGTACAATGCTACACCGATATTTAATACAAGTGGAGTTATTTTGGTCCGAAGTGCCCTCCTTGCCTTTCCTAGTCTGCTTTCTATGTCCTCCTAGCTTCACCGTAATGTGTTACTTTACTTCCGAGGCAGCTAAATTGCTTCACATCATCTAATTTGTGGTCCTCAATTCTGGTATTACATTTATCGTTAATCTAAATTCTCAGTCGCTCAACAAACTTCTGCCAAAGTACTCCGGAAAGAAGCCAGTAGCCAGTTCTTCAACATGTGACCACGACAGCCTCAAAAATTTTATCCTATTGTCTTTCTTCGATTTACTCTTATACCATAGTGTGTGCTCATTAGACAGTCCATTCTAAATAAAATGATAAAAGATGTGGTGGCCCTCAACTACGTACCCTCCGACTCAGAGGTGAAATATTAAAAGTTTTGGCTGGTTCCGTTTTCTAGGGGCTGGAATACGTAGTTGCCGCACTACAAGCCAAATACTGCTGAGTCTTCAATATACAATACGAACAGACACATGAATCGAATGGTCGAAGGTTCGTATCATTCGGAAATTGCGAATTTTGAACGTAAAATAGACATTTATAAATGAAAGACTGCAGTTAAATAAAATATGCAGGTTTTATCTCAACGACTTTAAATGATGAGTACAATACTAGAAGTACTTATAAGAATGCGGTATATTTCTGCCAAAACACTTATTGGTGTCGATGGTCCAGCAATTAAATAATATATAAGTTGAATAACAGGGAAACAATAGTTTCCTACTGCATGTAATTAGTTACGAACGAAAACATAGCTCCAGAGATATTCACTTCGAAACGCATACTACGTCTTCACTGCGGAAACCACGGAGATCTCACAAGTTCACAAGTCGGCACTACGAAGTATTTCTATCTCCCACGCCCACGCGGAAACTGCTCCACTGTCCAAGTCTTTCCGCGACTGTGCGTCCGTCGCCCCGTACTGTCCAAGACTCTCCGTCCAGCATCTCCCGTGTCCTATGCCGTACCCCGAACGTCCCTGTCCTCTCTCGAAACGATGCTCTTCTCCTACTTCCATCCAGTCTTGCCATTCACGAGCGCTGTGATTGGCTAGAGTGCTCCCGCCATATCTTCAAGCCAATGCACATTCACAAAGATAATCAAATACTTTCGAAATAATGGACTTACATTTAAATAACCTGAAATTAAATAAATATTCCTACGGCTGGACCATAAACACGCTCTAACACACATTACAAAATACATAAACAAATTAAATAAACATATATCAAAGGAATAGCAACAAAACGTAGGCCACTACCCTAATGTCTCTGTGCTTTCTAAAACACAGTAAGTATTTAACCAATTTCTTCAAGAATAGTATATATATATATATATAAAAGTATGCTACAACCGTTTTCTCATGTAACTGCGGAGTAGTTATGGCCTGACGCGAACGATAGTAATCGCCCACTTTGACCTTCTATAACTTATGTACTATTCAAGTCAAATGCCAGTAATTTATACAATTTATGTTTACACTAACAGCTTTCTAAAGACACGTCGATCAACGAAATCGCATGCAGCGTTTAGATTTTGAAAATTCGTTGCTGTGTATTTACTCGTACAGTTAGATTCTAAAGTAATAAAGATGTTGAAAATCTGATTAGACCGTCAGAATAGTCGTGCAAATAATAGTAATATACACCTTTCTTTTTGAGGTATCATGATTAATCTGGCTACTATTAATTTCTATACGAACTGTGAAATGTCTGCCATGATGGTTTCAAAAAGTCCGCCATCTTTGGCTCTCCTGGCGTACAAGTCTCTTTCATGGACACAGCGTCACCATGGAATTCCCAGCCACGTGCTCGATGGACCACGTGGTCCGGCCTTTGTGCGGCATCACGTGCTTGCTAACGAGCCGCGCCTTCCCAAGCGGTCCGAGCGGTGGTCGCCAACTCTGAACTTAAAATACTTCCAGGGCCCCACAACTCGCCCGTTACATCCCAACATCTTGCACCAAATTATGTTGTCGAGCTCTTTTTCTAAGTAAAAAAAAAAAAAAATTCTATGAATGTGTATCAATTTTTTCGCATGTCTTGCTTCCAAGTGCGACTTGAAAACTGCCGCTCTGGTGCCTCTACCTTACCTAAAGATACACTTAACATCACGTAGCAGGTACTGTCTTTCTATTATTCTACTGCATTTATCCTCTTCAGCATCTTGTAAGCAAAAGGTTTTGAGCTCATTGTGCTGTAGTTCTCGCATTTACTTGTCCTTCCTATCTTCGGCGTTGTGTGGATGTAATTTTTCATAGATTCTCCTCACAAACGAGAGTAGTCGTCTGGTTGCCACTGCCCCCAATAATTTTACAAATTCCGTAGGGATATTATCCATATATTGTGCATTATTTGATCGCAGAAGTTCCAAACCTCTGTTAAACGCTGACTCTAATACTGGATTAGCTACGTATTGCATATCGATTACCATTTCTTCTAAAATCACGTCATCAGAAAGGTACTCCTACTGACGGAGTTCAACGATGTACTCTTTACACCTATCAGCTCTCTTCACAGCGTTTAGGAATGGCATTCCTCTTGCACGTTCAATGCTGACGCCTCTTCCTTTACGCTGAAGTGACAAAGGTCATGGAATTCCTCCTAATATCGTGTCGGACTTCCTTTTGTCCAGAGTAGTACAGCAGTTCGACGTACCATGGTCTCAGAAAGTCGTTGGAAGTCACCTACAGAAATAATGAGCCATGCTGCCTCTACAGAAGTCCATAAAGTGAGAAAGTGTTGCCTGTTCCAGATATTGTGTACGAACTGACCTCTCTATTATGTCCCATAAATGATCAACGGAATTCATGTCGGGTGACCTGGGTGGCCAAACTATTCGCTTGAACGCGCAGAATGTTCTTCACACCAATCGAAAACAATAGTGGCCCGGTGACATGGCCCATCATCGTTTGGCTGCAAATAGTCTCCCAGTAGCTGAGCATAACCATTTCCAGTTGATGATTTGTTCAGTTGGATCCATTCCATGTAAACTAAGCACACGCCATTATGGAACCACCACCAGCTTCCACATTGTCTTTTTGGCAACTTGGGTCCATGGCTTCGTAGGGTCTGCGTCACGATCTAACCCTAAAATCAGCTCTGGCCGACTGGAATCGCGACTCATCTGACCAGGCCACGGTTTTCCATTCGTCTAGGGTCCAACCTATATAACCAAGACCACAACAGAGGCGCCGCAGACGATGTCCGCGACTGTGCGTCCGTCGCCCCGTACTGTCCAAGACTCTCCGTCCAGCATCTCCCGTGTCCTATGCCGCGTGGGTCGCTCTGCAGTCATAGCCCATTAACGCCAAATCTCGCCGCGCTGTCATAATGAATACGTTCGTTGTGCATCCAACATTGATTTCTGCGGTTATTTCACGCAGTCTTGTTTGTCTGGTAGCACTGACTATTCTATGCCAACGCCGCTGCTCTCGGTCGTCAAGTGAAGGCCGTCGGCCTCTGCGTTGTTCGTGGTGAGAAGCAATGCTTGAAATTTGACATTCTCGGCACACCCTTGATACTGTGGATCTCGGAATAATGAATTCCCTAACGATTTACGAAATGAAATATCCCATGCGTCTGGCTCCAACTAACATTCCGAGTTAGAGGTATGCTAACTCACATCGTCCGGCCATAATCACGTCGGAAACCTTTTCACGTGAATCACCTAAGCAGTAATCGCAGCTCCACCAATCCACTACCCTTTTATACCTTGATTACGCGATACTAGCGCCATCTGACATGTGCATGTCGCTATCCCATGGGTTTTGTCATCTCAGTGTAATTTCACCGAAGATTGTTTTCATTTTTCTATATGCTGTTTCAGATCTTCCGACGTCCATTTCTCTTTAGATTTCGTACAGTTTTCCGCAGCCATTTCACCTTAGCTACCATGGCATTCCTACTTATTTCATCCCTAAGAGGTTCATATAGCCATGTTCCTGTCTTTTCCTGAACGTTTTAGTACTTCCTTACTATTTAGTGCTAAGTATACGTAGCGACGTAAGAATCGTTTTCTAAATTTTGCTAAATATACGCAACAAAGTTACAAGTAATTTAATAGTTAAGTTTCCATACTTTCCACAAGCCTGTTTAGAAATAAAAACTGTATTTAGTGCCAAGACCTTATAGTTTATAATTTTAGGCAACTGGTCGCGAAACAGAAGCGACAAAAAAACAACTAAATAGGGACTATAAAGTTAAATGTTATAATTATAATCCATGCTTATTACAAAAATGAATGTAAGTAAGTATTCATATAAGTACGTATGAACAAGATGAACATCAACAAAAGCAAAACGAGGATAATGGAATGTAGTCGAATTAAATCGGGTGATGCTGAGGGTATTAGATCAGGAAATGAGACGCTTAAAGTAGTAAATGAGTTTTGCTATTTAGTAAGCTAAGTAACCGACGATGGTCGAAGTAGAGAGGATATAAAATGTAGACTGCCAATGGCAAGAAAAGCGTTTCTGAAGAAGAGAAATTTGTTAACATCGAGTATAGATTGAAGTGTCAGGAAGTCTTTTCTGAAAGTATTTGTATGGAGTGTAGCCATGTATGGAAGTGAAACGTGGACGATAAATAGTTTGGACAAGAAGAGAATAGAAGCTTTCGAAATGTGGTGCTACAGAAGAATGCTGAAGATTAGATGGGTAGATCACCTAACTAATGAGGAGGTGTTGAATAGAATTAGGGAGAAGAGAAATTTTGGCACACCTTGACTAGAAGGAGGTATCGGTTGGTAGGACATGTTCTGAGGCATCAAGGGATCACCAATTTAGTACTGGAGAGCAGCGTGGAGGGTAAAAATCGTAGAGGGAGACCAAGAGATGAATACACGAAGCAGATTCAGAAGGATGTAGGTTGCAGTAGGTACTGGTAGATGAAGAAGCTTGCACAGGATAGAGAAGCATGGAGAGCTGCATCATACCAGTCTCTGGACTGAAGACCACAACAACAACACATGTAGTTTTTACATCTTCTCCTAAACCAATGGATCGGTTTCAACCAAAGTTGGTATGCACATCATTTACTGTCTCAGAAGATTCGCTGACAGGGTAAGAACCACCTGTCTATCAAAGTAGCGGCGTTGAAGATGAAAAAGCTAAGTAGCTCACAACGCACGAATACTCATAAGTTATTCACCCCATAATTGATAAAGAGAGCACTTATTCACTTCCTACAAACTACACACACTATTTCAAACTTTTAAGAAACTTTTCGTCGCTAGCAACCCGCACAAAAAATGAAAGGAAAAGAATTATCGCTTACTACGTTTCCGTTGTCCATGCAGTAAAATATGTGTGATACACGTTTAATATATGTGAAATGTATTTTACATATGTATACGCGGGAAAAGCCACGGATAATAAGCTCATCCTAAACTCCAGTAACAATTTCAACCGAAGTTGGTTGGTTGGTCGGATTGGGAGGAGGGGAGGTGGGGGAGGGGTGGGGAGGGGGGGGCGGACCAAACAGCGAGGTCATCGGTCCCATCGGATTAGGGAAGGATGAGGGAGGAAATCGGTCGTGCGCTTTCAAAGGAACCTTCCCGGCATTTGCCTGAAGCAATCATGGAAAACCTAAATGAGGATGGCCGGACGCAGGCTTTAACCGTCGTCTTCCCGAATGTGAGCCCAGTGTGATAATCACTGAGCCATCTCGCCCCGTAAACCGAAGTTGATACACGTGTTTGTTACACTTACTCGTACATATATTAGTAAAGATTAAAGCATATACTGAATTGGTCGCTGTTCCACCGACAATATGCCGGGAACATGTAACGTATTAATAACGTTCTGGAAATAAATACTGTGGGGGTAAGAACCACCAGCCTCCTACTGGGGTGGAGGTGATGAAGTGGAGGAGCAGGGGGGAAGGAGGAGCTGAACAGATGGAGAGGGCGAAGGAAGAGATGAACTAAAAGAAGGCTGGAAAAAATACATACCTGGGCAACGCCGGGCACTAAGCTAGTTAGTGATAAAGAAACTTATGCAAGGGGAAGATGGAGGAGAACATTATTTTTCTTGCATGAGGATATCATTAAGATATAATAAAATTGGCGGCATTATGCGTTTATCTTTGTCTGTTCACAAATAAGACTTTTTCAGAGTATTTTCTATGTCGCATCATGCAGCAGGTACATCTCCTTTAAGTCCTTTATTTATTTTTGGTGGTTCAGAAAACTTCAACACTCTCGAGCAACTGAACTATGGGCAACTACCTCGTTGTGTGTTGAGTGCATTTCGACGTGATGGAGATGACGACTTGTAGTATAATTAAAAGCTGAATTCGTAATTCAGACATCAGAATCGATTGCCTCTCCACTGACACCCAAAACTCCCGGCTATTGCATGGAAGGAGATACAAGGCTCGCAAGTTTCACTCGACACCGTCATGGATACGCACAACAATATTGAAGACAGGCGCTGAAGAACCTGCCCTAGGCGACACAAACAATCTCAATGACCAGTCAAGAAGTTTAATAAAAAAAAAAAACGTTTCGTCTACTCCGAATAATTACACAAGATTGACAATTGAAAGTCACTGTCGGAAGGCGCAAAATGAAAATGTTTTGTCACGTTCATGCTGTCTTGAAGCAAAGCTCAACTAAATGTTCAGTTCTTTCGTCTGTGCATGGAGTCGAAGTTCCCTTGGAACAGTGTACAGTCAATATAGTACAAGAATATTTTAAGCAAAGTTTTACGACATCCACAACCACGAAGACAAACCCGTCAGCGGCAACATGGCGGCCCAGGACTTTGTTCATAGCGGCGCTGGTTGGTGGCGGAGACCACGAATTCGATGTGGGGCTGGATGTCCGCACTCGAGTCCTGGCTCGTAGTGAACTACGCATGTGAACTACTACTGTGAGGCGGCCTAAGTATCGTCTGGCGGAAGGATGTCTTTGCATCTAATCAGTGTCACGTACTGTATATTGCGGAAGGAAGTATGTTTCCGCGACCCGCGACCTCTGGTGGCGCCGCTAGGGCTGTATAGTGGAAAACCAGGAAATCTGCTTTTCGGCGACAAGTCGTTGCCCAATAGGTGAAGAAACCCCTGACGCTGAGATGTTTGGAGTGCTGTCAAACTTGCAGGCGTAAAGCTGCGATATAATATATCCTTCCCCCTGGAAGGGACGCGGAGGGCGAAGCTCATCTCGCCATCTTCCAGCTACGCAGATTCCCCGAAGATGAACAGGGAGGGTTCCACAAGCACTTCCACTTGCAACGGCGTTGGTTCTGCAGGTGCGGAGTGGCCTGCAGAACTGGTTAATAGCTGTGGTTGAGATGATCTTCTGTGCCTCTTTGTGGCTTCTCCACTGTCTCCATCTCTGGAAAAGAAATAGGGTAGTAATAGTTGCGCACTTGGAATTTTCCCTTTGTGAGTCGCATTTGGTTTATATGTATCTGGCAGTGGATGCCGTTTGACAGTGGGATTTCAGCCACGACTCTCTTGAGGGGTTTTGTTATTGTTATTGGGAGACGATTTTGGATTCCCCTAAAAAACACAGGCCCAGACAGGATCGTGAAGAGGATAACGGTAGTGATTCGTTTTATGTTATGGTTGCTGGTTGACTGACCGGTGGATGATGCGAAGTTGTGATCTCTAAGGTCGACCATGTAGTTTCTCTGCTGGCGAGTCCCTGTCTTGCGGCGAGGGGACGATATGAAACTAGGAACAAGGCCAAAAATTCGTCCTGAGATTGGTGGAGGTGTACGTTCGATATGATTCTTGAATGTGCAGACAGATCTTTCCGTTAGGCTGTTGCAGGCCCAATGGAAAGCTACGCCAATATGAAACTTCGTAGCAAACCGAAACTGTGTGCCAGACCGAAACTCGAAATCAGGACTATTTCCTTTCGCGGGAAAGTGTCCTACCTACTAATCTAAACAAACACGACTCATGCCCCAACCTCACAGCTTTATTTCAGCCAGTACCTTGTTTGCTACATTCCAAACTTCACAAAAGTTCTGCTGCAAAACTTACAAGATTAGCGCTCCTGGAGGGAAAGGATATTATATCAGTGCACACTCCGACGCAGAGTGAAAATTTCATTCTGGATACTTCTGGATCCTCGCCAATTACTGAGTTCTGACCTACTAGTAAGTGAGACACAAGGTTGGAATTTGCATCCTATGTGGTGGAACAGACTTAGACGTCATAATCATACTTGGATAAAAATAGTATGCCTGGTACAGGCTGCAAGTCATCTTCCTAGGTATGGATGTTGAAGCCTTCAAAAGGGATAAGAACTGCTTATGTTCAGTCATAAAGGTGAATTTTCTACCATATATGTAACCGCGAATACGTTTGAGGCCCAAGATGATGGCCAGCGCCTCCTTCTCAGTTTGTCTAGGGATTCGTTGAGCAGTGGACGGAGAACATGAGACGAATGCAGTGGACCACTTCGCCCCATTGATAATGTGGGATGGAACTGCTACCATTCCATAGTCAGAAACATCTGTTGCTAAGACCAGCAGCTGGGATGGATCATGGGTGGTGAGACACACGTGCTGGAGGATGGCCAATTTAAATTTTCTGGAAGTCCTATCACATGCTGGCGTCTAGTACCACTTTACGTTTTTCCTGGGCAGGTCATGAGTAGGTTCTGTAATTGCTGCAGCCTGTGGTATGAATTTCTGGCAGTTTATGGACCATCTCCATGTACCGGGGTGTGGAACAAATGCCTGTAGCACAAAGGATGTGCCCGAAATATTCAACTTGTGCTGAGAAGAAGTTACAGTTTTCCTCCTTGCACTTAGAATTTGCTTTCTGGAATACTGAAAACAATGCCTCTAAATTGTTAGCCTGATTCTCAGCATTTTTGCCCACTGTGACGCTGTCGTCAAGGTAGCTGACTGTATGTGGAACTTCACAAATGATATGTTCGAGATATCTTTGGAAAATCGGCAGGGCATCAGACACTTTGGATGACAGGCAGTTGTAGAATTGAACTCCGAATGGTGTACTGATTACTAGCTTCTACTGGAACACAGCATCCAGGGAAAGTTGAAGGTACACGTCTCTCAGGTCAACTTTACCAAAAATACTACCGTCCTCAGAGTGGGAAAGATGTCCTCCACCTTTGGAATTGGGTTTGAGTCTGCCATGGACTGGAAGTTTATTGTATTCTTGAAACCACCACATACGCATAGAGTGCCGTTCAGCTTTTCTACTATGACTATTGGCGCGGTCCACTGAGAGTGGGGTAAGGATTACCTCATTCTGTAATCGTAAGTCAAGTTGCAGCTTATCTCATAAGGTAAATGACACATTTTGTGCTTTAGAGAATTTTGGGGTTCTGAATGGAGGTAGCGCCACATGTGTTTCAAATTCCATAACACCTGATCCTAGTTGGGAAAACACTGAGATGAATTTTGCAAGCAACTTCTCAAGGAATCTGATAAAGCAAAAGGAGTGGGCGGTGGGTGCAGTTGTGTCTCTTCAGTCCCAATGTGATGAAGAGGTGCATTCTTAGTGGGTGTGTCCACTACTTGGATGTGGGATGATGTGAGTGCCAAACTGGACCTCTGGGGTAAACTGTCCTGAAAAATGCGCGATGCCATTGCTGTAAGTCCTCATCCAAAAATCCAGAGATTGAAGAGTTAGGGCCCCCACTTGCCGATAGAATTGCCAGTCAATGATGGTGGCAGAGGAACCTGTGTGTATTTGCAACCTGAGCAGCAGATAAGCAGTGTGGATATCAGGAAGTTACTAATATTGGCGTTTGAGAACACTGATTTGATATATGCTGTGCCTAGGAAAGGTTCACCTCCAGTCACTGCTTAACCATGTTTTAGCTTACTGACATTTTGTACACTGATTGACATACTTCTGGTCGGTGCCCTGAGTTGCCACATGTTGCCCTGCGATTATAAAATTTATGATATGGATGTGATATAAAACAATGGGTACCATATGGCAATTTTTGGGGTCAGCGCTTCCGTGCCCGGTCGTTTTATCCATCTAATGAGGCTCAATATGACGGTTTTCATTCCATATTACTGCACACACATGTATTGTACCTGGATTTCCCTTGTAACTACGCAGTCCATTCTCTGTATGATTGTCCACTGAGCTTTTGTCAATTGAAGAACTTATGTCTTGCTTTCGCTCTGTGCACATAACAATCAAAATATTCAGGCGACTGGATTTGACCCTATCTCATGGAAGAGCATGAGTTTCTGCCTCCAAGTTAAGATGTTGTACGCGATGGTATATATCTAGTCTTGCATAAGCCAACAAAAAAGTGCGTTGTAGGTCGTTACCAGAGATGCTGTAGACCAGTAAAAGCTGCTCCATCTGGGCAATGTAGATGGCCCATGACTCGAACTCGTGGTCGAATTCCTGCAGAGATGGATGTCATGACGAACGCCATTCCCATGGTGATAATTCTGGACAAACAGTTGCGTATCTCTAGCGTTGAGTTGAAACTGCGGATACTCTGCCAATAGTAGGGTAATGGGGTAGGAGTGCACTTTTTTTAGTGTTGGTTGCATACATTCAGGAGGTGTTGCAATGCTAACTGATTTATGACACTCTGGAGGTTATTCATGACCCCTGGGGATAATCCATCCTTCTGATAAACTCTACACCCCCTAGTCCCTTCCCCCTCCTTCCCCACCAACTGGGAAACCCCAACCCACTTCACTCCACCTCGCTAATACAAGCGCACTTTTGATATCTAACTAATTAAATTGATAAATTATGGGATATCTCACAATCCTCCCCACCCCTCATACACTTCATCATCCCCACGAAGAAAAAAACAGATTGCGAAAATTCTTCAGTCTGTGCAGAACTGTAAATGTGGAAGTTGCATGTATTATCCTGTCCAGCAACTACATGTCCTAATGACGCAGTTACAATGCAGCAGTCTGGAGGCATCGTTCTGTTTAAAAATGTTTGCATGTTTGTTCACCCTGACGTGCAATGATCGACTGAGGCAATGCACGCTGCCACCAAAAGAGAAAATCCCGCCCATCGCCCCCTCCCTCGAAACCCATCCCAGAAGAAATGGGAGGGAAAGATCACTGGACTGGTGGACTGGAAGGATACCATGACAGGAAATTCAACTACACTGCAGAGAGTATAATAATGTATTGTTTATCTGTAAAATTCAATTTGCAGGGGATGGATCTCTCTTTTATTTGGTGGTGAAAGCTCATCATTTACTGCTGTTTCGGAACATGCAGGTTGTAAAACACATCGAAAAGAAGTAATTAAATCAGGAAACGTTCAGTCTGTGCTGAGCTGATGAACTGGAAGGTGCAAGTATTATCTTGTCAACAAAATTACGTGTCCTAATTACGTAATTACACTGCTGCATGTTGGAGGTGTTGTCATGTGGGAAGATTGACGTGCACGGATCGACTGACCTAGTATACAGTGCCACCACCAGATGACGTCCCACAACCACCCTTGCCCCCTCAGTCCTCACACCTCCTGGAAGAAACTGACAGGATAAAGGCTGAGTTTGTGCTGGATAGGAATGATCTCACAACATAAAATTCAAATCATTGTCAATAATATATTGATGCATGTTCTTTATTTGATCAGTTTGTGGGGGACATATCTCCCCCACTTGGACAGAGCTAACGTCTGCATCCCGCACCTTCGCTTACCATGACGTAATAACTGTAAACCTCGAGAAATGGAATGAATTGTGGTGTAGTAGGCGCTGTTTGGTGTCTCCCGAATGTGTGTCTGTCATCCGGGAGGTCATTAACCATCCAATGTCCTAACTCGAGATCATGATACTAAGTACCACCGACCAAGGACCGGATGTCGGCCTCGTTTGATCTCGCGGCCCCAAACGAAGCATCAAGTAGCAGCATTCTGTTGATCAGGAAATTCCAGACTCGCTTCCTACCTCTGTCTCTCCCAAGAGGCTATTTCCATTTTCTGTGTGTGTACCAATGTCTCCAAATATGCAGAGGGAAGTTTTCATCTTCCCTCAGAATACTCTGTCCCTATCGGCTCATACTGGTGACAAATGGCGGACTGACGCAATTTCGATTTCAAAAATAAACGGACATTATCCATTTGCTCTACGCTATCAAATTAGCCGTTTAACAATTTACAGGAGTCGAATAGATTGCTTGAAACACACACCACCACGTTACAAGAATAGTCATTTGTAATAAAGACATATTTTCAACGTTTGAGAATCACACACAATCATTTATCAAATCAAGTAACTAAATTATCGCACAGATACATCGTAGGGCTATACATATCTGAGATCCGTGTATGTACTGACGTTTGACAACACAGGCACCCCCCTGAACCACAACGTTTCCACTAAACACATCTGGTAAAAAAAATCCTACCGATCATACACACTCGCAATCGCTAAGAGCGTGCCGTCCGCCGACTGCTAAGAGACACAGCAGTGGCGGCGGCCGGACCTCACATCGTCTTGTGGGCGCTGGTCAAGAGAGACCTGCACATGCATCTATAACAGCTCACCCATCCCCTGGCATCCACACACTGGTGCTACCAAACGCTCAGAGGCCAGAGAGACTGTTATCATGCAGTCTACTGATCAGTTTATATGGGGGGATTAATCGTGCATCACAAACACCTAACATATTGAATCTTCTCACACAACATATACATCTACATCTGTCGCCCCTCACCCAACATACTGGTCACTTCATTAGTCAGTCGCTCTAAAACCCCACCGCTGGGACTTGTAAGCGCGACCACTGGCAAGAGCCGACAGGTTATAGTATTCTTTGTAACTAACCGCCAGTCACAGGCTAAGCTAATTTGCGAATTCCGGTCGAACAAAGACTTCATGCTCACTCGTGCCACTGGCTGCAGGACAAGCAGGCGTGGCTTGAATGTATGGTTTGAACTGCAATTCCATCCCAACATAGACTCTATCCAGTTTAAAGAATCCACTTTACCCAATCCGAGAGAGGGATGTTGTTGACCATACATCTCGAATTTCTCACGTGAAATGTATATTACTCCGATTTATACGAGTTATCTTCGAAGACTGAACAAATCGGGGCATACACTACTTTTTACATCACTGAAGTATCGTTACTTGTTGTGAAAACCCTATAACAGTACGGCATAGGCTATATTTCCCGTAAGTAGATAGAGTCGGAAGTTCCATAGATAGTGTCGGAAGTTCCATGCGGCTCTCCGCGGATGATGCTGTAGTATACAGAGAAGTTGCAGCATTGGAAAATTGCAGCGAAATGCAGGAATATCTGCAGCGGATAGGCACTTGGTGCAGGGAGTGGCAACTGACCCTTAACATAGACAAATGTAATGTATTGCGAATACATAGAAAGAAGGATCCTTTATTGTATGATTATATGATATCGGAACAAACACTGCTAGCAGTTACTTCCGTAAAATAATTAGGAGTATGCCTACGGAACGATTTGAAGTGGAATGATCATATGGCCGGAGTGGCTGTGGTGTTCTAGGCGCTACAGTCTGGAGCCGAACGATCGTAACGGTCGCAGGTTCGAATCCTGCCTCGGGCATGGATGTGTGTGATGTCCTTAGGTTAGTTGGGTTAATTAGTTGTAAGTTCTAGGCGATTGATGACCTTAGAAGTAAAGTCGCATAGTGCTCAGGGCCATTTGAACCATTTTTGAATGATCATATAAAATTAATTGTTGGTAAGGCGGGTGCCAGGTTGAGATTCATTGGGAGAGTCCTTAGAAAACGTAGTCCATCGACAAAGGAGGTGGCTTACAAGACACTCGTTCGGCCTATACTTGAGTATTGCTCATCAGTGTGGGATCCGTACCAGGTCGGTTTGACAGAGAAGATAGAGAAGATCCAAAGAAGAGCGGCGCGTTTCGTCACAGGGTTATTTGGTAACCGTGATAGCGTTACGGAGATGTTTAGCAAACTCAAGTGGCAGACTCTTCAAGAGAGGCACTCTGCATCGCGGTGTAGCTTGCTGTCCAGGTTTCGAGAGGGTGCGTTTCTGGGTGAGGTATCGAATATATTGCTTCCCCCTACTTATACCTCCCGAGATCACGAATGTAAAATTAGAGAGATTCGGGGGCGCATGGAGGCTTTCCGGCAGTCGTCCTTCACGCGAACCATACGCGAGTGGAACAGGAAAGGGAGGTAATGACAGTGGCACGTAAAGTGCCCTCCGCCACACACCGTTGGTTGGCTTGTGGAGTATAAATGTAGATGTAGCTGTAGATGTAGATGAAGAATTCCGTCATGAGGTAAAAAAATCTATTCTAATCAGGTCAGTGTCTATTACATCCCGGCTCAGAAGACTAGAATACTAAACTCAAATTTGGCTCATGACAGATAGCTAAATTCTACCTCTGTCACAAGATACTTCCTCACTTTCAAACTCTCTTATAGTAAACAAATGCTTCGTCCCATACGAAGTCTGTTAAGGTAACAACACATAGATGTCATAAATATCAGTTTTATATTACGTATCACTTCACAAATTCGGTAATGTAGCTGATTTTACTACGAAGGTTATCCCTCCCTGTGTAGGTTAAAGATATCACCACAACGAAAAAGCGCTCCAACTCGCAAATTACGAGTACATCCATGTTACTCTAGCCCTCGCTTCTATCCACCACTCAGCAGAACGTCATTGATATCAAACTGATAGGCTGATCAATTAAATTCATCATGAGAGTTACTTTTCATGGCCAGTAATTTTTTTTCCAGCAGTCGGACTAACCTCTTCATGTACTCGTTTCAAATGGGAATCCCTGGAGGGATGACAATGTTCTGTTTGAGAAACACTACTGAGAACCGAGATTTGAATCTGATCGCTGAAGGGTACTACCGCCGCCAACTTACATTTCGCACCACGAAGATAACATACGATAAATTAGCACTCGTAAGGAGGAATACAGGCAGTCTTTCTCCCTCTTTCTATTTTCGAGTCGAATAGGGAATGAGTAGTTGTGATGCATGGTACAGTCCACCACACACCATATGATGGATTTTGAAGTAAACATATAGATGTAAACGTAAATTAAACCTACCTGTTAAGAAGTTACTCCATCCATTTGCAGGCACACAAAACTCTCCTCAGAAAGTCGTCTCTTATTTATTGAGAAAACTAAAGATGGAACTTCTGCTGCTGATTGTCTCTCGGTAAAAATCTTCATATTACCTCCTAATTTTGTCTTGGCAGTTACTTTGCGAGATGAATGTAAGAAGTTGTAATATGTTTGCCTACAACACTTAGAAGACGCAGCCGGCCGAAGTGGCCGTGCGGTTAAAGGCGCTGCAGTCTGGAACCGCAAGACCGCTACGGTCGCAGGTTCGAATCCTGCCTCGGGCATGGATGTTCGTGATGTTGTTAGGTTAGTTAGGTTTAACTAGTTCTAAGTTCTAGGGGACTAATGACCTCAGCAGTTGAGTCCCATAGTGCTCAGAGCCATTTGAACCATTTTTGAACTTAGAAGTAGCAGTATAGAGCTCACTTCACAATTCCCCTTTCGTCAGAGTATCGCTTACCTGCCGCATTCCCTCAAATCTTCCAAACTTCGATATGTAGCATTGGAATCCACATGATTTCCACCAGTAAAAGATGTCCCCCTCCAAGTCACAGACCCGTGTCATTTCTTTCTAAATCCCATCATGTTCCAGCGGCATTGTCCCATAGTTAGAAGGCTAACTAGTCCTCTACCTGTCACTGACTAGGTAGAGGACTAGCACAACGGGAAAAATAGCACACTAACGTACAGGAGCAAATACACAACCATCCAGAGGATATATGGACTCCGCAAAGAAATTCAGGAGCATAACACCTATAATTCATCGATATCAAATGACAGTCTGTAAATATCGCCCACTACGTGTCCTGATCTTATCATATTCCTATGATAACTATGTTAGAAATACGAGAGTGTAATGGTGTCAGAGACTTTGCTGACGGCAGCGCAGCACCTCTCTCTGTCTCTCTCTGTCTCTGTCTCTGTCTCTCTCTCTCTCTCTCTCTCTCTCTCTCTCTCTATTTATCTATCTATCTCTATCTCTCTCACTTTCCTCATTGTTTTTATAACATCCAGTGGAGGAAAACTACGAAGTATAAAATCTTCGTTAAGGTTACCTAGTAGGGAACCTAATAAGATATTACCGCATCTCTCTGTTCCAACATATCGAAAACAAATATCGTCTGTGTGTTCAATTGAGCATATTAAATATACATGTATTGGTCCACTGGGGCAGGTGGAAAGTGATAGAAGTCGCTTTCACAGACTTGTGTAATGTTTTGTTGCCTGTACTGCAGGAAGACCATATCCAATAGACTGTCAATCACAAGAATGGCTTCCTGTGTTGTTCTTTCATAAGCAGTGTGATACATCGTTTTTCTGCTGTAACACATCCAAGCAGCGTATGACTATAGCTTTGCACCCCACCATACATTTTGTTTTTCTAACATGACTTTGAGGTCTGTATCAAGTGCTGAACTGACATTAACACGTTTCAATCCATCATCTCTCAAAGAAAGATGGACATTGCATGGTGTAAGTTAAGCTGTTTCCACAACAGACGGGGACAGTGTTTCTTATTGATAAAAATGTGGAAGAAATGTTAATATATGGAAACTGGAAGAGTTTTTGCAGCTTTGTTGAGCACTTCCAAACAGCTGTTCGAAGGTGATGACCTCTACATTTAATCTTATCTTCCACAGTGACTCGGTAGTAGATGTCTCGGTGTTATATATACACTCCTGGAAATTGAAATAAGAACACCGTGAATTCATTGTCCCAGGAAGGGGAAACTTTATTGACACATTCCTGGGGTCAGATACATCACATGATCACACTGACAGAACCACAGGCACATAGACACAGGCAACAGAGCATGCACAATGTCGGCACTAGTACAGTGTATATCCACCTTTCGCAGCAATGCAGGCTGCTATTCTCCCATGGAGACGATCGTAGAGATGCTGGATGTAGTCCTGTGGAACGGCTTGCCATGCCATTTCCACCTGGCGCCTCAGTTGGACCAGCGTTCGTGCTGGACGTGCAGACCGCGTGAGACGACGCTTCATCCAGTCCCAAACATGCTCAATGGGGGACAGATCCGGAGATCTTACTGGCCAGGGTAGTTGACTTACACCTTCTAGAGCACGTTGGGTGGCACGGGATACATGCGGACGTGCATTGTCCTGTTGGAACAGCAAGTTCCCTTGCCGGTCTAGGAATGGTAGAACGACGGGTTCGATGACGGTTTGGATGTACCGTGCACTATTCAGTGTCCCCTCGACGATCACCAGTGGTGTACGACCAGTGCAGGAGATCGCTCCCCACACCATGATGCCGGGTGTTGGCCCTGTGTGCCTCGGTCGTATGCAGTCCTGATTGTGGCGCTCACCTGCACGGCGCCAAACACGCATACGACCATCATTGGCACCAAGGCAGAAGCGACTTTCATCGCTGAAGACGACACGTCTCCATTCGTCCCTCCATTCACGCCTGTCGCGACACCACTGGAGGCGGGCTGCACGATGTTGGGGCGTGAGCGGAAGACGGCCTAACGGTGTGCGGGACCGTAGCCCAGCTTCATGGAGACGGTTGCGAATGGTCCTCGCCGATACCCCAGGAGCAACAGTGTCCCTAATTTGCTGGGAAGTGGCGGTGCGGTTCCCTACGGCACTGCGTAGGATCCTACGGTCCTGGCGTGCATCCGTGCGTCGCTGCGGTCCGGTCCCAGGTCGACGGGCACGTGCACCTTCCGCCGACCACTGGCGACAACATCGATGTACTGTGGAGACCTCACGCCCCACGTGTTGAGCAATTCGGCGGTACGTCCACCCGGCCTCCCGCATGCCCACTATACGCCCTCGCTCAAAGTCCGTCAACTGCACATACGGTTCACGCCCACGCTGTCGCGGCATGCTACCAGTGTTAAAGACTGCGATGGAGCTCCGTATGCCACGGCAAACTGGCTGACACTGACGGCGGCGATGCACAAATGCTGCGCAGCTAGCGCCATTCGACGGCCAACACCGCGGTTCCTGGTGTGTCCGCTGTGCCGTGCGTGTGATCATTGCTTGTACAGCCCTCTCGCAGTGTCCGGAGCAAGTATGGTGGGTCTGACACACCGATGTCAATGTGTTCTTTTTTCCATTTCCAGGAGTGTATGAAGAGACACAGAGCATTAATTCTTCATATTGGTGGTGCATACTGCACCAAGGTATGTGATCGATGTTTCAGTGCCCTAGGTGGTATCATCCTGACCCCAAATCTTTTGACACTGCATCTTTCATTTTTATGACCTAAAATGTATAACCACATGTGGAACAAGAAGAGTTGCTCCCTGCAGGGATAATATACACCATCAGTTGTCAATTCCACCGGTGGAGGAACGGAGTTATTTTCATACATCCAGGCGAGCTTGTTAGTACCCTCATCCCTCGACATGTTTTGTCGTATTTTCATCAGTTTTACGTATTTTCCATCAATTTGTCGTAATTTTCCCTGTTTTTCCAAAATTACAACACATACCAATACCTCGAGGTCAAAACCACCACTATCGACGAGTTGTCACATCAACAAAACGTCTCATCGCGTCCATCTCATGATGCTATCAGCCAGTGACATTGCAGCACGGATCTCAATTTCTGTATCATTGCAAAACCACCCCTCCATTACTTTGCGAGGGTTATACACATGTGGACATATTGCGAGCCCTGTTGCACTGCCTACATCACATGACACTTATACTTTTTCTTACCGCAGGAAATAGCCATCAGCAGAGAGGAGATGCAAAAACTACGATTCTACTTTTTTAACTTCGGTGAGATTTTATTACGATTGGCCTCTCCCCCTCTGTGGAAGTGAGTCGCAGTATATTGTCACATTCGTAGGATAATGTCGTAAATTCAAAGCTCTAGCACTCTGCCCACTATTTCGAAAAGCTGAGTGCACTGCACTTGCCAACAGCGCTCGGCAGACCGAATGGTGACCCATCCAAGAGCTAGTCCAGACCGACAGCGCTTAACTTGGGTCATCCGTCGGGTACCGGTGTTACCACTGCGGCAAAGCCGTCTCTCCAACACCAACTGAGCCTTTTTTCTGCCATTTTCTTCTGGGAGGTGTGGGGGGAAGGAGGGAGCGAGTGGTGGAGGGGAGGGTGGGAGGCTCAAATGGCTCTGAGCACTATGGGACTTAACATCTTTGGTCATCAGTCCCCTAGAACTTAGAACTACTTAAACCTAACGAACCTAAGGACATCACACAACACCCAGTCATCACGAGGCAGAGAAAATCCCTGACCCCACATGAGGGTGGGAGGGTGGGACGCCCTCTTTACAAGACCTGCATCTTCCAACGCCTGCAAAATGAATTTTATAAATAAAAATATAACAATGTAGTTGGATTTCCTGTTGTGTGATCCTTCCATTTCAGCAGCTGAACGAATTTTCGCGCCAATTTTTTGGTATAGTGGTCGAACTTCGTGTCTGTGAGTGGGTATCACACACGAAAATTCCTCCTGCAAATTGTTTAAATAGGGAATGTTCCCACAAATTGTTTAAATAAATATCGATATTCTCAGCACAAAAACACATTCCAGCAACACTTGGTTGTGAGTGTGAAATCCATCCCTCAAATTGCTTAAATAAATAAATAAATAAATAAACTGTGTGAAATCACTCCTAATTGCTTAAATATTAAATAAACAGTTTGGAAATGCTTAAATAAATACTGTATTGACCCTTTCAGTCTGTCAGCTTGACACAGACTGATCGAGTTTCCTGTCACTTTTTTTCAGGCAGGGGGAGGGGGGTGGGGGAGGAGGGTGGGAGAGGGGGATGGGATGGGCAAGGTGTCGGGAATTTCCCTGAGGGATTTGGGAACGGACCCACGTGCTGGGTGGGGAAAACGCATGACGGCATCAGGTGGTGAGGGTAATTAATTGGTTAATTTAATTAATTTCCATGATTCATCTGATATCGATTTGATATAAATTGGCCCATTACCGCCATTACCCTTCTGCTTGTGTCTGCCATGGCCTGCAGATCTTGTCGTATATCCTGGAGCGTCAGCAAAACCTGTGTAATCCACTGTTTCAGGCATTTTGGAAAACAAAGACAAATGTGGCACAGAGTGAGAACACATGCAGTTCCCTGAATGTTCCTGTTGGTGCATGCGCGAAACTTCTAATAGTCGTTGCCACCACTGAAGGAACACAAGAACTGTCACAGATTCTTCAAAAGTTTGCTAACAAAATCCAGCAATACACTGTTCGTCTATTCCTACGAATAATAGTATAACATTGAAACAAACACATTCGCCACACTTAATGGATGCGTTTGGTCTTCTTGTGGCGGTTCTGAAGCATAGTTCAACTGCGTGTTTAGTTCTTCCTTCTAGCATGCTTTTAAATTTCCACGAAAGATCTTAATTCTTCCTTGTGGAACGAAGTTATAGTTCTTTTGGAACAGTCTACAGTCAATGTACTACAAGAATTATTTAAGCAAATTTTACTGCATCCACAACCACGAAGACAGATCCATTAGCGGCGTCGCGGCAACTCAGGGCGTTTTCCGTAGCAGTGGCGACTGGTCGGCGGGTGGGATTGTGGCATCGGCGTGGGGCTGTACGTCCAGAGTGGAGTCATAGCTCAGAGTGAACTACTGATCGACGACCGTGAGCCGGCCTAAGTACTCTGTGGCGGCAGCATATCTAGGAATCCATTTTCAATCACGTGTAATGCGCAAGCACGTAGGTTCCCAAGACCCCTGGCAGCACTGCTAGGGGCGCCTAATGGAAAACTAGGGAATCTGTTTTTCTGCGAAAAGTGGTTGCCCGGCTTGCGCAAAACGCCCGACGTTGGGACATCTGATGTGTTGTTGATCTTACAGTCTTTGTTCTGATTCTGTAGTGCGAACCCTTCTATGATCGTAAAAGACGTAGACAGATTTAATTTGTATGAGCTTATTCGGCAAAATTTTTCAAAAAAATAGCTCTGAGCACTATGCGACTTAACTTCTGAGGTCATCAGTCGCCTAGAACTTAGAACTAATTAAACCTAACTAACCTAAGGACATCACACGCATCCATGCCCAAGGCAGGATTCGAACCTGTGACCGTAGCAGCAGCGCGGATCCAGACTGAT
The DNA here is from genome assembly GCF_021461395.2 of Schistocerca americana. NCBI lineage: Eukaryota > Metazoa > Arthropoda > Insecta > Orthoptera > Acrididae > Schistocerca > Schistocerca americana. The sequence continues at coordinate 838,757,134 of NC_060130.1, read as the reverse complement.
GCGCCTAGAACCGCTCGGCTACAACGGCCGGCAAGTAGGAGCAATCCGATGAATTACAGACCCATATCTGTGATGCTAATTTGCAGTAGCGTTTTGGAACGTATACTGTGTTCGAATAATATGAACTACCTCGAGGAACACTATCTGTAGACACACATTCAGCGCGGATGGAGAAATTATTGATCTTGTGTAACACAACAGGCTCTTTGCTCACAGGAAGTAATAAATGCTATCGGTAGGGAATCTCAAATTGATTTCACGTTTCTAGATTGCCAAATGGCTTGCCTATGGACTATCGTCTCAGCTGTGCGACTGGATTCGTGATTTCCTGTCGGAAAGGTTACAGTTCGTAGTAAGTGACAAAATGTCACCGAGTAAAACAGAGGTGATACTTGCAAGTGCTATACGCCCTCTGTTGTTCCCAATCTACATAAACGACTTAGAGGACAATCTGTGCAGGCCTTGTAGATTCTTCGCATATGATCTTGTGATTTACCATCTAGCAGAGTCATCATAAGATTAAAAACCACTGCAAAATGAATTAGACAGGTCATCTATATGGTGCGAAAAGTGACGATTCACACAATATAATGAAAACTGTGAGGTCAAGCGCATGAATACCAAAATTATTCTATTACGTTTCGGCTACACGATGATTCACTCAAATCTAAAGTCTGCAATTCAACTAAATATCCATGAATTACAATTACAAACAAATTAAATTGGAACGATCACATAGATAATGTTGCGGGAAGGCAAACAAAAGTCTGCGTTTTATTGGCAGAACACTGAGAAAATACAATAAGTCTACTAAAGAGACTGCCTAAACTACGGGTGTCCTTCCTCTGCTACAGTGTTGTGCAATATGGGATCCTTACTGGATAGGATTGATGGAGGACAACGAAATAGTTCAAAGAAGGGCAGCTCGTTTTGTAGTATCGAGAACTAGTTGACAGAGCGAGATCATTTCACAAAATTTCTATCTCCATCTTTCTTCTCCGCATGTGAAAATGTTTTGTTGATACCCACCTACACAGGAAGAAATGTTTATTATAATGAAATAAGAGAAGTCAGACCTCGCACGGAAACATATAGCACCAGCAAACCGAGCCAGATGGTGCAGTGGTTATCACACTGCACTCGCATTCAAGAGGACGACGGTTCAAACTCGCTTCCAGCCATCCTGATTTAGGTTTCGCGTAATCTCCGCAAATCGTTTCAGACAAATGATAGGGCACCGCCGCCTTTCTTCCCCATCCCTCCCTAATCCGCTGGGACCGATGACCTTACTGCTTTTGCCCCTCCCCCGAATCTACAAACCAACCAACACTAGCAGTGCCAATGTATTTTCCATAACACAGCCTACCGTAAAAAATTCGTTAACTTTTGTTGATGTGTATTAAAAAGATACACCTTAAAGAGATACTAGTGTGCAAGCAGGGTCCAGCACCCGAAAATATCTTTTAGCACACTCTCAGCAATATCAATCCTTAAGCAACGTGTGCTACCGACGGGTCAATTTTTGTTGACATTTACTCACAACATACTTTTTAAACAGACATTGATGCGTAAGTAAGGTACTGAACCCGAAAATGTTGACTATGACATTCACTGGAGAAAGTGACGTCTACTATTAAAACTTACAGTTTTGGGTTAAGTTTAAGTGAAAAAATTTAAATCTGTATGGAATCTGGTAGAAGAATTCATTAAAAACAATAAGCACTTTTTCCAAATTTTAAAGTATAAAATAACTGACTAGATTGCAATATTTTCAAAAGTGGGCTCAAGTACCTCCCATCCCACGCCCTTGCTATTTCGAGGGTTCAGGATTCGTTTTTTCCGTCCTCTGTTAGAGGTTGGAATGGAAGAGGAATTGTGCGAAAGAGATTTGATGATACCTTTGCCATTCACTTAAGTGTGAATTCCAGAGTAGACATTTAGATGTACATTGAAATGGGTTGATATCAGTGAACATTTTTAGAAAATTAGTGTATCTGCGACAAAAGCACGTCTCTGTTACTTTCTGGTGACACCAATGAATGGTATAGAAACATTGGTAAAGATCAACTATTAAAATAGGTTGAATATTTCCATATTCGCAATTCTGGTTGGGCGTCGAAAGAATTTGTGAAACTTTGAATGTAAATAAATTAATTTATGTGGAACTACATAGAAAATTACCAAAAGTGATTGCAAAGAAAAGTGTCAAGATAAACGTTAATTCAAAGAACTATAATTATTGTTCCAAGTGCTCAATTATACAGTCTTCCTCCCCAGCAAATGACATATCTCGTTTAGTCAGATGCACTGATCTTTACAAGTATTTACTTTCCTACGGAATTGATGCATGTTACCATATTTGAGAAAAACGTCGAAAATATGTTAACTAATTAAATGGTATTCAGTATTCTGAACACACGTGGATTGTCATAAGACAGGAAACACGAAGGAGAAAAGTTTAAAGTGATTCCATTGTTGAAAGTGCTTCCAAGTGAAATACATGTGGTTGTATTAATGCTGCTGGTCGAAAACACAAAAATTTATCATTGATGTTACACAAAAAACTTTCAAGGCAACCACATGGTAGTATTATTGCTTATCATGTTGTCAACCTATTTTCATTCTAATGAGATGATGGCTACATATTTAGTTGATTGTTCACAAATGAAAGCAGGCAACAGCTTCGTGACCAAAGCAGAGGTTCGGTACATAAAATTCGACAAGTATAGCAAATAATCAAACTCACGATTTTATAATTATGAACCTCTGTGAAGAAGTGGAAGAAACCGAACATAATAAAACAACGAAAATAAATCCAGATCATGTTTCTGTGATCGTCATAAATATGGAAAAATATGAAACATTTACTGTATGGCATCATTTTATCATGAAATTTCGGTCAATAGATTGCTTTAGTTATGTGGTATGCTCTATAGGAAAAATGTGTATCCTATTTAAAGTATTTAAAACATTATGAGTTGAGATTAACAAGAAAGTATACCCTGGAAGGGGACAGTTTCGTTTGATCAATAAGAGTGGCGTGTTCCCACATCAGCATGTAACCGGTGAATCATGTTTGTCGGATGAGCAATTCCTGAAACTTGAAGTTTTCAAAAGCTTGTAGACCGGTGAAACAGCAACCAAAGAACAGGAATACCAAAAAGCATGCCAAGTGTGGCGTTAACGTAAATACAAAACATTAGGTGATTACTGCGACTTACATTTGAAAACCGATGTCTGGCTATTGGCTAATGTATCTGAAAATTTCCGCACACACCGTAAGAACTGAATACAACCAATTATATGTTCTCATCTGGGTTATCGTGGGCTGCTTTTCTGACACGTACTAATGTAAAAGTGCAACTTATTGTGGTCCGGAACAATTGAAATTTGTTGAGCATGACGTCAGAAGTGGTGCTCTACACAGTTCGCATAGATACGCTATTGCAAACAGTAGGTTCACGGCTGACTGTAATGAAATCCTGCGTTGTATTTTATGATATTATACGTCTCAAATTTAACAGTTTCTACAGCTGGGCGATGATGCAGTACATACCACACTGTGACTCTACCTTGGTGTCAGAGGACATTTCTTATGTCATGAGAATACCAGATAATTCAGACATTGGTTGCATTTTAGAAAGTGCACTTCAGATCTTGAGTATCCGGAAAATATACATGAAAATTGCGGCGTCTGCACATAGTAGAATATCCATCACATCGTGTGTGCCAACAGTCCTGTTTTGCTTTTGTTACGTTCACCGTATAACTACTCGTTAGTGATTCGTAGTAATTTCAATGAGCGGTTAATTCCACAACGTTGTATCCAGTCGGTCCATATACCCTTTCACAAGCGTCCAGTGTCAGTTATAACGTCGGTGTCTCGTTGGGTAACAACCACTTACATTGCGGGATGTAAGGGTTCAACCGTAGGGCACAACAGCCTCTGTATTTCCCTAGGAATCTGGAAAACTGAAGGACCTATATTCAAAAGATCAGTAGCACAAACTAATCTTTTACCATTGGTGAGGAATACTCTTTTAGTATCTCACGTGAATTTTACGTGAACTAGCTTCAGTGTTGTTCTATTACTTTATGCAGTGTCTGTTTTTAATGATGTAGTATACAAAGTCTTTCAGACATGCATGCATGTCTAAATGACTGACACTGCTACGATCAGTAGGTTAATGAAATGCAAGAAATGTATTCGGAATTGCGAGTATGATTAGACTGATGCTGCACAACTTATTAGTGACAAACAAAGATTTGTGGCGAACCGGAACTGGAACCCAGATTTCCCGTTTTACGTGAGCGGTCTACTTAACTGTTACGGCTATCCAAGCATGCCCCAGAGGCAAACCATATCCATATGTCACTGAGCGCCTACGTTCCACACACGCACATTTGCTCTGTTTCCCGCATAGGGAGATACTTATTAATGTCGCGGCGTGACTACGCATGTAACACTATTTGCAATGTCTGTGTTTAACGATGTACAATGCAATGTCCTGGAGGCATGAAAAAAAAGGAGAAGAAGATTTGGTTTCCAAATATTGCAAAGAACACGAGTCTGCCTTCTTTAGGTGAAGATTTAGTACTTCGTTTACTTTGCTTTTCTTTTTCCAAAGATGAGGATCAATTTGTATTTAAGATGAATGCAGATCTATCGTTTTTGTCTACTGTTAAGCCTGTGTTTCGATGGTTAAACAAAGAGGAGATTCCAACATCATCAGCATAGCATAGAAGCTCAACGTAGAAGGCATTGAACAATAGTAATAATAATAAACCGGTTAAGACGGCCGCTCGCGTGAAGTAGGAAATATGTGTTGGAGCCCTGATCCGGCACAAATTTTCTTTTGCCTCTAATAAATTGTGCAGCAGCAGTCTAATCGTATTCGCAGCCCCCAATGCATTTCATAAATGTTGTCCGTTGCTAAGTTATCCGTAGATTATACACCAATTGTCAAAATCCGTAAAGACCGCAATTGTCATAAATACGTTGGTTAATACGTAAATTTAGGGTATTTTCAAACACATTTCATGTGAACGGGGACAGTATTTGCAACTGCTGATCTTCACTATGTCGTTTAAAGAATGTGTGTAAAAATATCGTTATCTGGCATATAGAATGATATTGCATATAAATCGTCAATACAGGTAGTTATTATTTTCAAAGATACGGCGTATTTCTTTATAGTTTCCTTCAATCTCATTATCATTAAAGCTTCTGTTTCTGGTAATATGTTCCCGTAAAACAATTCGACACTTTCATTAAAATAAATCTTTTAAGCGACTCCAAACGTAATTTTCTATTTTTAACAACAATCTCGCATTTAGTTTATTACATACCAGTAGTCTGCCACTACATATGAACACTGATATACATAATTGCCGTATTCATGTAATGATACAAACATGAATTGACTTTAATAAACAATACGTAACTTTTCTCGTTAAATAAAAGACACATCAATTAGTGTTTGAATAAGGGTCGCAGGAGACAGTCAGAATTCCGACGGCTTCCTCCCCTGGCGGATGGCTGTTGGTTGTAGAACAATGACGACCAGTTTCACAGCTTGCAGCACATGGACCGGCGGATCAATTGCTTTTGGGTCTGCCTCCTTGCGACCATGATAAAGATAATACACAAACAAACAAACACAGTGTCTTAATGTTAACGTCACTTACCATGTATAGTAGTGCGCATGAGTCGGAGAGTGCGCTGATCACCCGAATATATATCAGCACAGCCGGCCGCGGTGGTCTAGCGGTTCTAGGCGCTCAGTCCGGAACCGCGCGACTGCTACGGTCGCAGGTTCGAATCCTGCCTCGGGCATGGATGTGTGTGATGTCCTTAGGTTAGTTAGGTTTAAGTAGTTCTAAGTTATAGGGGACTGATGACCACTGATGTTAAGTCCCATAGTGCTCAGAGCCATTTGAACCATATATCAGCACAACATCAATCTGGTCTGCCACTATTACCAGAGAACAAAGTATCACCACTAAACATCAACAAGCCAAGCGTCCCAAAGAAGCAGATTTCCACTTAATTCGATAAAAAATGTAGGTTTCACTACAGAAATTTCAAGGAGTGTCTGAACAATAAACTTAGTGTAAGTGAAATTCACTGAATATTAGCATTCACCCTGGATAAATCCCAGTATCTGGCAAATTAGGTGTTTTAACCGAATGAGTCGTATCTGGGTGAAACATACGTACTGGGCTTGTTGTATGTCACTGATTACGATGGTGCTAGTTTCTTGCTGAGCAAATGTCTTTTCATAAAGATATATGATTTGCGAACTGCAGTGAAGCGCCAAAGAAACTGGCATGGGCATGCGATTTCAAATACAGAGATTTATAAATAGGCACAATACGGCGCTGCAGTGGGCAATGCATATAGAGAACAAGGAGCGTCTGGCGCAGTTGTAAGATCGGTTAATGCTGTTACAGTGGCCTGTTATCAAGATTTAAGTGAGTTAGAACGTGGTGTTACAGGCGGCGCTCGAACGATGGGACACAGCATCTCCGAGGTAGCGATAAAGTGGGGAGTTCCCCATACAACCATTTCATGAGTGTACCGTGAATATCAGGAATCCGGTAAAACATCAAATCTCCGACATCGCTGCGGCCGAAAAAATATTCTGCAAGAACAGGACCAACGATGACTGAAGAGAATCGTTCAACGTGACAGAAGTGCAACACTTCGGAAAATTGTAGAAGATTTCAATCCTGGTCCATCAACAAGTATCAACGTGCAAACCATTCAACGAAACATCATCGATATGAGCTTTCGGAGCTGAAGGCCCACTGGTGCACCCTTGATGACTGCACGACACAAAGCTGTACGCCTCGCCTGGGCCCATCAACACCGACATTGGACTGTTGATGACAGGAAACATGCTGTCTGGTCGAACGAGTCTCGTTTCAAATTATATCGAGCAAATGGACGTGTATAGGTATGGAGACAACCTGATGAATCCATGGACGCTGCATGTCAGCAGGGGACTGTTCAAGCTGGTGGACGTTCTGTAATGGTGTGTGGCGTGTACAGTTGGTGTGATATGGGACCCCTGATACGTCTAGATACGACTCTGACAAGTGACAGGTAAGTAAGCGTCCTGTCTGATCACCTGCTACATTCATATCCATTGTGTATTCCGACGGAACTGGGCAACACCAGCAGGACAATGCGACACCTCACACGCCTAGAACTGCTACAGGGTGGCTCCAGGAACGCTCTTCTGAGCTTAAACACTTCCGCTAGCCACCAAACTCTCCAGACATGGACATTATCGTGCATATCTCGGATGCCTTACTATGTGGTGTTCAGAAGAGATCTCCACCCCCTCGTACTCTTACGGACATAAACGGCCCTGCAGGATTTATGGTGTCAGTTCCCTCCAGCACTACTTCAGACATTAGTCGAGTCCATGCCATGACCCGTTGCGGCACTTCTGAGTGCTCGCGGGGCCCGTACACGATATTAGGCAGGTGTGCCAGTTTTTTTGGCTCTTCAGTGTATATATCCTTACTGTGTGAAACTACACCACTGCACTGAATGTGCTGCATGGTAGTTTGAGATGGGGCCTTAACAGTACGTTTATCCAATGCGTTGGAGCATTGCAGAGTGGAGTAATGTCATGTTTCCTGAAGATATCATGATTTGTTTGCGACCGGATACTAGACGTGATAGGGTTTGGAGAACCGCTAGAGCGCACCAGGAACGCCGATACGTTCAGGAAGTCCGTCCGTTTGCAGGTGGAAGTGTAATGTTCTGGGCGGCAATAATGATGGGACGGCGGACGCCTGTAATTCCCATCTACGGCAATTTGACTGGTCGCCGATACCTCCAAGATGTCCTACAAACGATTGTAAGGCCCTGCAGACGTGAAGTCGGTGACAATGGAAGGCTGCACCGTTCTCTAGCAGTGTCTCGGTATCTTCAAAGATACAACATCAACAGAATCTATTGGCCAGTACAGTCCCCAGACATGAATGCAGATGAACGTGCATAGGACCTCTTGAAGGTGGCCATTGCACAGCGTCCGAATCCACCTGACAACCTTCAGCACCTCACTGAAGCTCTCATTGAGGAGTGGGACCTCATGCCACAAGATAAACTTGATGGTCTCATTCAGAGTATGCCTCGCAAAGTGGAGGAACTCATCCGCGTGTAGGGAGGACATCCTCACTACGAAAGACTGAAAACATCATGAGATAAGGATTTTCACTTCATTTGTTTTCGATATGTACACTTAGCAGGGAGCCTGCTTTGTTGTATAACAATTTCTTGTAACTAACCAAAATCGTTCTTGTTTTCAGAAGCAATTACATTTATTTTGTTGATAAGGTATTGTACAAATCTCAGAGAGTGTACTGTAAGAAGTCACTGTAGTAAACTCTATGATACTCCAAACTTTTTTTGAGGTGTATATGTTAAATGTATATATGTGAAATATATCTGACATGTGCGTTCGTGAGCAAAACGGAGGGTAAAAAATTCATCATAAATCCCTGGAACGATTTCAGCCAAGTTTGATACACCCATCAGTTACAATGTGGAAAGAAATACTATAGGTGCTAGAGTGCTACAGCCACCAGTCACCTGTTGTGGTGAGGGAGATAACGTGGAGGGCGAAACGGGTGGAGGTGATGGGCAGACAGCGAGGGAAAAGGAGGAGATTGGAACAGATATAAGGAGGAGGAAACGGAAAGAGGAAATCGGGAGAATAAAATGGACAGCAGAGAGAAAGGTGGAGAGGAGTCAGACAGAGAAAGGAAAGAGGAGGAGATGGCCAGAAGCAGCGGGAGGAAGAGAATGCGCAAGGAGAAAATTAACAGACAGAGAGGGAGGAGGAAATGGACAGAGAAACCGGAAGAGGAGGTGATTGATGGGGAGAGGGGAGAGGAGGCGATGGACAGATAAAGGACGGAGGAAGAGATGGGCAGAGAGAGGAGGGAAGAGTAGGTGAGTAAAGAGAGGAAGAGGAGGAGATGGATAGAGAGAGGGGTGGGAGGGGAGGTACAGAGAGTGAGAGAGGAAAAAGGTGAGCAGAGAGAGGCGGTAGAGGAGACGGATGGAGAGGGAGTGAAGGGTGAGGTGGATGGAGAGAGAGGGAGAAGGACAGGAGCTGGATTAATAGAAATTTGGAATAAATACATAACCGGACAGTGCTGGGTACTTAGTTAGTTAGAAATAAGTTTGTTTTGGCATCGAAAAATTAATTAGATGGCAGAGTATAAATATTTTTCATTCAATTCTTTATTACCAGATGTCTCCTTCAGTTTTCAAGGACGTGATCATTTCTGCCTTGCAGACATGTGGATACGACACAGAGGAAACTGTAACAAACTTCAATGATACGAGTAGAAAATAGTACTTGTAGTTTCAAACACTGTGAAGTCTGTGCTGTTATTAATTGCTTGTACCGTCCTCAAAAGCTCTACCTAGAACTTTGTAGTAAAGCTTCATTATCACACATGAACGCTATCATATTATACAGCAAAATACACTAGTACAGAAGTACCATTTTAGAACAGAAAAGTACATGTCCGTATTTGATTGTGAACGAATATAATCTTTGCACCTATAATTTTGCACATGTTTATGTTCAAAAGTTCTTATGTATGTATGTATGTATGCATATTAAAGGATGAAAATAAATGTGTCCGTTAGTTTTTAAACGGTCTTTTCTCTTCTGTATTGTACAGTATATTGTGGCGTTTATTTCCGTCAGGAAATAACACTGACTTTTGCCAGAAGAACAAACATATGGCTCGTGAATGCATGGTCTTATTTCTCGAAGTCTAGGCATTTCCATAACAGGAGATCCTCACCACTGTATTCACCGACATGGAGTGAGAGTAACGTATAAGTTTCACCCAAATGAGACTCATACAGTTGAAACACCTACCTTGTGAGAAAAGCATGCACGCAAAAAAAATTCTTTTCAAACAAGTGAATCGTAGTGTTTCTATCAAAATTATACAGAATTGGTGAAAAATGAGTGAAGTGTAGATAGCAACACTTTGAGAAGATAGATGCTTAGCTCCCACTCTGGTTGCAAGACCGAATTTCAAACTCAGTATTTCATATGGTTGCCACTGACTTAAGTAATCTTAACACTGTCTTTAATAAACCCCCAGCTGTAGGAATGGCTAATTTACATATTTCTAAGACACTTCTTGTTGATTTCCCTTATTATTATTATTAGTATGACATTTTTGCCTCAAGGACAGTGATTATTCATTTTTTCTTGTCTCCTTCTTCTTTTTCTCTTCCCAAAACCTTTTCACTCTTTGACTGTGCTTCTGTTTCCATTGGTCTGTTCATATTTTGCCTATTTTCTTCCTTTTTTTCTTCAAATTTCGTGTACACAATTTTGCTTCTGAATTTGTCTCTCATTAATCATTTTAATACTGATCCATGCTTGTTTTAGGTCTCCTTCGATTTATTAGAACCAATTGGATTTTTTTGATTGAACTGTTTGCCAATTCGAAAGTCCTCTTCGTGAGTCTGTTATTGTCCATTGTACGTATGTGTGCATAGAATGTCTTGTGATCGTGTCTGTGAGCCTGGCCGTGTGTTCATATAACTCTTTGGTTGCTCTCTTCACCTATATGCCATCTCTCTGCTCCAAAAAATTTTCTGTGGACTGTACGTTCTATTTATTCTCTCTCTGTGATGCCTGATGCTTCGATGGTGGTCGTTTCTGATGTGTAGAGTGCTTCAGGTAGTACAACAGTGATGTAGTGCCTGAGTTTAGCCCCTCTTGAAATATTTCTTTTATTGTAGTGCGTCCATGTCAGTTTGTATGCACTCCGAAGTTTTTCTGTTATCTGTATGTCGGATGCCTTGTTTGATCCACCTATTTGTATATGTTCACCAAGATCTTTGAATTTTTCCACTCTGTTAACCTTTCCGTGTTTTGTGTACATGGCTTGGCTATTTTTGTTCTTTCTTTCCGTGTATTGCGTCTTCTCATACGAGACCTGTAGGTCTGTTTTCGCTAAGACTTGGTGAAGGTATTCCAGTGCTTCTTGTGCTTCTTATCTATTGTTGCAGAGTATTGCCATCTCATCTCCAAATTCCAGACGTTTTATGATCGTTTCGTTTGCACACGTTCTTCCTAACTGAATTCATTTTACTTTTTCTTCCCATTGTTTGATAATTTTGTCCAAGACAATGTTGAATTAATGTGGTGCGAGACCACCCCCTTCTCTGACCTCTGTATGTATCTCGAATGTGTTTGAGATTTCTCCCATAAATTTTGTTTTAAAGCTTCCGAATATGACTGAAATGTTATTCGTCTGTCTGATCTTCAGGAGCGTCCGCAGGTTCCAAATGTGTTCCTTACTTTTCTGAAGCCTGCTTGGTACTCATCTACGTTTGTATCAGCTTGTGGATCCAGTCTGCTGAGTAATGCCTTGGAGAGAATTTTGTAGGTGACCGGTAATAATGAGATACCTATGTAGTCATTAGGGTCTGCTTGTTGCCATTTTTGTGGAGTGGGTGAATCAACACACATTTCCATTCCTGTGGAATTTCCTCTGTATTCCATATTTCTGTAAGAAATGTGTGATGGTTTTGTCATATAGTTTTCCGATCTCTGAGATAATGCCGTCGACTCCTGGGGCTCTGTTGTCGTTTAGCTGTTTTATAATCTCTTCCGCCTGTTATTGAAGGCGGCTTTGAATCTGGGTGTGGTACTGTTTTCGTGACTAGTAATTTTTATTTAGACTTGTCGCAAGTAAGGAGTTTATGATAATAATTTTTAAGAATTTTGGGGTTTTCTTTAGTATTGGTTTCCATAGATCGGTCTGTTCTTTTAAGCAAATATTCGGGGGCTGATAGCCCTTTATATTTTCCCGAAAATTTTTCAGATTTTCCTTGTGTTATTTCTCTTGATGTCTTCCTCTATTTCATTCAGTCCATTTTTGTCGTACTACGTTTTCACTGTTCTAATATCTTTCGATGATTCTGGACCCTGTGGAAATCTTGCCATGTCTCTTTTGGACTATTGCTGCTAAACTTCTTCCAGGCCAGAATCCTATGTTCAATGGTCTGATCGCAAGCTGCGTTCTACCATCTATGTTTCCGTTTCCTAGGAGTTTAACCCCAACGTTTTGCATTCTGAATTGTCTTCGTGAGGTCTGCCCAATTTTCTGTTGAATTTTGATTAATTTCTTCAGTAATTTTGTCTTTGTTTATCTTCAGGTATTGTGGATCCGGTCTTATACTTTTTTTCTGTGTTGTCTTTCCGTTTCTTGGGACTGGCCTAATTTTTATTGTAGCAAGTGATGATCGGACCCGAAGAATCCTTTGCGTGTTTTCACATTCAGAATTTCGCTTTTATTTTTGCTTGTGATGGCTACGTAATCCATATGAAATTCTCAGCATACGCTTTTGTGCGTTTTCCATGTTGTGAGTTTTCATTTTGGCGCTTGAAACTGCGTTCATATAATTTTTAAGCTAAAATTTTGACAGTAAAGTATGAGATATTCCCTATTCTTATTGGTGCGTTTGTGAGCTGTGTATGGGCTTTTGATTTGCTTATTCTTCTTCTCCATGTCTTTTTGTGCATTGTAGTCTCATAATAAGGCTGTAACATGACTTTATAGTATTTTTTTTGTTATTTCTTCTTTGTTCTCCCAAAAGTTTTCTATTTCTTTTGGTTTCTTTCTGTTGAGATCGTTTGTCCGACCAAGTGCATTGATGACTATATGTACTTTGTATCCGACTTGAAGGTTGTTGCAGAAATTATTTCTGATACTGAACTGGAATATAGAATGCTGTCTATGATTGATTTCTGAACGTCAAATCCTGTGCCAAACATTGTCGGTGTTCTTCTTCTGACAGCTGATTTTTCTTTGTATATCCTGTAATTTTCGTTGTAGAACAGGTTTTTGTCTGTGAAACGTGTCTCTTGTGTTGCGAGGATTTAGATGTGAAATTTTTCCGGAACATCCGTAAGCTGCTTGAGTTTGTCTATCTTGACCAGCCTATTTGTGTTGAGCGTGTCAATACAGTGTTTGCGAAAAGGATTCGAGAAGCTCCGGTTCTTCTCCTTCTCATGATGTTCCTGGTTCCCTAGAATCCAATGATCAGGAAAGCCCAGTATATTTGATGGTGCCTGGGGTAGTGGATATTTTTCCTGTTGTTCCATTACGATTTTTTTCAAATGGAAGGTGACTGTAGTGATTTCTTTTCTAGATCACAAATGTTGAAGACTTGGTTGCTGAAATCAAGACATATTTGTAGCATCCGCACCAACTTGGTGAACAGACGCTGACCACTAGCCGCTGGATGCCAGAGCAGACACCGATGGGCTTGAGCCTAAGTTATTACTTAGTCCACCCTGGGTATTTCATTTCATCAGTACCATCCATATTTGGTAAGCTTTCCCCTACCCGCCACTAGCAGAGGCCGCCGATGGGGGATATAACAACCCCACAGATTTCCTTTATGGGTATATGCTGAAGAAATTTGAGGCAACATATGTTAAAATATATAACATAGACAAGGATAGCTTAATACATCACGTAACTACTTCAATGAAGTATTTGCGGTGTTTCACTTAATGTTCTCGCAGCGAATAGGGCCGTGTATAGCTGGTGCCTGACGGCCCAGCACACACGCCACACAGTAATGCCCTGCGGGTGGCAGTCCCGCCAGGCGGCAGCAGCTGGCCCAGCTCAACTTCACTGCCACAGCCGCTGCAGTAACGAGGACACTACGATCACCGGACTCAGACAGCACTATCTCGCATCCACGAAGCCACGTGACGTCGGCCAGTTTCTGGTATCCATACGCCGGGCAGCCTTTGTAGGACCGCTGCCTGTGCTCTCTGGAGTCTGACGCCGAGTCTGAAACCGATCGCGAATCCGAGTGACCTCGACGAGTCTCCGATACTGCGCATCAGGGCTACACCAGTGCCGCCACCGGTTGTGACTGCGACATATTCTGACCTTGTAGAGTGATCTACAGTGACAAGCAGTGTGCTTCTTCTCGCACCTTCGTGCAACTGTATTCAAAGAGTGACAATTCTTTTCTTAAATCATGACGATCTCTTGTGTTCCTTTGATGGAGAATCTGCTTTCTGTTGTTCTTGTTTTCTTGTTTGCTTTCTTGTAAAAATAATCTTCCATTGTTAAATGCTACCTGAGCACCTTCTTGACCATCTTCTTGTTTTTTGCAAGCACCTTCCCACTACGGGATACTTTAAGAATAATATTCCATCAAGTTTACGGGGTGCATCCTGGATAGAGATAATACTATCCTGGATGCAAATGTTAAAGGTGATGGGGTATTTACGATTTTATTAAATGTGGTGTGTAAATAACAACGATATGAGTTTAATGAAAGATTAATTATCACGAAAGATTATTAAGTAATTCAAATGGTTTATAGTGCAAATGTTCGCACTCAAAACTGAAAAAAGTGAATAATGAATGCATCGATCGATATTAAACGGTCAGAAACTATGCAATTAAGGATTTCAATATATCATTCGGTCCTAGTCACATACAGCTTCCACTATACAGCATTGTAAGTCAGCGTTATTGCCAAAAGATGATAAACTCTTCGAATTCGATGAGAAAGTGAACACTGTTATGTGGGGACAGTTTAATATTGTTTAGCAGTAACTTACCTGTTGTGGATGTAATGTGCTGAATTTGCAGCCTACATGTGGTGATAATATAATGTCCTGAATTTCTAATCTAAATGTTGCCGATGTAGGGTAGATGTAATGGTAATTCTAAATTAAATGTTATAGACTTATTATTAATTATGATAATTAAAATGCTACTGTAAGACACTGGCTATAGATGTAGGAAAGATGCAGTTTATATTAAAATGTAGCCAGAAACTTCCATAATGTATTATGAGCTACATATCTTGTTAACTATGCGTATCAAGCCTGTTTGAACCAGCCAGGCCGACAGTTACTACACAGTTGTCATCATCAGCCTGAAAGTCATGCCCCCGAAACTATTTCTACTGTGGGAAGCTGTCTCATTAGGTGTTTCACTTTTATCGCACTAAAATATTTAACAGCGAATGAGAGTGTAACACAATCGGCTTAGAAGCTCTCTGACCCCTATTTAGAAGAAAGTTGTGTGGTCTGACTGGCTTAAGAAGGAGTTGGGAAATATGATTTAACCATAAAATATTGGGGTGTCATTGGGGGAGCAAAATACGTATGTCAACTTAGAAACTATATGGTTGGCCTAGTTTCAAAGAAACGGGTGTGGCTTGAGAAGGTAGAGGGGAGGAGGGGAGGAGGTTGAAAGACTGAGGGGGGGACAGGATAAGGGGATTGGAGGAGATCTGGTTTGGGAGGTGGGAGAGACATCATGATGTCATTTTTTTGCCTCTCTGTCTGCATGTAGACAACAAGGGTCAAAGATCAGTATCCATTCACAGTCTCCATTGCGCTCCTCATAACAACAACAAACTACCACTCTTCACAATCGTACAAGAACTTCGTTCACACGATGTATTTACACATCTGCCATGTAGTCCAGATGTCAGTGGGAAGAAGAGGAAAGCGATTGGCATTAGTACGTCGCCAATAGAGCAATGGCCGTTGTGCCAGTTGGACACCATGCTCAGTAATAACCAACAATGTGGTTAAGATCGAAGTAAAACTGAGATGGCAATTCAGTGTCAACGGATGACGTACACTTTCTTAATATCACCGACTACTTATTTTGTAAAATGCAGCTTAGTAGTCACGTATACGTACACTGACAGTAGGTTACAGTTTTCAGTTTAATATGTGTGGTGTCACCGCCAGACACCACACTTGCTAGGTGGTAGCTTTAAATCGGCCGCGGTCCATTAGTACATGTCGGACCCGCGTGTCGCCACTGTGTGATCGCAGACCGAGCGCCACCACAAGGCAGGTCTCGAGATATGGACTAGCACTCGCCCCAGTTGTACGGACGACGTAGCTAGCGATGCACACTGACGAAGCCTCGCTCATTTGCAGAGCAGATAGTTAGAATAGCCTTCAGCTAAGTCAATGGCTACGACCTAGCAAGGCGCCATTAGTAACATTGCATGTATCAAATGAGTCTCACTTGTATCGCCACAATCTCCAGATGTACCAAAAGGATGGATTAAAGTTAAGTATTCCAGAAGCTACGTACTTTTCTTTATAGCATTCATTATGTATCCTGTTTCAGACCTCACGCCATCCTGCTTTAGGTTAGCGCGTGCCTTTCGGCTTCCTCTCATTGTGTCTAGGCTGTCTTGTCTAGACACAACGTTTTTGGCGACGAGGCTTAAAAGAGGATTTCGCGTTCGTATTGCTCTAATTTACTTGTGTCATGGCTTCGCCAGATGTACTGTCCGAATTTTATCGCTTGCAGAATCAGCAGACGCAGGCGTTATTGGATGCCCTTGGACAGCTCGTCCAGGGTCAACGTGCACTGCAAAACGATGCGGCCGCCGCCTCTTCACCGCTACCGCAGCCACAACATGCTGTTGCACCTACGTTCCGGCACTTTGACCCAGCTAAGGAATCATGGACGGAGTGGTCACGCCAGTTTGGATTTCATCTCGCCGCCTACAGAATTCAAGGTAACGAGCGGCTGCCTCATTTATTGGTGTGTGTAGGGGTGCAAACGTACCGTGTGATAGTGAAATTATTTCCCCGATGCAACGTAGCAACTCTGTCCTACGAAGAAATTTTGTCGGCATTGGACGCCTATTTCAAAGAAACAGTCAATGTCGTTGCAAAAAGGTATATGTTCTTTCGTACAAAACGTACGGCCGGTCAGACTAATAGGGAGTGGGATGCAACATTGCAAGGCCTTACAAGGGATTGTGCTTTTGAGTGTGAATGTGGACTCCCTTATTCAGATACAATGGTACGTGATGCAATTGCACAGAACGTTTCTGATGTTCGCATACGGGAACAGATTTTGAAACTCGTCAATCCCTCCCTTCAACAAGTGATAGACATATTGGATAGACAAGACACACTTGACTTTGCTCAGGAATCATTTGAAACTTCGCCAGCAGTGTGTCACATTAACCGGCCTGCTGGACGCGCTGCACGGCCCGGTAAACTGCCCTCGCGCACGTCCACGCAGCTGCCGCCACGCTCTAAACCAGGTGTGTCGCGCCAGCATACAAATGCAGTGAAATCATGCCCGCGGTGTGCTACTAGACATTCGCGTGAGAATTGCCCGTCACGCCAAGCTATTTGCTTTTTCTGTAATACAAAAGGACATGTTCAAAGTGTTTGCCAGAAAAAGCTCAGATCAGACAATCACAACCATTCCAGGCCCTTTGCTTCCCGCCGGAATCGAACCAAGAATACTCAGGCTCGTGAACCTTCGCCCATGGACATTCATATTGTTAGTTCCACTTCGTCCAGTGCCACTGTCTCTAACAGTGACTGTGTTCGTCCCACAAATACTGTGCGTCGACGTCGCCGGAAATCGCGTCAAGTCGCAAGTGCTTCTGTACCAGTGTCAGTTCAAATTGCACAAGACAGTCGCTCTTGTCGTCAGCAGGACAGTAAACTTTTTGTAGATTTGGACATTCATGGCCACGTGATAGCATTCCAGCTCGATACCGGAGCTGCTGTTTCATTGATCAATCACGACACGTACAAACAACTGGGCAAACCTCCGTTGCGTGCCGCAAATGTTAAGTTACATAGTTATTCAGGTCAGAATATCCCGGTGTTAGGACAGTGCACTCTTCTTGCAACATACAAGGGACAAACAAAATTTGTGTCATTTTACGTTCTTCATTCTTCTACTGCAGTGAACTTGTTTGGTTTAGATTTAGTTCAGTTGTTTAACACGTCTATAGTAAATCAGGTCCTATCAGTGAATCAGACTGTGCCTTCCGCCAGTGTATCTCGGCTATGTGAAGAATTTGCAGACATTTTTGCACCGGGCTTTGGTTGCGCTCAGAACTATGAAGCACATTTGGAACTGAAAGTCAACGAGCAACTGAAATTTTTCAGAGTGCGCAATGTTCCTCACGCATTGCGTGCTGAGGTCACAAGAACATTAACGATTTAGAATCACAAGGAGTGATTGAACGTGTGCAGACTATTGTTTCCGACAATGGCCCACAATTCATGTCCGCAGAATTTCAGTCATTCTGCCAGGCTAATGGTACTCAGCATCTGACATCCGCGCCGTTTTCGCCTCAGTCAAACGGTGCCGCTGAAAGATTGGTCCGGACTTTCAAGTCACAGATGTTGAAGCTAAAAGAGTCGCATTCTCGGGAGGACGCGTTGTTGCTCTTTTTGTCTTCGTATCGCTCTCAGCCCCGCGATGGTCGCTCGCCTGCTGCGTTGCTCCACGGTCGTACTCATCGAACCTTGATGTCTTTGCTGCATCCGCCGCATCAGGTTCCTGTGCAGCGGCAGACTCCTGCTTTTGCTCCAGGCGACGTTGTATTCTTTCGCAACTATCGAGGTTCACGGCGTTGGCTCGCAGGGCGCATTCTTCGCTGCCACGGCCGCGCGATGTATTTGGTTTTGGGGCCCTCTGGTGAGGTGCGTCGGCATCTCAATCAGCTGCGCCTCTGTCGTCGCCTGGGTTCTGCCGCTCCCCGTCTGCTTTCAGCGACGGTGCCGTCCAGTCAGCGCCCTGGGGACCCATCTACTGGCTCGACTCATCCCCACGTGTTACCAACGATGCCTTCCATTTTGCCGCATGGCGACGCGCCGCCGCAGCCGCCGCCGCCGCCGCCTGTTCTCCCGCCGGCGCCGCCCGCAGTGGACGCTTCGCTGCGGCCGCCACGCGCCTCCCTGGGTCACGCGCCGCCGATCGCTTCCCGTGACCAGCTGTCCTCCGCCATGGAACTCTTGCCCGCTCCGGACCACATGACGTCATCGCGCGTCGGATACCCCGACGCAATGGAAGTCGACCCTTCGGCCCCTCCTGTCTCTTTACGGGCGCATACACCGCATGTTGACGTGCACCCTGGACTAGGTTTTCAGGCGTTTCCTAGATCCCCTCGGACCGAATGGCCGGGTGCGGGTGGCACAGCCTCGCCTGTTGTTAGGCTCCCCACCTCATCGCATACGTCAACATGGGGTCCTCCCCACGGCGGGCGGAAGCCTTATAACACGACCGTTCGCCGATTTGCGGGGGAGGAATGTGGTGTCACCGCCAGACACCACACTTGCTAGGTGGTAGCTTTAAATCGGCCGCGGTCCATTAGTACATGTCGGACCCGCGTGTCGCCACTGTGTGATCGCAGACCAAGCGCCACCACAAGGCAGGTCTCGAGATATGGACTAGCACTCGCCCCAGTTGTGCGGACGACGTAGCTAGCGATGCACACTGACGAAGCCTCGCTCATTTGCAGAGCAGATAGTTAGAATAGCCTTCAGCTAAGTCAATGGCTACGACCTAGCAAGGCGCCATTAGTAACATTGCATGTATCAAATGAGTCTCACTTGTATCGCCACAATCTCCAGATGTACCAAAAGGATGGATTAAAGTTAAGTTTTCCAGAAGCTACGTACTTTTCTTTATAGCATTCATTACGTATCCTGTTTCAGACCTCACGCCATCCTGCTTTACCTTAGCGCGTGCCTTTCGGCTTCCTCTCATTGTGTCTAGGCTGTCTTGTCTAGACACAACATTTTGTAGGTTCGCTATGCTGAATATTTTTGTTCACGTGTACTTTGCGATATAAATTAAATCCAAAATCGTGTTTGTGATGTAAAGTAGTGGACTAGTCACTCTGTGATTAAAATCCACTCTTAACTGGTAGAAGTCGATCAAGAGTAAGATGAGTTTGGCTTCAGAAGGAAATTAGGAAGAACAAAAGACACTTTTATCAGAAGAGGGGTTTGCAGAAAGATAAACATACGTTTACAGTATTCGAGAAAAATATTTTTATATTTGTCACTGGAACGTACTCATTAAAATTCTGAAGATAGCAGTATAAAATACAGAGAGCGAAAGGTTACATACAGTTCATAAAAAAAGCAGAGTACAGGTATAAGAATAGAAATACGGAAGGAAAGTAATATCTGTGAAGGAAGTAAGATAGAGTTATAACCTCTTATTTACTCTGTACTTTTATCACGAAGTTGAGGTAACCAAGGAGATATTTTAAAAGGGAATTAACCTTCAAGGTGAAGAAATAAAATTTTTTACGTTTGCGAAGACTTTGCACTTCTGTCTGAGACGGCAGACGATTTCGCAGATCAGTAAGCAGCGCAACTCGTGTCATGCAGGGATGTTATAATCTGACAATCAACGGAGGTAAAACGATATTCTGAGGTGAAACGAACGGAATATAATACACTTAAATTAAACGATGCTGAGGGGAAATGAGGTACTAAAAGAAGTAGCTGAGTTTCGCTCTTTTGGGCAACAAAATAACTGACGATGGCCGAAATAGAGGGGACATAAAATGCAGGTCGGCAACCGTAGTAAAATAATTTCCCGGAAAGATAAATTTGCTATCATTAAGTGCTATTAGAAATTTAAATGCTAATATGTCTTTTCTGAAAGAATTTGCCTGGCGTGTAGCGTTGTGCGAATGTCAAGTGTGGACCTCGACGCATTTCGTACTAGATGACAATAGAGGCTTTCGGAATGTGGTGCTACAGTAGAATTCTGAAGACTAGTTGGGTATATCGGAAAACTAGTGATGAGATACTGAACTTAATTTGGAAGAAAATATATTTATGGCACAATTTGAAGCAGATAAGGAAGTGATTCATATAATGTGTCAGGAAGCATCAAGGAATCGTCAATTTCGTACTGGAGAGCAGTGTAGTGAGTAAAAGTTTTAAATAGAAGATAATGGTTGACTGCAGTAAGCAGGTTGAAATAGATATAGTTGCCCAGAGATGATCCTACTTCCACGTTGAGCTGCACTCTACCAAAGCTACGGTTCGGTAGTTTTGATACAGTACGTAAAGAACGTAGTAAATGGTAGAATTATCGGTACTACTGGTAGCATTGGCAGGGAAAGAAACGTAACTGAATGTGTGAGGTAGAAACTGGGAGCTGACGACTTCTCTTCGTGTTTTGTTTGTTTTGCACATACCTAGAAACGCACATCGTCCAGTGTTAGCCCATTGTGTATTTTATATCTTTACAAAATATTAATTGCGTTTTACAAGTAATAAAAATTTGTTGATCTCCTTACTTCAGCGCTTTGGTGTCACCAAAGCAATTACTTTTGATGCTAGTACAGTTTACATGCACAATCAGAAAAAATATTTATAGTTATTGTTATATTTTACTCTACACAATGTTCTCCATCACGACAAAAGGAAAGAGTTATCTCTTATTACTGGTAAGTGTGAAAGTTATTAGTGAATAACACAAATATGTTTTATATAAACTGGACGAAGCACTGAAGCAACATTTCATGTATTTCTGTTTTGCATTTATTATTCATTCTACCGTTTTTTCTAAAAAAATGGTTCAAATGGCTCTGAGCACTATGGGACTTAACATCTGAGGCCAGCAGTCCCCTAGAACTTAGAACTACTTAAACCTAACTAACCTAAGAGCATCACACACATCCATGCCCGAGGCAAGATTCGAACCTGCGACCGTAGCAGTCGCACGATTCCGGACTGAAGCGCATAGAACCGCTCGCCTACCGCGGCCGGCCTTTTTTTCTAGCGCAATATAATAAAGTTGTGTGGTATTTTATCTTTACTACAAATTTCCCTTTGTTTCACGTTACAAATCAATAATTTCAGAATAAAATCTGAACTAAACAATGACAATTTCAATTTTTCTATTAATACTGTTTATAAAAAGTAACAGACAGGAGGGTAACTATTTATAACAAAAATGTTCCGTAGGTTACACGGCCCTTTATATTTGTTCAGTCACTTTGTAGCCGATTCACTGCTTACAATTTCTAAGGGAACCTAATAAGAAACTGATTGCATATGCAAACAAAGTGATGAAACTGAGGTAACGACACACAGATATGCAGCACACCTAATGCACGGCAAACGCGTTTAAGGTCTTAGCTGACCAAAGCTAAGAGGTAAACCGCCGTAGTCTACAATTGCTTATAATAGTCTACCGTAACCTACAGTAGTTTTACAGATCTCTTTCCTCTTGAGGGTCTAGTGTGGAGAGCTGTATCAAACTAGTGTTCGGAATAAAGACACAACAACGACAACAGAAACAACAGCAATGACGTTTTATGTCCCCCATTTTGCATCATACTACACTGAATAAAACTCTAGCGACAAGCGACTTTTATTTCTGATATATTAGAGACACAACAATGGTTAGTAGCTCTCGAAATGAAGCTTCATACCTACTCTTATGACCAAAAAAACACAAAGCACACATTAAAACCTTTATTTCTGAATGTCTAATACGCTTGCGCACAAGCGTATTTTTGGAAGTATTTCATTTATTTTTTGTGGATGTATTTCATTTATTACTTGTAAATGCACTATTAAGGCGAAAACTAGTAAGTAATGAACATTAGCAGAACAGTATCATTTTAAATGATTTATACACTTCAATGAAATCGCATATCCAGGATATAAGAAATAAAATTTACAGTCTGTCGAAGATCTAGTACTTAACTACGATGAAATTGTATTTTTGGCAACTAATAAGAAACTTATTGGTTTATCACTTTAGGTCGTCTCAGGACAGGACTTTGTGGGGCGGCGGATGAGTTTGTAAAAAGTAATTTTTTTACTGTATAAATGCTTGCATATTGAATCAGTTTCTAGCTTTTAGAATGTTGTTATTGCTGTCTTTTGCCGTTCTCAACACTGGCTCTCTATTTACTCCGTGACCCCCAGAAAGTGATTTAATAAAACTTGGAGCCAGTAAATAGATATCCTAGTGCCCACTTTACCTGAGAAAGTTCTTATAGCTGCAGCTTATAGTTCTGAGGAATTAGGAGATTGTCCGGGATTTCTAATCAAAAACGGTTTTCCAAAATAGTTGAGTATATTCTGAAATTCACTGATAAACAACACAAGTATCCCTACAACCTAACTAACAGAACAGTTCAGAGTCTAATGCGCTGATGCAACTATAAATGTCCGAATCAAATGTTAAAAAGAATGCTCGCCATAATTTGATGAAAATACTTCATCAAACGCCACGCTAAATATTTGGTAGAATGTCTGTCCCACGACGGCACGTGAAAATACGACAATACGCAAACTGAAGCTAGTTAATGAAAATCATTCCAGAATTAACACTTCACATGAAATGTTCTCATGGTTCCGCGTATCTCTAGTAACTTAATACGGCACCCGAGGCTGTTTGTAGCAGATACACTGATGCGACGCGACTACCGACACAGATGGCGTGTCATTCAGCGTCTAGAGAGAACTGGGGCCTTGCTTCCTCGCGCAGTGTTCTTATATATAAAGCCGCGGTGCGGACGGCTGAGGGAATGGCTGATCAAATCCGCTCTCCCGACTAGCCGCTGGGCTAGTAACGCACCACTTCAAGTTACATAATAATTTATAGCTTCTTTGGCTGATGGCCGAAGAAGCTCTTAATTTAATCGTGCATTCAGCACGCAGGTAAGTATTGATAATAAAATTTTGACGTGGCTAAGTTAAATACTTTAGGCGAGAGAATTAATTTAATTGCCCTGCACGCACTAGATGAGCTCTGAACTGGCCCTGTTGAGATCCGCTATCGCTATAATTTTATAGGTATTAAAAAGAAACTTTACACATCTTCATAATCATAGCGGACCTCCAACCTATTTAAATCTAAACATCCTAGCCTTATTTATTAACCTACTTAATCTATCTTGCTTCCTTCAGTTTTGAGATGAAAACCAGAAAATCATGAATTTCCACTAAAATCTTAATTTGTGAAACCCAAAGTACTGTTTTTATTAAATCATTATGAAAGATGAATCTAAATATAAATTTTGAAGTCTCTAGCTCTTTTCTGTTGCGCCAATGATTTTTCCAGAAAAACGTCCAAATTTCGAAAATGGCTGAAGTTATCGAGCTGATATTTAACACACATTAATTTAGTATTATTTCTGACATGCTAGAAAAGTTTTAGTTCATTTGCTTGATTATTAAGGTATTGCGCAACATTTATGACGTCAGAGCTAGTTACAGCAGACTGGCTGGCACACAATGGAAACTGATGTGAATTTACTACAGCGTGAGTAAGCTGCTTCCCTACATCACCCTCTACTTAAATTTTTTGTTTATGAATGTTAATGAATGAAAAAAAAATTTAATTACAAAAAGGGAAGCAAGAGTACAGTTTAACTCCCTACGAAAAATCAAAATTGAAATATAAACCTGTAGAAACATTAAAGAAAACTGATTACCTACATTAATTATTTAAATTGTAGGCATGTTCACTGCCTTTTAACCAATGTCGTTACTCAAAATTTTAAGCAAAGTCAATGAAATATTTTGGCATACATATTGCCTTAGACAAACAAACACATACAAATTGAAAATTATGAAAATCTTAGGTCCACTAAATACATTAAATACATTTTTACATACACATGTTCAAAGAAAATAACATGATACATAAACAGATGATTATCTCTTATCAGTCTTTTCTAAACCTGAAAGAAAAGTTCACAAATAATTTTTACACACGTGGTTGTAGCCGCTTTGGCTGGCGTCCTACACTTCCATTCACAAGGGTAGAGGAGGGGAAGTTGCTATGGTGTGCGTCCTTCACGTTCTCTCTAAATTACATGGGGGAAAGGGGAGGGGTGACTGTGAGTTGTGTCCAAGTCACTCCACGCTTTCACGTAGCTACCAGGCTGCCATTATCTGGTTTGTCCTGCAGAACAAACAAAAAGAGTGCCTCAGACTCCGTTCACTTAATATCTATGGGTGGGTCACAATGAAATGGGGATATATACATTTTATCTTCCAATATGTTGCTGGAACAAAGTTAACAGAACTTTTTCAGTATTACTCTCGCGGTTACTTAACTGTCATAAAATCGTTAAACAAATGGCTCAAAACGCCTTTAGTCATGTATTAGAGAAAATTTATGCTCCTAAGGCATACAGTCATAAATCATATTTAATCTGAATTTATTATTTCTGGGTCGGAACACTGAACCAATGCTCTGTACATTCGTGACACAATTGTATTTCATTTACTTAACTGACTCATCTTTGATTACTTTATTCTTAGAGATAGTATGAGTATGATTAGTGGTTGTTTTCTCAGCTTCTTTGTACATGTGAGTAACTTTTGGTAATAGTACAGTTGTGAGTGTTCAAAACACACTACGTTTAGTTGACTACTAAATCCACTAATTGATCCTCTGCTGTTGTCAGTCCCACATCTGCAATTAGGTACTTACTTACTTAGAAGTGTATTTATGCTGAGCTAAAATAATGTTTCACGTCTGTCAGTATGTTATTTATTTATTTTGCTAGTGTATGTACTTATTTAAAACTCACTCCTTAATATTTAAAGCATAGGATAGCACATTTCTTTCATATTCATAGTGTATTGCAGCTGATTAGTTTGCTCACGTGGCAATCCATTTCCACTCGATCGGACGCTGAAACCTCAGGTAGTCTCTCTCAGACCTACCACCAAAGTGCATCAGGTAATTATGGACGACCGTAATGCTAAATTCCTTAAACCTATAGGACACCATGAGCTGCTCTGTCTCATCTAACATAAGGGTACCTATGGTCGCATTCACGTCTCCAACTCATAACCTCAATACGTGTAGGTGTATCCTGTCACACACTACACTAAAATAATGGCCAGCTCCAACCTTATAAATACTTCAGGGACGTGTCCTTCACGTCTCAACCACAAACACTGCTCAATTCTATTACACTGCCTTTCCTTGCTACACCAGGTGAGTTTAATCTTACAACTTATCTGCAAATTTTTTCATCACTAAGCAATCTCTTTCTTACTATTTATTAGTTAGCTCTACAGCATACACTAGGTTTCACTACCATTTCAGATCCTGCTTGTACATCTTTTTAAATTATTGTTGGTGGACCATTTCCAATAAAACAACACTTTGTACTTACTATATTACCAGGGTACTACACATAATTGTTACTCAAATACATTTTATCTTAATTACGTCATACTTCTCTATTGTTTGTCACTATTAGGTTTGTCACATTAGGTATTTTTCTTCACTAATCGGTAGATAGAATGGTTACATAACTCAAGGCTTGATAGTCATAACGGAAAATTTTAGTATTTGGAAAGAAAAGGTCGAAATTTTTGAAGACAGGAAAGAGGAAGAATGAGTGAGACCTGAAAGGGAAAGAAGATCTCACACAGCTGGGACTGCACAGCTGCCACACTGTGTAGAGGTTAAAGAACAACCTCCTCCCTACAGCATTCATTGGTTTATTGCTGTAAAGAAGAGTTAGAAATTTTAGGTGGATAGAAAAGACGAAGAGTGAGTGAGACCTGAAATGGAAAGAAGATCTCACACAGCTGGGACTGCACAGCTGCCACACTGTGTAGAGGTTAAAGAACAACCTCCTCCCTACAGCATTCATTAGTTTAAATGCTGCAAAGAAGAGTTAGAAATTTTTATGTGTTGTAAGAAGATGTCGAAATTTTGTAGATAGGAAAGATGAAGAATGAGTGAGACCTGAAATGGGAAAGAAGATCTCACACAGCTGGGACTGCACAGCTGCCACACTGTGTAGAGGTTAAAGAACAACCTCCTCCCTACAGCATTCATTCACTACCTTTGACCACGCCACGTCGATCTGAAAATACTTTATGATGCCTTTTTAGAACCTGTCTCAGTTCTTCCTTTTGATTGTCTGAAATCTTATCGATTTCCTGCAATTTAGTTTCTATTTTGTCTAAAATAAATGCTTCTTCTTCTTCTTCTGTATTCAGCTTATTGTTATTAAGATTAATACCTTCGTCCCAAAACCTCCTATTTTTCAGAACTCGTATAGGCAGCTCCCAATTTTCATGATCAGTTACTACATGTTTATCACTAAAAGGTACTATAATTACTCCGGTTATTGGCAAGACCATTTTTAACTGGCTTCTTTCAAAGTCAACAACACTCTGATATTTTGACAAGAAATCTATGCCAATTAAAACCTCAATACTGAGATTATTTACAATTAAACATGGATGATCAATTAAATTACCACTTATGTTAAAAGGTAGCAAAGCTTCTTGCTTTACTGTTTTTGACACCTTGCCAGTAGCACCAATTATTCTTAGTCCTGATACCCTCATTACTGTATGTTTGTCCTTACCAGGTAACGCATCAAAGAAGGACTGAGATATTGCACTCACCTCACTTCCACTGTCTAAGAGACAACGTACATTGATACCCAACATATTCACTATTATTATAGGGTGGCTTATTCTAGGTTGTACAGGTGGTTCCTCAAATTCATCTAATAGTTCCTTTTGGATTTGTCTCCAACTAAAGTGATCAATATCTGTCTTCATTACATTTAGGTCACAGTGTGTAGGGGTTTCCTGAATTACATTCTCAGCTGCTTTTTCCAGTCGGTCTATTATTTTTAAATCGAAACACCGCACGACTTCATTACATTTAGTTTGCTGAACATGACCCAAATTACTGTAGTCTGAGCGATTCTGCGCCTCCAGACCGGGCATAACATTAGTTACAGCTAAACCACTTTCACCATTATCGTCGGTTTCCTTCTCAAGTGACAACTGGTCACAGCTACTGGGTTCATCGACCCCAAACAGCCTACCCTCTACATCCTCACTTATCTCCTGTCCTAAATCTATTAGTACATTATCAACATCCTGCACAGGCACTTTAGATAAGAGCACATCATTTTCATCGTAAATATAAGCATGAATTTCTTCTGCTTCTTCACCTGTCAATTCAGTATTTTGTAGCTCGTCCCTATCGTTACACTGCTGAGCCTTCTCTTTCTCTTCCCACTTAGAAAGCGTCTCTAACACGGTATCTATCAAATACTGTGAGTGATCTAATATTTCTGTTGTATCCTTAGGTGCTACCGACTCTTCATCCACATGTTCAGTTTGAGTATTCTGATCTGTCTTACCAATTCCCTTAACTACTGGCTTAGGAAAAGTAACCGCCTGGTGAGCGCCAGTGTCCTCATAGACGGGAACTAGTTTTCCTGCCTCGGCATACTACTGTTTCCTTTAGTTTCATTATAGTTAGCTGGCATAGCCTTACTTTCCGTACTGTTGTTTACATGCATATTTCTGTTTGGAACAAAATTATTATCCCTTGGACGCCATTGTTGGTTCTGATAATTATTTCCCCAATTCCTACCTCTCTTAGGACGGTGAACACCTACTGTTCTGATGTTTACATTGCCATGTTGCTCGTTCCTAAAATTACTATTATTGTTATTGGAATTTCTGTTATTACGTGCTTGCTCCTCATTGGCAGCAACACGTTCTACACGTTCCAAATACTCAATGAAACGATCCAGATTGTCTCTAGGGGCTGATATAATTCTAGTTTGCCAATACCATGGCAGTTTGGCTTCAAGACCTAGTATAATCATTTCTGGTTTTAGCTTTTCCGCCAAATGTGACAAACGTGAAATCCATGACCTAGCAAACTCTTTAATTGATTCCTTGCCTGCATTGAAGCGTTTCCCACTCCAAAATTCTCTCAACACTTCATTTTGCTTATTGCTAGACCAATACTCATTAATAAAAGCTGTTTTAAATTCCGCTAATGTTTTACACTTCAACATAACATCCGCTGACCAACGCATGGCGTCACCTGCTAAATGGCTTCTAACAAACGAGATTTTCTCTCGTTCAGACCAAGTTGGTGGAATCACATCTTCAAAATCGTTCCAGAAATCTAGCGGGTGGATATTTTTGTCTGGATCGAACCGCAAGAACTGCCGACACCCGATAAAAGCGGCGTTTGCAGCTACAACTTGTTGTATATTACCATTACCAGAAGTTACTGAAGCTACTTTACTCTCAATGTTAGCAATGTTAGTACTAATATTTTCCACTTTCATTTCCACATTATCTACTCTTTGTACAATATGGGTAGTATCAGTTTTGATTGCATCTATGTCTGCTTGACATAAGTTTACTTTTATATTAACATCTTTAAATCTATCTGAGCACAGTTCAGATTCCGCTTCGATCTTTTCTGTTAACTTGTGCTCCAGCTTCGCATCTTCCATTTGGAAGTCTTTGCGAACCTCAGCAACTTCGGATTTAACTGTTTTATACATTTCAGAAAACTGTTGAGCAACCGTTTTCTTAATATCCTCATGGTTGTAATCAATTTTATAATTCAAACTGTCCAGATCCTCTTTCAACTTATTGCAACTAGCCTTGAAAGAATTTTCTAATTCAGCTTTATTGGATTCTAATTTATTGTCCATTGCCTCAAACCGCATATTAAAATTTGTTTGACTGGCAGCTATTGCTTGTAATATAACATTTAGATCAACAGCCCCAGCATCTTTGGGTTGCTCACTAGCTGGCTTTTTATCACACTCAGGTGACGAAAAACTAGCTCCAATACCAGAATCATCAAAACCAAATGAAACTTCTGATTGATTAGTCATATCTAACTGCTCCTTCTTAAACTCTACCATCTCTGATGATTGTTTCATTTTTAATTCATCAGAGAAACTATCATCCAATAAATTTACAATTTCTACCTTCTGCTTTACTACAGGGGTTTCTATTATTGAATCATTGCCCCTTCGCACACTACTGTCAGGAGACAATACTTCATGTTTCACCTTAACATTACTACTTTCATGCATATTTACACTTGAACCGTTGTCTGAATTTACAGTTCCCTCAACAGACATAGGTTCTAATTTAAGTTTAAACTCAGTTTCTTTTGGCGGTTCCATCGCAGACAGTCTTTTAGTGCAGGTTAGTAAAATTTTTAACAGCTTTTCACTTAACTTAGTTCCTTCTGCACGACGTATGGCGTTGCCGGCGCGGCGTACCAGGATTCCTGATGCGACGTGGCACGTTGAACTGCAGACGGCTCATCAACGGCTGTTGTGTGTTTGCGTGGCCCGCAATTGCAGGCTCTGCGCCGGCTGCTCCAGCGGACGACTGCGGTGCGGCGAGACTGGCTTCTCACGATGCCGGCAGCACCGCTAGACTCAGTGCCAGCTCCGTCAATCCAGATGCGTTGTTAATCCAATTGCGTCGTCCACATGCACACGTAACACATTCACTGTTTTATACTCAGTTGCGTGTCGCATTTCACTCGCGAATCCGAATAGTTAAAAATCACTTTCACTTAGTTGATTTCCCGGCCGATGCACCATATGTGGGGCGGCGGATGAGTTTGTAAAAAGTAATTTTTTTACTGTATAAATGCTTGCATATTGAATCAGTTTCTAGCTTTTAGAATGTTGTTATTGCTGTCTTTTGCCGTTCTCAACACTGGCTCTCTATTTACTCCGTGACCCCCAGAAAGTGATTTAATAAAACTTGGAGCCAGTAAATAGATATCCTAGTGCCCACTTTACCTGAGAAAGTTCTTATAGCTGCAGCTTATAGTTCTGAGGAATTAGGAGATTGTCCGGGATTTCTAATCAAAAACGGTTTTCCAAAATAGTTGAGTATATTCTGAAATTCACTGATAAACAACACAAGTATCCCTACAACCTAACTAACAGAACAGTTCAGAGTCTAATGCGCTGATGCAACTATAAATGTCCGAATCAAATGTTAAAAAGAATGCTCGCCATAATTTGATGAAAATACTTCATCAAACGCCACGCTAAATATTTGGTAGAATGTCTGTCCCACGACGGCACGTGAAAATACGACAATACGCAAACTGAAGCTAGTTAATGAAAATCATTCCAGAATTAACACTTCACATGAAATGTTCTCATGGTTCCGCGTATCTCTAGTAACTTAATACGGCACCCGAGGCTGTTTGTAGCAGATACACTGATGCGACGCGACTACCGACACAGATGGCGTGTCATTCAGCGTCTAGAGAGAACTGGGGCCTTGCTTCCTCGCGCAGTGTTCTTATATATAAAGCCGCGGTGCGGACGGCTGAAGGAATGGCTGATCAAATCCGCTCTCCCGACTAGCCGCTGGGCTAGTAACGCACCACTTCAAGTTACATAATAATTTATAGCTTCTTTGGCTGATGGCCGAAGAAGCTCTTAATTTAATCGTGCATTCAGCACGCAGGTAAGTATTGATAATAAAATTTTGACGTGGCTAAGTTAAATACTTTAGGCGAGAGAATTAATTTAATTGCCCTGCACGCACTAGATGAGCTCTGAACTGGCCCTGTTGAGATCCGCTATCGCTATAATTTTATAGGTATTAAAAAGAAACTTTACACATCTTCATAATCATAGCGGACCTCCAACCTATTTAAATCTAAACATCCTAGCCTTATTTATTAACCTACTTAATCTATCTTGCTTCCTTCAGTTTTGAGATGAAAACCAGAAAATCATGAATTTCCACTAAAATCTTAATTTGTGAAACCCAAAGTACTGTTTTTATTAAATCATTATGAAAGATGAATCTAAATATAAATTTTGAAGTCTCTAGCTCTTTTCTGTTGCGCCAATGATTTTTCCAGAAAAACGTCCAAATTTCGAAAATGGCTGAAGTTATCGAGCTGATATTTAACACACATTAATTTAGTATTATTTCTGACATGCTAGAAAAGTTTTAGTTCATTTGCTTGATTATTAAGGTATTGCGCAACATTTATGACGTCAGAGCTAGTTACAGCAGACTGGCTGGCACACAATGGAAACTGATGTGAATTTACTACAGCGTGAGTAGGCTGCTTCCCTACAACTTAAACAGAATATATAGAGATGTAACGAAATTCTTCATCTAAGAAGACGACGTCTTCTTCTTTCTTTACGAAGGTACTGCTCCACAGTACACGGGACTATCGCAGTAAGGGTCGCATAAAATCTAAACCTGAAAGGCCGCGGGAAGAATAAAATCCCCCCGCGCCAGCTGAGTCGTATCGCCGGAGCCGAAGTAGAGCCAGCCGCGGCTTATTCGCGGCACAACGTGACCAGACGCTTAGAGGAGCCAGCAGCACAGGGGAGAGAAGAACTCTGCCGTGACCTCCGCGTGTGAATACAGGCAGCAGGGCAGCGTCTGTAGACGTATCAACACTGTGGTTGGTCTACTAAGCGCTGGGTCAGGATGGTTGATTACGTTCCATATCAGGAACAGAAATCTACTTACTTAATATGGAAGGTGGCAAGAGGAATGCTTATCGCCCATCCCACAATCAGAACACAGATACATATACATGGTGTGGCAGAAAAACGGACTGATTTGGATATAGCGAACAGGTCGAGGACTTTACTGTACAATATTTTCAATCACATCAATAAAACTCGTGTGTATTGCCATTTCATACACTGTATTTGTGATGTAAATGATTCACAGAACGTTCAAGCATCTGTATAGGAATGTTTCTCATTTCTGCATGAATGGCGTCTTTCAGTTTCGCAATTGTGTGTAAAAGTCTAGTATAAATCCTGTGTTTTGTTACTCCCTAAGGAAGTCGAGAGAGGACGAATCACTCTCTCATTATTCTCCATATCATATGTTGATTTTACGCCCAGCACATCGTTTCTGTGAGACGACAGGAAGTTATCAGCATGAGCAACATGTACGAGGGTTGCCCAGCAAGTAATGCAGCGCATTTTGTTTCTCAGCCGAAAACAGTGCTACGAATGCGAAACGTTATGTATGCATAATTTGAAACCTCCTGAACGAGTGCGCCAAGTTTCTATGACTTCCGACTGATAGCGAAGCTGCAGGACAGTTTCAAAATGGCGTCTGTAGGTGATGTAAGTTACAAGCAACGTGCCGCCATTGAATTTCTCAAAAATGTCTGTGAAATATTATGGGACTTAACTGCTAAGGTCATCAGTCCCTTAGCTTACACACTACTTAATCTAAATTATCCTAAGGACAAACACACACACACACCCATGCCTGAGGGAGGACTCGAACCTCCGCCGGTACCTTTTATTTCGCACTGCAGAGTAATAAACTGTGGGAAATATTCACAAGCGCTTTTGCAAAGTTTATGGAGCATATGCTGTCGACAGGAGAACAGTTAGTCGCTGGGTACGGAGGGTGAGGCCATCAGAAGGCGGTTCGGCGGAGCTCCACGATTTTCTGCGGTCGGGGAGATCATCAATGGCTGTCATACCTGACATGTTGCAGCGAGCAGATGTTGTCATTCGCGAGGACAGACGCTTTACGACACAGCAGTTGGCGCTGCATCTGTCAATCATCAGAGAAAGTGTGGATGCAATTATCTTCACTCTTGGATATTCAAGATGGGCCCCGTGGTGTTTAACGGTGGATCAAAAATCGCACAGAAAAAACTTTTGTCTTGATTTGTTGCAACATTTTGAAGATGAAGGGGAGGCCTTCTTGTCCCGGATTGTGACACGTGATGAAACCTGGGTTCACCATTTTGAGCCCGAAGTAAAACGACAGTCAATGGAATGGCCCTATTCCCACTCCCCATAGAAGAAAAAATCCAAAGCAACTACTTCTGTCAGTAAGGTCAAGGTCTCCGTGTTGTGGAACTGTGAAGGTGTGATTCTCATTGATGTTATGCCATGAGGTGGTACCATAATTCAGAAGCATATGTAAACACACTAGCAAAACTCAAGACGCGCTTCCGGCGACTT
The DNA here is from genome assembly GCF_021461395.2 of Schistocerca americana. Taxonomy (NCBI): domain Eukaryota; kingdom Metazoa; phylum Arthropoda; class Insecta; order Orthoptera; family Acrididae; genus Schistocerca; species Schistocerca americana. Next base: position 838,723,494 of record NC_060130.1, on the reverse strand, counting down.
TGGCACCACAACAACCCAGGATTTGTTTTGCTGCAACACGATAACGCTCGGCCGCACACAAGTCTGAGGACGGCTGAACACATCGCAAAACAGGGTTGGACAGTGTTACCCCATCCACCCTACAGCCCTGACCTAGCCCCATCGCATTTCTACTTGTATGGGCCATTAAACGATGCCATTCGTGGAAGACACTTTGAAGACGATGAGGAGGTAATTCACACAGTGAAGTACTGCCTCCGCCGACAGGACAAGGATTGGTACCGACAGGGTATACACGCCCTTGTTTCGCGCTGGAGGAGGGCCATGCGACAGGATGGAGACTACGTGGAAAAATAGGATGTGTAAATAAAACACCATTCTTTCGTGTGTGTAACTCAAATTAGGTTCAATAAAGAATTGTTGAGGAAAATATGCGATGCATTACTTTCTGGGCAACCCCTGTAACTTGTTAATGCATGCAGGATCTTAATGGTGGCTATCCTTCGAATAGTATTTTCTGGAGTTGCAAACAAGCAGATAGGTCATTCAGCAGTATATCTACTAATGGACGTTTGGGGCTTGAAAGCCACTTGGACATGTTAGGGCAAGGAACGTCTCGAAGTACTTACTGGGCACAGAATGTCGGGCCCAAGAACTTTTCGCACCGGTGTGCAGACGATGCATTCGGTCACAGAGCCGGAAAACGTGCCTACCTATGCCTAACAGTTAGGCGCCTCTTGGCACAGCAGGGATAAGGGCGCTAGGGAAATTCATGATGCCAGGCCAATGCGTTACGACAGTGTCACAAACGCCATTTGTGAAGAGGGATGGCGGCCATAAAAATTTGCGACTTTTCATATCCACCGTGGACCAGACACTATCGAGGGAGCAATCAGGTGGTGTAATCCCTCAGCCTGCAGACATTTTTGGGAAGTCACAGGCCTTCAAAGCAATTTTAGAAGGAACGCAACACTTATTGTGGCTCTGAAATAATCTATATGGGGACACAAAAGCACTTCTCTTAGTTAGACGGGTCCTGTGGTTGGACATGTGTGACGCTCAGGCCGCCCAGATATTGATCTGTATGGTAAATGTGTTGTTCACTTTAGTTCTACACAGAAACTCAAAACACGCTGTCTAAGGCGGCCGTGCCGGCCGAGGTGGCCGAGCGTTTCTAGGCGCTACAGTCTGGAACCGCGCGACCGCGACGGTCGCAGGTTCGAATCCTGCCTCGGGCATGGATGTGTGTGATGTCCTTAGGTTATTTGGGTTTAAGTAGTTCTAAGTTCTAGGGGACTAATGGCCTGAGAAGTTAAGTCCCATAGTGTTCAGAGCCATTTGAATCGTTTAAGGCGGCCGTGGAAAAAAAAAAAAAAAAAAAAAAAAAGTTGAGAGCACAACGTCTCCTCCCCTCTCCACGGGAATCTGCTAGTCGGAGATTGGTTGCTTCTCCTGAAAAGAGAAGAATATTGTTAGTTTTGATTAGGACTAGTGAATGAGCAGAGCAGACGAGTTAGATAGGAGACATGGAGCTCGTGGAGTCTTGTGACTGGCACGTAACGCTTGTGGGGGCGGTTGTGGGAGTGCTTTTGTAAAGTTGACTGAACTTTTTTGGAAGGTGAGGAGAGGAGAAACTTGGTCTTCCAATTCATACTCTGGCCTGAAGTGGGTCTTCCGATACAGACTGCAGTCTGGAGTGGGTCTGGTCTGTCTTTTGCTATGAATGGATTGTACTTGGGACACTTGTACTGAGCGTGACCTCGCACTAGCACTGGTCGAGACTGTGGAGCCTGTGATGAGGAGTTACCTGTACTGATAGTTTGGACCTCAGTCATCTCGGACAACTCGCTGTGCTGAGAGCAATCTTATTCTTGACAGTTCTGTCGCCTTGACGTTTGATCTCCTTGTGCGCACTGCGGTATAAGTGGGTCAAATTGGTCCACGGTATGACCAGCGAGTGAGTGTTTCACGCGCTGGAACCTGCCAACATTTCAGGGGTCCATTAGGGAGTAATTGCGATCTGTCTAAGAGATCGTCGCAAACAGGACCCCAGTCTCGTCACTTGTTTTCAGCTGCGCAATTGAAGGTGGCAGGGGTAAAATACAGTGAGCGAAAGGCTATTTACAATTTGTACAAAAACCGGATAGCAGTTATAAGAGTTGAGGAGCATGAAAGGGAAGCAGTGGTTGGGATGGGAGTGAGACCGGGTTGTATCCTATCCCCGATGTTATTCAATCTGTATATTGAGCAAGCAATAAAGGAAACAAAAGAAAAATTCGGAGTAGGAATTAAAATCCATGGGGAAGAAATAAAACCTTTGAGGTTCACCGATAACATTGTAATTCTGTCAGATACAGCAAAGGACCTGGAAGAGCAGCTGAACGGAATGGACAGTGTCTTGAAAGGGGGATATAAGATGAACATCAACAAAGGCAAAATGAGGATAATGGAATGTAGTCGAATTAAATCGGGTGATGTGCAGGGTGTTAGATTAGGAAATGAGACGCTTAAGGTAGTAAATGAGTTTTGCTATTTGGGGAGCAAAATATCTGATGATGGTCGAAATAGAGAGAATATAAAATGTAGACTGGCAATGGCAAGGAAAGCGTTTCTGAAGAAGAGAAATTTGTTAACATCGAGTATAGATTTAAGTGTCAGGAAGTTTTTTCTGAAAGTATTTGTATGGAGTGTAGCCATGTATGGAAGTGAAACATGGACGACAAATAGTTTAGACAAAAAGAGAATAGAAGCTTTCGAAATGTAGTGCTACAGAAGAATGCTGAAGATTAGATGGGTAGATCACGTAGCTAATGAGGAGGTATTGAATAGAATTGGGGAGAGAAGAAATTTGTCGCACAACTTGACTAGAAGAAGGGATCGGTTGGTAGGACATATTCTGAGGCATCAAGGGATCACCAATTTAGTATTTGAGGGCAGCGTGGAGAAAGAACCGTAGAGGGAGACCAAGAGATGAATACACTAAACAGATTCAGAAGGATGTAGGTTGCAGTAGGTACTGGGAGATGAAGAAGCTTGCACAGAATAGAGTAGCATGGAGAGCTGCATCAAACCAGTCTCTGGACTGACGACCACAACAACAACAACAACAGCGTAATATAACTTCTGTGTAGAATAAGTCTATCAAAGTTTATTCAGTGTTAAATAATTTCAGATTGCGTTATCCACATTCTGAGCCATAGTAAATAGTTCGATCAGATAAACCTTAGCCTTTGCCGACCTAGGAAAATGTGAACTGTTCGTTGCATATTTGCGCTGCCAGATGTTCATGTCTTATTTTGTCATCACGCTTAACATTTATAGTTTTGTCCCATTTCATAATGAATGAACTTGTGCCATAACTTTCATAAAACATCAATCCCGTGTCGATATACTACTCGCCCACCAGCAGCTGGCTAAAATAATGACAGGGTCACCATTTCATTAATATTATTTCAGCATTCAAGTTCATTTGGATTCTGATAAAGATAATAACCTTTAACGCAGGCTGTCAACAACAAACACAGTCAATGGGGGAAATAAGTTTAGCAGACACATGGGGCAGGTATTGAAGTGTAAGCCTTACTAGTTAAAGTGATTGCTGTCAAGACGGTAACTCATATTTGGCTGTCGCCTTCCAAAACACAACGCAAGTCCAGTGTAGTCTTGCAAAGTAATCACATTTCAGGATGTCGGGAGATCAAGTAGGCCACCAGACGCTTCCCTTCCTTGAAATGATGTGGTTACCGAACAGTATGCCGACTGATGTCATTCACATTTGAGTACAATGAGACGTAGCATCATCTTGCTGAAACCGATACTCATTTGCAGGAAACATTTCAAGTTCTTGTGCGAGGAATGTGCCAACGATGCAACATTGCGCAAACTGTGGTTGCTCATTCATGTTCATCCTCCAAAAAGATAGGACCGAATAAGCTCACTGAAGAGGCAGCACTATTACTTCTGGCTATTTAAGGTGCGTTGTTGGTGCCGTGGCGCGCACAGCCACGCAAATACAACGGGCGGCTACCGCTGCAGAATAAGCCGCACCTTCAACGTAGTTCCGGCGCGTTCCGCTAGCCAGCACTAGAGGCGTTTCCCGACTAGAGAGCCTGTATACAGAGAGAGTGGCCATAGGTGAAGTTGCCCGTGATTGGTTGATTAGCTTTGGCAGAAAAATTGCGCCAAACGTCTCTCGCACTTTTGGAAACGATTAAAAGGTATTTGAATTATTCAGAGACTTGTTATGCGTTGTGCATGCATGTTCGATTTAGTTGTATATCGTTTTTAATACGTAATTAGCGTTTGCGATCTTAAATACGAGTTGAAATAATGAAGCGTTTTGTGATGAAGTCGGTAGGCCTACATGTTTGAAGTAAACACGTTAGTAATTGTACAGTATTGTTTTTGACATCTGTAATTCGTTCTGCAGACGTTCGTAAACGATGCCAGGTTGTGCTGCATTTGGCTGTTCCAATAGAGGCGAAGGTGGATTTCGCATGTTAGCATTTCCACGCAATGAAGAAAGACGAAAGCAGTGGGCAGTCGTAGTCAACAGGGCTGACATAAATCAAACAGGAGCCTTGTGGAATCCAACCAAGTACTCTTATCTATGCGAAGTAAGTCGTTTTTGCTTTTTACTACATATAAAACAACATGCAATATATATAGTTAAATTTGAAAACAGACCTGTAAATTGGCTGTGTGAAAATTATTATAACACATTATTCTTATAAACAAAGGCATTTAACGACTGATTTCGCCATATTGTCTTGTGCTTTTGATTCGGTGAGTGTGTACTCCACTACTCCACTACTGGCCATTCAAAAGTCCCGCGCGCAGTTTGGCAAAAAAATGGCCGCCGTATCATCCGGCTGGCCACTCTCTCCCTATACAGGCTCTCTATTCCCGCCAAACGTGAAAGCAGCCGCGGAATACGCACGCGCGCGATCCCTTTTTCCGACGCGGATGGTAATATGGTGACATCACCATCCGCCATTCGGGTAGCGCCAACGGCCGCCAATCCTCACGACAGAATCCGCGTAGGAAGACTAGAGCCGCCGGGTTAAATAGCCGGCAGGAAATGAAACAGGCGTCTTTCGACCCGCCGCGGACCGCCGCCAGGAGGAAACATCGTCGCAGCCGGATCGACCAGGTGCCCGTCTTCAATACGCCAGTCTTCGACCCGGAAGCGGCGCCCGTCTAACTCCACGGCATCCGTTGGAGAGCATCGAGAGAGCACTACCAAGGAACGTAAAACCAGTTCAGTTCTAAAAGTCAGTTTTATTAAGGCTGTATATTCGTGTTTTGATACTAAATTTTTGGGCAGGAGAAAAGACTTTTTATTTTCTAAAGAAGGTTTTCTATTGTAAAATTAACTGGTGTCCTGGCTACACCTAATAAAGCAACGTGTTGATCAGAGTATATAACAGATGAAGTTCGTGAGGATTATCCCCGCAGCAGTAAAGGCAATTTTGTATCTTGAAGTAACCACTGACACGCAAATGTCCTTCATCACTCATTCATAGCAAATCTGAAACGCCTTCATCGTCCCTAATTTTAGTCAAAGATTCAATAGACAGGGTCATACACTTCTAGTAATTACTTTCATTTAACTGTTGCACGACCTCTATCTTGTACGGCTGCAACTTTAAATTTTTCCGCAAAACTCCGCGCACTACAATTCGACATTCCCATACTGCTGCAGTTAGTCTCACAGAGCGCTTTAGATCGCGCCTTACAACATTTTGCACCTCCTCTATTCGTTCCTGTGAGAGAGAACTTCTGGGCTTTCTTGGCTACTTCAGCTTAAGTTCACTTCCTGTAGCTTCAAAGTTTTCACCCATAATCTGATTACACGTATTAATGGGATTGGATCATTGCGACTAAGTTTAAAACGACGACGGTATTTTCGTCTAGCAGCAGCAGCACATTCATGTTTTTGTAAAAGGCCTTCACAGCCACAGCACGTTGAGGTCCGTTGAAGCGCTCCATATCAGAAAATGGTGAACCAACCTGAAACACATTTCTAACGTTCTGTGTTACCAATAACACCATTTCACTTTCAAAACAGTCCTGTCTTCTGACACAGGCTATACTTAACAATTTGATAATGGAGTATCCCATAATCAGAGTGCATGTGCGTATACTTAACGTCTTACGAGATCTGTAACTAGATTCACACACTACTGGCCATTAAAATTGCTACACCACGAAGATGACGTGCTACAGACGCGAAATTTAACCGACAGGAAGAAAATGCAAATGATTAGCTTTTCACAGCATTCACACAAGGTTGGCGCCGGTAGCGACACCTCAAAAGTGCTGACATGAGGAGAGTTTCCTCGTATCACTAGCAGTCAGGATTACAGGCATCTTATCCGCATGGCTGTAACAGGTCGTGCGGCCACGTCTAGATCCCTAAGTCAACAGATGGGGACGTTTGCAAAACAACAACCATCTGCACGAACAGTTCGACGACGTATGCAGCAGCATAGACTATCAGCTCTGAGACCGTGGCTGCCGTTACCCATGACGCTGCATCACAGACAGGAGCACCTGCGATGGTGTACTCAACGACGAATCTGGGTGCACTTATGGCAAAATGTCATTTTTTCCGATGAATACAGATTCTGTTTACAGCATCATGATGGTGACATCCGTGTTTGGCGACATCGCGGTGAACGCACATTGGAAGCGTGTATTCGTCATCGCCATACTGGCGTATCACGCGGCGTAATGGTATGGGGTACCTTGGGTTACACGTCTTGGTCACCTCTTGTTCGCATTGACGGCACGTTCAACAGTGGACGTTGCATTTCAGATGTGTTACGACCCATGGCTCTACCCTTCATTCGATTCCTGCTAAACCCTACATTTCAGCAGGATAATGCACGACCGCATGTTGCAGGTCCTGTACGGGCCTTTCTGGATACAGATAAAGTTCGACTGCTGCCCTGGCCAGCTCATTCTCCTGATCTCTGACCAATTGAAAACGTCTGGTCAATGGTGGCCGAGCAACTGGCTCGTCACAATACGCCAGTCACTACTCTTGATGAACTGTGGTACCGTGTTGCAGCTGCATGGGCAGCTGTACCTGTATACGCCATCCAAGCTCTGTTTGACTCAATGCCCAGGCGTATCGAGACCGTTATTACGGCCAGAGGTGGTTGTTATGGGTATTGATTTCTTAGGATCTATGCACCCAAATTGCGTGAAAATGTTAAGTAGTTCTAAGTTCAGGGAGACTGATGACCACAGAAGTTAAGTCCCATAGTGCTCAGAGCCATTTGTAATCACATGTGAGTTCTAGTATAATATATTTGTCCAATGAATACCTGTTTATCATCTGCATTTCTTCTCGGTGTAGCAATTTTAATGACCAGTAGTGTATTTTGTTCCACATACAAATCTACATATACACTCTGCAAGCCACTGTACAGTTCAAAGCTGGCCGGCCGCGGTGGCCGTGCGGTTCTGGAACCGCGGGACTGCTACGGTCGCAGGTTTGAATCCTGCCTAGGGCATGGGTGTGTGTGATGTCCTTAGGTTAGTTAGGTTTAAGTAGTTCTAAGTTCTAGGGGACTTATGACCTAAGATGTTGAGTCCCATAGTGCTCAGAGCCAGCCAGTTCAAAGCTGAAGGTACCTCCTATCAACAATATTGATGTCTTGTTATGATATATTCACGTATTGGGGGAGGCAAAACTGAGTGTCCTTATGTCTCTCTCTCTCTCTCTCTCTCTCTCTCTCTCTCTTTCCAAGCATTTATCTCCACTGGCGGGGTCTGCTTTATAAATACTGATTTGGCATGGTTAACTTTGAAGGGGTGGCCAGTCTTTATATCTCCCTCTCTTACTTTATTCTCATGATCCCTACACGATATATAATATGGTCGCAGCACAATAGTCTCAAAGGATCATAGACTTTTTAGAACTGAGATTGTCTACAGCAGGCTTTCGTCTTTCTTCCAAGGATTCTCATTTCAGTTCCTGAAGCATATATTTCCGCTGTACGGGCTATACCGACCTGTTCAGATCCCAGCAGGGAGTCCGTGAATTTATCCACTATCTGTTGATATAATTTTAAATTATACGTTACAGATTTTTATTGAGGGAATAATGAAAGCACTGTTTTGTACCATCGGTTTTCCTAGGTTCCGTCTCACATCATAGATCAAAGACGAACTTGACGGGTTATGATTCTGCATTGGTGATAGTTTTCACTCATAAATGAATCGTCAGAAGCACAAAGGGTTGATATTCGTGCCCATTCAGCGCCAGATACACCTGGACAGGCGGCGGCTGTGATCTACGCAGCTGCCTGTATTAGCCGTGCACTTTTCGCTTTGAGATGAGCTGTACTTCCGGCACCAATACGATTTACGCCATTTATTAAGCGAAATGGGGACTGTGCACGTGACCAAGGACTGTCAGAAAGCTTCCTGTATCAGTATGAACTTTTCCGAGTTACCCATAAAAGTTATTTCTAGAGATGAATTTGGGAGGAATAAATACGTCGCCTAACTCTTCTACGAATTGTGAACTGTTCCATGATGTACATCGTCTCTATTGTAGCGTCTGCCGTTCGAGTTTGATAAGCATTTTCCGCGACACTTCCACGTTTACTCAAGGAACCCGCGACAAAACACGTTACTCTTCTGTGGATTTTTTTGTGTTCTCTATTAATTCTATCCGGTAAGGGTTTGCCTGCATACAAACGTGCAGTCCCCAGGAAGCAGCGGAACGAGTGTTTTACAAGCTACCTTTGTTGTAACTCAATGGCATTTCCTTAGAACTCTTCCCATAAGTACTGGTATTCCATCTGCTTTTTCTCCGACAATTTTTATGTGGTCGTTGCATTTTATGTAGTCCCAGGTATATTACGGTTATAGCTGTTTGGAATAATTTATATTCAAAAAATTATCCTGCGATTGGTCTCACCACCTATTCGTGAACAATTGCTACATTTATTAATGTGGTCGTTCATCTACACCTACATATAAATTTATACTCCGCAAGCCACCCAACGGTGTGTGGCGGAGGGCACTTTACGTGCCACTGTCATTACCTCCCTTTCCTGTTCCACTCGCGTATGGTTCGCGGGAAAAACGACTGCCGAAACGCCTCCATACGCGCTCGAATCTCTCTAATATTACATTCGTGATCTCCTCAGGAGGTATAAGTAGGGGGAAGCAATATATTCGGTACCTCATCCAGAAACGCACCCTCTCGAAACCTGGACAGCAAGCTACACCGCGATGCATAGCGCCTCTCTTGCAGAGTCTGCCACTTGAGTTTGCTAAACATCTCCGTAACGCTATCACGCTTACCAAATAACCCTGTGACGAAACGCACCGCTCTTCTTTAGATCTTCTCTATCTCCTCTGTCAACCCTACCTGGTACTGATCCCACACTGATGAGCAATACTCAAGTATAGGTCGAACGAGTGTTTTGTAAGCCACCTCTTTTGTTGATGGGCTACGTTTTCTAAGGACTCTCCCAATGAATCTCAACCCGACACCCGCCTTACCAATAATTAATTTTATATGATCATTCCACTTCAAATCGTTCCGCACGCATACTCCCAGATATTTTACAGAAGTAACTGCTACCAGTGTTTGTTCCGCTATCATATAGCCATACAATAAAGGATCCTTCTTTCTATGTATTCGCAATACATTACATTTGTCTATGTTAAGGGTCAGTTGCCACTCCCTGCACCAAGTGCCTATCCGCTGCAGATCTTCCTGCATTTCGCTGAAATATTCTAATGCTGCGACTTCTCTGTATACTACAGCATCATCTGCGAAAAGCCGCATGGAACTTCCGACACTATCTACTAGGTCATTTATATATATTGTGAAAAGCAATGGTCCCATAACACTCCCTTGTGGCACGCCAGAGATTACTTTAACGTCTGTAGACGTCTCTCCATTGAGAACAACATGCTGTTTTCTGTTTGCTAAAAACTCTTTAATCCAGCCACACAGCTGGTCTGATATTCCGTAGGCTTCTACTTTGTTTATCAGGCGACATTGCGGAACTGTATCGAACGCCTTTCGGAAGTCAAGGAAAATGGCATCTTCCTGGTAGCCTGTATCTAACATTTTCTGGGTCTGATGAACAAATAAAGCGAGTTGGGTGTCACACGATGGCTGTTTCCGGAATCCATGTTGATTCCTACAGAGTAGATTCTGGATTCCCAGAAATGACATGATACGCGAGCAAAAAACATGTTCTAAAATTATACAACAGATCGATGTCAGAGATGTAGGTCTATAGTTTTGCGCATCTGATCGACGACCCTTCTTGAAAACTGGAACTACCTGTGCTCTTTTCCAATCATTTGGAACCTTCCGTTCCTCTATAGACTTGCGGTACACGGCTGTTAGAAGGGGGACAAGTTCTTCCACGTACTCTGTGTAGAATCGAATTGGTATCCCGTCAGGTCCAGTGGACTTTCCTCTGTTGCGTGATTCCAGTTGCTTTTCTATTCCTTGGACACTTATTTCGATGTCAATCATTTTTTTCGTTTGTGCGAGGATTTAGAGAAGGAACTGCAGTGCGGTCTTCCTCTGTGAAACAGCTTTGGAAAAAGGTGTTTAGTATTTCAGCTTTACGCGTGTCATCCTCTGTTTCTATGCCATTATCATCCCAGAGTGTCTGGATATGCTGTTTCGATCCACTTACTGATTTTACGTAAGACCAGAATTTCCTAGGATTTTCTGTCAAGTCGGTACATGGAATTTTACTTTAGAATTGACTGAACGCTTCACGCATAGCCCTCCTTACGCTAACTTTGACATCGTTTAGCTTCTGTTTGTCTGAGAGCTTTCGGCTGCGTTTAAATTTGCAGTGAAGCTCTCTTTGCTTTCGCAGTAGTTTCCTAACTTTGTTGATGAACCACGGTGGTTTTATCCCTTCCCTCACAGTTTTACTCGGCACATACCTGTCTAAAACACATTTTACGATAGACTTGAACTTTTTCCATAAACACTCAACATTGTCAGTGTCAGAACAGAAATTTTCGTTTTGATCTGTTAGGTAGTCTGATATCTGCCTCCTATTACTCTTGCTGAACAGATAAACCTTCCTCCCTTTTTTTATATTCCTGTTTATTCCACATTCAGGGATGCTGCAACGCCCTTATGATCACTGACTCCCTGTTATGCGCTTACAGAGTCGAAAAGTTCGGGTCTGTTTGTTATCAGTAGGTCCAAGATGTTATCTCCACAAGTCGTTTCTCTGTTTAATTCAAATGGTTCAAATGGCTCTGAGCACTATGGGACTTAACGTCTGAGGTCATCAGTCCCCTATAACGTATAACTACTTAAACCTAACTAACCTAAGGACATCACACACATCCATACCTGAGGCAGGATTCGAACCTGCGACCGTAGCGGTCGCGCGGTTCCAGACTGTAGCGCCTAGAACCGCTCGGACACCCCGGCCGGCTCCGTTTAATCGCTCGAGGTAATTTTCGGATAGTGCACTCAGTATAATATCGCTCGATGATCTGTCCCTACCACCCGTCCCAAACATCTGAGTCTCCCAGTCTATACCTGGTAAATTGAAATCTACACCTAAGACTATAACATGCTGAGGAAATTTATGTGATATGTATTCCAGATTTTCTCTCAGTTGTTCCGCCACTAAAGCTGCTGAGTCGGGAAGTCAGTAAAAGGAGCCAATTATGAACCTAGCTCGGTTGTTGAGTATAACTTCCACCCATAATAATTCATAGGGACCATCCAGTTTTATTTCACTACAGGATAAACTACTACTAACAGCGACAAACACGCCACCACCGGTTGCATCAATCTATCCTTTCTAAACACCGTCTGTGCCTTTGTAAAAATTTCGGCAGAGTTTATCTCTGGCTTCAGCCAGCTTTCCGTACCTATAATGATTTCAGCTTCGGTGCTTTCCATCAGCGCTCGAAGTTCCGGTACTTTACCAACGCACCTTCGACAGTTTACAATTACAATACCGATTGCTGCTTGGTCCCCGCATGTCCTGACTTTGCCACGCACACTTTGAGGCTGTTGCCTTTTCTGTACTTGCCCGAGGCCATCTAACCTAACAAACCGTCCAGTCCACGCCACACAAACCCTGCTACCCGTGTAGCCGCCTGCTGTGTGTAGTGGACTCGTGTCCTATCCAGCGGAACCCGAATCCCCACCACCCTATGGCGCAAGTCGAGGAATCTGCAGCCCACACGGTCGCAGAACCGTCTCAGCCTCTGATTCATACCCTCAACTCGGCTCTGTACCAAAGGTCCGCAGTCAGTCTTGTCGACGATATTGCAGATGGTGAGCTCCGCTTTCATCCCGCTAGCGAGACTGGCAGTCTTCACCAAATCAGGTAGCAGCCGGAAGCCAGAGAGGATTTCCTCCAATCCATAGCGACACACATCATTGGTGCCGACATGAGCGACTGCCTGCAGATGGGTGCACCCTGTACCCTTCATGGCATCCGGAAGGACCCTTTCCACATCTTGAATGACTCCCCCCGGTATGCACACGGAGTGCACAGTGGTTTTCTTCCACTCCCTTGCAGCCATATCCCTAAGGGGCCCCATTACGCGCCTGCCGTTGGACTCACAACTACCAGTAAGCCCAGACAGCAAGTTTCTATCTTATGCACGTCTTCATCCATTCAGCTACAACTTTAGGCGTTGTGACTTTCCTATATAGGGGAAGGCGGGGCAAGATGGTGAAGCTAACCTTAAACCCTTACAAAAGAGACAAAAATAAAAAAATTCAAGTAGGTTTGATTATCATTTGTTTACTTAACCATTGAATTACAATATCATGCAAAGAAACCTGCAAACTTGTTACATTTAGTTAGAAATATCTCGATTTGAAACATAAACTACCAATTCCCCGTCTTGCCCCATATGCGGGGTAAGATGGGGAACTAGCATGAAGTCATCTCTAAAGCTTAAATAAGAACTGGAATAACGAAATCAAGTGACGATAAGGTTTCGAAACATTGTTCTGCGAATTGTAGAATCAGGTATTACGTTTTATTTAGGCCTCTTACTTTCACATAGTACACAAGTGGGGACAGCCTCGTCATCATCACTTTCTATCCCTGCAGAAGTGTCGTGGGCCCAGCGTATCCAGCGTATACAGCCTCCTTCAGAGAAGTCATTGCAGTATACACATTCGTCACTCTCTTCCTCGTTGTCATTCAGCCTCAGTTTATTATCCCTTGAGTATAAAGGGGTGGTTAAGGCGTCAGTAACGTTCGCCACTTTTTTGTTGTCATTATGTCCGTTTGGTGGTATCCCAGGTTTATTAAACGTCTTTGAGAAGTGTTTTCTTTTACATGCAGCACGTTTGGGGACTCCTTTTCGTTTAATTTCTTCAGATAGTTCACTCCTGTAAGGAATTTCGATTAAAACGACGGGTTTTCCACACCTGTTGGATGGTTTCCTTTTGGTTTTTTATCCACCTTTGGAATAGCTAACACCATTTCAGGGCTGGTAACCTGAAAGTTAGACGAGACAGAGGCTTGCTCGTCAGTTGTTAATTGTTCAGGTGTTTTACGCCTTGACAACATCTCTCGTATTTGGTCTTCCGTTTCTGTAACTTCAGATGCGTGAGCTTGATGAATGTCTGTAGTTGAACAGGGAAGGTAATCACTTTCTTGAAACACATTTATGTTTACAGGACAAATGCCTGTTTTCCGAAACCAGTTCACTGCTGTCGACATTGTAGCTGAATGAATGAAGGCCTTGCCGAATAAACTTGCGATCTGATGCAGCGTAACCACTTTTCCAGGATGGGTGCGGAGCCACGATCTTACTTCATCTTCGTAAAATTTACTGAGAGGTTTCATAATTGCCACGTCCAAAGGCTGAAGACGGTGTGAGCAGTGTGGTGGCAAACACAGCACGACAACCCCATTTTCGCGGGCCACAACTATCAGTTCTAAATTCTTGGTGTGCATTTTGTGGCCGTCCAGTATGAGAAGTATTGGTCTTTCCTTTGACGCTCCAGTAAATGCAATAAACTTCTTAAACCAAGTCAAAAACAGTTCTTTCGTCATCCAACCAGTTTCCTGGACTTCTGTCCAGGCACCAGCGGGCAGGCCAGTCTCAAATGCTTGTTGCATTCGTTTTCGAGGATAAATTAACATAGGTGGTACGTAGCACCCCAACGCTGAAACACAGATATGTGCAGTCACAGTCTGGCCTCTTTCAGCTGAAGTAACTGCTCCCACCTGTTTTGCGCCCATTCAAAGTAAACCATCTTTGTGTGACCTTTTGGAATGACTGTTAAATCAGTCTCATCGCAATTGAAAATTCTGTCTCCCGCAAACTTGAATGTGTCTAATTGACTTTCTAACAGACCGAAAAACCGATCTACAGCAACTCGATTAAACCCCATTGCTCTTGCGATTGATGTGGCCTCTGGTTTTCGTATTGTTAAGGTAGGATTTCGTGCAAAAAAAACCATTTAACCAATCTCTTCCAGAAGATTTGGTTGCAGTGTTAAATGGATGTTTGATGCTGTTTCGTTTAGCTAGCTGAAAAGCAAGTTCACAAAGTTCTTTAAGTGTTATGCCAAAATACTGTCCTTCCATCTGTGTTAAATAGTCTTTAAGTTCTGCCTCTTGTTCTGGGGTAAACACACAAGTGATTGGTCCTAACCTATATTACATAGTAAATACCATATTTCCAATAGTCAATAGTTAAAGCATAGCAAGAATACTGACTTTGCACGTTTTGTGTTATATAGCCTAAGGCATACTTTGTAATTAATTAGGAAACGTTGGAATAACGAATACCATTCTATTTACAAATGTATTCAACGTATAATGTACGAGTTCAAAACCTGCAGCGAGGTAAACACATGAGACAATAAGAACGTAATGGTTGGACAAATAGTAGGGGCAAGACGGGGAAGCTCCCCATCTTGCGCCACCCCGTCTTGCCCCCTACCATGCTGTCAGGTTATGTTACGCCTACATGAACACTATTTAGTGAACACTATTTAGTGAACACTGACTACTGACACAGCAGTTTACTGTTAATAAGACGTACTATTCAGTGCTATATATACAGTCTGGACAAATGTTCACGAAACACATATTTTAGGACCTCGAAAGGTGTAAAACATTGCAAATCAGTATAATAATTGTACGTACCTTGCAAAGCTCACAGAAGCCGCCGCGAAACTAAGGTTCAGCAATGTCAACACACTGGGACCTGTGTATTGATGATGTTGACGTAGCTATCCACAGATGGCAATATTCTAACTGCAGCTTATAGCCCTTCCCCGTCTTACCCCACCTCCCCGTCTTGCCCCGCCTTCCCCTACAACGGACTCGTCAGCAAATACCAACAAGTGATTACGATGGTATCTACCAGATCATTTATATATGTAACTAAGCCTACGGTTCCGAACCAAAAGTTCCAAAAAGCTTTAGTTTTCATTTCAAAGAGACATCCGTGTACCTATCGGATTCAGGACCTTGTTGTGCTATTATCGCTGCATTTTGTCTCAGGGAGTGCCTTCACAATAAATTACTCTACGCTGAAGGAGGAAGTTCTTTCTTTTCTTCCTGAATGAAGCATATTTGGTTTCAGTTTTCTTGGCTGAATTGATTCCCTTTCGCGCTTTCCCCCAGTCGACCTTACACGAGGGTTGCCCAGAAGGTAGTACACCGTATCTTTTTTCTCAGCCGAAAACAATGGTACGAATGTGAAAGGTTACGGGTGCAGTCTCCTGAGTGAGTGCGCCAGGTTCCGTTACTTTCGACAGGTAGCGTAGCTGCAGGACAGCTTGTAAATGGTGTCTGTAGGTGATGTACGTTACAGGCAACGTGCCGTTAACGAACTTCTCACTGTAGAGAAATAAACGATAGGGAATATTCACAAACTTGTGCAAAGTCTATGGAGCGTCTCCTATCGACAGAAGTATAGTTAATCGCTGGGCATGGAGGATGAGGTCATCAGAAGGTGGTTCGACGGAGCTCCACGATTTGCAGCGGTCGGGGTTGACATCCACGGCTGTCATACCTTACATGTTGCAACGAGCTTAAACTTGTTTGCACCATTAAAGGATGCCATTCGTGGATTATATTTTGAGGACGATGAGGAAGTGATTTACAAAGCGAAACACTGGCTCCGCCACCAGACAAGGATTGGTACCGACAGGGCATACACGCCCTTGTTTCGCTGTGGAGGAAGGCCATAGAACGAGATGGAGGTTAAGTGAAAAAAAAGGGTGTGTAGATACAACACTATTCTTTCGTGTGTGTAATTATCATTATGTTCAATAAATAACTGCTGAAGAAAAAAAAATGCCGTGCATTACTTTCTGGAAAACCCTCGTAGTTAGTAGCAGATATGACTGATGCCATTCCAGCGCACGAAATTTCCGCCGAACTGTGAAGGCCCATACAGTATAGACAGAAATATGATGATCCATAAACGGCCTGATTGCAGACTGTTGCTACAGTGTGGGATGTACAAGGGTTGGAAGCTAAATAGTGGCAAATATTTATTCACAACCGATACACAACAGTTACATGTTTGCACCTGTTATTGTCCTTGAAAGTAGTCACCAATGTTGTGTAGAACCCGTTGCCAGCGATGTGGAAGGCGTAGTATACCGTTATCAGAACCTGTCCTGTTGATGGTCTAATGGAGCGGTCTAAAGTTATGGTGATTCACGTGTATCCTAACGCATAACGTTCCTCCACTGCAGACCGTCAATGCAGAGTATTACTGTTCGTTTTTGCAGAATCACCTGCGACCAGCTTTGCGAAAGAAGCGGCGACATTTTCTGCGCAACCCACCCATCATTTTGCACGACAATGCGCGGGCGCGTACAGCGCTACCTGTTGCTGCTCTGTTCGGTCGATGGGACTGGGAAGTACTGTACCATCCACCATACTCCCCCGTCTTAAGTCCTTGTGACTTTGAGTTGATTCCGAAGATGAAGGAACCATATCGTGGCATTCACTTCAGAACTGTTCCAGAGATTCGACGGGCCGTAGACCGCTCCATTCGCACCATCAACGGAACAGGCTCTGCTAACGGTATACTACGCCTTCCACATCTCTGGCAGCGGGTTCTACACAACGCTGTTGACTACTTTGAAGGGCAGTAACAGGTGCAAACATGTAACTACACTCCTGGAAATGGAAAAAAGAACACATTGACACCGGTGTGTCAGACCCACCATACTTGCTCCGGACACTGCGAGAGGGCTGTACAAGCAATGATCACACGCACGGCACAGCGGACACACCAGGAACCGCGGTGTTGGCCGTCGAATGGCGCTAGCTGCGCAGCATTTGTGCACCGCCGCCGTCAGTGTCAGCCAGTTTGCCGTGGCATACGGAGCTCCATCGCAGTCTTTAACACTGGTAGCATGCCGCGACAGCGTGGACGTGCACCGTATGTGCAGTTGACGGACTTTGAGCGAGGGCGTATAGTGGGCATGCTGGAGGCCGGGTGGACGTACCGCCGAATTGCTTAACACGTGGGGCGTGAGGTCTCCACAGTACATCGATGTTGTCGCCAGTGGTCGGCGGAAGGTGCACGTGCCCGTCGACCTGGGACCGGACCGCAGCGACGCACGGATGCACGCCAAGACCGTAGGATCCTACGCAGTGCCGTAGGGGACCGCACCGCCACTTCCCAGCAAATTAGGGACACTGTTGCTCCTGGGGTATCGGCGAGGACCATTCGCAACCGTCTCCATGAAGCTGGGCGACGGTCCCGCACACCGTTAGGCCGTCTTCCGCTCACGCCCCAACATCGTGCAACCCGCCTCCAGTGGTGTCGCGACAGGCGTGAATGGAGGGACGAATGGAGACGTGTCGTCTTCAGCGATGAGAGTCGCTTCTGCCTTGGTGCCAATGATGGTCGTATGCGTGTTTGGCGCCGTGCAGGTGAGCGCCACAATCAGGACTGCATACGACCGAGGCACACAGGGCCAACACCCGGCATCATGGTGTGGGGAGCGATCTCCTACACTGGCCGTACACCACTGGTGATCGTCGAGGGGACACTGAATAGTGCACGGTACATCCAAACCGTCATCGAACCCATCGTTCTACCATTCCTAGACCGGCAAGGGAACTTGCTGTTCCAACAGGACAATGCACGTCCGCATGTATCCCGTGCCACCCAATGTGCTCTAGAAGGTGTAAGTCAACTACCCTGGCCAGCAAGATCTCCGGATCTGTCCCCCATTGAGCATGTTTGGGACTGGATGAAGCGTCGTCTCACGCGGTCTGCACGTCCAGCACGAACGCTGGTCCAACTGAGGCGCCAGGTGGAAATGGCATGGCAAGCCGTTCCACAGGACTACATCCAGCATCTCTACGATCGTCTCCATGGGAGAATAGCAGCCTGCATTGCTGCGAAAGGTGGATATACACTGTACTAGTGCCGACATTGTGCATGCTCTGTTGCCTGTGTCTATGTGCCTGTGGTTCTGTCAGTGTGATCATGTGATGTATCTGACCCCAGGAATGTGTCAATAAAGTTTCCCCTTCCTGGGACAATGAATTCACGGTGTTCTTATTTCAATTTCCAGGAGTGTATTTTGTATCGGTTGTGAATAAATTTTTGTCACTATTTAAGTTCCAACCCTCGTATGCTAATGTTCAGAATGTTGTCATTAGAATTAGAATTTGTTTTTTCTTCCGATAAACGTATAACTACAGTTCAAAAATCACCTTCGCGTAATTCAAGGTACTAAGTGACGTTGTGCATTGTAAGAGACTTTAACTCGTTTTCGGAAGTACAACAGTTCTGATCGCTGTTGGTGTACAAAGTTTAGGTTTTCCGTGATTGTCTTAAATCACCTAAAGCGATTGGAGTCTTGGTTGCTTTGTCAAAGGCATATCTGATTTTCTTCGCCACCCTTAATCTGATGCTGTATTCCGTCTCTGTGATGTCGTCCTCAATGGTATATTAAATTTCAGCCTTCCTTTTTTAAAATTAAAGTTTCCTAAAACCTCACTCGCCATCAGTTCACCACATCCGCGTTATCTACACAATACTCTGCAAGCCGACGGAGTGTACTTCTGGTACCACTAACTGATTCCCCCTACCCTCTTCCACTAGCGAATGGTGCGTGGGAAGACTGACGCTCGGTAAACCTGCTCAAATTTCCCGAATGTTTTCATTCGCCGAAATGTATATAGGAGGAAGTAATATGTTGTCCGATTCTTCCCGGAAAATACTATCTCGATATTTCAGTAGCAAATCTCTCTTCAGTGCTCAACGTCTCCCTTGTAGCCTCTGCCACATGAGTTTGTTGAGCATTTCTGTAACGCTCTCGCCCCGGCCAAACGATACCGTAACGAACCGTGCCGCTCGTCGCTGGATCTCCTCTACCTCGTCTATCAGTCGTAAGTGGTAAGGGTCGCTGACTATGAACACTGCTCAAGAATCGTTCGAGCAAACGCCGTGTAAGTCACTTCCTTCGTGGATGAGTTACATTTTCTTAATGATTCGATGCATGAGTGGCTGGACTCGCAAAATGTGTGACAGAAGTCTATAAGACCCCTACTTCAAAACATATAAAATAACTGTTTGCTAAGAATATTATCAAATTATTATACGGTTGATCACAAAGAATGAATTATAAAGTATTTATTACGATATTGTGACCTTCATTTTCTTACATGAAATACAATATAAATTATCTTATAAAATTTCTGAGACTGAATAAGAAGCCATGTGATGAGCATAAAACGTCTCTTTTCTTTGAAGTCTTTATTTCTTGAGGAATTTCCTTTTGTTTCTGTTGCTGGAATAACTCCCCAAATAACTGGAATACTTGTGTGAAATTTATGATTTGTAATACTTTTTGAGGTTAGTCCAGTGCCTCTCTTCGTACCTTTGCTGTAGAAGTAATACTGAATACTGTACAAAAATGCATTCATTTCCTGAGGCATAATATTCTGGTAATTTGTTCTTGATATCAGGAATGCGCCTACCTTCTGAACTAATAAAACGCATGATCTCCTGTAACATTTTTGTGCCACATTAAATAGTCCCATGCGTTCTTAGCGTAACAGTTACACTACCTGTTCGTACAATACTGAACCTACGAGTTATCTTACAAAGTAGATTAAGGAAAGGGAAACCTACGTTTCTAGCATTTCTAGACTTAGAGAAAGTTTTGAGAATGTTGACTGGAATACTCTCCATCAAATGCTGAAGGTGGCAGGGGTAAAATACAGGGAGCGAAAAGCTATTTACAATTTGTACAGAAACCAGATGGCAGTTATAAGAGTCGAGGGACATGAAAGGGGAGCAGTGGTTGGGAAGGGAGTAAGACAGGGTTGTAGCCTCTCCCCGATGTATCTGTATATTGAGCAAGCAGTAAAGGAAACAAAAGAAAAATGTGGAGTAGGAATTAAAATCCATGGAGAAGAAATAAATACTTTGAGGTTCGTCGATGACATTGTAATTCTGTCAGAACGAGGATAATCGAATGTAGTCGAATTAACTCGAGTGATGCTGAGGGAATTAGATTAGGAAATGAGACGCTTAAAGTAATAAATGAGGTTTGCTACTTGGCTAGCAAAATAACTAATGATGGTCGAAGTAGAGAGGATATAAAATGTAGACTGGCAATGTCAAGGAAAGCGTTTCTGAAGAAGAGAAATTTGTTAACATCGAGTATAGATTTAAGTGTCAGGAAGTTATTTCTGAAAATATTTGTATGGAGTGTAGCCATGTATGGAAGTGAAACGTGGACGATAAATCTTTTGGACAAGAAGAGAATAGAAGCTTTTGAAATGTGGTGCTACAGAAGTCGCCTAGAACTTAGAAGTACTTAAACGTAACTAACCTAAGGACATCACACACATCCATGCCCGAGGCAGGATTCGAACCTGCGACCGTAGCAGCAGCGCGGTTCCGGAGTGAAGTGTCTAGAAGTGCTCGGTCACAACGGCCGACTAGGAACAGCACAAGCTGAGTTTGGCATGACCTTTTTTTGTGGAATCCATGTTGATTTATATAGAGGAGATTTTAGTTCTCCAAAAACATCATAAATCTTGAGCATAATACACGTTCCATAACTTTCCAACAGATTAACGTTAACGATAGAGACCTATAATTATGTGCGTGTGTCCTTTTCCCACGCGTTAGGTACCCTTCGTTGCTTCAGCAAACTAAGTTAAACTGCTGCTAGAATGGGATCAAGTTCTTTTGCACAATCTTTGTAGGATCTTATAGACATTTTATTTGGTCCCGATGCCTTTCCACTACTAAGCGATTGTAGATGCTATTCTATTCCGCAGTCAGTTATCTCAATATCTGCCATTTCGGTATTCGTCCGATGATTAGAACCAGCAGTCGGGTTACGACCTTCCGCCATAACAAAATTTCCGAAGATCGAATTCAGTACTTCGGCCTTCTATCTATTATCTACCGTTTCGGTGACAGTATGAGCACTGAATGACTGAATGGATGATTTCGAACCGCTTACTGATTTTATGTAAAATCAAAACCTCTTAGGATTTTTAGTCAGATCGGTTGACAAAGTTTTGCTTCCATAGTCACTAAATGCTTCTCTCGTTGTCATCCTTCCGCTCATTTTCATTTCGCTCAACTTTTGTTAGTCAGCTAGGCTCTGACTTCGTCTGGATCAGTGATGAAGCCCTCTTTGTTTACATAGCAGTTTACTATCTAGGTAACTAAACCATGGTGAACTTTCCACATCCCTTAAGGCATTAGTCGGAACACACATGTCTAGGAGATGTCCAATGGTGATTTTGAGTGTCTTTTCATTTATGCTCTACATCTTCGTCCTCAGCAGTGAATATTTCATGCTAACTACTCAGATAATCTACAATTTGTATCCTCTCACTCTACCTAGAAGAAAATATTTTCCTATCTGCCTTAACATCCTTTGGGCAAGGGCCCTGCCACATTGGATACACCAGTTCCCGTCAGATCACCGAAGTTAAGCGCTGTCGGTCGTGGCTGGCACTTGGATGGGTGACCATTCGGGCCGCCATGCGCTGTTGCCACTTTTCGGGGTGCACTCAGCCTCGTGATGCCAATTGAGGAGCTACTCGACCGAACAGTAGCGGCTCCGATCACAGAAAACCATCTTAACGACCAGGAGAGCGGTGTGCTGACCACACGCACCTCCTATCCGCGTCCTCAGCTGAGGATGAAACGGCGGTCGGATGGTCCCGATGGGCCACTTGTGGCCTGAAGACGGAGTGCTTAACATCCCTTGCAGTTCCCGTACTCGTAGTTGCCAATGCAGCATTGTGATCGCTGATACCTTCCTCTAAGTTAACTAATTCGATAGGTTCAGACCATCTGATCCTAGGAGGTCTAAGACGTTACCACTGGCAACCACTCACTCTCGAGTGGAGATGGACCGATCAGATGTTGCGTATCGAAAGACGCAGCGGCGACCAGATCACTAGTGGATTCCAGCACTGCCACTGGTGCCATAGCTTTAAGCAGTAGCCAAGAGCCAGTCGACTGTGGCAAACACCACTTCCAGCTGTTTATGAGCAGCAGCCAATTCCCCTTGTGTCCGCTCACAACTTGAAAACTCTATATCCATATTGTATTGTGTAAAAAATTGAATAGAATCTTTAAAATACGAACAGAGCAGTCAGGAATAACTGAAAGAGTAAAAACATATACCCACGGAAAAGAAGATTATCTAACTGTTGCGCTACTGTTGTTGGAATGCACGCAAAATGTAAACGAGGAGAATAAACCAGCACTACAATTTGTTCTGCAGAGTTCTCAGTACAACCTGACCACAGGTAGACAGCACATAGGCAGACAACGAACTGAGGATGCCAACTGACTGTTCTAGGAATTTCTAAATGCTCCACTGTGGGGCTGCAAGCGGTGTAAATATATAGTACTAAAACTACCATACTCATAAAATATAAACAAGAAGAAACAGTGGCTCTGATGTCTTTTAGGCGGTGTGATACTAACAACCACTGCAAGAAAATGAAATGCGCAAGCTGGTATATAAATACTAACTGTACCTCTGTACCGTCCCTCTCCATAGCGAGGAGGTATGAGGGAGTCGTGGATGCTGGAAAATGAATTTACCCCGCCTTCAGGACACGGAATGTCGTTGACTCATAGTAGACATTTGCACTGGGTGCAACGATGCACTGGTGAGATATCCTTCCACTCTGAAATGGTGGTTCGCCTGCGCCAAACGGGCATTACAGAGAGCGATGATGCGATATAGTAGAGAAAAATCCCTTTGGTATCACCACACGACAGAGTATTACGTTGTATTGCTACGAGAACCCACCGTCCCCTGATCGTCAGGCGGAGATTCGTCGTATTTCACGCGTCGTCGTCTCAAATTCAAATGGCTCTGAGCACTATGGGACTCAACTGCTGAGGTCATTAGTCCCCTAGAACTTAGAACTAGTTAAACCTAACTAACCTAAGGACATCACAAACATCCATGCCCGAGGCAGGATTCGAACCTGCGACCGTAGCGGTCTTGCGGTTCCAGACTGCAGCGCCTTTAACCGCACGGCCACTTCGGCCGGCTGGATCGCGTCGTCGTCTCGAAGGTGTCGTGATACGAGTGCGATGTTAAGATCAGGTTGGCGGCAAACCTCCGTCAATGCACCATATTCTTCGCGAAGGGCAAAACTGACGACGAACTCCCCATTCTTGACATGACAGGTCGTCGTTTGACTGCAAAGGTAGACATTGTGAATGCATTCGTTGACCAGTACCGGCAGTTTTAATGTGAGGAATATTACGATGGTGCAGCTTTTGCTGAAGTGTCACTTTCTATACCGGGTACTCTTGATGTCTCGGCAGCAGAATCTCTTATGATGTCAATTATCTGTGTAGACGTCGAGGAAGCCATAGGAACGGGTGCAAGCAACATCACCCCTGGTTCCAACGGCATCCCCTTGGGGTTCTACTGTGCCTTTCAATATCTGATGGTTCTTAGATGGATGTCCATGTATGAGGAATTGATGACACCTACTGTCCCACCACCTCATTCCTTTGTTGACGGCCAGATTATCCCGATCCCCAAACCAACAATGGGACGAGGGACTGAGCAGTACTGCCTGCTGACCTTACTCAACAGCAACTTTAAGGTCTCCATAAGGCTTCCGGCAGCGCGCCTTAAGAGTATCTTGCCCTAACTGCTTTCTACAGAAGAAACGTCCATGGGGGAGCTAATAATATGTAGACGACGCTCAGTGACTATCGCGATGTGACAGCCCTGACAGCAGCTTGTCGCCTCCAAGATGCCCTGATCACAGTGGACTTTGACCACACTTTTGACAGGGTGGACCACGGCTTCCTTTTGGTGCTGATGGCCCACATGCCTTTCACCCCGGCCTTTGTCAGTGTCGTCCTGTGATTTCTTCAAGGCACATCTTCCATATTGACATGGACATTAATGGACATGTGGTAGGCCCCCTGTCGATTTCGCGGTTGGTCTAACGGGGATGCCCGCTGTCAGGAACAAAAGTAGTGAGAGGGGGGAGGGGGGCGGGCGACACTTCCCTTTGCTGATCATGTGGCTGGCGTTGTCAGGCCATGAGGTGAAGTTGGCTCTGGAATGGATCGCACGATATCGTATGTCGGTGGGTAATTGTATGTACATGGAAAAGTCTGGGCGATGAACATCTGTAGAGGCCCCCAGAAAGGCAGAATAGCAACCCTAAAACCGATGGAGACGGTTAAATGCCCGGCCATTACATTTAGCCGCAATTTCCGCCGTACGGCAACGGTTAATTATAGAAGCCTTCTACAGCAAGTCTGAATAGGCGTCAGGAGGCACTTGTTACTAGCATTGTCAATGGTCCACCTTCATCAACATCCACATGCCATCCAGAATACATCACCTGGCTCATATTTCCTCAATGACGACCGTGATGGCATAGCGACTATCGGCTGCGTTCCGTTATTTCGTCACCACTGGAAATTTCCTCAAGATATGGTACAAAACTCTCTCCCTCCCCACACGAAACGGTGGGCTGGGACTTACCAACGTCCGTACGAGAGCTGCGGCGCTGTATGTCAGCAGAGTGGTTGACTTACAGTCACATCGCTGCAGACCTGTCACTGATTTGATTGAAGCACTGAAGCCTACATCCAGCCTTAAGCCCATTGCTGTTCCACACACCACGCCATCTATCTCATTTATCAAGACCTCTTTCTTTGAATGTAGCTATGTGTATACTGTGTATATTGACCCCCCCCCCCCCCCCCCGCCCCAAGCATCAGAGCACCAAAGGCGAAGGACACACATCATCTAATGATGCGAAACCACTCAAGAAACGTGATTTAGATTCGCCGTTCCACGGCTGTATGACCCACGATGTGGCGCGACATGCACAGTGCTATCTTGGTACGGTGGTGGGAGCCTCCTGGTACAGTGTCGTTAATGAGGAACACAAGACGCGGATTTATTTCACAATATCGGTATGGTTGACTCCACTCACTGGAAGCAACGTCGCCTGATGGATACGGATGAACGTTGCCTAGTGTGTGTACCCCAGAAGACGTGTGGCTGCCGGTACGAAGGACCCTCGTCTTTCATCTTCCAACTGCGCCACACGAGATCGAGCCACGGATATTACTCTGCACGTAAGATGCGTATTTTTCATCCCTGAATGCCCACTCTCTGACTCGGATCAAAGGGCCATCAGTTTATTTTCTTTTCTGAGAAGGGACTATGGATGTACTCGCTACTGGGCTTCCTTACAGGGACGACATGAAACTTTGATGAAACTTTCACAATACCGCCAGATTTATTCCCCTGCAGTTGGGACGTACCGGACGCGAGGAGATGACATAATAATTTTGCTCTCTTTACGGACCATGACACAGAACACGGAACTAATAATATTTTCGCTGAAAAGACGTACCTGTCCACGTGCCGGCCGTGCGCCGGGGATCTGCCATTCGTTTATTCTTTTCGTTATACTGTGGTCGCCAAAAATGTTTTGCTCTTACTTGAGGGGTTCTTTCGTCTTTTTTCTCTTGTTTTGTGTGTACAAACGTAAAAATGTAACTATGTAAAATCTTAAATAAATATTTTAATGGTACACCATCTCAATGTCCTGGTTGTTTGACTTTGATTTTCATTATATTACTTATAGGCTGTATAATGTTTAGTTGATTATTATAGAGGAGTATTAAATAAATATATTTTGTTAATGGTGTTGAAAATGGTATAAAAGTCTTCCAGTAAAATAAAAAGCAAGCCGTTAACAACACCGCTCGCATAAAGTGGGAAATCTAGGTTCGATTTCCTGTCCGACACAAATTTTCATTGTCGTCATTCTCTTACACAGCAGATGGTTGTCCGTATTCGCAACTGCGAATACATTTCATCAACTTAAAGTACCTGTTGTTCTACTGCGTATTTTACTGCTGCCGAAACGCTGTTATGTGAAAGTGCTTAAGCAGGACCAACCTTCATTTTATCGTAATGCCCTTGTTTTATTATATTTCCTCGAAATTTGCAATTTCAGTTTCCGATCAGAGTTCGAGTTTTATCTTTGTTAATACCACACAGATCTCCAACACACTCAGTGGAGACAGTTGGAAGTGTCAAATTATTGTCTTCAACAACTTGTTGGGAAAGAATAATGTGGTTGGAAATTGCTACTGCAGAACTGAATTACGAACAAAGTAAACTTAGGAAGACAGTAGTATTACGTAAAGGCAACTAAAAAATTTCCTCCAAACGAGGATTGATTTTGCTAACTGTACACAACATATACAAGCGATAACGTGATCATTCAAAGTGTGTATTTATGTTAAACTGATCCTCACAGAAATAAACACACATTGTGGCCTTTATCTCACTTGAATCTCTACGAACGAGTTGAAACCACATTGTAAGCATCTTCTTATTCTTCGGAGCACTCAATACCAATTTTCAGTAGTTTTTATAGATCTGTTACACAATGTAGTACTACACACCATTCGTTAACCAGTTTCCGAAAAGTGAACTCCGAAACAAGATATGACTGCGAATGAGCTTTTCGACGGTAGGAGCATCATGCTAGCCAGTGATGCCACATGCTTTCAAGTTATTTAAATTCAATTTCCGTCTCTTTTTTTAAAAATACCGGATATGATCAAGGAAAAAGCATGTTGAGAACATAAAACGACACAATTAACTATTTAAGGAGATTTCCAGGAAAATGTCAAATAACCTATTGTGACACTCAAGGTTGCAGTTACTCGTCGTCGACTATTCCGATGCTGCTCTACATGTTGCATTAGTTGTTCCGCAGTGAGCTGCCCGTCCTGTGTGGCTGTCATCTGACTCAGCGAATAAAGTAGATTTGGTTCCCAGGTATCATTTACGGTTCAAGACTTCCTTGCAGACAGAATTCAACGCGTCGCCCTTAACAGAAGAAAATCGAAAGTCGTGAAAGTAGTTTCCGGAGTACCTCAAGGAAGTATGTTAGAACAGTTACTATTTACAAAGTATATTAATGAACTAAAAGAAAACGTCGGAAGTTCTTTAACACTGTTAGCAGATGATGCGGTTGCCTATATGAAAGTAACCACGACAGAAGACGATAGCGATTTGCAGAATGACCTGCAGTGAATTGATGAATGATGCAGGCTCAGGCAGTTGACTCTGCACGTGAATTAATGTAACATATTGCGCGTACATAGGAAAAGAAGTTCACTCCTGTCCAACTACACTATTGATGACAAACTGCTGGAAACAGTATCTACCGTAAAATATCTAGGAGTAACCATCGACAGCTACCTTAAGTCGAACGATCACATAAAACAAATTGTAGGGAAAGCAGATGCCACACTGAGATTCATATGAAGGAAATGTAAATCATCCACGAAGAAGTGACTAATAAAGCCCTTGTTTGGCCGATTCTTGAGTATTGTTCACCAATATGGGATCCTTACCAGGTAGAACTGATAAAACATATAGAAAATATTCAACTAAGAGCGGGGCATTTGACCACGGGATCGTTTAGTCGGCACGAGAGCGTGACAGAGATGCTCAACAAACTGCAGTGGCAGACGTTACAAGAAAGGTGTTGCGCTTCACGCAGAGTTTCTCGTATTGATATTTCAAGAGATCATTTTTTTGTGGAGAGTCAGACAACACATTTCTTCCTCCCACATAGGTCTTGTGAAATTACCACGATGAGAAAATTCGAGACATTAGTGCTAATACAGAGGACTGCCGACAATTAATCTTCCCACTCGTCATTCACGAATGTAGTAGGTTACGGTGAACAGTTAATGGTACCAGAAGTACCCTTCGCCTCCCATTTGCAACATCTCCAAGCATTCGTCCGGCCAATAATACTGCGGTTCTATTATACTTAAAGGAGTAACTCTCGTCATTGCAACTAGTAAACGAAACATCGCTCCCGTAATATCACACATGGTTCCATTAATTAACAACCCACTGCCTCTCTGCCCCATGAGCCTCCCTCCTTCATAACAACTAATCATTAATATTACATCTCGTACACCGGGTATACCCAATGTAGACCCGCTCACTGGAAGTAAAACTTCGGTTCCATCACATCCTTTCAGCTTGGTGACCCTCTGCCTTGCCCCTGAATAATCGTATGACATATGCGTTTCCTCCCATCTGAATCTTGCGAACAGGACGTATGGTCAGCCCGATCTTTGGCAATACTTTAGCTCTCCCTTGATAATTACCACCTGCCGATCCCCATCTTCCATTATCTGCACAAATTTTTCCCGATATTTGCAACCTTATAACATCTAAATAATGCGTATGTTTTCGCTAATGGTACTTTCACTGACACGTACAACCGTGTGCTATACATTCTATCTTCCTGAGTTTCTCCATGACAGCTGAAAGACAGGTTTTGACTGTTTGGCTCTGCTATTAATTGTAGTTGTGGCCGTAGTTCTCTCAGCACCTTTTTCATACCACCAGATATAGCTCGTGTTACACTAGGGCCACACTCAGTTGCCCTTCTCGACTGCAAATCTCCAAGTTATTGCAAAAGTTTTGTTAGTGGTTTTCTCGCATTAGTACTCACATTCGTACTTGAACTTCCTCTAAATCCAGGTTTAGAAATTTTGTTGATTCTCTGTCATAATCCATTACCTTTCAAGTTAGTTGTCGAAGCTCACGTTTCTTGTTCAGCACGCCACTCTCCAAACTCGGAATGTGTGTGAAATGTCTTTCTACAGTTGTCCTATTCCCGTCTGCCAAGTGTCTCGCGGCTTCCGCTGTCCTGTTTAGCTCATTCACGTCGATTGCATTCACTGTCCCAAATATTACTTTGAGTATCCTTCCTCCCACATATACCCATCCCCTTTCCTCCCTCCACAAGTAAAAGGTACCTCTCTTACTGCTTCCTGCATTTGCTTCTTCAGTCGTACATACACTACGGCTAGGCGCAAATTGAGACGCGTATAGTGCGTGTGGTACGACGCAGCGCAGCGCGCGTTTTTGTAACATCACAGGTTCAAATGTGACCGCGCAAATTCCGACGCGACGCGACTGGGACGCGACACGCGCCTGCGCCACGTCGCGCGGCGTCGTGGTTGAGGCACAGTTTCTCGCGCCGCGCGTCGCGCGTGCCTCGCTAGCACCGTGGGAAATTTGAGGTGGGGAGCGGAAAAGTAGCCCGGCCATATGCTCACACCGGAACGGCGCATATGAGCAGTGGTAGTATTGCCCATACGATGAATTTTGCCTTATCGTGTACTACATTTTATTGCCTTTGTGTAGTGTTTCGTTTTTCACCATCTACTTTCCTCGTTAGTATATTATACTTTTCTGTTATTTATATCTATATAGTTTTTTTGTTTTGTTTTTCTTCTGCCAAAAAAATGCATAGTTCAGTAACTGATGAGCCATTGGCCGCTGGAATTGTATCATATGCCTCCGCGATGTTTTCAGATCGCAGAAGGGACAGAGGGTAGTGAATAAGGAAGCAAGGAATATTATAAAATCATGTGATAAAGAATCAAGGCAAGAAAGTGAAGCAAGGTTATCTTCTCGCTGCCTAGTATGCTGGCGTATCTGTACGATCTGTTACAAAAATTTAGAAAGGGATAATGTCCACAGGTGTGACCCCTTTGTGCTCCTGGTAAAAAGCATCCAAGATCTGAAGCATAGAAGTCTCATTGTGATTACTCTGATATGGATGTAATAATGTAATACGACACACTGTACTACATGCAAGTGAACATCACATTTACACTGCAAGCTAGAAAAAGTCGAAAAGCAGTCACAAATAACAAAGTTTTAATTGGTTCGCCGTGATGAGAAAAAGCATTTAAACTGTTGCATGCACATTAACAGCATTAATAAACTAATTATACAACAGACTACACAAGTGAAGGAAATGGTCGGTATTATTGGTTCAAATGGCTCTGAGCACTATGCGACTTAACTTCTGAGGGCATTAGTCCCCTAGAACTTAGAACTAATTAAACCTAACTAACCTAAGGACATCACACACATCCATGCCCGAGGCAGGATTCGAATCTGCGACTTTAGCGGTCGCACGATTCCAGACTGTAGCGCCTAGAACCGCTCGGCCACTCCGGCCTGCTTGTGTGCTACAATTCGCCAAACTTTCGTTTCGATGTCTCGGGCGGTTTAGGAGATGTGAGAGATGTTACGAGTGTTTCATTCTCGCGGGAGTGAGATCGGAATTGAGCGCGCTACATAAGATCCATTTTCTCGACATCGGAGGCAGATAGAGACCTCGTAATATTATTGGGATTTCCGTAGTATGAAAGCTGTGGGTACCCTTGGAAAGGCATTCACCTATCTGTATATTAAATGATCAACTTATGAGATGAGACCTATTCTTTGAAAGACATTTGTTTTATATAATTTACATAACTGTAAAGATGCGCATCTTGCGCGGACGCTAATACATCGATTGCGCAGTCAAAGAAACATTTTAACAGAAGCTGAACTGACGTTACGCTTCGATCTAAATAAAAGATGACAGTAAAAACTTTTGTAGATCTTCAGATTTTATCGTACTTCTGCTTGTAAT
The DNA here is from genome assembly GCF_021461395.2 of Schistocerca americana. NCBI lineage: Eukaryota > Metazoa > Arthropoda > Insecta > Orthoptera > Acrididae > Schistocerca > Schistocerca americana. The sequence goes on along the minus strand of NC_060130.1, from coordinate 838,692,499 downwards.
GTGAAAACGGAAAGAAGGTCGACTTTAAGCTAAAAAAAGTGAGCGGCCTTGCCAGCGTGAAGACAACGTTATTAATTAATAAAATTCAAATAATTTACGTTCGAAACTGTAAATCGGAAAGTTATTGTTATGAAGGTGTTGAACAGTGCAAGAATTGTCTTTAACGAAGGAGAAAAGTAATGACCGTAATTTTTGACAAAAACGTAAACCAAGGAGACAGCACAGGGCAGGCTGAAATCTGATCGCACCATACAGTTAGAAAAGTACTTATGTAGTTATATTGTTTATAAATAAGCCCTAATATGCTAGTGAGAATTGTTTGAATATATTTAGTGTTTACCAGATTTCTTATTCTGTTCTTTTCCTTTATAAGTTTTTAACCTCCATGCCATATTATTTTTATAAATGTCAAACAGCCTTTACTACAGCAGAGAATACTGCGGCATCCTGGTCGTGTACAGAAGGCCGCTCCTTGTCTTCTATACAACTCATAGCTGCCCTATTTATTAATGATTTCATTTGCAAATGCATTTTTTTTATTGTTCATTGTTAAAGATCCCTTAGGTAATTATAAAATTCATACTGATTACGTAAAGAAATCCGGGTTGTTCTTTCCCAGATAATAGAAGTCTTTGCGTAATCAAAAACTAGCCTCCTTCTGACAACGATCAGGAGCCGACCAGAAGACGGACGTCTTCGACCGCTTTCGTGTCTCCTGTGGCAAAGCTGTGCCAAACTGGGAACACGACATTCTAGTACGAAACACTATATATATATATATATATATATATATATATATATATATATATATATATATATATATATATATATATATTATCAGACTAAAATTGAAAAAAAAATTCAAATATATTTAACCTAAATTTTTTTTATCATACTAGAACCTCCTTCCAAGTCTAAACAAAAATTCAACATGTTAGCTAAATTTCATACGCAGCAACACATGGTGTAATACGCACCAAACGCAAAATCATAGCGACCTCTAATTTTCGTTGCAAACTTTTTCAGTTTTGCGTAGTGTCTTCCTAAAATGTGTACATCACAATAAGAATAGTCATCAGCGAGATGATGGGCACTTCGCCACGAAGCTGACATATAACGCTACAAGTAAGGCAAAAATCAAATATTTTCAGTGAACAGTTTCTGTAAAATCGTTTGAGGAAGGTAACAGGTTGCGCGCGCTTCGGTTCTGTCAGCCCAGAGCGTCGCCATCCGGCGAGTGCGAAGTATGGTGTACGCGTCGCAATATGCGCTGCACCCGCGCGACTCGTGTGGCACGTGCGTGTCGCGCTGTAGTGTCGTGTCACGTCACACGTGCTATACGCGTCTCAATTTCCGCCTAGCCTACGAGCAACTTCTTATGCTACTCCAATACCTCCTTGACTACTTCTTTACTTCTCAGGAACTGCTGTAAGCCTAAGCATACCTCTCACAACTTCCTTTCGTTCCATAATTCCCGGGCATTAAATACCAAACATAAGGTCCACTTGTGATTAGACAATACCACACACTGCTGCCTGGAAAACAAAATTCCTCCGTTCAGGTGATGATTTTGCAGCGCCCCTATTCCGTCCGGGTGAAGAGGTACAGCATCACCAAAACTAGCATCCTTCCTTCCTCGTCCCGGCGGATGGCAACCTGAGAGCAGAGACTATCATCTTCTCACTTCCCACAGAAGCCTAATTTCTCCAATCAAAATCTTTCACACAATAATTAAAGTTATTTCTTACTGCAACAGATATATATAATCCTACCTAAAACTACTAAAACAAACTACGCACAAAAACTCGCAAGGATAATCAAATATACAACACATTGATTATCTCCTTAGCCTTAAAGAATAGAGTATACAAGATTCACGGTCCTCCTTCTCCTACTGTTCACTCCTCCAATCCTTATTTTTTGCTCTTCTTTGTTCATATTGATATTCCCACTGAGATCTAGTCTGACACAGCCTTCAACGGCTGTAAGCTTCCGACATTAAGATCATTGACCTTGTTGGCAGTTGTAGCTTCACATTTACAGGTTTTGTGGTTTCAGTCACTTGGTATGAGCTTTGTCATCATTTCACCAACATTTTCGATTTCACTTCTGGAACAAATGAACTCAATGACATCGCCCACTGGCCTACATGTGTTGAGGTAAAGTTTCTGTGCTCTTCACCGTCTCATTTTGCCTTTCCAACTCCTTGCTTTATTAATCCTCTTCCAAACTTCTCTCATAGTTCTCACTAACTCTTGGGATAACTCTGCATCCCCGCTCCCTTCCTCGTTAATTATACCAAATGACGATGGCATCTTTATACCATAAATCACCTTGAATAGTGACAACCCTACGTTGTGGTGCTCTTTCGAGTTTTATGCGCTCATCACAATATATATATATATATGTACCCAGTCCATATGGTGGAAATTGACATAACAAATAACCATCCTCACAGTCGTTCAATAAACCCACTCTGTTCTTCCATTTCACTGAGGATGAACTGCACTAGTTCTTAATTTCCTCGCTCTCAACAAACGACACAAGTCCTTCATCTGTTCCAACATAAATTCATTCCCTGATGTGCTGTTATTGTCTCTGGTACCACAAACTTCAACAGCCGCATATTCACCAACACTTGCATGATTGTGATTACCTGCTGGTCTGGTATCAGCACCATACTACATAATGAAAGAAACTATCTCTTCTAGTCAGGACAAATTGATTCCCTGCTGGAGTTCAGTTAAATGGTTCTGACACATCCAGCCCAATATTCCAAAACAGTTCTGTAGCTGATTCCTTCCTTTCCACCAGTACTTCTCTGATACCCACTGATTCGCTACTCTGTGCCCTCCATGGCCAGACAAAATGAGGTCATGCATCTCTTTAACCAACCCTCCCCTTAGCTTCACTCGTAACCACTCATGGTACGAATCCTGTCTCCTTACATTACATCCTGTCACATATGCTGAAGAGCTGTTGCTTATTGTATTGCTCACATTCTCCATGAGTATACCATGCAACTTGCCACTGAGTAAGCTTCTACCTAGGGCTCGTATCACAACTACCTTCCTGCTTACTGTATCTGAATTTCCATGTTCCTCCCCTTGTTTGTGCATTACTTCGTAGCGAATTTCACTGGGTTTTAATGCCCATCTCACCACTCTACTGGATGGTTCCTTCAAACCTAGAAACCACTTTCGGATCATATGATTTTTAACTACTTTAACGTTCCTCCTGTAAGAGGTGACACTTGAAGATGATGTTTGGTTTGTGGGGTGCTCAGCTGCACTGTCATCAGCACCTGTACCAAGTCCCAATTTTTACGCAGTCCAATCTATCCACTCCCACGAATAGTGATGATGGTGGTGAAATGATGAGGGCAACACAAACACCCAGTCCCCGGGCAGAGATAATCCCCAACCCAGCCGGGAATCGAACCTGGGACCCCGTGATCCTGAGACAGCTATGCTAACCACTAGACCACGACTTGCAGCCTGTGAAACTTCAAGAATGTTATCCTATACACCAGGCTAAGCACCTCCGTCTCCATAGCAAAGGAAATGCTATCGACGACAGTGGCGTGAAAGCAGTCACTAAACACAGACTTCCGAAATGCCTTCACAAAAGGAGACGAAGTAAATATTCCATAATTTGAATCAAGAATAGCTGCCAACATGAGTAACGTAGAAGTAAATATCCTCGGAGTAGTGAAGCAACTTAAGTCACTTAATGAAAGCAGACTGTATACCAGTTAGGTTCCTTTCAAAGTACGCTGATGCAATAGCTCCATACTTAACAATCATATACAGCTGTTCGCTCGTCGAAAGAACCGTACCCAAAGACTGGAAAGTTGCACAGGTCACACCAATATTCAAGTAGGAGTAATCCACTAAATTACAGGCCCATATCATTAACGTCGATATGCAGCAGGATTTTGGAACTTATATTGTGTTCGAACATTGTGAATTACCTCGAAGGAAACGGTCTATTGACACACAGTCAACATGGATTTAGAAAACATCGTTCTTGTGAAACACAGCTAACTCTTTATTCGCATGAAGTGTTGAGTGCTATTGACAAGGCGTTTCAGATTGATTCCGTATTTATGAATTTCCGGAAGGCTTTTGACACTGTACTACACAAGCAGATTGTAGTCAAATTGCGTGGTTATGGAATATCATCTCAGTTATGTGACTGGATTCGTGATTTCTTGTCAGAGAGGTCACATTTCGCAGTAACTGACAGGAAATCATCGAGTAAAACAGAAGTGATTTCTGGCGTTCCTCAAGGTAGTGTTATAGGCTCTTTTCTGTTGCTTATCTATACAAACGATTTGGGAAACAATCGGAGCACTCATCTTAGGTCGTTTGCAGATGACGCTGTCGTTTATCGACTAATGAAGTCATCAGAAGACCAAAACAAATTGCAAAACGATAAAGAAAAGATATCTGCGTCGTGCGAAAATTGACCTAAATAACGAAAAGTGTGAGATCATCCACATGAGTGCTAAAAGGAATCCGTTAAACTTCAGTTACATGATAAATCAGTCAAATCTAAAGGCCGTAAATTCAAAGTAAATACCTATGAATTATAATTATGGACAACTTAATTTGGAAGAAACACATAGAAAATGTTGTGGGGGAGGCTAACCAAAGACTGTTTTGTTGGCAGGACACTTAGGAAATGTAACAGATCTACTAAAGAGACTGATACGCTACGCTTGTCCGTCCTCTTTTAGAATACTGCTGCACAGTATGGGGTCCTTACTAGATAGGACTGACGGAGTACATCGAAAACGCTCAAAGAAGAGCAGCACGTTTTGTATTATCGTGAAATAAGAGAGAGAGTGCCTCTGAAATTACGCAGGATATGGGGCCGACATCCTTAAAACAAAGGCGTTTTTCGTTGCGGCGGAATCTTCTCACGAAATTCCAATCACCAATTTTCTCCTCCGAATGTGAAAATATTTTGTTGACACCGACCTACATAGGGAGAAATGATCACCATGATAAAATGAGGGAAGTCAGAGCTCGTACAGAAAAGCTGATGTATGTCTTATTTAGAAATAAAGACTGTCGTGGTTCCAATATTTCGGGCTAATGAGCCTAGGATGACCAACCAGCACCACTTGTGTTTCGATTAGGCTGAGCTTTAACCCTTTATTCTGAGCCAATTTTGATAGCTCACACAGACAGGTATTGAGAATCTCGATAGTGTCTTCAGGTTTGTTGGTTTCGCCTGTAAGTACAACTGGAGGTCATCAGTCTACATGAGGTATTTGCAGTAGGACAGAACTGATGACACATAGTTGACACACAATGAAAAAGAATACAGGATCCAATATCGAACCTAGGTGGACACCTGATACCACCTGCCTTCATTGTGACTTTAGGGTGACGGACATGACGCATTACTGGTGAGACGTCAAGTATGAGCGAAATCAGTGCACTGCATTTGGCGATATAATTTTGATACTAAGACTGTCAAGTAAAACGTCAAAGTCGACTGTGTCAAAGGTCCGCTGAAGTCTAAGAAGCACATGATAGTCGCCTCTTGTGCATTCATGGCAAACTTGAGATCATCTTTTATCTTTATTAAGGCAGATGTTGCTCTGCGACTTTTACAGAAACCTAATTCATATTGGTCTAGTAGGTTGTTAGTAGTTAGGTTCTTTGTTAGCTGGTCATGGACTATACACTGAGGTGACAGTCATGCGACAGCAATATGCACATAACGAGACGGCTGTAGTATCGCGTACACACGGTATAAAGGGCCAGTGCATTGGCTAAGCTGTCATTTGTACTCACCATGTGTGAGAAATTCTGATGCCTAGCAGACGACAAAACACGCTCTGAAAGCACGTGGCCGGGGCCGAGGGCTGGAAAGCCGCTGGGGAGAAAAATGGTGGAAAGGGCCGCCATGACAGACAAAAGGCACCTGTTAAAGACAGAAAGTCAGATACTTTCTAATAAATGTGAACCCAGTAAGGTAGTGGATAGCTAATGCTACAGAAAAATTCCAATACTATAGGCACATCAGCAAAGGGTGTTTCAGGGATAATAACAGTCATCGTAGGAGTAAAGAGGTAAGGGAAGAAAGAATTTGTGGAATGGATGCAGTTCTAGATGATGAAAGTTTGTTTGGGGTTTGTGCCTCCAGTGTAATAAACAAATGCAAATAGAAGGAGGAATTTTAGAGAATCTGGAATTCAGAATGGAGATCTTCATATTAGGGGTTTGTTTGGTGAAGGATCTGCTTGTGTAGTAAGTATGGAAGAAAATAGTACTGGTTTGGCCTTTGTATTGTATGAATTAGGATAAGATGTACGAGCTGAGAAGACTAATGTATGTCGTAATGTTCAAAGTGTGTGTGTGAATGACAGCTTTAATAATATTGAGATGAGCATAACTGAATCAGCTACAGTGGATGATAGTGCTGTTAATGTTGAAGCCATAGTGCCTGAATCTTGTGGTTTTGTGGATGGTGGTGCTGTTATTGAAGCCATGGTGCCTGATTGCATGCACATAGTGTTTTTGTGACTGGAGGTGTACTTGAGAGTACCCACTCCAGTGATATAAATGAGTGAATTTGTCAGCAGGGAGAGATTCCGGTCTCTGAAAATGATGGCGGGAGTAACTGTGATTTGCAGGATGAACCCACAAGTAGTGTCTTTGTAGCAAAAGCTGTATCCAATTCAATGAAGCCTAGTGAAGGAAATACTTTTGACATTTGTCTGAATGACATTTGACAGCCATCTTTATTTGTTGAACGACGGGAGAATAAAAAGGAGTGTGGTTTTTATTTAAAGATTTGGGTTGTAAGGGCCAAGTAGATCCAGAGGTGGCCAGCAGAAGATTGGACACTTAGTAAATATGATCATGTTAAGTAATTAGGGGAGCGAAGTGAGAAGGATAAGGCATACTATGATGCTCTTACAGAAATATTTGATGGGGAGAGAGAATTTGATGTATTAAGGGGAGCGTGTGTGTTGATGACTGTAAAAAATAGGCTGGGGAGTAATAATAATGCTATAGTGTACTCAAAATACCCTGAAGGACTAAGCACATCTTCAATGTGCATATTAGACTGCAGGTCACAACCTACAATTTTTTTTGACGAATATACTCTTCTTAGTTTTGTATGTTGTGCAAGGACCGTCAATTTCTGTCTTCCATTTTTCGTTGTTACTCTGCGGAAATTATGCATTTCAGTAAATTTGCTGCACTTAAAGCCCCAAATATGATTGTCCATTTACATAGATTAAAATTTTATTAATTTTTGTTTCAATTTATCAGCATCATTTGGTTCTACCAACAACTCACCAAACGTAAGTAATTCGCCTGAAACAGGTACTGTTATAACACATTGACTTAGATATATAAATATTTTATCTTTCACTTCAATTATAAGTGACTGATTATTTAGTCGAGGGGGATACAAAATGTGCAGTTCATCGACGTTATATCTTTTTGCCTCTGTTTTAAAATCAGTAGGTGACAGGTCACCATTTATATTGGCTCCAAAAATTAAAAATTCTCTTAATTTTTACATCATATTCAAATGTATATTTTAATATTTCACCACCAGTAACAAAATGAAGTTTCGGTTTATGTTTATCACACATTCTATTTTGAAGATAGCTCAGGTGGTTTGTGTATAGAGTTAAACCTGTCTTTGAGAAATAATCTGCAAAAGCTTTTTGTAAAGTAATACTGTAATTTATCTCTAAGAATCTGATTAATTTTTTCGTTGGGATGTGCTGTAGTGACATACTTATTGAATTGTGTTAGAATACTTGCGTATCCAGGTTTGTTACTATGATCATTTAATCCATTTTCTGAGTATTGTTTAGTAACTGCGTCATAAATATTTGCATGAACTTTTATATCTACTAATCTTCTACCTTTAAAATCATTACTTCCTTTAGTTACTTTAGAAATGTTATGTAATTCTTTATGAAATTGTTCAATTAAATTTTCTATGTTTTTATAAATTTTTCATTGCAAATGTGCCATTTTTCTGGAGAGAGCCTAACCATTAACTTTAACGTCTGAGGTCGGTTTTCCGGAAAAACGGCTTCACAGAGAAGCAAATTCGGAGAGCTCTACGTCCCACAGCGACTGTACAACCGCAGAAAACAGGAGATGAACCTCAGCAGGATGAGAGCATAGCATTTATTCCGTTCTGTGGCGCTTTATCAGGAAAGATAGGTCGAATCCTTCAAAAACATCAAGTGAAGACTGTCTTTCGCGCACCAATTAAGACATAGGCACTGCTTGGCAATGTCAAGGACGATCTAGGTCTACGGAAATCCGGAGTCTACCAGATCCCCTGCGAATGTGGCATGGCTTACATAGGTCAAATGGTGCGTATTATCTACGATTGTTGCCAAGAACATTAGCTGCACATCAGACTGCAGCAGCCTAAAAGGTCAGGTGTTTCCGAACATTGCCTCTCGGAATTACACAGAATGAATTACGAGCAGACCAAGTCTCCGTCACAGATGTCCAAGTACTTGGGCTGTGTCATTAATGAAGCTATCTAGATTCGAGTGTTGGAACCGTTCATCAATCGAGATAGCGGTTACATCATTAGTAAGGTCTGGGAACCCACTTTGAATCTGATTAAAAAGAGAAAGAAGACATCCCACCATGATCTGACTTCGACTATAGGCAGAGATATAAGAAGAAGCCGCCAGCACGCGTCCTGGGCGCGGTCCGCGTACAGAAATGGCTCTGAGCACTATGGGACTCAACATCTGAGGTCATAAGTCCCCTAGAACTTAGAACTACTTAAACCTAACCAACCTAAGAACATCACACACACCCATGCCCGAGGCAGGATTCGAACCTGCGACCGTAGCAGTCCCGTGGTTCCCGACTGCAGCGCCAGAACCGCACGGCCACCGCGGCCGGCCAGCTTTGAACTGTACGGGTCTGAGCGCAGACTGCGTTGGGAACATCTGGAGAGGGGGGGGGGGGAGGAGATAAAAAAGCCCGGTGCCGGTGCCTTGGCGATTAGTTCGTCAGTGCACCTGACGCTAGCACCGTGGTCGTTTGCCGAAATATTGTACCCGTTGTACACTAACACCCGGCTTTTCACCCCTGATCACTTTTGTCATGAAGTACGCCAGGAAAAGTTGAAGAATCTAGAATGGACAATTTTCTGTTACATTCACATGTTTCTTTAGATACTGAATAAATATTTACATTCTGAAGTCTATGTTCCATACTGCTAAGTATAGTTTGCATTACGTTTCTTCCACCTTCATAGATTGATTTAACAGGCACTGTTTCGTTGCTAATGTTATTCTGTCCCTCAGGCACAGAATAAATATGTGAGAGCTGATGTACACAATCCATATTACAAGTTTCATTGACATTAATGTGTTCATCAGTAACAATATTACCTTCTGTATACAATGGCTCGATAACAACTTGATCCCAACCAGTGCTACCAGTATTATTAAACTCAGTTCCTTTATCGTTAGCTTCAATAATTTCAGAAACTGACTGCTTACCCTAGCCTGCATGAGGAGCTAATCACTCATAACAGGTGTTAATTTATCGTATCATTCATTTTATCTTAACATTTAGTGAAATTCTCGTGCAGCACTTTCTTTTCTGGTGACTGACTTTGGTTTTGCTTTACTGGACCATTATTTTTCCCACTAGTGTTTTCGTTTGTCAAAACGTGAGCTGACACAATACCATAGTTTAACCGAAGCAAGTCTTCTAGCGATTCCTTTCTAATGTTGATGTCAGATTTAGTGTTTCTTTCTTCTTCATTCAAATTTACCATTTCAGTGTAGTCATACACGACACAATCTTCATCCTCAATATAGTCATTTAATTTCTTATCCCATTCTTTTGTTTCTTGCATTCCCTACTTGATACATCCCTCTGTTTGAGCTTTAAGTTTTGTAATATTTTACTATAGAGTACTAAAATTGTTGCTAATTTGCCACACTTCCGCTTTAGCTTCTTTCAACTCTGTCTCGATTTTACTTTTTAATATCTCTTTGGTTTTTCTAACCACAACTCGAAATTATTTTTGGGTTCGTTTAGCTCTTTCTTAGTTTCTTTTGGAAGTCATTTCAAGATTGTCATCTCATGTTCCTCATCACCGATTTCCTTTTTGTATTATCTACTGTTGGCCAGTATCAGCCCATGCAGGACTATGTCTTGAACCTACTTAATTCTACTGTCAACTCATTGGTAATGTCGATATCAGATTCATTTTCTCTGGCGTCATCGTTCCAATCGATCACTTCATTCTGATTATGTACAGCTTACTCTGCATTTACATTATTATTATTATTTTACATTAAATCTACATTTTCAGTATCGTCGGTGTTAGGTAAATCTACTTTGTCAATGAAATCATTCGTGGCTACTTTAAAACTCGCAGTGAGATCATTGGTAACTGAATTAACTATTTATAATTAATTCTTAACATTTGAATCTGTGTTTTAACTTGAGTCATTCATAAACCCATAGCTGACTTCACTACTGGTTACCTGTGCTTGATCTGCTGGATCCTCACTACTGCTGTGTGACTGCTCTCCTTCTCTATTTCTAAGAGTGTATCTCACTGCTTTCATTTTTGTAATGCCTCGGCTTTCACAACAAATGGTCTTCATTGCGATACGCAAGCGTAACACTTAGGCAAATTTTTCTTCCTGATGCTCGTAGCTGTAGACTGCGCCGCTAGCTGCCGCTTCGCTGACGTGCTGTGCTGAAGGCAGGACTTCGGTGGCTCCCTGTGCCGCTAACTGCACCTGCCACTGCTTGCTGCTGCCGCACCTGTTGTCCGTGCTCGCTTCACGCTGCTCTCTGCATTGTACCCTCTCGTAGCACAAAGACCCTTGAAGTGATGCTCTTACATAACCCCATATAGTGCGCACATGAATTGTATGTTTTATTACTCTTGTTACACGTAGGCACTCCATATCATGACTACTAAAGAAATGAATTTTCATGGCATAAATTATCATAGTTCAACCAAAGGTCAAAAAATGATCAAACACAGTTCAAACAAGTTCAAATTCTACTTATAACGGTTCTCTGATAGTTCTGCAGTTATTCACTAGCAGTTCAGTCGTTTTTGACTTATCGTATTTTTTCGGCTTTTTTACAGTTTACAGTTCTCGCTAATAATTTCAAGCCTCATACCATCCAAATCACTTAGACTTCAATGATATCCCTATCATAGATGCCATACACGACGATTTAAGAGAAATACTATTAATTCTATCCCCTTAATCTCCTCTGTGTTACCACAGATGACGTGTTGAAGATCCCATATGTTCTTGGAACGCATTGCACGCCAGAAATGCATAGAGTTCTAGTGATCTGACGAACCTGGCGTCTTCTGAAGTTGTCCCCTGTGCAGACAGCAGCGCGTTGATCCGTTGTCTTGAGGCTATAGCAAACCGTTGGCTAGGAACTGATGTTATGCAATTAAGTACTTCGTTCACTTCTTTTTCAGGGATGCAATTTTAGCAGAACACGAAAAACTGCGGGTTACAAACGTCATTCATTGCTTTTTCAGAAACTTTATCTTATGACTCCATTAACTGACTACATTTTACTAATTCTTAAACTGACCTAATTAACATTTGAATGTAAAATTAATCTACAGGGTGTTACAAAAAGGTACGGCCAAAGTTTCAGGAAACATTCCTCACACACAAAGAAGGAAAATATGTTATGTGGACATGTGTCTGGAAACGCTTACTTTCCATGTTAGAGCTCATTTTATTACTTCTCTTCAAATCACATTAATCATGGAATGGAAACACACAGCAACAGAACGTACCAGCGTGACTTCAAGCACTTTGTTACAGGAAATGTTCAAAATGTCCTCCGTTAGCGAGGATACATGCATCCACCCTCCGTCGCATGGAATCCCTGATGCGCTGATGCAGCCCTGGAGAATGGCGTATTGTATCGCAGCCGTCCACAGCACGAGCACGAAGAGTATCTACATTTGGTACCGGGCTTGTGTAGATAAGAGCTTTCAAATGCCCCCATAAATGAAAGTCAAGAGGGTTGAGGTCAGGAGAGCGTGGAGGCCATGGAATTGGTCCGCGTCTACCAATCCATCGGTCACCGAATCTGTTGTTGAGAAGCGTACGAACACTTCGACTGATATGTGCAGGAGCTCGATCGTGCACCAACCACATGTTGTGTCGTACTTGTAAAGGCACAAGTTCTAGCAGCACAGGTAGAGTATCCCGTATGAAATCATGATAACGTGCTCCATAGAGCGTAGGTGGAAGAACATGGGGCCCAATCAAGACATCACCTACAATGCCTGCCCAAACGTTCGCAGAAAATCTGTGTTAATGTCGTGATTGGACAATTGCGTGCGGATTCTCGTCAGCCCGCACATGTTGATTGCGAAAATTTACAATTTGATCACGTTGGAATGAAGCCTCATCCGTAAAGAGAACATTTGCACTGAAATGAGGATTGACACATTGTTGGATGAACCATTCGCAGAAGTGTACCCGTGGAGGCCAATCAGCTGCTGATAGTGCCTGCACACGCTGTACATGGTACGGAAGCAACTGGTTCTCCCGTAGCACTCTCCACACATTGACGTGGTCAACGTTACCTTGTACAGCAGCAACTTCTCCGACGCTGACATTAGGGTAATCGTCAACTGCACGAAGAATTGCCTCGTCCATTGCAGGTGTCCTCGTCGTTCAAGGTCTTCCCCAGTCGCGAGTCATAGGCTGGAATGTTCCTTGCTCCCTAAGACGCCGATCAATTGATTCGAACGTCTTCCTGTAGGGACACTTTCGTTCTGGAAATCTGTCTCGATACAAACGTACCGCGCCACGGCTATTGCCCCGTGCTAATCCATACATCAAATGGGCACCTGCCAACTCCGCATTTGTAAACATTGCACTGACTGCAAAACCACGTTCGTGATGAACACTAACCTGTTGATGCTACGTACTGATGTGTACATTGAAAGACTATGGTTCTGGCGGTGTTTCCCATAAGAAAGAGATGTGACACAACTGATAGCGTCATATGCATAGTCTGCAACCTCTACTGTACTGCGGAAACAATCTTGGAGCTCAATAGAGCAATGAGTCGCATGTCAACACAAGCACCGAAGTCAACATTACCTTCTTCAATTTGGCCAAGTGGCGGTGAATCGAGGAAGTACAGTACATACTGACGTAACTAAAATGAGCTCTAACATGGAAATTAAGCGTTTCCGGACACATGTCCAAATAACATCTTTCCTTAATTTGTGTGTGAGGAATGTTTCCTGAAAGTTTGGCCGTACCTTTTTGTCACACCCTGCATATACCGAGTCATTTAAATATGAAATTCATCAAATATATTCTAATTGTCATTTTTCCAAAACAAGCACGTCCTCTGTATATATAACCATTTTTTGACCCACAGTATGGACATGGCGGACCATGATTTCCTCTGATTTGCATGATTTTTTATATACACCCTGTATAATCGATCACATCAAAGAACATGTCTGTCTCCATGACTGCCCTTTCCGATCTGATTAGACCGTGCTGCTACTTCACCTTGGAGCCCGCTCTAGCCGGAGCTCCGAAGACGCCAAAACAAAAGAGCTTCGTCTTTATTTGCTCTTAGCTTTTGTGTTTCGTTAAGAATTTAATTCTGACCTTAAGAACAAGTACGCAATAGCTTGCTGTTTAGAGATACTTATTCCAGAATGTTAACTAAGTGTAATGCACCGATATTACAACATTACTGAAAGAAAGTTAGCTTTATGGCACGCACCCTACGAACTTACCAATGAGTCACATTGAAAGACTATGGTTCTGGCGGTGTTTCCCATAAGAAAGAGATGTGACACAACTGATAGCGTCACATGCGTAATCTGCAACCTCTACTGTACTGCGGAAAGAATCTTGGACCTCAATATAATGGTTTCTAAAGCCAGAAATATAACAAATGTCGAAAATGCAGGACGCGTGAATAGGGACTCGCAGCAGGAACAGGAATCCCAGACGCCACTATTGGGTTCAGAGACGGCAATGCATTCGCCTCAAATCCCATCGCAGCCCAGGATAGCAACTTCAAGTCAGTCGACCATGGCGAACACAGCCTCCAGTTGTTTACGTAAAACTAGTTTTTACATTGTCAGTTTCATGTTTTCCTGCCATTTACATTACTTTCTGTTGGTGCTTAAGTAAGCCCTATTCTCACAATTAATTTATTTTTGCCATTAAAATGTTCGGATGGATAACATTCCCCACATTTTGCGCTTTAAAACCACTACCACATGTTTCAACATCTATTTTCTAATCGATTTTCCCGCTCACGCACAGCTTGTAGAATAATGCATAACACAAAACTGACGTTCCAGAATCTAATCCATTTTGGGTTCTGTGAGAAATTTAAGTGGCATTTTAGGACCTCATTTAAAACGTTACTCCAGTGTTGCTCCACCTAACTTTTCTAAACTGCAATGCATTATCGAAATGACCATTTTAATTTGATTTCCCTCTTGAAGCCATTTTGTGTCATGCACAAAATAAAAAGCAAGGAAGCTACAAATTACACAGTGTCGTATTGGAAGTCAGTTCTGAAAGCTGGCGAGATCTGTAGAAATTGAATAGGAGTCCCTAACCGTTCTTTCCACCAATCTGTCGTCTTCTACAGTTGTTTCCCCGGCGCGAAGACAGTTCGTTGGTCGTGGGATCTTCTTCGGCGGAGGCTGCTATGCTGTCATCTCGGACTTGAGCCTGTGTGTGTGTGTGTGAGATGCCACTTGCTCTGGTAAGTCTCTGTATTTACAGAGGGCAAGATCTGCAGTACTGACAATGATGACTGGTGACACCTCTCATTCATCATCATCATCTTGGACAGTTTCCAGCCACTGGCTGGGTCTGTCGGGAACACAAGCCTCTCCATCGTGTTCTGTCTTTCCACCATTCCCCCTCTTCCTCCTTCGTCCAGTTCTCTCCTCTTCTCATCACACATTCCTTCACTCCCTTCACCCATCTATCTCTTGGTCTTCCTCTGGGCCTCTTCCCCTCCAGTTGCAGATCAAACATCGTCTTTGGAATTCTTCCCTCATCCATTCTCTTCATGTGTCCATACCACTGCAGTCCTGATTTTTCTATCCTGTCCTGTACTGGTTCCTCCTTTAGTCTTTCCCTCACATACATATTTCGCAATCTGTCTCGTCTTGTTACACTCAACCTGCTCCTCTGGAACTTCATTTCACTAGCCTGTATTCTACTTCTGTCGCTTTTGTGCATTACCCATGTCTCACTTCCGTATGCCAATATGGGGACAAAGTAGGTTCGGTAAATAATTCCCTTGGATTTCTGTGGCACCTCCTTGCTCCAAATAAGCCCCCTAATGCATTTGTAGAGCTGCTCTGCTTTTCTGCACCTTTCATTTATTTCCATCGCGTTTCCCCCCTTACTTTCAATCATGCTTCCCACGTACTTGAAGTTCTCTACCACTTGTAGTTTTTCCCCTCCACAAGTTATATCCACATTTGGCCTATTCTTCTTCCTTGTTGTGACAATTATTTCACTTTTCTTTGCAGAAAAATGCATTCCATATTGTGCTGCCGTTGCCTCCCATACATCTAACTGCTCTTACACCTCCTTCTTGCAATTTCCCCATAACATCAGGTCATCGGCAAAAAGCACTGCTTTCATTTTATGATCTCCAATTGCATCCGATTCTTGCTGTAGGATTTCATCCATAACAATAATAAACAATAAACGCGAAAGTGCACTTCCCTGTCGCAGCCCATTTTCCAGCTTGAACCATGCAGTACGTTCCCTCCACACTTTCACACAACTCTCACTTCCCTCATACATTTTTCTGACTTTTCGTGTTATCTCCTCATCTATCCCTTTTGCGTTCAGCACATCCCAGAGCTTGTCCCTATAGATACTGTCATACGCCTTCTCAGTATCTAAAAAGGCCATGATTAAGTCCTTCCCGTACTCATAGTGCCTTTCCTGCAGTTGCCTTACCGCAAATATGAGGTCCGTTGTTGATCTTCCCAGTCTGAAACCATACTGCTCCTCTTGCAGTCTACTTTCAATACTGCTTCTTATTCTCTTCTCCAGGACCTTTTCATAGATTTTTCCACAGTGGCATAGCAGGGTGATTCCTCTGTAGTTCTCACCTCTCCTTTTATCCCCTTTCTTGAAGATCGGGACTATAATTCCATTCTTCCAATCCTCAGGAATTCTGTTCTCCTTCCACACCACCCTCAGCACTCTGTATAGCCACTGGGTTCCTACTTCTCCTGCTGCTCGTATCATATCCACTGTTACTTCGTCCCAACCTGGTGCCTTGCCCCATTTCATCCTCCTTATGGCTTCTTCCACTTCATTCCAAGTTAGATCATCAGTTTCCCCACTATTATAATCGTCTGCTGCCTTAGGCTCTCCATCGCTGTTAGTTACCCGCTTGGCGGCATTCAACAGATCTTCAAAGTACTCCTTCCAAATCTTTTTGAACTCATGCATTTCCTCCACAACTCTTCCATTATTATCCATGATGTGACACCTCTCATTAATGTATCAAAAAAAAAAATGGTTCAAATGGCTCTGAGCACTATGGGACTTAACATCTGTGGTCATCAGTCCCCTAGAACTTAGAACTACTTAAACCTAACTAACCTAAGGACATCACACACATCCATGCCCGAGGCAGGATTCGAACCTGCGACCGTAGCAGTCCCGCGGTTCCGGACTGAGCGCCTGAACCGCTAGGCCACCGCGGCCGGCCATTAATGTATCCTGTTTGTTTCTATTCTAAAGTATCACTTTTTACACTGTGTTCTCCAACAATTGACATAGATTTCTTAACAGTTCGGTAACTTTTCCGACAACCTACCGATAAAGAGGACGACATGTTCGTCCGAAACAGAGATACACGTCCGGAATGAAGAACACCCGAAACAGAGTGACTAGCGCAGTCGAAGTACTTCTTCTCCCACGTGGGCCAAAGAGACCCGAAAGTGTCCGAAGCACTTCGATTGTAATATCATTACTCGTATGTTTCTCAAAAGTAGTGAAATTTAATAAACAAAAACCGCAGACTCGTAGGGTAACCATGAGAGATTGTCATACTGAAAACTGGGTTAAATACAGTGACAAGTGTGTAAACAATTAATAAGAGAAGTTAGGCGTTTCGGCGTCTAACACACGAATGTGCTGACCAATCCGAAGCAAGTTCATTACAACTGGTGGACTCTCCCATGGGAATAGCACATACTCTACCATCTGCTGCTTGTACCTCACTCCATTTATGTACCATATGCTACTTCACGTGTATCAAGCTGCATCAAGGCGAGCTTCTAGCAAGATAAAATACTCGCGGCTACAGCTAGGAATATCACACATCCCCTTCCTTCCTTCCTTGATTTCTAAAACTGGCCTGTTCTCGAAGACAACTAATAAGTTTGGAAATGAGAAAATTTTGCCCCATATTTAAGAAAAATTGAAGTTTCCAGTCTCTCTCATTCATGGAGCGTATATAATAATAAAACTTGGCAATTGTTGTTCCTAAAATATCATCCCAGTTAGCCAAAACCATTGACTTACCAATGCTAAATATATTCTTTCTCTTCATAATTCTATCAAAAACCTTAACTAAACACACATTACATCATCAAATTCTTCTTACTACCAAATACAATTAATGATTTTCAGCAAATAGCTGTCCTTTAAATTTATTGTAGTCTTGTTATTCAAGAGTAAACATCGGCACCTGAGCCATTAAATCTCCTCATAAACACTCACTGCACTTACTGATGTTTATAAATGATAGGAACTAAACAATATATGTTATCGGCGTAATGCCGTCCGTCTTTACACAACACACGTTTTTCACCCAATATCAGCTCAGTACCGTCCACTTTCAGCTAATAACACTCAAATTTTTTCATCTAAATTCGTTGCAGTGCCATCCACTTTTTCCTAATAACACTCACTTTCTTTTTACTTATGCCAGCACTAGGCCGTCCATATATGTTCATATAATTCATAAATACTCTAAATTATGTCAACATATAAGTGTCGTTAATAAAAAAAAAAATGGTTCAAATGGCTCTGAGCACTATGGGACTCAACTGCTGTGGTCATCAGTCCCCTAGAACTTAGAACTACTTAAACCTAACTAACCTAAGGACATCACACACATCCATGCCCGAGGCAGGATTCGAACCTGCGACCGTAGCAGTCGCACGGTTCCGGACTGCGCGCCTAGAACCGCGAGACCACCGCGGCCGGCTCGTTAATAAAATTTATGCATAGATGTTACATAGTTTTACAATATACACAATGTTGGATTGAACATAATACAATAATATTTACAAAGTCTTTATTACTGCTATGGTGACTAAAGAGCTTTCATTTGAATTGTCTCCTTGCGGGACTGGTGTTCCTAGCCTTGAATGATAGGTCAGTGCACTCGAGCACCACCTGTTGATATATTGCCATTAAGCAACAGGCGTGACTTATCCCAGAGCGCGCTTACTTTCATTCAAGTTAATAACAGCGCTCGACGCACCGGAATTTACGTCTGTGTATTGAAAACGGAAATGATATGAGAAGGGCTCTTATTTTATACTTAAGGTTTTATTTTCATTTCATCCGATAACTTAACTAGGCATTCAAACAAGATCCACAGGTCTTTTGAGAGAACTGAAGATACCCTAGATCCTGATAACAGAGAAAAATAGCGAAACAAATCCTGTTGATTTAATTCTCTTGTAGCTTATTACAGACTTTGCCGCTCAAACATGTAAACACTACGAATATAAAAAACATTTCTCATGTCCATTATGAATTTGTATCTCAGTACTTACTATTGTCTGTGATATATGTGAGATTCACGTTTTGTGTTCATTAGCTGTGTGAGTAACATTTATGGGTCGTGATACAATTAATAACAATACTTCGGCGGATATACCTCGCTTACTAATCTTTGAATGTGTGGCCAACTCTCACATCGCCTATTACCTTCCTATTTCCTATCATCATATACGAATGGTCTACTTCTATGGTCGATCCAAAACTCTTTCATCATCATTTTAAATGTGGCTGGACTTATCCCAGCCTAAATATATATGTCTTGCAGCGGAAACCTCACCACTGCTTGTAACCACTCGCAAGCCATCTACTAATTGTTGCTAATAAAGTTCAATCTAATCGTCTCAGGATCATTGTGTACTGTTTGTTCTAACTGTGTCCACTTACTTCGTTTGGCGCTGTCCTCTTCCTCTGCGTCAGCTGCAAGCTAGCTAAATAAAGAAATGTAGAAGATTTTTCGCTCTGTATATATGCGTATGTAATTTCTTTGTGTTTCATAACATGTATAAAAAGTTTCTACACGTAGTTTGTAGGATGT
Source organism: Schistocerca americana (assembly GCF_021461395.2). Classification (NCBI taxonomy): domain Eukaryota; kingdom Metazoa; phylum Arthropoda; class Insecta; order Orthoptera; family Acrididae; genus Schistocerca; species Schistocerca americana. Next base: position 838,673,099 of record NC_060130.1, on the reverse strand, counting down.
TGTGCAGCCTTTATGTATGATGATTTTAGGTCTTATAGCCTAGGTTCTGTACTGCTGCATGTTATCTTTTGTGACACATAAGTACAGTGTATGATCGGTTGCTTAGCTAGTCAGTTTGTACGTCTTTTGTTTCAATTGATCACTTTTCATCTTTCTCTTTCCTTTTCTTCTTATCTTCAATGCAGAAGAAGGATATATGACAGATTTTAGCTCAGAATGATGAAGAGGGAAGAACTAACAGCATGAAAAGATAGGAAGTAAACTGTTAGTTAACTCGGGTACCTGGTAAGCGTCACCAACCTGTTCATGCAAAGAGTGCTATTGCACCCTGAGGTTTCTCGACAGGCAATTTCTGTATGAGTCACGATGGATGCGGCGGTCTGTACGCCACCTGTTTTTATGCCAGCCTTTAGGCACTTGTCTGTTGCCTGAAAGTGCGTCCAGCTGTTCTAACATATACAGGAGGTTATTAACCTCACTCTAGTTGACATGAATTAGTTTCTCCTGTACAGACTGTGGAAACTTACGAACTATTATTTTTACTAGGTCAGTTTCATGTAAAGGATCAGTTAAATACTGGTTCTTTTCCCAGTCTGAAAGAACCCCGTATATTGCAGCCACTGTTTTCAAAGTTCCTAGCTTCAAATATTTCTGTTCGTATACTGTTTTGTGTACTTGTGGACCAGTATTGGTTTAAGAATGCTCTAACGAACTCTTGATATATTTTACATGTGTTACTAGCTGCTGTTCTCCATGATACTGCGTCCCCTTCAAAACGACTGGCTACAAATTTGATTTTCTGCTGTTCTGTCATGTTGTCAGGTATGATGTCCTGAGACTGATGGATGAAGGCAACAGGACGTATTCTACCTTTGCTAGAAAAGTTATGAAATTTGTAAGCATTGGCATTACCGACTACTTCATTAATATGAACAACACCCTTACGCTTTCCCAATTCAACCCAAGTTTCAAGTTTCTGTTCTAACGCAACTTCCACATTACCTATGTTTCTACTCATCTCACTTAGTTGACGTATGTTTTCTACCTTTTGTTCTCTTTCTCACAAACGACCACCGAGAAAAGGTGGCACAGTGGTTAGCGCACTGGACTCGCATTTGGGAGGACGACGGTTCACTCGCCTGATTTAGGTTTTCCGTGATTTCCCTAAATCGCTTTATGTAAATGCTGGGATGGTTCCTTTCTCAGGGCAAGGCCGACTTCCTTCCCCATCGTTCACTAATCCGATGAGACCAATGACCTCACTGTTTGGTCTCTTCCCCCAAATCAATCCAATCGAATTCACAAACGACACTGAATCGTATTTGCACTACCATTACAAACAGATTCTATTCGTGATACTTTACGACTGAGGACTGTATTTTCGTCCTTTAAGTCTACGACCTGTTTGTTTTGCCTTTCATGGGTACCTCTGTAAGTTTTGTTTATTTTACACTGATCCTTACATAATTTAATGACTTCATCACTAACTCACAATACGAAAGTATCTTGAGCTTGCATTTTCCCTACTTAATCGTCAATCTAATGATTAACCGCTTGCTTAGACTTATCTAATTTTTGACCCCATTCTTTACTCTCATGTTCAATTATTTTTTCACAAGCTCCTATTCTACTTTCGTGAGAATCAACTCTGGTCTCTAAATACTTAAACTTACGATTAACTTTTGCTATCTCCTCGTTTGTTGCTTCTATTTTATCATCAAGTAATTTTTGTCCTTTCTGTAATTCATTTGAAACCTTTATTATTTCTTTTTGCCCAGATACTAACTCCATTAACAATTCAAACATAATTTTAGTATTATCTTGTGCAGGTAATGTATCAGCTGATACTGTTTTCCTTATTTTACCAATTTCATCTCTCATGCCCTATAATTGGCTGCCCCTTCCATTTCATTAAAAAAAATTGGAAATTTGTGGTAAGGCCTTATGGGACCCAATTACTGAGGTCATCGGTCTCTAAGCTTACGCACTACTTAATCTAACTTAAACGAACTTACGCTAAGGACAGCACACACCCATGCTCGAGGGAGGCTACCCCGAGCGACCCATTTCATTATCCTGAGGCTGCACTGACTCTTTACTTCTTAGATTGTACTACATTTCACTTCTCCGCGACATTTTGTTATAAAGAAATTATTACGAAATAATTTAACACTATTCTTAAACATCCCTATCGTTGTTAATACTAGCTTCCTTTCGCTAGCTGTAAAGTGATTAGCGTACACGCTACCTACTTCGCGGACGAGATGTTGCTGCTCGCCATATTATTTTTGTGGTGTTGGGTGTCTTCGGCTGCCGCAGTCGACCACAGACGCGTATTCATGCCTTTCGCCGGTCTCTGACGCTGGACTGCAGCTGGTGGAGGATACAGATGCTGCTTCCAAGTCATTCGCCTCGCCTGTTGTACGCTGATCTGCTAACTGCTCCCTGACGCGTTGTTTCTCGTAGCGGTGAAATAAAACGTCATCCCTTTGGAGGGCGCACTCTGATAACTTTAAACTTCGATTTGCGTTTTCACGTTTTCAATTTCAACTACGAGACGCGGATTATCAGCGGCATTTATACACTCCTGGAAATGGAAAAAAGAACACATTGACACGGGTGTGTCAGACCCACCATACTTGCTCCGGACACTGCGAGAGGGCTGTACAAGCAATGATCACACGCACGGCACAGCGGACACACCAGGAACCGCGGTGTTGGCCGTCGAATGGCGCTAGCTGCGCAGCATTTGTGCACCGCCGCCGTCAGTGTCAGCCAGTTTGCCGTGGCATACGGAGCTCCATCGCAGTCTTTAACACTGGTAGCATGCCGCGACAGCGTGGACGTGAACCGTATGTGCAGTTGACGGACTTTGAGCGAGGGCGTATAGTGGGCATGCGGGAGGCCGGGTGGACGTACGGCAGAATTGCTCAACACGTGGGGCGTGAGGTCTCCACAGTACATCGATGTTGTCGCCAGTGGTCGGCGGAAGGTGCACGTGCCCGTCGACCTGGGGCCGGACCGCAGCGACGCACGGATGCACGCCAAGACCGTAGGATCCTACGCAGTGCCGTAGGGGACCGCACCGCTACTTCCCAGCAAATTAGGGACACTGTTGCTTCTGGGGTATCGGCGAGGACCATTCGCAACCGTCTCCATGAAGCTGGGCTACGGTCCCGCACACCGTTAGGCCGTCTTCCGCTCACGCCCCAACATCGTGCAGCCCGCTTCCAGTGGTGTCGCGACAGGCGTGAATGGAGGGACGAATGGAGACGTGTCGTCTTCAGCGATGAGAGTCGCTTCTGCCTTGGTGCCAATGATGGTCGTATGCGTGTTTGGCGCCGTGCAGGTGAGCGCCACAATCAGGACTGCATACGACCGAGGCACACAGGGCTAACACCCGGCATCATGGTGTGGGGAGCGATCTCCTACACTGGCCGTACACCACTGGTGATCGTCGAGGGGACACTGAATAGTGCACGGTACATCCAAACCGTCATCGAACCCATCGTTCTACCATTCCTAGACCGGCAAGGGAACTTGCTGTTCCAACAGGACAATGCACGTCCGCATGTATCCCGTGCCACCCAACGTGCTCTAGAAGGTGTAAGTCAACTACCCTGGCCAGCAAGATCTCCGGATCTGTCCCCCATTGAGCATGTTTGGGACTGGATGAAGCGTCGTCTCACGCGGTCTGCACGTCCAGCACGAACGCTGGTCCAACTGAGGCGCCAGGTGGAAATGGCATGGCAAGCCGTTCCACAGGACTACATCCAGCATCTCTACGATCGTCTCCATGGGAGAATAGCAGCCTGCATTGCTGCGAAAGGTGGATATACACTGTACTAGTGCCGACATTGTGCATGCTCTGTTGCCTGTGTCTATGCGCCTGTGGTTCTGTCAGTGTGATCATGTGATGTATCTGACCCCAGGAATGTGTCACTAAAGTTTCCCCTTCCTGGGACAATGAATTCACGGTGTTCTTATTTCAGTTTCCAGGAGTGTAGATTTTGTTGCCTAACAGTTCAAAGAGACTTACAAAACTTCAAATAGGATATAATTTCACAGTTCACACAGTGTCGCTTTTTATCTTTTTCACTGTTCATACACTACTGATCCGGGCGTTTTATGATAATAATTGCATTTCATTGTTCTCACTATGATTTTCACATCCCACCCGGTTCACAGTTCTCGTTAATAGATAATAGCATCTTCTTTAAATACATGTTACCCACCAAGGATGCCAAGCATAAATTATACATTGTCGCACTGGAAGTAAGATATGGAAGCTGGAGAGATCTGTAGAGATTGAATAAGAGTCCCTAACCGTTCTTTCCATCAACCTGTCGTCTTGTAAAGTAGTGTCCCCACGGCAGAAGACTGCCCGTTGGCCGTGGGATCTTTTTCGGTGGTGGCTGCTATGCTGTCATTTCGCTCTTGAACCTGTGTTTGTGTGGGATTCCACTTGCCCAGGTACAGAGGGCAAGATCTGTAGTGCTGAAAATGATAGTAGGCGACACCTCTCATTAATGTATCCTGTTTGTTTATATTCTAAAATATCACTTTTTGCACTGTCTTCTACAACTGTCGACATAGATTTCTTAATTGTACAGTAACTTTTCTGACAACTTCCGATATAGAGTACGACAAGTCCGTACGAAACAGATATACACGTCCAGATCTGAAGAACACCCGAAACAGAGTGACTAGCGCAGCCGAAGTTCTTCTTCTCCCAGGCACGCCAAAGCAACCCGAAGGTGTCCGAAGCACTTCGGTTGTAATATCATTTTTCTTATGTTTCTCAAAAGTGGCGAAATTTAATAAACAAAAACGGTAGACTCGTAGAGTAACCATGAGAGACTGTCATACTGAAAACTGTGTTAAATACAATTTAAAATATATAAGTAACTAATGAGACAAGTTAGGCGTTTCGGCCGACTAATCCGAAGCAAGTGCAGTACAACTGGCGGACTCTCCCACGGGAATAGCACATACTTGTGCCTCACTCCACTTGTGTACCATATGCTACTTCTCGTGTATCAAGCTGTATCAAGACGAGCTTCTAGCAAGATAAAATACTGGTGGCCACAGCCAGGAATATCACAACGTGTACCTTTATCTGCTTCAAATACACTAACGATGGAGTTAATGTCAGTCTAACAGAAATGATCTCTTTGCGCCATCTACGTCATTCCTGAAGCTATAATTTTTGTCCAGCTGCCATAAATTCAATAAAATTTTATGCTTTTGGGAATCGTCAATGTCCTTTTTCAGAAGTAATTTCTGATATCAGAAATACTAAGTAGGAGTACCATTATAACACCTGAGACCAATAGGGCACTTACTAGGACGATATTTTCTCCACCATTACAGTTACTGAGGTTTTAATTGAGATATGTAACTCGCCCTTCTCTAGAAAAATTCCATCGCAGATGCTGTATTTTGTACTGTTCCATTCACTCACGCTTCCGAGATGGAACTACCAGCATCGACCTCCTTCTTAATGAGACAGTAGTTGCTAATACACACGGATTAACTGACATCACCGTTGTACAAAATATCAGAAGAAATTACTACCCCAATAATCGATGAGACATCTCCGTGCAGAAAGAATAGTACTGGTGATCTCAGAAATTTACCATTACGTCCCTACGCTGCCATAGCATATGCTGTATGACTATAATTGTAGAAGTGCGGCAATACAGTGTGCTGCTTCTCGAAGAGGTCGGCGCCTATAGTAATCCCGGAGCATGACTCGGAAACACTGGACTGCTAAACGAATGCTGCCTCATAAATGCACTGTACAACAGGTGACGTGTCTTCTAGCACAGTTTGTTTAACCATACGCGAACTCCCTGCCGTGGGGCCAAGTTCAGACAACGTCCAGGTATAGCAGCAAGTACAGTGTCCTAACAACTATCTACTACAAAACAGCTCAAGACAGCAAGTCCCTCCGTCGTCTCCACAGAGCACGTCCAATCCTAAGGAGCTCTAAGACAGAAGACAGCAGACGGTCTAAGTTTCTCTATAGCGTCTCTACAGAAAGTCTCGGTTCCCAGCCCCTCTTTAAACGTGGGTGGCGAAACATGCATCTGGAAGCCGCTTTCTTCCATGCCCTTACCAGTCTCCACTTGAATTTTGGTTTTAGCATCGAGGCTTCTGGACTATCTCCCTACTTCATCGACGAAACGTGAACCTACGAATTAGTTACATTTTCCGCAGTAACGCAACGTGCCTAATTTCTCAACATGCCGCGTGGGCGTGTCTCAAATTGTGCGGAATCCACTGTATTGTTTATGGTCGTGACGGCCAGGCACAGGACGCCACCGCGTCTCAGAGCGACTCTCAATCTGCTGCCCCATTTCACTGCCGAATTCTACACAGACGGTCACTGCAGACAGCTTGTCCTCCCCACGGCTACGCAACTCAAGAGCTTTCTGGAAAGAAAACGGCTTGGTATAAGCATACATTCTCATTCCTTCTTACACTGAGCAAGTACAGCATTGCTTCTACCCGATCACCCATAATGCACAAAGAGTATGAATTTTCAAAGTGTACTTGTCGATGTCAGTCACACAGATGCTCCAACAACGAATTACAGCCTATTTGATATCTCCTTGTAGACGCTTCATCGAGTAATTTTTGAGGAAAAGGCTCCATGGAAGGTGCAAACCACTGCCACCTTACAATATCTCCAAACACCCAGTATTTTCGTACTACCATGAGGTGACTCTTATAGTGTCATTTCGAGTAGTACAAAATTTAGCATTCAGTCAATATCTCCTAATCAACAATCAGATCGAGAGCAGAGGAGCAGTTGCGATCCACTCAAAGAACATTCCTTCTTGTGATGCTGCCGCAATTATTAATATTACCGCCATGATTATTATTTATTTTTATTGCCTGGCCGCTCATTTATGCATTGAACACGTTGGCGTGGGACACAACAGCATTACAATACATCCAAATGCAAAATTACAAACGTCATATGAACAAAACGCTTAAATAACTTGACAGTACTTCATCCCGTAAATTAAGTCAAATGGCAGTCAATACTTTTAAGACTTCAGATCCACTCATTCAGTCAGTCATCCATCCGTTACTATTTTTTTACAGTTGGTTGACATGCTTATCCAGTAAATCAGAGACTAAGTAATTAATGTATTTATAAGTTGTCTTTTTTAAAGCAAGTTGGTTCGTCATTATCTATTAAAGCGTGTTTTTACTACAGTTAATATTTTCTTTACGCAATTTACTAAATTTCTGTGTAACTGTGTCTGGAAGTTTTCCTATCCCTGGTGACTGAGTCAGTTTAACAATACATAGATTTTAGGCCTATCTGTGTAAGTCCAGTGCCTGCATATAGTATACACTCGGTAAGTTTCAGTGGTGCAGTAGACGTAAACGGCTTGTGTATGGTATCGACCGTTTTCATTAACTAAGTCATTGCTCGTATTTTATAGCAAAATTGTGTAGTTGAAACAAAGAGCCAAAGAACACAATACTTATATAAAATACATTCAGTTGAAACAAATAACCCGTAAAACGAAAAATATGCAAATACAATTAATTTCATTATATGTGAGAATAGGAAAAATTATACATCTGATATATGAGTAGTAAAATACATTGAAATTATAGGTGTATCGATGATTTTCGTCTGAGTGGGTGTTGTTAAGAGTTTATCTGACACTATAGTTTTTTTGTTCAGCCCTAACGTTATTCATCGATTTGCACTTCACTAGCACCCCAGACTGAATTTCGCTTCCAAGATTTGACTGCAGTTGACGTGGAGACATGTGTGGTACGGGCTGGTCTGTGCCTATGATCGAAATTATCCAAAGTACTGCTTCAAGTAGGCCTTGAGCCTTCAGTTCTTATTGTCAATTTTCATAGATAGCAGATTTCTTCCTCGTCGGTGTGTGATGGAATTCTCATGATGTGCAACAAGGTAAGTAAGTTTGCATTTTTCTTGGCACTCTCACACAGCTGTATTTGTCGAGACAGATTTTTGTTCTAATAGGAAGGGCACATGGGTTTTTGGTGAAAAAGGCAGATAGGATATGGGTCAGCCTACATTTTCTTCCGGTTGACTATGGAATAATGTATATGTCCCTAGATTATGATTCTTCTTGTTTCTGCTGCTCTTGATACTAATTTTAGTGTGCCTATTTTTCTTTCTTCATGTCCTTCTTTTCTTGATTATCCTATTGCAGTTAGGTATGAGACATAGGTCGCTATGAGGTAGGTTATCGCAATGGTTGTGTAAGTTTTTTGTTTCGGAACGCGAGCCATTTTGGTCGAGTCCGTCACTTTTGAGGAGGTGTCAGAATACACTTAAAAGTTAGGCTTGTAGCATTAAAGTCACTCCCTGTATATAAAGGACGCTAAAGGATATTGCTAATGGAGCTCTCGGCGCGGCACTTGTTTCATCCGTTTAGTCGTGACATTTCCTGTTGTGCCTAGCTGTTTATCTGACTTTTGTGTTCTCGCTGTTGAGACCCTGTACAACACGTCACTATTATTCTGGTGCCTTTGTCAAGCCGTCTCCGCCCAAGTCTTTAGCTGGGTGAGCCGCGTTGTGGACCCGTCTGCCCGTTGACAAGCTTACTGTACAGCACAAATACTCAATCTGACACAGAATATTGAGGATGGTTTTGTGCGGGTTCTTGTCACAGATGGAGTATTCGTGGATCACTCCGCAGCTTATGATAGAGTGCAGCACAATATCGTTTTGCCCAAACTATATTAACTAACGAGAGATAATGAATTTACTAGCTTCATAGGAACTCTCCTTCAGCACCGTAGATTCTACGTCGAACTAGACGGGTATGTAAACTAGATAGAGAATCCAAAAAAGCAGTCTGCCCCAAGGTAGCGTGGTAATACCAACCTTGTTTAATAAACTAAAACTCCTCCCGAACAGGCCATGAAGGCCCAACGTTACCGACCGGCCGCCGTGTCATCCTTAGCCCATAAGTGTCACTGGACGCGGATATGGAGGCGCTCGTGGTCAGCACACCGCTCTGCCGGCTCGATGTGTTTCCGAGACCGGAGCCGCTACTTCTCAATCAAGTAGCTCCTCTATTTGCCTCACAAGGGCAGAGTGCACCACGGTTGCCAACAGCGCTCGGCAGACCGGATGGTCACCCATCCAATTCCTAGCCCAGCCCGACAGTGCTTAACTTTGGTGATCTGACGGGAACCGGTGTTACCACTGCGGCAAGGCCGTGGGCCCAACCTTGTTTAGCATCTATGCTAACGATCAACCACAACCTCTTCATACCAAAAGCTATGCTGACGATCTGGCGCTAATATCTCAAGCCAAAGACTTAGTAGAGGGACATCTATCAAATGGACTTCACACGCTCGCGGCATACTACCATAATAACTGCCTGAAATCGAAATCCACTAAAACTCAAGTACGCGCTTTTCATCTACGAAACAAAGACGCCGATAGAATATGAAAAGTCGCATGGAATGGCATGGAGTTGGAGTACTGTTACAATCCAAAATATCTGAGGGTCACGCTTGACCGTGCACTGACATTTGGGAAGCACTGCCTAAATACAAAACAAAAAATATGTGCCCGCAATAACATCATCAGAAAGCTCACAAGTAGCGGATGGGGTGCTCAACCGAAAGTACACACAACATCGTCACTTGCATTATGTTACTCTGCCGCTAGCTACGCCTGCCCTGTTTGGTACAGTTCTTAACATGCTAGGCATGTGAATGTTACCCTCAACGAGACTTGTAGAATAACATTTGGATGCTTGAGAGCAACGCCTACCTACAAACTCTACAGCATGGCGGGGATAAACCCACCATATATAAGGCGAAAGTTACCGTGAATGCAGGGAGAAGCAAAGCGGAACTTAAACGCTGCTCACCCGCTGCATGGACACCAACCTCCGCCAAGCAGGCTAAGATCTGGGAACAGCTTTCTAAAACTTTTCATCAGAGACAATACATCGCCGTCAATGGCATGAAAACACCTGGGGACAACCAGATACGCAGATATCGCATCATGGATCCCAACTTCGGGGGCCCACCTCACCAGGCGAAAACCTGAAGCGGAAAACGTGGAAGTCCCTCAACAGACTAAGAAGTGGCGTGGTAGAACAAAGGATAATATGGCCAAATGGAACTATCTTGGGGACCCATCAACAGTATGCGAATGTGGATACCTACAAACCACCAAGCACCTGTACAACTGTCCTCAGCGCCCACTTTCCTGCACACTGGAGGACCTGCTGTGAGCCAGGGACATCACCGTCCAAGTCCCTAATTTTTTATCTCATTTTTATTTACTATTTGCAGTCTGCTTATATATAACTATTACTATATGGCTCTATATGGCTCACATTGTATCTATATTTCCTTTGTCTGTATTAATTTTATACATTTAGTCTGCTTTTCTCCTTTTTGTGTATTTTTATGCAACGCTTTTGACACGAATAAATAAATAAATCCTTCTCCCATTGGATCTGTGGCGGACGCGGCCTCAGGTAAGCTGGCCCCGGGCGCTGCCATATCTCCCTGATCGAATCAGTCATCTCGTCAGATGTATCCTTACGTTTGTGCCACCTTTGAATATCGTGCCATCCTGCTGCTATGATCTTGTTATCTACACGCACTAACAACTAAAATGTTAATCACTGACACTTTTTTTTACATGAGCTTATACAGGGACACAAACATAATATACAATATTATAACCCGAATAAAGATTCAGTCGATAGCCATGTTATTTAAATTCACCTATTTTAAAAACTCTATTTGTTTGAACAAAAAAATGAATTACACGACATTAGTTTGTTTATATAAGATTAGTTTCTAGTTAGTATTAAGTACATAATAAAATTATTATTTGGGCTGCTCTCCCGTCCCCCGGGTACCAGTCATGTTCAAGATAAATATTCCGATTAGTACAAACTATGTACATTCCACCACCTAGGTCTTTAGCATAGGCTGAATTCCAAAATTCAATGCCATTCGTCCATTTTTTTAAAAAAACGCGCAGGCAGAGTGTCTGTTCTACTCTTATGCTAGTTATATTCTTTTTTGGTAGATATTGAATGCTCGAAAGCATTGACACCCTCTGTATCTTAGCTGTCCGTGGACGTCATGAACATACGAAACAGAACGTGCGACTGTGCACAGATTCTATAACTGTCCTGAAACTTTTCTTCTCATTTATTCCTTGCTTCCAGTGATCATTCCTTCGATGGTGTCACTGGTGCCACCTCTGTTTCTTCATGCTTTTATTATGGCTATAGCTAGTAAATATGACATAGTTGTTGGTACCTGTGGAAATATAAATTATTAGTATTATAAATTGTATATAGATTATAAATTATTAGAGCACCATTGCCACGATCACTCGATTATTACTTCTTACATTGAAGAGGTCCGCTGCTCGTGGTCTCGCGGTAGCGTTCTCGCTTCCCGAGCACGGGGTCCGGGGTACGATTCCCGGCGGGGTCAGGGACTTTTCCTGCCTCGAGATGACTGGGTGTTGTTGTGTCGTCTTCATCATCATCATTCATTCCCATTACGGTCGGAGGAAGGCAATGGCAAACCACCACCACTAGGACCTTGCCTAGTACGGCGGTGCGGATCTCCCGCTTCGTTCCCTACGCTCCATCACCGAGTATGGGACATCATCATCACATTTAAGAGAAATTTTCGGAACTTTTTCTGTGACTACAACTGTTGTAAATCTGTGATACTCGTCTTTATTTAATTTTGCATGATTAAATTACTGCATTTAACGTCCTCACGTTACGTTACAACAATAATACATCCTTGCGGTGCACTCTTACGCCATCGCACAAGTCAGGCCACCTTGTACATCTTCTGCTTCTCAACGACGACTTACAATTTCCATTTACACAATTAACTGTGCGCGTTTACGTCCTTAAGTTGAATAGGTCACCTTTACGTCTTCCTGAATGGAGGCAAACAGCACTATTAACACTCACAGGTGTAATCGCAAACAATACACAAAAAATCACCCACTGGTGAAGCCATAAGCATGTGCAAAACATCTTTACTCATCACGGTCTACTGTTCCGAAGACTGGCAGCTTTAAATGTGAGATAACACCTACTGTTATTGCAACATTGTGGTTGTTGTTGTTGTGGTCTTCAGTCCTGAGACTGGTTTGATGCAGCTCTCCATGCTACTCTATCCTGTGCAAGCTTTTTCATCTCCCAGTACCTACTGCAACCTACATCCTTCTGAATCTGCTTAGTGTATTCATCTCTTGGTCTCCCTCTACGATTTTTACCCTCCACGCTGCCCTCCAATACTAAATTGGTGATCCCTTGATGCCTCAGAACATGTCCTACCAACCGATCCCTTCTTCTGGTCAAGTTGTGCCACAAACTTCTCTTCTCCCCAATCCTATTCAATACTTCCTCATTAGTTATGTGATCTACCCATCTAATCTTCAGCATTCTTCTGTAGCACCACATTTCGAAAGCTTCTATTCTCTTCTTGTCCAAACTATTTATCGTCCATGTTTCACTTCCATACATGGCTACACTCCATACGAATACTTTCAGAAATGACTTCCTGACACTTAAGTCAATACTGGATGTTAACAAATTTCTCTTCTTCAGAAACGCTTTCCTTGCCATTGCCAGTCTACATTTTATGTCCTCTCTACTTCGACCATCATCAGTTATTTTGCTCCCCAAATAGCAAAACTCCTTTACTACTTAAAGTGCCTCATTTCCTAATCTAATTCCCTCAGCATCACCCGACTTAATTAGACTACATTCCATTATCCTTGTTTTGCTTTTGTTGATGTTCATCTTATATCCTCCTTTCAAGACACTGTCCATTCCATTCAACTGCTCTTCCAAGTCCTTTGCTGTCTCTGACAGAATTACAATGTCATCGGCGAACCTCAAAGTTTTTATTTCTTCTCCATGAATTTTAATACCTACTCCGAATTTTTCTTTTGTTTCCTTTACTGCTTGCTCAATATACAGATTGAACAACATCGGGGACAGGCTACAACCCTGTCTTACTCCCTTCCCAACCACTGCTTCCCTTTCATGTCCCTCGACTCTTATAACTGCCATCTGCTTCCTGTACAAATTGTAAATAGCCTTTCGCTCCCTGTATTTTACCCCTGCCACCTTTAGAATTTGAAAGAGAGTATTCCAGTCAACATTGTCAAAAGCTTTCTCTAAGTCTACAAATGCTAGAAACGTAGGTTTGCCTTTCCTTAATCTACCTTCTAAGATAAGTCGTAAGGTCAGTATTGCCTCACGTGTTCCAGTGTTTCTACGGAATCCAAACTGATCTTCCCCGAGGTTGGCTTCTACTAGTTTTTCCATTCGTCTGTAAAGAATTCGTGTTAGTATTTTGCAGCTGTGACTTATTAAGCTGATAGTTCGGTAATTTTCACATCTGTCAACACCTGCTTTCTTTGGGATTGGAATTATTATGTTCTTCTTGAAGTCTGAGGGTATTTCGCCTGTTTCATACATCTTGCTCACCAGATGGTAGAGTTTTGTCAGGACTGGCTCTCCCACGGCCGTCAGTGGTTCCAATGGAATATTGTCTACTCCGGGGGCCTTGTTTCGACTCAAGTCTTTCAGTGCTCTGTCAAACTCTTCACGCAGTATCATATCTCCCATTTCATCTTCATCTACATCCTCTTCCATTTCCATAATACTGTCCTCAAGTACATCGCCCTTGTATAGACCCTCTATATACTCCTTCCACCTTTCTGCTTTCCCTTCTTTGCTTAGAACTGGGTTTCCATCTGTTCTCTTGATATTCATACAAGTCGTTCTCTTATCTCCAAAAGTCTCTTTAATTTTCCTGTAGGCGGTATCTATCTTACCCCTAGTGAGATAGGCCTCTACATCCTTACATTTGTCCTCTAGCCATCCCTGCTTAGCCATTTTGCACTTCCTGTCGATCTCATTTTTGAGACGTTTGTATTCCTTTTTGCCTGTTTCACTTACTGCATTTTTATATTTTCTCCTTTCATCAATTAAATTCAATATTTCTTCTGTTACCCAAGGATTTCTACTAGCCCTCGTCTTTTTACCTACTTGATCCTCTGCTGCCTTCACTACTTCATCCCTCAACGCTACCCATTCTTCTTCTACTGTATTTATTTCCCCCATTCCTGTCAATTGCTCCCTTATGCTCTCCCTGAATCTCTGTACAACCTCTGGTTCTTTTAGTTTATCCAGGTCCCATCTCCTTAAATTCCCACCTTTTTGCAGTTTCTTCAGTTTTAATCTACAGGTCATAACCAATAGATTGTGGTCAGAGTCCACATCTGCCCCTGGAAATGTCTTACAATTTAAAACCTGGTTCCTAAATCTCTGTCTTACCATTATATAATCTATCTGATACCTTTTAGTATCTCCAGGGTTCTTCCATGTATACAACCTTCTTTCATGATTCTTAAACCAAGTGTTAGTTATGATTATGTTGTGCTCTGTGCAAAATTCTACCAGGCGGCTTCCTCTTTCATTTCTGTCCCCCAATCCATATTCACCTACTATGTTTCCTTCTCTCCCTTTTCCAACACTCGAATTCCAGTCACCCATGACTATTAAATTTTCGTCTCCCTTCACAATCTGAATAGTTTCTTTTATTTCATCATACATTTCTTCAATTTCTTCGTCATCTGCAGAGCTAGTTGGCATATAAACTTGTACTACTGTAGTAGGTGTGGGCTTCGTATCTATCTTGGCCACAATAATGCGTTCACTATGCTGTTTGTAGTAGCTTACCCGCATTTCTATTTTCCTATTCATTATTAAACCTACTCCTGCATTACCCCTATTTGATTTTGTGTTTATAACCCTGTATTCACCTGACCAGAAGTCTTGTTCCTCCTGCCACCGAACTTCACTAATTCCCACTATATCTAACTTCAACCTATCCATTTCCCTTTTTAAATTTTCTAACCTACCTGCCCGATTAAGGGATCTGACATTCCACGCTCCGATCCGTAGAACGCCAGTTTTCTTTCTCCTGATAATGACATCCTCTTGAGTAGTCCCCGCCCGGAGATCCGAATGGGGGACTATTTTACCTCCGGAATATTTTACCCAAGAGGACGCCATCATCATTTAATCATACAGTAAAGCTGCATGCCCTCGGGAAAAATTACGGCTGTAGTTTCCCCTTGCTTTCAGCCGTTCGCAGTACCAGCACAGCAAGGCCGTTTTGGTTATTGTTACAAGACCAGATCAGTCAATCATCCAGACTGTTGCCCTTGCAACTACTGAAAAGGCTGCTGCCCCTCTTCAGGAACCACACGTTTGTCTGGCCTCTCAACAGATACCCCTCCGTTGTGGTTGCACCTACGGTACGGCTATCTGTATCGCTGAGGCACGCAAGCCTCCCCACCAACGGCAAGGTCCATGGTTCATGGGGGGGAACATTGTGGTATTTCCCTTTATTCTGCCTTAACATTTACTTCACTCGTGTTTTCGCTTTGAGTTAGCAAGGTACTGTACTCTCTTCAGAGTGAACTGCCACACCACTGCTTTTCATATTTCCATTCTGTGTCGTAGATACTAACTTTAATCTGCCAAACAGTTCTTATGAGGTGGAACAGATTAGTTCACACCCACGCTTAATATGAAAACAACAATTTTCAGTTATAGATAACAACATTCAGCTCGACTATTGCACAAAATTCTCCAGCTTATACGCTACGCTATATTGTTAAACATACTAATAATCTAAATTTATAACTGACTAAACATGTGTACGTTACTGGCAGATTTCTTCCCTTTCTAATTCCACCTACCTCTCGTCTTACTCAAATGGTTCAAATGGCTCTGAGCACTATGGGACTTAACATCTCAGGTCATCAGTCCCCTAGAACTTAGAATTACTTAAACCTAACTAACCTAAGGACATCACACACATCCATGCCGGAGGCAGGATTCGAACCTGCGACCGTAGTGGTCGTGCGGTTCCAGACTGAAGCGCCTATAACCGCTCGGCCACCAGCGGCCGGCTCGTCTTACTCCACGAAGTATTTGAATGACTGAATCCGATTTCATTTTCGATCTGTTTCTCAGTCTTGCATGACCCATAGCCTAGTCATTCGTCATTATCTACTTCTTCAATTTGTACACGGCCCAGATTTGGTCGACTCGTCTCTATCCCTAGTTTCCTATTATCCTGATGATTGCCTTGCCATCCTTGGTTGTCATGTTGGTGGTAGCCACCGTTACTATTATTACCTCACTGTGCCCCAATGTTTCAAGATTTCTACTTCAGTTCATGTGGTTGCCTACTGTCTCTCCCATAGTTTTTCCAACTGAAATTATTTCCGCCTTGGTTTCCTGGTCTATAATTTTGTCGTTGCTAGCTACTTCTATCATTTTTCCAGTTCTGGCCTCTGTTATTTCCGTTACGATTCTCGCGTCTCGCATTCTGTGTTTCCCTCTGATTTCTTTTGTCTCTTGCCTGTTGCTCATTAAAGACAAACTCTAATTCCCTTAACGTTCCTATAAATAGTTCCATACTGTCACCGCACCCGCCATCTAGTGTCTGCTGATATGCTATTGGTAATTTCATGTAACACAGTCGAACAATTTCTGCAGGGCTACATGGGTCGACTAAATACTGGTTCTTCTTTCCAAACTTTCGAAAAATTTTACTGACATGCAGAACCCTGAATTTTATAAAACTCAACTCATCATCAATTCTTGTTTGCGTCCCTCTAGACCAATACTTATAGAGAAAAGCCGCGCGGAATTACTCATATGATGTACATGTTCTCACCTATATTCCTAATCCATTCTGCTGTTGCGCCTTCTATATGTGAGCAAACAAAGTCTAACTTGTACATAAGACGCCAATGAGGTGGTAAACTGATATCAAATTTCCCATAAATGTTTTTGGATGTAAAATGTTTCCATCATCCTTATAATGTTGGAATTTACTGACCTAAATGAGATGCTTGAAATCGAAATTCTCCTCTGGATGTCGAACCTTTCGCTGCTGGATTATCGAATCTTTCGCACGCCTCATGACGTACGCCGTTCTGGACGGAGTCCTTCCTGATCTCTATTGCACATTCTTTATTATAAGCCAGGCTAGCAGCATTGTGTATTAATGAGCCATAGTTATCCATGTAGTATATTTCATTACTGCTAGGGTAGTTCGCTATTTGTGAAGCTGAAGCGCTGTGCGTGGATGCTTTGCTTGATCCATGTCACAAGGTGCCTCGATATGTTCGCTCACTGTGTTCACTGCCTGCATTCTGTGTCAGGCGCTATTGTCTGATGCTTTGCTTTCAGTCTGTACCAGATTTTGCCGTAACAACTTTGGACTTGGTGCTGTAGTGGCTGCCGTCTGCAAGTCACCTCCCCTCTCGGTTTCCATAATCATGGTACTTTTCATCTGTGATTTCACTTCACCAGCTAGTTGTTTAACTTCGTTTTCCCGCCACTGTTTAAACTGATTTAATTTAGCAGTGAGCGCATCGTTAGGCGCAGTCTCTTTCTTACGTAATTGCGTCTCTTCAACTCGCTTTACTCTTGCCTGTAATTTATATATCACGGTTTTTCCTCTCCTTGCGCCTCCTTCTTAGTAGGACGAGCAACGCGTTTTGCGTTTATCGCTATCAATTTCGCTCCATCCGCCGTTCTTTATGCCTCTGCCATCTCGCGTTCTTGTTCAGAGCTCCACGCAGTCACCTCGTCTTTGAGTTCTCTGGTTTCAGTTTTAATTGTGTTAATCTCAGTCTCCATTTCAGTACTGACTTTATTTATCCTTATTTTCAAATCATTTCGGATTTCCTCGTTGCTGTCATCTATATCAGTACACAATTCCGTGCTCTATTCTTTAAGAAAAGCCAAGAGGAGTAACACTCCTGTCGCGTCTAAACCTTACATGTTATTTGGTGCTGTTCGTTCTGAACTAGCATGCGAATTTATGTCCTCTTCCCTGTCAATGACTATGTGCCTCTGATAACTGAGACAACCCTCTGATAACTGAGACAACGCGCATCAGTTAGACAACTACGTGCCGAAGCATTACACTGTGGTCGGCTATAATAATTTGTGGGGCTTTTACATCCGCATAGACTACCTACATCGTAAATGTCATAGTTTCAAATTTTTACTATTTCTCGACTATGATTCTGCGCTTCGTCGTCGCTATCAGATTCTCGACCCGTGGCCTGACTGTATACACCGTTCTCCAGAAATTCTCTGGAGTCGGCGTTTATCTCATTACTTCTCTGCGCTCTTAGCGTTCGCATTTCTGTCTCGTCCGACTGTCTTTCCTTACTGCGACGTGGATCTGCCATTTCAAATGTATTTCTACATCCTACACTATTCTGTTCAGCTAAACGAGCTTTAGCCCTAGTAACCATGGGAAATGAACACTATTCAGCACTATCCCTCACAAGATTTTCACATGCCACAACGGCCGGCTTTCACACAACAATTAACTAATTACTCAGTTAGGCTGCCTATGGCAACGCAGTGCTTCAGCAGTGACGACATATACAAGCCGGCCGCGATGGACAAAATGGTTCAAAATGGTTCAAATGGCTCTGAGCACTATGGGACTTAACTTCTGAGGTCATCAGTCCCCTAGAACTTAGAACTGCTTAAACCTAACTAACCTAAGGACATCACACACATCCAAGCCCGAGGCAGGATTCGAACCTGCGACCGTAGCAGTCCCGCGGTTCCGGACTGCAGCGCCTAGAACCGCACGTCCACCACGGCCGGCCTGTTAAGTTACTGTGGAACCAAACCGCTGTGGTCATCGGTCCCTAGGCTTACACACTACTTAACCTAACTTAAACTGACTTACGCTAAGGACAATACACACCCATGACCGAGGGAGGACTCGAACATCCGACGGCGGCGAAGCCGCGCGAACCGTGGCAAGACACCCTAGACCGCAAGGCTACCCCGAGCGGCAAATGTAAGTAATCACTTATTTACGTAAAAAACGGGAGGTGAACTGTTTTATAATCTACAAATAACACATACCAAAACCAAACTGTATCATTCTAGACTGAAGACGCCTTAAAGTGAAAAAATACGAAACGTGTCTGGGAGAAATAAAATACGGTGCGACAAGAAAAGACGGCTTTTATTTACAAAAAAGAAAAAAAAACAAAAAAAAAAACAAAAATCTGTGCTTGATGCGAAGTATGGCCATGCAAACAAACTCATGTTTAATACATTGCAATATTGCTGGAGTGTGACGATTATTATAATGAAATTGTTAACAGAAGAACGTAATACACTGAGATTATATGTCATGAGATACGACATGCACATATACATGGCGATAATGTCGCATACACAAAATATAAAAGGGAAGTACATTGGCGAAGCTGTCATTTTCACTCAGGTGATTCATGTGTAAAGGTTTTCGACGTGATCACGGATACACGACGGGAATTCGCAGACTTTGAACGCGGAATGATAGTAGGAGCTAGACGCCTAGGACATACCATTTCCGAAATTGTTAGGGGACTGGTTATTTCGAGATCCACAGTGTCAATAGTGTGCCGAGAATAACAAATTTCAGGCATTACATCTCACCACGAAAACCGTAGTAACCGATACCTTTCACTTACCGACCACGAGCAGCGGCGTTTGCGTAGAGTTGTCAGTGCTAACAGTCAAGCAACACTGCGTGAAGTAATCGCAGAAATCAACACGGGACGAAAGATGAATGTGTCTGTTAGGATAGTGCGGCGAAATGTGGCATTAATGTGCTATGGCAGGATACTACCGACACGAGTGTCCTTGCTAACAGCATGACATCGCCTGCACGCCTCTCGTGGTCTCATGACCATATCGGTTCGATGCTAGGTGACTGGAAAACAGTGGCCTCATCAGATATGCCCCGATTTCAGTTCATAAGAGATGATAGTAGGATACGAGTATGGCGCAGATCCCACGAAGCCATCGACCAAAGTTGTCAACAAGGCACTGCGCAAGCTGGTGGCGGCTCCATAATGGAGCGGGCTGTGTTTACATTTAATGGACTCGGCCGTGTAGTCCAACGAAACCGATCGTTGACTGGAAACGGTTATGTTCAGCTACTTGGAGACCTTTTGCAGCCATCCATTGCCTTCATGTTTCCAAACAACGATGGAATTTTTATGGATGACAGTCTGCCATGTCACCGGGTCATAGCAGTTCCCGATTGATTTGAAGAGCATTCTGGACGACTCGAGCCCCAGTCACGAATCCCAGAGAATATTTATGGGACGTAATTGAGAGGTCACTTCGTGCACGAATTCCAGGACCGGCAACACTTCCGCAATTGTGGATGGCTATAGGGGCAGCGTCGCTCAGTATTTCTGCAAAGGACGTCCAACG
The DNA here is from genome assembly GCF_021461395.2 of Schistocerca americana. Taxonomy (NCBI): domain Eukaryota; kingdom Metazoa; phylum Arthropoda; class Insecta; order Orthoptera; family Acrididae; genus Schistocerca; species Schistocerca americana. The sequence goes on along the minus strand of NC_060130.1, from coordinate 838,652,736 downwards.
ATTTGTTGAGTCCATGCACGTCGAGCTGCTGCACTATTCCGGACAAAATGATGTCCGACACGATATTAGGAGGAATGCCATAAGTTTTGTAAGCTCGGTGTTATTTTGAAGACTGGTCGAGATTTACGTGAAAACTGATTTGTGACTGATTGATTTGAAAAGCCAGCAGTATGTGAGTCAAATGAAGTTTTCTAGGCGTTGAAGTTTCATTTATTAGGCAACTCAAGATTAGATACAAGTTAGTAAGACCCTGGTTTGAATGAATTTACATGATTGATATTTTTTTGATTTTATTGCACTACAGCTGGAAACGAAAGGGCGCTGCTTAAGATCTTTCGGATCCTAACGACCTTTGTGTCCCTTCTGAAATGAAGAATTACAAAATAAATGTTAAGCCCAGTTTTCGAATGACAGTTCTTATTCACAAGAGATAGACATTATTTTCCACAAACGCGAAGCTTATACGAGCGGTAATACTAGCATATCTGAGTGTTATAAGCTACGCTGCATACAACATTAATGTAAGAAGGGTTCACTTTAAGGAAAGAGCTCTAATAATATTCAGAAGTTAAACCATTCACTAAAACAGATAGCGCAGACTTACTGAAATCATGATTAATGCATTAATTACGGACTTTTGCACAAATAAATACTGATAGACCACAGATAATTTACGGCGTATTCTTCACGAGATGGGAATGTCTATGGGTTAAAATACCAACAAGATATCAACAAGACTGTGGTACGAATCTCATTTTATTGCAACAGCACTTTTTATCTGATAGGTGGCACATTTCATCGACCGGTAAGAAGCGTGACGAGCCACCGAAAGTTACAGGTACATTTTATTCGTAAAGGAAATGAATTTTCGTTAGGGGCAGCTGCCCATTCTGACCCCGCCCCCGCCCCTCTCTGGGGACGCCCATGGAGCGACGTACCACGGAGGACACACTGTACCACTCCCATTAGTCTTCGCCGATCTGCCTGTGAGATACGCGCCGCTCTCGTGGCTGCAGTGATTTCAGCACGTGTTGCAGCTTCCTTTGACACACCCGATGAATGTGTAAGCTAGCTCCGTCACTGTGCGCCGAGGTGACATGAAAAAATCATTCCAGATAAACTGTGAAGGTACCCGAGTTATTTGTTTTGTTTTGAAAAATGCACTGCTGTGGGATATCATCGTAATTTTTTTGTTAAATCATTATATGCTGTCGTAATTGTTCACCACACTTAGATACGTACCATTAGGTGAGCGACCCACGCACAACCTCTGGTACTGCGGCGTGATATCCGCCGCTCGCAATGGACGGGTAAGGTGACCGCACCATTCTTGTTCCACTTCACTCTGCATATAGAGACAAAGTTCTTGCACCGGATATTAATAACAAAAAGGTTTCCGTAATAAGCTAGGAGGTTTGGCTGTTGTGCTCCACGCACGCGCTGCGCACACTGTTTTGAAGAGAAGGTCCTGCGCCACTTAGTAGAGGAGAACCCAAGGACAAGTACTCGAAACATTGCCAATGCTACGTGCTCGTTCAGCACACAGGTCAGGCCTAATTGTCTCCGCTGTGTGTGTACCGTGGAGCGCGAAATTTGAAATGATCCAATATTCAAACTCATTTAATATCCAAACGGTACATTTCGCGACATGCGTTCCTTATCAAAACTTCATCTACTAAGTCTCCTCTACAGCCGCTTAAAACTTGTAACAGGAAATTCGAATCACCCTTTATATTGGGTAATAAAGTTCGTGTCAGTGGGGAATTGGACGAATGCACTGAAGCATTCGGGAAAACACACACACACACACACACACACACACACACACACACACACACATACAGAACTGAAGATAAATAAAAGGCAGTTATTCGCAAACCATTGTTGCATTGCGAAAGGAGAGAATGATTGACGAAAGTCTATTTATTGGTACTGCCAAAAAAGTTAAAAATTATTTTTGTCATCCTCTTTTCGTATATCAGTTTCAGATGTCCATGTAATAAAGCTCTTCTCTACCTCATTGTGTCTATTCTATTTTTTTATCGATTTCTTTGTTACTTCTTAATTTACATTTCCCATTCGCCTATTTTGGTCCGAAGGCTTTCCTAATTATGTTTCTTTCCTTCTTCTCTATTGCAAGTAATTGTTTAGCTGTATTTAGTGAAAGCATTCCGGAGCATTAAGGCAGTCTGGTTTAACGACAGTATTGTTGTGCCATAGGTTTTTATGTGTGGAAATTGTTTTCTTGTTATATAAGTCTTTTGATAGTTGAAAAGCCACCTCCATTTTCCTTGCCCTTGCTAAGTTAGCAAAGCATTTGGTTGTAGAATTTCACCTAGGCATTTAAATTTTGTAGTCTTTTTCATGCTTCTATAATCAGTTTCCATTTATTTCGGTGCCTTATTCGCATCTGTGATATACTCAGTCATATACACTGTTTTTTTCAAAACATATACATAGGTCTGCTTTTGAAGCTCTCCTGTGCAGGTCATTTATCTGCATTGCTGTGTCTTTTATACATCAGCTAAGATGGCAAGATCATCTGCAAAAGGCAAACAGTCGAAACTCAGATTTTCGCTCCGTGATTACATTTATTAGTACACAGGTGAACAGTAGTAGGGACAATCCACCATCTAATTTTACCCCAGTTTTGATTCAAAACACTTGGAGGTTTGACCTAAAGATGTAATATTGCATTTTGTATTTGTTAATGTGTCTTTTAGATTGCCACTGATTTTTCTTCAGCACCAACCCTTTTTATGATAATTGACTAATGTTTCCATGACAATCGAAACAAATGCTTTCTTAAAGTCTAAAGATGTTATAAAGGAACTTTAGGATCTCATTCTTCTATACCTGATTATAAATTTTACATTTAAAATTTGTTCCACGTGGGATTGTCCTTTTCTAAACTCTCCTTGGTACTCTTCTAATTGCTGATCCAGTAGCCTTTCCAGCATGTGAAACTAACTCTTTAATTATTTTTATTTTACACTGACCTACCGAATTTTCCCTGACAAAGACAACTCAAACTTAACCTATTCGTTTATTACCCACAATATCCAAGCCCAACGCAATCTGACTGCTATACCTTGACAACATGACTTCCAATAATTAACGCAAGAAATCCTAACAATAATACAAATCCAAAAAATATGAAATTAAAGAAATATGAAGCTGCCTCCAACCCTGTTGATTGCGTAAACTCATTTCAATCACGAATCCCGATAGTGGAAATATCCACTGTTTTTTTATAAGTCACTTCCTTCACAGAAATTCTTCATAACACGAACTACAGCAATTACAGCAAGTAGCAACAACGGCCAGCTAAATAAAAAGATTGTAGCTAGTATAGACTCTAACTGCTGGGAGGCATATGGTTAGCGAAAGGAAGATTTTATTGTAGAGCAAACAATGTATTTAGAAAATTTTACCTTATTCATGTGACATCCAGTTCCAAAAATTATATAGTTGTCGATTTTTCCACTGGCCAAATAATATCAACCATACAGCCATCCTCATACATTTCCTTGCGTATCACTTTACAATGCGTTCCTGCCAACACAGAGTCTCCACTAAGAATATTATGTCCATACACCTCTCTGTCCACTCGCTAACTGTTACTACGTCCAAACACAGAATCTCTTGCCGATGGCGCAGAGCGCTGTCAGCGATATTTACACAGTTTATAGCGCTGCAAACAAACAAACAGACTACTTACACATGTTTTTCGCTGCTTTTGAAAGAATTTTCTGTCACGGGAAAGTGGGATATCCCTCGATAATTGTTGAGGTCAGTTCTGTCTCCCTCTTTGTGGGTTGGGAGAATAAATGCTGTTTCCTAATCTTTTGGTATAGCTTCTGTTTCCTGACTTTTTGAAAGTCTCCATCTAGCTTCTTGTCTTCTCTAGCACCTGCCATTTTCCGCATTTCAGCGTTTACTGAATCTTTCCCGGCGCCCTCATCGTTACTCAAACCTTTGATGACAGTTTGGATTTTATCAATATTGGGAGCTTCTAGGTGTCTTTTTTCGCAATACGTATAATAATAATTGAATGAAACGAAACTTTCAGGAGTTTCTGTTGAGAAGGTAATTTGCTAATATCCAACTACATTTGTAACACTCTGATGACTGCTCCAGTCATTTAGACGCCGCAATGGTTATTACGCCCGATATATTAATTAAAACACTCTTAGTAAACAAAAACTGAAGTTCTCACCTAATTAGTCAATATTTTATCTCTAAACCACTACCCAAGCCTACACTAGCTCACCATAACTCCAGCACCTTCTCTCTACAGTGAAAAGTATGCGATTCTCCAATACCTGTAATTGAGTGAGCACTCCCATCACTCGGTAATTCGTCTCGAACATCCACAAGCCCTCTCGCTCACCTCGTCTCCACTTCTATTGGCCGGTCGCGGTGGCCGTGCGGTTCTGGCGCTGCAGTCCGGAACCGCGAGGCTGCTACGGTCGCAGGTTGGAATCCTGCCTCGGGCATGGGTGTGTGTGATATCCTTAGGTTAGTTAGGTTTAAGTAGTTCTAAGTTCTAGGGGACTTATGACCTAAGATGTTGTGTCCCATAGTGCTCAGAGCCATCCACTTCTATTAATATAGTCTTCTGGAGTACTGAGGTGCAACGTGCTTCATCTCCTGTGTAGTAAAATATAAACAGAGGTACTGCCCGGTATTGTTTTGCTCTTTCCTAAAGCTATTTTTATCGGTATTTGTAGCAATCTCTTACCATTATCATGTACACAGGGTGGTCCATTGATAGTGATCGGGCCAAATATCTCACGAAGTAAGCATCAAACAAAAAAACTAAAAAAGGACGAAACTTGTCTAGAATGAAGGGGGAAACCAGATGACGCTGCGACTGGCCCGCTAGATGGCGCCGCCATAGGTCGAACGGATATCAACTGCGTTTTTTTTTTAAATGTAACCCCCATTTTTATTACATATTCGTGTAGTACGTAAAGAAATATGAATGTTTTAGTTGGACCACTTTTTTCGCTTTGTGATGGATGGCGCTGTAATAGTCAGAAACGTATAAGTACGTGGCGTCACGTAACATTCCGCCATTGAGGACGGTCTTTGCTTCGTGATACATTACCCGTGTTAAAATGGACCGTTTACCAATTGCGGAAAAGGTCGATATCGTGTTGATGTATGACTATTGTGATCAAAATGCCCAACGGCCGTGTGCTATGTATGCTGCTCGGTATCCTGGATGACATCATCCAAGTGTCCGGACAGTTCGCCGGATAGTTACGTTATTTAAGAAAACACGAAGTGTTCAGCCACACGTCAAACGTCAACCACGACCTGCAACAAACGATTATGCCCAAGTAGGTGTTTCAGCTGCTGTCGCGGCTAATCCGCACATCAGTAGCAGACAAATTGCGCGAAAATCGAGAATCTCAAAAACGTCGGTGTTGAGAATGCTACATCAACATCTATTGCACCCGTACCATATTTCTATGCACCAGGAATTGCCTGGCCACGCCTTTAACGTCGTGTACAGTTCTGCCACTGGACACAAGAGAAATTACGGGACGATGACAGATTTTTTGCACACGTTCTATTTAGCGACGAAGCGTCATTCACCAACAGCGGTATAATATGCAGTATTAGACAACGGAAAATCCAAGATGGCTGCGACAAGTGGAACATCAGCGACGTTGGCGGGTTAGTGTATGGTGCGGCATTATGGAAGGAAGGCCCCCATTTTATCGATGGCAATCTAAATAGTGCAATGTATGCTGATTTCCTACGTAATGTTCTACTGATGTTATTACAAGATGTTTCACTGCATGAGAGAATGGCGATGTACTTCCATCATGATGGATGTGCGGCACATAGCTCGCGTGCGGTTGAAGCGGTATTGAATAGCATATTTCATGACAGGTGGATTAGTCGTCGAAGCACCATACCATTCAGCGGATCTGACGTCCCCGGATTTATTTCTGTGGGGAAAGTTGAAGGATATTTGCTGTCGTAATCCATCGACAACGCCTGACAACAAGTGTCAGAGCATTGTCAATGCATGTGCGAACATTAAGGAAGACGAACTAAAAAAACCTACCTGTTACCAACTGTTCGTCTAAAATTGTGATCCATATGTTTGTGACTATTACAGCACCATCTATCACAAAGCGAAAAAAATTGTTCCAACTATTTCTTTACGTACTACACGAATATGTAATAAAAATGGGGGTTCCAATTTAAAAAAAGAACCAGTTGATATCCGTTTGACCTATGGCAGAGCCATCTAGCGGGCCAATCATAGCACCATCTGGTTTCCCCCTTCGAACTAGACAAGTTTCATTCTTTGTAGTTTTATCGTTTGACGATTATTTCGTGAGATATTTGGTCTGGTCACGATCAGTGGACCACCCCGTATATAAGACATTATTCAGATGGAAGAACGAAAATCTTCTTTATATATTCTTAGATCAGAACAGCATTAAAGATAGAACGTGCCATGTAGACAACAGTGAAGTTTTTTTTTAAAAAAAAGGAGCAACGGAAAATTAATAAACTGTTTTGCTCGTAAGGATCTTTAGAAATGACAACAGTACTTTAAACAACGTGTTGAACCTAGCAGAACATGCATTCTCGCATGTGTCCTCAGCTTGTGGTCTAGTGACTAGCGTTGCTGCCTCTGGATCACGGGGTCTCGGGTTCGATTCCCGGCCGGGTTGGGGATTTTCTCTACTCGGGGACTTGGTGTTTGTGGTGTCCTCATCATTTGTGATATGGCTAGACTGAACTGCGTAAAACATTGGACTGTGAAAGAATTGGGAGTTTGTACGGGCGCTGTTGACAGCGCAGTTGAGCGCCCCACAAACCGAAACACCAGCACTCTAAAACGTTACATCCCAGTTAAGGTACTTGTTTCAACTTGGGAACCATATAATACCTCGGGAAATCTCTTGACTTTTTGGCAGCTACACAGGATAGAATAATCAAGTTTTCTTCTTTTTCTCTTTATAGGTATGTGAATATCGGGACTAGAGGGAAGAAGCCAAGACTTTCCAATGACAGATATCATATTAATTTCGGTCCCGTATAGTTTTTCGCTGTACCATACCTAACTATTCCTTCTGCTGAACACACTATACGTAGCAAACATGCGAGCAAACATCCCTAACATATTCGGGCTCACATGCTGTTCCTCTTCATCGAAATGTTTTGGCTCAAACTCTCTAGGTGATGAACCACACGTGTCGCATCATATGACCTAAATTACACACTTGTGACCCTATGGTTAAACTGTCTGCCTGATGGCAAGTTTGCGAAGTACAAAGTTAACATAAGATATAATAACAGTAATAATAATACCGGGAACTAAATGATGTAGGCCACACAGTTGCGGTTTGGTAAGAGTAATGTTTATTGAGAAAGCAAACTAATAGCAAAAGTGGTCGTATTTAGAGTTTCTGTTACACTCGAACGCATATCCATTTTACATAGTTCGATCATTCCCAATCTCATTGCGAAATACAGGTTACCTACGCGAAACTTTAGCGTTCACACTTGGCGCGCGGCTGCTCACCGCTCAGAGACTATGTCTCGCGATACCACACAACGCGAAATTCTCTTACTCGTTTCACTACCTAAAGGCCGACTGTCCGCTTTCGCGTCTCAATCTGAACTGTACCCTTTGGTTTGTCCAGCCGAACTGTCCGCTTTAGAGTCTGCACCAGCACTCTTCTCCCTTTGCCCGTCCCTTGCCGCGTTTCCTGCGGGCCGAATATCCTCGCTCAACTGACTAGGGCAGTTCCCTTTCCTGAAGCCGTCCATATGATTTGCTACAGCTTGTTCTACATTATTTTACATTTAACGTATTTAAATAATCAAAGCCTGACCACTTTCAAGTTCTAAATAAAGTAACAATAATATCCATTACATATTAAAAGTTAAATTCTTTTACATAAAACCAATACCGTTTCCATCCTAACTTTGATTGTCACGGCCAGTAGCCCTGCACCAATGTGCTTCCTGATTAATAAATAAAGAACAAAAGTAACTATTATGCACTAAACTTTAAAACAAATATTCTGTTACCAAATGATTCAATAAGGTGTCATGCTGTTATCGTTCAATGTGTTTTGTGTGGAGGAAATGATGATATGACGCTTAACTGAAAATATTGATAAGTTAAATTTACTATATCTTTTAAACAAATAAAGTTACAGAGTTGATATTTACAAAGTTTGCCATTTTAATGATGCTCTTTTATATGAAATAACTATCGTTAAGATCGACCAAAGCGTTCTGATTTTAGCATTTAGGTCTTTGTCACAAAACTTGTTAATTTCACTTCAACGGCAAATCCTAAACTATTATAGATATGATCAATATTCAAGTTTTATTGGGATCACCATGAAAAGTTATGAAGCATGGCAGATTACAATTACTGTGGCTTCATTCCCTGCATTACTACAGAATTAAATAGTTTTCATAAATGTTTCCCCTTACGGCCAATTGTAGGTCCATCATATTTAACACTGTTACGTCTCCTTGGCCTCAAACCCTTTCTACTGGGTTTCCCTAAGATGTAGGTTCTCATCTGTCTCGCTCGCACACTACATCGCTCAAGCCTCAATAGACAATAGGCGCCTGTGAGTTTCCCCATGTCGTGGTGAATCTGCGCCCTTTGTGGCACCCGATCCTGGACGACAGGGTTCGTTTCACAATTCCTGCAGGCTGACTCTTTCGGCCATATACGTAAATGAGAACGAAACACTCGTTAACTCACAAACAGTGTTTCTGTAGCAGTCAGACGTTGGAAGTAATATTAAATGATAAGTTTAATTATAGAGGAGGCTGGAGACGGTGTAGAAGATGACTACCTTTCTTTTATTAATGGCTGCTAGTAGAATTTTTTCTCTGTGTGCAGCGTAAAATGGAACAAAAACAACACGGTAGCCTTATCGCTCCAGAGCGAGTGTTGAATATCGGGCTCATCCCACGGTAAATATCTAAATGTGATGAACAATGACGACAGCATATTATTACATAACACAAAGAATTACGACTATATCCCACCGCAATGCTTTATTTTGCCGGCCGAAGTGGCCGAGCGGTTCTAGGCGCTACAGTCTGGAGCCGCGCGACCGCTACGGTCGCAGGTTCGAATCCTGCCTCGGGCATGGATGTGTGTGATGTCCTTAGGTTAGTTAGGTTAAAGTAGTTCTAAGTTCTAGGGGACTGATGACCTCAGAAGTTAAGTCCCATAGTGCTCAGAGCCATTTGAACCAATGCTTTATTTGAAACAAATAGTTAGGTACTTTAACAGTTTACAACCGAGGGGGGTGGCGCATTGGTTAGCACACTGGACTCGCATTCGGGAGGACAACGGTTCAAACCGGCGTCCGGACATCCAGATTCAAGTTTTCTGTGATTTCCCTAAGTAGCTCAAGGCAAATGCCGGGATGGTTCCTTTGAAGGAGCACGGCCGATTTCCTTCCCCATCCTTGACGTAATCAGAGCTTGTGCTCTATTTCTAATGATCTCGGTGTAGAAGGGACGTTAAACCTAATCTTCCTTCCATCCATCCATGGCAGTTTATGTAGAATTATGTTTTTCCATCACTCCGATGCTCAGTACTGCAGCTGGAAAAGAGAGACAGGTGCTGACACATGCACCGGATGTGTCAAAGGTAGCCACATGTGCCAAGGTCACTGCTGTGGCGAGGGCAGTTTCATCCTCATAGGCAGATCGGTGGCGACCAACGCCTAGAGCAACGTTAGTAGCCGGTCTTGGTGACCGAGCGGTTCTAGGCGCTTCAAATGGTTCAAATGGCTCTGAGCACTATGGGACTCAACATCTATGGTCATAAGTCCCCTAGAACTTAGAACTACTTAAACCTAACTAACCTAAGGACATCACACACATCCATGCACGAGGCAGGATTCGAACCTGCGACCGTAGCGGTCACGCGGTTCCAGACTGAAGCGCCTTTAACCGCACGGCCACACCGGCCGGCTCTAGGCGCTTCAGTCGGGGACCGCGCGACTGCTACGGTCACAGGTTCGAATCCTGCCTCGGACATGGATGTGTGTGATGTCCATAGGTTAGATAGGTTTAAGTAGTTCTAAATCTAGATGACTGATGACATCAGATGTTAAGTCCCATAGCGCTCAGAGCCATGTGAACCATTTTTTTGAGCAACGTTAGTAGAGAACTCATACATCACTCCTGTTGTTGTTCAGCGTTAATATTTACCGTTAACTTTTGCGCAGTTCATATACAAATGTTGCTATGTAAAAACGACAGCTTCTTTTTCTTTTTTTCCTTTTCCCTTCTCATTTTGACAATGTGAGAGAAACTTGAGCATACTCATAATTATGGTGAGTATGGCTCCGATGACCTGACAACTGCTCTGTCATGGATTATAATTACTTTACTTCAACAGTTTTATCGTCTATGACGTAAAACACACACACACACACACACAAAGACAAACACTAAAATTACTATGTACTTGCCTCATTTTGTGCTTCAAGTGCACGTAATTCTTTACGTATGTTAGACAATGACGAGGTACACAGGCGCAACACTCATTAAAGTTGTTTGCAAATACGTTCTCTGAGGTGTTCTAGCGAGTACATACCACAAGATTCCTAAAAGAGCCACTCACATACTCACAGGAATCTGAATGGCTGGGATAACAAATATTAGCTTTCATTCTTGACTGGTAGCGCACACCTCAGTATTCCAGCTGATATACAGGGTGACTCTTATCAACTTTTAAAAGCCCGGAGGTGACGTAGGTAATGTTGAGACAAGTTATTTAATAAAAGACACTTGGGGTCGCAATTGTCGAGAAATATCCCAAAATCGGATGACAAATGTTGAACATGTGACGGCACTAGATGACGTGCCTCCCGCACGTGCAGCGGTTGAGCCTGTCGGTTAGTCGTAACTGACCATCCCAAGTATTCACGTCGGTGTGTGTTCGGGCCTACATGTGCGACTTCACATCGTGGGTCTGAGGTTTCGAGTCTTGCGTATGGCGGGCACTTTTTTTTCAGGCTACTATGTATTTACATTGAGGTGAGATTTTTTTTTTTTCTGCCGGTCTCGGGGTCTCCGCTATTTTACTCCACCGTACAGCACAACAAAAACCTACCCTATTGTGTCACAAGTAAATGAGTTTCCGAACTTCGTCGTTACCAGTAATGACCGACGTTTCTTTACTAATAATGTCTGTAAACAAAAAATGGATCAAAAGAAAAGAAACACAAAGTAAGATCAGCTTTTATAGGGTTAGAGTGAGGGTAATAATTTTGTAACTTCTATGTATACAACAGATCACATTTATGAAAGTTGTTTCAATTTGCTCTGTTCGCTCGAATGGTAGTATAGCACCGTTCAATCATCCCTTCACACAGCAATCCCAAGTGTCGCACGTGCGGTGAGGTATGTCATCTGGTGACGTCACGTGTTCAACATTTCTCATCCACTTTTGGGGTATTTCCCGACATTTGCGACCTATGTGTCTTATACTAAATTACTTGTCTAGGCGTCATCATCGCTGTTTCGGAGGTTTTTAAAATTTAATAAGAATCACCCTGTAACCTTAACTGTATTCAGGTTGCCTAGTAAGACAAAAGGTGTCTGACTGTTAAACATATCTGAGAAAATACACGCCACTGATTGCGTAAGTACATTACAATTTCAAATTTCACCACTATGCTGAACCCTCGACCTGATGATAAACCTACACGCAAATGCTCCACATTTTGATTGTACGTTATACGGAATAACATTAGCTTAACTGCTGAGGTATGTCAAGGTGCTGATGATGGTGATAGCTAGAACACCTTATGCATATCGCTGCACTGCGATGCAGAATAATTCGATAGTAGAAATACTTACTTTCAGCACTCTTCTGCATTTTTTTGGTGATGCACACAGGGTGTTACAAAAAGGTACGGCCAAACTTTCAGGAAACATTCCTCACACACAATTAAAGAAAAGATGTTATGTGGACATGTGTCCGGAAAGGTTTAATTACCACTTTAGAGCTCATTTTAGTTTCGTCAGTATGTACTGTACTTCCTCGATTCACCGCCAGTTGGCCCAACTGAAGGAAGGTAATGTTGACTTCGGTGCTAGTCTTGACATGCGACTCATTGCTCTACAGTACTAGCACCAAGCACATCAGTACGTAGCATCAACAGGTTAGTGTTCATCACGAACGTGGTTTTGTAGTCAGTGCAATGTTTACAAATGCGGAGTTGGCAGATGCCCATTTGATGTATGGATTAGCACGCCGGCCGCGGTGGCCAAGCGGTTCTAGGCGCTTCAGTCCGGAGCCGCGCGACCGCTACGGTCGCAGGTTCGAATCCTGCATCGGGCATGGATGTCTGTGATGTCCTTAGGTTAGTTAGGTTTAAGTAGTTCTAAGTACTAATGGACTGATGACCTCAGACGTTAAGTCCCATAGTGCTCAGAGCCATTTGAACCGATTTGATAAGCACGGGGCAATAGCCGTGGCGCGGTCCGTTTGTATCGAGACAGATTTCCAGAACGAAAGTGTCCCGACAGGAAGACGTTCGAGCAATTGATCGGCGTCTTAGGGAGCACGGAACATTTCAGCCTATGACTCGCGACTGGGGAAGACCTTGAACGACGAGGACACCTGCAATGGACGAGGCAATTCTTCGTGCAGTTGACGATAACCCTAATGTCAGCGTCAGAGAAGTTGCTGCTGTACAAGGTATCGTTGACCACGTCACTGTATGGAGAGTGCTACGGGAGAACCAGTTGTTTCCGTACCATGTACAGCGTGTGCAGGCGCTATCAGAAGCTGATTGGCCTCCACGGGTACACTTCTGCGAATGGTTCATCCAACAACGTGTCAATCCTCATTTCAGTGCAAATGTTCTTTTTTGCGGATGAGCCTTCATTCCAACGTGATCAAATTGTAAATTTTCACAATCAACATGTGTGGGCTGACGAGAATCAGCACGCAATTGTGCAATCACGTCATCAACACAGATTTTCTGTGAACGTTTGTGTAGGCATTGTTGGTGATGTCTTGATTGGGCCCCATGTTCTTCCACCTACGCTCAATGGAGCACGTTATCATGATTTCATACGGGATACCCTACCTGTGCTGCTAGAACGTGTGCCTTTAAAAGTAGGACACAACATGTGGTTCATGCACGATGGAGCTCCTGCACATTTCAGTCGAAGTGTTCGTACGCTTCTCAACAACAGATTCGGTGACCGATGGATTGGTAGAGGCGGACCAATTGCATGGCCTCCACGCTCTCCTGACCTCAACCATCTTGACTTTCATTTATGGGGGCATTTGAAAGTTCTTGTCTACGCAACCCCAGTACCAAATGTAGAGACTCTTCGTGCTCGTATTGTGGACGGCTGTGATACAATACGCCATTCTCCAGGGCTGCATCAGCGCATCAGGGATTCCATGCGACGGAGGGTGGATGCATGTATCCTCGCTAATGGAGGACATTTTGAACATTTCCTGTAACAAAGTGCTTGAAGTCACACTGGTACGTTCTGTTGCTGTCTGTTTCCATTCCATGATTAATGTGATTTGAAGAGAAGTAATAAAATGAGCTCTAACATGGAAAGTAAGCGTTTCCGGACACATGTCCACATAACATATTTTCTTTCTTTGTGTGTGAGGAATGTCTCCTGAAAGTTTGGCCGTACCTTTTTGTAACACCCTGTATAGCTATATACGACTGACAGCGTTTCATTATGGTTCTGCATTTTAAGAGGCGTATATACACATGTCATATGCCATATTACACATCGCCTGGGTGTGATGTGTTTAAATATCCGCGTTTTAGTATAATATATCTAGATTATGCCAATGTTGGGACTAACGGGTCGAAGACAAGACTCTCCTATTAAATTTTGATCCAATATAGTTTTCATGGAGGCAGGTTATGTATGGGTAATGTTTCTATGCGTACAATTCTAAATGTAATACGAGAGGTTGTCAGACGCTGCTCCAGCGAGCGCCCGAACGACACCACCATGAGGCCGGCAAGCACCAGTGGTGTTCAAAAGAGTGCCGCGCAATGTATGCCGGAAAATCGCGACACGTTTAGGTCAAGGCCATTGCGGTGCTGCATTCGCGGCCACGTGCACAACAACTGATATTCGTCAAGTCCAGACACTTCTTTAACTCTGCTTCTCGAATGGCCTCTGCCTCGAATTGAAAGCTACAGTGCATGATGACAATAACATAATGTGACGTCAGTGTGACGCCGGTGTTAATTCGGCGTAGGTGAGTGATGGTTTGCGACTGTTTGTATGCTTTTCATACCACTCGATTAACATTCTGCTTGTCATTATTTCATTCTCCCTACAGCGTCGCGGAATTTGGTTAATTTTTTGTGATCAGTGGGATGCATGATGTGCAGACAGCAACCGAATTATAGTAAAAACTGATCAAACTGCGAGAGGCTTGTCTTCTCACTGCAGGGCACAGACTTCGAATGATTCCTGTTGGAGGCGGGTGGGGGGAGCTTGAGTCCCATTGGCCATCCACCGTCTTCCTTCTCCTCCCCTGTTGTGACGTTGACACATGTCACCCATGACCTTGACTGTGATTTGCACAATTGCATCAGCTGTAACACAACACTGAGCAAAAGGTGCTGACCGATGTTGAGTCATTGCTGTGGCCAGAACATACACTGCCCTTCTACTCCTTCTCCTCCCCCCCCCCTCCTCTCAATGTTTTATAATATTTATCTAATGTCAAGTCTGCAGCTCGTCATTTGATATTTGTTGTACGGTAATTCTTCTAACCACTGAAAAGATGTAGAATTTGCTCTCCTCAGTAAATACGTCATCATTTCGTGATCTCGTGTGAAAGGGGCTTTTGGATTTGGTTCAAATTTTACACATACGATTGTTTCCTGCCCCCTTTACGTTTGTACTCCTCTTCTTTGATAACCCTCTGATCAGTTAATTCACTTGCTAGCTTAAATATCTTCGCAGCACTTGGTTTGTAACACGCGAGATACCTACTCAAGAATTCCGCTTCAAATTTCCGGTAGTTATTCACCTTTGCCTTTCTTGTAGCTTCTTTGCTGACCTCTCCGATGGACAGATTGTCCGCTATTTCAAATCTTTTCTAATAGCTCCAAACGTGCATCTGGGAATATCCAACAAAGTAGTAATATCTCTGTGGCTACGACCCTTCTTGCGAAGGAATGTGATAAGTTGTCCATGTTTGAACGTGGTGTTAGTTCCCTTGCGTCCAACTGCAACCTTATAAATCACGTGGCAGTACGAAACAATAACAAATGAGTGCGTAGGGGAAACTCTATGTATAACACAAAACTCAACGACCAGTTATACAACTAGACTCAAGTCGTGGTCTTAAATGACCAAATATTACATATTAATTGCTTCACGACCCTTCCCATTTAATTATTTTCATAAGTATGCCCATTAACATTATACTGTTTTAGTTACGCTTTGTTGTATAAGAGCTATGTCACTACTGATCTTGAATATTATTTTGTACGATGCGTAACCGGTCAATTGCCACAGAAAATTGTTAAAAAGCCGTGCATGGACACAGATTAATGACAGCCTGTTCCTCTTCTTCATCTTTATTACGTCAGTATCGAACCTTTCCATTCATGTAGACAAGCACACATTTTATAGCGAATTCACTAATTTCACATTTCTCAGTATAGTGCCTTACGTTGATCTAACAGACAAACCTGTTTTTATTCATTTTTTATTCACTGCCTGTCATTAGTTGGTGTTTGCACACAAAGCTATTTTAAATTATTTATGTAAAATGTTGAATAACATATTTTATACTATTCCCCAACCACATTTGTTAGTTTCGTGAGCCTGTAATACCGTAAACTCCATTGTAAGAAACTCCGAACATTGAAGTAGATCAGGCCTGTGAATCTTCCAGTACTAAATCGCCAACTCTCGTACCCGGAAAGAGTGAGAGCAACACCAACTTTACATCGAAACAACCTTACCGAGCATAGTACGCTCACCTACAGAGCTAAGACAGTTCACACTAATAGTGAACTTGGACCGTAGCTTATAAAGCACATGATGTTCTTGGGACCGAGAACTCGCTGAAACCCGAAGTGGAAAGCTTTGAGATATTTAGCGAGTCCTCGAGTCCTGTAACGTATACCGGAAAGACAGATTAGAGGCCATAGGAGTAGGGTGTTCATTGTAGTTGACAAAGGTATTGGCTCTATTAAGGTCGAAGTTGAGTGTGACAGTGAAGTCATCTGGTCGCGTATAACAGATGCAGGTGAAACTAAGTTAACTGTCGGAAGTTTTTTCAGGCCACCCGATTCCGCTGTGACAGTTCTATAGTCATCCAAAGAAAGTCTACTGTCAATATCCTGTAAATACTCAGATCTTAGACTACTAGTTGGAGGCGACTCTAACACGCAGAGTATAGACTAGGATGTCTTTGTATTCAGTGCTGGGGTTACGGACAGACAGTCATGCGAAAAGTTTTTGAACACGTTTTCTGAAAATTGTCTAGAGCAGCTACCTCGGCAGTCCACACGCAATGGAAATATCTTAGACCTTGTAGCCACAAATAGGCCGGACCTTATCGACAATGTCAGTATAGAAACGAGGATTAGCAATCATGATGGCACTACAGCAACTATGATTACGAAAATTAATAAATCAGTTAAGAAGGCTAGGAGAGTGTTCCTGTTACATAGAACAGATAACCAGTTATTAATATCTCATTTAGACAGAGAATTGGGATCTCCTAGATCCAGTAAGATGGATGTAGAGGAATTACGGGCAAAGTTTAAGCAGATTGTAAATGGTGTCTGGTGAGTTAAGTGCCTAGTAAGTGGATAAAGGATGGAAAACACCGACTACGACTATGGTTTAATAACGAAATCCGGCGGATGCTGAAAAAACAGAGGCTGTTGCACGTCAGGTTCGAAAGGGGACGCACAAGCGATGACAAGCGAAGGTTAGTAGAGGTTCGTGCATCTGTGAAAAGATCTATGCGCGAAGAATACAATAACTACCATAGTCACATCTTGGTAAAAGATCTGGCAGAGAACACGAGAAAGTTCTGGTCGTATGTAAAATCGCTAACCGGGTCTAAGGCTTCCATTCAGTCCTTGTTGATCAGTCTGGATTGTCAGTTGAAAACAGCAAAACGAAAGCCAAAGTTTTAAATTTGACGTTCAAGAAATCCTTCACACAGGAAAACCGAACAAACATACTGTCATTTGACCATCGGGCAGACACCCGTATGGACGACATAGAAATATGGATACATGGCGTAGAGAAACAAACTGAAAGATTTGAAAACAAATAAATCACCAGGGCCGGATGGAATCCCAGGTCGATTTTACAAAGAGTACTCTGCGGTAATAGCTCCTTACCTAGCTTGCATTTATCGTGAATCTCTCGTGCAGCACAAAGTCCCAAGCGAATGGAAAAAAGCGCAGGTGACTCCAGCGTATAAGAAAGGACCCGCAAAATTTCAGACGAACATCCGTTACTTCTGTTTGCTGCAGAATCCTTGAATATATGCTCAGTTCGAATATAACAAATTTTCTTGAGACTAAGAAGCTTATGTCCACGAATCAGCATGGTTTAAGAAAGCGTCGCTCGTGCGAATCTCAGCTTCCCCTTTTCTCTCGTGATATACTGAGAACTATGGATGAAAGGCAACAAGCAGATTCCATATTTCTAGATTTCCGGAAAGCATTTGACACAGTGCCCTATTGCAGGCTGTTGACGAAGGTACAAGCATATGGAATAGTTTTCCACATATTTCAGTGGTTCAAAGATTTCTTGTGTAGTAGAACCCAGTATGTTGTCCTCGACGGCAAGTGCTCATCATAATCAAGGATATGGTCAGAATCCCGGCGGGGTCAGGGGTTTTCTCTGCCTCGTGATGACTGGGTGTTGTGTGATGTCCTGTACGTTAGTTAGGTTTAAGTGGTTCTAAGTTCTAGGGGACTGATGACCATAGATGTTAAGTCCCATAGTGCTCAGAGCCATTTGAACCATTTTCATATGGTCAGAAGTACCCTGGGTAGTGTGATAAGACCGGTGCTGTTCCCTATATACATAAATGATTTGGCGGACAGAGTGGGTAGCAATCTGTGGTTGTTTGCTGATGATGCCGTGGTGTTCTGTAAGGTGTCGAGTTGAATGACTGTAGGAAGATACAAGACGACTTAGACAAGATTTCCAGTTGGTGTGCCGGCCGGAGTGGCCGAGTGGTTCTAGGCGCTACAGTCTGGAACCGCGCGACCGCTACGGTCGCAGGTTCGAATCCTGCTTCGGGCATGGATGTGTGTGATGACCTTCGGTTAGTTAGGTTTAAGTAGTTCTAAGTTCTAGGGGACTGATGACACAGCAGTTAAGACCCGTAGTTAGCCATTTGAACCATTTTTTTCCAGTTGGTGTTATGAATGGCAGCTAGCCCTAAATCTGGAAAAATTTAAGTTAATACCGATGGGTAGGAAGAAGAAACCTATAACGTTCGGATATACTATTACTAGTGTCCTGCTTGACGCAATCAATTCGTTTAAATATCTGGGCGTAACGTTGCAAGACGATATGAGATGGACCGAGCATCTGAAAACTCTGGTAGGGCAGGCAAATGGTCGACTTCGGTTTATTGCGAGAATTTTACGACAGAGTGGTGCACTTGTACAGAGAGCGTATATAGGATGCTGGTGCGAGCTATTCTTGGGTACTGCTCGAGTGTTTGGGATCCCTATCAGGTCGGACTGAAGGAAGACATCGAGCAATCCAGAGCAATTCACCATCCGGTTTTCAGCTCTACACTAACGGCGAAAGATATTTTTGTCATTAGCAGATTGACGTCAAGTCACAAGAGTACAAATAAAACGAGATCTTTGTTATAATTGATACCTCTACAAACTATGAGTACTTCGCAAATGAAGACATTGTAAATAATTTATCAATACATTATAGGGTGGTGAGAAACATTATGAAAAGCTTCTAGGGGAGATTCAGGGTGGGTTGTGCTTAGAAGTAATTGTTAACAAAGAAATTCAGTACCCTTGCGCCGTTTCCCAGTTATTTTGCATTGAATTAAGCCGACCAGACCGTTGCCCGATAAATTTTTCCAACAGAAGAAATTAACAGAACGTTATTGCAGAAAATTCATTGGAGTTAAATTTGACACTGCGATACGTTTTCACTGTAGGACGTAGTTTTCCAGTTATTCAAGAAGAACTTACAAAGTGACCTTCAGACGAGCCCCCACTCCCACACTCAGCCCTCACCGGGCGGTCGTTCATGGCACTCCCTCCTACTATTGTACAATAATTTGCAGGTACACGATTTCATTTCCAAATTTGACCTTTTCCGGTCCTCATTGACTGCCTTTATAATACCACCGGCTCAGTCGAGCATTTACAGATTGTAAAACTGATGTTTGTGAAAATTTTACCTAACAATTCCGTGAATTTTAACAGCATAAAATAGGCCATTACATCGTTCTATGCGTCAGGCCTTCTGACTATAAATACTATAAATGTGCTTGTAAGGGCTAAATTTCGATCGAATTGTCACCGTAGTTACTTTTAGCATAACGTTTACGAAAGTAGCTTTTCTTTCATTACCTTCGCGAGCGGCCTAAATTAATAAAGTTAACGAAATAGCCGACTGTACTGCTGGCGTAATAGCCCACTCAAGAGAGAGCAAGAAAGGTCGAATATCGGGAATAGTTCGTGTAGACGGATATTTTGTAAAGTGGCTGGAGGGAGTGCCACGAACAACATATCAGAAATTCTGACTGGTGAGGGATGTGTGTGGGTGTGGAGGTGCGTTTGAAGGTACTTTTGTACGTTTTTTCCTGAATGATTCGAAAAATGTGGCCGCCAACGAAAACGTATCTCGGTACAAAACTTAACTACATTAAATTTCATACAAAAATGTTGGGTTTTATTTTTCTGAAGGACTAATAGTTTGCCCGTAGCAAGCAAGAGAACATGAAACTACCACGTTTAGTTTCTGAAGGCCAGATACACTGATGAGCCAGAACATTATGACCACCTGGTTTATAGCTTCACTGTCCCTCTTTGCCTGCCGGAATGGCCGAGCGGTTCTAGGCGCTACAGTCTGGAACCGCGTGACCGCTACGGTCGCAGGTTCGAATCCTGCCTCGGGCATTGATATGTGTGATGTCCTTAGGTTAGTTAGGTTTAAGTAGTTCTAAGACGTAGGGGATTGATGACCTCAGCAGCTAAGTCCCATAGTGGTCAGAGCCATTTGATTTTGTCCCTCTTTGGAACGAAATACATTACTGATCCTGCGAATCACGGATCCGACAGTTTGTCGATAGGTTTGTGGAATATGTGGCCTTAGATGTCTACGCAGAGGTTATGTAATTCGCGTAAATAATGGGCTGCTCATTTTCGTACGCGATCAGGATGGGTTCCGTAGGCCGAACATCAGGCAATTTGGAAGCCAAGATATCAACGTGAGTTCACTACAGTGCTTCTCAAACTACTGTAGCACGGTTCTGGCTGCGGGACACGGACAACTGTACTGCTGAAAGATGACATCCCCGTTGCGGAAGACATCAAGCATGAGGAGATGCAGATGGTCTGTAACTGACTTGGTGTCTTCGATTACTACCACAGCAAGCGCAGGAGAATGTCTCCCACAGTATAATAATATTCCCACCAGCCTGTGTTTGTGGCGCGTTGCACCTTTCGAACCGCCATCCACATTGAAGACGACGTTTGTGAAGACGACCATCGCCTAATGTAGCAAAACGGGCCAACACGTTTCCATTGATAGACGGTCGAATCCCAGTGCCCACTGCAGTCGTAATTCACGATGTGGTTTGCTGCGCAGCTCCATATTCACCAATGTACGATGAACTGTCTGCCCTGAAACATTTGTGCGTGCACCAGCATTGTGTACTTGCATTCGGAATGCCACAGATCACAGTCTGCCCTACTTTACAGAGCAGACAAGCCTGTGAACCCTACGTCCTATGAAGAGTCGTGGACGTCCAACCACTGAGCGCCTAGTGGCAGTTTCACTGTCCTTCTGCCTCTTTCCGTGGATGCTTACGGCAGTTCAAATGGCTCTGAGCACTATGGGACTCAACTGCTGAGGTCATTAGTCCCCTAGAACTTAGAACTAGTTAAACCTAACTAACCTAAGGACATCACAAACATCCATGCCCGAGGCAGGATTCGAACCTGCGACCGTAGCGGTCTTGCGGTTCTAGACTGCAGCGCCTTTAACCGCACGGCCACTTCGGCCGGCCCTTACGGCAGTAGCACGTGAACAATCCACCAGCTTACTCGTTTTAGAAATACTCGTTCACGGGCTCTGCGTAATAATAATCTGCTCTTTGTCAAATGCACTTATGTCAACTGATTTTCCCCATTTGCAGCCCACACCTTTGCTAGGTTGATCCTCCGTCCGTGTCTGCTCCTCTTACATATTTTTGATTCCGCGTCACGTGCCCGGAACGCCACCAGGCAGTATCCAATGCCGCAGTGGGCAGTGGCCACAATGTTCTGGCTTATCAATGTATAGCACTTTGAGTTACACAAAACGACACAAAATGTGTGTTTGTGGATTTTACAAGTTTACTGTATCAGCCTCGATATACAGGGTGGTCAGAAAATGTGTGAAATGCATGTAGGGACGTTACAGGGCAGGTTGTACTCAGACATAAATGTTAAGAAAGAAATTCGATACGTTGCTCCGTTTCCGAGTTATTTAGCATAGAATTTAGGCAGTCGGGGCGTCGCGCGTTCACATTCAAGCGGCCTGCCAGGGGCGACGTTGCCCAACGAGTGCTTTGTGTCGTTAGAGCGTTTCAGACATTTTCTGACCACACAGTATATTCTACAAATGTATACAATATTTGGATGAAAATCGAAATCACACTCAGTATGTATTTTAGTACTGTTTCTGTAGAACATTACATGCAATATCAGTAGTGAGAGTAAGTACACGAGAGACATTTGTGCTACATATGCCGGCCGAAGTGGCCGTGCGGTTAAAGGCGCTCCAGTCTGGAACCGCAAGACCGCTACGGTCGCAGGTTCGAATCCTGCCTCGGGCATGGATGTTTGTGATGTCCTTAGGTTAGTTAGGTTTAACTAGTTCTAAGTTCTAGGGGACTAATGACCTCAGCAGTTGAGTCCCATAGTGCTCAGAGCCATTTGAACCATTTTTGCTACATATGCTACTGATTTTAGTACTGGAATGTTATAATAAACACATTTGCTGCATTTGTGCACTTACTGTGAAGCATAACAATGCGTACAGATGCCTGAATTGGGTCCTCGGCGAGCCATTAAAACAAAAGGGAAATACTATTTTGTCAAAAACTGACATTTTGAGACCGCGGGTGTACACATATTCTTTTATAACGCTGTTTACTTACCGGTTTCGAGCCGACAGATTCATCGTCAGATGGTTTGTTCAAGTTCACACGTATTTCTGTTGCAGTTGACGATAGTTCTCACTTTTTGTTCTCCCATGTGGTGACAATTCCCTTGGGTGGTGGTGCCCTACAATCAAAACATGATGTTAGAAACTGCCTGTTTAAATCTAATTGTGCCTGTCAATAATTTCAAATCGAATCATTAAAGTCAAAATGTTATAGTTAGTTACGTTGAAAATTTCGCACCATTTCATTACAATGCTGACTGCTTGTGTTTATGTGGTAGCGAAGATCATATATATATATATATATATATATATATATATATATATATATATATATATATATATATATAAAGTATCATGCTTGACATTATAAGTGTACATTTGTATCAAAAAAGTGCTTCACACAGTATTTGTTACTGCAAGAACACAAGCAGTCGAGGCTGCAACGTAGTGGCCGGGAATTTTGAACGTAAGTAACTAAAACATTTTCACTTTAATAATTCGTTTACACCGTCTGAATTCGTTATGAGGCACAGTTACAGTTGAACAGAAAAAAAATGAAAGCGCAAGGTGCTATACCGAAGTACGTAATCGATTCATTCCAGTTGACGGATGCACGGATTTGCCAAGGAGAGGCTGACGCTGGAGTTAAGTACGGCAAGCGGCAGAGCTGGGCTTTGTATCGGCGCGCGCAGCTACAGAGCGGAGTCGGTAATAAACGCCCACCAGCTCGCTGCCAGCGACAGCGCCAGCGGCTCAAGTGCGAATTTATGCAGCAGTGCAATGTGTCGCAGCCAAGCAAACAAGTTCGCAGCCTGCCGGTTTATGGACTCGTCAGCGACAAATGCTGTGTAATGCTAAGACTCATGCCTCCCACTGCGGATGTCAGATATTTGTCGCCTTTACGATTCAGTGCGGCTACGACGCCGCAATGCCGCAAACGATTCATTTCCATTTCTCGCTTCATTCACAATATCAGACGCCCTAAACGCTGATGTAACCAGCTGAGTTTACCAGCTGATTTTTTTTTTTTTTTTCGTTCAAGCACTATATACAGTCAGTTCACGTTTCCTTTTCTATTGTCTGTTTAGGGACGGTAACATGGGTCCATACACTCAAATGAAAAACGACGTTGGAAGTAATTCACGTATCAGGAACTTCTAAAATACGTACCTACCAAGAAAATAATCGGAAAATGTGATAGCTCTTACACAAGTACATGTAATTATATGTAAACTCGCACGTACAATAAAAAACTGGTTCAAGTGGCTTTGAGCACTATGGGACTTAACATCTGAGGTCATCAGTCCCCTAGAACTTAGAACTACTTAAACCTAACTAACCTGAGGACATCACACACATCCATGGCCGAGGCAGGATTCGAACCTGCGACCGCTACGCTCGGCCACTCCGGCCGGCGTAGAATAAAAATTCGTCTAGTAATGGAAGAGCTAGAGAGAGGATGTTTGAAATCAGGTTTCAAAATAAAAAAGAGAAAGTATAAAGTATTATATATCCAGTATATCGAGCGCAAACTAGTACTAATCCACAACTAATCCGCACAACCAGATAAGCTTTTTATTCAGGGTAGTTGAAGACAATGACTGGACGGACGGGGAAAAGGAATAAACGAAAGTAAAAGTAGGCGTGTAGTTCTTTCCGTTAATTAAATAAGATTTTTAGACTTGAGCTTCCGAAACTAAATAGAAAATTTTCGAGCAGCATACGCTACAATTTTGAACTTATGGCACTGAGATATCGACGTTAAATGTGATTATCATCCCAAAACCGAGGGTCGCCAACCCACCAGCGAAGGAATACATCACAAAAACTTGGACAGATAGTAAGACAAACAAAAAGGCTCAGGAAATACAATGGTGTGCAGGACATAGTATGACTGCAATGAAAATGAAATGGAATAATGCTAGACGAATGGCTTGTAGATGGACCGAAGAACATCTTTAATGGATTCCAAGACATAATAAAAGACAGAGAGGAGGACGCGTCTGGAGCAGACTTTAATCACCACTGATGATGATAACTTACTATTTGACTAATTCATAATGTGTAATTCACATTACAACAAGTTATCCACAGGTCCTAACGCTTACTTACTGAATAATGTATATTTTTTTCGTTCATCGTACTAGATGTTTCAGGAAAGTATGTAGCTGTGTCATTCACGATTTAAATAATAAAAACTGCACCAGTTACTTATGTTTTGATGCTTAGCACAATGCGTTTCGATAATTTATTCTGATTTCCGAGTGCATTTGTGCATTTATTTATAGCCGGCCAGTGTGGCCGAGCGGTTCTAGGCGCTTCAGTCTGTAGCCGCGCGACGGCTGCGGACGCAGGTTCGAATCCTGCCTCGGGCATGGATGTGTGTGCTGTCCTTAGGTTAGTTAGGTTTCAGTAGTTTTAAGTTGTAGGGGACTGATGACCTCAGATGTTAAGTCTCATAGTGCTCAGAGTCATTCGAGCCATTTACTTATATGAATGTGTTTGGGAATGTTTGCACTTGTGATTTTCTGCCTCTCTTGCGTCTTTTTCTGTTAGACTGCAACTGAAAAGTCGGACAATATGAATCTTTGAATGTGGTCGAGATCGACAGAGAGAGGGGCAGGAGGGGAGGGGATGGGCAAAAGAGAGTGTGTGTGCGGCGGGCGGGGTGGGGGGGGGGGGGGCAGATGGACAAAGAGAAGTGGTGCTGATGGTCTGAGAGGGAGTAAAGGAGAAAGTGGGCGAATAAATACATACTCAGGCAACAGTGGGTACGCCGGTAGTATGGTGACAAATGAAAGGCCATGTAGAAAGACTGTCACAGTGGCGACCACTACCACAAGGCATGAAATATATACCACGTGGGAAAAAATGTCTTGGTGCATCCAAGAAGTGATGGCATGAGTAAGGCTGTGCCACGAAGAACGTAAAGGTATGCTGGTAAATTTGTGTTATAATCGCCAGTGGTTTCTTCCACTAATGTTTATAACAGCAAGAAGCATGGAAAACTAGGACGATAAAGTAACTACACATTTGGTACAAAATATATCATTGTGACTTTCATGTATTCTAAAATGTATGATTCTTTTTTCTAATTTCCAGAATTATGAAAAAGAGTAATTGGTCTACAGTCAATTTCATATTTATAAAACAGATGTGATTTACTTGGTATGCTTACAGTAACTAGAAATGCCGTAGACGTGTAAGTGAAATTAATGAAAAACCCACGAAATGTGTACCATTAGCAATCAAGTTTAATGGCATTTGTTTTACTTAATATGCTTAACTGACGGATGAACTGCCGGGCAGTATGGTGAGACCCATACAACTGTTAATCTCTACAAGCAAGAACGGGACAACGGCTCTGTGGCAGCACTGAGTAAGCGCCAAAATTTTTCACCAGTTCTGCGGCGTCTGCCAATTTCGAATATTATTAGTGGGATAGAGCAGTGACTTCGGCATTTGTCGCACTACGCAGCTTGGGACGTCAGACTAACCACCAGCCGTACACTGGCGGAAGCTAAGTCACCGAAATATAGTATCAGCCGGGAGGAAAGCCGTGGCTTACACTTATTGCGGGAGAACAAAGACTTGATTATGTTACCTGCCGACAAAGGAAAGCCCACTGTCGTTCTGAACACTGAAGATTAGCGCCTGAAGGTGCTACGTTAATCAGGAGATAACGTGTACTGGGAGTTTAGTCACGATCCGACATACGCGATCGTCAGGAAGAGGGAGAAGTTATTAAATGACTCTGGTTTACCAGATGAAGTGGTGATAAAGTTAATGCCCCGTACCGCCAGACTTCCCAGGCTATGCGGGTTGTAGAAGTGCAATGAGCTCGGCTACCTACAGACTACCGCACAGTGTGGCCACGCGGTTTGTGGCACCATGGAACGGATTGCCCGGCCCCTGCCGCCGGAGGTTCGAGTCCTCCCTCGAGTATGGGTGTCTGTGTTGTTCTTAGCATAAGTTAGTTTAAGAAGTGTGTAAGTCTAGGGACCGATGACCACAGCAGTTTGGTCCCTTAGGAATTCACACACATTTGAACATTTTTTATCTACAGATTGGCAAAAATCCTTTCAGGATTATTAGCGCCAAAAATGGGACATTGTGAACAACATGTTGTTAACTTGCAGACATTTGTTGAAACACTGAAGAAAATGAAAACAGGCTGAAAAGACGTAATGGTTAGTCTGGAGGTTGTGTCATGTTTTACAAGGGTGCCAGCACAAGACTCTCTGGATCTGTTGGCATCACAGTTTCCTAATGGAATCGTCAAGTTGTTCCGCCATGTTCTAAAGAGAACGTACTACTTGTACTGCGACGAATATTATGAAGTGACGGATGGCACAGCGTTGGGCTCACCACTCTCTCCAGCAGTCCTGAATTTATTCATGGAGCAGTTAGAGGACCAGGCTCTGAACTCGGCGGCGTTGCGTCCGTCTTGCCTCGTAACGCACGTTGATGACACTTTCCTGATATGAACTCACGGTGAAAATACTCTACAACAGTTCGTCGATCGCATGGACAGTGTCTATCCCAACATTAAATTTACCATCGAGATACAGAAAGGTGGCAAGGTACCTTTGTTGGATGTTTTAGTTGAGCAGAAGGCAGAAAGCCGGCTCCGCCATTCAGTGTACAGGAAACCGACGCACACTGACCGATACTTGAATGCCGATAGTTTTCACCACCCTGTACACAAGAAAGCAGTCCCGAATACGTCAATACACAGAAAAAATTATTTGTGGCCATGGCTGCCTACAGTCAGAATTGCGATACCTGAGACACGTCTTCAGAGAGAATGGCTATACCAAGAGAGACATTGAAAACACTTTCCGGTGACACAGGAGAAGAACACCCATTGAATCGGCAGAAGAGACCAGCTGTTTTCCTGCCATACTGTGGGGCAACGAGCAGTAAGTTAAGGCATTGTGCTGCAGAATCATGGACTAATACCATTGTTCCTGCATCCCCAAGATACGAGATATACTCCGCCGTTTTAAATACGACATAGCTCTTCGTGTGCCCGGTCTGTGTGGTATCCCTTATGGGCGCGGCAGCATCTATGTAGGTCAGACAGTTCGCACAGTTGCAGAGCGTTGTGCCGAACACAAGCCAAAAAAACTTTTGCATAACCCCAGTTCCCAGAGCTCCTGAAGATAGACGTTGACTGTGCATATTGTACCAAACGCACAGTCCCTTTGACTGTTCACAGATGTCAGTAAATCCGCCCAAAGATGTAAACACCCATGTATGAGCAGCGCATATTAGACGGAGGGAGTCTGACAGCCGATCAGTTCCAGTCATTCCACCAGGAAGGAGGTAGCTATACGGCTCGTGTTGTCTGTAGTTCAACCATGCCTAGACAGTCAGTACCGCGATTCGATCGCGTCCACATTGTTACTTTGTGCCAGGAAGGGCCCTCAACGGGGCAATTGTCCAGGCATCTCGAGGTGAATCAAAGCGATGTTTTTCGGACGTGGAGGAGATACAAAGAGACAGGAAATGTCGATGACATACCTCACTCAGGCCGCCCAATGGCTACTCAAATGTGTGTGAAATCTTATGGGACTTAACTGATAAGGTCTTCAGCCCTAAGCTTACACACTACTTAACCTAAATTATCCTAAGGACAAACACACACACACCCATGGGCGAGGGAGGACTCTAACCTCCGCCGGGACCAGCCGCACCGTCCATGACTGCAGCGCCTCAGACCGCTCGGCTAATCACGCGCGGCTAATGGCTACTACTGCGGTGGATGACCGCTACCTACGGATTATGGCTCGGAGGAACCCTGACAGCAACGCCACCATGTTGAATAATGCTTTTCGTGCAGCCACAGGAGGTCGTGTTACGACTCAAACTGTGTCGCAATAGGCTGCATGATGTGCAACTTCACTCCTGACGTCCATGGCGAGGTCCATCTTTACAACCACGACACCATACAGTGCAATACAGATGGGCCCAAAAAGATGCCGAATGGATCCCTCAGGATTTGAATCACGTTCTCTTCACCGATGAGTGTCGCATATGCTTCAACCAGACAGTCGTCGGAGACGTGTCTGGAGGCAACCCGATCAGGTTGAAGGCCTTAGACTCACTGTCCAGCGAGTGCAGCAAGGTGGGGGCTTACTGCTGTTTTGGGGTTGCATTATGCGGGACAGACGTACGCCGCTTGTAGTAATGGAAGGCACCGTAACGGCTGTACGATACGTGGTTCAAATGATTAAAACGGCTCTGAGCACTATGCGACTTAACTTCTGAGGTCATCAGTCGCCTAGAACTTAGAACTAATTAAACCTAACTAACCTAAGGACATCACACACATCCATGCCTGAGGCAGGATTCGAACCTGTGACCGTAGCGGTCGCTCGGCTCCAGACTGTAGGGCCTAGGACCGCACGGCCACTCCGGCCGGCTACGAAACGTGAATGCCATCGTCCGACCACTAGTGCAACAATATCGGCTTTACGTTGGCGAGGCATTCGTCTTCATGGACGACAATTCGCGCCCCCGTCGTGCACGTCTTGTGAATGACTTCCTTCAGGTTAACGACATCGCTCAACTAGAATGGTCAGCATGTTCTCCAGACATGAATCCTATCGAACATGCCTGGGATGGATTTAAAAGAGCTGTTTATGGACGATGTGACCCACCAACCACTCTGAGGGATCTACACCAAATCGGCCTTGAGAAGTGGGACCACCTGGACCAACAATTCCTTGATGAACTTGTGGATAGTATGCCACGACGAATACAGGCCTTCATCAATGCAAGAGGACGTGCTACTGGATATTAGAGGTACCAGTGTGTACAGCAATCTGGACCACCACCTCTGAAGGTCTCGCTGTATGGTGGTACAACATGCAATGTGTGGTTTTCATGAGCAATGAAAAGAGCGGAAATGATGTTTATGTTGATCTCTTTTCCAATTTTCTCTAAAGGTTCCAGAACTCTCGGATCCGTGGTGATGCAAAACTATTTTTGGTGTGTATATTAAACAGAGGGGGTTGACAAGTCGGCCACAGCTGAGCATTTCCTGGAAAACTGACACAAAACATAGTTTGAAAACACGAGAGTCTTGGCTCATGTGTCAACATATGGGGATTGTGTTATAAAACAAGCAGCTGAGGTCAGAACGAACAGCAACGGTTTCAACAGAGACAAGGGGTAGACAGTTTGCAGGGCGTGTGGGCGGTAGTTGGATGTCGGAAAGAAGCAACGACGAATGCTTGAAGCTAGATGGGAGACGGGGTGGGCAGTTTCAAACATGGCGCCAGTCCCTCGTGCCCCTTGACGTATATCAGGCCCACGTGAGTCTACAGTCCCGAAGTGGGCCAGATCTGCTCTTAGCTGCCCAGATCGCATTGTGCGCACACGTCGTTTCATTCTTTTCTGACTGGTGCCCTCCAAACCCACCTTGACCAGTTCACCACTTGGTGCAACCAGTGGTTCCTTTGTGTCAACCCCTCCAAACCCAGGCAGTCGTCATAGGCCGCACCACCTAACCATTTGTGGTCGTCCCATCCTGCTCACCCCCGACTGAGATACCCTGGCCTGACCATTGACCGTCATCTTAGCTGGATCCCTCATCTCCTGACCACCCAGCAGAAAGCCCATACTCCCCTCCTGAAACTCCTGTCCAGCTGGAGATGGGGATTGCATCCTTCTACCATCCTCCACAACTATAAATCAAATCCCTAATCTCTCCTATCCTCTGCTATGCCAGTGTTGCCAGGATCTCCGCCCCCCCCCCCCCCCCCAGCTTTTACAAAAGGCCATCCAAATCCTTAAACGCCATGCACTCTGTGTTGCTTCCGTATCTGCCTTCCGACCCCCACACGACTCCTGTATGACCTGATCGCCTTCCCTCACCTCCTCCTTTTCCTCCACTATATCTGCATTCTTTACACTGTCTGCAGGCTTGAACCCTCCCAACCCCTGGTGTCGTCCGTCTTCTCCATACCCTGCCAATTGCTGCTGCTCTATCGCTGCATCCCTCCCTCTCTCCACCTCCACACCCTCCATTTCCTTTATCAGGGCAATTTCTAGCTGCTCCTCCTCCTGGATGATGAACCCCTCCTACCAGCTGTAGCCTGGTCTTGTTCCCTCCCCTCCCCAGTGTCCCCCTTTTCCCCTCCCCTCCTTCCGCCAGAGCGGTTTTCCCCTCATTCTACCCCCCGAGTGTCTCCACTCCCTCCTCAGTTGCTTTTTATCTCCCATCCTTCCCTCACCAGATCCCTTCGGAGCATACCCTGCGCCATCTCCCCTACTCTGTCCCCTCTAGCACTGCCACTCCCCCCTTTCTTCCCTACTCCCTTCTATCTCTGCCCTTCGCAGATTCTCCTAGCTTGTTTTTCGTCATCAGTGTGCTACATCAGTGTTGTATTCAGTGCCTTTCTACAGTGACGCCAAGTGCTGTGGTTTTAATTGTGTGCCTGACTTGTACATAGTGTTGCTGTCCATGATTGTCTTGTGCTACACTGCCCATCGCAGCTTTTATGCTCTGTCCATAGTTCGCCTAGTGTTCTTTTAATCCTTAAAGTGTGTCATTTTTTGTGTAAAATGCTTTTTTTCGATGTTATCTCTATTTTTACAGTCACCCCCTCTTTGTACCCTATCTTCCATAATGTTAACCCTTTTTATATCTCTGTACCGCCATATTTTCTACTTTATGTTGTTTTAAATGTCTTCTATTATATACTTAATGTCTTTTGGCTGAAGAGCAGCGCCTGAGCTGCTGCCAGCCGGCCCCAGATGGGGAATTGAAGTACAATAAGGAAAAAGGGAAAAAAAGAGGCTGAGCGGCTATAAAGCGAAGAACTGTGCCATCCCCGGCTGCACCTCCTCCTTTTTCTCCCCGCAGTCGCTCCCCACTCCCTTTTCCTTTCAAATTCGCAGAACTCCCTGTCCCACAACAGCCACCCTTATGTCATTGTCACTGCTACCTCTTACTATCTCGTATTTCCTATCCCCATCACTCTCCTCTCTCCCTCCGCAACTACTTTTCCTTTCATCCACCATCCTGGGGAAGGCCCTTTTGAGTTTTAGTGAAAACGTGCAGTGTTCCGGTTTTAAGGATCACTGTCTCTTCTGTGTTGTTTGGTGTTGCTCCAGTGTTTTTTCGAGTGTTTTTAGTGGTCTACATGTGTTTTTATAAACAGTTCTGTCTGCCCATATTTTTATCACTGTTTTTAAACTATTCAGCCCTCCATATAATGTTAGTCTTTCATAATCCTCATATTTCACCACTATTTTAAAATCATTGTCATTATGTCTTCGGGCTAATATGTTAGTGGTCTCAGTTTGTATAGTCAGTCCCCTGGCTAAAGAGCGGGTTGAGCGTACCGCTGGCAGCCCCCATCCCCACACCCAAATTGAGCTGGGGGGAGGGGGGGAGGGGTGAAATCACGATAAAGACAAAAAAAGAAAACCAACCCTGGCATTCAGTGGTTTTGTTTCTAACGGTGGCGGGGATCGCCATCGAAAGTTCGCGAATTTTATTCGAACGGGCGGTGTTTGGAAACCGAGAAGATTTTATTCAGACACGTCGCCGCGAAAGACTCTGACGGCACAAATCATTCTTATTGGTTACGCGAGATAAAGCAGTGTACGTCAGTGCAATTACAGTTCCGAAAATAATAGCTGGTTCTGGCCGTCTATTATTCCAGTAACGTTTCAGAGCCGCTTGACGCTGGATGCCCGACAGGAGCGTGTGTACGTGCTTTCTGTGTGTTGGGACCTTATACTGGCAACGGCTGACAAAAGTGCCGGCCACCCGTCTTCACTCTGCAGTTTCGTAGGACTTGGTTATAAATTTTTTTGCTGGAACATATTGTAACGATTATTTCTCTTTCTGTCCCTCTCTCTCTCGCTAGGGGTCACACACAATTATTTGCTCTATTAACCGTGAGAAGGCGACAGTCTCTCTTTCTCCCATACTTAGAATTTCAGAAGACTGCCTGTTCTGTCGTATATTGGTGGCTCGACGTGGGGATCTGATCAAGACTGCCTGTTCTGTCGTATATTGGTGGCTCGACGTGGGGATCTGATCGTGTTCATATACGAAAATGCCTGCTGCAATACATATCACGTTCCAGACACGCCAACGGCATGCGACCCTTGCCGGAAAGAAATGTCTAAAATACTGATCGTGGGAAAGGATTGTTTCCTGAGTGATTTTGTTGGTAGTATCGTAGAGCTCGTTAATTACCTAAATGACGGTATTTACAGTGTCAGAGGATATTACCTTTCTTCCAACTACAGTAAAGAAGTCTCGGCTGGTTGATGAGTACTACAAGCACTTTCGAGCTCAAAATTACTTATGAACGTTGACGTGACTTTGTACCGATTTGTGTGAAACGTCGTCGGATTGTTCACTTATAAAGGACAAAATAAAATGAAATTTTTGTTAGTTCTGTCAACACACATTTTCCGTCGGACCGCAGGGAGTGAGGGACACTCCTCTGCCTTAATATACGATACCATATTCTGGTAAAATGTCCGTTACCCATTTCACTTTCCCGAAGCCTTTCACGAAGACAACCGGCTGAGTTGCAATAAGTGAGCGCCTACAACAATGAAATGCCGGCTGAGTCAATGCTGTGCCAGCTAGCGATTCACCACCAACCATTTAGCACGACTTACATCCACATCACGGTACAGCGCTGTCAGTCCCAACATAAAATCACCGGATGCAGTGAAGCTGCCTCGTTCACCATCGAGCATCATAAACGCTATTCCTTTTGCAACAAATCGATTGTCTGTGGTGCGAAATACCTTACATTCCAAGAACACATCGAACGTGGTTCTACTTTCAGATTACTACTTATGATGCGGCTGCAGCTATCAGCAGTCAGAAGTACTTTTGTACCTGGAAGTTGATTACATCTGCGAGAGTGCGCCAAACAACGCTTGCTTCCTATTGGTTTATAAAACCGTCGATTAGTGCGTACTGTGAAATTTCTGAGAGTAAATCTTGGTCCAGAAGTAAACCTGAAGAGTTACTCAGTAGGCATCCAATTTGATTACAAGTATCTTGTAAAGAACGGTATCAAAAGCCTTCTGTAAGTACAGAAATACAGAGTCATTTTGAGAGCCCTTGTCGAAACCGCTCATTACCTTGCACGAATAAAGAGATACTATTATTCCACAAGAAGGATATTTTAAATTTGATTGCTGACACTGTGAACGTGACCTTGAGGTAATTCACAATGTTCGAACATAGTAATTACGGCAAACTACGTTTAATAACTCCGCTTTAGTGGCGCTGTCATTGCTAATACTGCCATTTGTCTATAAATATCACGGGTACTTTTGAGCGCTATATCACTTATGGTCGTTGTCCTGGTGTGTGACGTCGTCCGACCATTTGGGGCAACAATAATTTGTTACAACAAATATCCGAGCATTAAACAATGCATTTTACGCTGCTGTGTGAGAAACTCCTATCTTACACAGATGAGACGCGTGTGGGACGTCGTGATATCTTTAGAACACTTTAAATTAATTTCTCGTTATAACAGATACCCGAGTACTGAACATATTGAAACGTCCCCTTTAAACAATTATACATGACTGTGCTTAAACTGACACACAATATTTTGTTAGCGCAACGCAATCTGACTTTCAAAATTCCCTACAAAAGAATGGCCCTGACTAACATTAAACTATACCTTTCACAAATCACTTACCTCACAAAAATCTTCGCTGCTCAAGCTACTGCAATACAGCGAGCGCTACTACTGCCAGCTAAATAAAAGATTCAAACTATGGAAGGCACTAACTACTGATAGGGATAGTTAGCAAATGAAAGATATTAATAGAGAACAAACAATGTATTTACCTTGATATCATCATATATAAATATAGCAGTTCATGACAAATTTCAAAACTCCGCCATCTCTCTCCCCACATCCACCACTGCTGGCGGCTCACCTCCAACTGCGCAACGCTACGCGCTGTTCACATCCAGCTGCCGCTGCCCAACACTACAATGGCAGACAACAATGCAAACTAGCCACAGACTGCACACAGCACAGCCAGTGATTTTCATACAGAGGTGGCGTTACCAATAAAAAAACCTAAACAGCCTACTTACAATATAACTCGAAAACAGTTGCAAGTAGCGTTATTGACTATGACGTCGACGGGTGGAGAGAAAGGGGGCGCTGTGGGAGGGGTCAACTGTGTCTGTGTTCTCGGAATGATAAGAAGGCGCTGATGTGAAATATACTACTGGCCATTAAAATTGCTACACCACGAAGATGACGTGCTACAGACGCGAAATTTAACCGACCGGAGGAAGATGCTGTGATATGCAAAAGATTAGTTTTTCAGAGCATTCACACAAGGTTGGCGCAGGTGGCAACACGTGCTGACATGAGGAAAGTTTCCAACTGATTTCTCATACACAAACAGCAGTTGACCGGCGTTGCCTGGTGAAACGTTGTTGTGATGCCTCGTGTAGGGAGGCGTACCATCACGTTTCCGACTTTTATAAAGGTCGGATTGCAGGCTATCGTGATTGCGGTTTATCGTATCGCGACATTGCTGCTCGCGTTGGTCGAGATCCGATGACTGTTAGCAGAATATGGAATCGGCGGGTTCAGGGGGGTATTACGGAACGCCGTGTTGGATCCCAACGGCCTAGTATCACTAGCAGTCGAGATGATAGATAACTTATCCGCATGGCTGTAACGGATCGTGCAGCCACGTCTCGATCCCTGAGTCAACAGATAGGGACGTTTGGAAGACAACAGCCATCTGGACGAACAGTTAGACGACCTTTGCAGCAGCATGGACTATCAGCTTGGAGACCATGGCTGCGGTTACCCTTGACACTGCATCATAGACAGCAGCGCCTGCGATGGTGTACTCAACGACGAACCTGGGTGCACGAATGGCAAAACGTCAATTTTTCGGATGAATGCAGGTTCTGTTTACAGCATCATGATGGTCGCATCCGTGTTTGGCGACATCGCGGTGAACGCACATTGGAAGCGTGTATTCGTCATCACCATACTGGCGTATCACCCGGCGTGATGGTATGGGTTGCCATTGGTTACACGTCTCGGTCACCTCTTGTTCGCACTGACGGAACTTTGACCAGTGGACGTTACATTTCAGATGTGTTACATCCCGTGGCTCTACCCTTCATTCGATCCGTGCGAAACCCTACATTTCAGCAGGATAATGCACGACCGCATGTTGCAGGTCCTGAACGGGCCTTTCTGGATACAAAAAATGTTCGACTGCTGTCCTAGCCAGCACATTCCCCAGATCTCTCACCAATTGAAAACGTCTGGTCAATGGTGGCCGATAAACTGGCTCGTCACAATACGCCAGTCACTACTCTTAATGAACTGTGGTATCGTGTTGAAGCTGCATGGGCAGCTGTACCTGTACACGCCATCCCAGCTCTGTTTGACTCAATGCGCACGTGTATCAAGGCCGTTATTACGGCCAGAGGTGGTTGTTCTGGGTACAGATTTCTCAGGATCTATGCACCCAAATTGCGTGAAAATGTAATCACATGTCAGTTCTAGTATAATATATTTGTCCAATGAATACCCGTTTATCATCTGCATTTCCTCTTGGTGTAGCAGTTTTAATGGCCAGTAGCGTATAACGTGTGTACGGTGTCTGCGTTTTCAGAATGATGCGTAAGCATCCGGGAAATATAGCAAGCGTGTGTGGTGGACGTGTGGGGCGGGTTGTGCTTAACGTTGACAACACACACACACACACACACACACACACACACACACACACATGTAAACTTGCACCCCATTGGCACAGCATTAGATTAGGGATATGGGGGAGCAAGGTTTACTGGTGCCTTGAACCCTGGAACATCAGTGGAACGTTATGCTACGCATGTGAACTATAGTTGACTCTAGCTACTACCAAAAGGCTAATGCAGCAGCTACACTGGCTTTCCAGTACAGTGGAGACTCTCGGGGTAGAGGCTCATTCATGCAAAATTTGCAGAAGTAAAGGGGATGTGGGAGGTCCATCCTCTCCCCTCACCTCACTGATGTTGGCACGTGACAGGATGTCATGATTCCCAGTATGGCCGTGGAGATAAAGAAGTGCTGACGCTGCTGTCAACAAAACATGATACGACAACTGTATGAGACCACCTAAAATGATCTCTCAGTTGGGGTCAAAGTTATCTAGAACATACACTTTTCTACTATACTTGTTACAGATTGTCTTATACCTCTAAGGTCTGCAAATTTTATGTAAAGGGTAACATCAGATTTTTTAGATGAAACTGTCATAATGTTGACTTACTATTTTCTATTTTATTCACAAATGATCAGAATATTCTGGGGTAAGTCACTATTGAGGAAAAAAAATGTTTGTTTTGCGGAAGTAAGTAATAAGGATAACACATGACGTCTTCTTAGAACCTCTAGTGGACGGTTCTTTAAACAGTTGACCATTCTGTCAACGGCTGTAACGTCTCTATAAAATCGTTGCATAAGACATTTGGCCGGCCGGAGTGGGCGAGCGGTTCTAGGCGCTACAGTCTGGAATCGCGCGACCGCTAAGGTCGCAGGTTCGAATCCTGCCTCGGGCATGGATGTGTGTGATGTCCTTAGGTTAGTTAGGTTTAAGTAGTTCTAAGTCCTAGGGGACTGATGACCTCAGCAGTTAAGTCCCATAGTGCTCACAGCCATATGAACCATAAGACATTTGTCCAATTTTGTCTTGCTCCCATCTCATTTTCTGTAACACTTATCGGAGCTGAACTTCTTCAGACTCCCCCAGAAATAATGAACAGTGAGACTGATACAAATTCTTGAATCAGCTGGGGTTTAGATACAAGTAATCTGTGCTCCATATCAGAAATTTTGTGTACTATGCCTTAGGCAGATTAGCTGCTGTCTATCTGCTGAAGGTACAGGTTAACCAATGTAGTGTTCCTTTTACCTTGGCAAAGAGGTCTGTCTCCACTGCCCACGTCTTGTCTGTCTGTTACGTTGGTGGAGGAAACGACCCCTCTGGTATTTCTGTTTCACCTGGCTGCTTCTCTGGGTGACATCCCTAGAGAGGCACTCAGCTGCTGGCTCTTGGTAACTCCAGTTCTGAGTTCTTAAGCGCCGTCTTGCTGCTTTAAACACATTGTGAATGTGTAAGTTCTTCATCCTAATTGAAGTGTGTTATCGCCTTTTCCAAGATGTGTAGAATTAAAATGCTTCTCTAATGTTAGAGGTTTCAATTCATTCGGTAGTCTGTGTTTGTTCTATTCGTTTGGTACATAGTGGTTTGTAATGTTCGCCACTGCATGGTGGTTAGGCCAAGTTAGAGCGCTTTATACATTGTTTGAATGTGACAGTAATTGTGTCTTCATGTGCGTGTGTTTCCTTCTGTACTGAAATATGTGCCTATTCCAGCCTGAGCTTTGTGTGTGATTAGATGCACCGACTTGCACTTGTGCTTTTTTCCACCTATTTCCCGCATGTTCTTTGTTCAGCGAGCCCTCCATTAGAACTTCCATATTTCAGTGTGTGATGCTAATTGGATTAAATGACCAGCATCTGACATGCTATTTGAGCAGCTACATCTTCATAATTATGACACATGTTGCATGAAACAATGGAGGCCTTCAGCTTTCCTGATCTCGTTGATCTAGTCGCAGTTTCCTCATGACATAGTCTAACTTTCATTGTCATGTATCTGTTTCTCTGCAATTTCGTGATTTTTATCTGTTTCAACAAGGTGTTGCTCAATAAATAATTTATTCACATTGACTGATGGTTCCATCAGTTCTTTGGAAGAATATTTTATATGTTATTAATGAAAGCACATACAACACTGGTGTAATATTCTACAATATTTATTATTTGTTTCACAAACCGTTTTTCGGCTATTAAGTCATCATCAAGTACATAAATAAGTATGTGGTGCAGTGAAATTTTGTTCCATCAAAGCTTTTCAACTAGTGTATATATATGGTATCCCCATTTCCAGAGATGAAATATTTGAATGTTAGATTTAGTAACAATACAAGAGTGATTATTTCACTGCAAATGTGGTGTTAGATTATTTAACTATGCTAAAAATGAGAGACATTAACTTACGAAATATACATAAATTACAACAGTTGTTCAAAGAAGAAAATAAATTGAACTATAAACTTTTCCGGACTGTTGTTAAACAGAGCTGAATCAGTCTTAGATCAACAACTGGGCGAACATCAAGCTGGTTTCAGGACATCAAGATCCTGTGCAGAGCAGGTCCATAACCTGAAATCTGTTATATCATACGCAAATTCAAGATCAAAAACGTTTGTTGTGACCTTTGTCGACCTTCAAAAAGCGCATGACTCAATTGATCGAGAAACAATAAAGAACACCCTTGCCGAATTTGGTCTAGATAGGAAAACAATCAATCTGACAAACGCCTCTTTAAATATCACAGTGTCAATGGTCAAGTTCAGATGCGAACTATCAGAACCATTTGAAATCTATACAGAGGTGAGACAAGGTGACCTGCTCTCTCCTTTGCTTTTCAACTGTGCCCTGGAAAAGATAGTCAAAGAGTGGAAAACAACCGTACCGCCAGGTTATGGGATTCAAATTGGACACAAAAGAAATGGCCTCAGTGGAAACTGTTTAACTTTTGCTAATGATCTGGCACTCATTAAAAATAATATTGACGAAGCTAAGGTTCACGTGTCCAGCCTACAATCAATTGCTGCTAAGCCTGGCCTAAAAAATAGCAATTAACAAGACTGAATTCATCACAAACATCATACACGCCCCTCCTGATATTGAAACACAACAAGAGAAAATCAAGCTGTCGAAGAAATTTAAATATCTTGGAGAAATAATTACAGCTGACGGTTCAGAAAATGCAGCTGTAGAAAGTAGGTGTTCTAAACTAGAAGGTGCTTTTCATCTGTGCAAAGACTTATACAAAAGCAAAAGCCTGTCTTTAATCCTAAAACTTTGTCATTATAACACCGTAATTAGACCGTCAGCTTTGTATGCATCAGAATGTTCAAACATGACGAATAAGACCACTACGAAAACTTGAAATACAAGACCGGAAAATTTTGAGGAAAATCCTTGGCCCTATCAAAGAAAATGGAGATTTCCGCCGAAGACACAACTGTGAATTATACGAACATATAGAAGACATTGTTACCAGCATGAGGAAGCGGAGAATGATGTTTTTTGGTCATCTGGAAAGAATGAACCGCAAAGACTTACTAATCGCGTACATTCATCAATTTAAAAATCAAAATCGTACTCAAAATGGGCAAGCCAAGTTAAAAAGGACTTACAGGAAGCTGAAATTACATTGGATGACATTCAGGATCGCTACGTTTTCAGAGAAAAAGTCAAAATTACTAAAAACCTTATTTCGCTGACTACGCCAGTTCCACGTCCTGCCTGCAAATGGTTAAAACAGAGAAAAGAAGCACAGTCAGCCAAAATAAAAATCTACTGGCAAAAGAGGAAAACACAATCAGGGAAGAGTTAAAAATCTTTGTGGTCCACAGCAGGGTGAAACGATAGCAAAAAAACTTTTGGTAATGTGTCCCAGAGTATGACCAAACAAAATAATTTTGTTTTTAATAGGTTCTAAACTACAGACACATAAGATAAAGTAGTGAGATTAAGCAGTTGAGTGAAACAGCTGTGATTATACAAAGTAAAATTGTTCAACAAACAGGAGAAATTTTAGTAGCTAAAATAAAGGAATGTAGGGTATGTGAGTGAGAGGGGTAATTTACAATGTAGCCTGGATGGGAATATGAGTAGTGTGTGCAGTTATAAGTGGCAAGTAAGGGAACTGTATCACACCACTGAGTACTAAGGTTGGACTGGTGGATATCTATTTCTTAATTCCCATTATTTCAAGATAGTTCATCTTCCTTCCTTTATGGATGTGATGTAATAATACATATTTCACCTTATAAATGTGGCCTCCTTTAAACAGGTGGCCTGCAAAAATTGAGTCTCCTTTCCTAAGTTTTCAAATTCTGTGGTATTTCTTCAAGCAGATATATAATATTACACTCTTGGAAAATTCTATATAGGTCAGTCCAGCACGGCCATATAAACCCATTCTTAATTTCCACACCTATTACCTAGTCAAAATCATAGTCTGGTGATATCCCACATTAATTTATTTAGATTTACTTGCTGTCATGTTGTAACTGATGCCAAACAGCAGTACTCTTGAAGGGCTTGCCTGTGGCTAGGTGAGCTGTGCTCGTTCAGCAGGCGACTGCTGCTGATGCGGTTGTGGCGTTGAATGTATGGTCAGAAAGACATTCTGTGGAGAACGACTGCAGCTGCTGAGACACTAGTAGGTTATGGAACACCTGAGTGTCCTTGTCTGTAACCAAAATGGTAAAATCTAAGTTTAACATCCCACATATATAATAGTAATAATAATTATAGATTTATAGACAAAATATTTACTGAAAGTCTTTTCCATCCCAGCTGATCTCTGCATCTTGCACTGTTTCTCAGTGAACATTTGTCAGGATAGTTCAGGCAGTAAATGATGGCGCTACCACAACAGAATTATAGAAATAAAAATACTCGAGGGACAGAAGAGTGAGATTGTATGTCATTGGCGATAACATCAGTTCCCCAGAGCTGTGCAGCGATTCGCTGACAACGCGATGACATCACCTCTGCTACTGGCCATGAAGGGACAGGACAGGGGCAGGGAAATCTGGAAATAGGGGAGGGTTAGAGAATTACAGGAAAAAAAATCGCTGACATTGTGATTAAACGAATGCTGATGCTGATGTTAGCAATTCCAGGGATGCTGATGCTGGCAACTGCAAATTTTGAGCCAGAATGCCCACAGCCCTACTGCTGTCATATACATTCTTTCCAGATTTTCGAACCATTTCTTTTCTCTTTACACCCCAATCATTTCCATTAGTCTTTCTCCAAATAGGACTACCTCTTCACCAAAAGGGTCCTATTCATAAAGTAGTTCACATTTGCTCAGGATGTTCTTTGATTCACTGGAGAGGTCTGGTATAAAATCCTTTCTGCAGCCAAGTGGTTTTTGTCTCCTAGAAGTTTCTGAAGCGTCTGGACAAAGGTCTGGTAATTTTCTGGGACTGGGCAGAGATTTTATATTTCTACATCCATTTCCTCAGAGGATTCTGTCCATGTAACGTTTTAAAGTTGAACCATCTGCAGAATGCTATTTTTGTTGTTCTCACAGCAGCATATAATTAGATTATGATAGGCTGGCGTTGTGCTTCAGACAGAGGCGCACACACGGTTTTAAAGCATCGGTATTCTATCTTTGCACTAGCAAAACAGATAATGGGGATATGTTCAAGCTTGTGGTCTTGCTCTTCAATGACCCTGGTAACTTGGGGTCATGAAGATGGGAGACATTATTTATTTCCACCCAGTGCCCTAGTACATGACCATTTTCATCTGAATCTCTGTAGCCCTGTGATGTGCTGTGGTAGTCAAAGTCTTCTAAACTGAAATATGATTTCTGGTCATTGAAGTTTGGTGGTGACGTAAGGCTAAGCTTCGCTCCATGGGTCCTGTATACTGAAGATACAGGGAAGGTCCTACATTCAAGTGTATGTAGTTCTATGTTGTTGATGATAGTTCTGTTCGTCGATGTTGTGGCTACCTCAGGTTTTATGAAGATAGAGCTGCCATGTTCAGGATACACGATTCCAATAGCTAATTCCATTCCCTCTTTATCCGTTCTTATTGCCCCTTTTTTAAGTGTGTCCTAGGATTAACACTACCCCTATTTATGTGCGTAGAAAAGTTCTGACACAATTTGTTGTTTATTTTTGGTGATACCCTCTAGTTTAGTTTTGCAATCGCCAGAATTTGCTCTCGGAAGTGTCTTTTCTTCTTGCTTTTCCGTTGTTCCAAGGATTCCTTGTCAAGAAACAGTCACAGTTCGAAAGCGACACTAACATTCCTCAATGTAATACAAGAAGGAGAAATTATTTACAATAACCGTCACTCAGCCTTGGTGTGGCGCAGAAAGGAACGAAGTACTAAGCCCGAAAAGCCTATCATGGAGTCATACCTCCTTGACAACTGCTTCTACTCCACAGAAGTGTATCTGAATATGTAGTAGCAATATGTGTGTGCATTTTCATGTGAATAGCATCGTATGTGTACATGTGGCATGTGTGTGTGTGTGTGTGTGTGTGTGTGTGTGTGTGTGTTTTGGTGACGGGGGGTTGGGGGAGGGGGGAGTTGATGGATGCTTACACACAAGTTAATCTAACTTAACCTAACTTACGCTAAGAACAACACATACACCCATGACCGAGGGAAGACTCGAACCTCCGACGGGGTGCAGCCGATGTATGTACCAAAAACCATTTTTTGCTGAGAGGGTGCACCTTATTCCATATTTCTAGATTTCTGGAAATTATTTGACATGGTGCCCCACAACAGACTGTTAATGTGTGGAATCGTTGCCACATATGTCAGTGGCTCGAAGACTTTTTAAGTATTAGAACCCAGTATGCTGTCCACGCTGGTAAGTGTTCATCAAAGGCAAGGGTATCGTCAGGAGTGTACCACGGCAGTGCAATAAGAAATGGTTCAAATGGCTCTAAGCACTATGGGACTTAACTTCTGAGGTCATCAGTCCCTTAGAACTTAGAACTACTTAACCCTAACTAACCTAAGGACTTCACACACATCCATGCCCGAGGCAGGATTCGAACCTGCGAGCGTAGCGCCTAGAACCGCTCGTCCACTCCGGCCGGCAGTGCGATGAGACCAATATTAGTTTCTACACACATAAATGATCTGAAATACAGTGTGGGCATAGTCTTCAGTGGTTTGCTGATGGTGCTATAGTGCACGAAATATTTGGATGTACTATTGCAAACGATATCAGTTGGAACGAGCATGTGAGGTTTGTGGTAGTGAAGGCGAATAGTCGACTTCGGTTTACTGGGAGAGTTCTGCGAAAGTGTGGTTCTTCTGTAAAGGAAGCCGCATATTGGACACTAGTGGTACGTAATCCTGAGTTCTGATCGAGTGTTTATGAATTGTACCAGGTAGGGTTAGAGAAAGACATGGAAGCAATTCAAAGGCAGGTTGCTAGATTTGTTACTGGTAGGTTCGAACAACATGTACGGATTTCGGAGATGCGTCGGGAACTGAGATGGGAATCCCTGGAGGGAAGGCGACGTTCTTTTCGAGGAACACTATTGTGAAAACTCAGAGAAACGGCATATGAAATTGCTACCTGAACGATTCTCCTACCGCCAACATACATTTCGCGTGAGGACCACAAAGATAAGTTACGAGAAATTATGGCTCATACGGAGGCATACAGAGAGTCGTTTTCCCCTCGCTCTGTTTGCGAGTGAATCAGGAAAGGATGTACATCCGCCACGTACCGTAGGGTGGCTTGCGGAGTATGTACGTAGATGCAGATACAGTTGTGAAACTAACTTAATATGTACACATCGGAGGAAGGTGTTGTTACGATCCAAGGAACTTGAAAATAACTAGCAGCTAAAATTATTTGTAAAAGAAATGAATTCAGCCTGAGTCCGCTATCATTGTGAAAATTAAACTGACTGACAATAAAGAGTACAATCAGGCGCAAATAAT
Source organism: Schistocerca americana (assembly GCF_021461395.2). Lineage (NCBI taxonomy): Eukaryota > Metazoa > Arthropoda > Insecta > Orthoptera > Acrididae > Schistocerca > Schistocerca americana. The sequence goes on along the minus strand of NC_060130.1, from coordinate 838,608,688 downwards.
GTTTATAGCATATCCAGATTTCAGTCACTGTGTGGCTGTCTTTAGTGATAAAAGTTATATAAAAACCAGTTCAGTAAGGCAAGATGCATGTCTTGCTCTCTCTACAATCGTATAAACTTTAAACGTGAGCCATACGTACCAGTAAATGCACAGATAAGTTAAGACTTTAAAACCTTTTATGCAGGGTGTAACGGGTAGAACTGCAGATATTTTCATGTGTAGTACTTTAATATGTACACACCTCAGTGTGTTGATAGTTTTCTCTCTGCGTCAAACAGTTTTCCGCAAACACATCACAAACTTAAGACTCGATGTTTTCTGCATGGTCGTAACTGCACCACTCAGTGGACTGTAACTGTCACTATAGACTACTAACCTTTTTGTGCCAGTGTGCCCACATTTCAACACCTGACCTGCTGCTCAGTGGAAAGTGAGCAGTAATGCTTTACCCTTGCCACATGTATTTGGAAGTACTATCCAACCTAAATACATACGACTTGTAATAGCTGTATGTATTAGTCTGCAGACCATTTAAATAATGATATAATGTGGTACAGTACATCGTCCTCAGTCACTGGTGGAAATATCTAGACACGACTGTTGTTCATGATTACAACACAGCTGGCTTCAGTGTACGTCATAATAATCTGTGCACTCTCTTTAATGTGACAATTTGTCATTTTATTTATAATTCTATTCTGTTAAACATTTGTACGTAAGACAAATAAGGTTTTTGTCACTAAATACAACGACTGGTGTTTTCAGATATACGTGGCGTTAGTTGTGTGAACTAACCACTGGAACCGGTTAGAGATCCAATTTACAACTGAATATAATTTAAAAAAATACAAAACATCTAGCTCAAAAGGCCTAAGTTAATAAAATCTTGATTAAAACAGTGTTACATTGTTATCATAATTGAAGGAATTGGAACTAACATGAATTGTGTTATAAGTTACCGTACGAGCAGTGGTATGTCAGAAACATTCTAAATCTTTGTCCTTTATAGTGTCGTCTCTCACAAGTTTCACATAAAAATACATTATAATTTACACAGTTTGGTTTAAAACAAATAAACTATCAACTATGTTATGTAATAATGTGGGAAATACATTACATTTTTAGCGTAGTGAACAATCAGACGTAGAGATTAATGGAAAGACTGAGGGATAAATTTTTCAGAGTTGTATTTTATTGCCGGCCGGTGCGGCCGAGCGGTTCTAGGCACTACAGTATGGAACCGCGCGACCGCTACGGTCGCAGGTTCCAATCCTGCCTCGGGCATGGATGTATGTGATGTCCTTAGGTTAGGTACGTTTACGTAGTTCTAAGTTCTAGGGGACTGATGACCTCAGAAGTTAAGTCCCATAATGTTCAGAGCCATTTGAACCAATTTTTTTTTTTGTACTTTGTTACATTTCATCATCTGGTTCAAAATGGTTCAAATGGCTATGACCACTATGGGACTTAACGTCTGAGGTCATCAGTCCCCTAGAACTTAGAACTACTTAAACCTAACTAACCTAAGGACATCACACACATCCATGCCCAAGGCAGGATTCGAACCTACGACCGTAGCGGTCGCGCCGTTCCAGGCTGTAGCACCTAGAACCGCTCGGCCACCTGGCCGGCTTCATCATCTGGAACTGTGTCTTGTGTTAGAACTATAAGACTGGGCCTGGGCTGGTGCGATACCGGATGCTGCTTGGAATACAGCTACCCACACTCAGTTCGTGTCGGCTGCGTTTCCACAGAAGGCACTTCTCACCATGGGAAGCTAATATGCGAGTACTTCTGACCGCGGGATGCACAGAGTGCCCTTTCGCCATCCAATTGAAGTAATTTTGTAGGAGGATGCCTATACCTGGGCATATGGAGTGTTTTTAATATTTTGGAAGATAAATATCGACTTGTAAGCAGCCATAAAAATGTTCCAGCTCTGGCCCTGTTAAAACCTGAGTAATACCAACTTTTAAATTATTTTCTTGAGAAAGAAACACCTGAGTACACTACAATTTGTTCCTTTCGTTGAGAGGCAGTAGGGGGAGGTGGAGGAAGGCACGGCATCCCTTCCCCCCAGGTATGGGCGCCGTTGATGGATAAGTAGGAAATGGTCACCTGAAGACACGGAGCGGATTGGCGAGAACGCTCCACTACCACTGGAATGGGTTCTTGACTGTCAGCTCTCCCCCTAACTAGACGTGTTTCCCAGCTCCTCAGTTTTTCGGACATGTCCCTCAGTGTGGCTGCGGCAGTCCTCTGTCGCCACAAAGTGCAACACATCTGTTGCCCTTAGAGAATAGGTTTGGAACCACTAAAACTTCACTTTCGAATCTGAAAATTGTCTGATTCTGAATTTCTGTCAAAGTTATCCTGATAACGATAACTGTCAGTGGTGTGGGAAAGTGAACCACACAGCCAAGCGCTGCCATGCTCCTTGATGTACGAGATACTGTATGATAGGACATACAGGTGATGGCTGCCCGCAGACAAAGAGGTGATGCAGCATCAACGGTGGAACATTTCTTCGGACTGATCTCAGAGCATCGATATTGCCGAGATTGAACTTCCTAGTTGATCCTCTCGGCTATAATGACGTTCTCGGCCGGCTGTAGGTATATGTCAAAAAAGGTTTAAGTAAACCAGAGCTATTTGGAGTTTCGAGTACTAGAATATGTCGATAATTTTGGCCAACGACATATACAGAACCCACAGGAAACTATATTAGCAAGTAATGATAAAGGGATAGAATGAGAAATTCAATGTGAGAAGCAGTTTAAACGTAAGGGAAAGGAGCCATTGACAATGACGACAGTTTGCACAATTGCACCTTTGTTAACGAATCAGTTAAGGAAGGAGATGACACATTTTCCTGAGTCAGTAAAGAATATTTTGTACCCAGTTTTGGAGGAATATACATTGTTATTCGAGGAACAGGGGTACATGCCAGCAAATAACCTCATATGGCACCAAATCTCAACGGGAGACACTAGACCAGTTGCTGAGAAACCATACAGACTACCATTTCATCTACAATCTGCTGTTGAAGAAACTGTTCAACAGCAGCTGGCTGCACGGATAATTTAATCCTCTGCAAGTCACTGGTAGTCACCGATCGTCTTGGTTCCTGAGAAGTCAGTCAATGAAGAAAACACCTATCATCTATGTGTCGACATGAAAGCGGTAAATGTCACGACCCCCGACAGTTACCCTAACCCAGTCGACGAAACACTGGACATAATAGCAAATTGCCGTTATTTTCTCACCCTTTACATGCGCTCCAGTTACCACCAAATTCTAACTGCAGCACAAGGTTGACCAAAGACCGCTTTTGCGAATTCTTTCCGGACTGTATGTGTTTCTTCGCATGCCTTTTGGTCTAAGGAATGTGGCTGCCACTTTCCAAAGATTCGCAGATTAACTGTTAAGAATTTTCAAACCTACTCTGTGTGTCATATATTTAGATGATATCGAAGTGTTTTGAAGAACAACTGAAGAGCATGCACAGAGATAATACAGAGTGTATTGTCCATCATGCTAAGTGCACACGTAAGTTTGAAGACAGAGTAGTGTTCATTAGAAGAGTCACAGGTTCAGTACCTGGAACACATTATCAGTGTAGATGGGGCTTAAGCTGGATCCTAGGCTAACACAATCAGTTGACAATTTTCCAGTTGCTACAAATGCTAAGCAGTTACAGTGCCAAAAGCCACGTAGTGTATATCAAAATGCTGATGGACTAAGCCGCAAAACCAGGGTTGTTCTGACTGATGATGTTTCATTAGAAGAACTAAAAGGACCACAGGAAAGAGATATGGATTGCCACGGGTATGCCTCTTACTTGGATTTCACTTCAGAAGATTTCTTGTACTGTAAAGCCCCTCGGGATAACTGGGTATTAATATCAAAAGAATTTCAACAGAGCATTATTGTGCAATGTCATGGCAGTTTGCAGGCCTGTGATAATGGACAATGAGCCTAAAATTCTAGTAACGGCTCCCACTTTTGGTTGAGAGGTCGGCAAACCGATGTTCGGAAATATACACAGAATTTTCTACCTTGTGCGCACAGGGCGCCTCCACCTAGAACAAAATTTCCTTTACAGAACCTTCTAGAATCTACTAGGCCTTTTCAGAATATCGCTTTGGATATTGTTAGCCCCTTTCCACAAAGTATTCAGAATAATAAGTACATCTTATCCATTACTGATCACTTTCTCAGGTACCTAATCCTAGTACCAATTGCGGGCCTGTCCGGAAAACTGTTGCTTGCGCTTTTGTAAATCACTTAGCACTACTTTAAGGATACCCTGATGCTATTCTGACTGACCAAGCGCCAAATTTTATGTCTGCCCTGTTCACGCAACTATACAAGTTATTTACGAATGAAAAATAGTGTAAACGCCATTTCATCCAAAAGCAGACGGTCGCCACGAACATTTCCATAAAACGATCGTTCAGATGCTGTCATACTGCATCAGTAAATCATATTTAGTTTGGTTCAGATATGTTGCTTACGTAGCTTCCGCGTACAATAATCGTATATACATGGGATATAGATGAATTAAAGCTGTTTGCCCACTGCCTTCAACAGATCTGGAAACAAGTAAAACATAATAATTCTAAAGCTACTCAGAAATAGTTGCAGCATAGCAACAAGGGGACTCCACTCGCCCAACACAAACCAGAAGAGCTTGTTCTGCTTAGGAAGCCCATATTCAAAAACGGGAAAAGTAATAAATTCACACTTCCGTGTGATGGCCCATACCATATCTTACGGATAACTTCTCCTGTGAATGCAGAGATTCGGCTGTCTGATCGTACAGTAGTATTACACTTTGATCTGTTACAACCGTGTCATGGCCCAGCTGTATCGCCTCCTACTGTACAATCAAGTTCGTCCTCTAATGCTCCACTACAAAGTAAGGGTATTACTGTAAATGGCGTAAAAAAAGAAGGAAGACATATAGCAAACATGTCTAATATTATATCTCCTGTTCTTGAAGGAAATCACAGACATAGTACCAGGGCCAATCTGCACACTGTCAAAGGGGGAACATGGTCTTGTTGCATGGGTGATGGTATCCATATGGTGGAATAATTGAAGTGACGTCACCATCATTTTATCCTTGAAAGACTTCGGTGATGCAATGTTTGCTGAGAATGTCTCTATTATTCCGGCATCTTCTATGCAAGCTACGATTACAATGTCTTTAAGTATGAACTGTCTATGCTCATCATCATAGAAACCATGAGCGTCTGCAGTGATGATCACACCTTGAGATACCATAGTGGAATGATCTGGGTATGGCGCAGCACCTGTTCATTCATCTAGCTCGCTGCACAACACCGGAGAGCGGACAAAAGTTACTCACACAGTCATGTAGTACTAGTGCATAGCTGCAGGGAGTTCCAGGACATTTGTTGAAGATTCAAATTCAATTCGTACATCTATAGGTCCAGATTTAAGTATCTTTTTTTCTGTTTTGAGCAGTGTGTTCGATGATTGGCACCAGCTCCTTAAATTTCTGTAGACTGAGTGGACACCCGCCCTCTTCATAATACGAAACACGGAACCTCGCTTAGATTTCATACGCTAGACTACATACATTTTCATCCCACTGCAGGTGTAAATCATTACATGGGTAGATTTTGGGGTTCAGGTAGACTCTGGCATTAGATATATTATAATTATCAAATTTGGTGGAATCACTTGCTATATTCCCTCTTCTATTGGTTTCAAACACAAATGTGATGAACCTGGATGTCGCCAGCTGAGCGGAGGTTTTAATAGACCACACCCTGTCTACCCCATGCAACACCCTACATACTTTGTTATCTTGCGTCTTAAACTTCACCTCCTTAATAGCACTCACCTTCAGAAAAACTAATGTCATTTGTCTCATGCATGCGCCAGCATGTCCACAGCATACCTCAAGAGACAGGTACCCATCTGCCCTGAGGTACAGGGCTTGATTTTGTTATGTGTACAGAAGACATTTACCTTTTTAAAACTGAAAAGATGTGGGAAATGGTTCAATTACAGACATGATGAGTGAATAGAGGTGTGTAAGTTACCATTTTATGATCCAGCCAATCACTCAGAATTTTGTATTTTATTTATGAAAAGAAGCTTTGCTAGGTGGACACATTCACACACACACACACACACACACACACACACACACACACACGTACTCACGCACGCACGCAAATATGTTCTAAATCAGCGCCATAACAAATATAAAATCAACACGTAACAAATGAGCAACGACAATAACATAACACCTCTCACTGAGTATGCTGTCAGAAGTTTTTGCTCAGATCACAATTCGCCACATTTTGTGTAGGTGCATGTGAGGTGAAGTAGTGAGAAAAATTTGTGAAAAACAGAGTGAAAACAACACACTAGATAGCAGTTGACTTGAAACAGCTCTCCATAAATACGCAATAATTTTCTTCATGGTTAGTTTGCAGATGAAATGCAGTCAAAAAAACGACGGAAACGAGCACTAAAATCGATGTATAATAATACAATTCAGTTAGCGAAGTAATTTTAATGTGAGTATCTAAACCAAATGAAGTAAATTGCAAATATTGTATTTCGTAGACCTACAGCAGTTGGTTGGTTGGTTGGTTTGTGGGGGTTGAAGGGACCATCCTACAGCAGTTAAATTATTACAAATGTGATATTGCACTTTACAAAAATAAAAATTCGACCCACAGAAGATGACACATTGGTGTCGAAACATATCTGGGCAAATATAAAAACAAACTACTGTGTTTGCATAAGGCTGCTTTCCGAAACAAACCAGTTTTTAAATCGCAAACATGGAAGAACGACAAGAGGAGCTTCATACCTTCGTAACAAAAAAGTCAGTTTTACTGATCTTCATTAATGTTCCTGTATGAGGTCAGGAAAGCTGCTTGCACTGTAACATAGTGTGTAGGTGCACAATGCGATATTGTAACGTGTAATGGAATTACTAACTGGAGCAGTGGTCATGAACAACGTGCTGTTTTAAATGTGGAGTAGTGGAAACTATTTAAGTGAAGAAATAGTTGAGGAGTAGAAGTTATTTCAGTTACACAAGGGCAAGTAGACTGTTTTTACTTGCCGCCCACTTCTGTATCAGAGTTACTAGTAAAGTTTCGTAATTACCCACCATTACCTCGGTAACGGTAATGTATAATGTACAGAAGTCACTATACTTTATAAATTTTTGTAAAGCAGACTTACAGCAATTCAAAGAATTTAATAACAATTACTTACCACATACTGCATGTCAAATGTTATGAAAACCTAATGAAAATGTGTTTTATGCCCATTCCACCTACTGCCAACCGTGAAAGCCGGAACACACATCAGTGAGTGGCACGCATCAAGATGACTACAACTGAGCTACAATGTACTGATAATCGTTTAAGAAAAGACGCGAAGGCACTACCACATTACATTAACACGAGCCAGCGAGTATAGCAGTAAAAACATACTATAATTGGAAGAAAGAGCACATTGAACTAATACAGTAGATGCCCAATAAGACAAGTCATATTCTGTAAAGTTTGTATATCATAAAAGATATGTTTACAGAGACCCACTTGCCTTAATACAAACTGAGTTAAATTATTGATTGATCAATATGCTGTACATAAAGCAATTTTGCGCCAGACAGATACTTTGCACTATCGGTCTATTGATCAACTTTGTGGAAGGTAGTTATCTGAACACTTAATGAATTGCCTCTAAAAATCATGCCCAAAACCACCTCCACTAGAACACACATATTTTGTAAGAAAGGGGTGGCGGAAGATTTTTTTGTATGCGTCTGTTCTGTGCACAAGAATCCTGCATTAATTCTTGTCAAAGACTTGACCGATGTTCATTTTTCTCTTAAAATTTTCAACGCCAAATAGAAAGCCTACTATGAATTACCTGTTGAATCCAAAATTGTCTTAGAGTAACTGAAGAGTAAATTTCATTATTGTTTACTTGTTTATTGACGTAATGGAGCCATATTACAACACATCTAATTGTGTGCTTGCAGTAATCACATTATATGGTTAACTGCAAATCTCACATAACAGTTTAAGGCTATCGAGAAAGCAAAATCATCTAAGTGAGCTGTTTGTTTCATTAATTTGTAAACACATTTATGGGAGACGACTGGAGGAGACTAGGACAGTTGCTTGAAGTTCAGTTAGAGAGACTAAGCCATGCACGTAACGACAGCATTCATTTGAATCAGTTAGGGGATATATTATGAAATATCAGCCACAAAGAATCAACGCAGTCACCTGTGATTTTCAGTCCTGCAGTAGCCTGATTTGAAACACGTGGAAGATACAACATCACACATTGGCTAGTCACAATTCACCTCTCTAGAGAACACAGTTCATTATGTACCCAAGAAGTAAATTTATATCCAAGGTAATTTTGTGTACTCGTGATGCATGGTAATAGGTGTAGTGCCTTGCAAGTCGGTACTATGGAGGTGGTTACACAGTTTGCGTGACTTTTAAAGCAGTTGTGGTATCCTTCAGGAAATATTAATATAGACATTAATAATAAAATGTGTCTAACTGTTCTATGGCGAATAATTCATCACCGAAATTTGAGTGATATCATGATTATTTTTTACTTTATTCCTTAATCTTAACGTTTGCAACTTAGATAAAGACCACAATTTGGGTACAAAATTCGTGAGGGGCTAAAAAAACAAACTTACTGTTTTGTCTCTTATAAGATAATTTTATTTTCAGTTGGCCTGTGTCTTCGTGGAGTATAGTCCTCTATACTCTTGTGACAACATTCATGTATTCGTCAACGTTTTCGGACACTTAGTTGCAGCCAATCTGCAGGCATGGCATGTCTTGTTTATCACCCGTAGCAGGGACAAATAATGGAGGTCCACACGTTAGCAAGGCACCGCTACTATATGCATTTCCGTGGTCTCACTTGTTAGGTGGGAAGAAAAGCGAATTTCCGGACCTTGTATGAAACTGTCGACGCTCCCTAAATTGCTTAAGCAAAATTTACTGTAACATCCAAAATTTAGTCCATGTTTACTATATTCACAATTGGATGTTAGTCGGTAATTCCTATTTAACTCTGGAGCGGGCGCGCTGTTATAAAAAGTACAACAGCTGCAGTTTTTACTCCTGATCGATACCTTAACTTTGAGCTTTTGCGCCATTGCTGCCATGTATTCCGTTGTCGATGTTTTGTCGACAATGCTAAAGTGATTTCAAATCATTTGGTTAGCTTTCTCAGTTTGTTTTCTGAATTGTAAGCAATGACGTGTCGAATGTTATAAAAAGTACAATGCGCGCCTGCTGGTATGACAGTTGGAAACTTTGTTCCAGCTGTCAATGTCCAGAGGAAAGTGTACTAAAAGGTTAACTATACTTGCTCTTTTCTTCAGTTTTTAGAGATGCAAGTTAAACTTTACTTTTGTTACACTAACATCTGAATATCATTCCAGTTCTTTGATGTTTTGTTCCAATTCAAAGGGTGTATCAGACGAAGAAATTCGCAAACTGCTCGAAGAAGACGATGATAAAGTCTATCCAGACTTTTCAGACTTGGTGGAAAGTAAAGTAGATTTGAATGATGAAAACACTGAATAGGACCACGGCAGTAAACATGAACTTGAAGGTAGGATGGTGATGATCCCAAAGAGACAGCAGATGTGCGAGGGTTCTTTATTGAAAAGACAAAGCTTAACGTTGGTGTAAAAGCGAGTGTCCTAAAACATCAAAAATCAACAGAAAAAACATTGTGCAAATTCCACCAGATCCGAAGAGAAATGTGATGGGTATAACTGATGAAGTCAGTGCTTTTTTGAAAGTAGTTAACTTTGACTTTATTGATGAAATGGTAAACTATACAAATACCTATATAAATAAACAACGAGACGCACATAAATTCTCGCGCAAAAGAGGTAATAAAGTGACGAGACGAAATAATGGCTGTGTTTGGGATTTTTATTTTTGAAGAAGAAAACGCCATCATGCTAAAGTACTGGAACTTTGGGCAGCAGACGGACCACATGCTACTGCTTAGGACTGCAGAGCGTTACAACAGGTTTTCGTTTTTCCTAAGCTGTATGCGGTTTGTTGATATGAGAACGAGGAATGGCAGGAGAAAAAATGATAAGTTAGTTGCAATTTTGACAGTATTGGATCTTTTTGCTACTATATGTCAATGTCCTTACAGCCTGGTAAATTCACCACGATAGAAGAAATGCTTCACCCCTATGCAGACCGCTGAAGAGGGATTCAGTACATACCCAGCTAACCGGCTAAATGCGGGACAGTAATGTTATCTCTGTGTGATGCTAAAACAATTAATTGCAGTAATCTGGAGGTTTATTGCGGCATGCAACCAAAGGACAATACCGGGTATCTAATGCTCCTGAGGGCATAGTGTGAGGGCATAGTGAAAATATATGTGATGCCCATTGAAAATTCTAACAGTAACCTCACAACTGACAATTGGTACAATAGCTGCCTCCTTTCCGAAAATTTGCTGCAGAAGACTTTCACTTGCATTGGCACAATGACGAAGAACAGACGTGAAATTCTTCCAGAATTTCTCCCAAACAAAACAACAGAAATTGAAGGTGCAATGTTTGGATTTCAGTAGGATAAGACGTTAGTTTCATATGTTCTTTGTAAAATCTGTGCTATCACATTTTTGTCGGAGCTAGATTAAGGAAAGGCAAACCAACGTTTCTAGCATTTGTAGATTTAGGGAAAACTTTTGACAATGTTAAATGGAATACTCTCTTTCAAATTCTGAAGGTGGCAGGGGTAAAATACAGGGAGCGAAAGGCTATTTACAATTTGGACAGAAACCAAATGGCAGTTATGAGAGTCGAGAGACACGAAAAGGAAGCAGTGGTTGGGAAAGAAGTGGGACAGGGTTGTAGCCTCTCCCCGATGTTATTCAATCTGTATATTGAGCAAGCAGTAAAGGAAATAAAAGAAAAATTTGGAGTAGGTATTAAAATCCATGGAGAAGAAATAAAAACATTGAGGTTCGCCGATGACATTGTAATTCTGTCAGAGACAGCAAAGGACTTAGAAGAGCAGTTGAACGGAATGGATAGTGTCTTGAAAGGAAGATATAAGATGAACATCAACAAAAGCAAAACGAGGATAATGGAATGTAGTCGAATTAAGTCAGGGGATGCTGAGGGAATTAGATTAGGAAATGAGACTCTTAAAGTCGTAAAGGAGTTTTGCTATTTGGGGAGCAAGATAACTGATGATGGTCGAAGTAGAGAGGAAATATAATGTAGACTCACAATGGCAAGGAAAGCGTTTCTGAAGAAGAGAAATTTGTTAACACTGAGTATAGATTTAAGTGTCAGGAAGTCGTTTGTGAAAGTATTTGTATGGAGTGTAGCCATGTATGGAAGTGGACGATAAATAGTTTGGACAAGAAGACAATATAAGATTTTGAAATGTAGTGCTACAGAAGAATGCTGAAGATTAGATGGATAGATCACGTAACTAATGAGGAGGTATTGAATAGGACTGGGGAGAAGAGAAGCTTGTGGCACAACCTGACTAGAAGAAGGGATCGGTTGGTGGGACATGTTCTGAGACATCAAAGGATCACCAATTTACTATTGGAGGGCGGCGTGGAGGGTAAAAATCGTAGAGGGAGACCAAGAGATGAATACATTAAGCAGATTCAGAAGGGTGAAGGTTGCAGTAGTTACTGGGAGATGAAGAAGCTTGCACGGGATAGAGTAGCATGGAGAGCTGCATCAAACCAGTCTCAGGACTGAAGACCACAACAACAACAACGTGCATGACAGGGCGACAGTGGATGAAGAAACACACAAACCTGAGAACTTAATTGAGTACAACATAACGAAAGGTGGCGTTGACGTTGTAACTAAAATGTGTGCCTGATACTCCATATTTCAAGAATTACAGGGAGATGGCCATTGGCAACTTTTTCATTTTTATGAAGATTGCCGTAATTATTTCGCAAACAAATTTTCTGTGAAAGGTGTTACGAAAGTGAACATACGTCAGAAAAAGTGGCAAAATTGTTGTTTGAAGAACTAAAAGAGCAAAAGTTTTTGTTGTAAAGGTTCAAGATAGTGAATGTGAACTGCTTTCTTCAGTGAATAGAATAGTTTGTTTAAGACAAGTTTGTTTTTACTGACAAATGACCATGTTGTAAATTTTACAACGCGCGCCTGCTAGTGTGACAGCAGTAGGCGCGCCTGCCGGAGGGTTAAGTGGTGATGGCCTGTCATTTTCACATTCGAGATCCTGATTGGAATAAATAGTAAAAACAAATATTTAAATGTGGATGCCTGCTTAAAGCGCACTGAGAAACCGGAAGAAAAATTCTGTATACCTCACTGGTGATGTTACAGCTACCATTAATTAATATATTTCTATTTTACTAAATACGGATTTCATACTGTCACGCACGATTCTGCTAAAGGGCTCAATAAAAGATTCGCGTGTACTACAGTGAAGCGGTGTAAATTATAATAACCTCCGCCACACAACATTAGGTGGCTTGCGGAGTATGGTGTAGATGTGAACTGGGCACAGTAGTTTCAAAGATTTATATGACCAAAGGTGTCGTTCTTGTCGTCAAGTGAAGGAGCACAAGCGAGCCGGCGCTGTAGTCAGCCAGCGCGGTGTTACTGAAACTGCACAAGCCGACGCCCGATATGCGCCACAAGCACTGAAACAAGTGATGCTGTAGTATCGCCACATAATGATGTTAATATTTAGCAATTAACGCTTCTGAGCACAATTTAATAGATGAGTGCAGTCGCATTTATCTCTGGAATGCCTACTCCTAGGCAGCAATTTACATTCTGCCCTGATTGGATGAAAGAATTCGTGACATTAAAGTGGTGTCACCACATCACTTTCTCAGTCAGTGTGAACTCCATTATGGCTTATTCGTTGCACCATCGGACACTCTTCCCCTATGCAGGACCACCTGTCGTTTCTATGAGCAATCTCTGATCCGCACAGCTCAAAATGGGTCTGAGCACTATGGGACTTAAAATCTGAGGCCACCAGTCCCCTAGACTTAGAACTACTTAAAACTAACTAACCCAAGGACATCACATACATCCATGGCCCGAGGCAGGATTCGAACCTGCGACCGTAGCAGCAGCGCGGTTCCGGACTGAAGCGCCTAGAACCGCTCGGCCACAACGGCCGGCTCCGCACAGCTGCAGGAATGAAGATGACAAAACGTCCGTTCTTGTTAGAGGGACCCCCATCAGCTTTACGTCACTGAACGTCCGTGTCAAGGTCCCTGCCACGCAGAAGGCTTGCTCCTCCGTGATCTAAAGATCTGGGTAGCCTGACTTTCTTCTTAACACGCTGAATGCGAACGGAGACATGGTCAGAAGATAACTACACAGCAGGATAGGGAAAAATGATCACAATATCTCATGTTGATGTTGAACAGATTACACAAGGTTAGAAAACTTAGAAAACACCTTTGTATCTATCAATGCAATACGAATGACAGAACTCTGATTACTATTGCGTTCCACTAGACAAGATCTGATTCAGCTATATTCACACGTCTTCAAATGGCTCTGAGCACTATGCGACTTAACTTCGGAGGTCATCAGTCGCCACACGTCTTCCCTTGCTGTATAGTACATGACAGTATTCAAAATTTATGCAGCCACGACAAGCACGAAAGTTAGTACATGTGCATCGCATACTCGCACATAAATACCTATGTCCATAAGAGGAACTATTTCAACTTAGCTACTGAGATATAAATGGAAGCCATATACATTGTGCGAAATTTTGCTGATCACTACTTCAATGGAAACTCAGCGCATCTCGAAGGTTATGGTTACGTGGTTAACGATCGTCGCATTGTATTTGAATCCCAGAGCAATACAGGTAAATCCGTCGTCCGCGGAATCGCGTCACTGCATAAGAAGGTCATCGAACCTTAACAACGAAAGTCAGAAACTTTCCATGTAAGTCAAAGGAATGTGAACAGAGAAATGGCACAATAAGTTCTATAACATTACAGGTCGGGATTGGCCTATGCTGTCTTGAATATCTTATTTGTTTCGGTCAGCTGGCATGGAGAAATTGAGATTTGGGGGATTTCTTTATACAATTATGCGTGATTAGGTCCCGACGCTATGCAAAGCTGTCATTTAGTTACGTTCGATTTGCGATCTGTTATGTATTACTTTCCGATAACAAATCATATTTTTTGATTACCGTTGAAATATAATGACAATAAATGTTAGAGATCATTTGGAATAATGTTATAATAACTATGAAGATGACGTGACGTCATTCGTTTACTCTTAAAAAAAAGAGTTAATTGTGCGTTTACGGACGGTCAGTGTCGGGATCAGTGATTACGATTCCAGAAATAATTGATTGGACGAAGTTCAATTGCACACAATCGAATAGGGCGAATTATGACCTTGAAATTGGTTGTAGATGTATGCAGGTCAATGCTATCGTTACAAGTCGAGTTTTGGGCCTGATAAAGAGTAGCTGGTTCTTAAAGTCTCAAAGGTTAAGTGAAGAATAATATCACATTTAAATAACGCAGCATCGAAACCCACTATATTTATACTATGTTAAGCTAGCTATTCCGGAATCAGATGATACCGTGGCCGTGTAGTCGTGTGTTGTCGACAACAAATAGGTAAACACTTACATAAACATTTCTCATGCTATGGTATCGACTAGGGAAAGAAAAGACGACAACGACGACATACACGTATACATATACAAACGGTATACGTAGCGCCTTACAAAACAACGACGCAACGGACGTCACGGTATAGATAGAGGTACATAAATGAACTATTTGCGCAGGAAGACAAGCCACGCATTGATACGATAGCATCAATACCATTACTCGACGTCGAGGAAGCATTTGAGAGGTCAAATTAAAAGACAATTTGTTAATAACGCCCGCATCTCGTGGTCGTGCGGTACCGTTCTCGCTTCCCACGCCCGGATTCCCGGGTTCGATTCCCGGCGGGGTCAGGGATTTTCTCTGCCTCGTGATGGCTGGGTGTTGTGTGCTGTCCTTAGGTTAGTTAGGTTTAAGTAGTTCTAAGTTCTAGGGGACTGATGACCATAGCTGTTAAGTCCCATAGTGCTCAGAGCCATTTGAACCATTTTTTTTGTTAATAACAGGACGCGAAAGATTATGGTTGACTTTTACGCCAGTTCATATGATATTAAAATAAAAATCTGCCCACACATATGAGTCTGATTCTTATAGTATCATCATTCTCTTGAAAAATGAAAGGTGAAAAGGATATTGTTATGAACCTGATAATTGCGAGTTAACTGCTTCCACTGCTGCTCTAACTACTGACTATGTTTAATACATTTAGCCTAAGGTTGTCGAGGTCTTTCTTGCTATTTTTAATGTATTTGTATCTGTGGTTTTTTGTGCTTTGTAGTTTATGTGTTTTGTTCTGTAAAGAGTGACAGTCCTCCTCACTCTGCGCTTGGCCGTAATTATGAGCTAGTAGTCTGTAATTTGTAATGAATCAGTCGATAACAGGATGAAATATTTGATTGCAGTTCGGTATTGCTAGACGTTGGAAAGCATACTTCATAACTTTAAATTAGATGGAACAATTCTTGCTTGTTCACTTGAAATTAGCCGGAAGCTTATGCTTGAAATACTTTTAAGAGCATTACTTTTCTTCTCATTTACGTTTTACTTCCCCTGTTATGAATAATTTAACGATTACTGATACATCCCTTCAGGGGACTCCACCTCATGAGCGCTATAGTGGTTTATGTCTCCTCCTTGCTGAATGCTGGTACCGAATGATACTTGCTCGCTACAACATAAGTGCCCCACTATTCTCTTAACAATAGTTGCGGCCGTAGGACAGCCATCTGAAAACCAAATGCGTTAGAAACAGGTTGCTCCCACAAGAACTGGCAGTAGTTACCGTTGTCCACATTTGGTTTAGCAGATATTCGTCAGAACACATTCTAGTTAAACTTGCGTCTACCTTACATTCTTCCGTGTACCACAATACCTTCTTGCATCTTCCATCTTATTTGATTAGATTTTGATTCTGTCATCATGCATGTCATTTTCACCACTACTGCGTTTGAGAAATTGTAAGTACTAAGTGGCTATGTCCCCTTTTAATAGTGTTTCTGTTCAATTTGTAAATTTTCTACTTGTAGGAGTCAGAATGAAACACACGAACAATGTTCAAGTGACAGAGCCGCATCGTACCCCGCTCCAGATCAGCGCAAGAATACATGGAGCAGCACTCAGTTGCGCGTCTACGTCACGTATCCATACGCCACGCACTGTTACGCACAACGTACAAGATATGTCTCAGACGGGTAGCCATGTTTTCGTCAGATTACTCTATAATGGCCGGCTATGTGAAACGTCCTATTACGTACCGATTGTCAAATTTAACTCGCCCTAACAAAGAGTACTTAAACAGGTTCTACTAGCCTCGTATCATTGACATCTCGATCCCTTTGCACTGAACCTTCCCCGATCGACTTCCGCTCCCTACTTCCTGACACACACTAACAAAATCGTGCCGGCCGCTGTGGCCGAGCGGTTCTAGGCGCTTCAGTTCGGAACCGCACTGCGGCTATGGTCGGATGTTCGAATCCTGCCTCGGGCATGGATGTGTGTGATGTCCTTAGGTTAGTTAGATTTAAGTTGTTCTAAGTCTAGGGGACTGATGACCTCAAAGGTAAAGTCCCATAGTGCATAGAGCCATTTGAACAAAATCGACCAATTCGATTTACAGGCCTCTGAAGTAAGATTAATGCGCTCTTTCAAAGGAACTCCAAGTGAGTAACGTGAGATTCCCCTTATCGTGTCAGTACCAACATGTTCTTGCAAAGAAATAGAACGCTATGCTCCAATGTCAGAACAAGACTTGATAATGTAAAGCACACTTTGTACACCGTTCTGACTTAAACTACTCATAAATCATAAAAAATACACTCCGTTGAAGACTTACTGAACCATCAGAACCATAAGGGCGACACCGCATTACATTGCAGTTTCACTATTCTTGCGTGCGCAGCTCGTGGTCGTGCGGTAGCGTTCTCGCTTCGCGCGCCCGGGTTCCCGGGTTCCCGGGTTCGATTCCCGGCGGGGTCAAGGATTTTCTCTGCCTCGTGATGACTGGATGTTGTGTGATGTCCTTAGGTTAGTTAGGTTTAAGTAGTTCTATGTTCTAGGGGACTGATGGCAATAGATGTTAAGTCCCATAGTGCTCAGAGCCATTTCACTATTCTTGTGGCTCTCTCTCTCTCTCTCTCTCTCTCTCTGCGTCTGAACAGACTTCGGAAGGCCCTACGGGACCAACCGACCGACGTGTTATCCACGGCCGATGAGTGTCACTGGATGGAGATATGGAGGGTCATGTGGTCAGCACACTAGTCTACCAGCCTGCCTTTGTCGGTTTTCGTGACCGGAGCCGTTACCTCTCAATCAGGTAGCTCCTCCGTTGGCCTCACAAGGGCTGAGTGCACACCGCTTGCCAAAAAAGCTCGGCAGACCCAGACGGGCATCCATCGAACCATCGAAGTGCTAGCCAAGCCCGACAGCGCTCGACTTCGGTGACCTGGCTGTAATCGGTGTTACCAGCGCGGCAAGGCCATTGACCTACCTATGTCTGCACTAACAAAAACAAGGAGATATATTATACATCGCTAATAGCCTGTCTCACTAGTAATTCTTTACACGACCTAATGTGATAGACCTTACACTTATACTCATAGGGTAAATCCGGGAGAGATGCCCATGATTTTTTCAAAACCCAGTTTCACAGCCTCATACACAAGAACAACCTGTCACCTCTCACCATCTTCGTTTACGAAGATATACTGGAATTCATACTAGCTAAAAATTCTTAAAAAGTATCGGAGTTAGATGGCCAGACGCGTGAGGGATTGATGGCCAGCGGACAAAATGGTAAAAAAACTTTTAACGCTTTAAAAATGTTTTATCGAATCTCTCGATGTAAAAATATTTTACAAAGATATTAATTATAGGTAAATTATAGACTACTGGCCACTAAAATTGCTACAACAAGAAGAAATGCAGATGATAAACGGGTAGATCCTGACAAATCAGTAGCCAAAACAACCACCTCTGGCCGTAATAACGGCCTTCACATGCCTGGACATTGAGTCAAACAGAGATTGGATGGCGTGTACAGGTACAGCTGCCCATGCAGCTTCAACACGATACCGCAGTTCATCAAGAGTAGTGACTGGCGTGTTGTGACGAGCCAGTTTCCCGGCCACCATTAACCAGACGTTTTCAGTTGGTGAGAGATTTGGAGAATGTGCTGGCCAGGGCAGCTGTCGAACATTTTCTGTATCCTGAAAAGCCCGTACAGGACCATCAACATGCGGTCGTGCATTATCCTGCTGAAATGTAGGGTTTCGCAAGGATCGAATGAAGGGTAGAGCCACGGGTCGTAGCACATCTGAATTGTAACGTCCACTGTTCAAAGTGCCGTCAAAGCGAACAAGAGGTGACCGACACGTGTAACCAATGGCACCCCATACAATCACGCCGGGTGATACGCCAGTATGGCGATGACGAATACACGCTTCCAATGTGCGTTCACCGCGATGTCGCCAAACACGGATGCGACCAACATGAAGCTGTAAACAGAACATGGATTCATCCGAAAAAATGACGTTTTGCCATTCGCGCACCCAGGTTCGTCGTTGAGTACACCATCGCAGCCGCTCCTGTCCGTGATGCAGCGTCAAGGGTAACCGCAGCCATGGTCTCCAAGCTGATAGTCCATGCTGCTGCTAACGTCGTCGAACTGTTCGTGCAGATGGTTGTTTTCTTGCAAACGTCCCCATCTGTTGACTCAAGGATCGAGACGTGGCTGGACGATCCGTTACAGCCATGCAGATAAGATGCCAATAATCTCGACTGCTAGTGATACGAGGCCGTTGGGATCCAGCACGGCGTTCCGTATTACCCTCCGGCACCCACCGATTCCATAATCTGCTAACAGTTACTGGATCTCGACCAACGCGAGCAGCAATATCGCGTTACGATAAACCGCAATCGCAATAGGCTACAATCCCACCTTTATCAAAGTCGGAAACGTGATGGTAGGCATTTCTCCTCTTTACACGAGGCATCACAACAACGTTTCACCAGGCAACGCCGGTCAACTGCTGTTTGTGTATGAGAAATCGGTTGGAAACTTCCCTCATGTTAGCACGTTGTAGGTGCCGCCACCGGCGCCAACCTTGTGTGAATGCTCTGAAAAGCTAATCGTTTGCATGTCACACCATCTTCTTCCTGTCGGTTAAATTTCGCGTCTGTAGCACGTCATCATCGTGCTGTAGCAATTTTAATGGCCAATGGTGTAACTTAAACAGTACCTCATTTGTAAAAATCGTATGACAATTCTTGAATTTTTAAACATTTTTATTAACTCGTAGTAACATTCCAGTTTTGTATAGAAAATAATGAGAAATAGTATCAATTATGCAGTTATATGATTCTAAAATTAAGCCTAATGTATGGAAAGGAACATTTATTTTATAAGCTTAGATTTATTTTTTAAAAAATTGCATCACCACATCAATGGTGCACTTGATGTGCATGATTCATGTAACCAAGGCTTGCATCTGACACACGGAATCCAATCACAGGTTTTATCTGTTTTTGAGTGGTCTTCCCCGCATGCAGCGCATTCATCCTCTTCTCCAATAAATTCGACTCATGACTCCTCCTTTGTGAGTTAAACAGCATCTCGCTCTCATTTAAGTAAATGGCCGAAAGAGTCAGCCTTCCGAAATTGTGAAACGAACCCTGTCGTCCAGGACCGTTTGCCACAAAGGATGCAGATTCACCACGAGAAGGAGAAACTCACAGGCACGTATTGTCTATTGAGACCTAAGCGCTTAGTGTGCTAGTGAGACATCCGAGAAACGACGTTATAGGGAAACCCAGTAGAAGGTGTATGTGGCCAAGGAGACGTGGCAGTGTTGAATATGGTGGGCCTACGTTCGGCCATGAAGGGAAACATTTATGAAAACTATTTAATTCTGTAGTAATACAGGTAATGAGGCCACAGTAATTTTAATCCGCCAGCCCTCATAAATATTCATGGTGATCCCAATAAAACTTGAAGATTTATCACATCTATAATAGTTTAGGATTTACTGTTAAAGTGAAATTAAAAAGCTCTGTAACAAAGACCTAAATGCTAAAATCTGAACGGCTTGGTCAATCTTAACGATCGATATTTCATATAGAAGAACATCATTAAAATGACAAACATTGTAAATATAAACTATGTAACTTTATTTGTTTAAGAGATATAGTAAATTTAAATTATCAGTAGTTACAGTTAAGTGTCAGATCATCATTTCCTCCACACAAAACACATTGAACGATAACAGCATGACACCTTATTGTATCATTAAGTAATTTAATATTTGTTGTAGGGTTTAGAGCATAATAGTTACTTTTGTTCTTTATTTATTTATCAGAAAGCACACTGGTGCAAGACTACTCGCAGTGACATTCAAAGTTACGAAGGAGATCGCATTGGTTTTATGTAAAAGAATTTAACGTTTATAATGTAATGGATACTATTGTTACATTATTTAAAATGTGAAAGTGGTCCAGCTTAGATTATTTAAATGTGTTAAAATGTAAAATAATGTAGAATAAGCTGTAGTCGATCAGACGGACGGCTTTAGGAAAGGGAACAGCCCTAGTCACAAGAGCGAGGATATACGGCGCGCGGGAAACGTGGCCGGGGACGGGCAGAGGCAGAGTGCTGGTGCAGACGAGAAAGCGGACAGCTTGGCTGGAGACACCAAAGGATACAGTTCGGATTGAGATGCGAAATCGGACAGTCGGTCTTTAGGCAGCTAGAAAGTGAAACGACTTCTAAAATTTCGCCTTGCGTGGTATCGCGGGATTTAGTCTCTGAGTAGTGAGCAGCCGCGCGCCTGTTGTGAACTTTTGACTTTTCATGTAAATATCGGTATTGGACTTGTGTCACATGATGAGATTGTGAATGATCGAACTGTATCAAACGGATATGCGCTCGAGTGTAACAGTAACTTTAAATACGACCACTTTCGCTATTAGTTTGCTTTCAGAATAAACAGCATTCTAACCAAATCGCAACTGTGTGGCCTACATCATTTATGGGTCGTTAATTTAGTTCCCGATATTACTATTACTATTATTATAAGTTATATTAACTTTCTATTTCACAAACTTGCCATCAGCCAGACAATTTAACTAAGGATCACAAGTGTCTAATTTAGGGCCTGTAAAGCGACGAGTCTGAGCAAAGACATTTCGACGAAGAGGAACCGCACATGAGCCCAAACATCTTTGGGATGTTAGCTCGCAGTTGGAGGCTCGTCGGGATAGGAATTTGGAAAGTGTTAACTGAGGGATAAGAATCTTGTAAAGTGTTGTAACAGGATTGGATTTTGGAAAGTGTTAGTTGTGGAATATGATTAGAAGTAGGTTTATATTATGTAACTGTGTAGCTGTAATTACGAAGTGTTTATTCTTTGTTGATTAAGTCATTGATTTGTGACAGGAAATTTAAATTATTGTCATGTATATATGGAAAAAGCTAAATGATGTTTAAACACTGAAAATTTATAATATGTGTATATTTAGAATAAAAACAATGTATATTGGAAGATGGTTCATGCTTAGGACACTTGTATTGTAAAATGTAAAAGATATAGGGAAGTCCCTCCGGTTCACGGGTTCGATTCCCGGCGGGGTCAGGGATTTTCTCTGCCTCGTGATGACTGGGTGTTGTGTGATGTCCTTAGGTTAGTCAGGTTTATGCAGTTCTAAGTTCTAGGGGACTGATGACCAAAGCTGTTAAGTCCCATAGTTCTCAGAGCCATTTGAACCATTTTGAAGTCCCTCCGCAACGAAAGCCGCTCGGCACGATGTAAAAGGTCGAATTGGTGGTCGATCTAAGCGGCTACTTGGTGCAGACGGTACGCAGTCAGTGGCTTGCCGTTGCACGGTATACATCGACGGTGCCAAGGGAGGCAACCGGAAGCCGCTTTGCAAGGAATTGTGCCTCGGGTGTGGATTTGGCTGTTGCATGGTACTCTTGGCAATAAGGAATAGCTCTAATACATTAAAAATCCGTCGCCAAGAAGAAATTGTATAGAGCATTCAAACATCAAGGGCCGCGAGTACAGTTAGTAGCGCCGGCCGCGGTAGTCTCGCGGTTAAGGCGCTCAGTCTGGAACCGCGCGACTGCTACGGTCCCAGATTCGAATCCTGCCTCGGGCATGGATGTGTGTGATGTCCTTGGGTTAGTTAGGTTTAAGTACTTCTAGGGGACTGATGACCACAGATGTTAAGTCCCATAGTGCTCAGAGTCATTTGAACCATTTTTTTGAACAGTTAGTAGCCACGCCGCTTGCCACCACTACTTCGGCACTGCTCCACCAATTTCATAAATACAGATATGTATTAGAGCATGGACCAGATAATTTGTGTGAGTAATTTTAATAATAACCCAAGTGCTATAAATCTGTGTTTAAAATCTTGATCATGGACCTATGCAAGATCCCCTCCTAGGTGTTTATAAAACCAAGAATCCAGTTCCAAATGCACTATTATTGTTTATTTATGTTTGTCAGGTGTGCAAGGATAATTAACAGTGAAGCTAGTCAGAATTTTACTAAAATACTCTCAACGTATTGCAAAGTATCGTTTTGCAAAAATTCAGTGTCAAACTGTAAATATTACTGTCTAAAATACCTGCTTCACAGGTGATGAGAAAAGGCTAATAAGTTATACTCATTTGAAGCTTAATTGAGGTTTGATTACTATATGAACGAATTTTTGATGTTAATTGAGCTCAGTGTTGAATAATTTGCCTTGAAAAGTAAAAACATAAACTATTTCAAGTGAAGCTAAGAATTGAATTTAGTTGAATTGAATTTTGCTACTGAAACAATCATATAGTTTGACTAGTGATACAATATCAGTTTATGGCTCCCCACCAAATTCTTCTCATCTTAGAAAGGTGGTTGGAATATTATTGCTACTAAGTAAATCTGATACATTTCTGTAAATGAGAGTATAAACAGTGTAATTGTGGTATTATTTATTTTTATTAGTGGTATTTATATGTCAGTTAGATCAGAACCCCCTCCTGACGAAATTTAGTTCTGCACTTCTTGCAGTAACATTTCACTACCGATCCAAGTAACAGTCTTCAGTGTAGCTCTTATTAGCGTGAGTTTGGTACAAATTTTGCTTTCTATGATTACTAGTACGTGCAGTATTGGTGAGCGCTGCTACGCACAGCTCAGAGTACCCTGTGTCCATTTGTATCCTGTGTACTATTCAAAGGGGAATATTAATGAAAGTAACTTCAACAAGTAACATTTAGTGTTCTTAAACATATATTTGCAAATCCATGTGCCTAAATGGGCTGGCGACCGTTTATTTTTTCCTTCGCATAGGAAATTTACTACTTTCATTAAACCCCAAAATTTAAAGCTTGTTTAGTTTTTCTGTTAAATTCACCGCTACCTTTATCCATTAGATATACACGCACTGTCGAAACTATAAATCCTCTCAGAGGGTAACATTAGTTTGCGTCACGACAGGCTATTGTTATAAGTGGCTTTTCCTGGGACAGGACTAAAAGTTAGTTTGTTAGGGAAGAGTGACATACACACTAGTGCATTGCACGTATATCAAGCTAGTGTTATACGTGGCGCCGTGTGACAGGGCATTCGTCAGTTTATTCTCTTTTTTTTTCCTTTATTGTAATTTCATGCCTCAGCTGAGGGGGGCCGGCAGCGGCCTACATACGCCGCTCTTCGGCCAAAAGACACAACATAAATACACGGAAGGCATAAAAAACGTGGTAAACACAAAATGAACACGTCGTTCGACGGGAGACATTGTAATGAAGGACGGCACCAGTTGAAAACAGATGAAGACGTCCAGGTGGAGACACGAACGCAGGAGAAAACACTGTACACAACGGAGAGACACTGACGCACGGAAAACACTGGCGACAATTTTTTTTACTCTCTAAAATACAGTCATAACGTAAATATTGGGTGTAAAACAATTATAAGACGAGTATTGAATGTCCAGTGGCGCGAACTTGCAATAAATCAGGCAAAATAATTAATAGAAAAATTTCCAGGCTTGCGAAAGATAAAATAGGAAGTATTAACAAAATTAAAATGGATACAAAGACGACAGTAGGTCAGAACGAGCAAGACGAAAAAGTACCTAGCGTATTAGGTGGCAGTATTTCGCTAGACAATAACACAGATGACGCCACGGGACGGCAACAAGCTTATGTGGAGCACCATATGCAAGTAAATGATCAAATTCAGATGATAAGCTCATCGCAAATAAAACGAGGTAGAAAAGACGACACGACTGGCGACAGTGGTTATGTAAATGACTCTATGGATATGTTCAGTTCATCGAAAGTCGAAAGTGAAACGAGCGAAACGCTAGAAGCAGAATCTGAATATGAGGACGCTTCAGAACAAGAAAGCAGAAAACCACTGGATATGACCGCATTGTTAAAAATTTTGTCTGCATAAATTACAGCACAAGGTCATCAAATTAAAGCACAAGGTAGTAATATTAACAACTAAATAAAAGCACAAATTTCAAGACAAGGTAGTTATGTTAACAACCAGCTTAAAACATTTGAGAAAGCACAAAGCCATCACATTGAAATGCAAGGTGTTAACATCAGTAAACAGATCGAAGAAGTAAACTCGAAAGTAGATATTGATCGCAATGCAATCAGGGACTTAAAAATTGGAATAGACACTATAAATAACAATGTCGACAATATGCAGGGACAGATAAATGACATCAACGATAGGTTTGATACAGAAATAATGAACATTCAAGATACTGTAGAACCTTTGGTGATAACAAAAACTGCTCGGAAAGTTTTCAACCTCAAACCGAATTAATAAACAAATGTAACACCGAAATTTCTCAGTTGAGACAAACAGTGAACGATTCCGAAAAAGAACTGAGTAACCAAGTGGCAACTTGCGGAAAGAAATGTGAACAGATCACTTCCCAGATTCAAGGTAAAGTGGGCGACCTTGAACAAAAAATGAGAGAATAGCCGAATTATGTAACTATCAGAATAATGTGTAACAAATTACTGGAGGGTGAAAAACGATTCGATCCAGCAAAAAGACATAATGGATGGCATCCCTTAGATTTTTTGAAAAATTGGTCAATCTTAACGATCGATATTTCATATAGAAGAACATCATTAAAATGACAAACATTGTAAATATAAACTATGTAACTTTATTTGTTTAAGAGATATAGTAAATTTAAATTATCAGTAGTTACAGTTAAGTGTCAGATCATCATTTCCTCCACACAAAACACATTGAACGATAACAGCATGACACCTTATTGTATCATTAAGTAATTTAATATTTGTTGTAGGGTTTAGAGCATAATAGTTACTTTTGTTCTTTATTTCTTTATCAGAAAGCACACTGGTGCAAGACTACTCGCAGTGACATTCAAAGTTAAGAAGGAGATCGCATTGGTTTTATGTAAAAGAATTTAACCTTTATTATGTAATGGATATTATTGTTACTTTATTTAGAACGTGAAAGTGGTCAAGTTTTGGTTATTTAAATATGTTAAAATGTAAAATAATGTAGAATAAGCTGTAAAAAATCAGATGGACAGCTTCAGGAAAGGGAACTGCCTTAGTCAGTTGAGCGAGGATATTCGGCGCGCGGGAAACGTGGCCGGGGACAGGCAGAAGGACAGTGCTCATGCAGCCGCGAAAGTGGACAGTTCGGCTGGCGACACCAAAGGGTACAGTTCGGATTGAGATGCGAAAGCGGGAAATCGGTCTTTAGGCAGCTAGGAAGTGAAACGACTTAGAAAATTTCACGTTGTGTGGTATCGCGGGACTTAGTCTCTGAGTGGTGAGTAGCCGCGCGCCTGGTGTGAACTTTAACTTTTCATGTAAATATCGGTATTGGACTTGTGTCACACGACGAGATTGTGAATGATCGAACTGTGTCAAATGGATATACGCTCGAGTGTAACAGTAACTCTAAATACGACCACTTTCGGTATTAGTTTGCTTTCTGAATAAACATTATTCTATCCAAACCACAACTGTGTGGCCTACATCATATATGAGTCTTTAATTTAGTTCCCGATATTATTATTACTGTTAATATATGTTATATTAACTTTGTATTTCGCAAACTTGCCATCAGATAGACAATTTAGGCAAAGGGTCACAAGTCTCTAATTTAGGGCACGTAATGAGACACGTGCGGTTCAACCCCTAGACTAGTTTGAGCCAAAACATTTCGACGAAGAGGAACGGCATGTCAGGCCGAAAATCTTCGGGATATTAGCTCGCACCTTATAGTGAACGTCATCTGATGAATGTGAACTGTCTGAAGTACCTTTAACTTTCCTGTTCAGATTCTTTTTCACTAGTTTTGTTCCAATAGGCCTAGTCTTTTCCCTTTCGCATAAAGTTTCAATATTAATTTTTTAGTATTTTCTTTTGACGTCAGACATGTAGTTTTAATTTTTCTAGGCCTAACGGTGTTTGTTTGGGGTTCGGGGCTAGCTGGCAATAAAGTCTTGCTTCTTTTAATTAAAATCACGGGCCAAATAGGCCTATTGGCTGGTCTTGTGAAAGGTCCTGGTAGAGGGGACGTTGGTTTACATATTATTTTCAATTACCAGAATACACGTATGTGAAACGGTAAACTATAAAAAGAAAAAAAATGCAGCGTAATATAACAGTTTAAAAAATAAACAATAATAATTAAAACAAACATTTGCAATAATAATGAATGTTTGCATTTTTTAATTATGTATGTAGCACGTTGGGTACAACTTATTTCCAAAAAACTTATTTTCCAGGAAACAGTTTTGTTACAGGCGGATGTATTTGGCGTGAAAACCTCTTTAATTTACATTATAACAAAAGTTTTCACTTTGCAAAATTCATTAATGATGGTGGGGTAATTTCCAAATTTTCAATTTTTTTTTCATCTGTTGATTACACAGCTTTCAAGAACATTAGTTACATTTCTACTTTTATATGAACACATTTTTTTCTAATTTCATGGTTGAGACGCTATTCACTCTACAATAATATACCACATTACTTTTAGAGGTGTTTTTTGCCCCTTAAAATTGAAACTGGGCACGAACAAAAAATATGTATTGCATTATTTGGCCCCTCTTCTCAACCGTCAAGTTTCATCAAGATCCTTCACTGACAGTTGGGAATGTTCTCGTGTTAGCTCCGACATAGTTGACCACAACTAAACTGAACACTATCCTTACAGACACTTCCGACATGTTGAGTACAACGCGCAGATGCCGTTAGTCGTCAAATATAACAGAACAACCGATAGACTTCGCTATTATCTGCATTTATGTTCAAGCAAGCGTTTCACGCGATATTTCCAAAAATTTCGGGGGTTAATCTGGATGAAAGGTGTATAGGAATGGCAGTGGGTGCTGATTTTAGTCCGATCACAGCGGGATGTAGCAAGTCTGGAAGACCCAAAATTGTACGACAAGGTAGCAACAATTTCTGTACTGGAGCAAAGGAGGACAAAGTTGAGTACGATTCGTGTAAAGTTAATTGGTCGGCGGAGGCAAGTAAGGTTTCTGATGTGGATTTAAGTAGTGATTTAAATGGTGTATCAGCAGATAAGGTTGCTGAGATGAATATTTATGGTGATGGTGGTTTAGGCATCGACGTATTATTTCAGGAAGATAAAGATTTCAATAGTGAATTTATATGTAATTTTGTTGAAGCTGCAAGTATCGATATTTTGGAGGGGAAAAACACTAAAGTTGTGCATGCTGTGGGTAGTGAATCGGAGAAATGTGTGGAAGAACTAACATAAAATTTAGAGAGGGCTGAAGTAGATAGTGTGGATGGGGATAGTTTGTGTAATGAAGTTCGTACAAATTGGTATATGAAGAAGGAGTGTCATTCTAGTGAGACTGATTGGCGTTGGTACGGTAGAAAGTTACGGTCGTTGCTGCCACATATCTGGAAACGAGAGAAGTTTAAAATTGCTAAGGGTATATAGGGAAAGGGCAGTAGTGAAAAGCTGTTCTAATCTGTAATTAGTGGTAGTAATTTTCGAGGGATAATTTATATGTTTATTTGGGGTTCCATTAGTAATTTGTTAGTTTATTGTGGCACTGCACATGTGCAAAAGGAGGAAGTTTAGGCACTGAGGGTGCATGAAGTTCAGTGACCTCGTGGATTTATGCTTTGTATAATAGTGTGGCAAAGAATTTAGTGGTCAATTTGAAGGGTATTAAAATTGTAATTGTATGTGGATGCATTTTTTGATGCGTGGAGTGAGGAAGGATTGATTAAAGCCAATGAAATAGAAATTGTGGGAATTTGAGCTTACTGTGTTTCGGTCGTTTGCCTTGTGACTTTCCTAAAGTATCGTTTTCCGCAGGAGGGAATCTTTAGCGAGGATCCTGGTTGGTTTTGGGAAAAGGTTTGTTGAGGGGTATCTACTTTTGGTTTTCGTTGTAGACATATTTGTCACGATAAACGATGAAACTCGGAATTCAGAGGCAGACACGATTTCTACGAGGTACTTGGTCAAAAGACTGATGTGAATTGATCAATATTTTGTGCGAAAATTCATGTGAGCGTGTTTAGTGCGACGGAAAAATTAGTGCAAGGAGGCACCTTAGCGCTGAGTGAGTGGCACAAGAAGTGCTTACAAAATCAACAAAAGTGCAGTTAAAAAAATTTATTTCTTGTCCAAATAAAATTATTTGTGCATAATTGAAATGCAGGCATTTATTTGATATACCGTTTCGTTCATAATTTGTGTTAGTTTAAGTTATTTCGAAATTCGTGCAGCTCCCACACCACTGCAAAAGTCTTGTATACTCTATTGGCCGGGCGTTTTAATCACTTAATTTTGTTCTTTGAAATTTGTTTCATTTGTACGTGTATGAACTGAAGGGTGTTAATTCTTAACATTCTGGCAAACCGGAGTGTTAATAAGTGGAGGTACATGAGTTAATGAGCGAGTTGTCGCGCCTTGGAAATATTGTAAGTCCAGAGTGACGCAGCCGCACGTTGCGCGCGGCAGGCCTGAGCTCGTTAGCATCCGCGTGGTGCCTCACAATGGCCGGAGCACGTGATCCAGGGAGCACGTGGCTGGGAATTCCTTGGTGACGCTTGGTGTACTCTGGGGGAACAAAAGATGGCGGACTTTGTGAAACCTTAATGGCAGACATTTGACAGTTCGTATAGAAATTAATAGTAGCCAGGTGAATCATGATACCGCAAAGAGAAACATGTACATTACCATTATTTGCAAGACGATTCTGATGGTGTAAGCAGATTTTCAATATATTTATTAGTTTCATGTTTAGTATCTGACTGTAAATTATACAAATAATACCCAGTAACAAATTTCCAAAATCTAAAGGATTCATCCGATTTCGTCGATCGACGTGTCTTTAGAAAGCCAATAGTGTAAACCTAAATTGGTATAAATTACAGGCATGTAACTCGAATAGTATATGATTTATTGGGGGTCAAAGTGGCCGATTACCATCGCTCACGACAGGCCATAAGTACTCCACAGTTACACGAAAAAACGGTAGCAGCATGCTTATGAATGTATTTATTCATCTATGTATTTTTTTATTTTCAATATATACTATTCATGAAGAAATTGGTCAATTATTTACTGTATTTTAGAAAGCACAGAGACATTAGGGTAGTGGCCTACTTTTGCTTGCCATTCTTTTGATATACGTTTATTTAATTTGTTTATGTATTTAATAATGTGTATTAGAGCGTGTTTAAGGTACAGCTGTAAGAATATTTATTTAATTTCAACTTATTTCAATGTAAATCCATTATTTCGAATGTGTTTCACTATATTTGTGACTGTGTGTTGGCCTGGAGACAGGTTGGGAGTGCTCTAGCCAATCACAGCGATCGTTCCAAATGTGTATGGAAGTGGGGGAGGAGCATCGTTTGGAGAGGGTACAGGGCAGTGCGCAACAGTGCGGCACGAAGGACAGTAGTGTGTGTTAAGAAGTGAATATCTCGCTATGTTGTTGTTCGTAACTAATTACGTGCAGTAGGAATCTATTGTTTCCCTGTTATTCAACTTATATTTTATTTAATTTCTGGACCATCGACAACAATAAGTGTTTTGCAGAAATATACCACACTGTCAGAAGTACTTCTACTATCATACTCATCATTTAAACTCGTTAATATAGTACCTGCAGATTTTATTTAGTGCAATCTTTTATTTATAAATGTGTACGTTACATTCGCGATTGCTGGGCGATAGGAACCTTCGACCATTCGATCCATGTGTATATTCATATTGTATACTGTAAACTCAGCAGTATTTGGCTTGTAATGCATCAACTTCGTATCTCAGCCCCTAGACAACGAAACCAGCCAAAACTTTCAATATTTCAGCACTGAGTCAGAGGGTACGTAGTTGAGGGCCACCACCTCATTCATTTTCATTATATTTATATGATTGCCCAGATGCGGAAGCAGAGCGATTTATCTGGCATCGAAAGGGGCTTGATCATTACCACCGTGGTTAGAGTATACCCTGCATGGCAAAATAACTCTATCCAAAACGGGCGCCGAGGCAAACGTGATGCAACACAAAATATAGATGAGAGGGGCGAACAACAGGAGATGTATATGGGCAAAAAAAGACGTGCAACTGTTGAGCAACTGACAGGCCAAGTGAACCAAGGGACCACAAACAGTGTCTCCTCAACGACCACACAGCGAACATTGCTGCGTATGGGCCTCCGCAGCAGGCGCCTGGATCATGCACCCATGCTACATTTACGTCTACATCGATATTCCGCAATCCACATTACATCCTGTTCCTGTTAAACTCCCAAATAGAACGACATAGGAACGACTGTTTATATACTACCGTATGAGCCCTAATTTTTCGTACTTATATCCGTGGTCCTCATCGCAATGTATGTTGGAGGGAACAGAATCGTTCTGCAATCAGCTTCGAAAGACGGTTTTCTAAATTTTATCAATATTGTTCCTCGACTAGGACATCACCTTCCCTCCAGGGATTTCCATTTGAGGTCCCGAAATATCTCCGTTATACTTGTGTGTTGTTCGAACCTACCAGTAACAAATCCAACAATCCACCTCTGAATTGCTTCGATGTGTTCCTTTAATCCGGCCTGGTACGGATCTCAAACACTCGAGCAGTACTCAAGAGTAGGTCGCACTAGGGACCTATAAGCGGTCTCCTTTACAGATGAACCACACTTTCCCAGATTTCTCCCAATAAAAGGAAGTCGGCCATTCGCCTCTCCTACCACAATCCTTCCCTGCTCGTTGCACTTCATATCGCTTCGCAACGTTAAGCCCAGGTGTTTAAACGACGTGACTGTGTCAAGCAGGACACTACTAATGCTGTACTTCAACATTACTGGTTTATTTTTCCTGCTCATTCACACTAACTTATTTTTTTCTAAATTTCAAGCTAGCTGCCGTCCATCACATCAACTAGAAATTTTGTCTGTGTCATCTTGTACACTCCCACAGTCACTCAACTTGGACACCTTACCGTACACTACAGCATCATCAGCAAACAACCGTAGACTGCTGCCCACCCTGTCCGCCAAATCAGTTATGTGCATAGGCAATAATAGTGGTCCTGTGACACATCCGTGGGGCACCCCTGACGATATCATCCTCTTTGATTAACACTCGTCGTCGAAGACAACATACTGCGTTCTTCATCTTCAGAAGTCTTCGAGCCACTCACATATCTGTGAACCTATTCCATATGCCAGTACCTTCTTTAAAGCCTGCAGTGGGGCACCGTGTCAAACGCTTTACAGAAATCAAGAGAGATATGGAATCTGCCTGTTGCCTTTCATCCACAGTTCTTAGAGTATCATGGGAGAAAAGGGCAAGCTCAGTTTCACCCGAACGATGCTTTTTAAAACGCTGCTGATTCGTGGACATAAACTTCTGGGTCTCAAGAAAATTTATTGCGTTCGAATGGAGAAAATATTCAAGGGTTCTGCAGTAAACCAAGGTTAGTGATATTAGTCTGTAATTTTGCGGTTCCGTTCTTTTGCCCTTCTTATACATAAGAGCCACCTGCTGATCGCTGTTCATCTGTGACGAACGCTGGAATCTTCACTCCAGTACCGTGACTGAACGTCCAGTGAGCGGCAACGGGTGGCCTTTTTATAGATAAATCACGTTTTATGTTCCATCTAACAGATGGCCGTTGACCTGTACGGCATGAAACTCTGAATGCGTTATGGTCTGGGGAATGTTTTCGTGGCATTCCCGAGGTGATTTAATCATTCTGAAAGGCACAATGAATCAACACAAGTATGCATCTATCGCTGGGACCATGAGCACCACTACATAAAGTTTGTTTTCCCACGGCACGATGGGATCTACCAACAGGAAAGTTCAGTCACCAAGCCAACAACACTTGAACCAAATCGAAAATCTGCGTTCCCCAGTCTGGTTGTTCGCGCCATGGATCGTCAACCGAGAAACGTAGCGCAGCTGGCCACGTCAATTGAGTCAGCATGGCTCCACATCCCTGTTGGTACTTTTCAGAACCTCAATGAAGCTCTTCCTGCACGTCTCCCGCTGAAAAAAGTGGATACTCCGGCTTTTGTTTGGTGATCACATTAATGTGACTGGACGGTCGGTTCGTGATGCCATCAGACCGCTGCCTGAAAGTGCATTGTCCGAGGTTCCACAGCATCTTGCAGCAGCAACAAATCCCCGGGAGCAAAAGGATCTGCCTGCTCGCGCATGTGCAGTTTGAACTTGAGCTGCAATGAGAGACTAGTGCGGACGCCGTCGCAGCACACTATCAAATGGTTCAAATGGCTCTGAGCACTATGCCACTTAACTTCTGAGGTCATCAGTCGCCTAGAACTTAGAACTAATGAAACCTAACTAACCTAAGGACATCACACACATCCATGCCCGAGGCAGGATTCGAACCTGCGACCGTAGCGGTGTCGCGGTTCCAAACTGTAGCGCCTAGAACCGCACGGCCACTCCGGCCGGCAGCACACTATCAGTGACCAGTGCTGCGGCGGAAGCTGGGCGATTGAGATGTTCTACCTAGTGTTGTCGCATAATGTCGATGCAAATAAAATTCCAGTGAGATACACACAGAAAGTAGTATTCTGTCAGTTAGTTTCCCAGTATCAGTGTCTTTAGATTTAAAGCATCATAAGTACAAGGGCGCTTTGTTCCAGAACCGTCACCGTCGGAAAACTGCCATTTGGTCGAAAATTCCTTTGCTTGTTCCGAAAGTCTTTCTGTTCAAGGAACTGGGAAATAAATATAAGGCAGTTTGTAGACAGAGGCGTACAATACTTCTCAACAATTCTGCTGACATATTCTGCAAAGATCCGGAAGGAAAATACTAAAGATGAGTAAGATTCTCCTGTTGGCAAAAAGCTGTAAAAAAAAGTTTGCATACTTTTTTAACAAAACTACATTTCATGGCATTTTTATCATATTTTCAGGAACATATGGAAAAACACTAAGAACTCATGCCTGAGAAATAGAAAAGATAGTTCAATCCCGTCTCCAGCCATCCTGATTTAGGTTTTCCGTGATTTCCCTAAATCGTTTCTGGCAAATGCCGGGATGGTTCCATTGAAAGGGCACGGCCGATATCCTTCCCCATCCTTCCATAACCCGAGCTTGCGCTCCGTCTCTAATGACCTCGTTGTCGACGAGACGTTAAACAACACTAACCTAACCTAGAAAAGATAGAATGCTTGGAACAGGATCAAATTTCTTAGGGAAACCGAATAAATGGATTCGTATGATAGCTAGGTTTTTCTGGATACAGTTCAATACGAAAGATAATAAATAAAATTGTTGATTTTAAGCATACTACTTTCATCTGTCTATAGTCGCAGCGTCTTTCCTTTTGAGAATAACAAATTTGAGCTGTTATGGTGCGTACAAAAAATTGAGGTCTATATTTCGTTTAATCCGCATGTGTCCTTAAAGTACCAGTATTTGAGTCAATATTTTACATGATGTTTTAGACTCCTTAGTTACAGGTTTTCAGTTAAAATTCCACTGTTGTAGCTCTAGGGCTGCAAAATCGTGTTTTTCTGACTAATATGGTTCCTTTCTCGAAAGCTACTACTTTAACAGGTATGAAAATTTTACTGCTGTTCTATTATGCCATAGGAAGCATACAGCTAACAGCCTAGCCGCAGTGGTAAC
Organism: Schistocerca americana; assembly: GCF_021461395.2. NCBI lineage: Eukaryota > Metazoa > Arthropoda > Insecta > Orthoptera > Acrididae > Schistocerca > Schistocerca americana. The sequence goes on along the minus strand of NC_060130.1, from coordinate 838,574,331 downwards.
TCCGGTTCCCATCAGATCACCGAAGTTACCGTTGTCGGGCTGGGCTAACACTTTGGTCAGCATCCGGTCTGCCGAACGCTGTTGGCAAGTGGAGTGTACTTAGCCCGTACGAGGCAAACTGAGGAGCTACTTGACTGAGAAATAGCGGTTCCGGTCTCGTAAACTGACATACGTGCGGGAGCGCGGTATGCTAACCATATGCTCCTCCATATCCGCATCCACTGACGCCTATGGGCTGAGGATGACACGGCGGCCGGTCGCTACCGTTGGGCCTTCATGGCCTGTTCGGGAGGAATTTGGTTTTAGTTTCATAGAAATTATACACGTATAACAAAATACGGGAAAAGTTCATACTCATTCTGTCACCCTCAAACAAAATTTTTCCCGTTAATTTCGGTGACAAAATTGGTCAGATTCGCTTCACGATAACTCCCGACTGGCAACATTTAGACCTATTTTGACTCCATCACGAACAAGACACGGGGAAAACAACTGCGAGGTGATAATTCGAACAAATGTTGCCAACCGGTAGTTATCGCGAAACGAAGCAGATGAATTTTGGCATCAATTTTACGGGGGAAAAACGAGTTTTTTGAAAGGTAATCAAATCTGTAGGAATTTTTTACCACGTTCTATTATTATTTTTGTTATTCATTTGTTGTAATGAGGCAGTAGTAAAATTCCATTGCAGTAGAACTAGCAGTTTTAGAGAAAGAAAACATTTTCGTAGGAAAAACAGGGTTTTTAAACTCTGTTTTCAAAACGGAAAAGCATTAAATTTCCGGTAGTATTATTGCCATTTGAGTGAAATTTTAACTATAAACTCGTAATTCAGATCTCTAATAACATTACGTACAACATTGAGGGAAATGTTGTTACTTAAAGGACACATGAGGATTCAACGAAATTTTTATGTGTCTCTAAGCTTTCGGCAAGCACTGTACTGATGGATTTGATGATCTAAAATAGGAAATATTTTGCTGTGGATCCGTCTCCAATATTTGAGTCTGATACTAAAGACAATACGGAAGTTGTATCCATATCGCTTAATCTGTAAGAGCCTGAATGAGAGATACAAGCTCCACTAAATGTTTCAGATGAACGTACAGCTTCCGTGCAGATGTACAAAGATTCTGATCCCAGTGTCACAAATTGTAGTGTTTGGGTAGCTCAAATGGTAGAGCACTTGCCCGGGAAAGGCAGAGGTTCCGAGTTCGAGTCTCGGTCTGGCACACTGTTTTAATCTTCCAGGAAGTTTCATATCAGCGCACACTTCGCTGCGGAGTGAAAATTTCATTCTCGAAGGGATAAGTTTATTTCTACTGAACATGGGTGATGCTATGAGAGCACCCTACCCCTCTATTTTAATTGAGTGGAAAAAGCATATGGAATTTAGAAATTAGGTGAAGGTTATAATACTCAAAAATGAGAAGTTTGAGAGTATGTCAGAATAGACTGGTATTATTTGAGACTGGTGATCTTACGGGAATGATGTATTTTCTTGTAATATAAAATTAAAGCGCTGTTTAATTTTTTACTACATTTGGTAAGTTTCTTAAAATCATCTGGCCATTTTAATGAATACACTTTATATTAATTTCTCTCTCTCTCTTCGTTGCTGTAGAACTGTCGACGGTGAGAGAGTAAATACGAACTGTTATCACTGTGATTTATTACAACGCAGAAGTTACTATCTACATAATATCCAAGTGTGTTAATAAATAGCTACTTTCTAAACGTTTCACTATATTCACTTTAAAGGAAAAATATGACAGCGCGTAACAAGAAGGGGTTCAAATACCAGTTGAAAACATTCATTTTCAATAAGAAACGAACAATTATTTAACGTTCACTGATATGTGAATACGTTACAAGTTGTTAGACCATTAAAAATGTGATAAAAAGATAAAAACTTGTTTTAATAATTTTAGCGAAAAATTTGTGAATTAGAGAAAAAATTTCCGTCACTGCGAGTTTTTCAACTATTTTGATCGGTTTCTTGAACAGATTGCAAGGTTTTTCTGTAAACTAAGAGTAAACTATCCTAAAATAAAGTCCGAATTTGGTGTCATCATTTAAACGGCGCCTGTTAATCAACATGCTATAGAAACCTTCACTGTCACGTAGAGATATTTTTAATCCTCTTTTTCTTTCTCCTGCTGAGAAGCCACAGTCATGTTACCTTGTCATCCTCTTCTTCTTCTTTGTTTTATGTCACATCAAATACAGCCATGCTTCTCTCCATCCCGTTGCGCGACTGCCCGCTACCCCTCGGCCGCGCCTTGGGAAACAGTGCAGGCTGCGGTCGAAATTCGGTCGCGTCGCCACACTGTATACCTGAGCGAGCAGACAGCCCATTTCGCCGCGAGGCGTCTGCCTGCGCCTCAAGCCGCTGACACGCCTGGTACAACACACCAGAAGATAGCGGAGTCGCGCTGATATATCCTATAGAGCTTTTGCAGGGAACGTTGGTGCTGTCTCTTTTATTCTGACCCATGCATGAATCTGAATAAGTAAGAATATGCTTGTGGTTTTTTGCGTTGTTTGTTATATGCTATTTCAAGGATATAGCTGCTTCTTGTGTTTCTAACCGTACATACAGAATCCATCTGTTGTTACAGAAGTCATGACAACCGAAGTTATACACGTAAACGATTCTTTTATAATACGCAACTGATGATTTTAGCTTTACGTAAAGTATTTAGGGGTACTATTAAAAACGATATGAAATTGGGTGAACACTAAAATCAGTATTAAGGGGGCGAATGTTATAATCAGATTAAATCCGAAAAAGCAAACACTATGAAAATACAGATATAAAAATTAGATTTAGTCACTTTGACCTCCGCAAGCTGTAACGAAATACTCAGTTGCCATGGTAAGTATTGTCACCTGATAGAGCTAGACATAATGAATGGAGTTAAATTTTTGGCCACAGAAAATATGTATGTTATGAGGTTTACGTAATCAAGAGTAGAGAAATTTTAAAAAAATAGTTGGTCGGTTTGGGCCGTAAGTGGAACTTAATTACACGCGTAATGATTATATGCCACCGCGTCAGATGTTCGACCTGTCTCAGGCAATTTAGATTGTCAGAAAACTGATACAGTATCTATGTTTTAATCATATTTCGACGATTTCTAAATGTTCATCAATAAAGAAAATTTTTAATGCATTGAAGAAAGAATTTGTTGACCTGAGTTCCCATCATAACACAATTTCATTTGTTTTTTGTAATCCCGCAGGTCAAGCTGCTGGTGAAAGTGGCACGTGATATGGACAGAATCTTTTTTCGTCCAAAATACGAAGAACACTGAACTGACTTATTCAAGAGCCACTCACAACTTCTTTCTCTTTAACGCTGTTAGATCACGTATTTATTTGCTTCTGTGTACTGTAGGTTTACCACTTAGCCTTTGTGTAACTGATCAGTACCTACCAGTAACAACTGTTTGCCCATTATCAAAATTTTCATGACTGTTGGACACTATCCGTCAAGCTTCCTTTGCGCATAAAACCCAACTGTCCTGTTCACGTTCCCCCTGCAGTCTCCGTCAAGAAGTAGCATACGTAATTTCTTTTGGGTTGTGAAAGATTTTTGTATTTTTCAGACTAAAAATAACTCAATAAACATGGGCTACACGAACAGAATACACTGCTGCATTTCCTGACTTTGTATTTCCCTCGGGAGTGCGGCGATGCAACATTCTTTTCCTCCCTAGCTGAAACGATGTATTTCTACGAACTTCAGCGTACGACTGATACGATTTTGAAGTTAAAAACTGAGAAATCCCAAGTTCTAAATATTGTTTCCTCCAAAGCAAAATATTTGAATGAGATAATTCTCCTCTTTCAGATCTATAATCATCGCGGCAGAAACTACTACAATTCATTTCGAAACACGAATTTAAAAAAAAAAGAGCAGAACAAACAATACGTCGTGTCTTACAACGTATTTGATAGGAAATAGAACTATGATACTTCAACGATTTCAGGGCCATTAATAGCGTAGTCGAGTCAGTCCATGCACTAAAGTCATTGAGCTATATTATCGCTCCCAGACCATGTACTAAACATAGCATTTAATACTTGAAAAAAGATTTGTAAAACGTGTTTAAATGGAGTGCTATCTCGCCTGTGTGAATCGAACCGACACTTCTAGCGTAAAGATGTGTGATATTGACGAATAAAAATGTTTGTATTCTCGCATAGACTGCTTTTATGACTCTTACTCGTGACATAGCAGTAGTACAACGTGAGACACTTGTTTACCATCAATGGGATATTAGAAAACGTGATACGAGGAAGAATTAGTAAAAAGTATGGTGTCCAGTAATTAAACAACGGAAAAGTGAATTGTACTTGTGTGTTTTACTTTGTAGACTATTATTTATTAAGTAACTCTTAAGTTCATTGTGTAGATTTTAGTGCATATCCGTGTGAGCGATACGACGCATTTAGACATGCCTCACCCGACTCTAAGTCACGTGACCGTTGCATACGGTAGACGCAGTCGCGGAACAGAGGACGCATGTAGCCCTACCACTTGGCGTGATACACAGTACTTAAGTTGATATTTCTCACGTATATCTGCGAGGAAGTGAATTGTATTTATGTATTTTACTGTGCCGACTCTTGTTCACTAATTTAAGTTTTTGCGTTAATTTTAGCGCATATCCGAGTCAGACAATCCGCCGTGTGAACAGCTGCTTCACAGTGCGTTTTATATCAGTGCTTTACACTTAATGTAGATATTTTTTGCACTAACTTTCAGCCGGCCGGGGTGGCCGAGCGGTTCTAGGCGCTACAGTTTGGACCCGCGCGACCGCTATGGTCGCAGGTTCGAATCCTGCCTCGGGCATGGATGTGTGTGATGTCCTTACGTTAGTTAGGTTTATGTAGTTCTACGTTCTAGGGGACTGATGACCTTAGGAGTTAAGTCCCATAGTTCTCAGAGCCATTTGAACCATTTCATTAACATTTTGCGTACATTGCAACCCTAGTAGCGCCACAGTCGAGTAATCTTTTCTTTTGCGCGGGTATGTTTCTACTTCCTCATATACGCCTCACTGCTTTGTTGTAGTTTTCAGATCCTGTTCAGTTTTATTACACAGTACGATTTTAATAGGGAATGTGCTTGTTGTGAATGGACAGAAGGAGAATTGGATGCTGTCCCTAAACAGCTGAAGGCTTCATTGGACACTGTCGACAGCTTCAAACTGCGGCGGTTTGAGGACACCGCTGGCGAGCCATTGGGCACCCTTGGGACTACTGGAACGATGAAACGGTCAGATGCTGCGTATCGGAAGATGCAGTGATAACCTGGTCATCATGGAATTCCAGAGGCACCCAGTGTTGGTAGTACTTCTGAGCCACCACGGAAAGCCCCTCCTGCTGGGCCTGCAACCAATTTTCCTGCCAAGTCCGGACAAGTACAGTGGACGAGTATGCTGGCCATTGTGGCCTCCAGCGTCAGACGAGTAATGGAGGCCCACAGAGAAATAACATGCAGGGTGGGAAAGAATGCTAGTGAGCACTCTCTATGTTTGCAATTAGATGTCATGCGTGACGTGAAAGACGTTCTCCCGTCGGCTGTCGGGGGCAATGAGTGCAAAGGCTTGCAAATAGTGGCACATGTCGGCAAAAATGTCGCCTGCCGCTTGGGTCCTAAGGGCTCCCTCAGTTCTTTCCGGCGGCTGCCTGATTTAGTAAAGGCAACTAGTATCGCACGTGTAATTCAGATAAAGCTGACCCAGGGTCGATCGCGGTTCACTGGTTTCAAGCACAGTGGAAGGTCTAAACCAGAGGCTCAGACGACGTTAGACGGTATCGGATGCGAATTTCCCGACATCCGCCATCGGCTGGAAAACTGTAAGCTTCCAATTGATAAATCAGGCGTGCACTACGCGCAAGAAGCGGCTACAAGGGTAGCGGAGTATGTCGTGTGTGGTGTTCGTAGAGTATTTTTAGGGTTGATAAGCCTCTTACCCTCCCCTTGGGATCAGAGACGAATTGCCTGCCAAAATCGAAGTTACATCAGCCACATTGTTCTCAGCGACTTCTCGTCCTCTCAGATCGGATACAGAAAAGGTTAATATGATATTAGTAATATGCAGGAGCATCCATTGAAATGCCTCAGAATTAGTATCGTTTGCTGAAGTTTATAACGCCCATATAGTATTGGGAACATTGGTTGGTTGAAACCAGAAGTGAATATAAGCGAAACACTAAGTTCGGATTGGAATATTTATCGTAAGGATAAGTCGCCACGTATTCACTGTAGTAATGAATTCGATAAAGGTAATCGATATTATCACGAATTCTGAATGCGAATTAATCTGAGTGAAGTTAAACAACAAAGGTAAATCACAAGTGGTAACCGGATGTCGCCTGGGTTAGCTGTAGTGGTAGAGCGTTTCAGAGAAAACTTGCAGAATACCGATGATGATTTTCCTCATTATACCGTTGTAATAGGGGGTGACTTAAGTTTACCAGGTATAGATTAGGAGAGTGATACTATCAAAACTGGTGCAAGAGACAGGGGTTCGTCTAAAATTATTCTGAATGTGTTGCCCGAGAATTACTCCGAGCAGATAATTAGAGAACCAAACCGTGAAGATAACGTCTTAGATCTCCTAGCAAGAAACAGACGTGAACTTCTCGTATCAGTTGACGTAGGGGAAGGCATCAGTGGTCATTAAGCTGTGATAGCAACAATGATCATGGGTTTTATGAGGAATGTTAGGAAAGCAAGGAAAATAGTTTTGCTTAGCAAGAGTGCCAGTATAAAAATTGCTGAGTATAAGAATAGTCCGCACTAAATATTCAAATCATTGTGAAGTCTGCCTTAGACAAGTACATTCGGTGCAATGTCTTAATGGATGGGAAAGACCCACCGTGGATTAACAACCGTGCTGGAAAACTTCGACTTGAACAAAGAGATCTTCAGCACAGATTCAAGAGCAGTCAGAGCCTAGCTAACAAACAAAAGCAGAATGAAGCTAAAATGAACGTAAGGAGTGCCATGAGGCAAGCATTCAGTGACTTTGAAAGTAAAATTTTGTCATACGATCTGACTAATAACCCTAAGAGGTTTTGGTCATACGTAAAATAGTAAGCGGCTCGAAATCCTCTGTTCACTCACTGACTGGCCACACTGGCACCGATACAGAGGATAACAGAGAGAAGGCCGAAATACTGAATTCGGTCTTCCGAAATGGCGGAGGATCGTAACACATCGCTCCTTTCAGTCATCGTACGAGCCCCGAAATGGTAGATATTGAGATAGCCGATCGCGGGATGGAAAAGCAACTACATTCGCTTAGTAGTGAGAAGGCCTCATGGCCAAATGAAATACCTGTGAGATTCTACAAAGATTATGCGAAAGAACTTGCTCACCTTCTAGCAGCAGTTTATCGTAGATCGCTGGTGCGATGAAGTACCTAGCGACTGGGTAACAGCACAGGTCATTCCTGTTTTCACGAAGGGCCGTAGGACGGGTGCATATAATTATAGGCGTATATAGTTCACGTCAATTTACTGTAGAATCATGGAGCATGTTTTATGCTCTTCACTACAAAAATCACAATGCATTCCGCAAACAGAGATCCTGCGAAACTCACCTCGCTCTATTCCTCCATGAAAACCATAACACTGCAGTTGATACCATGTTCCTTGACTTCAGGAAGGCATTTCACAACGTCCTGCAGTACCATTTAGTGAAAAAGTACTAGTTCACCAAATATTGGACCAGATTTATGACTACATTCAAGACTTCCTTACAGACAGACCTCAACACGTTCCCTGTTAACGGAACAAAATCGACAGATGCAAATTTAATTTCCGGAGTACCCCTGGGAAGTGTGATAGGACAATTACTATTTACAGTGCATATAAATGATCTAGTAGAAACCATCGAGTGTGCTTTAAGACTGTTCGCAGATGATGCGGTTGTCTATAAGAAAGCAGCCACGCCGTAAGACAGATTTGATTTACAGATTGACCTGCAGATGATTGATGAAAGGTGCAGGCCTTGACAGTTGATCCTGAGTTAAGTAAATGTATCAATTTGCGTTTACACAGGGAAAAATGCACTACTGCACAACCACACTATAAATGACAAATTGATGGAAACAGTATCTACCGCAAAATGTCTGGGAGTATCAATCCAGAGCGATCTTATGTGGGATGACCACATAGAACAAACAGCAGGCAAGTCAGATGGCAGACTGACTTTCACAGGAACAATCTTACGGAAATTAGCTCATCCACGAAGAAAGTGGCTAACAAGGCGCTTGTTCGAACGTTCCTTGAGTATTGATCCTGAGATCCTTACCAGGTAGGACTGTTAGGAGGGACAGACAAGAACCAACTAACAGTGGCGCATTCCATCTTGAGGCCGGCCGGAGTGACCGAGCGGTTAAAGGCGCTACAGTCTGGAACCGCACGACCGCTACGGTCGCAGGTTCGAATCCTGCCTCGGGCATGGATGTGTGTGATGTCCTTAGGTTAGTTAGGCTTAAGTAGTTCTAAGTTCTAGGGGACTTATGACCACAGCAGTTGAGTCCCATAGTGCTCAGAGCCATTTGAACCATTCCATCTTGAGATCATTTAGTCGACGCGAGAGCGTCATAAAGATGCTCAACAATCTCCAGTGGCAGACGTTGCAAGAGAGGCGTTGTGCATCAGAGAGAGGTTACGTATTGAAATTTTGAGGTATCCCTTTACGCGAGGTGCCGTACAACATATTACTTCGTGCCACACGCATCTCGCATAATGGCCAGGACGAGATAATTCGAGAAATTAGAGCTAATACAAAGGCATACTGCGATATTTGCAAGTGGAACAGGGAAGGAGGGATCTCTTAGTGGTTCGAGAAGCACTCTCCGCCACACACTGTTATGTTCAAATGTGTGTGAAATCTTATGGGACTTAACTGCTAAGGTCATCAGTCCCTAAGCTTACACAATACTTAACCTAAATTATCCTAAGGACAAACACACACACCCAGGCCCGAGGGAGGACTCGAACCTCCGCCGGGACCAGTCGCACAGTCCATGACTGCAGCGCCTGAGCCCGCATCTCGTGGTCGTGCGGTAGCGTTCTCGCTTCCCACGCCCGGGTTCCCGGGTTCGATTCCCGGCGGGGTCAGGGATTTTCTCTGCCTCGTGATGGCTGGGTGTTGTGTGATGTCCTTAGGTTAGTTAGGTTTAATTAGTTCTAAGTTCTAGGGGACTGATGACCTAAGATGTTAAGTCCCATAGTGCTCAGAGCCATTTGAACCATTTTTTGCAGCGCCTGAGACCGCTCGGCTAATCCCCCGCGGCCACACACTGTTAACTGGCCTTCTTGATGTAGATGTTGGTGTAGAACCCGTGACTCCAGGACGTGAATCCTAGGACAACTGATCTACTAAGAGAAACCTGTGACCTCACCTGGCCCTGTAACGTCATGACCACAACCGTTTCGCCTTAGCTGACCAGAAATTAAAGCTGCTATACTGCCTCAACAAACTACTACTGTTTTGTGAAAAATTAGTAGTTGTAACCTCGCCGGCCGGAGTGGCCGAGCGGTTCTAGGCGCTGCAGTCTGGAACCGCGTGACCGCTACGGTCGCAGGTTCGAATCCTGCTTCGGGAATCGATGTGTGTGATGTCCTTAGGTTAGTTAGGTTTAAGTAGTTCTAAGTTCTAGGGGACTGATGACTTCACAAGTTAAGTCCCATAGTGCTCAGAGCCATTTGAACCATTTTTTTTGTAACCTCAGGCACACATCTAGTTCAAAGGTGTTGGTGACAAGCCTGAGTTAACTTCTACGGACACGCAGCATGTTTGAAATACACACTTCACACAACATTAAAACCTGATGATATCGACTATCTTCATTTAACTGTCGCAGAGGACATACCGAATAACGACAGAGTGACACCCAGCACCGATCAATTTGGATGTGCAACATGGGCTTTGCGAGGTGGAACGCTTCCCCGAGTTTACAGAGGCAAGCTGCATGTAATCTGATAAATCACACACTTACATGAAAACTTTTGTGGCATAGGACATCATACAATGGCCTGTAGTAGATTTGAACTATTATTTTTCCTTTTAAAAGTGAAGATAGCACATAAACACAATGAAATATCTCACGTACAAGGAAAGCAGGCAGACATACTAGAGATAACGTGGAACAATGTCCAGGAAAGGTATTCTCTTGTCCTAGGTGCATAAACACTGTGCTAGATGTGAAAGATTCAAATTCAAATGGTTCAGGTGGTTCTGAGCACTGTGGGACTTAACATCTGAGTTCATCGGTCCCCTATAACTTAGAAGTACTTAAACCTAACTAGCCAAGGACATCACACGCGTCCATGCCCGAGGCAGATTTCGAACCTGCGACCGTAGCGGTCACGCGGTTGCAGACTGAAGCGCCTAGAACCGCTCGGCCACACCGGCCGGCGAAAGATTCAAAGAAATGTAGATACCCAGGCTCACACTCCCAATGTAATGAAAAGCATTCGATTTGGCATCCGCATCTGCCGATAATACCATGGCAACGGAGGACGCGGAAGCAACGATGCTGGCAGCCAGCGAACTGGGTACGACGGCCGTCGAAAGAGAACGCCCGAGGCATGTGTACTGGAGGATAGCCTACGGATTCCGAGTCGCCCAGATAAAGGCGGCCGCCGACTCAAGCCAGTTGTGTTTCCTTTAGCTTAGCAGCGTCAAGTGTGGATATTCTGTCACTTAGACGTTTGCATTTTTAGGTTAATCTGTTCTTCTGGACCTTAGTGCACGAAGTGTACATGAGATATAGGCATCGGTCGTCATGCCCATCTTGGTTCAGTGGCTAGGTTACCTTGCAAGAATAGTATTTCTAGGCAGTCGTGCTGTGCTAGGGCAGCCCCTGGCGATGTAGCCCAGCCTGGCTTGGCTGTTGATAAGGCGGGCTGCCAGACTGCCTCAGCATATGGTGGACACTCGGTGGGCTGGTGGCCTAGGGCCTCAGTATCAGTCTCGGCCCACCGATGCTGCAGCTGGAGCCCAACGCAGGAGGGACTGTCAGGATGATGGTTGAGCAATGGCGACCTGCAACGGAAGTCCACACTACAGCGGACTACGCCAACTTGTTGACTCCCCAACTCTATACAGCAGGCTGGCTAGGTGTTCGTTATTTATACACATCAACGTGGGCTTGTTGTTGGGAGGATGTCCTTAGGTGTCATGTACATCACTTTCCGCAGTGCCAGCAAAGTTTCCTGGATTATAGTAATAGCATTTGTTGTGATTGTGCACTAAGATAGTTGGGACAGTGAAATGCTTTGTCAGTTGGCTACGGCAAGCAGCGTGACTACGGCGATGAGCCATTGCCTTTGCTCATGCTGCTACATGTAAGTCCTATCAAGTGCAACCTATTTCAGTTATCAAACTCAAATGAAGGTTCTCAAACTCTCCTGTCCATCCCTAAGTGAATTATTACTTGCCTTTTAATTCCTTCACCCCAATTAGCTACTTCTATTGCCATATGCACAACGTATTTTTATGCAGTATACCCTCCAGTACTTTCCACACTCAAACTACGTACCTACAAATACCAGGAAGACCATCACCAGCATCAGCACCGTCACTGAGAAAGAGATACAGCATTAACATCTCATCATGTATGGCCTCACTCTTTCACCGTTTTCTCATTTATGTTCGTACTCTCTTCTAGTTGTAAAGCAACACCCGAAAAGAAGAAACTTGACCACCCCTATGTTACCTTCCATTGCCGAATGTAAACAAGAAATAGAAAAATTACAGGCCGGCCAGTGTGGCCGAACGGTTCTAGGAGCTTCAGTCTGGAACCGCGCGACCGCTACGGTCGCAGGTTCGAATCCTGCCTCGGGCATGGATGTGTGTGATGTCCTTAGGTTAGTTAGGTTTAAGTAGTTCTAAGTTCTAGGGGACTGATGACCTCAGATGTTAAGTCCCATAGTGGTCAGAGCCATTTGAACCATTTGAATTTTCAGAAAAATTAGAGATGAATGTACGTTACTATTGTGTATACGTCAATTTTGCAGCTTCTTGTGCCCGCCCGGTTGGCCGTGCGGTCTAACACACGGCTTTCCGCGCGGGAAGGAGCGCCTGCTCCCCGGGACGAATCCGCCCGGCGGATAAAATACAATACAGCTTCTTGTAGAGTTTATCAGGATAACGGGAAATTCAGCGCTGAAAGAGAAGGCAAGTAAGTTATTGTATACTACTTAAATTATTCTCGCCAAAACCAGAGGAAGGTTTCAGGTCCTTAATTTGGGAAAATGAAGAAGAAATACTGAATAGTAAAGCATATGTGATTCACCTTCGTTTTTCACTTGACACTGTACTGTGTCTTTCCAGTGCAGATAAACTTCAACGAATTATTATACAATATTTTCATTTTATTGTAAGAGTAAAATAGCAAACATTCAATACACCTGAAAGAAAACAGTTTAAATTATCAGAGACACCATTGAAACAGTGTGTATTTAGGATCGTTGAACAAAACGACTGAACCATTCCGAAGAGTAATATGCAGATCAGAACTGGTTTGTAGTAAATGGAGTTTTCGAAACGAAGATTCTACTATATCTCAAACATAAATTCTACAGTCAGCTGAACACTACTAATTCTGACTTGTAGCAGTGATACTTTAACACCTATTGCGAAAGTTGCTAAACCAGTCATACAGGAATGCATGTTGGGAACCGCCAAGGGAGGCAGAACAACAAACAAATGGATCAGGGAATAGGCTGTGAATTTTGACTGTAATGAAAGTAGTATGGACACAAGCGGAGCTTGCAACCACGGGAACCGAAAGTAGAAGGACCAAGGAAGGTCTGGATTCCTAGACATAAGGAAAAACTGAGGCAATGTTCTAAAGTAAGATAGATGATTTCAGAAACCACTCAGAAGAAGAAAGCTAAAGTGTCGGTTCAGACCATACGTCAGGCTCGTCCAAACTGTGCCCGTGGGGCGCTAGCGCCCGCGATCGCCCGCGGCCAGCGCCCCGGGCGAATTCGTATGTTGTCGCAGTGGCCGAGCCGTGTCGCTTAGCTGGCTGTGCAGACCGCCGCCGAGCCTCGCCATGCCGCTGTACGCAAATATTGCAATAGATAAAAATTTATTTTGCGACCACACATTGCTGTCCTTTTCAGCGGTACTGGGGGAAAACGCATCTAAAACCAATCTTTTTTGTTAGTTTTTTATTTGATTTTCAATTAATGAAACAATTAACTGTTAAAGTGATAAAAGTGTTTTAGAAACAGGATTGTACAAAATTAATTGTATGTTCTTTTTTGGTGTGGTACGAGCAGGAAGCAGGTGGACAAAGTTTGTGAGCAAGTTACAAATGATCGCTGAGAATTGGTAAAGCAGGGAAATCCTTTGCTGCTGGGAATCTCATCAAGGATTGCCTGGTCGACTCGGCGGCTTGTATTTGTCCACCAGACCTCACGGAAAAATTTTAAAAAATAGCTCTTTCGCCTCAAACTGTTGCTCACAGAGTCGAAGATATGGTCTCAGATATGGAGCAGCAATTAATGAAGATAAGGGGAAACTTCATTTCACTTTCTATCGCTCTTGAAGAGTCCGCGGACGTTGCGGACATATCTCAGCTCGTCATATTCATTCGAGGTGTCGACGAGAATCTGCGTGTAACCGAAGAATTTCTCGATCTTATACCATTAAAAGACACAACCACGCGTTTGGATATTTTTCTAGCCGTGGAAAACGTGTTTGAGTCAATGGGTTTAAAATGGGAACGCCTGACCAGTGTAACATGGGATGGAGCCCCTGCGCTACGAGGGATACGTACTGGATTTCTGAGCTACGTGAGGTCAAAAATGGCTGAAGTTAGCTGTTCCTTATTCGCGACAGTCCATTGTCTGATACACCAGGAGGTACTTTGTGCGGAAATTGTCAACATAAAAAATGTTATGGACACAATTCTTCGAACGGTTAATTATCTTCGCTCACATGGACTCACACATGGCCAATTTAAAGAATTTCTGGCTAATATCGAAGCGGAATACCTGGACATCCCCTACCACGCCGAAGTAAGATGGCTGAGCAGAGGAAACGTGCTTCATCGGTTTTTCTCCTTGAGTGGCGAAATAAATACATTTTTGGAAATGAAAGGACGTCCAGCAGAATTACTTTGTGATCCTAAGTGGGTGGCGAATTTGGCTTGTTTGAGTGACCTTAGTGGTCATTTACATACTCTGAACATTTCGCTCCAACGCGAAAATCACTATGTCGTTGATTTAGTGCAGACGATTCAAGAATTAATAAAAAAAAACTTATTTTGTGGGAAAAACAATTGCGCGAGAAGAATTGTGGACACTTTCCAGCACTGAACAGCGTTAAAGAAGATGTGGATTTTTCAGATTATGTTGCAATCATTTGCGAATTACAAGAACGGTCTCACAAGTGCTTCAACTAGAGATGACTGACCTGCAGTGCGATATCCGCCTGAAGGACCGCTTTCTTATGTGTAAAACTTTGGATGACTTTTACAGCTGTCTTCCACGAGAGAAATACACGCGGCCTAAGTTCTCTCAGTGTTTGGTTCCACGTATATCTGTGAGCGCTTTTTCTCTCTTTTAAAGCTTGCTAAAACTAAGAACCGATCATTACTTGGCGATAAAAATTTCACTAATTCTTGGAGGTTATCAGTCTCAGAGTATATTGTAGCAAACATTGACAAAACCGTTTCCTCGAGAAAGAAAAAAGTGTAAAATGTTAATTGTCTTCTTTAACAATGTTGACTGTAAGAATTAAAGAGCTTTATAACCTTAATTCTATTTTTAATGAGTTTTCAAACTTGGTCGGTTAAAATTATTACGTACAAAACAGCAAACTAAGGATCCGATTTCTAAACTCTGAAAAGGGATACAAAGAGATGTAGCCCGAAGTATAACAAAAAATGTTTACTTGTAACTGCTAAGAGTAAGAGTGACACTCTATATCCCTTATATAAAGTTACTTCTAAAATAGAATATTTATGGCTCTCGTTCATTTAAGAAACTGATATATTTTTCAGAAGACGCCTATTGTACATATGACGAGTGTACATGTGCAGTACTAATAGAATTAACCTGTGGGTCAGAACACAACTAAGATGTTCTTGGATTCTTGTTTTGGATATTGTTGTCTAAAACTTTGCGTAGTAAAAAAATGGTTCAAATGGCTCTGACCACTATGGGACTTAACATCTGTGGTCATCAGTCCCCTAGAACTTAGAACTACTTAAACCTAACTAACCTAAGGACATCAAACACATCCATGCCCGAGGCAGGATTGGAAGCTGCGACCGTAGCAGTCGCGCGGCTCCGGCCTAGGCGCCTAGAACCGCGAGACCACCGCGGCCGGCTTTGCGTAGTAATTCTGCCACACAAACACTAGTTGTTACCTAAACGGTAAATAGTTTGTTTGTTTTACCGCTCAACAGACTCTTTTACAGAGGCGCGCTTCCTCTGTTATTTTGTTTGCGTTGGATCTGGCTGCGGGACAGTCCACCGCAGAGGAGTGGTGTGCGGTCTCACTCGCTCCGCAGCTCTCTCTCTCGCTCCTATGCCGACACTAGCGACACACGGTCGCGGACGGGGCGCTGAACTACACTGCCTGGCGCCCGCGGGGCGCAATTCTTGGATGAGCCTGCCATAACTAGTGGAGTAGACCTTCATTTAACATCGGAAACCAAACCTCTGATGATTGTGAATGATAACCATCCAGTTATACCATCGATCGTGTCAAAATTCAAATCTTAATCTCATTTCGTCTTTCCTGAACTACGTTCTCAACTACGGCCGCAGGTTCGAATCCTGCCTCGGGCATGGATGTATGTGATGTCCTTACGTTAGTTAGGTTTAATTAGTTCCAAGTTCTAGGGGACTGATGACCTCAGAAGTTAAGTCCCATAGTGCTCAGAGCCATTTGATTACGTTCTCAAAGGAATTTAAGAGCAACTCTTGGTGGATAGTTTATTGCCTTTTATTACATGGCGAATCGTTAATGCCACCCAAGAGATGATTATATGTACCTGCACTTGAGCCATCGCTAACATTACATCAAATGCACTGATTCGTTGATTTTAAGGCACCGTAGGTTTAATTGCCGAATGTCACAGTTAAAGCGTTTTTAAGATTCAGTATTGACACGAGAAACTCTGAAGATACGGTCTGCTGTTGTAAAATTTCAGTCTGTGTACGATTCTGGAAGTCGTCATCTCAGTCGTAACAGCGATTGTAGGTGTCCATCTTCAACATCTCTACTAGAAATAGTCTATATCCAGTTGCATTCCCTCAAACTCATCAACCATAGCAGACTACTCATTGCACCCGATCACTGGAACAATGCAACCCACTTCTATAGTCATACTCAGAGCTAAATACCGAGGAACGGTGCTTAGCAGCGGAAGACAAAAATTTCAGTTTATCACAATGGTTGGCAACATGTTACATAAAAGTCGTAGAGCCAAAGTAGAGTTGGTTAGTCAGCCGATGAAACAGAATATGTTAATAATAACCTGGCAGTGAGTGTACGAAAACTGAGATAACGTTATTTTACGCTGAGGATAAATTCAAAAACCTGAAAGTGTCTTAATACATTTCAAAAGTGTATAAAACGTCAACAGAAAAGAGTAATTTGGGTTTATATTTGTCTTAGTATAAGCCCAAACCTCTTTCGAGAAATTATAAAAATGTAGAAGGATCTACAGGTTTCTCCTATGCAATGGATTTCAATAACCTCGCATTCAATCGGTTATATTCCGGTTTTCGTGAAATTCTCTGCACTTTCTTTGTATGCAGATGTATTTTTCTGCAGTGTGTTGTTCCTTCTCCTGTATGTTATTTGTGCTGGAGTCCAGTTAAAGATTTTGGTATTTTTGTATACTTCTCAGCCTTTTTTTTAGGCTGGATCGCTAGGTCAGTGCGTATTACAGGTAATTAGTGTCTATGGAATAGCAATTACTTATTACTGTTATAGTTGTGCGTGGTGAGCAGTTAGACTGAAAAGAATATCTAAAGATCCGAGGCAATTTTTCCAAATTTTTTTTTATTCCATACTGTTTTACGATCCTAGTATAACGTCCTTTGATAAAACAGTGACTGGACCGCGCTTGGTAAGTACCGGTTTTTACTCAACGCGCCCCTGCTCGCGCTCGCCTAACATGGGTAGCGTTCCCACTGCTGATACTACAGACAGGGGACGCTATAACGAACGCATGTGGACCGTGGGATACTTTCAGGCGCCCATCTGCCAGCCAATAGGAGAGCTGGGAATCATCACGTGGGGGACGGGGAGTTGACTGGCGAGGAGCGCCCCGAACACACGGCCGCACTCTCGCCCATCAGCTCTTCTCCTGGGTAGAAGTGTTTCCCACCTGCTCTTCTAGGGCATCATGCCCTGAGTCTAGCAGCGGCAGCCTCTTCACACCGTACCACACATCACCCGTATCCTTTAATGCTATAACTTGGGGACAATAAACTCCAGATGTGACAGTTACATTTCTTGTCATGGCACTTGTTTCAATAGACCGAGCGAGGTGGCGCAGTGGTTAGCACACTGTACTCGCATTCGGGAGGACGGCGGTTCAATCCCGCGTCCGGCCATCCTGATTTCGTTTTTCCGTGATTTCCCTAAATCACTCCACGCAAATGCCGGGATGGTTCCTTTAAAAGGGCACGGCCGACTTTCTTCCCCGTCCTTCCCTAGATCGATGACCTAGCTGTCTGGTCTTCTCCCCCACAACAACCCAGCCCAAATTGTTTCAATAAATCTCCTAACAGTTCCTGGTGCACACATTCAGCCTCCATCCCAACTCGGCCATCGCTGCACATAGTCATGTATTTTTTATTTTATTTTTTGTTAGCTCATATTATGGCTGTGTGATAGGTTTCCTCATTCTAGAAACACTTTAAGAATTTGGTGAATAATTAAGAGTAAATCAGAAAGGTTTGACAGAACAAATAAATGGAAGACAAAATTCAGATACCACCGTTGTTTATTGTTGAATGATAACTAGATAAACCGTCACTCCCTAATTAGAATGAATAATTATCAAAAAAATTATCAAAATTAAGCTAGTTTTGACACGTGACGTTTACAAAGTTAATCAGTCATTGCCTATAGCCTAGGAGCCTGGCACGGCTAACGGGACAGGCGTGAAAATGAATTGCATGATGCGTTTGCTCTCACTGTTCGTCGGTGTAGGTGTTACCTTTGCTGCCGCATGCAAGTAGAGGGCGTAGCCACGTCTGGTGCAGCGTACTTATTCCTGGTGTCTCCAAAGGGAGTCGGGATAGTGAGGTGGCGGTAAGTCTGGAACTGAAGGGAACTCCGAACATGCCTGTAGTCACGCTTGGCTGCCTGTGTGTCTCTCCGCCGGAGGCTCACGACAGACAGACGGAATTTCCGAACAGTTCATACTTGGCTCTGTCCTCTGATATATAACTTAATTTCTATTGGAGGACATTTTAATGATTCTCTTCCAATCCAAAGTCTTGTTACAACTCTCCATATTTCTCTCTCTCTCTCTCTCTCTCTCTCTCTCTCTCTCTCTCTCTCTCTTTCTCTCTGCCTACCTATCTGTCTACACTATGTGATCAAAATTAACCGGACGCCCCCAAAAACGTACGTTTTTCATATTAAGTACATTGTGCTGACACCTACTGCCAGGTACTCCATATCAGCGACATCAGTAATCATTTTATATCGTGAGAGAGCAAAATGGGACGCTCCGCGGAACTCACTGACTTCGAACGTGGTCAGATGATTGGGTGTCACTTGTGTCATAAATCTGTACGCGATATTTCCACAATCCTAAACACCACTAGGTCGATTGTTTCCGATGTGATAGTAAAGTGGAAACGTGAAGGGACACGTACAGACAGAGACCGCTGACAGTTGAAGAGGGTCGTAATGTGTAATAGACGGACATCTATCCAGACCATCACACAGGAATTCCAAACTGCATCAGGATCCACTGCAAGTACTATGACAGTTAGCGGGAGGTGAGAAAACTTGGATTTCATGGTCGACCGGCTGCTGATAAGGCTCATAAGGCCGCTATGTGCCAAATGACGCCTCGCTTGGTGTAAGGAGCGTAAACATTGGACGATTGAACAGTAGAAAAACGTTGTGTGAAGTGACGAATCACGGTACACAATGTGGCGATCCGATGGCAAGGTGTGGGTATGGCGAATGTCCGGTGAACATCATCTGCCAGCATGTGTAGTGCCAACAGTAAGATTCGGAGGCGGTTGTGTTAGGTGTGGTCGTGTTTTTCATGGAGGGGGCTTGCATCCCTTGTTGGTTTCCGTGAAACTATCACAGCATAGGCCTACATTAACATTTTAAGCCCCTTCTCGCTTGCCACTCTTAAAGAGCAATTCGGGGATGGAGAGTGCATCTTTCAACACGATCGGGCACATGTTGATAATGCACGGCCTGTGGCGGAGTGGTTACACGACAATAACAACCCTGTAATGGACTGGCCTGCACATAGTCCTGACCTGAATCATACAGAACACCTTTGGGATGTTTTGGAACGCCGACTTCGTGCCAGGCCTCTCCGACCGACATGTATACCTAAGTGCAGCACTCCGTGAAGAATGGGCTGCCATTTCCCAAGAAACCCTCCAGCGCCCGACTGAACGTATGCCAGCGAGAGTGGAAGCTGTAATCAAGGCTAAGGGTGGTCAACACAATACTGAATTCCAGAATTACCGATGGAGGGCGCCACGAACTTGAAAGTCAATTTCAGCCAGGTGTCCAGATACTTTTGGTCACATGGTGTATCTCCCTGTAACTCACTTTGTGGGTTTTCCGTTTCGTTGGTAACGTCGTTCACCATGATGTAAATTAACCGAGTCCTTCTAATTCATGAGTTATTGGACGAAATTCTTTACTAGTTAAACTTTCTGACAATTGTATTGTGACCCACTGTAACTAGAATCCAGGGTGACAATATTTATCACCTAAAGATCGACTACGGCTTTCGGAATCAGCCAACGTGATAAGAAACTAAATATTCATTCCCACATAAATTCAGCATCCTCGAAAGGTTTGGTTATTACGAACAATTTTACTAACATTGTACAAGGTCTCTGTTGTTCCATTACATATCGTACTGCAAGGCTTCAGTTCAACTCCAAGAAATTAAAATGTCTATCCTGATGTCCGACAGTCGGCCATAGAGACTTATGATGAGATCATACAGACACATAGATTGAGGCTAATGACAGAGAAACGATCTAAGGGCGGGTGCAGCGTGTATATCTACTTTGGGCTTTGGTGCATTTGGCACAATAACAACTAAAGCATTGCCAGTAGTGTTAGAGGTGCTCGCGATGGAGAAAGGCAGCCAATTATTCGACGAAGAAAAGCAGGCCACGGAAAGTAAATGAAATACTTGGGATGAATCATAATAATCGCACCCCAATGACAGAGCGTATTATGAACGTGTGGCGGGAGAGATGAAACTCTTCTTCTACCAAAACTCGGACATACTGCGTCTTCCAAAATCTCAGGGAGAGGCGTCAAACGATTGACATTGAGCAAAACTCTGATCTTCAGCACTACCTGTCAGGACATATCCCATACCCGGAGTATTTATGTAGAACCCATACCAAAGAACAACACATGTATGGTTGTATTGCCTTTGGCTGGAATGTCCTGTTTATTAGCCTTTGCTGGTAGCAGGGCTACAGCAGCTTGAGGACACTCCTGTCTAATACGTGATACGAAATGAGGAGAAATTTAGCTTCCTGAACAAAATAGTGTCAGTCTTTTCACATATAGCGAAAGTAAAACATTGTGAGTTAACGAGCACTTTGCTCTCACTTAAGTATATGGCCGAAAGAGTCAACCTACAGGAACTGTGAAACAAGCCCTGACATCCAGGACCGCGTGCCACAAAGGACGCAGATTCACCACGAGATGGGGAAACTCACAGGCGTCTATTGGCTATTGATGCCTAAGCGCTGTAGTGTGCGAGTGAGACAGACAAGAACCTACGTCATAGGGAAACCCAGTAGTGGCCATTTTGTGTCCAAGGAGACGTAACAGCGTTAAATATGGCGGACCTACGATCGGCGATAAAGGTAAACATTTACAAAAATTATATAATTATGTAGTCATGCAGGGAATCAAGCCACAATAATTTTAACCTGCCATCCTCCATAAATTTCATGGTGATCCCACTAAAACTCGAATATTCATCAGATCTGTAATAGTTTCGGATTTACTGTTAAAGTTAAATTAACAAGATTTGTAACAAAGAGCTGAATGCTAAAATCTGAGCGCTTTGGTCAAACTTAACGATCGATATTTCATATAGAAGACCATCATTAAAATGTCAAATGTGGTAAATATAAACTCTGTAACATCATTTGTTTAAAAGCTACAATAAATTTAAATTATCAGTATTTACAGTTAAGCATCAGATCATCATTTCCTCCACACAAAACTCATTGAACGATGACAGCATGACACCTTATTGAATCATTAGGTAATAGAATATGTTTTGTAAAGTTTAGTGCATAATAGTTACTTTTGTTCTTTATTTATCTATGAGAAAGCACATTCATGCAAGGCTACTGGCTGTGGCATTCAAAGCTAAGAAGGAAATTGTATTGGTTTTATGTAAAAGAATTTAACATTTATTATGTAATGGTTATTATTGTTACTTTATTTAGAACGTGAAAGTGGTCAAACTTTGATTATTTAAATATGTTAAAATGTAAAATAATGTAGAATAAGCTGTAGCCAATCATATAGTCGGCTTCAGGAAAGGGAACTGCCCTAGTGAGTTGAGCGAGGATATTCGGCGCGCTGGAAACGCGGCCGGCGAAGGGCAGAGGCAGATTACTGGTGCAGACGCGAATGCTGACAGTTCCGGCGGACACACCAAAGGGTGCAATTGGGATTGAGACGCGAAATCGGACAGTCGGTCTTTAGGCAGCTAGGAAGTGAAACGACTTAGAAAGTTTCGCGTTGTGTGTTTGCAGGGAGTGTAAATATCGGCATTGACTTGTGGCCCACAATGAGATTGTAAATGATCGAACAGTGTCAAATGTATATGCGCTCGAGTGTAACAGTAATTCTAAATTCTACCACTTTCACTATTAGTTTGCTTTCTGAATAAACATTATTCTAACCAAATCTCAACTGTGTGGGGCCTACAACATTTATGGATCGTTAATTTAGTTCATGACATTATTATTACTGCTATTGTATGTTATGTTAACTTTGTATTTCACAAAGTTGCCATCAGCCAGACAATTTAACCAAAGAATCACAAGTGTGTAATTTCGGGCGTGTAATGCGACACATGCAGTTATATCCCTAGACGAGTTTGAGCCAAGACATTTCGATGAAGATGTATCGCATGTGAGCCCGAAAATCTTTCGGGTCTTAGCTCGCAACATGCTAAACAATGGATGCTTGCCCAGGGAAGAAGGTTATGACATGCCGTGGGGAAATAGTAATACTCGATAATACGATAGGAATGAAGGGAAATCCGGCCGCTGTGGCAGAGCCGTTCTAGGCTTTTCAGTCCGGAACCGTGCTGCTACTACGGTCGCAGGTTCGAATCCTGCCTCGGGCATGGATGTGTGTGATCTCTTTAGGTTACTTAGATTTAAATAGTTCTAGGTCTAGGGGACTGATGACCACAGATGTTAAGTCCCATAGTGCTTAGAGCCATTATTTGAATGAAGGGAAATAGGTCTAAACCGTCAGCTTACCTTTGTTTTCAAAGCTATGTGCTCTTTGTATCCAAGATCGAGTTTCAAATGGAGACTAGATCTTCAATATCTAACCCACCACAGAGATGGTGGAACGATAAATAGTCCAGTACACCGTCGAATTGCTTCCGTATCCAAAATACTTCCGAATATATTGTGAAAATGATCCTGAATGAAAAGTACATTAGCCACTGAAACTACATTATACATAACCTATCGCGGTACTTGTCGCTCCGTCCTTGTAATGACATAATAATGTATTCTTATTTCTCTTTTCCTTTCTATTCATCTTTCCATTTCCTCTCTTTCGCTTATTGTTAGTAGTTCTCTCTTACTGTTACTACTACTATTACTGTTGTTATTATTATTATTACACACATCAAAAAAAGTTTTGCATCAACCCGGTCCCCAGAACTCCTGAAGATAGACGTTGACTCTGGATGTTGTATCACAGACACAGTCCCTTTGACTGTTCGCAGGTGTCACCAAACCCGCACAAAGATGTAAACAACCACGCATGAGCAGCGCCTGTTAGACGGAGGGGGTCCGACAGTTCCAGTCATTCCACCAGGAAGGAGGTACACGGCTCGTGTTGCCTGTAGTTCAACCAAGCCTAGAAAGTCAATCACGTCCGCATTGCTACTTTGTGCCAGGAAGGGCTCTCAACAAGGGAAATGTCCAGGAGTCTCAGAGTGAACCAAAGTGATGTTGTTCGGACATGGAGGAGATACTGAGAGATAGGAACAGTCGATGACATGCCTCGCTCAGCCCACCCACGGGCTACTACTGCAGTGGATGACCGCTACCTACGGATTATATTCTCGGAGGAACCCTGACAGCAACGCCACCATGTTGAATAATGCTTTTCGTGCAACCACAGGACGTCGTGTTACGACTCAAACTGTGCGCAATGGGCAGTATGATGTGCAGCTTTACTCCCGACGCCGGCTCTAGTGGCCGAGCGGTTCTAGGCGCTTCAGTCTGGAACCGTGTGACCGCTACGTCGCAGGTTCGAATCCTGCCTCGGGCATGGATGTGTGTGACGTCCTTAGGTTGGCTAGATTTAAGTAGTTCTAAGTTCTAGGGGACTGATGACCTCAGATGTTAAGTCCCATAGTGCTCCGAGCCACTTGAACCATTTCTTTCACTCCCGACGTCCATGACAAGGTCCACCTTTGCAACCACGACACCATGCAGCAAGGTACAGATGGACCCAGCAACGTGACGAATGGACCGTTCAGGATTGGCATCACGTTCTCTTCACCGATGAGCGTCGCATATGCATTCAACCAGACAATAGTCGGAGACTTGTTTGGAGACAACCCGATCTGGCTAAACGCCTTGGATACACTGTCCAGCGAGTGCATCAAGGTGGAAGTTCCGTGCTGGTTTGGGGTGGCATTATGTGGGACCGATGTACGCCGCTGGTGATTATGGAAGGCGCCGTAACGGCTGTACGATACGAGCATGCCAACCTCCGACCGATAGTGAAACCATGTCGGCAGCATATTGGCAAGGCATTAGTCTTCAAGGATCACAATTCGCACCCCCATAGTGCACATCTTGCGAATTACTTCCTTCAGGATAACGACATAGCTCGACTAGAGTGGCCAACATGTTCTCCAGACATGAACCCTATCGAACATGCCTGTGATATATTGAAAATGGCTGTTTATGGACGACGTGACCCACCAACCACTCTGAGGGATGTACGCCGAATCACCGTTGAGTAGTTGGGCAATCTATACCAACAGTGGCTTGATGAACTTGTGGATAGTATACCACAGCTATGCATCAATGCAAGAGGACTTACCACATGGTATTAGAGGTTTATGTTGATCTCTATTCCAATTCCCTGTACATGTTCCGGAACTCCAGAAACCGAGGTGATGCAAAACTCTTTGGTGTCTGTATTATTATTGTTATTAGTTTTTGTAACAGTACGTGAAATATAGTTTTAATGAGTAGTTTAAAGTATATATTAATAATAGTTTACTTATATCTAGTTGTTAGAAGTAACGAGTACAGAGCTAGTAAGGAACGATGACAGATGTATAGGGTAAACATAGTAGAGCTGACGCATGTAGGAGAGAAGACGCATATTTTCATATTTGGCGGTATGTGGCAGCACCAGTGTGTTAGTATCGGATTAATAGCTGCAGATGGCAAGCGTACTGCCTATTCTGTAGAAACTGAGAGCATATTCGCATGTTGTATAAGGGAATTTTCTCACCGAGTGGCTGAGGTAAATGTCTGAAATTCCACGAACATAGTGTAATGTCGTCATATAAGGGGCATGTAAAGGAGCTGACGAGAAACCCAATGATCAAAGTGGTATATAAGTTAATGGTAGTAACGTCTGGTCAGACTTTTTTACATCGGAAAGGCAAGGTGTGGCTTCTTCACTAGCGTTTTAGGACAGCTGACCCGTGAAGGCAGCACGAGAGAAAACCCGTACCTAAAACGGATATCAATTTACGGGGCTGTAATTTCGCACTTACAATTTAGTATAAGTTTGTCCAAATCACCTGCATTGTGCTTAAAGGTTAAATAACTCATGCGGAATATATGTAATCGATTAACGATTCGAGCTTCTTGGGGTGAAGGTGATTTGAGAAATGCTCCCAACGCTGTAGCGAATAAAACTCCTTTCTTGCGGCCAGGGAGCAAACAGTTCTATACACCGAGAAAACTCCAAGCACTAGCATAAGAAACAATACTTTCACTAAACGAAGTCTCGCATCTCCATCACAGTTATGATCTGATACCGAAAAGGAAGTGATAAAACATATTCTTCAGTTGTAGACTGCAGGATATCTCCCGTCAAGAAGAGATGTTAGGGAAATAGCCTGAAATGTGGCGAACCTGTAAAAACAGCACTTACTAAATGTGCAAAAATGACGCGAAAACGTTGGCTAATGTCCTTTTTAAGAAGAAATCCTGAAACGTTATTGCAGTGCCTGTGTTGTTCCTAAGTGTTGTTGTTGTCTTCAGTCCTGAGACTGGTTTGATGCAGCTCTCCATGCTACTCTAGCCCGTGCAAGCTTCTTCATCTCCCCGTACTTACTGCAACTTGCATCCTTCTGAATCTGCTTAACCTATTCATCTCTTGGTCTCCGTCTACGATTTTTACCCTCCACGCTGCCCTCCAATGCTAAATTTGTGATCCCTTGATGCCTCCGAACATGTCCTACCAACCGGTCCCTTCTTCTTGTCAAGTTGTGCCACAAACTCCTCTTCTCCCCAATTCTATTCAATACCTCCTCATTAGTTATGTGATCTACCCATCTAATCTTCAGCATTCTTCTGTAGCACCACATTTCGAAAGCTTCTATTCTCTTCTTGTCCAATCTATTTATCGTCCATGTTTCACTTCAATACACTCCATACAAATACTTTCAGAAACAACTTCCTAACACTTAAATCTATACTCGATGTTAACAAATTTCTCTTCTTCAGAAACGCTTTCCTTCCCATTGCCAGTCTACATTTTATATCCTCTCTACTTCGACCATCGTCAGTTATTTTGCTCCCCAAATAGCAAAACTCCTTTACTACTTTAAGTGTCTCATTTCCTAATCCAATTCCCTCAGCATCACCCGACTTAATTCGACTACATTCCATTACCCTCGTTTTGCTCCTTTCAAGACACTGTCCATTCCGTTCAACAGCTCTTCCAAGTCCTTTGCTGTCTCTGACAGAATTACAATGTCATCGGCGAACCTCAACGTTTTTAGTTCTTCTCCGTGGACTTTAATACTACTCCGAATTTTTCTTTTGTTTCCTCTACTGCTTGCTCAATATACAGATTGAATAACATCGGGGACAGGCCACAACCCTGTCTCACTCCCTTCCCAACCGCTGCTTCCCTTTCATGCCCCTCGACTCTTATAACTGCCATCTGGTTTCTGTAGAAATTGTAAATAGCCTTTCGCTCCCTGTATTTTATCCCTGCCACCATTATAATTTGAAAGAGAGTATTCCAGTCAATATTGTCAAAAGCTTTCTCTAAGTCTACAACTGCTAGAAACGTAGGTTTGCCTTTCCTTAATCTATTTTCTAAAATAAGTCGTAGGATCAGTATTGCGTCACGTGTTCCAACATTTCTGCGGATTCCAAACTGATCTTCGCCGAGATCGGCTTCTACCAGTTTTTCCATTCGTTTGTAAAGAATTCGTGTTAGTATTTTGCAGCTGTGACTTATTAAACTGATGGTTCGGTAATTTTCACATCTGTCAACACCTGCTTTCTTTGGGATTGGAATTATTATATTCTTCTTGAAGTCTGAGGATATTTCGCCTGTCTCATATATCTTGCTCACCAGATGGTAGAGTTTTGTCAGGACTGGCTCTCCCAAGGTCGTCAGTAGTTCTAATGGAATGTTGTCTTCTCCCGGGGCCTTGTTTCGACTCAAGTCTTTCAGTGCTCTGTCAAACTCTTCACGCAGTATCGTATCTCCCATTTCATCTTCATCTACATCCTCTTCCATTTCCATAATATTGTCCTTAAGTACATCGCCCTTGTATAGACCCTCTATATACTCCTTCCACCTTTCTGCTTTCCCTTCTTTGTTCAGAACTGGGTTTCCATCTGAGCTCTTGATATTCATACAAGTGGCTCTCTTTTCTCCAAAGGTCTC
Source organism: Schistocerca americana (assembly GCF_021461395.2). Classification (NCBI taxonomy): domain Eukaryota; kingdom Metazoa; phylum Arthropoda; class Insecta; order Orthoptera; family Acrididae; genus Schistocerca; species Schistocerca americana. Next base: position 838,546,931 of record NC_060130.1, on the reverse strand, counting down.
TTCAATTTTCCTGTAGGCAGTATCTATCTTACCCCTAGTGAGATAAGCCTCTACATCCTTACATTTGTCCTCTAGCCATCCCTGCTTAGCCATTTTGCACTTCCTGTCGATCTCATTTTCGAGACGTTTGTATTCCTTTTTTCCTGCTTCATTTACTGCGTTTTTATATTTTCTCCTTTCATCAATTAAATTCAATATTTCTTCTGTTACCCAAGGATTTCTACTAGCCCTCGTCTTACCTACTTCATCCTCTGCTGCCTTCACTACTTCATCCCTCAGAGCTACCTATTCTTCTTCTACTGTATTCCTTTCCCCCATTCCTGTCTTTGTTCCCTTGTGCTCTCCCTGAAACTATGTACAACCTCTGATTCTTTCAGTTTATCTAGGTCCCATCTCCTTAAATTCCCACATTTTTGCAGTTTCTTCAGTTTTAATCTACAGTTCATAACCAATAGATTGTGGTCAGAGTCCACATCTGCCCCTGGAAATGTCTGACAATTTAAAAACTGGTTCCTAAATCTCTGTCTTACCATTATATAATCTATCTGATACCTTATAGTATCTTCCACGCATACAACCTTCTTTTATGATTCATGAACCAAGTGTTCCTAAGTACCACGCAATATTCTTTCGGACATGTATGCATGTCCGAAGGAATATTGCATCTCACTGCAGCGACTACAGCCGTTATGAAATGCGTGAAATGTATTCGCAGTTACGACTATGGACAAACGTTAGCTGTATAATGGAATGAAAGCGAAAATTTGTGCTGAACCAGGAGTCGAACCAGTGATTCCCGCTTTACGCGAGCGGTCGCTTTAACGGCTTTGACTATCTATGCACGAATCGCGACCAGATCAAAACGTGTATATGTCGTCGTTCCTGCGTCGTAACCTGTACTCGTACACACGTTATGTAATTCTCTTACAGGAAATGAAATTTTAATTGAAAGTCACTGCCTGGTATTGGCACATAAATGCGAGCGATATCGTATCGTCAGAGAAAGGTGAGACTGTTACTGTTTTGGTTTACTGTAATGCAGAAAGCCATTTGTTACTCCCTTAGTGTATAATTAAGGGCGAGTACAATAAACCACATTGACAAACACTGACGCCCCCAGGGACAATCTTCTAAATGAGGCCTGAGTCAGCCTACATTAACGCAGACTTGTTTATGGATTGGTTACTAAACCATTTCATTCCCAGAAAGCCTTCAGAGAAAGATCTTATGTTTGTAGGCCGTGCTTCGCATAAGAACAATGCCAATTTGTTAGGAGGAGTCAATGATAACGACATCAGTATATACTGCCTACAGAGTCATACCACATATTATCTTCAGCCACTGGATCGTTTTGCTTTCACACCACTAATGACATACTGGAAAGACGCTTGCCAGAAGTTCACGTGTGTGAACAACGGCATCAAGAATACTTCCTGATCTAATTTTGGTGAATTATTGAATTATTGGGTTAGATTTTCTAATCTTCAAACCGACGTTTGAGGCTTTAGAGCTACTGGTATCTATCCAATTAACATAGACTCTGATTATGGTTATTTTATCTTGCGTCCAAAACCATTCTGATCATTATTCTACAAACACGGCGTCCTCATCTGGTTTATCTGTTTCGAGTTTCCTCAACCAGGTACAAATAATAACTTCTCCTAATGTACGTTCCTTATCTCATTTTCTTGATCCAATTTCTCCTCAGCAAGATGCAAGCACATCAAATTCTTCTAATGAGTCTTTAGTAAATTAATCCATATTTTCAATCTCTAATATCAACCAAAATGTGCAGTTAACATGAGCCAAGACTCTGAGCACTACCTGACCTATTCCCTCAGATTTAAAACCACCTGGTTCAGAAAGGAAATAACGTGTTGCTAACGTAATGGACACTGTTTACATTGCCAAAGGCAAAATCAAAGAGAATAACAAGACAAAACCTAGCAGCGAGAGTCTTGCTAAATAAGTCCTCATAAAACATAGAGATATGAATTTCGGTTGTCAAAGGAACGTGCAGGTGTTTCCAGGAAGACACACAGAGATTTGCAATACGTCATCATCAGTTGTGCAGTCTGATGCTAAAGGAGAGGAATTCTATGAAGGTGAATATGCAGAATATCTGGAACTTTACTCTAAAACTTGATCCAGGGCTGACTGGCTAAAATATTCAATGTATAAAAGGGTACTTGGATGAAGACTGTTCAGTTTAAACAACATGTGTGCCCTTTGTGGAATAAATAAAAAGGGAAAGCAGCAGAAATTACAGCTGTACAAAAAGTAGAACAATAGTTCCTATTTTGTAAATTCTTTGTTTGTTTAAATAAGTTTACAGAAACAGTTTCATTGAAGTTCTTCGTTTGTATCAGTTACCATATGAGTTGGTAATGGTTAACAACTATTCTGACTCCTTCACTTTTTCTATTGGCTTGAAATTGCAATGAAACGTACTTAAGTCAGTTGTAAACCAGCAGGCTAGTTTTTGCTTTATAATTAAACGCATCAGTTCCAAAGTACAATCGCGAGTCGTCTCTCCTATCCGTGGCGAGTCATCTTACTTACCCTAGGAAGATAGAAGGTGAAACACAGCCTCTTTAGATAGTATTTAACATTCCGATTTCGTTTATGTAATTACAGAAGCAGTTTTTTCTCAAAGACAAAAAATGTGTGCCCCACATTTAGCAAGTATTTATACTTTTACATATGCGTTTTACTGGATTTAGATAATGGTTTCGAAATCTCTTCTCTCTTTATGCTATACTAGCCACTTTAAGAAAAACAAAAAATATGTATGTTATATTTTTCAACATGTTTTAAAAATGTATTGTAACAACAGTGACCGGAGAACAATGAAGGTAAAGCAAATTAAAAATAAAAGAATTATGGTGCTTTATACAGATTTCTATGGTCTCTGTTTCTACTAGACAGAGTGGTGGATCCGATTTGCTACTTGTGAGATGAGTTTCAGCCTTTACCTATGTGGTTATTTAGATTATTCGAGTTAGCGTCGAAGCTTACATCTGCTGTTGTGAACTTCCAGCATAGATTTATGGAATGATCATAGTTGCAGGCGTTTATAACAGACTGTGGACAAATACGTGGAAACACATAAAACGCAACGCATTACCATGCCTGCTTCGGTGTAGGAAACCCACTGGCATTCAAACCAGCTTTGAGTCGTCTCGAATGAATAAATACAAGACGCGCATGGTTTCAAAGTGAATCTTATGCTGTTCTTCCTGCAAGATAGTGGCAAATTCACGTAACGATGATGGAGGTGGATAGCGATAATGCAGCCTTCTCTCCAAAGTAGATCACGACGCCTTAATAACACTGAGATCTCGAGATCTTGGCAGTATACAACCCTATAGAGTAACCGTGGGTACCATGGAATACCAAGATACGGCTACCCAACTCATCATCTAAGCCTCGCCATGTTTCAGTCTTCGGACGTATACTTGTCTACAAGTTGGAAGCAGTGTGCAGTGTATCATCCGACCAAATGACTTGCTTACATTACTCCCTATTTCATGTTCTTTCGCTCAAGCACTTCGTTGTCCTGTTATGGCCATTTGCATCCCCGATGAGTGGTTCTGGAATTGCAGCTTACCCTCCAGTTCTCTGCTCATGGAGCTCCATTCGTGTTGTGTCGGTGCTGATAGGGTTCTCGAATGAGACATTCATTTCTGCAGTGACTTTTGCACCTGTCGCCCACTTATTTTTCTTCACAATCCTCTTCAATGACAGTTAGTCACGATCATTCAACACACACTTTCGTTCACATTATCACTTAGCAGAGGACATTTTTCTGCTTTCCTGTGTGCAGTATAAATTTTCGATACGGTGCCTCTTGGAACATGAAACAATTTGGCTCTCAAGGTGACAGAAGTAGTCACCACGCAAGCACCAACAATTTGTCCACGTTCGATGTCACGTAGCTACGACATGATGCAATTACAACTACAGATGACACTGTTCTGTCCACTGTTGACATTTGCAACGTATTGACGACATTGAAAAGGAGCCGTTCGTGGTCAGATACAAGGGAACAACGTGCAGGCTAGGCTAGTATTTGCATTTATGTTCAAGCATGAAGTTCTCGCGGTTTTTCCATATTGTTGTCCAACTCCTGAACTTAGTATGGATGTGACCCCCTCTTAGTTAAATATTATCCATTGTTGGATGCGAGACAGTGATTGTTACGTACTATCTCATCAAAGTATACGGACGAACTTGCAGCATGCTGGAGTAATTGCTGGTCAGTAACTTCGTTTAATCGGTGCAACGTAAAACTGGCCAAAGTTGGAAATTTCACTTTTTTTATTTACTTGATGACTACTTTCGGGCCGGGATCCATTTTGAAATTTTCCTCCAAGACAGAAAACCAAATTTACAACCATGTACAATACATGTATTATCAAATTTTTAAGCGCACGCCCGAAACGTATCGTTCCGTGATATACGTACCAGACAGTCAAAATGATATTTCCATCTCTACAAGAACCATGTAAAGATAAATATATACGTATTATGATATGTCAATGAACAGGTACAGCACATACGAATAACTGGCAGTCTACTCTTCCCGTTGTCGTAAGGAACCTCGGGAAGGGGAGCCCTGTCAGGGTAAGGAAACCGTTTGTATTTATCACAATATTCTCCAGTCACCAAAAATACAAAATTTGGTGCAATAACAATACAAGTTAACAATAAAATTATTAATTTTAACACCTTTACCAAATAAAAGCCACTGAACAGCAAAGCACACCATCGCCACATGTGGCGCGTATGACAAAACTGTATGCCATGGCGCACGCACAAACCATTAAATGTGAACCACAACATTAATATTACAAGAAAACAAATAATTGAAGATCAAAATATCTACATCACTTGCAACGCTTTACAAGCGTAAAAACTTTACCATAAGAAACTTTACAAAAATGTATGTAGATAACACACTTTTTTTCTGGGATGTCCCCATGTAAAAACTGACATTAAACCACAAATTCATCTTTCAAAAACAAAAAATGTTTTTTTTCGTTAGCACATATTGTCTGTACTGTTACTCTTAAGTAGCATATATCTATGGCTTCTCGTTCGAATCCGTTAGTCTTATGTAGTTCTTATTGGTTATATCATAAAAATGGCAAATAGTCGTTTCCGGTCCAATTTCAGTAAGCTTGTTTTACTACTACGGATAATGTATTGTTTACATTCTTGCCATGTTTGCCCACATGACCTCTTTCTTGTCCTTCTTCATCTAAATGCTCCCCTTCCCCGCCGGCCGCGGTGGCCGTGCGGTTCTAGGCGCTCCAGTCCGGAGCCGCGCTGTTGCTACGGTCGCAGGTTCGAATCCTGCCTCGGGCATGCGTATGTGATGTCCTTAGGTTAGTTAGGTTTAAGTAGTTCTAAGTTCTAGGGGACTGATGACCACAGCAGTTGAGTCCCATAGTGCTCAGAGCCATTTGAAGCCATCCCCTTCCCCCCGTTTCTCAGCCACCATCCTCCCCCATCTCTTCTTTCCCCTCCCTCTACAACCCAAACGCCGTCCCTTACACTCAAGAGTGTGTTTATTCTATATCTTCATTTTTAGTTGTTTGTGAACACAACTTTGTTGTTTAATGTCTGTTTTTACATGGTACATGTCAGAAAAAAACTGTTTTAACTACATACAATTTTGTAAAGTTCGTTATGGATAAGTTTTTACGCTTATAAAGGGTAGCAATTTTTGAAGATTTTTTAATGTCATATTGTTTGTTTTCTTTAATGGTAGTGTTTCTGCGTGTCGCTACATCATACAACTTTGTTATACGGGTCATATGTAGTGGTTTACTGTTCAGTGATTTTGAATATTTGACTGTTTTTGATAAAGATTTTAAAAGTATTAATTCTATTGTTGACTTGTACTGTTATTGTATTAACTGTTGTATTTTTTATGATTGGAGAATATTCAAATAAATGCAAAAGGTTTCGTATATCCTGAAACGCCATCCACTTCCCGAGATTTCCATACGGCAACAGGAGGAGTAGACTACCGGTTATCTGTATGCACTGCAAGTGTTCATTGGCACATCATAATACGTATACAGGTTTTTAAACTGAACCACGTTAGTTTTGTTAGCACATCTGAACATATAAACAAATACGTAATCAGTGCCGTTTGTTGCATTGTAAAATGTTAATTACATCCGGAGATATTGTAACCTAAAGTTGACGCTTGAAACCTCCGACGTTCAGTTGCGTGTTGTAACGATCACGGGCCACGGTCGGCGAGCAGCATCTGCAGGGACATGTTTACGGTGACGACCGTGTTTACGAGTGTGGCTGTAGTGCACTGTAGTGGTTTGGTCTAGCTGTCGCAGTGTCCGCATGTAGCGATTGCTGTTATTGTTATTCTGTATTCGTCTCCGCACGCAGACCAACTGTAGTACACCGTGTTACCAGACGTCTGTGTTAGTGAAGTGTTGTAGGAACTGTGACCATGGTGTATTGGAACTCTCAAAAGGCGGAGATGATACTCATCTATGGCGAGTGTCGACGAAATGCAGCTGAAGCCTGCAGTGTGTATGCAGAACGGTACCCGGACAGAGAGCATCCAACGTGCCGCACATTGCAAAACATCTACCGCCAACTGTATGCAAGAGGTATGGTCGTAGCACGCAAACGGGTCCGTAACAGGCCCGTCACAGGAGAAGCGGGTGCAGCTGGTGTGTTAGCTGCTGTTGCCATGAACCCACACATGAGTACACGGGACATTGCGAGAGCCGGTGGACTGAGTCAAAGTAGTGTCATGCGCATACTGCATCGTCACCGCTTTCACCCGTTTCATGTGTCGCTACTTCAGCAATTACATGGTGATGACTTTAATCATCGAGTGCAATTCTGTCAATGGGCATTAACAGAGAATGCGTTGCAGTTCTACCTGTTTACCGATGAAGCGGGTTTCACAAACCACGGGGCAGTGAATCTACGGAACATGCATTACTGGTCCGTGGACAATCCTAAAAAAAAAATGGTTCAAATGGCTCTGAGCACTATGGGACTTAACATCTATGGTCATCAGTCCCCTAGAACTTAGAACTACTTAAACCTAACTAACCTAAGGACATCACACAACGGACAATCCTCGCTGGCTCAGACAGGTAGAGCGACAGCGACCGTGGACTGTAAATGTATGGTGCGGAATCATTGGCGACTACCTCATTGGTCCTCACTTCATTGCAGGGGCCCAAACAGCTGCAACATACATCGTGTTTCTGCAGAATGATCTGCCAACGTTGCTCGAAAATGTCCCACTGGAAACGCGTCGACGTATGTGGTATCAGCATGATGGTGCACCTGCACATTCCGCAATTAACACTAGGCTGACCCTTGACAGGTTGTTCGACGAGCGTTTCATAGGACGTGGAGGACGCATAAATTTGACAGCCCGTTCTCCTGATCTTACACCTCTGGGCTTCTTTCTGTGGGGTACGTTAAAGGAGAATGTGTACCGTGATGTGCCTACAACCCCAGAGGATATGAAACAACGTATTGTGGCAGCCTGCGGCGACATTACACCAGATGTTCTGCGGCGTGTACGACATTCATTATGACAGAGATTGCAATTGTGTGCAGAAAATGAGGGCCACCACATTTAACATCTATTGGCTTGACATGTCGGGACACACTCTATTCCACTCCTTAATTGAAAATGGAAACCACGTGTGTACGTGTACCTCACCCCTCATGGTAATGTACATGTGCGTCGGTGAAAAAGACCAATAAAAAGGTGTTAGCATGTGGACGTAATGTGCTGTTCCATCTCTTCTGTACCTAAGGTCCATCACCGTTTCCTTTGGATCCCTAAGTAATTCAGTGCTCTCCGATACACACGATCGAACAGCGGAGGAGTGGTACTCAAGCGTCGACTTTAGGTTACAATATCTCCGGATGTAATTAACATTTTGCAATGCAACAAACGGCACTGATTACGTATTTGTTTATATGTTCAGATGTGCTAACAAAACTAACAGGGTTCCATTTAAAAAAACGTAGGTTTGTGTTAAAAAACTTACTTCCGTGCATTTTTTTATGGTTTGTATTAACCAATTACACAAGCCCCTCTCCTCACGTTCGTTCTGTGGAATCCATTAGTCAGTATTTGATGTGGTTTACGAAATATATCCAGCGGTAATGTTAGGTGACTCACCCTGTATATCTATCAAGTCTGCATAGTATCTGCTATTCAGAAAGATCTGTCAAGAAATATGAGGTCAGCTATCTGCCCGCTTCCACAAGGGGATCATCTGCGTGTACTAAGTCTACCAGAGGATTACAATCTAGAGGCAGGAATTGTTGAAGCCAAAACAGAGTAAACATCCCACCCAAAATCTCTGCCCTGCGAGTTTGGTAGATTGTAATAAAATTATTCTTCCTCTTTCACCTATCAAACTCGGTCTCATGAAGAACAGTGTGCAGTAGGTCTCACCAGTGACATACACACATCAAAAAATGTTTTGCATAACCTCGATTCCGAAAGTTTCGGAACCTGTACAGCAATTTGAATCAGAGATCAACATAAACCTCATTTCCGCCCTTTTTATTGCTCATCAAAACCGCACATTGCATGTTGTACCACCATACAGCGAGACCTTTAGAGTTGGTGGTCCAGATTGCTGTACTTTCCGGTATCTCTAATACCCAGTAGCACGTCCTCTTGTATCGATGTACGCCTGTATTCGTCATGGCATACTATCCACAAGTCCATCAAGGCACTGTTGGTCCAGATTGTCCCACTCCTCAATGACGATTCGGAGTTCAACCATCAGAGTGCAGAGTGGTTGGTGGGTCACGTCGTCCGTAAACAGCCCTTTTCAATCAGTTACAAGTCGATAGGGTTCATGTCTGGGGAACATCCTGCCCACTCTGTTCGAGCAATGTCGTTATCCTGAAAGAAGTCATTCACAAGATGTGCACGATGGGGCGCGAATTGTCGTCCATGCAGACGAATGCCTCGCCAATATGCTGCCGATATGGTTGCACTATCGGTCGGAGGATGGCATTCACGGATCGTACAGCCGTTACGACGCCTTCCATGCCCACCAGCGGCGTACATCACCCCATAGATTGCCACCCCAAAACGGCAGGGAACCTCCACCTTGCTGTACTCGCTGGACAGTGTGTCTAAGGCGTTCAGTTTGACCAGGTTGCCTCCAGACACGTCTCTGACGATTGTCTGGTTGAAGGCATATGCGACTCTCATCGGTGAAGAGAACGTGATGCCAATCCTGAACGGTCCATTCAGCATGTTGTTGGGCCCATCTGTACCGTGCTGCATGGTGTCGTGGTTGCAAAGATGGACCTCGCCATGGACGTCGGTAGTGAACTTGTGCATCATGCAGCCAATTGCTCACAGTTTGCGTCGTAACACGATGTCCTGTTGCTTCACGAAATGCATTATTCGACATGGTGGCGTTTCTGTCAGGGTTCCTCCGAGCTATAATCCGTAGGTAGCGGTCATACACTGCAGTGGTAGCCCTTTGGCGGCCTGAGCGAGGATGTCATCGACAGTTCCTGTCTCTTAGTATTTCCTCCATGTCTGAACTACATCGCTTTGGTTTATTCCTAGACGCCTGGACACTTCCCTTGTTGAGAGCCCTTCCTGGCACAAAGTAACAATGCGGACGCAATCGAACCGCGATATTAACCGTCTACGAATGCTTGAAATACAGACAACACGAGCCGTGTTCCTCCTTCCTGGTGGAATGACTGGAACTGACTGGCTGTCGGACCCCTCCGTCTAAGCTCTGTCTTAGAGGCGCTGCTCATGCATGGTTGTTTACATATTTGGGCAGGTTTAGTGACATCTCTGAACAGTCAGAGGGACTGTGTCTGTGATACAATATCCACAGTCAAGGTCTATCTTCATGAGTTCTGGGAACCGGGGTGAAGCAAAACTTTTTTTGATGTGTGTGGTACACAGACACAGCATTTCAAAATTTATATAAAAACTACAACTACAGACATATTAATACCTTCTTACTCACAACATCCAGTAACACAAAAATATGCAGCTTTATACTCAACAGTACATCGTCTTATATCTGTTCCCTTTCCAAAGAAGATTTCACAGCAGAGTTAGATACAATAAAATTTATATCCTCAAACCGTGGCTGCAGTGTGTCCTGATTGATCACATCTAGCTTTGGAAACAAAAAATTGAAAATTATACCCATCCTTCACTCTCCATCTGCTGCTCTATCCACTGTCTGTAGGAAGTGGTGTTCTGTATCATAACTAGGACAGGTATCACAGAGCGTAGCAAAAAGACTGAATAACTGGAACTATATGATTTCCTACTTTGTGAAGAATTCCACACCCCAGCGTATTCTCAGCAGCAAACATAAGACCCAATTACTAGCCAACAGTGGGGTATACAGGATGACCTGTCCTGGTAGTGATAATGTTTGTATTGGTCAGTCATGCTGAGGTACAGCAGAATTATGACTCCACATTTGCCGGGCATGTGTTAAGTGAGGGTCGCAACTACCAGCCACAGTGCTATGTCCATCACCTAGCAAACAAAGGCAAAAAACTCAGTCTGTTGGAAGGACTGGAAATCAAAAAACATCTATCCCACAGTACTAATTTAATCTTAAATGACCAAACACGAATTCTCTCAGTTTTCCATTACTGTCCACATGGTCTGTTCCTTCATATTCCTCCATGATCCTGTATTTACTCATTTCCTTTACTTTTTTGTGATTGCCTGTGTACTCCATGTATTCTGTTGTCACTGTTGTTAGTGCTTTCTTTTAAATTGTTTCTGTATCACTTTCCATGTTTAGTACCTCTTGAAGTAGTCTCATAAAGTACTAATCTTATTTTATTGATTTGTTTATTTGATGTCAACTATTATAAAGCCTTGGTTTTCGAGTATAGTGTTAATGTTTTTCCCTGTTTGTTCCGTTTATATTTAATTATTGTTGAACTTTTTGCCTTTTAAACTGCATTACAATCCCACTGGAAAATGACATTTACTGTATGTTTGTGCCTCAATCTAGATGAGTAACATCTTTTCCATTGTTATTTACAAACAACGTAACTTGTTTGTGCGACAACAGTCAGTTGAAGTCTGATTACGGGTTTGTAAGCCGAAAACCGGTTCACTTAATAAAATTAACCCTGTTAAGCTATGTAGTGCTTTTCTTTTATTAGCTTTGTAAGGATGGAGAATCATTCAGGTACCTGAGAGACAAATTACCACGGCTGAGCAAGGGGATATTGCAGGATGGTATCTTCACTTGTCCTGAAATTTGTAAAATTCTTCTGAATCGTAACTTTAATTTAGTCCTTCAGGTCAATGGGAAACCAGCTTGGGAAGCTTTTAAAAGTGTTGTGCGTGACTTCTTAGCAACAGAAAAGCTGCAGATTATAATGAGCTGGCGAGCAAACTGCTGGAAAAATATCGTCGCTAAGGCTGCAACATGCCACTGAAAATGTATTTTCTCCACTCGCATTTAGATTTTATCAAAATAAAAGTGCCGTGCAGTGAATCGTGAGCATGGTGAATGATTCCAAAAAGACATATCAATAATGGATAGAAGATACCATGTTCGGTGGAACTGTTGTGTGCTTGCAGACTACTGTACGACATTAGTTTGAGATGACGCACTACAAGATTAAAGTAGACAGGCGAAGAGAAATCCCCTTGTATGTAGGAGCCCGTGCTTGTGCTTCATAAATTTTTTGCATCCATCTATGTTTCTGTAATTTCATTAACATAGTTTGTCTAAATCATATTTTGATTTTTAAATGCTATTTACAGGTACACATGATACATTATTAGTGTTAACATTTATGTGAACATTTTTAGTAGAATTCATGTCACTACATCTAAAAACTATTTTCTTTTGGTAAACGCTGTGAGGTAACGGCGAATTGTGACGCCCTGAAAATATAAGTTCGGAGTTGGCATGGTAGTACGGGCCGCTCGGCAGACCGACCACGTGGTGCTGGACGTTGGCCGAAGCAAGAGGGCTCCATTCCGATCGCGTGGCTGGGAATTCCATGTTGACGCTGTGACGAGGACAGTGCTTTGTGGCGATGGAAGAGAGTTGTATGCCGGTACTGCCAAAGATGGCGGACTTTGTGAAACCATAATGGCAGAAATTTCGCAGTTCATATAGAAATTAATAATAGCCAGATGATTTATGATACCTCAAAAATAAACATGTACGTTACCATTATTTGCGCGACGATTCTGATGGTGTAATCAGATTTTCAATATCGTTATTAGTTTAAAGTTAAGTATCTGACGGTAATTTATACAAGTATCACTCAGCAACGAATTTCCAAAACATAAACGCACATCCGATTTTGTCAATAGGCGTGTCTTTAGAAATATATTAGTGTAAACCTAAATTGGTATGAACTACAGGCATGTAACGTGAATAGTACATAAATTATTAAGGTCAAAGTGGTCAGTCACTATTAATCGCGTCAGCCCGTAAGTACTCCACAGTTACACGAAAAACGGTAGCAACTTGCTTATAAATACATTTATTCTTCTATGTCTTTATTTATATCCGATGTTTGCTATTCATGAAGAAATTGCTCAATTAGTTACTGTGTTTTAGAAAGCACAGAGAAGTTATGCTACTGGCCTACTTTTGCTCGCTATTCCCTTGATATACGCCTATTTAATTTATTTATGTATTTAATAAAGTGTTTTATATCATGTTTATGGTCTAGACGTAGGAATATTTATTTAATTTCAAGTTATTTAAATGTAAATCCACTATTTCGAATGTGTTTCATTATGTTTGTGTGGGTATGTTGGCTTGAAGACACGGCGCGAGGGCACTAGCCAATCACAATTGTGAATGGGGAGACTAGATGGAAGCGAGAGAAGAGTTCTGGACAGTACGGCACAGTACACGGGAGTGCTGGACGCTGAGTACGGCGCGGGGGACGCACTGTCGCGAGAGAGACTTTGAGTGTGGAGCAGTTTGCGCGTGGTCGCGAGAGATAGAAATACTTCGGAGTGTGGACTTCTGAACTTGCGAGATTGCCAAGGTTTTTACAGTTAAGACGCAGTATGCGTTTAGAAATAAATATCTCACGAACTATGTTGTCTTTCATAACCAATTACGTGCAATAGTAATCAATTGTTACCCTGTTATTCAACTTATATTTTATGTAATTGCTGGACCATCGACACCAATAAGTGTTTTGCAGAAATATACCGCATTTACAAAAGTACTTCTACTATCGTACTCATCATTTAAAGTCGTTGAGATAGTACCTGCAGATTTTATTTAATTTCACTCTTTCGTTTATAAATTTATATGTTACATTCGTAATTCGCAGTTGCCGAGTGACAAACCTTCGACCATTCGATTCATGTGTGTATTCTTATCGTATACTGTAGACTCAGGAGTATTTGACCTGTAATGCGGCACCTACGTATCCCAGCCCGTAACGACAACTGTACATAGAATAATTTTTTTCTTTATGAATTTAGATAAATTAATGTAAGCAATGTTTTGAACTTTTTTTTGGTTCGTATCGTTATGTTAAAGAGACTGTGAGCAACTTTTGAAATGAATATTATTATTTATGTTAGATTTCAAATAATGTGGTAATCAAAGGAAAGTGTATTTAATGTTAAAACTATTGTAAGATGTGAAAATTGTAATTTATACACTTGGTCCATACGTAGGTAATGCATTAGGATATGTGTAGTAGAAAACCTGTGGTGAATACCCTACCTGTAGGGGAGCGGGAAAAGGTGGAGGCAGGTGAGGCGGGAAAACGCACACTGGCGCGGTTCGGCACAACGGACACAGTATTACAGTCGGAGGCGAGCAACAGTCGGAGTTGGGCATCGTTCGCAAGTACACGTACTGTACCGAGGAGGCTACCCAGGAAAAGTGGATTCCATTGAGCCTCGGATGAACCGATTCCGACGACTACTTGCCATGGCTATATTCTGAGGCACAAAGTTGGAAAGATAACGACGCTAAGAAGAAGGAAAGTGCCGCTGCAGTGAGAGCCTTAGCCGTGCTTGCATGTGTGCCGTGCTTCTCACTATCTCGCTGCCCGCCATCCGCCGCACCGACTTGCACAGGTCAAACATTTATTTCATCTTTAGAAGTGTATCTGTGTGGACCAGTGTCGAAAATGTTTCTGACTGTTCAATAATAACGTGACTTTTACCAGAATTGCTTCAGCCATGACTTATCCTGATCACTGACCTAGACAGGATCCTTACCTCGTATTGTGCAACCCGAGTATCCTCAACTGAAAGTTTAATGTTAGTGTTAACGAAAATTATCAGCAGATTAATCTATACTATAAAGAAGTTTAAAGTCCTGTGTGTTATTGCAAATGTTGGTAAAGAACAAAAGCATGACTAAATTGGAAGAGAGTTTTTGAATTGAGTTAGCGATGTTATTTAATTAATTTGAGACAGAAATAATGACAGTTAAATTATTCAGAAGTAAGACAAAAGAGTAGTTATCCATAGATTGTTAAATTTGAGTGTAAATTTGCCTTCAGTACTTAATAGTTTCAGTATAACGACCATAACAGTTTCAGGGCCCCCTCCCCCCTTCTCTTGTCCATTCTTTCAAACCTTGAAATGTGTTGATCAGATTTGACCAGTAAAGCTAAATTCTATATTAATCCTAAGTGTATTAGTGTTTTTCCATCATTAACAGTGATATTGTGTGTGTACTTTCAAGATTGTCGATGCTAGGGCAATCTATGCCCGATTTCAGTCTGCTCAACATACAAAATGCAGTTCGTAGTAATCATTACTGTGTGGTGTTGTGTAAATTTAGCTCGTCCAAATTAGTACAAAAAGAGAAAACTCTAGTTCAGTGGATTTTTCTGGTTCCAAACTTTGCCATATAACGCATCATTACTACGTGTTACTATGCTTGTACATGCACCCACTTGTACAAGGAAAAACTCACTCATTGCCTAAGTAGACTGGCGACCGAATTATTAATTATAGGTAGCATCTACTGTGTGTACTTCTTGTCCATGCGAAAGAGTAATTATACTTTACATTTGATTGATGCATCACTGTAGTTATTGACTGAATATAAGTCCGATCTTGCTTCTATGAGGTACACGCGGTCAACTAATGTACTAAAATCCTTGTTTATAAGGTGAAGCCTGTGAACTTATTACAGTACAGGCTTTATAGAGCTAACGTACGTCCGAGCAGGGCGGTAGCGTTACAAGTGGCTTCCCGGTGACAGGACATCCAGTTGTTGTCGGTTACAAATTAATGTAAAGATCGAACAGTGGATGTTCAGTGGCACGTATTGCAATAGTATTCAGTGAAACAAATAAACTGCAGTGTGAGTCAAGTATAATAGTGTGGTGTAGTTGGCATTTAGTATGGACAGAAACGTAGACGGGGTAGGTGCGCCAAGCGAAATGGAGAATGCGGCTGGCAGTAGCCGGAGTTTACGCGACCAGATAACAGATGGCGTTAGCGGAAGACAATTGGCGTACATACAATACCATGAACACGTCAACGAACAGATTGAAATGTCGAGATCGTCTCGAACACAGCAAGGGACAAAACAGAAAGAAGAGGGTGACTTTGTAGATGATAGTGGGTACGTGAACGAATCCACTGACATATTTGATTCACCACAGATAAAGAAAGAACCGAAAGAAACTTTTGAAGTAGGATCGGAACACACCGATTCCGTAGAACAAAGCAGTGTGAAAATTTTAAACATGAACGATTTATTTGAACAATTAACTAAACAAATTGCAGGACAGAGTGAGCAGCTCAAAATACAGAACGAGCAGCTTAAAACGCACGTTGACGAGCAGCTAAAAACACAGAATGAGCAACTTCAAAAACAAGTCGGCAATTAGGTTAATCAGCTCAAAACACACGTTGACGAGCAACTCAAAACACAGGGACGTCAGCTCAAAACACACGTGGATCAAATTAAAGCACAGGTCGAAGGACAGGGAATTAAAATTAGTACACAAATAGAACAGGTAGAACAAAAAGTGGGTAATTTAAGTTCTATGGTAAATACTCTGAAATTTGAAATTGATACCATTAACAAAAATATGGATACTATGCAGGAGGAAATTGGAAACATTAGTAGTAGATTCGATGTTGAAATTCTCAACATCCAAGAGAAAGTAGAACCTCTGGTTGAAACTAAGGTAGACGAAAAAGTTTTCGGTCTTAAAACTGAGATCGTAAACGAATGTCAACACGGGATATCGCAATTGAAAAAGGTAGTTTTAGACACTGAAAGGGATTTAAGTAAAAAAGTATCCGGATGTGTTCAAATGTTGTGTTCAAATGTGTGTGAAATCTTATGGGACTTAACTGCTAGGGTCATCAGTCCCTAAGCTTACACACTACTTAACCTAAATTATCCTAAGGACAAACACACACACCCATGCCCGAGGGAGGACTCGAACCTCCGCCGGGACCAGCCTCGCAGTCCACGGCTGCAGCGCTTTAGACCGCTTTTTTTTTTTTTTTTTTTTTTAATATAAAACCTTTATTAAAAATAAACAATGTTACACATTGCAAATACATACTAAGTTATACATACATGAAGTTATTTGAACAAAGCGGTTTGATCATTTCAATTGCGCTGACATTAAGGAAAGACAACAGAAGATTGTGTTACTGACTAAATCACCAGAAAGAATTAAATTAAGCATAAATACTTGAGAATGGCGGAAAGGAGATATATAATAAAGTTGACTAGCCTTCCAACTACACTTACTGGACATTAATTGAATCTAAGTATTTGAAGTGATCAGATTTATATAATCAGTCTTTCACTGCAAAAATGAACAGGGCAATGTGCCAGCCATTGAATATTACATTTATCGGATAGAATCTTATGGTTTTAACCAATCGATAAGGAGATTTCTATAAAAACTGTCTATTTCCAAATTTCTAGTATAATCCAATAATGCACCTTTCATGATTTGTGTTTGGCACTATTAGACACACAATCTCAATGTCACATAAGTTCTGTACATTAGCTTATAAATTTCAAAAAACTACTCTCTGAAGTACAGAAAGCACACATCATAAATATACTGTAAAATCTTAAATAGTATCCTTAAGGTAACTACAATACATCACTGTCAACACAGTCTTCTTTTTTATATTAACCAATGCCCATTCTTTCAAATACAATTTTTAGCATATTACCGAACTTTTTCTTGTGATTCGAATAGCTTCTAATTTTGTGGAACTCACACAGCATGTGTACCTTGAACTCTATGATGCTATCGGATCCTAATTTGTTAAGGACGTAGTTAACAAAATTTCCCAGCAACCAGTACACAGCGTTATTTTTTGCTCCTGGGAAATAGCGTGCTTCAGGCCTGTTTATCAATGACAGCGATATATACTCAGGGGATGTTCTTGTAATCAGAGCTATTTGCTCCCGGATCCACTTCCAACTATTCATGTGACCACTGCAAGTATATCGATGAACTACTGTGTCAACTAGATGGCATTGTTGACATAAATTTGTTTCACAGAGTCCGATTGCGTGCAGTCTTTCATTGGTGCTAACTATGTTGTTAACTGTCTTGTACCATGACGTTTTTATATTAGACGTGAGCACATTAGAACTAATGTTTTTCCAAATCTCAGTCCACTCAATGTTTGGAAATTGTCGTTCTATTTTGTTTCTTCCTTCGCTTTTCTTTCGTTCCCGCATTATGGCTCTCGATGTTAAGTGGCGGGACTGCCTGAGTTCGACACTGACATAACTAAACTCAACATAGAAAATCCTCACGTGCTGTAAGCGACTGTTGATATTCTGGACGTCAATCGGGGGAAGCAGGCTTGGAGGTTTAATGATCTCGAAAAGTTGGCTGGTTATGCTTTCTCGCGAGTCTCTTATTAAATTAACTTGCCTTTTGATAAAAAGAGCAGAGGCTTTATCCGTTATATCAGTTAATCCTAGTCCACCATTTTTAGGATCTAAAGTGGCTACTTTAGCAGGTACTCTGAACACTTCACCTCTCCACAAAAATTTTGTGATTTTGGACATTATTCTCCTCGCTATCATTCTCGGTATTGGAAACAGCTGGGCAGTATAATAAGCCTTAGCAAGGATGCATGAGTTGATATACTGTGTTCTTTGAACTTGGTTCATATATCGAGTTAAGTTCTCTACAATGGCTCCTTGCACTTTATCTGCTGCAACTTTCCAATTTAAAGCCGTCATTTTCATAGGGCATGCTGTCAGGGTGATCCCAAGTGTTTTATGTTGTCGGACTAATTTTGCCCACTCGACGTTGATATTATCAAAACCTCTGAGATTTAACATCTTACTTTTTTTTCCGTTTGCATTGGCTCCAGATGCTCTACAGTACGAATCAATCACTGTTGCTAGCGTGGTTACCTCGTCATTATTCCTTATAATTACCCCTATATCGTCAGCATAGGCTCTTATAACTGTTTTGTTTCCTGATAATGTTAAGCCTTTTAATGTAGCATGGACATGTCGGAGGAAAGGTTCCAGCGAAATTGCGAAGAGCGACATGGACAGAGGACTTCCTTGAGGAACACCTCGTTGTATTTGCATCGGCCTGGATTGTTGACAATTCACCGCTATTTTAGCATTTATTCCAGTTGCTATGTTCTTAATCAACTGTATAACCCTATCGTTGAAATTCTCTTGTTTATTATTCTAGCTATTAATTTATAATCAGAATTCAGCAATGAAATTGGACGAAAGTTATTTAAATCTTTGTTTCCATTATTTTTTGGCACCAGAACAATTTTACTCTCCTTAAACTCAGCCGGAATCATTTTACCCTGAATAACCTCATTTACAATGTCCGTGATTTTCGCACCTACTATTGGCCAGTAACGGACGTAAAATTCTGCTGGCAGACCATCCGGTCCTGGGGATGTTTTTGGTGGCGAGGCGCACAGAGTCTCATACACGTCTTCTTCACTGACAACCTCGAGAAAATTTTCGTTGTCATCTTCTGTCAGCTGTGGGGCTAGGATGTCAAGGAATTCTTCCAAGGAAGCATCACTACTTTGATGTACAGAATATAGCTCGCAATAATAGCGATAAATCTCGTTCATGATATCCTGCTGTGTTCTGAGAATCGTGCCGTGTTTTGTTCGAATTTCTTCAATAAAAGTCCTTCTCCCGTTTTTCGTATGCTTCACTAAATGATATAGGGAAGTAGTTTCATCTGCTGACACCGACTTTGCCTTCGATTTTATTTTCAACCCTTCCATTTGACTTCTCTTGATATTAAGTAACTTGGCTTTGACTTTTTTTATGTCTGCTATCCGAAGAGAGGAGCCTGCTGAGACTTGATCATATAGATCTCTCAAAACGGAATAGTAATACTCTATAGTGCATTTCATTTCCCTTGCGCTCTGGGCACTGTATCGAATAAGAACTTTCCTCAACTTTGGCTTTGCCATTTTAACCCACCAGTCAATAGCAGTGGCATATCTACTACGGGCTCGCAGGCATATTGCCCATGTTTCTTTAATCAGATCTTCTAAATCATGATTAACTAACAAGGAAGTGTTCAAATTCCACTGATTCTTGAACCGGCGAACCGGCTGTCTTGTTAGATTTATGCAAGCTAAGACACTTGAATGGTCTGAAAAGTACGTAGGAATGGTTTCTACTTTTGTCACGGAAGTGACAAGATTTTTAGAAATATATAGTCTATCAATCCTGCTACGTGATGTTGCCGTGACATAAGTGAACTCAACAATGGAGGGGTATTTGATTTCCCATATATCCTTTAATTCTAAACCAGTAACTAATTGTTTTAGTTCATTTGAGAAATTAAAATTAGGTAACTGATCTTTTCGATTTAAAACACAATTAAAATCACCTCCAAGTAATAACTGTCTTGGTGATTTCCTTAACAAGTATATCAAGTCATCTTTGAAGAAACGTGCCCTGTCAGCTCGATGAGAACTTCCTGAAGGGGCGTACAAGTTTATGATAGTCACATCATAGATATTTAGTCCTATTCCCCTTCCGGATTCCAGTCGTTCCACCTCGCTTACTGTAATCCCTTCCCTTACCAAAATAGCTGTTCCAACACTTGTTTCGGGAGACACATTTATGTAACTGACAAAACCGGGAATTACCAAATCCGAAATTAGAACTTCTTGTAACAGGGCAATATCAGTCGCGGATTCGTACAAAAATTCCTTAAGGGCCGATAATTTCAAACAGGTCGTGATTTTATTTATGTTTATAGTGGTGACAGAATAAGATTGCGTCATTGTGCTGTCACTATGTAGTTGTTTTGTTGAACTAATTTAGTTTACTGTGGTTCAGGGTTCAGTTAAGCTGTAACAGTTTTCTCGGAAGGCTGAGCATGGAATAACACTTCAATCAGTTTATTAGTTACTGTCCCGTTTTTTTCTACTTCTGATGTTTTCTCTTGTACCGCAAGCAGACTGATGTCCTGGTAAACTTTCTGATTTTTCCTCCAGTAATTCGTGTACGACCGTTTCGGACTGAACATTCTTTGGGCTTGAGTCGCCCCTACTGGATTTTCCTTTCCCTTGGTTACGAGCTACATTCTCATTTGGTTGCGTCGGTATTTTACTTCGCGGCTTATCTGGAGCAGCAGCAGACGCTTTAGCAATTTCGGTTGCCGGCGCCTGCCCTGAGGTGTTGACCGTGATTTCAGTTTGGCCACCACTTCCTCGTTCTTTATTAATTTCACTCACTTTCTGATCGAGGGAAACAAATGGAGACTGCAGCTTTGCATCCTCTCCCTGAATTTGGTTATTAACAGATAGATTCTGATCTTTGCAATCGGTTACTGCACCTGTTGTTTCTTGCAAATTAATGCTGCTTACACCCCTTTCATTTTCTGGTACCGTATGTGTATTATCTTTCTGTTCATTAGTTTCCATTCGCATTTTGCCTTCAGGTTCCTCTGCCTTCTCATCGCACTGTTTTTGCTTGCGAAGTGAGGGAGTGGGACAAGACAGCTCGTCCTCTGAACAACTATCAGTTATCTCCAGAGGTCGTTTTTTCGGTTGCATTTCAGTTTCACGAACAGTGGCAACGGGGTTTCCTTTTGTTGTTAACGGGGGAAATTGACTGTTATCGTGAAGGGAGACATCAGCTTGTCCCGCTGCGTTAACATCCTCAACCAGTTGTTCCGGGCTATTCTTTGGTAACAGATCATTTAAGGTAAGCTTCTGACGCTGTATCAAATTACTTTTGAGCACAACAGTTCGCCGCGGACATTCCTGTCTGAAGTGGCCGGTTTCGTTACATATATGACATGTAGCTTCCTGACCTGTATAAACAATTTGTGCCTTATACCCACAAACAGTTATGTGAGACGGAATATTCGTCTTAACGTCCATCTCTACACAGCGGACCCCGTTAAAACACTGCAGTTTAAAGCGAGGCGACCATCTTTCATTTGCAATGGATTTAACGTCTCCGTAGTTTAAAAGAGCTTCCTTAATCTTATCATTTTCAATTTCAATGGGGAGATTCAAGACACGAACGGTTTTGTAATGAATGTCCGCTCTATAGATGGAAACCTTACTTTTATAACCATTTCTATGCACAAAATCTACTTCGTAGCCCCACTTTCGTAACACTTTATCAACAGTCGAAGCACTGATTAACTTGACAAAAACACAGTATTTTTCCTGATCCAGTTGCCAGGTATGAACGGTTTCAGAATTTAGACCAATTACCTGTGTAATCCAGTCATCTATTTCCAGGGATGTCGGCTGAACAGGACGGGATTCTTTGTCAAAAGCAAATACCAGAGTATTCTTCCTGAGGTTTGTAGCCATGGTTAATCCAGCGAAGCAATTTCGGTTAAACAACCGAAATTCCAAGTAGCAGCAGCAAGACCAGAAAGAGCGATCAGATCACAAGGAACAGGAACGAACACGGAGATTAACGGACGGACGGCACTCGGCGAAGCACAAGTACAGCGATGTGATCCTGCGCGGCTGTGTTCAAAATTGTGAACAAAATACTACGAAAATTCAAGGCAGAATTTTCGATCTGGAGAGCAAAATTAAAGATAGGCCTGGTGTTGTATGTAATGGCACACCAATTACGAAGCTGTTAGAAGGCGAGGAACGCTTCGATCCAGCCAAGAAACATAACGGGTGGCATCCGTTAGATTTTATCAAAAATTGCGAGAGAGTATTTCCTGAGCACTTGTCTGATCAGGAAAAGATAAATGTAGTAATTAGCGCCTTAGCAGGTGACGCTAAGCGCTGGGGGATAAATTTAAATACCGAACGAATGACGTTCGAAGAATTTAGGCAGAGATTTACGGAAGAATATTGGTCTGAACAAAAGCAAGACCATTTATGGCGCGAGTTTATCATGGCCAAACAGCATGATAACCGGGGCAGAAATTCTTTGAAAGATTTCTGCGAGTATTGGTACCGGAAATTGACGCATTTAAGAGGCCGAAGATCAGATTCGGAAATTATCTGGGAGCTATATAAAAAGCTTCCGGAGGATTCAAAGAGGTATGTAAGAAGCAATCATCGTAGCTTCCAAGCATTTCTAGAAAGGGTCGAAGACGAAGACCATTGGCGCGCAAGTCGTGCCAATTATCAAAACTTTGGTAACCATAATAACCGACACAATGACGAACGAAATGACGGCGATGGATTTCGCGTCAATGTAATACAGAGAGGAAGAGGCAGAGGAAGAAGCAGAGGAAATTATCCAGGTCGCGGTCGAGAGTATACCGCGCAAAATAATAACGACGCGGGAAACTAATTACCGCGAACGTTGCGGGCCAAACGGAAGCGGACAACACATACAGGCCCCGATTTAAGAAAAGATATTGGACTGACCGTAATGTAATGAGACAGGATAGGGACAGTCAGGGAACGCCGCGACGTGTTGTGGCGAAACAAGCGTCAGGTGCGAGCCAGAATGAGTCATCTCTGCCGCACAGAGCGCTACATGTTAACAGGCGAGTGGAGCATCAGAGGGCAACGGCCCAGCCTAGCAGAACATCTGTTCGGAAAGAAGCCGCTAGCAATACGGCAGTAGTAGGTACGAACGTAGCCGTAAGAGCTGAGGAAAATTTTACGAGTGATAATTCCGTGGCAAAGGAAACAATAAATGAAACTGTGAATACACAGAGAGGTACGGTTAGCAGTGTTTGCAATGAGATAAAAGGCGGGGATGAATTAGCAGAAGTAACTGATTGGCGTGTGCAGATCGATGATCTGTACAAGGGCCTAAAGCAATGTGAGTGGGAGGATTTTAAAAGGGAGTATGAGGCGAAGAAATTAGTTGGTGGAAAGAGAGATAGTAGGGACGTCCATAAAGTGACGTGGCCCAAATTTGAAGAGGGGAGAATAAATAGCACCGCGCAAAGTACGCGTGCTGCCGATAGGAGGAAGGTTAATGATAGGAAGGATTTGGAGGATGAAATCCTCAGCATTGACGAAGAAATAACTTCTGCTAACAGTCCGCCAATAGTACAAGCTGCTACCGAGAGGCACCGTGGAGAAGGGGTAGATGATTACCTGAAAGTAATTAAAGTCCACGAGGATTACACTGAATATGAAGTCACAGTAGATGTAAATAAAGCTGATGATGAGGCCGTTTTGCCAAAAGAGGAGATTGAATTAAAATCCAAGCCTGACGACAATACAGAGGAAGAGCTTAGTGCCTGTCTCAGAAAAGCTTTTATGTTAGAACCTGAAAGCGATCCGGAATGGTCGGATTCCGACGATAGTTCGGATGATGAAAGGTACGCAAATACAAACAAAATTGAATATTCTAACTCTCCCTATTGTGCAAAAGTAGCGTACTTAAGTGAATCTGATGTTGAGGAAGAGAGTAGTGGTGATTCTAGTGAAGATGAATTTTCAAGTGTAAAAGAAAGTGAATATACTTTTACTGAAAGAGGGTATGAGAAAATCAGTGAAAATAATGGGGATGCAGTTAATTGCGATATTGTACCTAACGATGACGACGTATCAAAACAGAATCCAGACGTTGAAACAGAACAAAGAAAGAAAGAACCACCAGACGACTCAGTGTTTATTTTGCAAAGAGTTCAAGTAAGTAAAGACTTTGAACTCCAGAAACCGAAAAAGCCGCCAGATATAAAAGGTTCACAGGTCAGGAACGTATCTTGGGACAATGTCACAGTCACCAAGGTGCGTTGCGGAAAAAAGAGGAAGGGGCATGATTTAGAGTCTGGGGCAAGTTTATATCGGATTTTGAGAATGTCATGAACACATTACATCATGAAACTACAGGATTTCCACCAGAAGAAATTTTGTTAGGCAGCAGAAGTAAAAGTTTAATTGAGGAAAAACTAGAGTTTCCACCTTGTACAAGTTTGGGATTGGATCAAAAGAAAGAATTGGTGATAAAAAGGGCAAAGCAAAAAGCTGAATCTAGATCTAAAAGACACAATAAAAATTTAAAAGTTTCAAAATTTAAAATTGGAGATTATGTTCTTTTAAAAACCCACGAAAAGTCTAGTGAACTAAACCATGAAATTTCAAAATTTAAATATATTTATAATGGACCATATATAATACAGAATATTCCACACGATAATGCTTACTACCTGATCTACCCAAAATCCAAAAGACCTTTAGGTGTAAGAAATGTTGTGGACGTGAAACTGTATGTTCCTAGAAAGGAGTGATATAGGGATAATCAGAAAGCGACTTGCAGTAAATGTGCTGTACCCTATGCTGAATCTATGTTATTCAAAATGTAACTAATCTTTGTAAATGTCTGTATACCCTTGAAAGTGTGCTAATGTAGTTATGTGAGTTTCAGATTACCAATTGTACTGTAACTGTAAAAATGTATGGAGAAAAGGACTGAAAAGAAAGGATAAATGCTATCAGCCAGATAAGAGATGGGACTGTCGAAAATGAAAATGGGCAGTGTATGAACCATAATATGAAGGACTGCCAAATACCAATGAGGGCAGATAAATAATCGATGGCAAATTGTAAATGTGATCCAGGAGATGTGACAATATGAAGTGAAAAGGACTGCCCAAA
Organism: Schistocerca americana; assembly: GCF_021461395.2. Taxonomy (NCBI): domain Eukaryota; kingdom Metazoa; phylum Arthropoda; class Insecta; order Orthoptera; family Acrididae; genus Schistocerca; species Schistocerca americana. The sequence goes on along the minus strand of NC_060130.1, from coordinate 838,521,877 downwards.
TCCGCATAATAGGCAGCAAATATGTGTACTTAATTTTCTGAATATATGTGTGTGTGTTTTGTTTAGTAAGTAAGGAAATGGACTGCTATTCAAAGCAAGCAGCGACAAATTATCTTATAGTGTACACAAAATATGCAATTGTTTTTGTAGTTAAATGTTTGTATTTCAGAATTTTAAACTATTTTTTTGAGAAATTTAGAAAAAATGATTAAATTGCTATTTTAGTGATGTTATGATGGGAAGTTGGACTGTGCAAAAGGCACTTGAGTAAATGACAAGTAATTATTCTTGATGTATTAAAAAAGTGTAAACTTATATACAGTGAGTAAAAGGAAATATGTAGTGTAAATCTTTTTGGACAATTAAGTAAAGATTCGGAACCACTGTATAATTGTAAGATTTAGTGTTCTCATAAAATTTGGACTTAAGAAAATTTTCTGGAAACAGGTGCATGTGTAACGACAACTGTACATATAATAATTTTTTTCTTTATGAATTTAGATAAATTAATGTAAGCAATGTTTTGAACTTTTTTTTGGTTCGTATCGTTATGTTAAAGAGACTGTGAGCAACTTTTGAAATGAATATTATTATTTATGTTAGATTTCAGATAATGTGGTAATCAAAGGAAAGTGTATTTAATGTTAAAACTATTGTAAGATGTGAAAATTGTAATTTATACACTTGGTCCATACGTAGGTAATGCATTAGGATATGTGTAGTAGAAAACCTGTGGTGAATACCCTACCTGTAGGGGAGCGGGAAAAGGTGGAGGCAGGCGAGGCGGGAAAACGCACACTGGCGCGGTTCGGCACAACGGACACAGCATTACAGTCGGAGGCGAGCAACAGTCGGAGTTGGGCATCGTTCGGAAGTACACGTACTGTACCGAGGAGGCTACCCAGGAAAAGTGGATTCCATTGAGCCTCGGATGAACCGATTCCGACGACTACTTGCCATGGCTATATTCTGAGGCACAAAGTTGGAAAGATAACGACGCTAAGAAGAAGGAAAGTGCCGCTGCAGTGAGAGCCTTAGCCGTGCTTGCATGTGTGCCGCGCTTCTCACTATCTCGCTGCCCGCCATCCGCCGCACCGACTTGCACAGGTCAAACATTTATTTCATCTTTAGAAGTGTATCTGTGTGGACCAGTGTCGAAAATGTTTCTGACTGTTCAATAATAACGTGACTTTTACCAGAATTGCTTCAGCCATGACTTATCCTGATCACTGACCTAGACAGGATCCTTACCTCGTATTGTGCAACCCGAGTATCCTCAACTGAAAGTTTAATGTTAGTGTTAACGAAAATTATCAGCAGATTAATCTATGCTATAAAGAAGTTTAAAGTCCTGTGTGTTATTGCAAATGTTGGTAAAGAACAAAAGCATGACTAAATTGGAAGAGAGTTTTTGAATTGAGTTAGCGATGTTATTTAATTAATTTGAGACAGAAATAATGACAGTTAAATTATTCAGAAGTAAGACAAAAGAGTAGTTATCCATAGATTGTTAAATTTGAGTGTAAATTTGCCTTCAGTACTTAATAGTTTCAGTATAACGACCATAACAGTTTCAGGGCCCCCTCCCTCCTTCTCTTGTCCATTCTTTCAAACCTTGAAATGTGTTGATCAAATTTGACCAGTAAAGCTAAATTCTATATTAATCCTAAGTGTATTAGTGTTTTTCCATCATTAATAGTGATATTGTGTGTGTACTTTCAAGATTGTCGATGCTAGGGCAATCTATGCCCGAATTCAGTCTGCTCAACATACAAAATGCAGTTCGTAGTAATCATTACTGTGTGGTGTTGTGTAAATTTAGCTCGTCCAAATTAGTACAAAAAGAGAAAACTCTAGTTCAGTGGATTTTTCTGGTTCCAAACTTTGCCATATAACGCATAATTACTACGTGTTACTATGCTTGTACATGCACCCACTTGTACAAGGAAAAACTCACTCATTGCCTAAGTAGGCTGGCGACCGACTTATTTATTATAGGTAGCATCTACTGTGTGTACTTCTTGTCCATGCGAAAGAGTAATTATACTTTACATTTGCTTGATGCATCACTGTAGTTATTGACTGAATATAAGTCCGATCTTGCTTCTATTAGGTACACGCGGTCAACTAATGTACTAAAATCCTTGTTTATAAGGTGAAGCCCGTGAACTTATTACAGTACAGGCTTTATAGAGGTAACGTACGTCCGAGCAGGACGGTAGCGTTACAAGCCCCCAGACAACGAAACCAGCCAAAACTTTTAATATTTCAACTCTGAGTCAGAGGGTATGTAGTTGATAGCCACTAATTTGAGGGCCACTTCAGCACACCACTCACATCCTCGTTTCATTTTATATTTGTGAAAGCTCACAACACTACCAGTTTTTAAAGAGAATTCATCAGTGGAGTGGAAGGAGTTGTCCAGGAGAAACAATTTTAGGCTATTTTTAATACCTGTTTTCCTACCTGTCAGACATTTTATGTGATTGGGCAAATAATCAAAAATTTTTGTTAATGCAAATTGAACTTATTTCTAGCTCATTGACAATTTTAATAATGGGTAGTAAACGACATTTTTTCCTCTAGTGTTGTAAGTGTGGACATCAATGTTTGTCTAAACTTGTGAGGGGTTGTTTCTCACGATTTTCTTTAGCGAATGTACTAGTACATATTGGGAAGGTGCAGATAAAGTGCCCAATCCTTGAAGATGTACCTATATGACGTCCGTGTGTGAAGATCACATGTTATTCTTACTGCTTGCTTTTGTGCAAATAATACTTTCTTTCTAAGTGATGAGTTACCTCAGAAATTTATGCCATAAGATGCTAGCGGATGCAAATATTCAAAGTACCTCAGAAAGCTAATTCGTTTGTTTCAAAGAATAGCAACTATAGTAAGAGCAAAAGTAGCCGAATTTACATTCTATTTTTTGAGGATCACTTAATAATTCATTAACAATCTGCTCTGCTGCTTTCTCCCTAATGGTATTTATTGTTATGATCTGTACACTACTGGCCATTAAAATTGCTACTCCAAGAAGAAATGCAGATGGTAAACGGGTATTCATTGGACAAATATATTATACTAGAACTGGCATGGGATTACATTTTCATACAATTTGGGTGCATAGATCCTGAGAATTCAGTACCCAGAACAACCACCTCTGGCCGTAATAACAGCCTTGATACGCCTGGGCATTGAGTCAAACAGAGCTTGTATGGCGTGTACAGGTACAGCTGCCCATGCAGCTTCAACACGATACCACAGTTCATCAAGAGAAGTGACTGGCGTATTGTGACGAGCCAGTTGCTCGGCCACCATTGACCAGACGTTTTCAATTGGTGAGAGATCTGGAGAATGTGCTGGCCAGGGCAGCAGTCGAACATTTTCTGTATCCAGAAAGGCCCGTACAGGACCTGTAACATGCAGTCGTGCATTATCCTGATGAAATGTAGGGTTCCGCAGGGATCGAATGAAATGTAACGTCCACTGTTCAAAGTGCCGTCAATGCGAACAATAGGTGACCGAGACGTGTAACCAATGGTACTCCATACCATCACGACGCGTGATACGTCAGTATGGCGATGACGAATACACGCTTCCAATGTGCGTTCACCGCGATGTCGCCAAACACGGATGCGACCATCATGATGCTGTAAACGGAACCTGGATTCATTCAAAAAAATGACGTTTTGCCATTCGTGCACCCAGGTTCGTCGTAGAGTACACCATCGCAGGCGCTCCTGTCTGTGATGCAGCGTCAAGGGTAACCGCAGCCATGGTCTCCGAGCTGATAGTCCATGCTGCTACAAACGTCGTCGAACTGTTCGTGCAGATGGTTGTTGTCTTGCAAACGTCCCCATCTGTTGACTCAGAGATCGAGAAATGGCTGCACGATCCGTTACAGCCATGCGGATAAGATGCCTGTCATCTCGACTGCTAGTGATACGAGGTCGTTGGGATCCAGCACGGCGTTCCGTACTACCCTCCCGAACTCACCGATTCCATATTCTGCTAACAGTCATTGGATTTCGACCAACGCGAGCAGCAATGTCGCGATACGATAATCCGCAATGGCGATAGGCTACAATCCGACCTTTTGTCTAAGTCGGAAACGTGATGGTACGCATTTCTCCTCTTTACACGAGGCATCACAACAACGTTTCACCAGGCAACGCTGGTCAACTGTTGTTTGTGTATGAGAAATCGGTTGGAAACTTTCCTCATGTCAGCACGTTGTGTGTATCCACCGGCACCAACCTTGTGTGAATGCTCTCATAAGCTATTGATTTGCATATCATAGCATCAGCTTCCTGTAGGTTACATTTCACGTCTGTAGCACGTCATTTTTGCGGTGTAGTAATTTTAATGGCCAGTAGTGTAAAATGCACCGGTTCTGTGGTATCATAGATAGATAGCACACACACCAGTGTCTCACAGTTGCCAACGGAAATGCACGTTTTCAACAGATGCTGATTACGGTCACGCTGTACCCGGCGGATCCCATGTTGCGCACCCTATGAGCCACGCCTTCAGCGTCTCCGACTACAAGCACCCTCTGCCGCCGCGACGTAAGATTGCCGGCGGCAGCCACACGCCCCAGTCTCACTCACAGTCTTCGACAGTCTTCAGTCTTATTCAGCCTTCAAACGTTCGCTCGTGTGATAGTAGTTGGAGCCTCACACTGCGTGATGCTCATTTCAACATCTACATCTGCATTTATACTCCGCAAGCCACCCAACGGTGTGTGGCGGAGGGCACTTTACGTGCCACTGTCATTACCTCCCTTTCCTGTTCCAGTCGCGTATGGTTCGCGGGAAGAACGACTGTCTGAAAGCCTCCGTGCGCGCTCTAATCTCTCTAATTTTACATTCGTGATCTCCTCGGGAAGTATAAGTAGGGGGAAGCAATATATTCGATACCTCATCCAGAAACGCACCCTCTCGAAACCTGGCGAGCAATCTACACCGCGATGCAGAGCGCCTCTCTTGCAGAGTCTGCCACTTGAGTTTATTAAACATCTCCGTAACGCTATCACGGTTACCAAATAACCCTGTGACGAAACGCGGCGCTCTTCTTTGGATCTTCTCTATCTCCTCCGTCAAACCGATCTGGTACGGATCCCACACTGATGAGCAGTACTCAAGTATAGGTCGAACGAGTGTTTTGTAAGCCACCTCCTTTGTTGATGGACTACATTTTCTAAGCACTCTCCCAATGAATCTCAACCTGGTACCCGCCTTACCAACAATTAATTTTATATGATCATTCCACTTCAAATCGTTCCGCACGCATACTCCCAGATATTTTACAGAAGTAACTGCTACCAGTGTTTGTTCGGCTATCATATAGTCATACAATAAAGGATCCTTCTTTCTATGTATTCGCAATACATTACATTTGCCTCTTGTAATAGCTGGACTTCAATGCTGCTCGTTCTTTTGTGAAGTTTCTTGGCTTCGCTTGAAGAAAGCTTCAAATTAAGCAATCCTTCTGTTTACTGTATTAAAATGTTCGCTAATCATTTCTGCTCCTCTCCAGCTTCTCTAACAGGACAACTGCTGCACCATTCCGCAGCCTATTTCTCATTTATTTTGACCACAAAGTTGTACACAATAAATTCTGCATGTTGAATATTGAGTGTAAGGTTATTCACATGGAGAAGGAACAGGAGTGGACATAAAATTGAACCGTGCGCAACTCCTTTCGTGATATCTCCCCAGTCACTAAATTTTCTACCTTTCCTGCATTGCCTGTCATATTCCGCAGAACTTTTCGCATTCTGTTTGTCAGATATGCTTCAAAATGTGTGGGAAGCCACCAGTTCCACAAAATATAAGTGTTTTGGGGAGTGTATCATGATATACATACTCAAATGCCTTGGAAAGATCACAAAAATACCAACTGGATATACTTTGTTATTTAAGGCCTTTAATAGCTGGTGGGTGAATGTTTAAATAGCATTCTTAGTTGAGTAACCCTTCTTGATTCCAGATTACGATATGGTAAGTAAATTGTTTCTACTTAAATGTTAGACTAGTCCTGAGTAGTTAGACATGGTTACACTTTCATAAAATACTGTTAAACGTTGAGTTCGGTGGTGTTATATTTTTGTGTATCTCCGAAGGTAGATCTAATAAGAAATCTTAATAACAGATTCTTTTTCCACGACCACAAATTATTAGACTTCCACACCTTACATTCAGATCACAAAAAGTTTTCTTTGATGTTGTCCTGTGTAATCAGTAGGTGTAATCAAGTTAAGCAGAAGTTTTTAAAAAAATTAAAGTGCTACTGTACGCTAGCTACGTAATTTATCTATACGTGAAATTCTGAATATTCGTTTTTGGAAAACTTTCTCCTCGTGTGGCGTGTGCTTTAGATATCGGATTCAACTGCAGAGCAAAAGTAATTGTTGGTTGGCCCAGTAGCGCGCGTGTCGTAAAACAAAACTTAAATCTTAATGAAATGCTGAATTTGAAATAATGAAAATGAATCTAATTAAATGCCCAAAGGCACTATTTATGTATTCAGTGACAACTTTCTAACTGACACTCGATATTGGAGCATGTTATCTAAGTTACATGACATGAACTTCAATGTCTGAGTTGAAATATTCGCAAAATAAAATACTACTCAACACGGAAGATAGTAACTGTTTAATTACCTTCATTTTTGACTATAAATTAATCTGCGTACGTAGTACAACACCTGAAAATTCTGACGACTTCCTGTTTGCTCACAAGAACGCTGAGTGAAACGTCCCTTGAAAGAAAAGTAACTTACCTTTTGCACAGCGTGCTGTTTTGCGACTGGTGTACAGAGGTTATCGAAAGCGATTAGAAATCAGCAAATGCAGCAGCTTAAGAAAAATAATCTACTCTACAGTTTTCTTTGCTTGTGAGAAACATTCTTCTGTGGCATAAAATGCAATGCATACACGGCACAATTTTTTATTAAGAACGATGAGGGAGGATTTTCGTTTAAAGAAAATCGTTCTTGAAAACTTGAAATCGATTACTGTCAAGAAAAACCTCGAAATATTCCTGCAAAAATTTTATGACCTGAAACAGCGCAGCGTTACCGTAAGACGGCTGATTCCCGTGCTATTTGACCGGCTATTGATGAAGCATGAGGGCAAAATTGAATTTCATCATCGCGACGGAACTGTAATTACTATTTGTGTTACCATCGGAGATGTCGATTATGAAACAGTTCGTGTCATTCACCTCCTGCCTGAAGTAGAAAATTGCTCTTTCAAGGAAGTACGAACCAATTATGACGCAACTAAAAACCGTGGAAATGAACGCTAGTTCAGTCAACATAGGTTGCAAGTTTTCAGCTGCATGCGGTCTCTAGAAATGTAAATAAGTGTATATTCCGTTACGTATTTTGGTTGCAGAGTACGAGGTGCTGGTTTCATACTTGCGCCAAGTTTTTATGTACTTCTTATGTAATGACAGCGATCAACGTCGACAAATCTGTCTTAAACGGGTTTTCGTTCTGAAAATATCTCTGCAGCAATGGTAGAAACAAGCATTAGAGATCCCGTAATTTAAAGTCATTTCCACCCAGTCCACTCTGAATCAAGTAAAAATCAGTCATATTACGCGACAGACTTTGTCACAGGCAAGCAAACCCGACGTCGAAATATGTCTGTCAAAACATGCGGCCTCAGTAAAAGTTATTAAGAGACGACGAACGTGCGAAGGTATCGGTTCCCATGAAGAAATTACTAAAATTGGACAGTCCTGTAAAAATTACTCTCAAGAGTCTGCGTCTGATGTGGTATCAGATAGTTGAGTTGTCTGCGACTCGATGACAGAGAAACTCAACCAGATACCGGAACGAGAACGTGATGTTGTGGCCTCACCTTCTGCACAAATTTCCCGCGGTCAGTTGCCCCAGCGAACAGAATCAAGCCACGCCAGTGAGGAAAACAAAAATGTCAAGGAACCTAGTGACAGTAAATATTCTCGTGTCAGCCTGCTGTCGACAACATTCCCAGCAGGGCAACCGATGTAATCAAACGGGAGGAAAATTGTAGTCATAATGGCCGGCCGGATGGCCGAGCGGTTCTAGGCGCTTCAGTCTGGAACCGCACTACCGCTATAACGTTTGCCTTACCCACTAGAATATCAGCCTAACTAGCAGTAGTTACCAACGGCGGCATCTTGGACCATCACTTCGTAACTAAGCGGGAGAGGTCACATGCAGTGGCTTTAGGTTGAAGTGACGCCATCTTCCCTGTAACATATTTTGTACTTAATTAAAAGCTGCCTTTATTTGACACTGAAGGATATTCACTATGGCCTTAACTGCACGCTGTCTTATAAGGCGCCACTCCTTGTTCAGTCTGTTCTTCTCCCAGATAAGTCAAAGAATGTGCAGCGGGGTAACTTATGGTCTGTGCCCTGTGCCCGTGTTCCGTGATCGTGGAGCGGAGGAGGTAACTGCTTCAGTAATGGCCATAGTGAAATATATAACTGCCTCGTCCGCAGTGGCACCGGCTGTAGTCACCCTAGCTGGTCTTGGAGGTGCTACGACGACTATTGGGGGGGGATGAATTTTCCTTCTGCAGAAAATACCATGGGGAGGTTAAGAGACGAACGTACGTCTGCGACTTCCGCAGTAATGAATCCAAGGATTCCCTTGACGATACACACACCGAGTACCTCTGGCAGATTTCCAGTGGCTGGGTAGCTGCTTCTATCAGATAACCTTCAGGAGATCTGTAGATGGCAATGAAGGCGATGAAGCCTTGTCTGGTCTCCAGTGTGACCGAAGTGGAAACTCCATCGAGTAGCCTTGGCTTCAGTGCAGCGTAGTGGTGGAGCAGGCTTTGATGTAGGCATCAATTCCACCCCCATCTGTGGGACAGACAGTGCGATAGCACACAAAAATTGCTGGCTCATATTGCCGGTTTCAAGTACGTACTGGACACTAGACAGATGTCAATGTTCTTGTCTGTCAGGAATAGCGTGAATTCAAGCAGGTGATGGTGTATGTCGCAAAAGTGGCGATTTCAATTTGCCTATTTCTGGGCGTATCCATTCTATGTCGTTCCAGTGGTGATCAACATGCTTCTGATGGCTTTCTGTTTGGCCATTGCAATGACTGCTTGTAGGGCGCAAAGGGTTTCCTTAGTTTCAGAGTTGTGTACATGGCTCAAGAGATCCTCAGCGGAACTGCGAGAGGCCGTCACCATACAGGCACAACCACTCGCGTGTGCCTTCACAGTTCCGAGCAGCCGCCAAGTGTTGCTAACCGCCAGAGACAGCGCTGCCGACAGTGGACTATTACGATTCTTCTTAGTACTGGCATGGATAGATATTCTCCTCTTTTTTTCAATTTGTTGGCCTTCGGACCGTGCCCATTCAGCCATCTCAATAGTAATATCAATTATGACGATACAAATGTAAGGACAACACAACACCCAGTCCCTGAGCAGTAAAAATCTACGACACGGCGGGAAATCGAATCCGGGTTACTTCACTTAGCAATCTGCAGTGCTTATCGAGCAGCTACGGAGGCGGACGATATGTATTCCTGTACCAACGCCAGTAAAAGAGAACACGCTGCTGACGCACAGTTTCTGCAATTCATCTGTTCCTACAGAGGCAGCACTTCCTGCAACTACGATACGGAGCACAGATCTGCGAGTTCCGTTCTGAAGTCTACAGTTCTGTTTAGCAGTCGCTATTTAGAGAGAAACATGTACACCTCAACTACGGTATTATTAGTCGCAGTGGCAAAATCATGGTCTGCCAAGAGACAGCAAAGTTACATAGAATTTTGGTGTGTCACGTATAAGGAATCAAATGACACACGTCAAACCGTTACCCTAGTTAAGTAAAGTTTTGTATTACCGCATTAATAAATGTTATTGATTATTTCTTATCGTGTTGCCACATTTCTTTTGCGCAGTTCTTTCAAGTAAGTCAACAAAATTAGATATACTAGTGTGTACAGACACACCTTTTATAGAACCATAGTAGGAAGTACCTTCTCTGCTACTATAGATGTTTGGGCTGGTTTGATAATTACATTCAGTTACAATATACTATCGTTCAGTAAAATGCAGTAAATGAAGCAGGCAAAAACGAACACAAACGTCTCAAAAATGAGATCGACAGGAAGTGCAAAATGGCTAAGCAGGGATGGCTAGAGGAAAAACGTAAGGATGTAGAGGCACATATCACTAGGGGCTAGATAGATACTGCCTACAGGAAAATAGAGACCTTTGAGAAAAGAGAACCACTTGTATGAATATCAAGAGCTCAGATGGAAACCCAGTTCTAAGCAAAGAAGGGAAAGCAGAAAGGTTGAAGGAGTATACAGAGGGTCTATATAAGGGCAATGTACTTGAGGACAGTATTATGGAAATGGAAGAGGATGTAGATTAGGATGAAATGGGAGATACGATACTGCGTGAAGAGTTTGACAGAGCACTGAAAGACTTGAGTCGAAACAAGGCCCCGGGAGTAGACAACATTCCATTAGAACTACTGACGGCCTTGGGAGAGCCAGTCCTGACAAAACTCTACCATCTAGTGAGCAAGATGTATGAGACAGGCGAAATACCCTCGGACTTCAAGAAGAGTATAATAATTCCAGTCCCAAAGAAATCAGGTGTTGACAGATGTGAGAATTACCGAACTATCAGTTTAATAAGTCACAACTGCAAAATGCTAACGCGAATTCTTTACAGACGAATGGAAAAACTGGTAGGACCCGACCTCGAGGAAGATCAGTTTGGACTCCGTAGAAATATTGGAACACGTGAGGCAATACTGACCTTACGACTTATCCTAGAAGAAAGATTAAGGAAAGGCTAACCTTCGTTTCTAGCATTTGTAGACTTAGAGAAAGCTTTTGACAATTTGACTGGAATACTCTCTTTCAAATTCTAAAGGTTCAAATGGCTCTGAGCACTATGGGACTTAATATCTATGGTCATCAGTCCCCTAGAACTTAGAAGTACTTAAACCTAACTAACCTAAGGACAGCACACAACACCCAGTCATCACGAGGCAGACAAAAATCCCTGACCCCGCCGGGAATCGAACCCGGGAACCCGGGCGCGGGAAGCGAGAACGCTACCGCACGACCACGGGCTGCCGACTCAAATTCTGAAGGTGGCAGGAGTAAAATGCAGGGATCGAAAGGCTATTTACAATTTGTACAGAAACCAGATGGCAGTTAGAAGAGTCGAGGGGCACGAAAGGGAAGCAGTGGTTGGGAAGGGCATGAGACAGGGTTGTAGCCTCTCGCCGATGTTATTCAATCTGTATATTGAGCAAGCAGTAAAGGAAACAAAAGAAAAATTCGGAGTAGGTATTAAAATTCGTGGAGAAGAAGTAAAAACTTTGAGGTTCGCCGATGACATTGTAATTCTGTCAGAGACAGCAAAGGACTTGGAAGAGCAGTTGAACGGAATGTACAGTGTCTTGATAGGAGGATATAAGAGGAACATCAACAAAAGCAAAACGAGGATAATGGAATGTAGTCAAATTTAATCGGGTGATGCTGAGGGGAATTAGATTAGGAAATGAGACACTTAAAGTAGTAATGGAGTTTTGATATTTGGGGAGCAAAATAACTGATGATGGTCAAAGTTGAGAGGATATAAAATGTAGACTGGCAATGGCAAGGAAAGCGTTTCTGAAGAAGAGAAATTTGTTAACATCGAGTATAGATTTAAGCGTCAGGAAGTCGTTTCTGAAAGTGTTTGTATGGTGTGTAGCCATGTATGGAAGTGAAACATGTACGATAAATAGTTTGGGCAAAAAGAGAATAGAAGCTTTCGAAATGTGGTGCTACAGAAGAATGCTGAAGATTAGATGGGTAGATCACATAACTAATGAGGAGGTATTGAATAGAATTGGGGAGGAGTTAGTGGCACAACTTGACAAGGAGAAGGGAAAGGTTGGTAGGACATGTTCTCAGGCATCAAGGGATCTGCAAATTTAGCATTGGAGGGCAGCGTGGAGGGTAAATATCGTAGAGGGAGACCGAGGGATGAATACACCAAGCCGATTCAGGAGGATGTAGGTTGCAGTAAGTACTGTGAGATGAAGAAGCTTGCACAGGATAGAGTAGCATGGAGAGCTGCATCAAGCCAGTCTCAGGACTAAAGACCACAATAACAACATCGTTCAGCAACTATTTGACGAAGTGAATGTACTGGTTCGATAACACCCGAATGCTCTGCAGTGGTCGGTGGCGCGACGTGATGTTCTTGTATTCACTGTTGCTTCTAAGTGATTCTCAGTTCTGCTTGAGTCGCAGCACGTGCATCTCTCACAACCGCAGAGACTAGTTTATCCTCCAGAAGAGGAGGCTGCGGCTGATGATTGCTGCATTGCTGGTGTGGTGGTGTGATGACAATTTTAATCTGCGTGTTGTTGTTGGATGTTGCCTTCTGGGCTACGTCTTCGACGTGAGTGGTGGAAGACCCGTCAGTCGTAGTCTGGCGTTTTTGTATTTGATGCAGCCCCTGTAATTGGCTGGATGGTCACTTTCGCAGTGGCAACAAAACGCTGTAGATTCCCGTTTCAGTGGAAGTTATCTCCTGTCATGTGCCTGGCTACATTTCACACGTCTGGCGGCATTGCACAACGATACGCCATATGACAAAATTCTTAATAATTTTAGCATTCGACAGGATCTCTCCTAGAACGTAATTTTTCAAAACTGAGAACTAGGTTTTGAATCCCGTCCGTGCGTAAAATTTGAGGATAACTACGTTCTTTGGTGATCTACACTGAAGCGCCAATGAAAATGGTGTAGGCAACCGTATTCAAATACAGATATATGTAAACAGGCAGAATACGGCGCTGCGGCCGGAAACGCCTATATACAACAAGTATTTGGCGCAATTGTTAGATTGGTTACTGCTGCTACAACGGTATGTTATCAAGATTTAAATGAGTTTGAAAGTGGTGTTATAGTCGGCGCACGAGCGATGGGACGCAGCATCTCCGAGGTAGCGATGAAGTGGGGATTTTCCAGTACGACCATTTCATGTGTGTGCCATGAAAATCAGGAATACAGTAAAACATCAAATCTCCGACATCGCTGTGGCCGGAAAAAGATCCTGCAAGAACGGGACCAATGATGACTCTGCAGAATCGTTCAACGTGACAGAAGTGCAACCCATCCGATAATTGCTGCAGATTTCAGTGCTGGGCCATCAAGAAGTGTCAACGTGCGAACCATTCAACGAAACATCATCGATACTGGCTTTCGGAGCCGAAGGCCTACTCCCGTATCCTTGATGACTGCACGACACAAAGCTTTACGCATCGCCTGGGCCGTCAACACCGACATTGGACTGTTGAAGACTGCAAACATTTTGCCTGGTCGGAGGAGTCTCGTTTCACACTGTATGTAGTGGATGGACGTGTACGGGTATGGAGACAACGTCATGAATACATGCACCCTGCATATCAGCAGGGGACTGTTCAAGCTGGGCCGGCCGGGGTGGCCGAGCGGTTCTAAGAGCTACAGTATGGAACCGCGCGGCCGCTACTGTCGTAGGTTCGAATCCTGCCTCGGGCATGGATGTGTGTGATGTCCTTAGGTTAGTTAGGTTTAAGTAGTTCTAAGTACTAGGGGACTGATGACCACAGCAGTTAAGTCCCATAGTGCTCAGAACCAAATGAGACCCCTGATACGTCTAGATACGACTCTGACAGGTGTCACGTACGTACGCATCGTCTCTGATCACCTTCGTCCATTCATGTCCATTGTTCATTCCACCGGACTAGGTAAATTCCAGCAGGACAAAGCGACACCCCACACGTACATAATTTCTATAGAGTGGCTTCTGGAACAGTCTTCTGCGATTAAACACTTCCGCTTGCCACCCAAGTCCCCAGACATGAACGTTATTAAGCATATCTGGGATGTCTTGCAACGTGCTGTTCTGAAGAGATCTCCATCCCCTCTTACTCTTATGGATTTATGGACAGCCCTGCAGGATTCATTGCGTCAATTCCCTCCAGCACTACTTCAGACATTAGTCGTGTTTCGGCACTTCTGCGTGCTCGCGGGGCCCTACACGATATTAGGCAGGTGTATCAGTTTCTTGGGCTCTTCATTGTATTTTGTGAGCCTGGAATTTGGAGCCAGTCGACGACTACGGTGTGTGTCCCGCTTCTTCCAGTTCTTCTTTTCTTCGTCGTGAGGGATGGACGTGGGGATACCTTTGATGCTTTGTTGATAGCCTTCATCCATTTTGGCTTCACTGTCGGTAAACTCCGACCATATCCATTACCTCGGCATACTCAGCAGTGCTAGTAAGCTTAAGCTTCAATCTATCTCCTCCAGCTTGCTTAGCGGTGAAATGTCCTTAGCAGTTTCTCTGTAGCCATGTATCTCCTGTTGCAACTGTTGCTGTTGCTGGTGTTGTTCAGCTCCGGCATCTTATTCAACTGGTTATTAGTCTCGTAGGCGGGTTGGATGAATTATTTCTTTCTGGCGTAGGTGGTGCAGATGTTGCCGTCGCTTTCGTTCGTCTGGTTTGGTTCTTCCTTGGTAGCTTCACACACTCGGAACATTTACTCTTGGATTTGCAGGTAAGGTGTTCCGCCTCCATATAGCCTCCTCTGGCTGAGTCCGTTTCAGAAAACATCTTGTAGTCCAGTTCCGTATGTCGTCGCAGCTGGACCGACCGATGGGGCCATCGACGAAGTAAACATCGTCGGACGGCGATCAGCCAACTCTTTCCCTCTGAAGGTAGCTGTTTCAGCCGCGCGTGAACAGCACATACGTTCGTCTAGACTTTTTTCCCTTCATTGTTATTCCATCCACCTGGCCCCATATGGGCGGAGGGTGGGCCGTGTGTGGTACAATTTTCCTCTCTTCAGCCAATCAAAATAAAAATTTATGATGAGAATTAGAAACAGAACTTGGTGCTATTTCAAATTAAAAAATCAAAGACGGATGGTTAAAAAACGAAAATATATGCATTTTAAAAACACATCGCAGGAAGGTGAAACTCTACTGATAAAAACAATGAAGCACTGCACTTTGACTTAAAATCTGAAGGACCTGCGCTGGCTGTGAAGTACTGCCGGAGGAGAGAGTATGTTTCATAGGGTTGAGAGGTGTGCATAAAGAGATAAGGTTCTGTTAGGAGATGAGAGTTGGAGATATAATCGATGGGGAAGAGAGAGGGTGAGAAGTAGTGCGTTGTGTGGGTAGGAGTGTGGTTACAAGAGGAAAGTGTTGGGGATGGAAGGAGAGCCACGAAGAGATAGGGGTCCTGATGTGAAGTGGGATAGATGGAGAAGAGTTAACGTACGTAGGTGGGATAAATATCGCGACGGATCTCATTGTCTGGGAGAGAGAGTTGGTTGATGTGGCTTTGGGACAGGATATGGAGTGTTTGTAGGTGTAGGGACGGAGAAATGTGTTACTGAAGACGCGGCAGTGTACTACGGTTGTTGATCAAAGGGGAGACAACAGGGTGACTGAAGCCTAGTTTGCGGATAGTATAGGAGAAGCGGAGTCGTTTGATGTGAGCGAGGAGGATTCGCCTCGAGATCGTGCTGCACTATGTGAGCAAAAGTAACCAGACACATGGCTGAAAATGACTTACAAGTTCGTAGTGCCTTTCATCGGTAATGCTGGAATTCAATATGGTGTTGGCCCACCCTTAGCCTTGATGAGAGCTTCCACTCTCGCAGGTATATATTCAATAAGGTGCTGGAAGGTTTCGTGGGGAACGGCAGCCCATTCTTCACGGAGTGCTGCACTGAGGAGCGGTATCGATGTCGGTCGGTGATGCCTGGCACGAAGTCGGCGTTCCAAAACATCCCAAAGGTGTTCTATAGGATTCAGGTCAGGACTCTGTGCAGGCCAGTGCATTACAGCGATGCTATTTTCGTGTAACCACTCCGCCACAGGCCGTGCTTTAGGAACAGGTACTCGATCGTGCTGAAAGATGCAATCACTAACCCCGAATTGCTCTTCAACAGTGGGAAGCAAGAAGGTCCTTAAAACATTAACTTAGGCCTGTGTTGTTATAGTGTCACGCAAAACAACAAGGGGTGAAAGCCCCATTCATGGATAACACGACACCACAACACCACCACCTGCGAAGTTTACTGTTGACACTACACACGCAGGCAGATGACGTTCACTGGGCATTCGTCATTCCCACACCCTGACATCGCATCGCCACATTGTGTACCGTGATTCGTCACTCAACACAACGTTTTTCCACTGTTCAATCGTCCAATGTTTACGCTCCTTACACCAAGCGAGGCGCCGTTTGGCATTTGCTGGCATGATGTGTGACTTATGATCAGCCGCTGGACCGTGAAATCCAAGTTTTCTCACCTCTTTCCAAACTGTCAAAGTACTTGCAGTAGATCCTGATGCAGTTTGGAATTCCTATTACCCATTACGACTCTCTTAAACTGTCGGCGGTCTCTGTCAGTCAGAGGCGAGGTCGGCCTGTACGCTTTTGTGTTGTACGTGTCCCTTTGCGTTTCCACTTCACTATCACATCGGAAACAGTGGACCTAGGGATGTTTCGGAGTGTGGAAATCTCGCGTAGAGACGCAGGACACGAATGACACCCAATCTCCTGAACACATTCGAAGTACCTGAGTTCCCCTGAGCGCCCCGTTCTGCTCTCTCACGATGTCTGATGACTACTGAGGCCTCTGAAATGGAGTACCTGGCAGCAGGTGCCAACACAATGCACTTAATTTTAAAAACGTGTGTTTTTGGGGATGTCCTGATGCTTTTGATCACATAGTGTACCTGGCTTCACTTTCACTTGAAATCACAGATGAGTAACAGGAACTGGCTGTCAGTTAGGTCTTCTCGTTGGCATCACCTATAGAACGAGGTATCATCAGTACACGTAGTCGTACAGAACTATAAGCCAACGTATACGTCACAAAAAAATGAACTTGAATAAAACACCCAAAGCTTAAGATGAAGAAAGTCACGAATCCGACGCTGCAATAGACACACAAATGGAGTGGTCCGAGGACTTAAAATAATCCGACTGAATGCAAAACGGATTAATTAAATAACGTCTCAGTCATACACATCTCTTGCTCTGAACTTTTGTAGAATCACATGCAATTTCAAAATAGCTGCACTATAGTAAATCTGACGCCGACGTTGTCCTCTTACAAGAAGTCACACAAGTAAACTAAAAGTTATCTGTGATTCAAAGAATCGTGAACTTTCGCACTCGAAGAAAACACAGGCGCGGCCATCCTTGTGCGAGAAGTTATCCCAGTCGGAGATATTGAGGAACTAGAATCCGGAGGGGGGATCACGTGCAAAATTTACGATCCTCCCCTTCTAAACGTTTAAACGTTTACGCTCCGTTAGGCAGTAGCAAAAAGGCGGAACGCGTTGCCTTCTTCAAGAGGAAATAATATATCTTCTCAAACGAAACCCGTCTAATCTACTTGTAAGAGGCGTCTTTAACCGTGTGCTCCACGCGAATGACCAGTGACCGAATTTTAACTGCTGTAAAGAATTACACGACATTGTGGATAACTTGGGGCTCAAGGCTGCATGGATATTACAATACTCAACACTTGTCAAATATACTTTCCTCCGATCGACTTAGGCCAGCCGAACTGATAGAGTGCAGATAACAGAGAACATTTGTCGACGAGTCTCACTACAAATTTCGCTCCCCCTCCATTTTCTAACCACTGTGTATTATCTGTAACGTTAAATCTATACAAACATACCACAAAAATATTTAGAGGCCAACGTATCTTAAACGCTCCCATCTAGATGACGAAGACTTACGTGTCGCTGTCAGAAGAACTTGGAACAACTGTCTATGTTCACTAGACAATTTCGCGCTAGATGCCAACTGCTTGACTAGACGTGATAAGACATTTACGAACATTTGTAAAAGCTCATGGAAGACATAAAACGAATGAAGTAAGAAAATTGTGGAATTTTGTTTCAAAATCTTTAGAGAACCGTACGAGAAAACCAGCCTTACAAACGATCACGTGCAGCAGACAAGGAGAATTAAAGCGAAACTTATTACCACCAAAAAAATTAGTTAGATGCCCTGAAGATCAAATACAGATCCATAGCTGAAGCCGAAACAACATCCATGTATAACCTCATCACCCATCCAACAGCAGATGCACATTACTAGACGAGGAGAAAACAGAGGATCGGAACATACTCATTCACCAGAACGAGGTGAAATACAACTGCATTACCAGAACCTGTACTCCGCGAGTCACAGCAGTGCGGATTTGGCCGGCCGCTGTGGCCGAGCGGCGCTTCAGTCCGGAACCGCGCTACTGCTACGGTCGCATGTTCGAATCCTGCCTTGGGCATGGATGTGTGTGATGTCGTTAGGTTAGTTACGTTTAAGTAGTTCTAAGTCTATGGGACTGATGACCTCAGTTGATAAGTCCCATAGTGCTTAGAGCCATTTCGATGAGATTTGATAGCCGAAGCCATACAGCCACTAAACAGGGAAAATGATGAGGAGATAATACAGAATTTCAAGCTGATTTATGCGTGGAATAATTATTTGAATTCATTGTTAAATCACCAGCTGACAAAGCTCCAGCAGCGGATAGCTTTATCACAAATTCTGGGACATCATCGGGACAACTTTTCCTGCAATTTTAAACGACAAAGTAAGTGGTCGGATGGTGCATAACGACATGAACGAGGGCAAAACTGTTCTCGTACAAAAAAGTAGCTGTTTGAAAAACTTCGCCAGTCTGCGACCTATTACACTGCTAAACTTTGACTAAAAAAATGTCGCCAGAGCTATTAGTACCAGGATGCCACCGTTGTTTCACGAAGCAGCGAAAAAAATCAGACTTTCATCTCTTGAAGGACTACAAAATTAGCTGGTTCTGAAATTACAGCAAGCTTTTCAGTTTCTGTGGTGATAAACTTCAAATACACCTTTAATTCATCGATTTATGTAAAGCCTTTTTATGTAGTCGGCCAGCAATACATAATGAGCTGCTGTTTAGTGAAAAAAATACGAGGTTATCGAGTACCGGAGCAGATTTGTGACTTGGAAGTGTGATAGGACCATTATTGTTTACAATATATACCGGGTGATCAAAAAGTCAGTATAAATTTGAAAACATAATAAACCACGGAATAATGTAGATAGAGAGGTAAAAATTGACACACATGCTTGGAATGACATGGGGTTTTATTAGAACCAAAATGCAAGATGGCGCTCCACACCATATTGCTAGACGCGTGAAGGATCTCTTCCGCGCGTCGTATGGTGATGATCGTGTGCTCAGCCGCCACTTTCGTCATGCTTGGCCTCCCAGGTCCCCAGACATCAGTCCGGGCGATTATTGGCTTTGGGGTTACCTGAAGGCGTAAGTGTATCGTGATCGACCGACATCTCTAGGGATGGTGAAAGACAACATCCGACGCCAATGCCTCACCATAACTCGGGACATGCTTTACAGTGCTGTTCACAACATTATTCCTCGACTACAGCTATTGTTGAGGAATGATGGTGGAATATTAAGCATTTCCTGTAAAGAACAACATCTTTCCTTTGTCTTACTTTGTTATGCTAATTATTGCTATTCTGATCAGATGAAGCGCCATCTGTAGGACATTTTTTGAACTTTTGTATTTTTTGGTTCTAATAAAACCCCATGTCATTCCAAGCATGTGTGTCAATTTGTACCTCTCTATCTACATTATTCCGTGATTTATTCAGTTTTCAAATTTATACTGACTTTTTGATCACCCTGTATAAATGATGTAATAGAAAGCGTAGGATGCTCTCTAAGGCTGTTCGCAGATAACGCGGTTGTCTACAACAAAGTAGCAATACCAGAAGATAGTAACGATTTGCAGCATGACCAACAGAGAATTGATGAATGGTGCAGTCTTTGGCAGTTGACCCTGAGCGTAAACAAATATAACGCATTGCGCATATATAGGAAAAGAAATCCACTGATGTGTAACTACGCTATTGATGACAAACCGCTGGATACAGTATAAACCGTAAAATATCTAGGAGTAACCATCCGGAGGGTAGGCTACCAAGAGTCTCTCCTCTATGAGCCTTCAGCAAAATGTTGCTCCATATGGGCCAACACAGCGGCGCCTGGTTCATGCAAACATGCTGGCTGCAGTTCACCGGCGGCAAAGACTGGAATCTGTACTCCAGTACCGCAACAGGATGTCCACGGAGTGGAGATTGGTGGACTTTTGAGATGAATCACGGTTTTTGCTCCGTGGAACAGATGGCCGTTGATTTGTTCGGCGTGAAACTCCGAAAGCAAAACACTCTGCATGTGTTATGGTCTGGGGAATGTTTTCGTGCCATTTCCTGAGTGACCTCGTCATTCTCGAAGGCACAACGGATCAACATAACATGCATCTATCCTTGAGGATCATGTCCATCCTTACAAGCAGTTCGTTTTTACTCGGCAAGATGTCATCTACCAGCAGGACAATGCCACGTGTCACACAGCTCGCAGTGTGTGTGTGTGATCCGAACAGCATTAAGATGAGTTTACCGTACTCTCCTGTCCACCAAACTCCCCGGATTTAAATGCAATCGAGAATATGTGGAATTTCCTCGACCGGACTGTTTTCGCCATGGGTACTCAACCGAGAAAGATAGCGCAGCTCGCCTCGGCACTGGAACCGGCATGGTTTGTAAGGTACCTCTTACGTGAGGAAGACATTTTTACCAGTTTTAATAAATTGTCTCTCATTGATAAATTCACGATAGTTAGGAAGTGCAGTAGTCCGTATCCGGCCATGAATAGGAGAGCATTTCCCACGCTGGCTGACTAGGTGACGAAGCGACTATATGTCGCGCGTAGTGGGGTGGGGCTCAACGCTGGACCGTAGCAACAAGCGACAGCCTGGGAAATATACATGGCGGCAAGTACCGCCATTTTGGCGCCAAAGTCACCGATTTTGTTTATTTATATTTAATAATTAAAGTCATTTATGACAGCATCAATACTAGGAGGAGCCTCTGGATGTTTAAAGCTATTTATCATAATTTTGTCTCGTTAAAATTCATACCCGTTCATTAACAAATGCATATATTAGTAAGTACGAACTTGATCGGAAATCCACGAACTGTGACGAAACTAGTAAGATATACGGACTGCGCGCCAAAGTCGGCAGTCGGCGTTAAGAGCTCTTCCTGTCTCGTTCGATGAGCCATGCTCTCGGTTACGAGTAGTTTGTGACATGAGTGTTTCATTATTGACCTGATAGGAATAAAAGTGATATTACGTCATTCTGAATGTTAATCTCGAGTAAATAGATACGCCAAAGTTGACCGACAGCAATTTCAGATAATTAGCTTCCACCGACAGAGACATCCAATGCGCCAATGAAGAATCTGCACGGGACGACATTTACGCGCACAGGTAGGAGGAAATCCGACGACACGACCCACCAAGGCAGATCAAGGAAAGTCCGACTTACACTCGCAAATTTCGGGTGGAAATTCTGACCAGTCATACTGTACGTCACTTATACCACTCTCTACGGACTCGCGGCTGAGCGGAGTAATAACAGTATCAGTTTAGAAGCGAGGGGATCCTGCAGGCTCCACAAGCCCTGTCGGTTCCTTCCAGAACCTCCCTGACTCTCTTGCTGCACACATTTCACTGGTCTGCTCTGAAAAAGGTGATTTTTCAGGCATTTGACAGGTGGTCTCGTTAATGTGATTCGACAATGTAGTTTTCTGGGCGCTGAAAATAATACTCCCGAGTCGAACATCACCATTTAGCTTTCGTCCTTGTATCCAAGTATAATGCTTTAAAAATTGAGTGATTTTCGGCTTGGCACAATTTAACTCCGCTTTTATATCTTGGGGAAGGGTGGGGGCGGGGGGGGGGGGGAGGGAGAAGAAACGAATTTGTCCCAAAGTGCTACTATCGCATGGTTTAGTACTGCGTCTGTTAGGCAGCTTGTATTTAGCCGCCATAAATTTATGGCTCTGTACATAGGTTGAGACCAAGAGGAAGAGCAGCGAGCAGATGGATAGATCAAATCAAGATGATCTCCGGTCCACCTCTTCAGCAAGAAAAAAAAAAAAAAAAGAAAAACAGGCTTTGAGCACTATGGGACTTAACTTCTAAGGTCATCAGTACCCTAGAACTTAGAACTAATTAAACCTAACTAACCTAAGGACATCACACACATCCATGCCCAAGGCAGGATTCGAACCTGCGACCGTAGCGGTCGCGTGGTTCTAGACTGTAGCGCCTAGAACCGCTCGGCCACCCCGGCCGGCCCTCTTCAGCAGGCACTAAGAGAAGCTGGCAACTGTCCAGGATGCTGACGCTTGGTTCATGGGGTCACGACGTTCAGCAAAGAGCACAACGACTTATTATGATGTAATAGGTTGTCGTGTATGACGCCACATAACGTGACAGGCGGAATGATCGGAGAAACTAAGCGGTAGTACTTCACAGCCTACCATATCCGGCGGCATTTATATGTCAGTGTATATTATATAAAGACGGCTAACCACAGTAACTGTAACATAGGTGAAGCCTGAGTGGAATAGGTACCATTGGGACCACACATCACCCAACAGTAGTTTGTTTGTAGTTTGTTACAATTCTGCTCAGTAATTCAGATTTGGATTTTGGTCCTGTTGTTCCATCACGCAGTTACCATCTCCCATTATAATCGTATTCGGTCCGAAAGTCGTGAGAAATTGGGTTAGCTGCACTTTAAAAATTCCTTTCTCTCGCTCTGAACCACTGATCCTGACAGGGCACAAATGTTTACAATCCGTATGCCAAAGTGTTGGCAAGTAATGCCCCTCCAGATGGGAACAAAGCTGTAGGTGTGCGTAATATTCCTTGACTAAAGAGAACCGTTGTACCGGTTTATGGCCCGATAGTAATAATTGAGACAAATTCGGTGGCGTTTGCAATGCCAGGGAAGCATACTTCCTGCAAAATGACGCCATCGACATCTGTTAGCTTAAATGCTTCCTTAATTCAAGCGCTTATGTGGCAGAAGTTATCCCGTTTACATTCGTACTAGCTAAACGATATGTTCGCGTATTCATGATTGTCGTCCAAGCAGACATGACATTCACAGGTGCTTTCGTCTTGGCCTCGTTTGTAATTGAAATCAAAAGATCTCCAATTTGTTTTTTACCTGACTTCCTAATTTTTGACTGCTTCTGTCCTGTTCTTTGAAAGCAACGTCTTATAATACAGGTGTCGTTTAGATCTCGACTGTCTCTGGTTTGTAACCGGTTGAAAGACGTAGCTTTGAAGAGATTTTCTAAAGACTTAGTTTTATACACTGGCCGGAGTGTATCCTTCTGAGTTTCCGCAGTTCTTGGAAACTGATCATCAGTTAGTGATTCAGTGTAAATGACGTGTACGTCACGAGAGGAAGTTTCCTCCGTCGTTTGCTGTAAATCTTCCTGCTGTAATTGTGGTTGCAAATGGACTGAAGGTCGTTGTGTCAGTGACTCGCCGGCCGGTGTGGCCGTGCGGTTAAAGGCGCTTCAGTCTGGAACCGCGTGACCGCTACGGTCGCAGGTTCGAATCCTGCCTTGGGCATGGATGTGTGTGATGTCCTTAGGTTAGTTAGGTTTAATTAGTTCTAAGTTCTAGGCGACTGATGACCTCAGAAGTTAAGTCGCATAGTGCTCAGAGCCATTTGAACCACCCATTTTGTCAGTGACTCCTTCGCTGGAGCACTAAGGAGTTCGTCTGTGGGCATACTGGGTTGCCCTAAATTTTCTTCTCTTGTGTGTCATTGTTTCTGGTGTTTGTGGGTGTCTACATGCTTGTGTCTGACGGTAGTTCAAGGGGTCTACGAGCACAAGTACGTTGCACCCGGTAAGTGACCTACTTGTCCACGCACAGGACACGTTTTGGCTTGACTTTCACACATAGCGAGGGCCCAATAACCGTTCACATTAATCTAAGTTGGGACATGTTTTTTCTAAATCGGCGAGAACCGTTAAGACGTTTGAGTGAGTATTCGTTGTCCACTTCTGTTATTTGATTTGAAGAACACTGCCATAAGTCGTCAACAATCATTAAATGTTTTTAAAGGGAAATTTATGGACCCTAACGGAGCGTAATCCCAATCCGGTCAGTGATATTGACGCCTCAGTAATTTCGCCTGAGTGGGTTACAAGATGAGCCACACCTTTAGCCTTGTCCATGAATCGTTGGCACGTTAGTTCGGAGTTGACAGTAACGAAAACTACTTTCTGAAGCAAATCAATATATATCTTTGGGTGGTAAACTTACTTTCACAGTAAGCCCATCATCAACGTCGGCTACCCGCGGTTTTTGAGCAACCGTATGGCAAGCTAAATCTGATCGTACTATTCCGAATCTCTTCCATCGTCACTATGAGTTCCTCAGGTTGCCGACGAATGACTACGCCTCAATACTACCCCGCGGTCTCGCCCTATAGACGCTGGGATGGTAAATAAAGCAGATCCTTGCAAGACGACCGTTGCAGGCAGACTACTCCAACTGCGTAGGATGGCCATGTTTCTCAACTGAAGATTCTTGTCGGACATGTGACTGCAGTGTTGACAAAATGCCTTTTTTGATGTCGTTTGCTAGAGAATATATGCGCACAACAAAATTTTGAAAGGCATTTTTGTACTGTCAGTTCGGGAGGTATCGAACTGTCGCCTCCCAGTGCGCGAATGTTTGTCACTCTAAATATCCTCAGAACATGGAGTTCTACTGCATAGCGTCATGATGATGGCGTCTTCCTGGCTAAAGTATTTCGAAAGTAAAGTAGTCCTCCATCCTGATTTATGAGCAAAAACTACGTTTCATGAGCGGTAACACTTCCTAAATTAATCAAGTTACTTAAAAATATTTTCTGTCTTATTAAAGGGATCGATTACCAAATGGTTTAAATTTTACCCGAAATATTGCTTTCAATAACAGTCATGTCCTTGGCATAACTGCTATTCACAGCTGCAACATTTGCGATCATTTGTGCGTTATAGACACTGATTTCACTCCTACTCGGTACCGTCTCTTCATATTCTTAGGTTTGACTCTAATCTCGACATTATGGCTCATATTTAAGTCACTCGGTTTCTTGTCTCCACCGTGCCCTGTTTCGTGTCCTGCGCCACCATTAGTCATAAAGATGTTTCTGGACACCTCACAGTATCCTCCTGTAGTCATAAAACAGACGCTGATCACTCGCTACCCTGCCGAAAAGGTTCGTAACGTATTCCCGACCGCCTCTTGTCCTTCAGCCAGTTCATGTTAAAGACTGCGTTTGTCCAGTCGTCATACAATAATACCTCAATTTCTAATTATTCTGGTATATTCTTCAATTTACATAGTACTGATCTATTTACTCGTCTTCTGAGTGCTTAAATACAGTCCAATAAAACCTTGCTTAACGTAATGTAATCTATTTGTCACTGTCTGAAAATTCATGTCTTTGAAGTCCATCCAGTATGGAATAAGACTTTTTGTACGAACTGTCAAAGGTAACCAATGCTACTTTTGGATATTTGTGACCTAGCATTGTTTATTCACTGAGCTCACTAACTTGATACATTTCATGCCATTCGACATACCAAATTTGATATAGCCCAGTCAGGCCAGACCTGTAAACACAAAAAAATCTGCTATTCTAAATCTTTATGTAGTTCAAATGAAGTGATAACACCATGTATACTTGGGATACCTGTTTGGTTATTGTTAAAACTATCGTTATTACTTTAAGCATTAAGTGGAAAATTGAGGAGGGGTTGTCGTCTCATTTAAAACTTCACTATTATCTGAGTTATCGTTTTGATAGTTAAATTTTCCCGTTACAACACAATGCCAGTGTTTGCAACTAAGCCAGAAACCAAACAAACTCACCTTAAATAATTTTCCTCCAGAAAATAAATAATTCTGTCTACTAAATTCTTAGTTCTGTTCATGAAAGTCTAAACACTTAATGAATTTGTCCTTGACTAAGTGAAACTTTAGTTTTGTACCAGAAAGAAACTCACAAGGTATGTGACTTTTATATTTTTGGCAATCACTTTACGAAACCTTTTCGTACATAAATAAAGTTAGTTATTGTTATCAGATGAAATTTACTTTCTTCTTGAGAAACTAAGCAAATTAATTCTAAAAAGTACTGTGTTCGATGCAGTCCATCGTATTTGAAATTCTCCTTTTCTTGCGCAAATGAACCACAAATGTTCAATGTTGAATGCAGTTCCTTTTCCAGTTAACAAATGACATTTTAGATAGGGTTTAAGCAAAATAAATATAGGGCACTTGGAAAAAGAATGTAACACTGTTGAAAATAAATTACATCTACATCTACATCCATACTCCGCAAGCCACCTGATGGTGTGTGGCAGAGGGTTCTCCCTTCCATTCCAGTCTCGTATTGTTCGTGGAAAAAAATATTGTCGGTATGCCTCTGTGTGGATTCTAATTTCTCTGATTTTATCCTCATGGTCTCTTCGCGAGATATACGTAGGAGGGAGTAACATACTGCTTTACTCCTCGGTGAAGGTATGTTCTCGAAACTTCAACAAAAGCCCGTACCGAGCTACTGAGCGTCTCTCTTGCAGAGTCTTCCACTGGAGTTTATCAGTCATCTCCGTAACGCTTTCTCGATTACTAAATGATCCTGTAACGAAGCGCGCTGCTCTCCGTTGGATCTTCTTCCTATCTCTTCTATCAACCCTATCTGGTACGGATCCCCCACCGGTGAGCAGTATTCAAGCAGTGGGCGAACAAGTGTACTGTAACCTACTTCCTTTGTTTTCGGATTGCATTTCCTCAGGATTCTTCCAATGACTCTCAATCTGGCATCTACTTTACCGACGAGCAACTTTATATGGTCATTCCATTTTAAATCACTCCTAATGCCTACTCCCAGATAATTTATGGAATTAATTGCTTTCAGTTGTTACTGTATACTTCCAAAAAACGCAGTCACAACACTTTCTTTAAAGAAAGACCGGTCTCTCAAGTTACAAAATGAAGTACGAAATAAACTGTCAGTAACTAACTTTTTCAGGTACAATGTGGTTGCGAATATGGTGCAAATGTGCTTTCACAATATCTTTAAGTTTCATGTTACGTAGATATGCCAAGCAAGCCGTAATGGCAGCGTTTTTGAACTATTCTCCAAGTAACGATGGCGTAAATCTAACGGTACCATAATTTTGCCAGGAGCTGTCGACCATTTACATGAGAAAACTTACGTGTATTACTGCAAAAGCGCTAAGTATCACCTTCCTCCATAAACTGCATTATTATCTCAGTTCGAAGCGGGACTCATCACTGAAGACAATTCTATTCCAGTCAATGAGGCATAGATTAGTTTATTATAAAGAAAAGAATGGTATTCAGCTACCAAAATAACAAAGCCATGATGCCTGTTAACTGTCCAACTTTTTCCCTTCTCGCTCAATTTCTGCAATACCTTCTTTTCTTATAGGAGGAATGGCTTTCCCTTTATTCAAGGGAAAGAGCTTCGCAAACTGAGCCGGTCAGTAACACGTTGGTTCACCTCTGGCCCTTATGCAAGCAGTTATTCGGCTTCGGACAGAGTTGTTGGAAGTCCTCATGGGAGATATCGTGCCCAATTCCGTCCAATTGGTGGACTTTATGGAGGGTGCAGTGTATAATGCTCCAATGTTCTCAATTGAGGAGAGCTCCGGTGACCTCTGCTGGCAAGCTTCGCATAGTAAGTACAAAGAGAAGCAGTACAAACTATCGCAGTGGGCAGGCGGGAATTATCTTGCTCAAATGTAAGCCTATGATGGCTCACCATGAAGGGTAACAAAACAGAGCGTAGAACATAGTTGACGTACTGCTGTGATGTAAGGTTGCCGTGGATGATAATCAAAGGGGTCGTATTCTGAAAAGAAATGATGCCCCAGACCATCACTCCAGATTGCTGGGCCTTATGACGGGCGACTGTCAGGGTGGTATCCTACCGCAGTCATGGGCGTGTCCAGACAGGTCTTTGCTCATCACTGGGGCTCAGTTTGAAGTGGAACTCATCACTGAAACAATTATATTCCCTTCAGTGATATTCCAGGCATGCCATCAGACTTGCCAAAACCTACTTTGGTCAGCAAGGTCGCCAGATCTGTCCCGAACTGAGAACGGTTGGAGAATTATGGTTGGGCCTTCCAACCATCTCACAATTTTTAGAATCTAACGCGTCAGTAAGACAAAATTTTGCACGATATCCCTCAGGAGGACATTCAGCAACTTTGTCAATCAATGGCAAGCCGAATAACTGCTCGCATGAGGGCCAGAGGTGGGCCATTGCTTTACTGACTTGCTCAATTTGTGAAGCTATCTCTCTTGAATAAATGATCCAATTTCTCTGAAATTGTAATCAATTGTTTGTCTGTACATATTCACATGTTTCGATTACCGACTCATTCATATTATTCCTTGGTCGTGCAGTGTTTTTTTTGTTTTTTGTTTTATCTTAGAGTGTATGATTGTTACTAACACATGTTCATGTAAGACTGTAATAATATGTTCAATTCTAATTTCATAATGCTTATACATTCATCTTATAACTCTCTCTCCCAAAAACAAACACCATCGACATAATCAGAAATGAGTTATCTTTGTTACTGACAAAACAGTACAAAAAAGTAGATGTAAGAATCTTGTGTTACAGGTTTCACATACTGTGTTTAAAGTAATTTGTAATGTTGCCTTATTCATTTATAAAGGTTAGGCACGAAGGAAGTAAACAAAACCTCTGTAGTAAAAATGGTATACCAAATTATACATATATATAAGAAAGAATATTATTTATTTTTTACCGGTTTTCGCTCGCTCTTCATTTTTTTACCAAGCTAGTAGTAGTAGTTTATCCTTCTTTCCTTGATACTCTTTGTAAGTTCTTCGAATGAAAATAATGATGATTTCTCCATCATTGATCTTTTATCAATAAGACTATCTTGATGGCCTCTGGAATTCTTTGTGTGACACGTGAGTGTCTTTGCAGATATTACTCTACTCACGTCTTCAGACATTTTCCATCTTTCAATCGAGTCTGCAGCTTCACCTCTCCAGCTGGTCTGTGAACACTTTGTATTAGTTGGCTTCTACTAACAGAGAAACCAATCCTGTGACCTGCACTTAACTATTTCACATTCTTCGCCCAGTGTACAAGAGCAGCCCATCTATATTAGAACTGGACAGTTTCGAGAAGTTTTATGCATCAGATCTGTTCTGGGAAATTCATACAATTAACTATCACATGCTACGAGCATCCTGTCTTTTTTACAGCTTCTGAAGTTTGAAGCATCTGATGTTCTTCGTACTTGAGAATCTTGTTATGTAATTCTTTCCCATCTCATGTTATGGTTGTAAAACTGAAATAAAATAATATGCTAAGCAGGAAAGACGGTGATAGTTCACAAATATGAATAGGTATTCAGAAATGTAGTATTCCATCACCAAAGCTTTAGGTGCCTGACAACTGTTTTAACTTAAAACAGTATTGTAGCACCAGAGGCTGACAATGTGTGCGTGCAGTGGGTCTCAGCTACTGGATCTAAAATAGTATTCTAAGCTAGTAGCGGAGAGTATGCATATGCAGAGGGGCGGGGTCAGCTGCTGGTAGTTGTCACCTACTGGTTGTAACCGCAAATATTGTAACAAATTGCACCATGTTATAGAAAAAGTGTGACAAATTACCCCAGGTTAGTGCAAAAAGCCGCCAAATTCCCTCCATGTTACAGTAAAAACTGTAACAGATATCCTGACATTAAAGAAAAGATTGTTACTAACTTTTTCATGTTACAGGAAAGTTGTAACATGTTACAGCAATAAGCAGTTTTCCATGCTGCATCATTTTCGATGTACACTATGTGATCAAAAGCATCCGGACACCCCCACAAAAATACGTTTCTCATATTAGGTGCACTGTGCTGCTGCCACCTACTGCCAGATACTCCATATCAGCGACCTCAGAAGTCATTAGACGTCCTGAGAGAGCAGAGTGGGGCGCTCCGCGGAACTCAAGGACTTCGAACGTGGTTGGGTGATTGGGTGTCACTTCTGTCATACGCCTGTAAGCGAGATTTCCACACTCCAAAACATAAATAGGTCCACTGTTACCGATGTGATAGTGATGTAGAAACGTGAAGGGACACGGGCAGCACAAAAGTGTACAGGTCGATCGCGTCTGTTGACTGTCAGAGACCGCCGACAGTTGAAGAGGGTCGTAATGTGTAATAGGTAGACATCTATCGAGACCATCACACAGGAATTCCAAAACCGCATCTGGATCCACTGCAAGTACTTCGACAGTTTGGCGGGAGGTGAGGAAACTTGGATTTTATGGTCGAGCGGCTGCTCATAAGCCACATATCACGTCGGTCAATGCCAAAAGACGCCTCACTTGGTTGGTTCAAATGGCTCTGAGCACTATGGGACTCAACTGCTGAGGTCATTAGTCCCCTAGAACTTAGAACTAGTTAAACCTAACTAACCTAAGGACATCACAAACATCCATGCCCGAGGCAGGATTCGAACCTGCGACCGTAGCGGTCTTGCGGTTCCAGACTGCAGCGCCTTTAACCGCACGGCCACTTCGGCCGGCGCCTCGCTTGGTGTGAGGAGCGTAAACATTGGACGATTGAACAGTGGAAAATCGTTGTGTGGAGTGACGAATCACGGTACACAATGTGGCGATCAGATGGCAGGGTGTGGGTGTAGTGAATGCCCGGTGAATGTCGTCTGCCAGCGTGTGTAGTGCCAACAGTAAAATTCGGAGGCGGTGGTCTTATGATGTGGTCGTGTTTTTCATGGAGTGGGGCTTGTACCACTTGTTCTTTTGCGAGACACTATCACAGCACAGGCGTGTCCGTCCGCGGTAGCTGCGTGTTCAGCGCGAGAGACTGTCAATCCTAAGGGCCCGGGTTCGAGTCCCGGCTGGGTCGGAGATTTTCTCCGCTCGGGGACTGGGTGTTGTGTTGTCCTCATTATCATCATTTCATCCCCATCGACGCGCAAGTCGCCGAAGTGGCGTCAAATCGAAAGACTTGCACCAGGCGACCGGTCTACCCGACGGGAGGCCCTAGTCACTAGAGTGCTGCAACGCTCAATGTTTGACCGGTCACTGCTCGCCTGTTGACGTGGGGACCGAGCCGCTCGTGTCCGGCCCCACACGACTCGGCTCGGTCACGTACTCGCCCCATGTCTGTTGTCCGGATTCCGGACACGCGGATAACCGAGCATGACCGGTCACCGCTGACGTCTCACCTCGCCTCGCCCCGGCTCGCTGCACTGTACTGTACAAATCTAACGTCTCTCTCTCTCACTCTCTCTCTCTCTCTCTCTCTCTCTCTCTCTCTCTCTCTCTCTCTCTCACACACACACACGCACACGCAAACAATGTATTTATCTCTGTATCCTCTCTTTTAATACAAAAGTAACGTTTCCAAGAACGGGTACGTGACACAGCTAAATTTATAAAGCACTTCGAAAGTAAAATTATATTTCATGATATTTCAATACAATCGCGGATAGAAGACGAGTCTCATTTCCAAACGGAAGACATATTTTTCCTTTCATTAATAGGAAACATTAAATAAGTGCTGTCCCTGTCATCTAGAACACAACCGTCTTCATAAAGAAAGCATACAAAGAACATTAAACATTTACAGATGTAGCTTGTACTTTTCACTTGTTTGGTAGAGAAACAAAATTTCAGTTATTGTTGAACGGCAGTAAATCACTAACGTGTTCCGGATTTATTTGTTAGTAACATGCCGGCTTTACTAAAGCATCTTCCACTAGGTGAACTTGTTGCTGGGATACATAAAATACGTCTTGCAACTGCAGACAGGCCTGGCAGGTCTGTTTCATGTCTGCTCCACCACTTTAAGATGTCATCATCATCATCTCTGGGGTGTATTAAAATGTAGAGCTCTACTTCATCTGCTGCATATGATCTGTTGTTCCTCCATTCCTTGAAACGATCTCTCTCTCTGGGTGGTGCTGACTCAGTACTTTAAGGATCTATGATTATAAACAAAACAGACAAGTAATACAGAACTGATGTGGAAATCATCGAAACGTTCCCGTAAAAGCGAGGTGTTTCCCGTTAATGAAATATTATACGAATAATAACATTCTCGTTTCTCTATAGTACAATATCCACTAACTATGCAAAAACGATTATGTTAATCCATCTGTGGCCTCTTTAAATGGTCTCAGAAAATCCATAGTTTTTCCTGCAAGCTTATTATCATATCCTTGCAATCTGTAAGCAGAGTCCTTCTCCGTCAGAAAGTAGCAACTTCGTTATACTGAGGGTGTGAGGATTCCAGCATAGTGTACAAGCTGTTCCAGCGTGTGAAGACCTCTTGTTTCAACGATGATTTCAAAGACGAGCAGACGCCACTCTTCTTAACGCACTTTACAATCATTTTACAGTATTTATTGTTCATGCGATGTTCGTGGTATGATTTAACAAGAAGTTATTTTCATCGAAAGTATGGGTAAGTGCTGTGTTTATGCAATGAGCAGCACAAGGAATCCTTTCGTGATTTTCCAAAGCGTTTACTACATTGGCACCCTGGTCGGAGACAAAAACAAAACTGTGCAACATGTCCTGCGAAATGTCCCAATCAGCCATCCGCTCTTCAATTTATTTCATAATATTTACTCCCGTCTTCTTAACGTCCGGGAATTTTGTTATAAATAAAATATTGTTCACTAGAGACCAATCTGTGTTAATGTAATGTGTTGTAAGCGTCCAAAAGTGCACCTGATTATGCGAATCAGTCCACATATCAACTGTCGCAGCATATGTTTTATTAATAACTTCCGCAAAAATAGAAGGCATTATGCTGCTTCGTATTGCATCAGCTTGTTCTTTGACATGTCTCCTTATAGTAGAGGGATGTGGCATGACATCTGCCACGTTAACTTCTCCATAATGCGCACCTAGACGTATTAATTCTTGGCCTAGTTCTCTGAAACCTTCGCCTGAAACAGCATTAAAAGGTCTCATATCTTTAGCACACATTGCAACACACCTTGCTGTAATTCTATTTTTTATTACTGCCGGTGAGGTTCCTTGCAACTGTGTTTCTTTAAATGAGTGGTTTCCGACTGGAAACACAATAATGTGGAACAGTTTATGCTTCGATACGTACCCAGTAGACGCACTGATTTCATCTACAACCAACAGAAATGTACTCCATACTTGGCTTTTTAGACCTTCGCGTTTCTTCAATGTGTAAACATTGGTCTCAATCTTACGTCTTACTGCACTGGTGTCTTCGCGCTGCATGATTACAGACACACCGCAAATGCGAAGCCCGTAGTGGCTGTAGTCTCACACGGATAATGACACCTGTAATGTGATTGAAGTTGCGTGCAACGTGTTCGGTCACGGCTTGTATGCTCGGTCACTAGGACTAGTGCGGGCAGCCTATCCAGTTAGGGTGTGCTCGCCCCATCTCGTATTTTGTGCTCGCTTACTCGGTCATGCAGGACTCTACTAGTCACACGACATTATTGTTATATCCACGGACCCAACCGAATAGCGCGCGCGCCCTGCCGTCGCATCGCTTGCCACAGTTTCCCGTCGCGACCGCCGGTGACGCATGGCGTTGCCGCCGACCGAAGACGTCGCGCCATTGCTGAGCTGGGGCCTACAGCGCCCTCTGGCTAACGATATAACAGGAGCGCTGGCCCCGAGTCAAGAGTCTTGCAGACAGCTCGTTCCAGTCGTCAGTGCCGTCGTTCGTTGTCTGGTTAGCTAGCTCGCTGTGTGATTAAGTAGTGTATAACGACTTAGGCCACGAATCAGGAATATTCTTTGGACAATAATTGGACCTGTATCTACGGTACACTCTTCGCTGTCAATAAAGATAAGTAACTGTTTTATACTAGCTGGCGCTTATCTGTCACTAATCGATTTACTGCCACCAGATTTTAGTCACAACCTGGTCACGTCCTACTCCATAACCAAATTATGGTTGCCACTCCCGGGCAGTCATAAAAATTATTCTAGCACAGGCGAACATCGATGTTTTAAGCAACCTTTTGCGTCCCACTGTTGAAGAGCAATTCGGGGATGGCGATTGCATCTTTCAACACGATCGAGCACCTGTTAATAATGCACGGCCTATGGCGGAGTGGTTACACGACTATAACAACCCTGTAATGGACCGGCATCGATACCGCTCCTCAGTGCAGCACTCCGTGAAGAATGGGCTGCCATTCCCCAAGAAACCTTCCAGTACCTGATAGAACGTATGCCTGCGAGAGTGGAAGCTGTCATCAAGGCTAAGGTTGGGCCAACACCATATTGAATTCTCGCATTACCGATGGAGGGCGTCACGAACTTCTAAGCTATTTTCAGCCAGCTTTCCGGATTCTTTTGATCACATAATCTATCTACACCGCAATAGTCCAATATCAAATGTCACAGTGATCATTCTGTGAAATCGTGTACCAGGAATTTAAACTACATAACCAGATACTTTCTGGGCATTTGTTAACTTAGATCTGCGTCTCAGTGCATAAAGTTGGATGTAGACAACAAAGTAGCGATAGACGCTAAAGTATCGATCATTTAATGTGACCAGCAGTTTCTCAATTTGCGAATATACACAATCAACAAGACAGTTGCCAATGAAGATAGTACTCTCTAAAGTATATCATTGTGTCCTTCAACGAACTGCGCTTGTGCGGTCTCTGGATCTGTTAACTTTCAGATAGCGACTCTGCACAATTAAAAAAGTACTGCATAGAAATAACCTTGATAGCTGGTACAACAGACATCTCCTCAAGTCGTGAAATCATATTTATTTGATTTTAACTGAAGCTCTAAGTTGATCTGAAATTATGTATTTATCTACACTACTGGTCATTAAAATTGCTACACCACGAAGATGACGTGCTACAGACGCGAAATTTAACCGACAGGAAGAAGATGCTGTGATATGCTAATGATTAGCTTTTCAGAAAGTTTCCAGCCGATTTCTCATACACAAACAACAGTTGACTGGCGTTGCCTGGTGAAACGTTGTTGTGATGCCTCGTGTAAGGAGGAGAAATGCGTACCATCAAGTTTCCGACTTTGATAAAGGTCGGATTGTAGCCTATCGCGATTGCGGTTTATCGTATCGCGACATTGATGCTCGCGTTCGTCGAGATACAATGACTGTTAGCAGAATATGGAATCGGTGGGTTAAGGAGGGTAATACGGAACACCGTGCTGGATTCCAACGGCCTCGTAACACTAGCAGTCGAGATGACAGGCATCTTGTCCGCATGGCTGTAACGGATCGTGCAGCAATGTCTCGATCCCTGAGTCAGCAGATGGGGACGTTTGCAAGATAACAACCATCTACACGATCAGTTCGAACACGTTTGCAGCAGCATGGACTATCAGCTCGGAGACCGTGGCTGCGGTTACCCTTGACGCTGCATCACAGACAGCAGCGCCTGCGATGGTATACTCAACGACAAACCTGGGTGCACGAATGGCAAAACGTAATTTTTCGGGTGAATCCAGGTTCTGTTTACAGCATCATGATGGTCTCATCCGTGTTTGGTGACATCGCGGTGAACGCACATTGGAAGCGTATATTCGTCATCGCCATATTGGCGTATCACCCGGCGTGATGCTATGGGGTACCATTGGTTACACGTTTCCGTCACCTTTTGTTCGCATTGACGGCACTTTGAAAGGTGGACGTTACATTTAAGATGTGTTACGACCCGTGGCTCTACCCTTCATTCGATCCCTGCGAAACCCTACATTTCAGCAGGATAATGCACGACCGCATGTTGCAGGTCCGGTACGGACCTTTCTGGATTAAGAAAATGTTCGACTGCTGCCCTGGCCAGCACAGTCTCTAGAGCTCTCACCAACTGAAAACGTCTGGTCAATGGTGGCCGAGCAACTGGCTCGTCACAATACGCCAGTCACTTCTCTTGATGAACTGTGGTATGTGTTGAAGCTGCATGGGCAGCTGTACCTGTACACGCCATCCAAGCTCTGTTTGACTCAATGCCTAGGAGTATCAAGGCCGCTATTACGGCCACAAGTGGTTGTTCTGGGTACTGATTTCTCAGGATCTATGTACCCAAATTGAGTGAAAATGTAATCACGTGTCTGTTCTAGTATAATATATTTGTCCAATGAATACCTGTTTATGATCTGCATTTCTTCTTGGTGTAGCAGTTTTAATGTCCAGTAGCATCGAGTATCTAAATCAAAATGAACTGTGAAATGTCTGAGATAAACCTAATGGTATTACAAATTATTGTCATGCAGTGCCTCAGAATGGCCAAACCCGTCCCCTTGTTTCGTTTTGTAAATACCTTACTTTCTATATTAGGAAATGCTCAGTACACTCACCCAGTGGACAGCGTTTAGAAAGGGTGGCAGTATGTCTTGTCGTTTTCTGTTTTGGGAGCGCCTCTTCTCTACTAAAATGTATAAGACACATACACCGGACAGTAGAGAGTAACCTGTTGGCAGCGAAGTGGGAGCTCATGTTGTGGTGTACTCTGAGAGACATTGAGCTAGCTTTGGTACAGTTGATTGGAGCAAGTAATATCTAGCACTTCCACAAATGAAAGTCGTCTCTCTTATACTGTATCACTGTAATGGTGAAAGAATTTTCCCGGCGTTATTAATTGTTTCGGTAGTAAACTACATTACTTCAAGTATGCCGTTAATGGGTAGACATTGTGGTGCTTCAGTCCATTCAATGTGAAGGTTATGCAGGACTACCTCTGCACCACGTCCTCGTCTGCAGTGCAGCTGACAAGGCAAGCTACAGATATTTTATTGTCTAGAATTGTTTAGAAGAGCCAGACTCATATTAATTCAGAGTGTGTGAAAAATGTTTTGGATTAATACAGTGCTATTGAGCTATAAGTGTTACCATTTCATTTGAAGCACCCGTTTGACTTTGCTTAAACGATATCTTAAAGTTAGTAGTTTCTGGTATGGAAGTTGAACTACTGAAAGCAATGCTGCCGTTGTGTACTAATCCGAGGAAAACAGCGTAACAGCTGCATTTGGTCGCTTTGTTTCAGTCTTCGCTGGCTTTCATTGGCTTAAAGCGCTTCACTCAAATTTCCAAGAGTAAAGTAACTGATGCCCAGAAACCTGTGCTAACTTCAGTTTTGTTTACAAGTTTCATGAAATAATACTCGAATATAACGAAATTGAAAGTCTGTAAGCTCCATTCTGGTACAGAAAACGTTAATCACGTTCATGAAACAACGAATTAAGTGATTATTCTTTGTTGCAAGAAGAAACAAACTTTTCCAAAATTCGTCGCTTTAGGAACAGGCGACTGTTTTCAGCTAGTAGTAAATGTTTATCCGGATGATTGCCCGCAAAGTGAGTTAGTGCTGATCTTAGCTTGGTATTTATGTTGTCACTACCTTTAATGGAAAACGTCATCTATCAGAACGATAGAATGAGGTAAGGAGTGAAGTGCGTAACTTTGTTTCGCAACTACGTAACTACCTTCTGGTTTCTCTGCAAAAACGCTTCGGCCGGAGTGAGACTGACTAGTCAATTTTGAAGTCGCCGAACCGAGAGGACGTGCAGCAGCGCCACCACCAGCAGAAACAGTTGTCTGATACACAGTAAATTAATTTAGTCTTAGTTTTTTCACGTGCTTCTGAAAAGAAGTGAACTATACGTGTGTATTTTACTGTGCAGAATTTTGGTGAGAAAATTAAACGTAGTTTTTGTTTCTGCGTAAGTCTTGTGAATATCCTTGTGTAGGGGGGCTTCCTAGTGTAAATTTTGCCGTCGGTGGAAACTCCGTCACGCCACAAGGTTTTAATTTTGTGTTAGTAGACAGCACACAATTTAGATCAGTGCATTCTTGTTTGAATATTTATCTCATGCAGTAACTTTTCGGCAAACAGGATTTCTAATAACATGTATCTGCAAATACATCAACTTCAGTTGAGAAATTTATTTCTGTTTAATAGCTATCGGTCTCAGAGTAGAGTAAGAAATCTGAACAGAAAATTTTAGTGTTCCTTTATTCTCCTTTGGTATATTTTGAATACATTTCAAAGCCACTAGAGCCATTTGAGACCTTGTATCTATTTTATACGATTTGGCTAGGGACTGTGCTTGTTGTGAGTGGACACAAGGAGAGTTGGCTGCTGTCCGTAAACAGCTGGAAGCTGCGTTGGTACCGTCGACAAGCTTCTAGCTCAAAGTTGCGGTTACGTCGGGGCGCCAGTGACGAGACCTGCTATACCTTTGGTGCCACTGGAATACCCTGGTGACCCGGACGTAGCTGCGGCTTCTGATACGCAACATCTGACTGGTCTGCCCTCACTGCAGAGCAGGTGGCAGACAGTGGTGGGTTCGCGTGTCACTGGGCGGAAGGCCAAAAAGGGGGTTGGGTTGGGTTGGGGTTTGGTTGTTTGGAGGAAGAGACCAAACTGCGAGGTCATCGGTCTCATCGGATTAGGGAAGGACGAGGAAGGAAGTCGGCCGTGCCCTTGCAAAGGAACCATCCCGACATTTGCCTGGAGCGATTGAGGGAAATCACGGAAAACCTAAATCAGGATGGCCGGACGCGGGATTGAACCCGAATGCGAGTCCAGTGTGTTAACGCCAAAAAGGGAGCAGGCCGTGCGGCTAGCACCCTACGTCTTAGCAACAGGTACGAGGTGCTACCGGTTGTTGATGATAACGCTGGACTAGCACGGGATGCCTCTCCTGTTGGGCCAGCGGTCGATGTTCCTGCCCAGTCCGGACGAGTGGGTATACTTGTCGTTGGGAGCTCCAATGTTAGGCGGGTGATGGAGCCCCTCAGGGAGATAGCAGGCAAGGCGGGAAAGAACTCCAGTGTGCATTCGGTATGTATGCCGGGAGGTCTCATTCGTGATATGTAGGAGGCCCTGCTGGCGGCTATCGAGCGAACTGGGTGCAGCCGGTTGCATGTAGTGGCACATGTCGGTACGAATGACGCCTGCCGCTTGGATTCTGAGGCCATCCTCGACTCCTTTCGGATTTGATGAAGGCAACTAGCAACGCACGCAGGGTGCAGGTTAAGCTGTTTATTTGTAGCATCGTACTCAGGGTTGATCGCGCTCCTCTAGTTTGGAACAGAGTGGAAGGTCTAAACCAACGGCTCAGACGACTCTGCGACGGTATCGGATGCGAATTTCTCGATCTCCGCTATCAGGTGCACAATTGTAGGGTTCCCCTTGATAGGTCAACCGCGTACTGCACGCAGGAAGCGGCTACTAGGGTAGCGGAGTGCGTGTGGCGTACTTAGGTTAGAGAACCCCTCCCTTGAGATCAAAGACGATTTGCCTGTTAAATCAGCCACAGCGACCTCATAGCGTCTTGCTCCTCGCAGATCATAGATAGAAAAGATTATATGAGTTTATTAAACTGCAGGAGCATCCAGGAAAGGATCCCAGAATTAGTATCGCCTACTGAAAGTTATAGTGGACAGATAGTGTTGGGAACAGAGAACTGGTTGAAACCAGACGTCAATGGCAACGAAATCCTAAGTTCAGACTGTAATGTTTATCGTAAGGATGGTTGTTGCGTGTTTATTCCAGTAAGAAATTCGATAAAATCCAGCAAGCTTATCACGGATTCCGAATGTGAATTAATCTGGGTGAAATTGAGTATCAAAGAACGGTCAAAAAGGGTGATCGGATACTTTTATAAACTACCTGGGTCAGGATCTGTAGTTGTAGAGCGCTTCAGACAGAACTTGCAGAATATCATTAGAAATTTTCCTGATCGTGCCTTTATAATAGGGGGTAACTTCAACTGCCGGCCGCGGTGGCGGTGCGGTTCTAGGCGCTGCAGTCCGGAACCGCGGGACTGCTACGGTCGCAGGTTCGAATCCTGCCTCGGGCATGGATGTGTGTGATGTCTTTAGGTTAGTTAGGTTTAAGTAGTTCTATGTTCTAGGGGACCTGAGATGTTAAGTCCCATAGTGCTCAGAGCCATTTTTGGTAACTTCAACTTGCCAGGTATACATAAGGAGTGTTATGCCATCAAAACAGGTGCCAGAGACAGGGATTCGTGTGGTATTGTTCTGGATGTCTTGTCCGAAAATTACCTTGAGCAGATAGAGAGCAAAGTCGTGAGGGTAACGTCGTAGACCTCCTGGCAACAAAGTCCTAAACTTATCGAATTAGTTAACATAGAGGAATGTATCAGTGATCACAAGACTGTGACAGCATCTATGACGACGGGTCGTACAAGGAATGTTAAGAAAGGCAGGAAGATATATTTTCTCAGCAAGGGTGACAGGATAGAAATTTCAGGATATCTCAGCAGTCAGCATCAAATACTTGGTGATGAGGACGAAGATATGGAGAAAAAATTGAAAATTCAAAGGCATCGTTCAATGCCCTAGACAAGTATGTTCCGAGTACGGTTTTAAGTGATGGGCAATATCACCATGGTTTAATAGCCATGCTAGAAACGCACTACGTTAAGAAAGAGCACCTCATCTCAAATTCAAGGGAAGTAAAAACCTAGCTGACAAACAAAAGCTGAACGAAGCGAAAACGAGCGTAAGGAGAACAATGAGAGAAGCGTTCAATGATTTCTAAAGTAAGACGTTGTTAACCGAGCTGAGCAAAGACTCTTAAGAGATTTTGGTCATATGTAAAACCAGTAAGTGGGTCAAAATCAGCTATTCATTCTCTCAGCGACGACACCGGCACCGAAAAAGAAGATAACAGAGAGGAGGCCGAAATACTTAATTAAATCTTCCGAAGTTGTTTCACCGTGGAAGATCGTAACACTGTCCATCCTATCAGTCGTCGTACGAGCATCGAAATGGCAGATATTGAGATAACCGATAGCAGAACTGAAAAGGAGCTACAATCGATTTGTAGTGGAAAGGCGTCAGGACCAAATGAGATACCTGTAAGATTCTATAAAGATTATGAGAGAGAACTCGCCCCCCCCTTCTAGCAGTAATTTATCGTAGATCGCTTAAGCAACGAAAGGTATCTAACGATTGGAGAAAAGCGCCGGTAATTACCATTTTTAAGAAAAACCGTAAGACAGATCCACACAATTATAGACAGATATCGTTGACGTCATTCTGTTGTAGAATTATGGAACATGTTTTATGCTCACGAATTATGACGTTTTTTTGGAAAATGAACAGCTCCACTATAAAAATCAACATGGACTTCGCAAACAGAGTTCCTGCGAAAGTTTGTTCCTCCATGAGATCCACAGCGCTGTGGACAACGACGCTCACGTCGATGCCGTGTTCCTTGATTTCAGTAAGGCATTTGACGCAGTCCCGCATTGCCGTTTAATGAAAAAATACGATCTTACGGAGTATCGGAGCAGATCTGCGATTGGATACAAGACTTTCTTGCAAACAGAACTCAGCCCTTCGCTCTTAATGGAACAAAATCGACAGACGTAAAGGTAATATCCGGGGTACCACAGGGAAATGTGATAGGACAGTTGCTGTGAACAATATATATAAATGCTCTAGTAGAAAGCGTCGAATGCTCGTTAAGGCTATTCGCAGATGATACAGTTGTTTATACCGAAGTAGTAACGCAAGACGACAGTACGAATTAGCAGCACGACGTGCAAAGTGTTGATGAATGGTGCAGACTCTGTCCGTTGACCCTGAACATACATAAATGTAACATACTGTGCATACCTAGGAAAAGAAATCCACTACTGTACAGCTACACTATTGATGACAAACAGCTGGAGACAGCGTCTGCCGTAAAATATCTAGGCGTAACTATCCAGAGTGACCTTAAGTGTAATGACCACATAAAACAGATAGTGGGAAAAGCAGATAACAAGCTCAGATCCATCGTAAGAATCTTAAAGAAATGTAACTCATCCACGAAAGAAGTGGCTTATAAAGCGCTTGTACGCCTGATTCTTGAGTATTGTACATCTATCTGGGATCCCTATCAGGTAGGACTGATAGACGAGCTAGAGAAGATACAACGAAGAGCGGCGCGTTCTGTCACGGGATCATTTAGCTGGCGAGAGAGCGTTACGGAGATGCTAAACAAACTCCACTGTCAGACGTTACAAGGGAGGCGGTGTGCATCACAGAGATTTACTACTGAAATTTTGAAACAGCACTTTTCAGGAGGAGCCAGACAACATATTACTTCCCTCACATACATCTCGCGTATTGACCACGAGGAGAAAATTGGAGAAATTAGAGCCAATACAGAGGCTTACCGGCAGTCATTCATCCCACGCACTATTCGCGAGTGGAACAGGGTTGGAGAGATCAGACAGTGGTACCGAAAAGACCCTCCGCCAGGCACCATTAGGTGGCTTCTGGAGTATGATGTAGATGTAGATGAAAGAGGTAATAACACGGTTAACTATAGTAATGATACGAAAAAGTGGTGAACAAATTGTTTGATTTATTTGCAGATCGATAGTTATAAGTCACGAAAAATAGCCAGTGTTGTGACAAGGTCATACTACTTTGCAGGCACTATTAAAACTTGTAACATAAGACGACTTAGAAAGTTTTGTTCTAAAAATAGGAAAGAGGGTGAAGTGTCTTCACAGGTGGTGACAGTAGCAGGTCCGTGTTAAATTTGATATGTCCTCCGTCGTCATAATGTTGCAGCAAAATTTGGTAGGTCTAGGGGTGCGGAAGCGTAAGTAGTTGCAGAATGGCGTCCATTACTGTGAGGGAAGTACTACTGACTTGTGTACATGAACTAGGTAAGCAAGAACGTCATCAATACTTACAAAAGTTAAGAAATAATATACGAGGGCTATTCGGAAAGTAAGGAACGATTAGTCGCGAAATGTAAACTACAGTAAAAATCCAAACTTTTTTTTTTTTTTTTCCACGGTTAGCTAAACCTTCCAGCTACTTATCTGCATAGTCGCCACTCACACTTAAACATCTGTCATAGCGTTGTACCAACTTTTCAACTCCCTCGTCATAGAAGGTAGCCTCCTGTGTTTTCCGACAATTTTCTACGCTGTACTGCAGATCGTTCTCCGTGCCAAAATGTTGTCTTCATATCCAGCGGTCCGTTTGAGCAGAGATAAAGCTTGGAGAGAGCTGGGGCCGGGCTGTATGATGGGTGATCAAACATTTCCCAACGAAAACGTTGCAGGGGCGTCTTCGTTGGCCCTGCAGTGTGCGGCCGAAAACTGTCTTGAAGAACGAACTGCATGATGTTGCATAACATCAGGTGAAATCTCTCGGCAGACACTCATACTTGGCGGGATAGATTATTTTCTTGACGTCCTTGCGCGCTCTCTGTGCGCTCACAACTAAGAAGAGCGACGTGATGCTATCCGCGGGCTTACTAGAGATGCTGCCCAACACATCTATGCAAACTTTCATCGGTTTTTCACTGTGGTTTCCATTTTATGACTGATCGTTCCTTACTTTCCGAATAGCACTCATACCAGATCAGTGTGAGAA
Source organism: Schistocerca americana (assembly GCF_021461395.2). Lineage (NCBI taxonomy): Eukaryota > Metazoa > Arthropoda > Insecta > Orthoptera > Acrididae > Schistocerca > Schistocerca americana. The sequence goes on along the minus strand of NC_060130.1, from coordinate 838,478,439 downwards.
TAAAATGGCTTCAGATGAAAACAGAAATTTCTTGCTGTTGTGCTGAGACTTACGTCAAACGGGGGAACCGAACAAAGCAGCGGCCAATTGTAGCCATTAGTGGGTGAAGGGACACTGGACATATTGCGATGAAGACCATATGTGGCGATGCCGCTGGCATGCTAAGTGAACCTTGGGCTGTGGGACACTACACAGCACATGGAGGCGAAGGAGCTGGTGGTTTTACACCGAGCAGTATTAATGAAAGGCCAGCTGTGGAAAGACTTAACAATAAAACCGAATTGGAAAATTATGAATACGGGAATGGGGAAAATGATCAGGATAACAAACTTGATGTACAACAATTCAATGCGGAAATGGTAATGGCTGGTTCAAATGGCTCTGAGCACTATGGGACTCAACTGCTGAGGTCATTAGTCCCCTAGAACTTAGAACTAGTTAAACCTAACTAACCTAAGGACATCACAAACATCCATGCCCGAGGCAGGATTCGAACCTGCGACCGTAGCGGTCTTGCGGTTCCAGACTGCAGCGCCTTTAACCGCACGGCCACTTCGGCCGTCCGGAAATGGTAATAATGTTGCTAAATACGAATTGCACATTTGCACTAAACGTCAGTATCGTAGAGTGTAATTTCGTTGGGACAGTTACGAAATTACCAAATGGCCTTTCTGATAAGACAGAATGTAGTATAGAAGAATTGGAAAAGGAAATGTGTGGAATGAATGACAATTTACTTGATAGACGTGAGGAACAGCGCAAAACATTCTAAAAATAGCTCGGACCATGGTCTGTCTTCAGAAAGCTGTACAAGAAATCCTAATCATAGGCTACAGGTATAAACAAAGTGTTAAATGCTGAGGCACAGTGAACGCCTAAAAAAATTAGATTGTCGGGAAGCGCAAAACGGCTAATCAGGAATGGCTGGAGAACAAATATAAATATATAGAAGGGTGTTTCACTAGAAGAAAGAGATATCTCCTACATGAAAAGTTAAAGAGACCTTTGGAGAAAGAGAAGCAGCTGTATGACTATCAAGAGATCACTCAGCGGTATAAGGCGCTGCAGTCATGGACTGTGCGGCTGGTTCCGGCGGAGGTTCGAGTCCTCCCACGGGCATGGGGTGTGTGTTTGTCCTTAGGATAATTTAGGTTAAGTAGTGTGTAAGCTTAGGGACTGATGACCTTAGCAGTTAAGTCCCATAAGATGTCACACACTTATGAACATTTTTTTTTTCAAGAGATCAGATGGAAAATGAGTCCTAAGCAAAAACGGGAAAGCTGAAAGGCGGAATGAGTACACAGAGGGCCTATGCAAGGGAGATGCACTTGAAGGCAGCGTTATAGAAATATAAGAGGACCTAGATGAAGATGAGATGGCAGACATGGTACTGCGAGAAGAATGTGACAGAACACTGAAAGACCGAAGCCGAAACAAGGCTCCGACGGTAGACGACATTCCCTCAATACTACTGACAGCCTTGGAATAGCCACCAATGACAAAATTCTTCCATCTTGTATGCAAGATGATGAGACAGTCGAAATGCCCTCAGAGGTCAAGAGGAATATAATAATTCCGGTTCCAAAGAAAGCAGGTGCCGACAGGTGTGAATATTAGCCAACTATCAATTTAATAAGTCATGATAGTGAATTGATAACACGAATTCTTAGCAGAAGAATGGAAAAACTTGTAGGATCCGGCCTTGGGGTGCGGTGGCACGGATCCTTTTTGGGATTAAACCAGCACCTACCTGTGAACTCGTCGCAGCAGATAGCCGGTAGGAAAAACGAGCAGAAACGTACCGTACTGCGACTCGCACCAGGCTGCATACAACGTAACTATTCTAAAAATCGGGAAAAGGTCTTCATTTTGAATGAAAGGTGGAAATGCTGGCAAAACTTCGGTATATTCTGAATTTTAGAGCTACGAGCTCACTGCCAATCCCGTGCTAATCCTAACACAGTCGTGCACAAAATGTTTCATTCACGTTAGGAAATTTATTGTAACGTATTTTCCGAAATCTGAATAGCTACCAAGCACGGATTGTTCTTAAATGAAAATGTTTGCCGTACTATTAAGTTGATCAGTGTCTAATGCTCTCAAGTTTTTTGTCATCGATCTGCTCAATATGCCACACGGATTTACTGTCTTTTCTCATACGCAAAATTACTTAAAAATCCATACTTTCTAAAAAAAATCGGAATAGATATGCCTTCACTTTAGAGCACTTTTGAGGCATGTAGCACAACTAAAACCGGCAAACTATAACTTCTTCCAGAGCTCATACTACACACGACCGTACCATTGAAAGGCCGAGCTCCGACTCTTTAACTGCGGTAAGCATTCTCTATCTCAAAGAGAAAAGACGCGCGAAGAATACTCCGTTCTGATTGACAAGTTTTCTTCAAGGCCAATAGAAAAATATCATTCTCCCGCGTTAGTCCGCGCTTTTCATAACTAACCAATCAACAAGTAACACATTTGACTTGTACTTTTTCCGAAATAAATATTTAACATTCTGATATTTTATTTATACTTTCCGTTGTTAACTATTTTCGTTCGCATTCGAATTAGCTTTCCTTTTACCATAAACATACTTAACATATTGTGGTACACAATTCTCCATTGGCTGCATTCACACTGTCTTAAAAATTTCTCACGCTAATTCGTACAGCGTTTGTCAATATAACAATGATCTACATATTTACTTTACACCACATTCACGCATCTTTCATACTACTAAAAACATATGCAAAACTGTACAAACATAAATAAACAAAAAAGCCTTCAAGAAATAAACAGAACAATTCACGAAAACATTCTGTTGACCCATCTCTTGAATGTGTGTGGCCTAATGTACTCTGGTGGATGAAAATTAGAACTACATACTCGACTGAACCCGCTTCAGACCATGTCACTGTGCACGCATGAGTCATTCTCCCGATACACAGGCTCCAGACAGAAGCGATATAAAGACGCCACGCCTCACACTCCCTATGATTATAAAATTTTTTTTCCAAAAATTTTACAACTGGATAAAATTATCGATCCTGGCTCCAAATTTTAAATCCTTAAAAAATTCTCATTCTTCTAAATTATAATTAAAAAATTTCTTACTCCTAACTTGCAGTCTACAACTAACCTAGCCTAATCTTTTAATTCCTTTGTGAAAAATCATTTCTTACTTCACAAAACTGATACCAATTTTCAGCATTTTTAATAACTTTTTCATGAACGTATTTTGAAGTTACCTTTTTCCGTTTTTTTTATTTAAAAGCACTGCCATTTGTGTCCTTCCACTTACTAATAGTATTTTGTCCTACCTTAACACAAGCGCATCACTAAAGTGTTCACATACATTTCCCAGGCTTTTGAGTATGGCACCTTTGCATTGTAGCGTTCATAACATTCCTCCATTTTCCACCTATCTGTCCTTCCAGGATTTACATGCAACGTTGTTCCTGAAACCATACTTCCGTCTAAGACTACTTTCTTTACATACATCCAAATGCAAAATTACTTATTATTACAAGAAATTATTTACAAATTTTATAATTCGTTTAACTTGATTTCAAATGAAAGTTAATTGACTGGGTATTGCTTCTGTTTTTTAATCAGCAAGATCAAATCTGCTAGAAAATTTTTTCAAGAATTTATTTCCTTTAGAAGACTTTTTTTTTTTAAAAAAATCTAGTTGCTATTGAAAGCAAAACTTAAACTTTTTCTCTACCTCATCTGAACTTGAGAACATTTAATTGTGAAGAACACATTTCACACAAACTAATTATTTACGAACATTTTATAATACATAGTTACCACCTTTATGCAGTGTCTCTTTGCATGACTTCTTCTTCATAATTTTCTTACCACCACTGAACAGAAATAAATTTTTTTTTTATTCGTATTCCTTTCATAATAAATGTTCTCCACCTTTATCCAGGTATATTTTTCGTCATATTTGTTAAACTTCCTTTAACTATTTGGCCACCGTATATCCCTTTTCATGATGACAACACGCCTTTTCTTGGCCACTGCACGTTAGTGTTCATCGTCAAAATGTCCTTTATCAACCGTACTTTCCACATCCAGTTACTTTATTTTTCCTAAATTAACATAATTATGTTGTCACTTCACTCCATTACAATTTGACCCCCACTTCTCTAGCAATAAAACTTATTTCTTCATAAGACACCATAACTCCCTCTGACGCTCTCAGACACTTTACCTACACTGACAGAGAAGAAAATTAACGATGATAGATTCAACTCAGAATGACAGAAAAGGGAGATTGACAATATGAAAAGAAACACGGTCACCTGGTGTTCGTCAAAATCCTAGCACTGCACAGGTTTAAAAGCCCTCTGAGACCTCCAAGCTTAGCTCACATCTAACTCTGGACTGATGTATCTTTTCAAATCGATAACATTTCTTAAGACCAACGGTTTATCCGATTTCCAGTATACTAATCTATACGCATTTGGGTGAGGATTTTCAATAATCCTAAATGGACCCATATATTCGTCTGTAAGCTTTTTCGTTTCTGCACTAACCTTTTTTGACTTTTCCCTTGTTTTGACTGGTACCAGTTCTCCAATTTGGAAATTCGTTGGTGGAGTCTTAGCATCATGGCGTCTTTTTCGTTCCAATGCTTTCTTCCTAATGTTTTCTCTAGCAATTTTTTACTTTACACTTAGTGTCATGTCTACATTAACGGCTTTATGTTATTAATTGCATCTTTTCTATGGCAATAAGTGCGACATCAATGCCTTCGTGAATGTTTCATACATATTCTCTTGCGGAAAATACGCTGAAATCTCTATGTGATCAGGGTTTCGGCTTTTTAAACATTATTTAAATTTATTGGAAACAAATTGCGGACCATTATCAGACAACATAGCTTTCGGGACTCCCACACACCAGAAGTATTCTCTCTGCAAATTATTTACTAACAATTTCGCATTAGCCTTCTTAATTGGGTATAGTTTCACAAATTTTGTGAACCCATCCACCACCACGAAAACTTATTCACAACCACTTCGAAACACAGGTAATAGACCGAAAATATCACAGGCAACAAGGTCCAATTTATTTTGCGGCTCAACATTATTATTTTATTATTTGCCCTGACTTTTTGGCATGTGTCACACATTTCAACTCTTGCTTTTACATGCCTCCACATATTATTAAACATCACTGTTTCACTAATTTTGGCTACACATTTTCTGGCCCCATAATGCCCAAACCTTTTATGTATATAGTCAGTTACTAAGTTAACATGTTGTTCAGGAGAGCGAACCTTCCATTGTTTATCCGTATTTTTTTCCACTGTGGAATAAAATTCCCTGATGTTTCTTGTAATATTCGGCAACTTCAAGGTAAGCTGGGTCACCTAAATAAAATTTTCTAATCTCAAATTGTCATCTTGGTTTTGTTCCCTTCTTAATTCTTTACACACTTAATAAATTTTCATTATGGTTGCAAATATACGGATCCCTTATTTGTCTGTCAACATATTTTCATTATTCTCATTATCTTCTACCATGGATAACGCATCAGCCACCAAATTCTCACATCCTTTTATGTATTTAATTTACAGATTGTATAAAGACCACCTGGTTAGTCAGGTGTGTTTCAGTTTGCACGTCTGCAAATATGTCAACGCCTTATGGTCGCTGTATACAATTACTTTGTGTCCCAACGGGTATTGTTTAAATTTTTCCGAACCAAAAATGATCACTAATGCCTCTTGTTCCGAAATGCAATAATTTCTCTCAGATTGTTGCAAGGATCTACTCGGGAATGCAGCAGTTTTATCAATCTGTTCGCCTCCTTCTTCATACACTTGAAACAGCTCTACTGCAATGCCGTATCCACACGCATCTGCCATTAAGCGAAAATGCTTGGAAAAATCGGGATGATGAAGTATTTGGCTTTCACGTAAGGCGTTCTTTAGTTCCTCAAATCAATTTGACATACATTAGTCAATTTGTATGGACATCTTTTTTTCAACAGTTTTCTTAAACATGGTGCATTAAATAATTGCAATGGTACAAAACGCCTGTAACATCCTAACAATTCGAACATCTCTTACAAATTCTTTTCAGAATTCACAGCTTTCTATTCCTGAATAGCCTTTAATTTTTCCGAGGTTTGCATTATCCCTGTCCCACTGGTAATGTGACCTAAAAATTTTAATTCTTTCTTAGCAAAATCGTTTTTTTTTTCAATTTCAATTTTGACCCTTGTGAGGTAACGGGCGAGTTGTGGCGCCCTGGAAATATTCTAAGTTCACAGTTGGCGGCCTCCGCTCGGGCCGCTTTGCAAAGAGTGTCTCGATAGCAAGCGCGTGATGCCGCACAATGGCCGGACCACGTGGTCCATCGAACACGTGGCTCGGAATTCCTTGGTGACGCTGTGTCCATGAAAGAGACTTGTACGCCGGGAGAGCCAAAGATGGCGGACTTTGTGAGACCATAATGGCAGACATTTCACAGTTCATATGGAAATTAATAGTAGCCAGAGGTATAATGATACCTCAAACACGAACATGAACATTACCATTATTTACATGGTGATTCTGATGGTGAAATCAGATTTTCAATATCATTATTAGTTGTAAGTTTAGTATCTGATGTTAAATTATACAAGTAGCACCCAGCAACGAATTTCCAAAATCTAAACGCTTCATCCGATTTCGTCGATCGCTGAGTCTTAAGAAAGCTATTAGTGTAAACCTAAATTGGTATACATTACAGGCATGTAACTTGAATAATACATGAGTTATTGAAGGTCAAACTGGCCGATAACTATCGATCGCGTCACGCCATAAGTACTCCACAGTTACATGAAAAAACGGTAGCAGAATGCTTATAAATATATTTATTCGTCTATGTTTATATCCGATAAATACTATTCATGAAGAAATTGGTTAAATATATATACTGTGTTTTCGAAAGTATAGAGACATTAGGCTACTGGCCTACCTTTTGTTCTATTCCTTTATTATATGTTAATTTAATTTGTTTATGTATCTAATAATGTGTGTTAGAGAGTGTTTATGATGCAGTAGTAGGAATATATATTTAATTTCAAGTTATTTAAATGTAAATCCAGTATTTCGAACGTTTTTCATTATGTTTGTGTGGGTGCATTGGCTTGGAGACATGGCGCGAGTGCTTTAGCGAATCACAGCGCTCGTGAATGGGGAGACTGGATGGAAGCGGAATAAGAGTTTGCAGAGCCGTATAGGACACAGAAAGTGCTGGACGTGAAGGCGCGACGTACACTCGCGGGAAAGACTTGGAGTAGTGCAGTTTGCGCGTGATCGAGAGAGACAGGAATACCTCGGAGTGCCAACTTGTGTACTTGTGAGATTTCCGTTGCTTCTGCAGTGAAGACGAGTATGCGTTTGGAAGTAAATATCTCGAAGGTATGTTGTTCTTCATAACTAATTACGTGAAATTGAAATCTACTGTTTCCCTGTTATTCAACTTATATTTTATTTAATTGCTGGACCATCGACACAAATAAGTATTTTGCAGAAATATACCACATTCTCAAAAGTAGTTCTACTATGATACTCACCATTTAAAGTCGTTAAGATAGTACCTGCAGATTTTATTTAATTGCAATCTTTCATTGATACATTTCTACATTACAGTCGCAATTGCCGAGTGATAGGAACCTTCGACCATTCGATTCTTGTTTATATTCGTATTGTATACTGTAGACTCGGAAGTATTTGGCTTGTAATGCGGCAACTACGTATCCCAGCCCCTAGACAACGAAACCAACCAAAACTTCTAATATTTCAACTCTGAGTCAGAAAGTACGTAGTCGAGGCCCACTCATTTCATTTTTCTATTTGAAAGCCCGCAATTGGGGGTCTCTCGTCCGGAATTTGGGTCCGGCGAAGTGGTAATTCCTTTTCTCTCTGTTATTCAGTGTACTATGCGAAGTGCAAAAACCTTTGCAAAACCAGTAGTGATGTCTGTAGAGAGAACCTCTCACAAAACACAGTGTGAGATCAGTTTTGTTCTTCTCAAGTAGGTTTCTGGAAATAGTAAAATTACGCAGTAATTTTCACAACTAACACATGCTATAGATAGAGGTCCTAATCTGTCTCATTAAAGGCAATTTGCGTGGGGGCTCAGAGTCTAAATAAGTCGAGTGCAGGAACAGCAGCGGTTAGCGTGTTTAACGGACACCGGTATCGGAGACGGTTGGTGCACGCGGTAATCGGCAGCAGCTACAACCACATCACGTGACATCTCGAGTGGCGGACGCAGACCAACAGCAGTACGACGGCAGCTTCTTCGAGTACTCCAGGGCAGTCTTCAGTGTCGACTTCCACTACAACCGACGGCATCACCATGGCAGAGGGAACCCTCTCAAATCAGATAAGTGCCTGCACAAATAGTGAAATAGTGTTTAACTCTGAAGTTCAAGCTCCATTTATAGATCTTGCTAATATAAAACAGTCACCTGAAAACGGAAGTGAACCGGTTAGTCCGAAATCAGAGCGCGAAAGTGTAACTAGTAGGAATTCAGGCAAGGGGAATGAATGTGGGGAAGATATGATGTCTCAGATAATGCAAATGATCCAGGGAATGGCAAATAATACCAGTACAATTCGAACAGATATGAGTACAATGCGAACTGAAATAGGTTCCGCCGTGACAGAGGAAGTTGAAAAAAATTATGGGTAACCTTGAAAAAGCAATTCATGAGAAATTAAAATGTGTCTGAGTGGATTGGGGAAAATGACAGACGAAGTTGTAATAGTAAAATCTAAAATCGAATCAGTAGAAAAATATCTTGGAGAAAAAATGGATAAGATACAAACGGAACTTGGGAGCAAGGTAAGCGACTGTATGAAAGCGCAAGATGCACATAAAAGAGATATAAATTTATCAATTAGTGAGATTGGCAATCGGGTAGGTGAGGGGGAGAAAGAAGTGAGCAAGATTAAAGATAAAATAGAGTCCAGTATCGCTAGTGAAAATGAATTTAAGAAACAAATGCAACAGATAAAAAGTGATTTAAGTTCGTTAGCCTCTCAAAAGGCCATGCCGGTTATAAATATTCCTTGGGCAAATACCAGATCTGTGAAATGTTACACAGTTGTCGAAAGATATCACCCAGTAAATTTCTTGGCTGCGTGTAGGGACGTTATTGTTCGCGGCATGTCGGACGAAACGGAAATAGAATACGTTAAACGGCATTTGGAGGGAGACCCAAAGTGTTGGGCAAATGTTAAATGTAGTTCGTGCGAATCATACGAAGAGTTTGAAAAGTGATTTTTAAACAAATTTTGGAGCGAGGCGAAACAGACGCGGATCAAAATAAATTCGTAAACGGGCCGAGTTACAGATACGGTAATGGGACGATGAGAGATTTTTGCAAGCGTGAACTTGGCAAACTTACGCATGTCAAAAATACTTTGGGGGTTTTAATGGAAATCACCACGTTAAAAGGCCGATTACCCGAATATTTGTAGTGGGATCTTGTCCATAGTCCATGTGATTCCGTGGACGAATTTCTAGAATTTGTAGAAAAATTAGAGAGGGCTTTGAAGTCAAACCTCAGAGCAAACCGGGTGGTAGGTATCAAAATGGGAATCCAAATAACCACCACCAAGGTAATAATCGGGAGAGAAATCAAAGGAATTCTCAGGGAGATAGTAGCTGGAATGAGCAGAATAAATGGAGAACGAACTGGGGTGATACCTTCGAGAACGGGACCCAAGCAAAGAACGCAGTTTTGATGGGGAAAACTCGCGCGAAGTGCAATCGCATAACAACCAGTAGGGAAACTGATGTTCGCCACATCTCAGGTCCGGGGATGGCGATCTGAACAGACGATGAAAATGACTGGAGATAATGCTAATGGTAGAAATGTTGATAGGTTTGGAGAAAGGCAACAAATATGTAATATGGAGTATGTTAAAGACAAGGGCTATATAGGTGGTTTTTTCAATAAAAGCAGGTGTGAAATGGCGGAAGCATAGATTTGTGAGAGAATTAAGTAAAAGTAATACGAATAAATTTGCGGGGAATGATGTAAGTTATGAATGTTTAATGAATGAGTGTGTGAATGGTGATGAATGGAAAGATTCAGTGGTTGAAAAAGACGTTAAAGAGGAGATGAATTTTGTGAAAGCGAATTGTGTGGTGAGTTCCGAAGAGGTATTAGCAAAAAGTAGCAGTTGCAGTAGGGAAGGTGTCGTAGTAGCAAGTATTAGTGAGTCAGTAAAAAGCGTCGATGTTAGTGAAGGTGGCGTAGCTTTGGTCTTGCCAGCTGCAAGTGAGGGTGATTGTGTTTCGGCGGAAAGCGTCCATGTTACTAAGGGAGGCTTAGCATTGGTCTCACCAGCAGTTGAAGTTAAAAATGTATCTGCGGTGGTAGATGATTTCTGTTTGAAGGAAGAGAGCAGTGGTAATTTATGTAATGATGTCGAAGCTACTGGTATTGATACTTCGGGGGAAGGAATTTACGCGTTTCTAGTCACGAATGAAGGCGAAACGAAACTTATTGATGAATGTGTGGATCTAAAACGTTTGTCAGACAGAGAATGTGAGAATGTAAAGTAGGATCGGGGGTTAATCTGAATGAAAAGTGTGTAGAAATGGCAGTTTGTGCTGATTTTTGTCCGATCACAGAGGAATGTAGCAAGGCTGGAAGTCCCAAAATTGTACGACAAGGCAGCAATAATTAATGTAATGCAGCAGTGGAGGATGAAGTTTTGTACGATTCACGCAAAGTTAATTTGTCGACGGAGGAAAGTAAGGTTTCTGATGTGAATTTATGTAGTGGTTTATATGTTGTATCAGCAGATAAGGTTGCTGAGATAAATATTTATGGTGACGGTGGTTAGGCATCGATGTATTATTTCAGGAAGATAAAGTGTTTAACAGTGAATTGATGTGTGACTTTGTTTAAGCTGGAAGTGTCGATATTTTGGACAGGAAAGCAGGAAAGTCGTGCATGCTGTGGGTAGTGCATCGGCGAAATGTGTGGAAGAACTAACAGAAAATTTAGAGAGGGCTGAAGTAAATAGTTTGAATGGCGATTGTTTGTATAATGAAGTTCGTTCAAACTGGTATGTGAAGGAAGAGTGTGATTCTACTGAGACTCATTGGCGTTGGTACGGAAGAACGTTACGGTCGTTGCTGCCACATATGTGGAAAGGAGAGATGTTTAAAACTGCTAAGGTTATATAGAGAAAGGCAGAAGTAAAAAGCTGTTCTAATCTGAAATCAGTGGTAATAATTTTGAAAGGAGTATTTATATGTATATCTGAGGATTCATTAGTAATTTGTTAGTTTATTGTGGCACTGTACGTGTGCAAATGGGGGGAAGTTTAGGCACTGAGGGTGCCTGTAGATCAGTGACCTCGTGGATTTAAGAAAAATATATTTTGATTTATGCTTTGTATAAGAGTGTGGCAAACGATCTAGTGGTCAATTTGAAGAGTATTAAAACTGTAATTGTATGTGCATGCAATTTTGGTAGGAAGGATTGATTAAAGTCAATTAAGTAGAACTTACGGGAATTTGAGCTTACTGGGATTCAGCCGTTTGCCTTGTGACTTTGTTCCTAAAGTATCGTATTCCGCTGGAGGGAATCCTTTGCGAGGATCCTGTTTGCTTTTGGCAAATGGTTTGTTTAGGGGTTTCTACTTTTGATTTTCGTTGTAGACAGATTTGTCACGATAAACGGTGGAACTCTAATTCAGAGCCAGACACGATTTCTGCAAGGCACTTGGTCAAAAGACTGATGTGAGTTGATCAATAATGCGTGCTAAGAATCCGAGTGAGCGTGTGTAGTGGGACGGAAAAAATTAGTGCATGAAGGAACCTGAGTGAGTGGCACAAGAAGTGCTTACAAAATCGCACATAAGTAAAAGTGCATTTAAAAACTATTTCATGTCAAAAAAATTATTTATGCGTAACTGTTATGCAGGCATTTACTTAATATACCGTTTCGTTAATAATTAGTGTAAGTTTAAGGGGAGCCAGAACGATCCATCTCCTCCATGTTAATTTTAGCAAATAGAAGGAACATTTTTTCTAAAACCATTAAAGATATTGCTCTGAAATTAGGACTACATGTTCGGTGAATATTTCTCTACAAAGTTATAATACCATGTTAAGAAATATTCATTGGTTTTTGTTTTACAAGTTTTTTAAAAAGATTCTTATTTTTTCTCTAAAATTTTGCACTTTTTTCTATAATTCATGAATTATACAATATTTTTTACAATTTGTTATAAAAATGAAGGAAAAGAAGTAAACAATATTGTGTATAGATTTCATTGATATACTGTTAGCAGTTTTTGAGAAAATGGTCTTCAAAGATGAAAATTTTAAAGTTACAGGAAATGGCTTCCAAAGTTTTTAATACATTCCTGCTCCATATGATGGATTATCAGCATCCTCTTCTTTTTCCAGTGTTAGATTCCTTTTCACTGGTCTTTTCTTCCCTTTTGCTGCATGTTGTAGGCTTTTGTCTCTTCTTCCTGCAACTCTTAGTCTTTCTTAATCAATTAGGCACATTGTGGAAATGGTGTTGTGACCTGGTTGGAAACCTAATCGTTTCAGCACATCACATTTCATAATGTTTCCTTCACTGTATGTTGCCACTGCATCATACATTCCAAAATGCAATGTTTGTATCTGTAAAAGCACTGTTTTGGGAATCCTAATCCAAATTAAATTATTTACACTTTCATTTGGCTTTTGTGTTTTCCCATGTAAACACTTTTCCAATAAACTTGGCTGTGATAAATCTCTGAATATGGGCTTAATTACAACAGTTACAGCATTTGGCAAACTGTTTTTATGGGCATATTCCTTTCCTGATTGGTACTTATACCATGAGTCATTACCTGTGGGGCACAGTGCATGTTGTGGGTGCTCATTTATTGATGCAGTATGTAAAAAATAATGCCCATACTGCTCTCCTCATATGCTCAATGCTTCTTGTATTTTGCCAAATTGCACACCCATAGTACCTCTTCAATCTATCAATTGCTTCATCTGTCAATCTTCCTCTTCCTCCAAGGGTCTTACCTTCACTAAGCTTCTGGGATCCTAATGTCTGCTTTAGTTATCGCAAGCGAATCCCCATGCGCTTCTGCACATGTCAAATGCACTCCTGTTTTTTAATGTGAATTTCATTGCCATAAAGTTTGAGTTCCTCTAAAGCTTTCTATGCCTTAGAATCACCATCTCCTAGATAGTTAGTGTATCGTACATTATCGTGATCTGGAAAAAATTGCTTTCACTCCCTCTACTTCCATCTCTCCACTCGTGTCATGAATATTTGCTTCACAACTTTCACTATGATCGTCCTTGGTATTACCCTTACTTCGACAATGTTTTCAGAGAATAGCAACATCAATTACTTTGCAACTGTCTCCACTGGTAGCTGTCACAACTCCATTTAGAGATTTGCGACCTCTACACTGCCATGATCCATCTAAAGCAACACTTAAATCTCTACAATTTCCATTATCTGTCACAGCTTCTTCAACTGCTTTCTTCATTGTTGCTTGAGCAATATCTTCAGAAGCAGATCCCACCAATTTATTATAAAATCCAAACTTGGTTAGTGGTTTTGGCAAGTTCATAATTCCACACAACATTGTTCCTGCAGCACTGCCCTTGCTAATGCAACGCAAGCCATACACTAGCCTAATATTTATATCATACACCTTCTTTCCACTATTACCACTACGAGGAATACTGTTAGAATTAGAAAACGAAACTTCTGTAGCACATCTGTTACACTTCAATAACATTTTAAATGCCAAACCAATGTGTGAAGTTATTTTCACTTCCAATTCTCTTTCTTTGCAAACTTGGCATAATACGTTTCAAAATATTATAGAGCAAGGAAATGTTAATTATTTCATTCACATCATTACTGTCACTTTCATAGTTTTCCAATTTTTCTTTGCTGTCACAAAGTTTCTTCCTGGAAGAAGTTTTATCACATTCAATTGGAGTAGTCGGTGAAGCAGTCTGAGCAGCATCTCCCTTCGAAACAACAAAAGATTTCTTCTTCGACTCATTCTGCCTTTTACTAAACACTCGATAGCTGAAACGGGGCATATTGATATCCACAAACCAAATACGTAAAACAGGTACGAGCAAAATTCGTCAAATACGCTAAATTGAACAGCTAAACAACACAAAGCAAACTCCACAAGTCAAAACACACGCTATAGCGTTTATGTTTACTGATATGGACAGTTACTTGTCACACAGATAAAGCGATGCAACGATGGAAAACAAAACACTGTCTAATTCCGCATAGATACCGTGCTTGCAGCCAGCGAGCGGGGCAGTCAAGAGATGGCACACCAAGTCGCTACAACCGTTTACGTGGCGCGTCAATTTTGCAGCGATAAAAACACACTTAGAATTAAATTAGAGGGGTGAAACTTGATTTGTTTTATTCAGAAACCTCCAAATAATTTTATAATGAAAAAGAACCAAAAAACGTTAATTTTGTCATTTTCATCGTTTCGGCTCCCCTTATGCTTATTTCGAAATTCATGCTTGTTTATGCGTAACTAAAATTCAGGCATTCATTTAATATGCCGTTATGTTGATAATTTGTGTTAGTTTATGTTTATTTCGAAATTCATGCTGCTCCCACACCATTACAGAATTCTTGTAAACACTATTGGCCAGCCGTTTTAATCACTTAATTCTGTTCTTTGAAATTTGTTTTATAGGTACTTGTATATACTAAAGGATGTTACTTCTAAACATTATTTCAAACCAGAATGTTAATAAGTGGAGGTGTGTGAGGCAACGGGCAAGTTTTGGAGCCCTGGAAATATTCTAAGTTCAGAGTTGGCGGCCTCCGCTTGGGCTGCTGTGCAAGGGGCGGCTCGTTAGCAAGCACGTGATGCCGCACAACGGCCGGGCCACGTCGTCCATTGAGCACGTGGCTAGGAATTCCTTGGTGACGCTGTGTCGATGAAAGAGACTTGTACACCGGGAGAGCCAAAGATGGTGGACTTTGTGGAATCATAACGGCAGACATTTCACAGTTCATATTGAAATTAATACACTACTGGCCATTAAAATTGCTACACCACGAATATGACGTGCTACAGACGCGAAATTTAACGGACAGGAAGAAGATGCTGTAATATGCAAATGATTAGCTTTTCAGAGCATTCAAAAAAGGCTGGCGCCGATGGCGACACCTACAACTTGCTGACATGAGGAAAGTTTCCAACAGATTTCTTATACACAAACAGCAGTTGACTGGCGCCGCATGGCGAAACGTTGTTGTGATGCCTCGTGTAAGGAGGAGAAATGCGTACCATCACGTTTCCGACTTTGATAAAGGTCGGATTGTAGCCTATCGCGATTGCGGCTTATCGGATCGCGACATTGCTGCTCGCATTGCTTGAAATCCAATGACTGTTAGCAGAATATGGAATCGGTGGGTTCAGGAACGCCGTGCTGGATCCCAACGGCCTCGTATCACTAGCAGTCGACATGACAGGCATCTTATCCGCATGGCTGTAACGGATCGTGCAGCCACGTCTCGATCCCTGAGTCAACAGATGGGGACGTTTGCAAAACAACAACCGTCTGCACGAACAGTTCGACAACGTTGGCAGCAGCATGGACTATCAGCTCGGAGACCATGGCTGCGGTTACCCTTGACGCTGCATCACAGACAGGAGCGCCTGCGATAGTGTACTCAACGACGAACCTGGGTGCACGAATGGCAAAACGTAATTTTTTCGGATGAATCCAGGTTCTAGAATGAGACTTTCACTCTGCAGCGGAGTGTGCGCTGATATGAAACGTCCTGGCAGATTAAAACTGTGTGCCGCACCGAGACTCGAACTCTGGACCTTTGCATTTCGCGGGCAAGTGCTCTACCATGTGAGCTACCCAAACACGACTCACGCCCCGTCCTCACAGCTTTACTTCTGCCAGTATCTCCTACCTTCCAAACTTTACAGAGGCTCTCCTGCGAACCCTGCAGAACTAGCTCTCCTGAAAGGAAGGATATTGCGGAGACATGGCTTAGCCACAGCCTGGGGGATGTTTCCAGAATGAGATTTTCACTCTGCAGCGGAGTGTGCGCTGATATGAAACATCCTGGCAGATTGAAACTGTGTGCCAGACCGAGACTCGAACTCGGGACCTTTGCCTTTCGCGGGCAAGTGCTCTACTAACTTTTTTTTTCTTTTCTAACGAACCGCTGCAGGTGCAGGACGACGGGTAGGGCAGGGTTCGACACCCGAAACCTGGCCATCCCGCCGCCACGCCCAAGCAACGTGTTCGAGTTAGAGGATCGAAGGATCGGGAAGAGGCTGTAGTGGGTTTGTCTATGTTGTTTTATTTATTTATTCCTTTAATTTTGTATAACATTTTTAATTTTTTTAAATTTACATTTTGTGTTGTATTTATAGATTTATTTTTGTTTCATTAAAAAAAAAAAGATTATACAACTGCCGCAGCCGAGCGTCCGAGTCGTCTTCTCGTCTGTTGGGAGGGGTTTCCCCCTATTCCGTCCATGGAGCATCAATATGCTCGAGGATTCTTCTTCATTTCCAGCGTCTCATACCCGGATGCCTCTGTGAGCAGGAGGATCTGCAAATAATGAACCTAAATAATTTGTGAAACGAGTTCTGTACTTCGGGTGTCGGCAGAAAGCTGCATGTGTCGTCATCAGCAGGGACCAAAAGTCGAGGGTGCCTTTGGGAGCATCGTAAAATATGTAGTAAAGGGCCATGCCTTGCAGCCAGTTAACGGCGTTCGTCCTGGTTGATGGAAAGTATACGCCGTCGGGACGCAATACATCATCAGGGGCGATAGACTCCGGCAATCGCCGCAAGAGTAATGCCAGCATGCGCTGTGTCAGTAGCCAGCACTCGCTGGTCGCGGCACAAGTCAGACGGTGTGCATCCGAGTCAACGACTGAGCATGTCGGACGCAAGGAGTCGTCCGTCAGATGTATGGAATGTAGCCTCTGACGAGTAGTGAACTTCCCATTCACAACCACGTACCACAATGAACGAACCGTCGTAGGTAGAAAAGGCGCGTGTACAGCTCGCCACACCGTGTTACACGCCTTTTCAGGATGTCTGTGGGCGACCGTATTTGCAGGTTGCTGCTGTTGATAGAGGCGATAATAGTCTTTCGTGCTGGGCTTCCGTGTCGTCGGAAGTTCTGACCTTAAGTAGCTGAAGTCAATCAAGACCTCTCTGATGTGAGCGAGTGCCGGTGAAATGTGTCCTACAGAAACCGGGGGATGCAGAGTGTGTAGTGCCACTTGCGCTATCAGGGTGCCCGTCAGAGTGGCGTGGGCAGAGGTCCACGCGCGACGCATAGTGCTGAGATAAAACGATCGCGCACGGTTATATACGTGATTGAAACCGATACCGCCCGCCCGCTGCGGCAGTGTCAGGGTGGCGTATCGGACTTGAAAAACAAGACCGGTGCTTACGAAATGTCCATATGCTGCTTGAAATCTGTCGGCCGTCGTAGCCGTCATGGGAAGGACATGGGCAAAATAGTTCAGTTTTGGGGCAAGATAGGTGTTGACATAACGTGTTCTGAGGAGCATATCCAAGCGACGCAATTTGTTGTTCTGCAGCAGAGCACGTGTCTGGTGTAGGAGCCGGTGGTACGTAGCCGCCGCCGTGCGGCGGACATTGCTATAGAATTGCACTCCTAAACACTTGAGTACGGGCACCTTGTCAAAGGGCACCGCCGTTACGTGGGAAAGCCCCCCTCCGACATCCATGTATTTTGTCTTCTTCACGTTGATGACGCTCCCACCGACCGCCCCGTACTGGCGTAGCCACTGTAGCGCCATATGCATTTCATTCTCTGATCTGGCCAGGAACACCACGTCATCGGCGAATGCACCACAACGAAAGGTCACGTCCCGCATGGAAATACCAGTTAATCGCTGCCGTAGACCATGTAAAGCTGGTTCAAGCGCTGCCGCAAATAATATACACGACAGGGGGCACTCTTGTCGCACTGACCGTCCAACAACAATGTGACCAGACTGATAACCGTTGAGCATCATGCGGGAGCACGCTCCGTGGACCAGTCGAAGGACCACCTGTGCAGACTCCGGAGAGAGGCCCATGTGTTGCATAACTGCGCGTAAGACACCGTGGTCGACGCGGTCGAATGCGTTGTCAAAATCTACGACGACAAGGGCGCCTCGTATTTTGCAGGCCGCCGTCAAAGAAATTATGTCGTGGTATGCTCCTAACGCCGTATGAATGTTGCTGACACCACCTAAACATGTCTGATCGGTGTGGATGGCTTTCCCGATAGCGGTGTGGAGACGCGCGCTGAGGATGCGGGTGAAGATCTTGTAGTCGTTGTTGAGGAGTGTAAGTGGGCGAAAGTCCTGCCACCTACAACCACCATTCGGTTTCGGTACTGGGATCAAGATGTCGTCTGTGAATTCTGTGGGGACAGTGAAATCAGGGCGGATCAGGTCTTGAAACATTTGGAGCCACTTGTCGCCCATATGGTCCTAAAAAGTGCTGTAGAACTCCAGGGCTAAACCATCCGGTCCAGGCGACTTGTTCGGTGCTGCACATGCTAAGGCCGATGTCAGCTCGTAAGATGTAATGGGCAACAGATGACTATCATCGGGTGCCACGTCCCGAGGGGCGGGAAAATCATGCAACAGCTCGTCATAATCACGTACGTTTCGCGGAACTTCCATGTATAAGGTCCCATGGTGTCTAGCGAACGTGTGCGCTATGTCCGTTTGTGTCACTGCGCGGCCGCCCTCCTCGGTGTTTACCGCCGTAATGAGCTGACATTTGCGGTGGCGCCTCTCGCGCGCAGTGTGATACACTGATGCCGTTTTGTTGGGGATACAGTCTTGCACTCGCGCACGGATGCGGACACCTTCTAGCTGCTCTGCCCTGATGCGAAGTAGACGAGCTTTGATGCGTTGTACGGACATCTGACTTCGGGAGACGGCGTTTGCGTCGCCAGCTCACGTAAATTCCGATGTTGCCCTTTGCCAGTTCGATCTGTCACGCCCGTAGGTCATCAGGGTCTTTCGGAGTGCAGGTTTGACACGTCTCTGCCACCACAGCAACGTGGAAGCATACATTGGCAGGCGCCTGACACATCGACGCCACGTGTCAGTAACTGCTCGCCGACACGCTTCCTCGCGAAGGAGATAGACGTTCAGCGTCCACTGGCCCCTGCTGCGTCTTGTGAGTTGTCGGGGTAAGGTGATAGTGCAGATGTACGCGAGATGATCCGTGAAGGCCGTCGGCCAGAGTTCTGCATCACGGGTTGCCGTGCGGAGGGCACGCGAGACGTAGATCCGGTCCAGACGACTGGCAGAATGGCTGGTAAAGTGCGTATATCCACTCCGGGTCCCATGATGTAAGAGCCATGTGTCGTGGAGCGCGAGGTCACGTATCAATGCTTGTAGAGCCGGGCATGGGACGCAATGCGGTATCTGGTCCTCGGGCCGTAGAACACTGTTAAAATCGCCGCCCACTATGTAATGGTCCATATTTCCTTGCAAAAGTGGGGCTACCTCCTCAGAATAGAAGACATGCCTTTCACCACGGTGCGAATTATCGGAGGGAGCGTAGACGTTAATGAGGCGGACTGCGCCAAGTGTGAGAGCGATGCGTCGCCCGTTCGGCAAGTACGTCACGTCCGTCGCGTCTATGCCATCTCGGAGAAGGATGGCCGTTCCTCCTGCGCCATCAGCTGAGGGTAGGCTGTAGGTGGTATAGCCATATATGTCTAAACGCAGCTCGGGACGGACCTCCTGGAGAAGAGCAATGTCCAAGTCTGCCGCTCTGAACATGTCGTGTAACATGCGGGTCTTGACAGTGGAGTGGACTCCATTTACATTGACTATACCCACACGGTATGACTGAGACATATCCAGTAGCGGAGGCAGTGTGCTGGTGAAAGCCCACAGTGATCTCACACACCACACAGCCGTCCAGCTGCATGCTGTGCATTACTGTGCCGTATGATTCCCTGACTGGCAGAGCCCTCTGGGCTCAATGTCAGCCATGGGCTCTGGTGGAGATTTCGATATTTTCTGTGCATCATCGGCCTCCATGTCGTCTGCCCAATCACCAATAGAGTATTTTAATGTCAATGGTGGCTGGTCGCTTTCACAGGAGTCCACATTTTGGGAGTCGACGCAATGCGCCTCGTTTTCTGGGCCACTAGATGTAGGAGAGTGTTCCTTGTCTTCAGGCGCCTTCTGGTGAATGATGCCACTGGAGTCCGTTGCAACTGTGGACGAGTCAACGAAGGCGATGTCTTCCGCCGGCTTCACATCCCTGTCCCGTTGGTCAACTGACAATCGCCTCTTCTTGTGTCGCTTGGGTGATTTTTGCTTTCGGGTCCGAGATTCGACATCCACTGGAGGGCGGGGCTCGACACAGTCTCGGTCACCAGGAATCCCTGTGTCCGATCCCGACAACTTCCTGGCACAGCACTTGCCCACGAAAGGCAAAGGTCCCGAGTTCGAGTCTCGGTCCGGCACACAGTTTTAAATTGCCATGAAGTTTCATATCAGCGCACAATCCGCTGCAGAGTGAAAATCTCATTCTGGAAACATCCCCCAGACTGTGGCTAAGCCATGTCTCCGCAATATCCTTTCTTTCAGGAGTGCTAGTTCTGCAGGGTTCGCAGGAGAGCTTCTGTATGTTTGGAAGGTAGGAGACGAGATATTGGCAGAAGTAAAGCTGTGATGACGGAGCGTGAGTCGTGCTTGGGTAGCTCAGTGGTAGAGCTCTTGCCCGCAAAAGGCAAAGGTCCCGAGTTCGAGTCTAGGCCCGGCACACAGTTTTATTATGCCAGGAAGTTTCAATCCAGGTTCTGTTTACAACATCATGATGGCCGCATCCGTGTTTGGTGACATCGCGGTGAACGCATGTTGGAAGCGTGTATTCGTCACCGCCATACTGTCATATCACCCGGCGTTACGGTATGGGGTATCATTGGTTATACGTCTCGGTCACCTCTTGTTCGCATTGACGGCACTTTGAACAGCGGACGTTACATTTCAGATGTGTTACAACCCGTGGCTCTACCCTTCATTCGATCCCTGCGAAACCCTACATTTCAGCAGGATAATGCACGACCGCATGTTGCAGGTCCTGTACAAGCCTTTCTGGATACAGAAAATGTTCGACTGCTGCCCTGGCCAGCACATCCTCCAGATCTCTCACCAATTGAAAACGTCTGGTCAATGGTGGCCGAGCAACTGGCTCGTCACAATACGCCAGTCACTACTATTGATAAACTGTGGTATCGTGCTGAAGCTGCTTGGGCAGCTGTACCTGTACACTCCATCTCTGTTTGACTCAATGCCTAGGCGTATCAAGGCCGTTATTACGGCCAGAGGTGGTTGTTCTGGGTACTGATTTCTCTGGATCTATGCACCCAAATTGCGTGAAAATTTAATCACATGTCAGTTCTAGTATAATATATTTGTCCAATGAACACCAGTTTATCATCTACATTTCTTCTTGGTGTAGCAATTTTAATGGCCGGTAGTGTAGTAGCCAGAGGAATCATGATACCTCAGAAAGAAACATTTACATTACCATTATTTGCACGATGATTCTGATGGTGTAATCAGATTTCAATATCTGTATTAGTTAAAAGTTTAGTACTTGACGTTAAATTATACAAGTATCGCCCAGTAACGAATTTCCAAAATCTGAACGCTTCATCCGATTACGTCGACCGACGTGTCTTTAGAAAGCTATTAGTGTAAACCTAAATTGCTACAGATTACAGGCATGTAACATGAATAGTACATGAGTTATTGATGGTCAAACAGGCCGATTACTATCAATCGCGCGTCAGGCCATGAATCCAATATTTCGAATGTGTTTAATTATGTTTGTGTGGGTGCATTGGCTTGAAGACCTGGGGCGAGCGCTCTAGCCAGTCACAGTGCTCGTGAATGGGAGACCGGATGGAAGCGGGAGAAGAGTTCGGAGAGTTGCACAGGACACGGAAAGTGCTCGACGTGATGGCGCGACGTACAGTTACGGGAAAGAATTGGAGTGGAGCAGTTTGCACGTGATCGCAAGTGACAGAAATACTTCGGAGTGCCGACTTGTGTACTTTTGAGATTTGCGTGGCTTCTGCAGTGAAGACGTAGTACGCGTTTGGAAGTGAATATCTCGCAAGCTATGTTGTTGTTCATAACTAATTACCTGAGTAGGAATCTACTGTTTCCCTGTTATTCAACTTATATCTTATTTAACTACTGGACCTTCGACACCAGTAAGTGTTTTGCAGAAATATACCACATTCTCAGAAGTACTTCTACTGTCGTACTCACCATTTAAAGTTGTTAAGATAGCACCTGCAAATTTTATTTAATTGTAATCTTTCATTTATAAATTTCTATGTTACATTCGCGATTGCCGAATGATGGGAACCTTCGACCATTCGATTGTTGTGTATACTCATATTGTACACTGTAGACTCAGCAGTATTTGGCTTGTAATGAGGCAACTACACATCCCAACCCCTAGACAACGAAACTAGCCAAAACTTCTAATATTTCAACTCTGACTCAGAGGGTACGTAGCTGAGTGCCACAACACACATCACATTTTTCGTTTTGAAAGCCTGCACTCCTCGACAGCGTTAGAAACTTTATTTAATTATACACAATGTTCTTCCCATGTGACAGTCGAAATCAGAACATCATCTACATGCACTGTTATTTTCTTAAGTAATTCATCCCCCAACACTTGTGACGTAGCTCTGACAAATGCAGACACACTTATATTTAAATCAAAGGGTACCACCTTATACTGATAGCATCTGCCTTCAAATAAAATAGCAGTATATTTTCTAGATTCACGGACCTGTGGCAGATTCCAATAAATACATGTCACGTCCATTGATGTAAAAGAATTAGATCCCTTAAATTTTTGCAGTAACTCGTCGATGTTTCCTGGACGATCACTTTCTCGTAAAACTGTTTTATTTAAAGCTCTAGCGTCCAACACTAGTCTTCCGGATCCATATTTTTTCGTTACTACAATCACCGGATTGTTATACATTTTCACAGCCTTTTCCATATTTCCTCATTTAGTAATATTCTGTATCAGATCTCTGGCAACTTCCCTGTGTCGTACAGCGATAGGTATTGGTTTTTGAAGAAAGGAGTGTCATCTTTTACATTTAAGTAGCATTCACATTCCTTGACTAAGCCAAGTTGATCAAAGAAAACATTTTTGTGATCTAGTAGCACGGCTACTTCTTCTTTGGTCAAATTATTTTTCCGAAAAAAATGGTACAACCAGATATTTCCAATTTGTTTCAAAAATTATTACATTTCATTAAAATTTAACCCCCATTTGTACTGGTTAAAGAAATCTACGACAGTTAGCATTTTTATACTTGATCAGGGATTGTAAGGAAGTTATGGAGTACTTGCGCACCATTTATTTTTACTGTCAAGAGAACTTCGTGTTGAACAGGTTTTTTAACTTTTCCTGTAGCCATAAGTATCTGCATCCCCATAATTGGCATTATTACAAGTTCATTTCTGTTTTTCACCGATTCTAACCAACTTTTACTTACAGCACATAAATCATTGGCACTATCTGCTGAACACTGTACTGCTTCGTTACACACTTGCAGACTAATTACTGGCTGACTCAACACCTTTCTTTCATTGCTAGTGTCAGAAGCTTCCTCCAACAAATCGTTCATAACCTCCCTTCTATCGAAACCTTTCCTGTTTCGAGAAATTACACAGATTTTTGCAGAATTACCCTCATCACTTTTCTTCCCAATACTAACTAGTCTGTCCACTGATGTCAGCTTTTTTCCGGCGTTTCACCATTCTCCATTTGTTCTCTTTCTTTATTTTTTCCGCAATAAGTGGGCTGACCCCCATTTTGGTCACCATTTTCCTGCTTCTCCCTTATAGTCTCACAAAGGTCGTCATTTATATAAGCTATTATTTCTTCTACAGTGACATCACTAATCTCGTGCAATTCTGCACCTTATGTACTTTCTCCTTCCCCAGAACATGAGTCGACTTCAACTTGGTTGCTAGAGACTTGTTGCCAATCACGTTCTGTCGCATTTTCCGCTAATGCATCATCCTTTTAGTCTGCAACACAATGCTTATTTTGTTTATGACTGTTTAAAAACTCCCCTAAACCTAGGTTAAATGTACAGATTTTTATGTAGTTCGTTTCGTCTTTTGTTACTATCTTCTTCTGCTCCTCATTTATTATCCCTGTCTGTTTAGTTCTAACACGTACAACGGGTTTTGCTAGCGGGTTCAGATTACAACTTCCCTTCCTGTAAATGCCCCCCTCCCCCCACTTTCACAGACGGCATTTACTTTAAAGGATTCTGGGATTCTGTATCATTTCTCACGTTTATCCCCATTTGCTGTCGCCTTGGCGCAACATTATCCTCTCGCACCACAGAATACTGCCGACAATTGTGCACCTACTCCCCATTATTTCGCCTTGCATTTTCTGGATAGCGCCACCTCCCGGCACCTCTCTGCTCCAGCTGTTTCCATAGTACTTGCCAATTCTGTTAACGTTTACATTCTGCCGCGGTTCTGCATTATTTGGTGGTCTGACATTACGATTTACATGCTCCTCCTCATGCAACAGCTTCTCAACACTCTCCAAATACTAAATGAATTTATGAACGTCATCCCTCGGAGCTGCAATAATTTTGTTTCGCCAGTGCATGAGCAGTTTACCTTCCAGGCCCATAACAATTTGTTCTGGCTCGACGTCATTGTTTAAATTTGTCATCCACTTTAACGCAAACTTTCTTACGCTTTTCTTTCTGGGACTGAACTTTTCCCCAGCCCAGAAGCTATTTATCAACTCTATTTGTTTTTGATTGCCCCAATATTCTTTAAAAATCACCTCTTTAAATTTATCTAGAGTGTCGTACTGTTCAGTAGCGATAATCCCTCAAATTCTAGCCTCTCCCAAGAATTTAGACGTAATAAACACTATTTTTTGTCTGTCTGGCCACAAACTAGGTAGAACACCTTCAAAGCCATTCCAAAATTCTTTTGCATGTACATATCCTGTTGGATAAAAGCGTAAAAAACTGCCTTTTAGCGACATATGATATTTCAGACGATTCTGCTACAAAACTACACCCACTACTGTTGGTTCCATGTCTGAGGTTAGTTTCAACTTTGCATAATCTACTGCTATGCTCATACAACTTATTTTCAACCTCTTCTACGTGGTAAGTTAGCTAAAGAACATTTTCTTCAGACACACCCACAAGGTCAGACACACTTTTTACTTTATTCATACATTTGGCATATTCAGAAATGATTTTACGTTCTAACAATTTGTGATCCTTTACACATATGGACTCTACGCCAGTATTTTGATCTCTACTTTCTGCACATTTTCTTTTATCAAATCTACCCTTTGTTTGTTCCCAATAGCAACATTTTTCAAGCCATCTGTTAAATCACTTTTTACAGCTTTAATGGAATATTGGCAGTTATCGTCAACTTGACAGATTTTGCCATGCACTTTGCTTCTTGACGACTTCAAATCATTTTTCCACATTTCTTTTAAAACTGCAGTCTGCTTTTCAAGTTTTTCATTAAAATCACTAGTCTGCTTTTCAATTTTTTTCATTTAAATCAATAGTTTGCTTTTCGATTTCTTCATCACGTTTACTGATTCTTCGACTAATTGTCTCATCCAAATTAGTATGTCCATATTTTATAGAACCCATTAATGCTGCAAACATTTCTTGCACACTTCCAGATTCTATTTTCTGCATTAGTGTTTCCTGTTTACCACGTTCTGCCGGTACTATATCAAATTTGGTATCCACATTTGACACATTTGATTCATTAAGACTACCAACATTGACATCACACTACTGGTTGTTACCGATTTCATGCTTAATGTCACTTTCAGGTTCTACATTATCTCCAAGGGTTACAATAACTAACATACTTGAAGCAGATTCTACTCCACTCTCCGTAAACACAAAGAAATATTGTCACAAACCTCCTCTTTTACTTTGACATCTACGCCTTTTTTTTTTTTTGCTGAATTTCAATGACCCATATGGGGTGGGCTGGCAGCAGCATAGGTGGCGCTCTTCAGCCAAGGGACAGTAAATAACAGGGAGACATTTAAAACCATGAAAGGAGGAAACATGGCGAAACTGACATATAAAAGGTGAAACATAGGGGAAGATAGCGTAAAAGGAAGTGTCTGTAAAAATGGTGATAGCGTTCAGATTTTATCATTCAGGTCTTTGGTACAAAACTTGTTAAATTCTCTTTAATAGTACATCGTAAATAATTATATATATGATCAATATTCAAGTTTTATTCGGATCATCATGAAAATTTAAGAATTGTGGTAGATTAAAATTACTGTGGCTTCACTCCCTTATTTACTACGGAATTACAGGCTTTCCCTATGATGTATTTTCTCGTCTGTCTCACTCTCACACTACAGCACTTAGGCCTCATTGAGCATAATAGACACCTGTGAATTTCCCCATCACATGGCGAATCTGCGCTCTTTTGTGGCAGATGGTCCTGGACTACAAGGTTCGTTTCACAATTCCTGGTGTCTTTCTCTTTCGGCCATATACTTAAATGAGAGCGAAATGCTCGTTAACTCACACACCTCCACTTCATAACATGTTGGCGTGCAATATATATTATGAAGTAGCACTAAAATTTACAAGAGACAATTTCATAATACAATAACATAAATATCCTAAGCGCCAGGTCAATAGTGTAATAATTTGTATTGGTGTTGACGCAGCATGCTTTAAATTTAAAGAAACTTATATCTGACATAAAGTATGAATTGAAGCATATTAATTAAATGTCAAATAAAATTATACATTTATCAGAATCGAATGTCTATTGAAATGCCGCAGAAATATCTGCGCTACTGCGCTCACTTTCACAGAACGTTTTTGTCACAACGAGGTCTCCAACAATGCTCCACAGATTCAGAGCCGAGTAGCCCGTCAAAATTCTGTGTGGCTCTGCATTCCATTACCAAAGTTTTGCGGGAATGAAACTGTTGAAATTCGAATCGGGTCTAGATACCAGAAAACAGACACTTTCCGAAACGCACCAGGATCTGCACTGAGCACTTCCCCAAATGGAATCGATACAAACAGATCTAAACTTCACAGTAAACAATTGGTTTACAGCGTTTGCAAAGTGCTCGTAAGTTCTTCAATGATTCTGACACGTTATTCAAGTCCCACTAGAGACATGTATCACTTGACAGATTCCCAATCGACTTCATCGGCAAATGAATATTTTCTCTTAATTTAAATAACTCCATTAGACTCAAAACTAACAGCAAATATGAAAAAAAATCTCACCCCTCGATTAATTCCGTGCAGTGAAGCTGCGTACACAAATCGTTACTCCATACAACAATAAATTATTCCCCTAAAATATTCTCGGATAGGTAGATAAACATATGTCTGTCTTCCTAGTTAAGCATTATCAATTTTCGTTTTCCAAGTTTCTCCGACCTCCCTGCATCCAAATTTGCGTGACCACAAGTTATAATTTGGAAATTACAACAAACATAAGACCATCCAAAAACTTAAGCCTAATACACACATACACATTAATAAAACACTTATACCCCCAAAAACCTAATTTATACGCATACTGTGTACCGATTTTTGACTTAGCACCATTCACCAAATGATTGAGTTATCTGACATTCTCGCACCCAAATGTGCGTCTAAACTACACTCATGCTCATAAATTAAGGATAATGCTGATAAATGGTGATACAACGCTCTGGTGGGCGGTTTGCGGGCTTAAATCACCTCGGGGTATGACTATGTGGACGGCCAATGTGGCCGAGTGGTTCTACATCTACATCTACGTGATTACTCTGCAATTCACATTTAAGTGCTTTGCAGAGGGTTCCCAATCATACTATATCTCTACCATTCCACTCCCGAACAGCGCGCGGGAAAATCGAACACCTAAATCTCTCTGTTCGAGCTCTGATTCCTCTTATTTTATTTTGATGAACATTCCTACCTATGTAGGTTGGGCTCAACAAAATATTTTCGCATTCGGAAGAGAAAGTTGGTGACTGAAATTTCGTAAATAGATCTCGCCGCGACGAAAAACTCTCTCCCCTATTACGTGATAATACAAAACGAGCTGCCCTTTTTTGCACCCTTTCGATGTCCTCCGTCAATCCCACCTGGTAAGGATCCCACACCGCGCAGCAGTATTCTAACAGAGGACGAACGATTGTATTGTAAGCTGTCTCTTTAGTGGACTTGTTGCATCTTCTAAGTGTTCTGCCAATGAAACGCAACCTTTGGGTCGCCTTCCCCACAATATTATCTATGTGGTCTTTCCAACTGAAGTTGTTCGTAATTTTAACACCCAGGTACTTAGTTGAATTGACAGCCTTGAGAACTGTACTATTTATCGAGTAATCGAACTCCAACGGATTTCTTTTGAAACTCATGTGGATCACCTCACACTTTTCGATATTTAGCGTCAACTGCCACCTGCCACACCATACAGCAATCTTTTCTAAATCGCTTTGCAACTGATACTGTTCTTCGGATGGCCTTACTAGACGGTAAATTACAGCATCATCTGCGAACAACTTAAGAGAACTGCTCAGATTGTTACCCAGGTCATTTATATAGATCAGGAACAGCAGAGGTCCCAGGACGCTTCCCTGGGGAACACCTGATATCACTTTAGTTTTACTCGATGATTTGCCGTCTATTACTACGAACTGCGACCTTCCTGACAGGAAATCACGAATCCAGTCGCACAACTGAGACGATACCCCATAGGCCCGCAGCTTGATTAGAAGGCACTTGTGAGGAACGGTGTCAAAAGCTTTCCGGAAATCTAGAAATACGCAAACAACTTGATATCCCCTGTCGATAGCGGCCATTACTTCGTGCGAACAAAGAGCTAGCTGCGTTGCACAAGAACGATATTTTCTGAAACCATGCTGATTACGTATCAATAGATCGTTCCCTTCGAGGTGATACATAATGTTTGAATACAGTATATGCTCCAAAAACCTACTGCAAACCGACGTCAATGATATAGGTCTGTAGTACGATGGATTACACCTACTACCCTTCTTAAACACTGGTGCGACCTGCGCAGTTTTCCAATCTGTAGGTACAGATCTATCTGTGAGCTTCAGTCTGGAACCGCGCTGCTGCTACTGTCGCAGGTTCGAATCCTGCCTCAGGCATGGATTTGTGTGATGTCCGTAGGTTACTTAGGTTTAAGTAGTTCTAAGCCTAGAGGATTGATGACATCAGATGTTATGTCCCATAGTGCTTAGAGCCATTTGAACCATATGACCATGCGGTGCATTTACCCCGCGGTCGTCGCATGGTGGAGCTGGCAGCAGTCCACATACACAGAGGTGTGTTGGTGCACGTCAGAGTACGGTGCAGCTAGTAAGTGTGCAAACGTTTTAACACGTGCTGATGGTGACTGTATGTTGAAAATGGCTCAAAGAACACCTATTGATGACGTTATGAGGCGTAGAATAATAGGGCGACTGGAGGCTGGTCAAACGCAGTAGGTCATAGCACGGGCACTCCGTGTGCCACAAAGATTGATCTCATGGTTATGGCAACGATTCCAGCAGGCAGGAAACGTGTCCAGGCGCTAGAGTACGGGACGTCCACAGTGTACAACACCATAAGAAGACCGATATCTCACCATCAGTGCCCGCAGACGGCCACGGAATACTGCTGGTAGCCTTGCTCGGGACCTTACGGCAGCCACTTGAACAGTTGTCTCCAGACACACAGTCTACAGACGAATGAACAGACATGGTTTATTCGCTCGGGGAGCTACAAGGTGCCTTCCACTAACCCCTGGTCACAGGAGAGCCCGTAAAGCCTGGTGTCAAGAACACAGTACATGGTCATTGGAACAGTGGTCCCAGGTTATGCTCACAGACGAGTCCAGGTATAGTCTGAACAGTGAACTCGCCGGGATTTCATCTGGCGTGAACTAGGAACCACATACCAACCCCTTAGTGTCCTAGACAGGGACCTGTATGGAGATCGTGGTTTTATGATGTGGGGTGAGGTTATGATTGGTGCACGTAAACTCCTGCATGTCTTTGACAGGGGAACTGTAACAGGTCAGGTGTATCGGGACGTCATTTTGCACCAATATGTCCGCCTTTCCAGGGGTGCAGTTGGTTCCACCTTCCTCCTGATGGATGGTAATGCACGGCCCCACCGAGCTGCCATCGTTGAGGAGTACCTTGAAACAGAAGATAACAGGCGAATGAAGTGGCCTGCCTGCTCTCCAGACCTAAACCCCATCGAGCACGTCTGGGATGCTCTCGGTCGACGTATCGCTGCACGTCTTCAAACCCCTAGGACACTTCGGGAGCTCCGACAGGCACTAGTGCAAGGATGGGATGCTATACCTCAGCAGCGACTCGACCACCTGATCCAGAGTGTGCCAACCCGGTGTGTGGCCTGTGTAAGTGTGTATGGTGATCATCTCCCACACTGATGTCAGGGTACATGCGCAGGAGACAGTGGCGTTTTGTAGCACACGTGTTTCGGGACGGTTTTCTCACCTTATCACCAATACCGTGGACGTACAGATATGTGTCGTGTGTGTTCCCTATGTACCTATGCTATTAGCGCCAGTTTTGTGTAGTACCACGTTGTGTGGTACCACATTCTGCAATTATCCTTAATTTATGAGCATGAGTTTATCTATTTATAATTGCACAGACCTTGTGCCAAAAAAATTGCTTATGCGCCGAAACAACAAACAAGCTATCATAAATTCTGAAATGAAACATTGAAAATAGCCTCTCCAAATAATCTTATAATCTAAACACAGGCGCACTTATTTCTTAACCTACTTTAACCTTCTCACCGAGCGAGGTGGCGCAGTGGTTAGACACTGGACTCGCATTCGGGAGGACGACGGTTCAATCCCGCGTCCGGCCACCCTGATTTAGGTTTTCCGTGATTTCCCTAAATCGCTCCAGGCAAATGCCGGGATGGTTCCTTTCAAAGGGCACGGCCGACTTCCTTCCCCGTCCTTCCCTAATCCGATGAGACCGATGACCTCGCTGTCTGGTCTCCTTCCCCGAAACAACCTTCTCAATGTAGAGTCTCAATTCTGTCACATTTCTTAATTCTAGAAGTTTTCCTCAAACAGGGTATTTCAGTCGGTAGGAATTAGGATGCGGACATTCTGCCACTACCTGTTCGATCCGACCCTCAATTTCGTACTCGTCCCAAAATAGTTCATTAAACGCTTATTTCGTCCCAGTTTCATTTTTTTCTCGCTTCTGGACCTCTCGCTATCTTAAGCTTCTCTTGAGTCCACAAATGAGGCAATAACGATCGTTATGTTGTACCGTACCATCGCCAATCCTTTACAGTAGAATCACATTCCTACTTAACATACCGTTCTGCCTAAATATCACTTTCTATATTACAATCAAACTCACTGTATTCTCCCTTAAAAATATCGACATTAGTAGCGACAACATCATTATCATGAAATAGAGCATTACTTTTTACTTGCACGTCATTACAAACACCTTTACAAACAGCACTAACAGCCGCTGATACATCATACACCTGGCTACAAAAAACCTCTATTATCTCCGTCGACAAATCACCAATATAAGAACCATACATAGTTTCACCATCCTCCGACATTACATCACATAAATTGTACCTACACCGTCGTGATATTTCAGAATCAACATTACTATTAAATTCCGCTGCGTTTTGATTTAAACCTGAGCATAATACCTTTTCCTCCTTACACGCTCCTGCACCACATTAATTTCAGATCGCACATCAAATTCAGATCTACATTCATTCTCAAACAAACATCCAAGATCCATTTATTGACACCTATCACATTTCCGTTTACTCGCGTCCTATTCATCGCCGGTTTATTTTGCCATCTCCGGACCTGAGACGTAGCGAAACTTAGTTTCCCGATCTCCCATTACGCTGGTTCATTTCGCCACGTGCCGGTCCCTCAAATCTACGTTCTTGGTGTCTGTCCCTGTCACGAAAGTATACATTCCCATTACCCCCCTGATATTTATCATTGGATGTGTTCCTGTTATCGTTTCCCTTATCAAAACTGCTGTTTACGTGTTGTTGATAACTTCCCGGACGTCTTTCATAGTAGTTACTCGGACTATAGTTATGATTTCCACTATGAAAACTATTTTTCTGCTTTCTTTGCGGTTTAAATTTCAACGCCCGTTCAAATTTTTCTACAGAGTCCAAAAATTCGTCTATTGACTTGCTAGGACTGTGCACTAGATCCCACTGCAAATGTTCCAGTAACCGCCTTTTCAACATCGTAATTTCAGAAAGCACTCCCAATGGACGTTTCACATGCATTAATCTCTCAAGTTCATGTTTACATAATTCTTGCATCTACACATTCCCATATTTTCATGTTGGCTCGTTCAGAAACTCATTTTGGAATTGCGTTTGCTTCGCTTCATTCCTGAACTTGTTCAGGAAACTACTTTCAAATATTTCGTAGGTAGTGAACGTATCACTGTCTATATTTACCCACGACTGCGGCTCACCTTTCAAATGTCTTTTCACAAATTTCATCTTCGCCTCGTCGGACATTCCCCTTGTAAAACCATCCCTGCATATTGCTAGAAAATTTACTGGGTGATATTTCCCGTCGTCTCAGAACATTTGAACGTTCCCGAGTTCATCCACGGGGAACACTGTTCACGGTAGGTATTTGATGCGCAGCTAAAGAATTCAAATCGCTTTCATTTCATTGATATGCTTTTCAACTTCACCATTTTCAGTTTTAATGCCAGATTCTGCTTGTATCTTTATTTTATCTACTTCTTTCTCCCCTTTACCTATTCGAACGTATAAGTTGACAATAGCCTCTGTCGTCTCAGCGATTAGAGCATGTTGCCTACGCATACAATTTCCACGTTGCCTCCCAGATCTGCCTGCAACTTCTCCACCTTATCACTGAAATTTTTCTCAGATTGATCTGCCTTAGAGTCAAGTATCCCAACTTCATCAGAAATTTTGCTCATTTCATCCCGAACGTTTTTTAAATTTCCGCCTATCAATTCCTCGATTGCACTAGCAATTTTACCTACTTTATCTTTCACAACCGAAGCTATTTCGGAGTGAACCGAACGAATTTTTAAATTTATGTCACCCATATCGGTTTTAATAAAATCAGTTTTGGTTCCCAATCCTCTTGCCATTTCTATTAATTGCTGCATCATGTCTCCCCCAAATTCATCTCCCTTGCCTGATTCCGCAGTATTTGTCCTACTAAATTCACCGCCGATCTCGCTCTCCTGTTGCGACTTCGGGCTAAGCGGGTCGCTAACATTTTCAGACCCACACAAACTGGCTGACTGCTTAATACACTCCTGGAAATTGAAATAAGAACACCGTGAATTCATTGTCCCAGGAAGGGGAAACTTTATTGACACATTCCTGGGGTCAGATACATCACATGATCACACTGACAGAACCACAGGCACATAGACACAGGCAACAGAGCATGCACAATGTCGGCACTAGTACAGTGTATATCCACCTTTCGCAGCAATGCAGGCTGCTATTCTCCCATGGAGACGATCGTAGAGATGCTGGATGTAGTCCTGTGGAACGGCTTGCCATGCCATTTCCACCTGGCGCCTCAGTTGGACCAGCGTTCGTGCTGGACGTGCAGACCGCGTGAGACGACGCTTCATCCAGTCCCAAACATGCTCAATGGGGGACAGATCCGGAGATCTTGCTGGCCAGGGTAGTTGACTTACACCTTCTAGAGCACGTTGGGTGGCACGGGATACATGCGGACGTGCATTGTCCTGTTGGAACAGCAAGTTCCCTTGCCGGTCTAGGAATGGTAGAACGATGGGTTCGATGACGGTTTGGATGTACCGTGCACTATTCAGTGTCCCCTCGACGATCACCAGTGGTGTACGGCCAGTGTAGGAGATCGCTCCCCACACCATGATGCCGGATGTTGGCCCTGTGTGCCTCGGTCGTATGCAGTCCTGATTGTGGCGCTCACCTGCACGGCGCCAAACACGCATACGACCATCATTGGTACCAAGGCAGAAGCGACTCTCATCGCTGAAGACGACACGTCTCCATTCGTCCCTCCATTCACACCTGTCGCGACACCACTGGAGGCGGGCGGCACGATGTTGGGGCGTGAGCGGAAGACGGCCCAACGGTGTGCGGGACCGTAGCCCAGCTTCATGGAGACGGTTGCGAATGGTCCTCGCCGATACCCCAGGAGCAACAGTGTCCCTAATTTGCTGGGAAGTGGCGGTGCGGTCCCCTACGGCACTGCGTAGGATCCTACGGTCTTGGCGTGCATCCGTGTGTCGCTGCGGTCCGGTCCCAGGTCGACGGGCACGTGCACCTTCCGCCGATCACTCGCGACAACATCGATGTACTGTGGAGACATCACGCCCCACGTGTTGAGCAATTCGGCGGTACGTCCACCCGGCCTCCCGCATGCCCACTATACGCCCTCGCTCAAAGTCCGTCAACTGCACATACGGTTCACGTCCACGCTGTCGCGGCATGCTACCAGTGTTAAAGACTGCGATGGAGCTCCGTATGCCACGGCAAACTGGCTGACACTGACGGCGGAGGTGCACAAATGCTGCGCAGCTAGCGCCATTCGACGGCCAACACCGCGGTTCCTGGTGTGTCCGCTGTGCCGTGCGTGTGATCATTGCTTGTACAGCCCTCTCGCAGTGTCCGGAGCAAGTGTGGTGGGTCTGACACACCGGTGTCAATGTGTTCTTTTTTCCATTTCCAGGAGTGTATTAGTGACGTGTATTAATGGCGATTGAACTATAGAATCATACACAATCTCGCTATCAGCGCAGGTACTTAGCTTTGTAGTGCTGGGTCTTTCTGCCGTAGTATTGCTGCTGTTGTTGCAGTTGAAGCTGACGCTGAAGATCGCATAGCCCCTACTATGGTACTGCAACCGCCGCTGCGCGACGAACCGCCGTTGAAGATGCCGCTGCTGGCTGGAACCACGTGCTCTCGAAGTCACTTCTTCTTCCGCGTTAGTTTTTTGTCACTCCTAGCCACTGGTAAAACTCGGTTCACAGAACTTTTGCAAAATTCGTAGCTCAGAAAAACG
This sequence comes from Schistocerca americana, assembly GCF_021461395.2. Classification (NCBI taxonomy): domain Eukaryota; kingdom Metazoa; phylum Arthropoda; class Insecta; order Orthoptera; family Acrididae; genus Schistocerca; species Schistocerca americana. Next base: position 838,443,207 of record NC_060130.1, on the reverse strand, counting down.
CAGGTTAGGTTAGGTTAGGTTAGCCCCCACGCAAACCGCCTAAACAGCCACAGACTTGGGACCTGGATCACAGAATAACGTTAACTGTGAGAATTAACACTGTAATTTCACAACTATTAAAGAAACCTATTATTCAGTTCTGAACCCATCTCACATTTAACTTTTGCGAGAGGTCCTGCGTATCGAAGTTCAGGTAACACTTTTGGAACCACTTTGCAGAATTCAAATCCAATTCTAAAACTTCCCAGAGTTCATATTCCACAACAAACACTTTCCAAAATCCAATCATGTTCCAACACTTCGCTAGACTCTTATCCCTCATCTAACACCTTCCAAGCTCCTATCCCGGCTGAGCCCTCAATTGCGAGCTAACATCCCAATGATGTTCGGGCTCACATGTGGCTGCTCTTCATCGAAATGTCTTGGCTCGAACTCGTCTAGGGACTAAACCGTACGTGTCGCATTACATGCCCTAAATTAGACACTTGTGATTCTTTGGTTAAATTGTCTGGATGGCGGCAAATTGCGAAATACAAAGTTAACATAACCTATAATAACAGTACTAATGATATCTGGAATAAGTGATGTAGGCCACACTGTTGCGATTTGGTTAGAAAAATGTTTATTCAGAAAGCAAACTAATGGCGAAAGTAGTAGTATTTAGAATTACTTTTACACTCGAGTGCATTTCCATTTGACACAGTTCGATCATTCACAATCTCATCGCGAAACATAAGTCCAGTACTCCACATCGTTTACTATGCGAGAAGTTGAGAGTTCACACCAGGCGCGGGGCTGCTCACAGCTCAGAGACTAAGTCGGGCGATAACACAATATGCGAACTTTTCTAAGTCGTTTAACTTCCCAGCTGCCTCCACCAGCACTGTCCCTCTGCCCGTCCCCGCCCGCATTTCCCACGCGCCGAACAGCCTCACTCATCTGACTAGGGCAGTTCCTTTCCTGAATCCGTCCGTCTGGTTGGCTACAGTTTATTCTACGTTATTTTACATTTTAACATATTTAAATACTCAAAGCTTGACCACTTTCACGTTCTAAATAAAGTGACAATAATATCCATTACATAATAAACTTTACATTCTTTTACATAAAACCAATATAATTTCCTTCTTAGCTTTGAATGTCACGGCGAGTAGTCTTGCACCAATGTACTTTCTGATAAATAAATAAAGAACAAAAGTAAGCATTATGCACTAAACTTTACAATAAATATTTTATTATCTAATGATACAATAAGGTGTCATGCTGTCATCGTTCAATGTGTTTTGTGTGGGGGAAATGATGATCTAATGCTTAACTGTAAATACTGATAATTTAAATTTTCTATATCTTTTCAACAAATAAAGTTACAGTGTTGATATTAACATTTGTCATTCTAATGATGCGCTTCTATATGAAAGATCGATCGTTAAGATCGACCAAAGCGTTCAGATTTCAGTATTCAGGCCTTTGTTACAAAACTTGTCAATCTCCTAAACAATTATAGATATGATCAATATTCAAGTTTCATTGGGATCATTATGAAAAGCTAAGAAATATGGTAGATAAAAATTACTGTGGCTTTATTCCCTGCATTAGTACTGAATTAAATAGTTTTCATAAATGTTTCCCTCACTTCTCCTTACTCAGCACTCTCCAGGCTTCGCTTGGCACTCGGTCTGCGTGCATCCTTGCGTCAGCTTGTTGGTAGACTGCAACTGTCAGCAAGGCTATCTGTGCCGCGCTTACTTCGCAATGCTGCGATCTCCGGCTGCTTCTGTTTCGCCATTCTCCACTGCGTGAAGCAACGCTTACTACATGTGGCCGCAACATGGGGAAGTCCACAGGCGTCTTCTGTGCTGAATGAGGCCAGGCTGATCAGGCCTAAGCGCTGTAGCGTGCGAGTGAGACAGACGAGAACCTACATCATAGGGAAACAATGTGGGAGCTGTTTATACTCAGGAAGGCGTAGCAGCGATAAATATGGTGGACCTAAGATAGGCCATCAAGGGAAACATTTATGAAAACTATTTAATACTGTAGTAATGCAGGGAATAAAGCCACAGTAATTTTTATCTACCATATTTCTTAATTTTTCATAATGATCCCAATGAAACTTGAATATTGATCATATCTATTATTGTTTAGGAGATTAACAAGTTTTGTAACAAAGACCTGAATACTGAAATCTGAACGCTTTGGTCGATCTCGTTGTTGTTGTTGTGGTCTTCAGTCCTGGGACTGGTTTGATGCAGCTCACCATGCTACTCTATCCTGTGCAAGCTTCTTCATCTCCCAGTACCTACTGCAACCTGCATCCTTCTGAATCTGCTTGGTGTATTCATCACTTGGTCTCCCTCTACGACTTTTACCCTCCACGCTGCCCTCCAATACTAAATTGGTGATCCCTTGATGCCTCAGAACATGTCCTACCAACCGATCCCTTCTTCTAGTCAAGTTTTGCCACACACTTCTCTTCTCCCCAACCCTATTCAACACCTCCTCATTAGTTATGTGATCTACCCATCTAGTCTTCAGCATTTTTCTGTAGCACCACATCTCGAAAGCTTCTATTCTCTTCTTGTCTAAACTACACTCCTGGAAATGGAAAAAAGAACACATTGTCACCGGTGTGTCAGACCCACCATACTTGCTCCGGACACTGCGAGAGGGCTGTACAAGCAATGATCACACGCACGGCACAGCGGACACACTAGGAACCGCGGTGTTGGCCGTCGAATGGCGCTAGCTGCGCAGCATTTGTGCACCGCCGCCGTCAGTGTCAGCCAGTTTGCCGTGGCATACGGAGCTCCATCGCAGTCTTTAACACTGGTAGCATGCCGCGACAGCGTGGACGTGAACCGTATGTGCAATTGACGGACTTTGAGCGAGGGCGTATAGTGGGCATGCGGGAGGCCGGGTGGACGTACCGCCGAATTGCTCAACACGTGGGGCGTGAGGTCTCCACAGTACATCGATGTTGTCGCCAGTGGTCGGCGGAAGGTGCACGTGCCCGTCGACCTGGGACCGGACCGCAGCGACGCACGGATGCACGCCAAGACCGTAGGATCCTACGCAGTGCCGTAGGGGACCGCACCGCCACTTCCCAGCAAATTAGGGACACTGTTGCTCCTGGGGTATCGGCGAGGACCATTCGCAACCGTCTCCATGAAGCTGGGCTACGGTCCCGCACACCGTTAGGCCGTCTTCCGCTCACGCCCCAACATCGTGCAGCCCGCCTCGAGTGGTGTCGCGACAGGCGTGAATGGAGGGACAAATGGAGACGTGTCGTCTTCGGCGATGAGAGTCGCTTCTGCCTTGGTGCCAGTGATGGTCGTATGCGTGTTTGGCGCCGTGCAGGTGAGCGCCACAATCAGGACTGCATACGACCGAGGCACACAGGGCCAACACCCAGCGTCATGGTGTGGGGAGCGATCTCCTACACTGGCCGTACACCACTGGTGATCGTCGAGGGGACACTGAATAGTGCACGGTACATCCAAACCGTCATCGAACCCATCGTTCTACCATTCCTAGACCGGCAAGGGAACTTGCTGTTCCAACAATACAATGCACGTCCGCATGTATCCCGTGCCACCCAACGTGCTCTAGAAGGTGTAAGTCAACTACCCTGGCCAGCAAGATCTCCGGATCTGTCCCCCATTGAGAATGTTTGGGACTGGATGAAGCGTCGTCTCACGCGGTCTGCACGTCCAGCACGAACGCTGGTCCAACTGAGGCGCCAGGTGGAAATGGCATGGCAAGCCGTTCCACAGGACTACATCCAGCATCTCTACGATCGTCTCCATGGGAGAATAGCAGCCTGCATTGCTGCGAAAGGTGGATATACACTGTACTAGTGCCGACATTGTGCATGCTCTGTTGCCTGTGTCTATGTGCCTGTGGTTCTGTCAGTGTGATCATGTGATGTATCTGACCCCAGGAATGTGTCAATAAAGTTTCCCCTTCCTGGGACAATGAATTCACGGTGTTCTTATTTCAATTTCCAGGAGTGTATGTATCGTCCATGTTTCACTTCCATACATGGCTACACTCCATACAAATACTTTCAGAAACGACTTCCTGACACTTAAATCTATACTCGATGTTAACAAATTTCTCTTCTTCAGAAACGCTTTCCTTCCCATTGCCTGTCTACATTTTATATCCTCTCTACTTAGACCATCATCAGTTGTTTTGCTCCCCAAATAGCAAAACTCCTTTACTACTTTAAGTGTCTCATTTCCTAATCTAATACCCTCAGCATCACCCGACTTGATTCGACTACATTCCATTATCCTCGTTTTGGTTTTGTTGATGTTCATCTTATATCCTCCTTTCAAGACACTATCCATTCCATTCAACTGCTCTTCCAAGTCCTTTGCCATCCCTGACGGAATTACAATGTTATCGGCGAACCTCAAAGTTTTTATTTCTTCTCCATGGATTTAAATACCTACTCTGAATTTTTGTTTTGATTCCTTTACTGCTTGCTCAATATACAGATTGAATAACATTGGGGAGAGGTTACAACCCTGTCTCACTCCCTTCCCAACCACTGCTTCCCTTTCATGCCCCTCAACTCTTATAACTGCCATTTGGTCTCTATACAAATTGTAAATAGCCTTTCGCTCCCTATATTTTACCCCTGCCACCTTTAGAATTTGAAAGAGAGTATTCCAGTCAACATAGTCAAAAAGCTTTCTCTAAGTCTACAAATGCTAGAAACGTAGGTTTGCCTTTCCTTAGTCTATTTTTTAAGATAAGTCGTAGGGTCAGTATTGCCTCACGTTTTCCAGTATTTCTACGAAATACAAACTGATCTTCCCCTAGGTCGGCTTCTACTAGCTTTTCCAGTCATCTGTAAAGAATTCGCGTTAGTATTTTGCAGCCATGACTTATTAAACTGATTGTTCGCTAATTTTCACATCTGTCATCACCTGCTTTCTTTGGGATTAGAATTATTATATTCTTCTTAAAGTTTGAGGGTATTTCGCCTGTCTCATACATCTTGCTCACCAGGTGGTAGAGTTTTGTCAGGACTGGCTCTCCCAAGGCCGTCAGTAGTTCTAATGGAATGTTGTCTACTCTCGGGGCCTTGTTTCGACTCAGGTCTTTCAGTGCTCTGTCAAACTCTTCACGCAGTATTGTATCTCCCATTTCGTCTTCATCTACATTCTCTTCCATTTCCAGTATATTGTCCACAAGTACGTCGCCCTTGTATAGACCCTCTATATACTCCTTCCACCTTTCTGCTTTCCCTTCTTTCCTTAGAACTGGGTTTCCATCTGAGCTCTTAATATTCATACAAGTGGTTCTCTTTTCTCCAAAGATCCCTTTAATTTTCCTGTAGGCAGTATTTATCTTACCCCTAGTGAGATAAGCCTCTACATCCTTACATTTATCCTCTAGCCATCCCTGCTTAGCCATTTTGCACTTCCTGTCGATCTCATTTTTGAGACGTTTGTATTCCTTTTTGCCTGCTTCATTTATTGCATTTTTGTATTTTCTCCTTTCATCAATTAAATTCAATATTTCTTCTGTTACAAAAGGATTTCTACTAGCCCTCGTCTTTTTACCTAATTGATCCTCTGCTGCCTTCACTACTTCATCCCTCAGAGCTACCCATTCTTCTTCTACTATATTTCTTTCCCCCATTGCTGACAATTGTTCCCTTCCGCTCTCCCTGAAACTCTGTACAACCTCTGGTTTAGTCAGTTTATCCAGATCCCATCTCCTTAACTTCCCACCTTTTTGCAGTTTTTCAGTTTTGATCTACAGCTCATAACTAATAGATTGTGGTCAAGAGTCCACATCTGCCCCTGGAAATGTCTGACAATTTAAAACCTGGTTCCTAAATCTTTGTCTTACCATTATATAATCTATCTGAAATCTGTCAGCATCTCCAGGCTTCTTCCATGTATACAATCTTATTTTACGATTCTTGAACCAAGTGTTAGCTATGATCAAGTTGTGCTCTGTGCAAAATTCTACGAGGAGGCTTCCTCTTTCATTTCTTACCCCCAACCCATATTCACCTACTACGTTTCCTTCTCTCCCTTTTCCTACTACTGAATTCCAGTCACCCATGACTATTAAATTTCCTTCTCTCTTCACTATCTGAATAATTTCTTTTATTTCGTCATACATTTCTTCAATTTCTTCGTCATCTGCAGAGCTAGTTGGCATATAAACTTGCACTACTGTAGTAGGCGTGGGCTTCGTGTCTATCTCGGCCACAATAATCCGTTCACTATGCTGTTTGTAGTAGCTTACCCGCATTCCTATTTTTTTTATTCATTATTAAAACTACTCATGCATTACCCCTATTTGACTTTGTATTTATAATCCTGTATTCGCCTGACAAAAAGTCTTGTTCCTCCTGCCACCGAAAATCACTAATTCCCACTATATCTAAGTTTAACCTATCCGTTTCCCTTCTTAAATTTTCTAACCTACCTGCCCGATTAAGGGATCTGACATTCCACGCTCCAATCCGTAGAACGCCAGATTTCTTTCTCCTGATAACGACGTCCTCTTGAGTAGTCCCGCCCGTAGATCCGAATGGGGGACTATTTTACCTCCGGAATATTTTACCCAAGAGGACGCCATCATCATTAACCATACAGTAAAGCAGCATGCCCTCGGGAAAAATTACGGCTGTAGTTTCCCCTTGCTTTCAACCGTTCCCAGTAACAGCGCAGCAAGTCTGTTTTGGTTAGTGTTACAAGGCCAGACCAGTCAATTATCCAGACGCCCCTGCAACTACTGAAAAGGCTGCTGCTCCTCTTCAGTAACCACACGTTTGTCTGGCCTCTCAACAGATACCCCCCCGTTGTGGTTGCACCTTCGGTACGGCTATCTGTATCGCTGAGGCACGCAAGCCTCCGTACCAACGGCAAGGTCCATGGTTCATTGGGGTGGGGGGGGGGGGGGGGAGGGGGTGGTCGATCTTTCATATAGAAGCGCATCATCAGAATGACAAATGTTAGTATCAACACTGTAACTTTATTTGTTGAAAAGATATAGAAAATTTAAATTATCAGTATTTACAGTTACGCATTAGATCATCATTTCCCCCACACAAAACACATTGAACGATGACAGCATGACACCTTATTGTATCATTAGATAATAAAATATTTATTGTAAAGTTTAGTGCATAATGCTTACTTTTGTTCTTTATTTATTTATCAGAAAGTACATTGGTGCAAGACTACTCGCCGTGACATTCAAAGCTAAGAAGGAAATTATATTGGTTTTATGTAAAAGAATGTAAAGTTTATTATGTAATGGATATTATTGTCATTTATTTAGAACGTGAAAGTGGTCAAGCTTTGAGTATTTAAATATGTTAAAATGTAAAATAACGTAGAATAAACTGTAGCGAACCAGACGGACGGATACAGGAAAGGAACTGCCCTAGTCAGTTGAGTCAGGATGTTCGGCGCGTGGGAAATGCGGGCGGGGACGGGCAGAGGGACAGTGTTGGTGGAGGCAGCTAGGAAGTTAAACGACTTGGAAGAGTTCGCATTTTGTGTTATCGCCGGACTTAGTCTCTGAGCTGTGAGCAGCCCCGCGCCTGGTGTGAACTCTCAACTTCTCGCATGGTAAACGATGTGAAGTACTGGACTTATGTTTCGCGATGAGATTGTGAATGATCGAACTGTGTCAAATGGAAATGCACTCGAGTGTAAAAGTAATTCTAAATACTACTACTTTCGCTATTAGCTTGCTTTCTGAATAAACATTATTCTAACCAAATCGCAACAGTGTGGCCTACATCACTTATGGGCCGATAATTTAATTCCAGATATCATTAGTACTGTTATTATAGGTTATGTTAACTTTGTATTTCGCAATTTGCCGCCATCCAGACAATTTAACCAAAGGATCACAAGTGTCTAATTTAGGGCATGTAATGCGACACGTGCGGTTCAACCCCTAGAGGAGTATGAGCTAAGGCATTTCGTCGATGAGGAACCGCATCTGTGGGATGTTAGCTCGCAATTGGGGGCTCGTCCGGACTTCATCGGCAAATTAATATTTTCTTTTAATTTAAAGAACTCCCTTAGACTCAAAACAAAACAAAAATTATGAACAAATTCACCCCTCGTTTTATTCCGTGCAGTGAAGCTGCGACACATATGGATACTCCTGACAACAATAAATTATTCCACCAAAATATTCTCAAAAATGTAGATAAACATACATCTCACCCAAATTGTTGTGACCATAACTTATAATTTGGAAATTACAACAAACATAAAACCATTCAAAAACTTCAGCCTAACACATGCATACACATAAATAGATGTATATTGTGCACTGGTGTTTGACTTGATACCGTTTACCAAAAAATAGAGCTATACACCCTCCTCGCTTTCAAATATGCGTCTAAACTATCTCTATATAATTTCATGGACCTTGTGCCAAAAATTTCTTTATGCGACAAAACAAAAAACAAGCTACAAAAAGTCCTAAAATAAAATATTGAAAATTACCCCTCCAAATAAAACCTCGTTTACCTCCGTCGACAAATCACCAGCATAAGAACCGTTCATAATTTCACCATCCTCTGCTGTTACATCACATAAATATAGCTGCAGCTTCGACTTCCGTAACTTCAGCACATAAAACATCATTAGTACCTTTCTTCAAAAATAATTCACCTATAACCGCCGATAAACATACAAATTCGTCAACAGCTGGCGAGACTAATACTACGCTGCCCTTATTAACCTCCTTAACAACGTTCGCCGTCACAGTATCACCTGAAACATCATCACCTTCATCACTATAATCGTTACCGCTGGTTAGTACCTCTTTAGAATTATCTGTATCATCTAACTCCACCAAGCTCAGCTCCACGTCAGTCTCCTTTTGACACATAGAATCTTTCATTGTGTGGATGATAGAGGATGGAATGGATGAAAGATTTGTAGGTGTGGAGGATGGTGGAAGGACGCAATCCCGATGACCAGCAATACAGGAGTTTCAGGAGGCAGAGGCGGGAATAATGTTTCTACTGGATGGTCAGGAGACAAGGGGTTCAGGTGAGGTAACGGTCGACGGTGAGGCCAAGGTATCTCAGGGTATGAGTGAGCTGAATGGGACGACCATAAATAGTTATGTAGAAATCATGGAGAGGGAAGGAGTGGGTGGTGCGGCCTATTATGATTGCCTGGGGCTTGTAGGGTTGATATGAAGGAACCAGTGGTGGCACCAAGTGGTGAAGGTGGGTTTGGAAGGTGCATTGGGATCGTTGAAGGGTGAAATAGAGAGCCAGGAAAGCAGTGTCATAAGCATATTGGAGGAGGTGTGCAGGTGGGGGTGGCTTGGGCATATCGGCAGAGTACAGGAGATAGAGGAGAGGGTAGAGGAGGGAGCCTAGGGGAACACCAGTGGGATAAAAGATACAGAAGTTGGTATTGTGGAGGGTGACACAGGAAGGACGGCGTGACAGGTAGAAAGCGACCAGACGAACAAAACTGATAGGCAGGGCGTAGGTTTGGAGTTTAAAGAGGAGACCGGGATGCCATACGCAGTCGTAAGCATTTTGGGGGTCGAAGTAAACAAAAATGGCGGAGCGACGGCAGTTAAGTTGGAGAGAGAGAAGGTGGACAAGGTTAAGGAGTTGGTCTTTGGTGGAGAAGGATGGTCGCAAACCACACTGGGTAAGGGGGAGGAGGTGGTGTTGATTAAGGTTATTGATATTATTGATATTAAGGTTATTGATATGACAGGACAGGATGGACTCGAAGACCTTACTAAAGATGGAGGTGAGGCAGATGGTACGATAGGAAGAGGCGATGGAAAGGGGTTTGTTGGGTTTGAGGAATAAGAGGACACGGGGTAGGTCGGGGTAGAAGCCGGTGGACTGGTTACTGGACTTGGTTACTGGAGTTCAGTCAGAACTCAACACAACCCAGTTCAACGATGTGACGTACTTTCTGTGCACCAGCAAATAAGAAATACATGAATTCTGTCTACACTTACTACACAGATGATTCACATTAACATTTACATTTTCTGCTGCAATTTGCGTCAGTTTATTGTTTGGGAGGCTAATGTGTTTTGTACCTATCAAAAGCAAACTGTCGATCTATCAGAATGCTGTAATTCGCCATTTTGTCGTACGTCCAACCTTTGTATCTGCACAGTGAGTGTACTAATATGTGCAAACTTAGCTTACCACTTAGCGCGCAAATGAACAAAACTGTCTTCTCAAGCCCAGGGTGTCAAACAGGCATTCTAAATAAATATAACCCTGGCCCTGGAAGGCAGCTAATATCAGGTGTGGACCATGACACAAATCATTATAAATGCTGCTGTTAGGTACCTAGAACGCATGAATTTATAAGAATGAAAGTTTGGGGTCTATTCTAGAAAGACAAAACAGCTATTTCCTTTTTTATTCTACATATCATTTATCAACGGTTGCTTTCAGGGGCCAGGTGATAAACAACAATCATGTTCTATTACTTTTGATAATCAATAACAAGATATTTAATTCTTGGAGATATTTCGTAGCTGGTCAGTGCACCAAGTTGTTGGAGAATAAACTTACTTTTTGAACCAATGAAAAAACTCTCACGTACTCAATGTTAGGGTAGGTTAGTATCCTGGCTTTAGATATTCAATGGTCAAAGTGTATGCAAGTTGGAGTGAGCAAAATCTAGACTCAACATTTACTATGGCCTAATGCATGATGGTACTTTACCAAGTGGCATCTGCAGTAGCACTGTCTCTGTGCAGGATCTGAAACGCTAATTCCCTACTCTGGCCTTGACGGAATTCACCCCAGATCTCCGCCGAATCGTCTGAGCCTCTGGTTTAAGCCTTCCACTCGGCTGCAAACCAGAGGACAGCGATCGGTTCTGGGAACGATACTACAAATAGTTAGCTCAGATTACACCCCACGAGCGAGGCTTTCCGCCTGCGGTAACCGCTTTATGATCGCAGATTCCCTGTTCTACGTTAACTGTTTCAAATAGTTCGGGTCTGTTTGTCACCAGAAGGTCTAATATGTTATCGCCACGAGTCGGTTCTCTGTTTAACCGCTCAAGGTAGTTTTCAGGTAAAGCACTTTAAAAAATTTCACTGGATTCATTGTCCCTGCCACCTGTTATGAACGTTTGAGTCTCCCAGTCTATATCTGGGAAATTAAAATCTCCACCCAGAACCATAGCATGGTGGGGAAATCTACACGAAATATTTTCCAAATTATCCTTCAGGTGCTCAGCCACAACAGCTGCTGAGCCAGGGGGCCTATAGAGACATGCAATTACCATGTCTGAGCCTGCTTTAACCGTTACCTTCACCCAAATTATTTCACATTTCGGATCTCCGTCAATTTCCTTCGATACTATTGCACTTCTTATCGCTATAAACACGCCTCCCCCTTCACTGTCCAGCCTGTCTCTGCGGTATACATTCCAATCTGAGTTTAGAATTTCATTGCTGTTTTCATATGGTTTCAGCCAACTTTCTGTCCCCAGTACTATGTGGCATTGTGACCGTTTATTAATGAGAGCAGTTCTGGGACCTTTCTATAGACGCTCCTGCAGTTTACTATTAGCACATTAATATTGTTATTCCCTGTTGTATTTTCCCTACTCCTACCTTGCCGCGTCTCAGAAGGCGTCTTGTCGGGCCTAGGGAGGGAATTCTCTAACCTAAAAAAAACCACATGTGCACTCCACACATACTCCGCTACCCTTGTAGCCGCTTCCTGCGTGTAGTGCACGCCTGGCCTATTCAGGGGAACCCTACATTTCTCCACCCGATAGCGGAGGTCGAGAAATTTGCACCCCAGATCTCCGCAGAATCGTCTGAGCCTCTGGTTTAAGCCTTCCACTCGGGTCCAAACCAGAGGTCCGCGATCGGTTCTGGGAACGATACTACTAATAGCTAGCTCAGATTCCACCCCGCGAGTGAGGCTTTCCGCCTTCACCAACTCCGCCAATCTCCTGTATGAACTGAGGATGACCTCTGAACCCAGACGGCAGGAGCCATTGGTGCCGTCAGGAGCAACAATTTGCAGTCGGATGCACCCAGTGCTCTCTATCGCCGCCGGCAGGGCCTCCTCCACATCTCGGATGAGACCCCCCGGCAAGCAGACAGAGTTAACACTGGCCTTCTTCCTCGACCTTTCCGCTATCTCCCTAAGGGGCTCTATGACCCGCCTAACGTTGGAGCTTCCAATCACTAATAAACACGTCCCCCCCTCCCCCCCCCCCCCCCTGTGCCAGCTCAGACCTTGCTGAAGGAGCGGCAACATGTCCACTCACAGGCAGAGCGGGCGATACCACACGGGCAGCTTCCACATTGACCCTCCGCCTCGTGCGCCGCGAACGCCGCTGAACCCGCCACTCCCCTTGGGGAGAGGGTGGCCCAACCGCGCCCGGTACGCGCAAAGATGTCTCGACAGCAGGGACAGTGGGTGAAGTACGTAACACCTGGGGTGTACCATGCGACGCACCAGACCCCCCACTGCCGCTACACTCCGAGGCAGCAGCCTGAAGACGGCTGACCGCGGCCATCAACACGTTCAGCTGTTCGCGAACAGTGGCCAGCTCCTCCCGCGTCCGTACACAGCAGTCACACATCCTATCCATCCTAAGAAATCAATTTACTGTAGAGAGTTAATCAACTTTTAACTAGACTGCTAATTCACTAAAGGCGGCTGATAGTTGACTAAACTGTTGTTACTAGACACTTATTGTAAAAAATAATGAAAGTAGCACTACCTGTCTCTGGACTGTATTCAAAACAAACACTATTACTACTGGCACTATGGCTGACTAAATGGACTCTCTGACTATATTCAAAACAAACACGAAATCTATGGAACACTATTACTAGAACTCGACAGTTAAAGCTTCCTAAAAGCAAAAACACATGGAAGAAGAAGTGGCAAGTAAGAAAAATACAGTTAATACTTAAATTAACGTAGCTCGCTGCACAGCAGACGTGACGCAGACGGCAATTACGACGACACAGTAACACGCTACTGTGTTCCTTAAACCCCTCCATCACCCTCCTGGCCTTGTGATATGGCGCATTATCTTGTTGAAAACTGCCACTGCCATTGGTAAACATGATCGTCAAGAGGGGGTGTTCTGAACCAGTGTCTGATAATCCTTGGCTATCATGGTGTGTTGCACGAGCCCCAATGGACCCATGGATGCACATGAAAATGTTCCACAGAGCATAATGGACCAACCACCATCTTGCCTCTGGCCCACAGTACAGGCGTCAAGGAACTGTTGGCCTGGAAGACGACGAATTCGCGCCCTCCCATAGGCATGATGAACTGCGCCGGTGTACAGTTCCAATGGTCATGTGCCCATTTCAGTCATATTTGCTGATGTGGTGGTGTTAACATTGGTACATGCATGGATCGTCATCTGTGGAGGCCCATTGTTAGGAGTGTTCAGTTCACTGTGTGCTCAGAGACACTTGCACTCAGCCCAGAATTAAAGTTTGATGTTAGTTCTGGCACAGTTCTCTGCCTGTCCTATTATACCAGTCTGCCCAGCCAACAACGTTAGATATCTGTAGTGATGGATGGCTGCCCAACCACATAACGTCTGATCGTGGTTTCACCTTGGTTTTGTAATGTGTTGAAGACACACACCACAGAGTTCCTTGAACACCAGACAAGACATGCAGTTTCCAAAATGCTCCTGCTAAGTGTCCAGGCCATCACAATCTGTCTTGGTCAAATTCAGATAGATCGCAAGCCTTCCCCATTCTACACATGGACAGCACACTTACTGATACTACATACGCCAAGTGTGTGTCTGACCAGCAGTCTTTCTGCACCAGGTGGCACTGCTGTCACCTGGATGGGTTTATATCGATAGTAGGTCGGTGGTCATAATATTCTGTCTGATTAGTTTAGGTGGCAAACATTCCTTTCTCATTAGCTTTTACCAGATCTGGAAAACTCTAGATATAATTCATTTGCATGTGGTATGTCTATCAATCTGAGGAGTCCATACCACACAAACTCGTTTCATGGGTTATCTCACTACCTTTCTCATGAGTTTGTAAGGTGTCCGGATTTAACGGCCTTACATGAACTTTATCCATATTGATGTACGATACAGTATGAGGTCCTCAAAAAGAATAATTACATTATAACAACAAAAGGCAATTGCAGTTAATCTCATGTACCCAAAAAAGTAACAAAACAATCTCTACCAATATATGGACAGAGGCATGAAACCAGCAATTTAAAGTGAAACGCATTTTGGAGATGAACTGAGCAGGTGGTTAATGATATCTTAAAACTCCCATTATCAGGAGAATGACGAGCTTCAGTGCAGAAAAGGATAATGCCAGAACAATACATTATTCCTTTTAGTGTAAACAAGGCCAGGACCGAGGGCAAGTGGCTGCATGCCATGAACAAGGCTAGGCTGCAACACAGAAAGGAAAATAAAAATGTTTATTCACCTCTAGCGAGACGGTGATTGACTGAAGCCATACTTGGTGATGCAGACGTAACATGTTTGGGAGATACCCATTATATAAAAGCATTTTGAGATTTAAAATTAAGGCTCTCTCTCTCTCTCTCTCTCTCTCTCTCTCTCTCTCTCTCTGTCTGTCTCTCATCTAGCGGCGGACTGCACAAGTGTGTGGAAATAAGTGAAGATGTTGAGAGTTAGTGAGGATGATATGCTTCACGTATTGTGGCGACAGATAGCAAAGCGATAGTTAAGCATTCCTGCGGGAGTTTCTGTGGACAAAGAAATTGTGCCCATCACACCAACCTATAGCGAGTGTGCAGTAGCCATTATTTCTACTAGGGAAAGATCAACGTCCTAAAGAATGCAGGAAAGTTGCGACTGAGTGAATTCCGTCAAGCCCAGAGTAGGGAATTAGCGTTTCAGATCCAGCACAGAGACAATGACACTGCAGATGCCACTTGGTAAATTGTCATCGCGCATTAGGCCACAGTAAATGCTGAGTCTAGATTTTGCACCCTCCAACTTGCATACACTTTGACCATTGAATATCTAAAGCCAGGATACTAACCTACCCTAACATGGAGTACGTGAGTTTTTTCATTGGTTCAAAAATTAAGTTTATTCTCCAAAAACTTGGTGCACTGACCAGCTACGACAATGTAGATTTCAATGAACTGATGAGGATTTTTAATATTCATTCTTTCCTGTGATAAAATTTTTTCATGTATAGAGATAACAATTTTAATGATCGTCATTTCAATATCTCCAAGAATTAAATAAATTGTTATTGATTATCAAAAATAATAGAACATAATTGTTGTTTATCATTTGGCCCCGGAAAGCAACCGTTGATAAATGATATGTAGAATAAAAAAGGGAATAGCTGTTTTGTCTTTCTAGAATAGAGCCCAAACTTTCACTCTTATAATTTCATGCATTCTAGGTACCTAACAACAGCATTTATAATGATTTGTGTTATGGTCCACACCTGATATTAGTTGCCTTACAGTGCCAGAGGACGTTGTCATCAGGAGAAAGAAAACTGGCGTTCTGCGGATCGGAGCATGGAATGTCAGATCCCTTAATCGGGCAGATACGTTAGAAAACTTCAAAATGGATATGGCTAGGTTAAACTTAGATATAGTGGGAATTAGTGAAGTTCGGTGGCAGGAGGAACAAGACTTTTGGTCAGGTGAATACAGGGTTATAAATACAAAATCAAATAGGGGTAATGCAGGAGTAGGTTTAATAATGAATAAAAAAATAGGAGTGCGGGTAAGCTACTACAAACAGCATAGTGGACGCATTATTGTGGCCAAGATAGACACGACGCCCACACCTACTACATTAGTACAAGTTTATATGCCAATTAGCTCTGCAGATGATGAAGATATTGATGAAATGTATGATGAGATAAAAAAAATTATTCAGGTATTGAAGGGAGACGAAAATTTAATAGTCATGGGTAACTGGAATTCGAGAGTAGGAAAAGGGAGAGAAGGGAACATAGGTGAATATGGATTGGGGCAAAGAAATGAAAAAGGAAGCCTCCTGGTAGAATTTTGCACAGAGCATAACTTAATCATAGCTAACACTTGGTGCAAGAATCATAAAAGAAGGTTGTACACATGGAAGAATCCTGGAAATACTAAAAGGTATCACATAGATTATATAATGGTAAGACAAAGATTTAGGAACCAGGTTTTAAATTGTCAGACATTTCCAGGGTCAGATGTGGACTCTAACCACAATCTATTGGTTATGAGCTGTAGATTAAACCTGAAGAACCTGCAAAAAGGTGGGCATTTAAGGAGGTTAGATCTGGACAAACTGATTAAACCAGAGGTTGTACGGAGTTTCAGGGAGAGCATAAGGGAACAATTGTCAGCAATGGGGGAAAGAAATATAGTAGAAGAAGAATGGGTAGCTCTGAGGGATGAAGTAGTGAAGGCAGCAGAGGATCAAGTAGGTAAAAAGACGAGGGCTAGTAGAAATCCTTGGGTAACAGAAGAAATATTGAATTTAATTGATTAAAGGAGAAAATATTAAAATGCAGTAAATGAAGCAGGCAAAAAGGAATACAAACGTCTCAAAAATGAGATCGACAGGAAGTGCAAAATGGCTAAGCAGGGATGGCTAGTGGACAAACGTAAGGATGTAGAGGCTTATCTCACTAGGGGTAAGATAAATACTGCCTACAGGAAAATTAAAGAGACCTTTGGAGAGAAGAGAACCACTTGTATGAACATCAAGAGCTCAGATGGAAACCCAGTTTTAAGCAATGAAGGGAAAGCAGAAAGGCTGAAGGAGTATATAGAGGGTCTATACAAGGGCGACGTACTTGTGGACAATATTCTGGAAATGGAAGAGAATGTAGATGAAGACGAAATGGGAGATACAATACTGCGTGAAGAGTTTGACAGAGCACTGGAAGACCTGAGCCGAAACAAGGCCCCGAGAGTAGACAACATTCCATTAGAACTACTGACGGCCTTGGGAAAGCCAGTCCTGACAAAACTCTACCATCTGGTGAGCAAGATGTATGTGACAGGCGAAATACCCTCAGACTTCAACAAGAATGTAATAATTCCAATCCCAAAGAAAGCAGGTGTTGACAGATGTGAAAATTACCGAACAATCAGTTTAATAAGCCACAGCTGCAAAATACTAACGCGAATTCTTTACAGACGAATGGAAAATCTAGTAGAAGCCAACCTTGGGGAAGATCAGTTTGGATTCCGTAGAAATATTAGAACACGTGAGGCAATACTTACCTTACGACTTATCTTAGAAGAGAGATTAAGGAAAGGCTAACCTTCGTTTCTAGCATTTGTAGACTTAGAGAAAGTTTTTGACTATGTTGACTGGAATACTCTCTTTCAAATTCTAAAGATGGCAGGGGTAAAATATAGGGAGCGAAAGGCTATTTACAATTTGTACAGAAACCAGATGGCAGTTATAAGAGTCAAGGGACATGAAAGGGAAGCAGTGGTTGGGAAGGGAGTGGGACAAGTTTGTAGCCTCTCACCGATGTTATTCAATATGTGTATTGAGCGAGCAGTAAAGGAAACAAAAGAAAAATTCGGAGTAGGTATAAAAATCCATTTAGAAGAAATAAAAACTTCGAGGTTTCGTCGATGACATTGTAATTCTGTCAGAGACGGCAAAGGACTTGGAAGAGCAGTTGAATGGAATGGACAGTGTCTTGAAAGAAGGATATAAGATGAACATCAACAAAAGCAAAACGAGGATGATGGAACGTAGTTGAATTGAGTCGGGTGATGGTGAGGGAATTATATTAGGAAATGAGACACTTAAAGTAGTAAATGAGTTTAGCTATTTGGGAAGCAAAATAACTGATGATGGTCGAAGTAGAGAGGATATAAAATGTAGACCCGCAATGGCAAGAAAAGCGTTTCTGAAGAAGAGAAATTTGTTAACATCGAGTATAGATTTAAGTGTCAGGAAGTCGTTTCTGAAAGTATTTGTATGGAGTGTAGCCATGTATGGAAGTGAAACATGGACGATAAACAGTTTGGACAAAAAGAGAATAGAAGCTTTCGAAATGTGGTACCACAGAAGAATGCTGAAGATTAGATGGGTAGATCACATAACTAATGAGGAGCTATTGAATAGAATTGGGGAGAAGAGGAGTTTGTGGCACAACTTGACAAGAAGAAGGGACCGGTTCGTAGGACATGTTCTGAGGCATCAAGGAATCATAAATTTATCATTGAAGTGCAGTGTGGAGGGTAAAAATCATAGAGGGCGACCAAGAGATGAATACACTAAGCAGATTCAGAAGGATGTAGGCTGCTGTAGGTACTGGGAGATGAAGAAGCTTGCACAGGATTGAGTAGCATGGAGAGCTGCATCAAACCAGTCTCAGGACTGAAGACCACAACAACAACACAATAAACATATATTCTTCGCGTGAAAATATCCCACTTCAAAGTCTTCCCCAGAAATAAAACGATAGTTTAAAACATTGAGAAAATACCCCTGTTGTACGTTATTCGTGGATGAGAAAAAGAATGCGGTACAGTTAATAAGAAAAGCTAAGAGAAAACTTTGTGCAAGATACATTTTTATTTATTTATTTAACTTGATCTGACATGAGCCATCAGGCCCTCTCTTACATCATACGAGACTACCACACATGCAGTCACTTTTACACATCATAGTTACCTAAGAAATAACAATATTAAATAAGACAAATAGTAGTAAATTATTTGAGTGCCTATATAGACGATGTGAATAAATAATACCGACTACGAACTAAAGAAGTTCATTTAATAATTTTTTTCATATTGGGGGTACAGTCATAATATATTTCTTTAAAGTCAGTACTGCCATTAGACTGTTGTTTATTTACAGTGTTACATTTACACTTACACAATCATGATTTCGGCTTCAACGTGCCATTTTCAAGTGTTTTAAGTGTTATAAATTGCCTAATATGGCATACTGTCGTATTAGAATACACTATTAGACACATTGTCTAAGAGTCGATATTTCTGGCCTAAGGTGAAGTTGTAAAAAAACTGTCAAAAATAACTTTAGAAGGGCCGGCCGGAGTGGCCGAGCGCTTCTAGACGCTACAGTCTGGAGCCGCCATGCCTCGGGCATGGATGTGTGTGATGTCCTTAGGCTAGTTAGGTTTAAGTAGATCTAAGTTCTAGGGGACTGATGACCTTAGAAGTTAAGTCCCATAGTACTCAGAGCCATTTTAACTTCAGAGGATGATGCAAACAGAAGAGAAACGTATAAATAACGTGATCATATCATAACCAAAAAAAAAAAAAGACATTTACGTTCCAGGGCGTTGAAGGGCCACGACATACCAGCTAAGACGTCAGCATATGGTGCCATATGTAGACACAAACTAACATAGACGTAAGGAACAATATTATACCTATTATGCCATGTTCACAGGTACACTTGAAAACGGCAAAACATCGAAACGAGCTCGTCGTTTAACTTGTATCAGTACAAATAGTTATTCAGTTCCATGTCATATATTTGGGATGTTTACCAAGATTATGTCCAGTTCTCATTAAAGCTTCACTTATATCTAAATTTGAAAACGCAAATATGTCACTCTTCGATTTTTCACCGTTTTTATTAAGCAGAGATGAGAAACGTCATGTACTATATGAATTTCAGACATCCTATCTTCCACAGAAAGTGATTTTCACGTCATCCACGAAAATGGTCCAGCAGAAATTGTGGTAAACGTTGTATTTTCGGCAGTGCTGTAATGGAAGCATTTACCTCCAATGACGTAAAGCTCTCGAACAATTTCAAGTTCTTTAAACATTTTCAAACGAATGACAAAATATGTTAATATATCAAAAGATCGTAGATACCAATTTTAATTATGCAGCATTGCGATTTTATTCACTGATTAAATACTCATCAACACAAAGCACATAGAAATTACAACAGCGCTACCTAATTAAATTTTTGCGTTGTCCGTTATACCAGACTGAATTATTGTCAGTACTACATGAATATAAAATTTTATCTTTGTTCATTGTATTTATTCAACGTTTGACATCTTGTAGTCACAGCACTGTTATTTGCAAATTTGGTCGGAATTAATCTGGCAGTGTCGAACAGTTCACATATTTCACAGTTTTTAATCTGAATGCCCTGATAAACCTCTTTTACATTTTATTAAATATTCCCCTTCTCTTAGGTTTTTCTGAGTCCACATTATGTTCTATGCACGTTTTTCTTACAAAATGGTGAAATAAGATAATCTGGTATTGGCTGTTGTTAACATTATTTGTTTTTGTCTCCATTATCAGTATAATTTTATCGCAATACAGGATGTAATGGATGAAGTGCAGTTATTTTTGTATGTGATACCTTAACACTTGCACACATCAGTGTGTTGGCTGTTTCTTCTGTGCATCAAACAGTCTTCCCACAAACGCGCAAAAAATTTTACGATTTAAATAACTAAAATTGCAGCTTACAATGAAATGAACACCCTTAGCTGTTTACAGGCGTTGACATACGTCAATGGGGACAGATGAAAATGTGTGCCCCGACCGGGATTCGAACCTGGGCTCTCCTGCTCACATGGCAGACTTTCTATCCATCTGAGCCAGCGAGGACACAGAGGCTAGCGCGACTGCATGGGTTTATCCCTGGCACGCCTCCTGCGAAACCCATATTCTCAACGTATTGTCCCGCATTACATTCATAGAGCCCCCGCCCATTATACTCATTACTCGCGGCGCGTTGCCGATTCCCGCAAGAGTTCGGGACTGTTTGTGCATTCGCACAGAAGAAGAAGATGGTCAAGTGACCGGTGAGCCTTAACTATATATATACTAAGATGGTATCTGTTCTTTCGGATATGTCCGAAAGAACAGATACCATCGGTGACTATGCATGTCGTTAGAATGAAATTACAATGAAATGAACACCCTTAGCTGCTTACAGGCGTTGACATACGTCAACAGGGACAGATGAAAATTTTCATCTGTCCCCGTTGACGAATGACAGATACCATCTTAGTATAAAATTGCAGCACTTACTTATTTTTTGATTCTTAGCACAATGCGTTTCGAGAATTTATTCCCTTGAATATGATGGTGGCGTTTGCATGTGTGATTTTTCTGCCTCTATTGCGTCTTTTTGAAGGTAAAATGCAATTGGAAAATCTGACAAAATGAATCTTTCAGTGTTTTTAAATGCTAATGTTTGATATGGTATTTCTGTCTGACAACTTACAGGTATTGTGTCTCCTCCATTATACAGAATATCACACACACGCAAATCATCACTTACACTGTTTGGGTACAAAACATGCTACAAAAATGTTACTGCACTATCATGCTGCCCATAGTAAAGTAAGCGTTAATGGCTTACTCTTGCCGCATGTACTTGGAGATACCTAAAAACATATGACTTGTACTGGTCACAATTATAATCTACAAATGATGTACATCCTGATGTAATGTTGTTGTTCAGTACACCACGCTCAGTCACCAACAGAATTTCACTTTGTGACATTTGGCTGAAAACGCTTACAAGTTAGTGAAGCCCTCCATTTATAATGCTGGAATTCAATATGGTGTTGGCCCACCCTTCGCCTTGATCACAGCTTCCACTATAGTAGGCATATGTTCAATCAGGTGCTGGAAGGTTTCTTAGGGAATGGCAGCCCATTCTTCGCGAAGTGCTGCACTGAGGACAGGTATCAATGTGGTCGCTGAGGCCCGGCAACAAGTCGATGTTCCAAAATATCCCAAAAGTTTTCCATAGGAATCAGGTCAGGACTCTCCACAGGCCAGTACATTACAGAGATGTTACTGTCGTCTAACCACTATGCCATAGGCCGTGCATTATGAATAGGTGCTCGATTGTGTTGTTTATTTATTTATTTATTTATTTATTTATTGTATTTTTTTTGCATGGAGACACCAATTGGTGTCTTTTGCAAACGTCATAGCATTTTTTTACAAGTTTAATACAGTCGTATATACATATGTGATTACATATACATGATACAAATGTACAATTGTACCTAATAAGGCACAATATTGGGTGTTACATCGTACCTATTACAAATATTCAGATTTTACACAACTATATATATATATAATATATATATATATAATTTATTTTAGTTTAATATTAATATTCACTTAAAGAATATAAACACTTGTCAATCACGAAATATTTCAGTTTCACTTTGAATAAGTTCCCTTTGTGGCACCTTATAGAGCTCGGTAATCTGTTGTACCATATTTGACCACTAATGCATGGACTATGGTCTGTTGTTTTTAATTTTGTTCTTTGTCTGTAGTAGCAGTCTTTATTTCTTGTATTATAGGCATGCATATCAGAGCACTTTGTTGCTTTATTTTGATGTGTCACAAAAAATATAATTAATTTGTAAAGATACAGTGAGTAGACTGTGAGGTATTTATGATGAACAAAGATTTCCCTGCATGAATCTCTATACCCTAATCCATGGATAATTCTGATTGCTCTTTTCTGTAGGGTTAATATTCTGTTCATATGTATGTCGGCAGCACAACCCCATATCTCTATCCCATAATTAATCTGTGCAAAAATGGTTCCATAATAAATTGTTTTTAATGTCTGATGTGGGACTACTTTTGATAACTGGCTGATTAGATGTAATGAACTGCTGATTTTATTGCATAAAAAATTGATATGGTTTACCCATCTTAGATTTTCATCTAGGTGAATACCTAGAAATCTGCAGCCTTTTGTGTCCACTACTTCAATTCCACCTATGTCACTGATAGAGGTTTGGTGTGAGTTTGTAAGTTTAAATGGCAATAACTGAGATTTACTGATATTAACTTTCAAACCTTGATCTTGGAAATAAGTAGTTATTTGACATAGGCCCTCAGTTGCCACCAACATTAACTCATCATTTTGTTTACCAAGAAATAACAGTGAGGTATCGTCTGCATAGGTTACCTATTGGCAGTTGAAAGGTTGCTCTATACCATTTATGCAGTCGCTATCCCTGAATTACTCTTCAACAGTGGGAAGCAAGAAGTTGCATAAAACATAATTGTAGGCATGTGCTGTGATAGTGCCATGTAAAACGACAAAGGGTGCAAGCTCCCTCTCTGAAAAACATGACCACAGCATATCACAGTGTTGGGGCAAGGCCTGTCTGAGCGCACTCTGAATTGTTGCCAGATGTATCCAATATGGCGGCCATGACGTCATCCAAGATGTCAGCGGGTAGACTTTGTAACATTGCATGTTGTCATCCAAGATGGCTGTGCTGTGCTGCTGGGGAGAATGAGGCAGGAATGTGCTTTATTTATTTTGGGACTATTTATTTAGGGAACGATCTGAGATAAGTATATTTATCAGTCTGAATCAAAACACTTGCCCTTATGTGCTTGAGCTCACACAACACAGCCCACAGACATGTAAACTACTCCTAAATAATGCTCTGCAGACACGCAAACATATCCTAATTTACTGAAATAATTTCCATACAGACATATAAACTCCTCCTAAATATTGCAGTACACTGATGTGCAGACAAGAAATCAACTCGTAAACTGTCCAAATAATGCATAGCACAGACTACAGACCTGCAAGCAAAATAATGCAATCACACAATCAACATGCACAAGCACCGTCCACCACCCACTGTCCACTAGATAGCACAGGAGGCTACCGACAGTGCCCATGAAGTGATGTAGCCGTCATCTGTCAAACCACACACAGGTGCTCTCAAGTATGAAGCGACGACATCCTGTTCATAACTGGCATCTGAGAAATTCCTCTCGAAAATACATGATCGCCTAGGAACCACTGCTGACACAGCTGGATGGGAGCGAAGACCTATTTGCAGAGCATGTCGACGCTGGACACAAGCCAGCATGAGCTATCGATCTCACATCCCTGATGCCAGAAGCGGGCAGGTGAAAGTTACTTCTGTTGTCAGGTATAGTATTGGAGTTCTTCGAATATTATACAGACGTCACAGAACTACAACACACACTCACGCCGGTCCCATATGAGTGTCACCTCTGGGAAGGATGTGTCTTTTAACATTGCTGATGTCATTCCTGGGGATACTGAAATCACCGAATAGCACAGAGTGCATTGTTTCTAGTGCAACATGCGAGATGCTCTAACCGTGCTTAACCACCCAGTGTGACTGACACAATGCTGTGAAGTGTGTGCGCGTAGCTACAAACCATCGCAAATGCATCTAGCAACATTCTCAATGTTATACTCAGGCCACATCACTATCTAAAATAAGAGCCAAGTCAAACTACCAGAAATTGTATAATGCCCCAGAAATACTTAACGTCCGCTTTCTTGATGTCTCAGCTTGTCTGCATGGAAATTCTGGTCCTAACAGAACCTGTGTACGAAAATAGCGCAAAATAACATCGAATGGATTCTTTCTCGTCGTCCTAACGGAACTTCTCACCCATCACATGATACCCTTCCTGCTCTCAACATGTGCTTACGTTCTCACCGTTATGTAGAGACTCCTATATCCCAACATAAAGTATGTCTTGTGAATGAATCGAGCATTGTGATTGGCTCTTATCGAATTTATCCTCCAAATTACTTTTGCCACCGGTGTGGAAGCACCGTCTGCCTTTTCTTTCTTGCTGTAAACGTGACTTTTAGAGGCAAAAAACTATTTTTACACAGATCGCAATGTTGCATTCACAATTAAAACCTGCAAAGTGCCGCTACATAACGTCAAAAACGGAAAGACTCTTTCTTAATTACATTGCTCTTCCACTGATGACATGAGCTTGAATATTAGATTGTGAAACTGATCTCCAACCCAGCAATATATCACACTGTACCGTCTAGATGTAGTAAACATACAATTCGTATCCTGCACCATACAAAATCGTCCCTTTTACATCACTCATACATATACCGCGAAGACAGACAGCAACGTATATTTCCCTGTGAAGTTGGCTGTCATCCAGGCCCAACGAGAGACCAGAACACCCACAGCAGCCGAAGCCACTCCTAGAACAGTTCTACAGATTCAGGCTCACCTCTTCTTTGTACAAACGCGTTATTGTTTCTGGTCTGCACCTGATTGCTTGCTTTCCTTTCTGCACTTATTTCAGGACTCTGGGATTAGAAGAACAGATGTATTTTCGCATGGTTTGCGATAATATTATACCACTTTCGCGGGACATCTCGTTATCAAGCACATGGCAGCATCCTACCAATCGGTCGCACAATGTAATTTCCAAGATGCAGACTGGAAATTATTTATCTACATACCCCAAACTTTAGTGAGGTGGAACGTGCTATAGACCACTGAGTATCTGGAAACTTATCCCATGTGTGAGGACATTTACGTGAAAAAGCTCAACAAAAGAAAAATTGAGGAAACTGATATTTCCACTCGCTAATACCAATTTTGCTGATGTAACAGATTCCAAATCATTCCTATAATTTACAAAGTCTAGTAACGTGTTTCTCATGTCTAGAGAACCGGCAAACGTGTCTTTCACCTGCTAGATGTTTGTGTTCCAACATGAACAAAGGAGCTGACTGTGGAATACTGTGATAGCAGAGGGAGGGGTATGACAAGTCATAAGAATGGTACAGACATTCCTATTTCCAGAAACAAAGCCGTTAGCAGGGTGTTTTTGCGATACTTCGCTCATTGTCGAATGTAGTCACACCACGATCATAAAATTTAATTGTAATTAGAGTGATACAACATATATATGACCGGTTTTCTAGGATGATTCTGCTATGCATGGTCTGTGGTGGGCCTGATTCACGTTTTCTGTTAATGGTAGGATCAGTCTACATGGAGAGGTGTGTTGGATCATAGGAATGTAGGTGAGCTAACGTAATCATCCTCTAGACGGCAGAATAGCAAATCAATACATCGTATGTGTTGGATAGCTTTCGTGATTGCGTGGAAATTTGAAAAGATTCAATATGGACGCGTGTTTGCGGTGGGTCATTGTTCTCTCCCATGTAAATATTGTTTGGTTCATTGCTTCTGCACATTTCGGCCCTTTATTTAGTTGAGGGAACATAGATTTTGGTGTGTGCATCTAGCAGGTGAAAGGCACATTTGCTGGTTCTCTAGACAAGAGAAACACTTTATTAGACTTTGTAAATTTTAGGAATGATTTGGAATCTGTTACATCACCGACATTGGTATTAGCGAGTGGCAATATAATATTTCTCTATTTTTCGTTTGTCGATTTTCTCTCACGTAAAGGTCCTTGCACACTGGATAAATTTCTAGTTACTCAGTGGTCTAGAGCTCGCTCCACCTCACTAAAGTTTGAGGCTTGTAGAGAAATAACTTCTAGTCTATATCTTGGGAATTATGTTGCAGGTGCAATTAGTAGGATGCTGCTGTGTGCTTGATATCGAGAAGTCCCGCGAAAAAAGTATAATATTATTGCAAACCATGTGCAAATACATCTGTCCTTGTAAACAGCGACGCATTTGTGCCGAGGGGAAGAGAGCCTGAATTTGTAGAACTGTTCTGAGAGTGATTTCTGCTTGCAGTGGGCGTTCTTGTCACCTGTTGGGCATGGATGACCACAGACCTTGCAGGGAAATATCTAGTGCTGTGAGGGGTACATATGGTGCTGTCTGTCTTCGCGGTATATGTATGAGTGATGTAAAAGGGCTGAATCTGTATGGTGCAGGATACAAATTGTATGTTTACTACATCTAGACAGTACGGTGTGATATATTGCTGGGTTGGAGATTGGTTTCACAATCTAATATTCAAGCTCCTGTCCTCAGTGGGAGAGCAGTGTAACTGAGTAAGAGTCTTTCTGTATTTGTAGAGGCACTTTGCAGAGTTTAATTGTCGATGCAATAAAATAGTTTTTTTATTCTGAAAGTCCCATCTGCAGAAAGAAAGAAAAGGCAGACGGTGCTTCCACTCCGGTGGCATCAGTAATTCAGAGGGTAAATTTGATAAGAGCCAATCATAATGCTCAATTCATTCACAAGACATACTTTCTGCTGGGATACAGGAGTCTCTACATAGTGGTGGGAACATTTGCATATGTTGAGAGCAGGATGGGAATCATGTGATGGATGGGAAGCTCCATTAGGAGCGTGGGGAAAAATGCATTCGACATTGTTATGCACTATTTGAGTAAACAGGTTCTGTTAGGCCCAGAATTTCCACGCAAACAAGCTGAGACATCAAGAAAGTGGACGCTAAGTATTTCTGGGGCATTATACAATTTCTGAGGGTTTGACTTGGTTCTTATTTTAGACAGCTATGTGGTTTGAGTATAACACTGAGAATGTTGCTAGATATGCTTGTGATGGTTTGTAGCTACACGTGCACACTTCATGACGTTGCGTCAGTCACGCTGGGCAGTTAAGCATGGTTAGATGCATCTCGCACGTCGCGCTACGAACAGTGCACCCTGTGCTATTCGATGGCGTCAGTATCCCTAGGTATCGCATCAGAAATATTAAGAGACATATGCTCATGTGCTGTCCAGAGGTGACTCGCATATGGGACTGGCGTGAGCGTGCGTTGGAGTTCTGTGACGCCAGTATAATATTCGAAGAACTCTAACTATATACCCGAAAATAGGAGCAACTTTCACCTGCTTGTTGCAGGCATCAGTGGCGTGAGAGTGATGGCTCGCACTGGCTTGCATCCGGCGTCGATGCGCTCAGCAAATATGTCTTCGCTCCTGTCCTGCTGTGTCAGCAGTGGTGCCTAGGAGATCATGTATTGTCGATAGGAATTTCTCAGATGCCAATTATGAACGGTATGTCATCGCTTCATGCTTGAGAGCACCTGTGTGTGGTTTGACAGCTGACGGCTACATCACTTCGTGGGCACTGTCGGTAGTTTCCTGTGCTGTCTAGTGGACAGGGGGTGGTAGATGGTGCTTGCGCATGTTGATTTTGTGATTGCATTAATTTGCTAGCAGGTCTGCAGGCTGTGCCATGCGTTATTTGGACAGTTTGCGGGTTGATTTCGTGTCTGCACGTTGGTGTACTGCATTATTTAGGAGGAGTTTGCATGTCTGTACTTAAATTATTTCAGTAAATTAGGAGATGTTCGCGTGTCTCAGAGCGTTATTTAGTAGTATTTTACAGGCCTGTGGGCTGTGCGGTGTGAGCCCAAGCACATCAAAGTGAGTGCTTTGTATCAGTGTGATAAATATACTATCTTAAGTCGATCCCTAAGTAAATTGTTCCAATATAAAGTACATTCTTTCCACACTCTGCCCAGCAGCCCAGCGCTGGCTGAGTCATTTTCACGCCATTTGCTTCCTTCAGACCACCATTTTGGATTATGTCACAGGAGGGATGACAAGAACCCCTGGTGGCAGTACTGCCTACTATGTCAGTTGGACTCTAGATCTCTTGGTGCAGACACTGTCTACTGTCATTTTCCCCCATTATCTTGGATTACATCACGGGATGGACATCAGTACTCTCTGGTGGTGAAGAAACTTTTTCTCGCCATCTTGGATAATGGTATTTCTGCCATCAGCTGATGTCACAATGGCCATCTTCGATTATCACAGATGAGGGTGCCCTCTGGCTGCAGTACTATGTACTAGGTCAGTTGGAGTCCGGACCTCAAGACAAACACCCTGGATGGTGGTACTGCCTCTAATTGTTTAAATAGTGGCTGGTGCATACAATATAATAGACTTAAGTCTAGCACAGGCTGAGCCCTATGCCCACCAATCCACAGGAGGAGGTGGCGGTCAGGTGACTTAGGTTAGTGGAGGTAGTCGAGGTGACCTATCTTCCCACCATTTTGTTAGGTTAGTAGAGGTAACAGTGGTATGATGCGCTATCCTGATGAAACCTGAACTTCCTGCCATTTTCTGGGGCAGTGGAGGGAGGGGAGTTAGGGTAGTGGAGGTAGTCCAATTGACCTATCTTCCCGCCATCTTGGATGATGTCATGACCGCCATCTTGGATGACACCATGCACTGTTGCCAAATGTACATGCCGCCATCTTAGATGATGTCATCGCCGCCACCTTGGATACATCTGGCAACAATGCAGAGTGTGCTCATAATGGTCTTGCCCCAATACTTATCACCACCACCTCTGAATTTTACTATTGGCACTACCTACGCTGGCAGATGACGTTCACTGGGCATTCGCCATACCCACACCCTGCCATCGAAACGCCACATTATTATGATTCGTCATTCCACACAACGTTTCTCGACTGTTCAGTCATCAAGTGTTTACACTCCTTACACTAAGTGAGGCGTCGTTTGGTATTTACTGGCGTGATGTTGGCTTATGAGCAGTTGCTCGACCATGAAATCCAAGAGTTCTCATCTCCTCCCGAACTGTCATAGTACTTGCAGTGGATCCTGATGTAGTTTGGAATTCCTGTCTGATGGTCTGGATAGATATCTGCCTATTACACATTACAACCCTCTTCAACTGTCGGCGGTCTCTGTCTGTCAACAGACGAGGGATGTTTAGGAGTGTGGAAATCTCACGTACAGACATATGACAGAAGTGACACCCAGTCACCTGACTACTTCGAAGTCCGTGAGTTCCGCGGAGTGCCCCATACTGGTCTTTCAATATGTCTAATGAGGTCGCTGATATGGAGTTCCTGGCAGTAGGTGGCAGCACAACGCACCTTATATGAAAAACGTATGTTTTTGGGTACATTCGGATACTTTTGACCATACAGTGTATCTGCACTTATACCCGTCTCACTTTGTATAAAGTTTCTGTATATACTGCTGCAGAGCCAACTGTATAGTTGCCAGATGATGGTTTTGTTGTAAGGTGAACACAGAAGTGTGACTTCAGTGTACCATCCACACTTCTGCGTTTCATTCTTAATAAAAATGGTTTTATGCAAGTAATCTACGGAAAATTCCCAACGACCATTAACGCCACGGTTTCTCCCAATCCAGTTTGTTTTTCAGTAACATAAAACTGTTCTAGATGCTGCTGCAGCATTGATAAGAACAGTAATTTAGCCCTAATATTACGTGAAAATAAGAACTGAGTGGGCATTAAAAGATTCCTCAGTTGGTCTTCCGTGACGCTCCGGCGTTGAGTGCAGTAACAGGCTTATCTGACAGCGGAATCCACCCGCTCCTAGCCATGTACTGTATGAAAGGGACATACAAATTATAAGGCTTTTGACACCACTGACAAGGCGGAAGCGTCTGCCGGCGGATGTGAAAGAATTCTTGCTTGTGCTCGATTTGTAAAGGAGATTGAATAACAGAACGAATCCTTTGCTTTGCAGCAGAATGAGCGCCGTTATGATACCTCCCGCGAGATTAAAACTGTGTAGCATACCAAGACTCAAACCCGGAACCTTGCAGTTTGGAAAATAAGAGACAGATACAAACACAGCTGTGAGAGTGGGTCGTGAATCGTGCATGAATAGGTCCCCGTGCGGCACAAGAAAATGTTATGGAAAAGCACAACAAACTCCAAACTGAACTGAAAACCATGGCTACAGCTCTCAATCCCGGCCAGCCACGCCCTGCACGTGAGAATGAGTATCACTCAAATCATATGTAATTAACAGGTTAATCAGGTTAACAGAGAGTAGTTACATAGCCGCAGCGTCGTACTACATAAAATTAAAGATAAAATGGAAATAAAAAATAGTCGATGGTGGAAACATTACTTTCAAGAAACTCGTCGAGGCAGAGGACACTGTTGCAACTAAATTACTTGTTGCACCTAAGGTCTTAAGTTAGGGTAACAGATTCCGGCCATGATATTCAGAAATTTGAATCTCCGTAACAACAACCTGTACACACTTTCGGGAAAACTTACCAGTCAGTTTCCGGCTGCAGGCAAAGGTGAGCACACATGACCCATGAAGATTGCAAAATCAACTACACTCTGGCTCTTGCTTACGTGTTCCAAGGCGCCCCCGTTGTCGGCTCAGGCTCAAATGTCATTGCTTCAGTTACAATTAAAGATGGGTAATTACTGCCGTCAATCTTCATTGCTGAAGTCTCGTGCGTTAGGTATTTTATATATATACTGACGCAAAAAATCTCGCAACAACAAAAAATAATTAATATAGGGTAATGAAATTTCTGAAATACATTTGCCTAGGTAACATATTTAAGTGATTAATATTGCAAAAACACAGGTTAATGTGAGCTCGAGAAAACCCAAAGGGAATGTGAAATGCTAGTACATTAATGACCGGTGTAACCGCCAGAATCTGGAAAGTAAACATGCAAACGTGCATGCATTGTGTTGTACAGGTGCCAGATGTCAGTTTGTGGGATGAAGTTCTATGCCTGTTGCATTTGGTCGGTTAATACAGAGACGGTTAATGCTGTTTGTGTATGACGGAGGAGTTGTCGTCTGATGGTGCTTCACATGTGCTCGATTGGAGACAAAGTGGCTCTGAGCACTATGGCACTTAACATCTGAGGTCATCAGTCCGTTTGGAGACAGATCTGGTAATCTAGCAGGCCAAGACAACAGGTCGACACGCTGTAGATCATGTCTGGTTAGAACAGTGGTATGCGGGTGAGCGTTCTCCCATTCGGAAACACGCCCTGGAGTGCTGTCCATGAATGACAGTACAACAGGTCTAATCACCAGATAGACGTACAGTTTTGCAGTCAGTATGCGTGGGATAATCACGAGACTGCTCCTGCTGTCATAACAAAATCGCTCCCCACCTCCACAACTCTAGGTGTGGATCCAGTGTGTGTAGCACGCGGACATGTTGGTTGCAGGCCCTCGACTGACCTCCTCCTAACCAAAACGGGGCTGTCACTGGCACCGATGCAGAACAGCTTTCATCAGGAAACACAGCAGACCTCCACCCTGCCCTCCAATGAGCTCTCGCTTGACACCACTGAAATCGCAAATGGCGGTTGTTTGGGGTCAGTGGAATGCTCGCTACAGAGCGTCCAGCTCCAAGCTGTCCTTGAAATGACCGATTTGTAACAGTTCGTTGTGTCACTTTTGTGCCAAATGCTGGTCAAATTGCTGCTGCAAATAGAATGTGATGCACCAGAGCCATACGCCGAGCACGATAGTCGTCCCTCTCGGCAGAGGCACTTGGCCGTTCGGAGTCTGGTCTTATAGCAACCGTACATTCTCGTGACCACTGCTGCCACAAGTCATGTATAGTGGCTACATTCCTTCAAGGTGTTTCTGCAATATCGTAGAAGGAACCTCCAGCTTCTCGTAGCTCTGTTACAAGACGTCGTTCAAATTCAGTAATGTGTTGGTAATTGCGTCTTTGTCGCCTTGAAGACGTTTTTGGGTAACATCACATAACCACGCTCAGTCTCAAAGAAAACTAACGTTCACGACCGTTACAGCGTGTATCTGAGGCAAGCCTGATCTGCACCCTCATAGTGGCGCTATTAGCGCCACACTTATGCGAGTGACGCGAGATTTGAATAGACATCACATTTCACATACAGAAACATGCGTACCAACTTTCGTTTACGTCGCAGAACGTCTTCACGGTGTTGTGATTTTTATCCGTCTGTGTAGATGAGGACTGGAAATGAATGAATTCTGGATAGAATAAAGGCAACTAACTAAATTGTATTCTCTACCTTCACAAGCAATATTTTAATTGACAGATGCGCTCAGTTGCTTAAATCGAATGTTCAGACACTTAAACATGAATCAGAATTGTTGTATTCAACCCAAAAATTTTAAACACAGGCCGTTACATATATCTAGCCGCCTCTTAATGGGTGACCTAGAAAAATAAAAAAAGTACCAGTAGTATTGGTACAAAACGAGGTGAAAGACTGAGATGAATGTGACATGGTCCTTCGAGAACGAGAAATCTCTCCCAAACATCACAACAATATTTAAGATGAATCATGACTCCCCCATTTTCTGACTACGCACTTACATCTAATTCAGCGGCGACAGGGATAACTATGTTATGGTAGAGAGTATGAAATTTCAGAACATAGTGTATTTCTGAGTCCAAAGTAGGAAGATGAGAGAACTTCACGCAGTCTGGATTACTCTCAAAGCATGTTACCTATTGGCCCAGTTTTGTGGCAGCATGTTCGTAGCACTACACGATACATGAAGGCGCCGTGTTTTGAGTTTCCCTTGTGTGGCCTGTCGTATGGATCAGAGTTAAGTAAATAAAAATTCCCGGTAAACAGGTCGCGTCATTTGGGTTAAAAACCCAAGGTTTCGATGGTTTCTTCCATCGTCGTCGTCATGAGCTATATCTGACTGTCGTGAAACTGGCGTGGCTTCCACTTTTATGCCCAGAGGACGGCATCTCATTGGTTAAATTTTTTCTCGGAGACGGTTCATGTTCTGTGTCCATTGATTACCCCAGCGTTTGCTGTGCAACGTCGCTTGCAGCAACAACGCTTCCATTAGGCGACACCTACGAGAAGCCCTCCTCTGTGTTCTTTCTTTATTAACTTTCCGCTCTCATGTATTCCCAAGTGCATAGCGGATATCTCCACTGAAGTTGTTCTCAAATATTCTAATTTAAACTGTTTCCCTATAGTTCGATGATCGATGCGTGAGCAAGGATTCTCGTTTGTTCAAATTCAATCTGGTGTTTACTTAACAGGCCGAGTTTGGCCATCGCTGATTTTTCGAGATTTCTGTATTAAAGGTGGCGCTCATGCTCAACACAGGGATCGCTAGCAGTCCGAGTAGACTGCCCCGCGTAACTGATGACACGCTCGCAAGGAATAAGATAAAGTCCTGGTCCTCTCAGGCAAGGATTATATTTAACGGGTAGCAACATTTCTTTAATTTTCTTGATTGGCCGAAAGACTGGTCTGATTTATTGCCTGATTAGGGCTCTCTACCTGTGTTACTATCACATCAAAAAAAAAGTTTTGCGTGACCCCGGTTCCCTGGACTCCTGAAGATAGACATTGACTGTGGATATTGTATCACAGACCCAGTCCCTTTGACTGTTCAGAGATGTCACTAAACCAGCCCAAAGATGTAAACAACCATGCATGTGCAGCGCCTATTAGACGGAGGGGGTCCAACACCCAATCAGTTCCAGTCATTCCACCAGTAAGGACGTACACGGCTCGTGTTGTCTGTAGTTCAACTACGCCTAGACGGTCAATACCGGGTTCGATCGCACCCGCATTGTTAGTTTGTGCCAAGAAGGGCTCTCAACAAGGGAAGTGTCCAGGCGTCTCGGAGTGAACCAATGCAGTGTTGTTCGGACATGGAAGAAATACAAAGAGACAGGAACTGTAGATGACATGCATCGCTCCGGCCGTCTAAGGACTACTACTGCAGTGGATGACCACTACCTACGGATTATGGCTTGGAGGAACGCTGACAGCAAAGAAACTATGTTGAATAATGCTTTTCGTGCAGCCATAGGATGTCGTGTTAATACTCAAACTATCCGCAATAGACTGCATGAAGCGCAACTTCACTCCATGGCAAAGTCCATTTATGCAACCACGACGTCATGCAGAGCGGTACAGATGGGCCCAACAACATGCCAAACGGACCGCTCAGGATTGGTATCACGTTCTCTTCACCGATGAGTGTCGTACATGTCTTCAACCAGACAATAGTCGGAGACTTGTTTGGAGGCAACTCGATCAAGCTGAACGCCTTAGACACAGTGTCCAGCGAGTGCAGCAAGGTGGAGGTCCCCTGCTGTTTTGGGGTGGCATTATATGGGGCCGACGTACGCCGCTGGTGGTCATGGACGGCGCTATAACGGCTGTACGATACGTGAATGCCATCCTACGACCTATCGTGAAAACATATCGGCAGCATATTGGCGACGCATTCGTCTTCATGGAAGACAATTCGCGCCCTCATCGTGCACATCTTGTGAATGACTTCCTTGAGGATCAAGACGACGCTCGACTAGAGTGGCCAATGTTCACCAGACATGAAGCCTATCGAAAATACCTGGGATAGATTGAAAAGGGCTGTTTATGGACGACGTGACCCACCAACCACTCAGAGGTATCTACGCCAAATCGCAGTTTACGAATGGGACAATCTGGACCAACAGTGCCCCGATAAACCTATGGATAGAATGCCACGACGAAAACAGGCATACATCAATGCAAGAGGACGTGCTACTGGGTATTAGAGGTGCCGGTGTGTACAGAAATCTGGACCACCACCTCTATAGATCTCGCTGTATGGTGGCACAACATGCAATGTGTGGTTTTCAGGAGCGATAAAAAGGGCGGAAATAATGTTTATGTTGATCTCTATTCCAGTTTTCTGTGCAGGTCCCGGAACTCTCGGAACCGAGGTGATGCAAGACATTTTTTGGTGTGTGTGTAGTTGTTGCATCGTATGGAAGCCGCGCTAAGTGTTGGTACTCCAGGCTTGGTTGAAAGGCGTCACGTCTTGGTTTCCTCGACAGTGTTGCTCTAATATCATGGACACAGTACCGGTTGACTCTAAACACTGTTATCAGATACTCATTTTCCAAAATAGTCTTTGTTCGTCTAAGCAGAATGGCGAAATCTACGTCCGTCGAGATACAGGTATGTATGCGTCCGTTTTCTATATACAAAATTGCCGAGTCGTCCATGTGCTTTCCATTTGACCTACATATCTAAGAAAGTAAACTTCCCGTCCTTCTCTGTCTCCGCTGTAAATCTTATCGGTGGAATTTTAAAACGGATTAAAAGCAGTCTTCACCACAATAAAATATTTATTTCCAATTCTTTCGGTTTCGGTCAGCATGTGACCATCTTCAGACTTTCTTTTCTTTCTTTTTTTTTTTTTTTTTTTCTTTTGGCAAGTTGTGTTAAGGTCTTATGGGACCAAATTGCTGAAGTCATCGGTCCCTATGCCTACACACTACTTAATCTAATTCAAACTAACTTACGCTATGGACAACACACACACACTCATGCCCGAGGGAGGACTCGAACGTCCGTCGGGGAGAGCCGCACGGACCGTGACAAGGCGTCCTAGACCACTTGGCTACCCTGCGCGGCAGACCGTTTGAGGCATGATGATAGGCGGTGACGGTGAACGGAGTAGTCGTTATTACTTCATGAACGTAAGGTTCTGCATTTGATTAGTATTGTCGCTCCACAAACATCAACTTTTACTTTTGAGCAGTTGACGATCCTGGAGTCAATAGACTTGCTACGTTCATTGCCACCGCGTACCATCATGATATAAATTGTATGAAGATGCTCATATCCTGATCTAAACTGGTAACCATTGCAAATAAATATTTTATTGCAGTTATGACTCTTCTTAGTCCATTTAAAGTATTCTAGTCAGATCGTAGTTCTTCTCCACGAGAAATGTTCTCAAAAATTATGTTTCGGTGTATACCATTCATATGGTCGATGAACTTCTGCGTCACCTCACTGCACGTGGCCAAGTTATAAACGTATCGCCAACATATCTGAAGAAGGAGGGTGTACGAACTGGGGAGCTATTCGAAACTCGTTCTGCGTAATCTCCATGGAAAAATACTGAAAAAATATGTGGTAGTCAAGCTATCTCTTCTACTGGTACATTCGTGAAAAGGGAACCACGTTGATGGTGACCATAATTTCACTTAGGTCTATCCTCATCTGCCTGAGGACGTCTATACATAATTGAAATTTTTTAATACGGTGTTTACAATGGCCGACTGTAGGTGAACAATGATTTAGATAGATGCTGTGCTACTCTATATAGGGTGGTCGGAAATTACCGTTACAGACTACTAGGACATGTAGAGGGGAGTGAGAACATCGTATTTTGAATAGGAACCCATGTCCGGAAACCTCATCCAACGAGACTACAGAGCGTCAAAGTTATAGGCGCGGGCGTCTGTAAATGTACATATATACGGGGTGATTCCGTGATGATGTCACAGACTTTCTAGGGTGATGAAGAACGATAAATGTATTAATTTGAAGGAAGGATCCCTGTACCGGAAACGAACGAGTCGAAAGCTATAAACGAAAACCGTTCTCATACCTCTGACAGTTGAATACATGTACCGGTTCTTGTGTTGCGAAGAGTGTTGGGTTGGTAACTTTCAGTGGTGGTAGTATGGACAAAAACGAGATAAAAAGGTTCAATAAACGTGGTCTCTAAAGTGCGTACCTTAACACCTATGAACACTTGCTCAGTAGAGGAGATGTGTTTCATATTAGCGAAGATGAACGAATGGCCATAGTTCCTCTGGTATGCAATTTAGAGCCCATGTTTATTGGACATTTCTTGTCGTTTTTGTCTACACTACCACCACTGAAAGTTACCAAGCCTACACTCTTCGCAATACAAGAACCGGTACAAGTATTCAACTGTCCAAGGTATCATAATGGTTTTCGTCTATAACTTTCAACTCGCTCGTTTCCGATACAGGGATCCTTACTTCAAATTAGTACATTTCTCGTTCTCCATCATCCTAGAAAGTCTGTAACATCATCACGGAATCTCTCTGTGTATAAGCGCTTTACAGACGCCCGCATCTATAACTTTGACGCTCTGTAATATCTTTGGATGACGTTTCCGAATATGGGATCCTATTCAAAATACGATGTACTCAAACCCCTCTACAAGTCCTAGAAATCTGTAACGGGAATTTCCGACCGCCCTGTATATAGGAGAGCCGGCAGCACTCAAGAATGATCTATGTCGTGTGTCAGTTTCATGTATTGTAGGCAGACCATACAATTTAGGTGGCCTTAAATTCTTTACAAACTTAACAAAGAGACCATAGTTCTTAAGTAGCTCCCCTGTCTTCCTACTAAGTGCCGATGTGGAATCTCTTTTAACAATCCGGTAGGTGGAATCCTTCAATAACGGACACACTCTATTGTGATAATCAGATGCTTTGAGGATAACCGAAGTATTCCACTTATCGAATGGTAAAACAAATAACTATTCATCTTTCTCCAGCACTTTCAGTCCTTGTTTGTCCACCCTTGTAACATGGGACTTGGGTGCTTGTGTGACGCTAAATCCAGCTAGTGACAAGCAGTGGCGTAGCGTGAGGGGAGACTTTGAGACTTAGTCTCCCCTGTATTCGTGCTTAAAAAAGATTCAATAGTAATTCATAACAAAAATATAAATAACTTTCTGCTAAGAGCTCTAAATGTGCGAAGACATCAGTCTTGTAGCCTGCGCCGCACCCCGAGTATTTGTGTATCTGTCTGCTTGAGACTCGACTGCTCTCAGTCTCCGCCTCCCTTCCCTTACCTGGCTGTGCGCCCCCTCCACTTCCCCTCTTCCACGAAGGCCGGCGCGCTGCACTTGCTAGCAGGTATCGAGACTAGTCTTTGCCACTTCTATACTGGCTTTTAACAAGGAAGTGAACAGTCGCGCGGTTTGTGTTCATAGTCATTCTCGTGTGATTTTAGTGCATATTTTCGTTGTGTCGCCAACATAAGTGAGCGAG
The DNA here is from genome assembly GCF_021461395.2 of Schistocerca americana. NCBI lineage: Eukaryota > Metazoa > Arthropoda > Insecta > Orthoptera > Acrididae > Schistocerca > Schistocerca americana. The sequence continues at coordinate 838,404,873 of NC_060130.1, read as the reverse complement.
CAACTGAACACCTTATAGAATTTTTATTAAAAACGCCTTTTTCTACATTAATGTACCGTACGAAGAAAAGTGCGAATTGAAGGACAAACGACCTACTCCTATACTCAGTGTATTTTTAAGTGAAGCCAAACAGAAACTCACTTTTCAGACAGCCTGGTACAAAGAGTATACTTGACTGACTGCGAATGCAGTTAGTAACAGATTATATTGTTATATATGTCTTCTGTTTGGTGGTGAAAAGGAATGGTGCAATGAGGGCATTTGTACAGTAAAGAACATTGACCGAAAAGCACCAAAGCATCAGATATCAAAACGTCACCTGCAGAACAAAGAATCATTTCAGTTATTGGGGAAAAGTAGAATTGAGCACACTCTTTCTGAAGCCGCTCGACTGACAGCAATAAAGTACAACGAACAAGTTGCATCCAACAGGAGAGTATTGGCTTGTATTATTCAGGCAATTGTAATTCTTTGTAAACAAGAACTAGCCTTTCGCGGCCATCGAGAAGATGAATCCTCCAGCTACGAAGATAACTATGTGGAATTGTTGGATTAACTAGCTCAAGGACAGCAGTTAATCCGAGACCATCTGTCACCATCTTCAACCTTTAAAGGAACTTCTCCAGATATACATAATGATGTAATAGAAATGATAACTTTGGCAGTTAATGAGAAAATAAGATCTGAAATTCAGAACTGCCATTTGATTTCCATTCAAGCTGATTAAATATTAGACTTTCATGCAAGAGTCAAATGAGTATAATATTCAGGTACTGTATTGCAGACAAAATTGTGGAAAGATTCGTTGGATTTTACGATGTTTCTGGAGATAAAACTGCTGAAGGTTTGTCAAACATTATTCATGCAGTATTAAAGGAATGGAATGTGGAAAGAAAAGTGGTTAGTCAAACATATGATGGCGCTTCAGTAATGACGAGCAGAGAAAAAGAGGATTACAACAATTGGTGAAGAAGTTCTGTCCCTATGTGCTGTTTATTCATTGTTACGCACACCAACTGAATTTGGTACTGTTACATGCCTCCAAAATCATACGACGAACTAAATGCAGTAAGTGATTTTACTGCATTCCATTCGTTTTTCAGCAAATCATCAAAACGAACTGTATTGCTAACTGAGAAAGGATTCACGCTGCCACATGCAAGCAACACTCGCTGGAACTTTCACTCCAGGGCAGTTTCAACAACATCGAGTCTTTTCTCAGAGCTATATAGTGTTTTTAATCACACAATTGATGATACAGACTCTCAGACGGACCCAGAAACTTTGAGCTGTGCTGTGAGAATGAAACGGCGGATGGATGATCCTACGTTTGTCTACTTGCTTTGTTTCTGCCGAGGGTGCTTTGTTTTTTGTTTTTCAATTCTTTAATGTTCTCCAGTCAAAATCTGTCAGTATAACTGCTTGCCACGACGAAATAAGAACTGTTTTGAGAAACTTACGGCAGTTAAGAACGGAAACATTCGTTGATGAATGCATTAAATGCAGTTTGTGTTTGAATGGCAACTTATCATCCGTGACAGTCAAAACACATCTCTCAGAGATACTGGATTTGCAAATTGTTCAGATGGAAACAAGATTTCAAGAGTTTTCCCAAATTCAGTTTGAGAACTTTTGAACGAAAAGTGTTTCTCGAACTATCAAAAAGAATTCCCAAAGTTGAAACTGCTACAGTTATTAGACACAGTACCCTTTTTTCAAACAAGAACAACTTGAAAATGCACTATGTAACATATACGCTGATGTGACAAAACACTTATCTCCAAGAATCCTCTTTAAGTACATTGTCAACAATGATTTAGACTCTGTTTATGAAGAAACAACGAAGTTCCTGCGTTTGGTTTTGACCCTACTTGCAGCTACAGCAAGCAGTGAACGAAGCATGAGTACTTTTAAACGAGTGAAGAATTATTTAAGGAATTAAATGTCCAACAACCGGCTATCGTGTTTGAGCATTTTGGCAATAGAAAAGACACTACTTGGAGAGCTATCCAGTGATCAGGTCTTTGTAGACCGAGTTACAGACGCATTCGTGGAAAGAAAAGACAGGCGCATTGTACTTGTATACAAGAAAATATAAGTGCTTCTTCTCTTGCTGCTGGAGTTCTCTACAAATTTGTCATCGTTTCTTGAAAAAGTTAATTATTATTATTATTAGTGGCAGCGGTAGTGGTGGTAGCAGTAGAAGTAGTTGTTGTTGTTGTTTCATTTGTTTAAATTATTGTTCATTGTACTATTTTGTCTACCTATAATAAATGTAGAGTCTCCCCAACCTTTACAACCACGCTACGCCACTGGTGACAAGCCTCATCTCATCTCATGCGTCGTAAGGAAGACACCGCACTGATTGTTCCGCTCAGCTGGTAATCTCGGCAACTGCTAGCGTTCATGGATCTGGAGCAAAATTTAGGTCTTTATGCACCACGGAAATGGTAGCTCGTCGACCTCCTTGTCGGAGAAGTTCATGACCGTGCGGTGAACGCAGCTGGGCGCAACAGAGGTTTCTTATCGCTTAAGGTGCTCATAGTTATCGGACTGTTTCGTCATTGTATTGCTTAAATTAGGATACTGATGTGTAAAAAGAGTCATTTCCACCAATTCCTAGTACCATGGTGAGAGAGGTGTCGGCAGAAAGAGATGGCAACTGTACAAGGCGCGATGGTGTGGAGTTCATACCTCGTATTACGTATCCCCTTCGTGACGACTGCATGGCTCGTCTTCCATAAAATTTTGTTCACTACAGCAGTTCTCATGTGGTGTTTGATCATATCGGTCTTCGGCACAATATAGTTGCGCCTCTGAGTGTTTCAACGATGACCGAGTACGCCCTGCTAAAAGATAAACAGAAGATAATGTTTGAAGAAACACGAATTCTTGCTCATGCATCAAACTATTGGGACTCAGCGGGCAGGGAAGCAGTTTAAATTAGACTATGTGGGACAATGAAGTCGTTGGCTTCCTCGGCCGATGTTACTATCAATAAAATTCTTCAGGGTATATGACCTCATTGTCAATATTTAAAATCATCCAACGTTTGCGAAACTATCGTAAATGGCCTTCCTCAAGGTGTGCTGACTACAGAATGAAAGAAATTTAAGTTCTTGTATACTATTGCATGAATCGGTTTTCGTAGTTTGATATGGTGTTGAGGAAGAGGATGTCGGGTATTAGGCGACCTGTTTTTGCTGTTTACTCTATTTCTTATCATTGGTTTCTGTCTTTCAGCAATCAACACAAAACCCTGAGGAAGATTTGCAACAGTTCAAATGCATTCGTAATTGGGAATAAGGACAACCATGAGCTATAGAATGAAATGACGACAGTGAAAATTTGTGCCGGACCGGAACTTGAATCCGGATATCCCGCTTATTGCGAGCTGTCGCCTTACCGTTTGGCTATCCGTGCACTACTCAGGACCACACACAAACTTCCACATGTCGTGAACCATACGTCTACGACCTGAACTCTTACATACCTTATATACAGGGTGAGTCACCTAACATTACCGCTGGATATATTTCGTAAACCACATCAAATACTGACGATTCGATTGTGTAATTGGTTACTACAAACCATAAAAAAATTCACGGAAGTATGTTTTTTAAAACAAACCTACGTTTTTTTAAATGGAATCCCGTTAGTTTTGTTAGCACATCAGAACATATAAACAAATACGTAATCAGTGCCGTTTGTTGCATTGTAAAATGTTAATTACATCCGGAGATATTGTAACCTAAAGTTGACGCTTGAGTACCACTCCTCCGCTGTTCGATCGTGTGTATCGGAGAGCACCGAATTACGTAGGGATCCAAAGGGAACGGTGATGGTCCGTAGGTACAGAAGAGACAGGAACAGCACATTACGTCCACATGCTAACACCTTTTTATTGGTCTTTTTCACTGACGCACATGTACATTACCATGAGGGGTGAGGTACACGTACGCACGTGGTTTCCGTTTTCAATTACGGAGTGGAACAGAGTGGTGGCCATCATTTGCTGCACACAATTGTAATCTCTGGCGTAATGAATGTCGTACACGCCGCAGTACATCTGGTGTAATCTCGCCGCAGGCTGCCACAATACGTTGTTTCATATCCTCTGGGGTTGTAGGCACATCACGGTACACATTTTCCTTTAACGTACCCCACAGAAAGGTGTAAGATCAGGAGAACGGGCTGGTCAATTTATGCGTCCTCCACGTCCTATGAAACGCCCGTCGAACATCCTGTCAAGGGTCAGCCTAGTGTTAGTTGCGGAATGTGCAGGTGCAACATCATGCTGATACCACATACGTCGACGCGTTTCCAGTGGGACATTTTCGGGCAACGTTGGCAGATCATTCTGTAGAAACGCGATGTATGTTGCAACTGTTTGGGCCCCTGCAATGAAGTGAGGACAATGTTTCAAGCGTCAACTTTAGGTTACAATATCTCCGGAAGTAATTAACATTTTACAATACAACAAACGGCACTGATTACGTATTTGTTTATATGTTCAGATGTGCTAACAAAACTAACGTGGTTCGATTTAAAGAAACGTAGGTTTGTGTTAAAAAACATACTTCCGTGCATTTTTGTATGGTTTGTATTAAACAATTACACTAGCCGCTCTCCTCACGTTCGGTCTGTGGAATTGGTTCGTCAGTATTTGATGTGGTTTACGAAATATATCCAGCGGCAACGTTAGGTGACTCACCCTGTATATTCCCATACAGGTCAGACGTTTTACTTGAAAGTCGCTTGCCCGGTATCAGCAGATAAATACGAAATTGTAGTGCCTGTGTTATTCTGATTACGATGCAAGGTTCCTTTGGACTTGCTACACCTCACCCCTCTCTGGTAAATATGGTCTCCAGATGTTAGAGTAGGGTGATTCTTCAACAACTCCTAGTACATCCTCAAAAGTACATTTCTCTAAAGACTAGTCCGTTTAAACCGCAAGGTTCATTGCATACCAAATCTGTGACATTAGCCCATTAGCTCTCCATTTCTTGCACGTGATTATTAACTCCATTGCCGCGCAGTTTGAGGCGCCATGTCACGGACTGCGCCACCTCTTCCTCTGGAGGTTCGAGTCCTTCCTCGGGCATGGGTGTGTATGTGTTGTTCTTAGCATAAGTTAGTTTAAGTAGTTTGTAAGTCTAGGGACCGATGTCCTCAGCGGTTTGGTCCCTTAGAAAAATGGTCCAAAGGGCTCTAAGCACTATGAGACTTAACATCTGAGGTTATCAGTCCCCTAGACTTAAAACTACTCAAACCTAACTAACCTAAGGACATCACACACATCCATGACCGAGGCAGAATTTGAACCTGCGACCATAGCAGCCACGTGGTTCCGAACTGAAGCGCCTAGAAACGCTCGTCCACAGCGGCCGGCCTTCCCTTAGGGATTCACACATTTGAGCATTAACTGCTTTAAATGACCCCTTGTGGCGAAAAAGCGCTGTATCATTTGAGAGATACAGAGGCGAGCGAGTGTGCCGGACTTGCCCGCCCATCTAGCTGCGCGGTCTAACGAGCTGCTTCCCGAGCGGGAAGGCGTGCCGGTCCCCGTCCCGAATCCGCCCGGCGGATTAGTAAAGAAATGTCGTGTGCCTAGGGCGCCCCGTCCGGTAGACCGTTCGCCGGGTGCAAGTCTTTCGATTTGACGCCACTTCGGCGACTTGCGCGTCGATGGGGATGAAATGATGATGATTAGGACAACACAACACCCAGTCCCTGAACGGAGAAAATCTCCGACCCAGCCGGGAATCGAACCCGGGCCCTTAGGATTGACATTCTGTCGCGCTGACCACTCATCTACCGGGGGCGGACGGCGGATTAGTGTCGAGGTCCGGTGTGCAGGCCAGCCTGTGGATGGTTTTTAAGGTGGTTTTCCATCTGCCTCGACGAATGCGGGCCGGTTCCTCTTTTTTTTCCTCAGTTACACTATGTCGGCGACTGCTGAGCAAACACTGTCTCCACATACGCGTACACCATAATTACTCTACCACACAAACTTCGGAGCTATACTCGTCTGGTATGAGACGTTCCCGGAGGGGCAACAGGGGACCGAACCTCACAATAACCCCAGGTTCGGTGAGGGGCGGACTGCTGTGGCCTGTTGTGAGGCTGTGAACCACTGAGGGCTACGGCGGGACGAAGCCTCTCCGTCGTTTCTAGGTCCCCGGTTCAATACACAATACAATACAGGGACTTAAACCAGCTCAGTGCTGCTAGCGCCACGTCATCATAACGCGCCTGTGCGTAGCATACAGAGTACTACGCCTAATTTAAGAATGAAATTAAAAATTAAAGTACATTTTCCGAACTTTGTCAATATATGTTTCAGTATATTAACGTTAAAACTGTTACATCTCAGAATGATCAGATGCATAGGTTTCACTAAATACATTGTTTTAAGAGAAAAAACAAGTGGCGCTAAATAATAAAGCTATAAAGCGAAAAATTGTTCAGAATGTGCAAATGTATGTCACAATCAACTGTTATAAGTCTCAACTTGATCGGAACAATATTTTGGTCAAAAACGGCGATTTTACAAAAAATTAAATGTGCTAAATATCAAATTTAGAAAGATGAAGTTGGTATGAAGCTTCAGTTTGATATAAAAACATTAACTATGTGACCCCATTAAGCTACCTCTAATAGTAGTTGTTGGTTCCGTTCTAAAAGTTGTAACTGGCAAAGTTTAAATGCAGGTCGAGCTAAAACTTTTTCTATAATAAAGCCAACTTGACTCTATTCATATAAAAATTACGAACATTGGAAATTGATACAGAGCAGAGTTATTACATAATATGTGTCCTACAACGCGGCCATTTAGATGCTACTACCTGGACATAGATAGGATTATGGCAGATGTTCCGTTAAGTCGTCTGCTGAGCCCATATATAAATACGGCCTGAGAGGAAGTGACACATACTTCGCACGCAAATATCAATCTGTCCGCGTCAGTCAAACGCCGGCTTACGTGCTGCCTCGGATGATGTCACAGCCAGGCTGCTACGAAACGCATATTTTCAATACAAACAGGAAGTGACTCGCGAGGACTGTACACCGTCATGGGTCGCTTAGATTTCACGGAAGTAACTGTTTGTGTGTCGCCCTTAATGTTGACAAAACCGCGTGGCATGTGGTGAGATTATTTTTCACTTTTGTGGGGAGCAACTAACTTTGATGATTAGAAGTCAGGGCGAAAGACCATTTAATTGGAACTTTACCGTAGAGGTCTCCTCTGAACTGCTCACAGTACTGTTATGATAGAGACATTATTATTATTATTATCAGGAATATTACTATGCTCGTGCGTGTGAACTTTTACTGAATATATGAATCAGATAGAATGCAGAACTTTTATTTATAACCATAGTACCTGATTCCGCTGAGTAAATAGGTAATAGAAACATTTCTTTCATTGAGCACAAAAAAATGTGGACTTGCTGACTCGAAACCATGGTCAGTATGTTCTCCATCGCTTTCTGGCTGTCCGCAAAAATAGTTTCCAGGCTCTTGTAAAAGACGGCCCACATACTTGCCACACTTACACACTAACTGAGTTAAGCTACCTGAGTCTTCACTCACATTTATCCAATAACAACTACTTAACAATTAATTGATTCATTCAATGAAGTCATTATAACGCCTATCGGAACAGCGTGTGAACCTCATTTACTTAATTATTCATTAGTAGTTACAGGTAATCCATCACGTGTAACCATAAATTGCTGAATATCCTTTTTCTTCGCCCACAAAGATTACTTAACTGATCCATCATCCCAAATATTGTAAACAATACGGGAAACGCTCTCCCTCTCAAGAAAACTTCCTTAATACATCGATTTTTCACAGCATATGGTCCTATTAAGTTGATTTCTTATGTTCAGCGTATCTTTGACTCTTTCCTATGTTTCCTCACCAACTTGCCACATCATTCGAATCACTCCGAAGTTTGCCCGTGGGATAAAAGTTTCCTTTATGTTTTCCCAGAAACTACAGTATTAAAACTATGTTCACATATAAACTACACAAGATAATACCTCACACAATACGCTGATAGGTAGTTCCACTTATGACAGAATGAATCCTTCTTGCAATGTTAGGGTTCGTTGTCGCTTGCGGTATTACATCACGATAACTGGACAATAGCGAATTTGCCCGCAGTTTAGTTGGTTTGTCCTCCATGGCAGACAAAACTTGCGGCTGTTTATCACTAGTGACACCTTCCCCCATTGTCCCTCCGAATTCATCCGTGTGTTGCCATAGGTCAGTTTATGCGTGACAGTCTCTCTTCCATGTAGTGCATATTACATTGCAAGCGTCATCACTTTTATAAACCGCTCGATCCTTAGGAACACACTCCTGGAAGCATTTACCCTTATTGACCCAGCCAGTAGTGTTACAACCATATTTCCTCTTCCTCCCCTGTCCCCTTCCTGCCTCTGAGGAGGCGACGCCATCATCAGTGAAAACGACACTGCATCATTTATAAATAAATCCGTCTATAACTGCAGTTCCACTCAGCATCACACAAAATCATTGACACATATACTCCCTGTACATCTGGCCCAGGCTCCACAACCTCTAAGAAACGTGCATCATTGCCCAAGTGGGTAGATACTACTGCATTTAAATCATCTATGTTGCTAACCATATACATATTAACTTCAGTACAGCACACAGTTACTTCGTCCAGCACTGCAGATGATTCAGACCTCGCGTTCTCAGAAGACATTGAATCTGATAATTCTGAATTACTCCCTTTGTCTTCTACAGCATTATTCCTCTGCGTATCAACTAAACTTGAACTATTAATTTCTGCGTTACTTTTTGCTGTACGAGTCTTTGTCGTTTTTTCGAGCCGCTCCAAATGCATTATATTCCCTATCTTTGAAGGCTCGTTTTTAGCCAAACACTCGTCAAATGCTATCCACCTCTTCTCTGCATACACTAAAGTAACTCTTTTGCACAAAGCTCTGTTCTTTTCCTCAATTCTTATTTGCTTAGATAAAATGCCGGAAAAAATTAGTGCATCTGGAATGACAAGGTCGATTTTGATACACGAGTGCATATGCAACCTGGAGACAGTAGAGGTACTGATAATGGTTTCAACGTCGTCCATCAACAGATAGCGTAATAGCATACTACCAGAGCCCCATCTGTGTGGATCCTTTAATGGGAAATGCTCACAGTCAGAATGTTCAGTGTGGTGCAAACGTGTGAAGCAAGCAGGCAACCAAACCACAGAGACGCTCTCGAGCTTCCTGTAGCCAACTGAGCGCGTTTCGAAGGGGTGAAATTGTGGCCTTCCGACTGTCGGGATGGTTCTTTTGGAGAATTGCCACACAAGTTGAACGTGCTGCATCAGTTGTGTAACAATGCTGGTATCAGTGGTCATTTGAAAGTTCCCATACCCGTAGACGAGGTTCTGGACGTCCATGCGGCACAGACGACCGCCAGGATCGTCTTATTGTAAGGGCAGCAGCAGCAGATCGTACAGCTACCACAGCACAGGTAAGAGGGTTTTCGAGCCCAGCACCAACTGTTCCAAACCGGTTATTACCAGTGGGACTATGGGCACGCACACCTGTAACCCGTGATCCACTCACACAACAGCACGGCTCGACTGGTGCCTTCAGGATCACTCGGAAGATGGAATGGGGCACTGTGGTCTTCCGCGATGAAAGTAAACTCTGCCTGCATGTACTTACATGGCCTTTTACGCTTACAACGTAGACGTGATGAGCGTTGTCTCGTAGAGTGTATTCGTCAAAGTCTCACGGACACCACACCAGGCTTTATGGTCTGGGGTGTGATAAGCTACAGCCCTCGTTCACCTTTGGTGTTTCTGGTGGGGACGCTAACCAGCGCTCGGTACGTGCAGAATGCTATTAGACTCTTTTTTTCCGTTCTTCCTTCAGGAATGTGAGGTACTCTTCGGACAGGATAATGCTCTCCCACAAACTGTCGGTGAAGCTCAACGTGCTTCCGAGCCCGGAAGTGGCCCATCAGCAGGAAGGCACTACGTCCTCAGCAGAGGACTTAAGGCCAGCTGTAACCCCGCAGTTGGTGGAGACCAGGTCTCGTAGCGACTGCTTGTACAACCATATCACCTCATGAATTGGCGTAGAACTCCTCTTATAAATAGTGGCTGCCAACTAAAAGTTATGGGTATTTTTACTTGCTCCGTGCCTCTAGTTTCACTATATACGCCAAAGCAAGTCTGTAGCTTGTATGTCAGACAGTCATGGGGTCTGTACAATTGTACCTGTGCTGATTTTCAATAGCATGAAAGCATCTCCGTGTCCTGTTCATGGCGTAATTAATGTCCTTGCTATGAGGGACAACACCGCCACAATCGTCTTTGTCCCAGCTAAGATTGAGCCAATAGTGAGCCTACTATGACGCGACTTGTACATAGACGTTTATACGCTCATGTTAACTCTAGCTGAAGATACACATCAGAGGTTAATAATACACCATGTAATCAAAAGTATCTGGACACCCCCAAAAACATACGTTTTTCATGATAGGTGCATAGTGCTGCCACATACTGCCGGGAACTCCACATCAGCGACCTCAGTTGTCATTAGACATCGTGAGAGACCAGAATGGGGCGCTCCGGTGAACTCACGGACTTCGAACCTGGTAAGGTGATCGGGTCCCACTTTTGTCATACGTCTGTAAGAGAGATTTCCACACTCCTAAACATCCCTAAGTCCACTATTTCCGTAGTGATAGTGAAGTGGAAACACGAAGCGACACATACAACACAAAAGCGTTCAGGCTCTGTTGACTTGCCCGCATCTCGTGGTCGTGCGGTAGCGTTCTCGCTTCCCACGCCCGGGTTCCCGGGTTCGATTCCCGACGGGGTCAGGGATTTTCTCTGCCTCGTGATGGCTGGATGTTGTGTGCTGTCCTTAGGTTAGTTAGGTTTAAGTAGTTCTAAGTTCTAGGGGACTGATGACCATAGATGTTAAGTCCCATAGTGCTCAGAACCATTCCCAGGCTCTGTTGACTGACAGAGGCCGCCGACAGTTGAAGAGGATCGTAATGTGTAATACACAGACATCTATTCAGATCATTACACAGTAATTCCAAACTGCATCAAGATCCACTGCAAGAACTATGACAGTTAGGCGGGAAGTGAGGAAACTTGGATTTCATGGTCGAGCGGCTACTCATAAGACACACATCACGCCAGTAAATGCCAAATAACCCCTCGCTTGGTGTAAGGAGCGTAAACAATGGACGAGTGAACAGTGAAAAAACGTTGCGTGGAGTGACAAATCACGGTACACAATGTGTCAATCCGATGGCAGGGTCTGGGTATGGCGAATGTCCGGTGAACGTCATCTGCCAGCGTGTGTAGTGCCAACAGTAAAACACGGAGATGGTGGTGGTATGGTGTGGTCATGTTTTTCATGGAAGGGCCTTGCACCCCTTGTTGTTTTACGTGGCACTATCACAGCACAGGCCTACATCGATGTTATAAGCACCTTCGTGCTTCTCACTGTTGAACAGCGATTCGCGGATGGCGATTGCATTTTTCAACACGATCGAGCACCTGTTCATCACGCACGGTCTGTGCCGGAGAGGTTATACGACAATAACATCCCTGTAATGGACTGGCCTGCACAGAGTCCTGCCCTGAATCCTATAGAACACCTTTGGGATGTTTTGGAATGCCGACTTCGTGCCAGGCCTCACCGATCAACATCGATACCTCTCCTCAGTGCAGCACTTCGTGAAGAACGGGCTGCTATTCCCCAAGAAACCTTCCACCACTTGATTGAACGTATGCCTGCGAGAGTGGAAGCTGTCATCAAGGATAAGGGTGGGCCAACACCATTATGAATTCCAGCATTATCGACGGAGGGCGCCGCAAACTAGTAAGTAGTTTTCAGCCAGGTGTCCGGATACTTTTGATCACATAGTGTATGTGTCGCTTTACGTATCACTGTCATTTTAAGCGCAATGGTAGCTGTAGTTCACATAAGCACACAGAAGAAATATCTCAGTCGTATCAGGTAACATCACACTATTAACTTTTAACGCCACCTGTAGCTTTAATAGTAGCCTCAGTTCATTTTTTGCAGTTATGGTATAATGCTGTCAGTTGAAACTTAAATTCCTTTAAGCTCGATGTTTCTGAAGTTATCACTTAGCGTATAAATGGACCCGTTAGCCACATCACCATATTGCTTTTCTGGTCGGGGTATCGCTTTTGGTCCGGTGTCAAAACTTCTTGTATCTTGACATTTTGCGATGCTGTCCGCCGTAGTGATTCAAGTTTTTGTCGAGTAGGTTCCCGGATTCCACATGCGTTGCGACGCGCGAACTGATGTATACGTGTATCGTCTTCATTATACTTGTCACAATTCGGTGAATCCGCAATATGGGTCGAGTATAACATTGTGCGCACTGGAATCGTTTCATTGACGACTTTTTACCATTTAGTCCAAACATTTGACGTAAGGTGTTTGTGGCTGTTGGCTCATGCCTGTAGACATGATGGTATTTAGTTTTCGTTTTGTTGTGAACCGAACGTATCCTAATACGATGGTAACATTTCTTTGATAGCATGCTCTGTCTTCTTGTGTTACGTAGCTGTTCTCAACTACGGCAGTTCTGAAAAGGTGAGCGTTGAATGTATTTTGCCGATGACAGACGATGCTTGGCTTACAAGTTCATCAAGGCACTGTTGGTCCAGATTGTCCCACTCCTTAACGGCTATTTGGCATAGATCCCCCAGAGTGGTTGGTGGGTCACGTCCATAAACAGCCCTTTTCAATCTATCCAAGGAAGCCGGCCTTTATGGCCGAGTGGTTCTAGGCGCTTCAGTCTGGAACCGCGCGACCGCTACGGTCGTAGGTTCGAATCCTGCCTCGGGCATGGGCGGGTGTGATGTTCTTAGGTTAGTTAGGTTTAAGTAGTCCTAAGTTCTAGGGGACTGATGACCTCAGATGTTAAGTCCCATAGTGCTCAGAGCCATTTTTACACAAGGCATCTTCCATACGGTTCATGTCTGGAGAACATGCTGGCCACTCTAGTCGAGCAATGTCGTTATCCTGAAGGAAATCATTCACAAGATGTGCACGATAGCGGCGCGAATTGTCGTCCATGAAGACCAATACCTCGCCAATATGCTGCCGATATGGATGCACTATCGGTTGGAGGATGGCAGTCACGTGTCGTACAGCCGTTACGGCGCCTTCCATGCCCACCAGTGGCGTACGTCACCCCATAGATTGCCACTCCAAAACAGCAGGGAATCTCCACCTTGCTGCACTCGCTGGACAGTGTGTCTAAGGCCTTCAGCCTGACTAGGTTGCCTCCAAACACCTCTCCGACGATTGTAGTAGTATAGGCACATGGGGAACACACACGAGACAGATCTTTAAGTTCACGGTATTGGTGATAAGTTGAGAAAACCATCCCGAAACACATGTGCTACCAGACGCCACTGTTTCCTGCGCATGCACCATGACATCAATATGGGATATGATCACCATGCACACGTACACAGGCTGCATAACGGGTTGGCATACTCTGGATCAGGTGGTCGAGTAGCTGCTGGGTTATAGCCTCCCATTCTTGCACCAGTGCCTGTCAGAGCTCCTGAAGTGTCGTAGGGATTTGAAGACGTGCACCGATACGTCGACCGAGAGCATCCCAGACGTGCTCGAGGGGGTTTAAGTCTGGAGAAAGGGCAGGCCACTCCATTCGCCTGATATGTTCTGTTCTCATCAGCGAAGAGAACGTGATGCCAACTCTGAGCGGTCCACTCGGCATGTTTTTGGGCCCAACTCTACCGGGTTGCATGGTGTCGTGATTGCAAAGATGGACCTCGCCATTGATGTCGGGAGTGAAGTTGGGCATCATGCAACGTACTGCGCACAGTTTGAGTTGTAGCATGTGTCCTGTGGCTGCACGAAAAGCATTATTCAACATAGTGGCATTGCTATCATGATTCTTCCTATCCATAATCCGTAGGTGCTGGTCATCCACTGCAGTAGTAGCCCTTAGATGCCCGGAGTGATGCATGTCATCTACAGTTCCTGTCTCTCTGTATCTCCTCCATGTCCGAACAACATTGCATTGGTTCTCTCCGAAACGCCTGGATACTTCCCTTGTTGAGAGCCCTTCGTGGCACAAACTAACAATGCGGGCGCCATCGAACCGCGGTATTCGCTGTCTATGCATGGCTGAACTACAGACAACACGAGCCGTGTTGCTCCTTCCTGGTGGAACGACTGGAACTGATCGGCCGTCGGATCCCCTCCGTCTAATAGGCGATGCCCTTGCATGGTTGTTTACATCTTTGGGCTGGTTTAATGACATCTCTGAATAGTCAAAGGGACTGTCTCTGTGATACAATATCCACAGTCAACATCTATTTTCATGAGTCCTGGGAACCGAGGTGATGCAAAACTTTTCCTGATGTGTGTATATTGCTAATCTGCGCATAGGCATACGTACTTAGAAGGATATATTTACTTAAGTATCAGCCCCTATGTCCAATGAAAGTCTTTTTAGAACGTTTTAAGACTGCCTGCGTCTGCAGTCTACCTTGTGTTTTCGAAAGGTGACACACACTGACCGTCTCGTCAACCGGTATCCTGTTGTGATGCTGTCAGTGCTTCTGTTCGGTTTGACCGGTCGCTGAGTGGCCTCTGGATGATGTGATGGAGATTCAGTGGCGGGAGGGAAGCAATTGACCGTTAACGCTGGCGGCACACACACTGCGGGACTTCTGACACAATGGAAGATTTATTGTAGTTACTTGGAGCCAATGAACTGGTGATATTCTCCCCTGGGCAAACGCCTTCATATGTCCAAAGTGCTGACGTGTTGCACTTCTCAGAGTAATGGCAACATTCACTCGAGGCATTTGCTGGAATCAAAAAGAAATGGTGGCGATTCTACTGTTACCAGGTATGTGCAGACCATTTTTCCAGCAGTCGTGGCGCATGTGTTTTTCGCAAGTTAATTCCTAGTTATGCAATATTAATTGTATTTACAGGTTTCGAGAACTGAATTATCGACAGACAGTGCGTGAGATCGGCAGCACTCTATGGTTAGAGATCCAAGCATGTCCAAAGTATCATGACTCCGCCAAATACAGAGTCAGTCAAATACAGATTAGTTCAAATAAAGACTAGTTCAAATACAGACTAGTTCAAATACCGGCTCGTCCAAGTACAGACACTGTCAAATACAGACACTGTAATAATGTGTAACATTAAATTATTTCTCCTAGAAATAAAATTGTTATCTAGCTTGAAATGCCCACTACTATCTTACTGCCGGCCGCTCGCTGTCCTTGGCGAATTCGAGTTTCACATTACTCTTCCACGGTAGGTTTCCATTCTTGTTTACACTTAATATTTTTTCACACGCTTAGGAGAGAGTGAATATTTAGAGTGTGCGTGTATCGCAGCTGTGCAACAGACGCTACGCGAGAAGGCAACAATAGCACATGACTTGCAACCAGCGTACACAAGTTAACACCGCATGACCGAGCGCTACTGTCGTCGGAGCGGAACTGCCCAACTGAGCCACTCAGGCATAACTCACGACCATCCTAGGAGATGAGGTACTGGAGGAAGCAAAGCTGTGAGATGGGTCGTGAGTCGTTTACGGGTAAGTCATTTTGTAGAGTACCTGCCCGCCAAAGGTACAGGCCCCAGTTTCGAGTAACAGTCCAGTTTTCATCTGCCAGGAAGTTTCAAGATTTAGGTGACTTACTTATGTCCATTACAGACAGATGAAGAATATTTCAGGCATTGTTTTAACTGTTGTTTCACTAAGGTGTTGGTGAAGATTTACAGTATTTATGGATTATGTTAACAGAATCTTCCGTCGGTTCTTGGTAGAACAACACTATAATAATAAATGAAAAGCACCAGTTTGCTTTTGTTCTACAAAAGCAAACTGGTGCTTTTCATTTATTATTAGTATTTATGGACTTCAATTCTTCGCATTAATTTTTCAGAAATAACGTCGTCTTCATTTTCGTTTGGCCGTTGAAGAAGCGGATAGCTAAAAATACTGCAGGAGTTTCACAGCAATCAATGAACGATTACCTGAATTCCACGCTAAGACATGACTTCATAACAAACGAGCACTGGTCGACTCCCAACAAATTATGTAAAATATCACCATGTAATGAAACGGGCGCCCTATAACTGATACGCGGTAGCAGTGAAAACTTTTATGAATGCAGCGCAGCGGCTGGTATTAGCCATAAAACGACACCAGCTGGTTTATTGCAGGCTAGCACGGAGGGCATAACTTTGTTGAGAGAGGCAATCTTACATACGGGAGGATACGACCGTGCGGGACCCCGGGTTTGAGGACTCGTATAGCAGCACCTAAGTGTCCTACGCATTTACCGTTTCCTTCACACATTTATCTGCGTTAGCTTCATGTGAAGGAGCCGGTGCTTTAAAAGTCTGGAGAGCCGCTTCCACTCTTCTGCCGATCTGTCCGCTCTTTCACGCACAAGACACGGCCATCATGACAATGGTAGCCTCATACTGTTTTTCGAATCATTCGACGAGAACATACTGAAGAAATCAATTACTTTCAGAATCCATAAGCTTAACAGGTTTCGTTAGATTGTTATAAAGGGCTTAGTAATATTATCCTGACTGCAAAATTGTTTTATGAAGTACGAATCGCAATCAGGACATTTCTGTATATTCCTGTAGTTATGGGAGCCGACAGGTTCACCTTCACCTTATTTAAATAGAGATAAAACGGTGAACCTAATTTTAGGAGTGATATGGAGCTCATTCTTTACGGTGTCCTCAGTTTTCCGGAAACTCATCAGATCCAAATTTAACGATAGTGTATACTTTTAAACGTACTATAAAACTGCAAAGTAGACGAACCATTCAGCTTAACAGTAGCGTCAACATCAGACCGTTGGTTACTCGCATACATGCTCAATGAGAAAGCTGTCTCATCGGCATAATTCCGGTACGTGTATATTGAAATAATAAGGTATATTTTGTATTGTGTTTCAAATTTGGTATTGTTAACTACATTTTGGCTTATAGTGGACCACGTAATTTTCGGCTCTCATTATTCTGCCTCTCAGCACACCAGTTCTTCATGTCTTCTTCCTTGCTTCCATATCACTTGTGCAGTGTTTACGCTATTACTGACCTGAGAGAGCCAGATATTACAATCAAACTTGTTATTATCCTTAACTGATGCGGTAGAGAGCACTTGTCATGTACCAGACAAGTAATCCTCGCTGCGTACGTCACATTTGGTAAACCACGCGTTCTTTCTGGGTCGTGCCAAGTGGCAAGCTCCTTGGGAAACACCGCTGTTCTTTAGGGGGCATGGGTTTAGCGAACTCGAGGTGCCTCAGCTAAAAGCTTTTGAAATGTGCCAGTCTCATTTAATCATAAGTTCTGGTGATGCTTCAGATACTATCGTGTAGTGCGGCTGTGGAATACTGTGTGTCAGAGAATGGGATCTTGGCTGACATACCCAATTGCGAGAGTGGTACAAATCTCTGTGAGAAATCTCTGAACGTTAGGCTTTGCTACTTGCTGTGTGGCAAATCGCAGTTGAGATGAATGGTCGGTTGTCGGAAAAACCTGTTAGGCACCTGCCACTAAAAAGACTGAGAAAAATAGAGAAGAATTCTGGCAGAGTTTAAAAAAAATCACAATTTGGAGAACAGGAAATAATCTGCGTTTTTATTGTTTGGATTTTGCAGATGATCTTGCCATCTTAGCCGAATTTATAGAAGACGCAACAGCGCAGATAAATCTTCAGGAGGTAGCTTCAAAAGCAGCCCTACATATATCTTTTACAAAAAACTGAGTATATAGCAGATGCGAAAGAGGCACCGAAATACGTGAAAACTGATTATGGAAGAATAAATACCTGGGTGAAGTTATTCAACCAAATGGTTTGGGTAAAGAAGCTAACTTAGCAAGGACAAGGAGAATGAGGTGGTTTTCCAATTAAAAAGATACTGTATAACGAGGAAACTATTTCCGTAGATGCAAAACTCGAACACTTCAACACTGTCATTAAACCAGAATGCCGCTATGCTTTAGATTTCCTTTCATTAAACACAGCTAAACATTTAGTTGAAATTGAAAAGAAGCAAAGAAATATGAGAACGGAAAATTGAAATTTAGAAGTGATAAAGAATTTTATGAAAACTTATAACCAATATCATATGCGATATGAAAGATAAGAGTTGTGTATTATGGACCACTAAGAAACCTAGAGGAAAAGACGATTATAAAAAGGGTTTTCAATTTTTTGACAGAAACTTAAAAACATAAACGGCGTGAATCAAAGAATTTAAAGCAGACCTGAGAGAAATGAAAATAACGGAGGAAGAAATAGGAGAAAGAGAAAAATTGAGAGCGAAAGTAAATTGTTTCAAGAGTTTATAAGAGAAAATAAAGAAAAAGGAGGTGCGATATGGGCTGTAGAAAGTAGAAAAAAAACATGGGAGAAGAACGAGAAACTACTGAAAAGAGAAAAGGAGGAAAGAAATAAGACGTAAGCATTTCATGTGATTCTTAGTAGAGCAAACCAATAAAAAAATGCTGTTGAATCCACTTTACCCTACAGAATTTATCTAAAAATTTATACTCTGATGAAATCAAACGGAAGGACAGCTTTCCCTTAGCAAACGCAGGCAACAGCAAAAAATGCTCACTTCATTGTTCTACAATATTGGAGAAAAGTTTTAGGCGAAATCAAACTTCCACTTAAGAATAATGTAGCAGGGAATAACCTTCACAGTAAACAGCATAATAATATCACAAATTTATTGTTCCATGAAACAATAGACTAAATTTTTCTAGTGCAGAGGTTTATAAGTTAAACTGCGGTAACTGTGAGAAAATATACTTCGGAAAGTATCGAATAAATTTCAGACCAAAGATCACAGAAATTGCATCTCACTCGCTCGAACCTATTTTCGCATTGGTCACATCTAAGGGAACAGAAATACGCATCCGGTGCCATACGCAAGGTCTGTGAATCCTACATACCGCTGAAAAAAGGTATCATACTAAATATTTTGGAAGAAACAGGAATGTCCGCATATATAAAGGCGCATTTTGATCAATTTGAGCGAACAAACTAACCTAAATGACAATCTTCATAGCCTGCTATTATTTAAAATTCAATCCGTTTTATCACTTCTCACCTACTTTTCTTAACATCATTTCTATTAATTCAACTTTTATTTTGTTGGAACATATGGTCACGGCATGTGATCTTCACCCTGACAGTCATGAGCTAGACGAAATTCCGAGGCCTCGCACAGTCAGGTGGCGACGTCGCAGCGGGTGGAACCTGACTTTCACACAACATGAGCGCATACGTAACCAAGTACCTAAGTGTGCAGAAGTGTGTACATAAATACATTCATACATACAAACATAGCGATCGATCACAGGCCGGCAGACCACGTTCTGCTTGCACAAACTGCCTCCATTCCCTTCTATTTTGTGCTGGGTTCCTCCAGGTCTCTTCAGTCTCCAGGGCTGTCAGGTCCTTCGTCAGGTCGTTCATCCAGCGCTGCCTTGGTCGTTCTGTGGGGTTTATGGTGTTTTGTTTCCCCTAAATGCTTTCTTCGCTTGCCTTTCCTCTGGCATACGGGCTATATAGCCGGCCGACTGAATTCTTCAGCTTCTGTAGTATTGGTGGTTGTTGCATCAAGAGCTTGATTTCCTTATTCCTCCTCCTCCATTCTCCTTTATTTAAGATCGGTCTTCACATCTTTATCATTACTCTTCTTTCAAATGTCAATAGTTTTTCTATTCGCGTTTTGTCACGCTCCAGGTTTCTGAAACGCAAATGACAGCTGTGAATCTCACTGTCTTATTGGTTCTCATCTTTATATTCGATGATATTGATTTTGAGCTGTGTATCTCCTTGAGGGAATACATGCAGTTCATTCCCACTGCTATTCTTTCCTTGATGTCCATTCCGATGCTGTTGTTGTTGCTGGTAAACCAAGATAAAAAATATTCGAACTGGTGAACTCTTTTGAACCTCACGCCATCTATCTGAAGAAATTCTTGCTGCTCTTGTCTTCTTCCCAATTGCGTAAAATCCGTTTTGTCTTGATTCACCATTAGCCCAACCTTCCACGTGTAATTGTTCATTTTTTGGTACATTTCTTTCAACCCATGGATTTATTCATTTAGCATTACTGTATCATCCTCATATTCGAGACAATTGATGTTACCATCTGTCTATATTCCATTCCATTTCTGTTGCCTATATTTTCTTATTCCTTTCTCTAAGATGACATTAAACAGAACACATGAGACAGCATCCAATTGTCAGAGACCTTTCCCAATTTCGGAACGTCTTACGTGAAAAATTGGAAAGGCATTGCTGCCCTTGATATACCCATATGAATTTGCACCGTTCTCACTAGCTTCTTAGGGATTCTGAAGTAACGCAGTGAGCTGTATACAGTATTCCTGTGTGTGCGTATGCGCGTTGAAAATTGACGAACAGACAATAAATATTTTTGTCATATGCCCAGTGTTTATCAAACAACTGTTGTATGGTAAAAATATGATCTGTTGTCGATCGGTTTGGTCAAAAGCCAGCTTTGTACTCCTGTATGTTGTTCTCTATGAATGACCGTAATTTTTTTAGGATAATGATAGACAGCACCTGGTAGGTTACATTCAACAAGCTGATACCTCTGTAGTTACCTCATTCCATTTTTCTTTCCTTCTTGGCATAATATGGCAAATTTCCATTCTTCCAGATCAGCTACACCATTTTATGTATCTGTAAGTGCAAGCTCTCGCATCCCTCTTTGATGAATTCCCCTGTTATGCTGTGCTCCCCTGGGATTTTGCTGTTTCTAAGTTTTCTCACTGCATTTAACGCACGTTCTTCAGTCACATCTCATTCTTCTTCATCTTTCCTTTCTTCCGTGGTATCTATAGGTAGCATCTCATCTGGATTTGTGCGATTCGAGAGTTGTCAGAAGTAATCTCCCCATCTTTCTACAATTCTCGCCTTATCGTTTATAAAGATGCCATTCTTCTCCCTACTGAAGGAAGCTGCGCTCTCATATTCACGTCTGCGATTTTTGATACAGCGGAAAAGTTGTCTTGAATTCTAGTTGTGGCTCTCTCCGAACTTGTTCTATTAAACTGGTTAGGTACATTTTCTTCTCTGTTCTCAGGATTCGCCCTGTCTCCCTTCTTATGTAGAGAACATGTCCCTTTTTCCTTTTTCTGCTCCTTCTCCCTGTGAGCCAGCCGCTCCTCCATCATCTTCGCTCTTTTTTCTATAACCTGCTGGCATATCTCGTTGAACTACCCTTTCTTCTTTATTTTCTTCTTTCTTCCCAAAATATCCTCCGCTACACTTAGTACCATAACCTTTATTTCTTCCCACTGTATTGTTACTTACAGAACATGACTGGCTACCTACTCAGTAACACAACTCCATTTCCTTTTGTGGAACGGCGAACAAAGAGATAACCCAGCAGCCGGATTTTTGCAGATTTTTGCTTATGCTGCTTGAAGTTTAGAAAATATCGCGTTATCAAGGCAGTTAGTTGCAACTCTCAAAAATTCACAAGAAACTTTCAGGTTTAATAATCGTCTCTAATGCCCTACAGTAACACTGTGCTTGCACGCCCTGTTGGTGGTGATGGTTCAGTTCTTGCCTTTTAAAAACTTTTAAACAAGGGCGCAGGTTTTAGGAGCATTTTCTTGGAGAATAAAACATGTAAAGATGAAAAAATCTTCTATAAGATCGGTAGTTAAGAATGTATATTTGTAATGAAAACTGGATTTTTGTGTGTGATATGTAATTATAAAACAAGGACGTGCTTTTTTATGGAAAAATGACACTTAGATATGCGTTAATTAGAATATATTCGATGAATTTCATATTTAAATGACCCGAAAGGAAGGAAAACGAAAAAGAGAGTTAGGGAAACGACACTCAAACCAGCGATCGAGCCATTACCAGTCGCGAGCGCTGCCAATTTTTTTCCATCTTTATGTACTTTACACCTCACGGAAATACTCTTAGAATATGTACCTTTGATTTAAAAAGTTGCGTCAGACGTGAAGCGGACTCAAACCGCCCATCTGGCAAGCGAGTGCTCTACCGCAGAGCCACAGAGCCCGGAGAGAATTTTACCTTACTTAGAGAACTAAATATGCTCGGAAAACCTCAACGTTGATTTTCTCGAAAATTCTTCAGAGATACATCTTCCTACTTTGGGCAACTGATATTTGATTTCTGGACTTTATGTACCATAAATATAACAAAATACAAAAACCCGACTCTCGTTTAGTTCTCCTTGAAGGTACACTCTGCTACCAATTACCCTAGACTACTGCTAGCATCTATTGCTATGTAGACTGTCAGGACCATAAAAATGCCTCAAACGACCTGGGTGGACCTCACATGTACATTATCAGTATCCTCGTCAATTTTCAGATACAATATGTAAAAAAAAAAAAAAAAAAAAAGAGCTGAGTTCAGCGATATTTAAAAATCCCGCTTTCATCAGCTCCGGCTACAGAATTTGGATTAATTGTCACAGGTATTAAATAATAGAGAAGCCCACATAACATTCATAGTTAGCGGCACTTACTGGCTTAATACTAGCGGCAACTACTTTGACATCAATTTATAAATTAAGTATATGGGTGAAACCCAAAGCATGCATGCACATTATCTTCAAGAATTAAACACTGATCAGTGAACTGATTGCAGTGATATTAAAGTACGAGGACAATCCACTAGGTGCATCGAAAAATGGCGATCAACTTTTATCTTAACTAACAGGTTGAAGTCAAAATAGGGTACAGATTAACTTAGCATTCGAATCAAATACAAGTTTCAGACCAGTGAGCAAAAAGCAGCAGCTATTATGTTTCGAGTGGAGTCGCGGTGGCGGTGGCACGACAGCTGAGTACTCTTCTGGTTGATAACAGTGGCATAGCTAAGATCTACTCAGAGAACTCCGTTCCATCCCACACTTGTCTTTTGGCTTCTCATTTAACCGTAACTCAGATACTATTCTGACACTTTCGCATCAGTCATAGCTCTGGGGTCGATTACCAATTACTGACAATCTCGCATTACTTCTCCTACCTTAAAATAAATGTATTATTACTAAATTGCTGTTTTCAGTTTATAAGCTACTTTCCATCAAAAGATCATTATTTCTACTGATAACTAAGAATCGGTTTTAATTAAGAATGCAGTTCAATTAAGTAGTAATTCACTGTCATCAAATGAATAAAATAATTCACTGCAGCTTAGCTCCTTAGTGTATATAAAATAATCATGCAAATCAGAGGAAATCATGGTCCGCCATGTCCATATTGTGGGCCAGTTGGCCCAATTGAAGGAAGGTAATGTTGACTTCGGTGCTTGTGTTGACATGCGACTCATTGCTCTACAGTACTAGCATCAAGAACATCAGTACGTAGCATCAACAGGTTAGTGTTCATCACGAACGTGGTTTTGCAGTCAGTGCAATGTTTACAAATGCGGAGTTGGCAGATGCCCATTTGATGTATGGATTAGCACGGGGCAATAGCCCTGGCGCGGTACGTTTGTATCGAGACGTTCGAAGCAATGGATCGGCGTCTTAGGGAGTACGGAACATTCCAGCCTATGACTCGCGACTGGGGAAGACCTAGAACGACGAGGACACCTGCAATGGACGAGGCAATTCTTCGTGCAGTTGGCGATAACCCTAATGTCAGCGTCAGAGAAGTTGCTGCTGTACAAGGTAACGTTGACCACGTCACTGTATGGAGAGTGCTACGGGAGAACCAGTTGTTTCCATACCATGTACAGCGTGTGCAGGGCTATCAGCAGCTGATTGGCCTCCACGGGTACACTTCTGCGAATGGTTCATCCAACAATGTGTCAATCCTCATTTCGGTGCAAATGTTCTCTTTACGGATGAGGCTTCATTTCAACGTCATCAAATTGTAAATTTTCACAATCAACATGTGTGGCCTACGAGAATCCGCACGCAGTTGTGCAATCACGTCATCAACACAGATTTTTTCTGAACGTTTGGGCAGGCATTGTTGCTGATGTCTTGATTGGGCCCCTTGTTCTTCCACCTACGCTCAATGGAGCACGTTATCATGATTTCATACGCGATACTCTACCTGTGCTGCTAGAACATGTGCCTTTACAAGTACGACACAACATGTGGTTCATGCACGATGGAGCTCCTGCACATTTCAGTCGAAGTGTTCGTACGCTTCTCAACAACAGATTCGGTGACCGATGGATTGGTAGAGGCGGACCAATTCCATGGCCTCCACGCTCTCCTGACCCCAACCCTCTTGACTTTCCTTTATGGGGGCATTTGAAAGCTCTTGTATACGCAACCCCGGTACCAAATGTAGAGACTCTTCGTGCTCGTATTGTAGACGGCTGTGATACAATACGCCATTCTCCAGGGCTGCATCAGCGCATCAGGGATTCCATGCGACGGAGGGTGGATGCATGTATCCTCGCTAACGGAGGACATTTTGAACATTTCCTGTAACAAAGTGTTTGAAGTCATGCTGGTACGTTCTGTTGCTGTGTGTTTCCACTCCATGATTAATGTGATTTGAAGAGAAGTAATAAAATGAGCTCTAACATGGAAAGTAAGCGTTTCCGGACACATGTCTACGTAACATATTTTCTTTCTTTGTGTGTGAGGAATGTTTCCTGAAAGTTTGGCCGTACCTTTTTGTAACACCCTGTATATGTAAAAATATGAAATTCATCAAATATATTCTAATTGACGCATATCTCATTGTCATTTTTCCAAAAGAAAGCACGTCCTCTATATATATATATATATATATATATATATATATATATATATATTGGAACACAATATGGACACGTACGACAGTTTCAGGCAAGTGTCCGCATACTTTTGATACGGTCCCCATTCTCCGATATACCGATATACCGATATACTAGCATTGTCAAGAACTGCATTATCATCTGTTTCTATGCACCTGCGGAGAATGTCATCGTATTTTAGGTCTCCTTCGACTAAGAAAGGAAGGAAGGAAGACTAGGATATTACTTCACGTCGACGATGAGATCGTTAGAGACTGAACATTTGTGAAGAACAAGGGAAGGAAATAAGCTGTACCTCTCAGAGAAATAATTCCAGCGTTTCCTTTAAGCGATTTATTAAAGCCAGATCAGAGATAAATCTGTGTGGCCAAAAGGATACATGAGCCGCCGTCTTCCCGAATGCTAGTCCAGTGTCTTACCACATTTTCTGGGATAATCTGATACGCGTATAGCATGCTTGCAAAGATCGTATCAGTGATTCTGTTAAATTCACACCAGTTATGGCCACATATAGCTCTGCAGTATGCGGAGTACACGTCTGTCAGACATAAATTTGTTGCATTCTTCAACTACATTTTCTGGGGTTCCCACTTCTCTACAATGGAAAGTTCTTTTGAATGGCATTGAATCTGTCTGTATTGCTAAGCATTAATGCTGAAACACCGTGACGGCGGCATTCAACAGACAGCATACTGACTTGAAGTGTGATACATATTTATATCTGATCAGCCTTTCACGGCAGCCGCTTATAGTAAGTACGAGTGAATTCATCAGCAGTCTGTAGATACATAAAGATTAAGCAGCTTAATTCTCACGCGGAAACAGCATTGAAATGTTGTTTGTTTATGAGAAGATAGTATTATGCCTCCTGTAAGTAGGACAAAACACATCCACCACCACCTGTCAGAATTCGACGGTGGCATTGTCGTGGTCTATTAAGACTGTTTCATAGGTTCGCAATGTTTCTGCTCTTGTTTGTTGGGATACCACGATTATCATGGAAATAATGAATAGATAACTTCGCGAGGAACACATAAACTTTCAGCTGTCCCACATGACTGACACCCCTGTAAATATGCCAGTTTTCTGACCCAAGCGGGACGTACGAGGGTTGGAACTTTAATAATGACAACTATTTGTTTACAGCTGGTACAGAATAGAAACGTGCTTTAAAGTTTCACTGACCTTCCAAGTAGTCATCAGCATTGTGTATAACCCGTTCCAGCGATGTGAAAGTCTTAGGTTACTCTTAGCAGTGCCAGTTGTGTTGACAGTTTGAGCGGCGCGGTCTACTGCCCGAAGAATTTGTAGCAGTTCTGAAGCGAATGCCGTGAAGTGTTTCCTTCAGTTTAGAAATCGAGTTGAACTCACGAGGGCCTAAGTCAGGGGTGTACAGTAGGTGGTACAGCACTTAGCAGCCCCATTAGCCAAAAAATTCACAAAAAGGTTGCACTGTACGTGCTTGAGCGTTGTCCTGCAAATGATGGTCAGGACCTGCAGAAAGTGTCATCACTTCTGTCTCTAAGCTGGTATTAGGTTGTGTTCCAAAAATGAACAGCATAGAGACAGAAGTGATGACACTTTCTGCAGGACCTGACCATCATTTTTCACGGCATTCGCTTCAGAACTGCGACAAATTCGTAGACCGCGCCCACGAACTGTCAACATAACTGGCACTGCTAAGAGTATCCTAAGAATTGCACATCGCTGGCAACGAGTTATACACAATGCTGGTGACTACTTTGAAGGTCAGTGAAACTTTGAAACACGTATCTATTTTGTACGAGCTGTAAATAAATAGTTGCCACTATTAAAGTTCCAACCCTCGTAGATGTACAGTATTTGAAATAAAACCTAACCACCAGCCGGCCGCGGCAGAGACTAAGTCCAAGTCGCCAAGTTGCTCCTCGGAATCCAGAGTACAGCCACCTGCAAGATCGGCCAAAATTCCAGAGTGAGAAACATTCTGGAGGAAGTGTTTCCTTCCGTTCGAGCAGTTATAATGCTGCATCTCTTTGTGGGCTAGTGGTAAACGTTGTGGACTTTAGATGCAAAATCACCAGTCAAAGCCCATTCCTTCCTTTAATTTTTTAAACAGTTCGTTTCTGTACTAGAAATATCAGTCCGATTCACTGTCAAAGTTAGTTTGCATCACTTTCAAACTCATTAGTAATAGCAAAACCTTTTGCCGAAGAGCTCACGACTGCGTCAAGATCGAAACAAGGTATGACCCAGAGTCTGCGGTCAACGGCCACCCGCCAGCGGCT
Source organism: Schistocerca americana (assembly GCF_021461395.2). Lineage (NCBI taxonomy): Eukaryota > Metazoa > Arthropoda > Insecta > Orthoptera > Acrididae > Schistocerca > Schistocerca americana. The sequence goes on along the minus strand of NC_060130.1, from coordinate 838,377,715 downwards.
ACGAGCCACAGATTAACGACCGCCTGTCGCCAGACGTCGCCCGCTCAGGTCATCGTGTTGCGGCACACCTTCGCCACATTTCTGCTCTCGCACTGGCTCCGAAAAAGCTGTTTGTAATTGTAGTTTGATTTGCCATGCGAAATATCGGCGGCGAACTGAGTGACCACTGTCATTTCCACTATGGTACGTGCATCAAAAAATGGTTCAAATGGCTCTGAGCACTATGGGACTCAACTTCTGAGGTCATTAGTCCCCTAGAACTTAGAACTAGTTAAACCTAACGAACCTAAGGACATCACACACATCCATGCCCGAGGCAGGATTCGAACCTGTGACCGGGTACGTGCATTGCTCATGCGGTATACAACATGAGGAACATCGAAGTGTGTACACTACCACCACAGCTGCAAGTTCCCTAAAACTAAATTTGGTTGCATGTAAATTCGAAACATTTATTTTGGCGTTATTGGTGTGTATATTTAACAGTTGTCTTTTTTTATTTTTGTGTTTAGTATGCACCATGCAATTACATTTTGGATGTTGCGGATTTCCTTCTTATAAATATTGTTCAAGTGCTACAAAATAGTCTCAAGTGAAAGATGGGCTAACATTTGCGACATAGTGTTCGTTTTGAGTTTAATAGAGGGATGAACGCCGCGATGATCGATTGAAACATTTCTGCAAGTGTGGGGCCATATGTCTTGGAGAAATCGAGCCAGAAAATGATATTCTTGGTTCTATATCTACATCACTTCTCTTCTGTTCAACCTTAAGTCCCTGGTAGAGACCCTACTGAACCACGTTCACACTGTTTCTCTACCGTTCCACAAAGGAAGAAGAAGAATAAGAAGAAGACGTAGTTCTCCTTCGGAGTAGAGGGTGGGAGATTGGGTGAGGAGATTTTGCCGTACTGAAAAACGCTTGATAGCGATAGTAATGTTACCAAAGGCAGTACTACTAAAGCGGAGTTAATAAATATGGTGTTCCGAAATTCCATCACCAGAAAAGGGGAAGTAAATATTCCAGAATGTGATTACCGATTGCCACCTCGACTCGCTTATCATGTCTTTCACACTCTCTCCCCTATTTCCTGGTAGTAAAAAACGAGCTGCACTTCTTTGAACTTTACCGGTGTTCTCCGTCATTCCTATTAGGTAGGGGTCCCATACCGCACAGCAATACTCTAGCAGAGGACTGACAGGTTTAGTGTAGGCAGTCTCTTTAGTGTATTTGTGGCATCTTCAGAGTGTTCTGATAATAAAATGCATTCTTTCGTTCCCCTTCACTACAACATTAGCTCCAATTTAAGTTGTTCGTAATTGTTATCCCAAGGTATTCATTCACTTGAACTGACAGCCTTTAGATTATGTGATTTATCATGTTACCGGAATTTAACAGATGCCTTTTGGAACTTACGTGGATAATCTCACACTTTTCGCTATTTAAGGTCAATTGACACTTTTCGCGATATACAGATATCTTGTCAAAATCATATTGTAATTGTTTTTGATTTTATGATGGTTTTGCCAGGCGCTAAATGACAGTGTCATCTGTGAACGGACTAAGAGGGCTGCTCAGATCGTCTGCTGTATCATTTATATTGATTAGGAAAAGGAGAGGGCCTATAATAGTTTTTTGGGGAACGTCAGATATTGCTTCCGTTATACTCGGTTATTTCATCTCAATTAGCATGAATTGGGACCATTTTGACAGGAAAAAACAAATCCAGTCGCACAACTGAGACAGTACTCCATAGTGACGCAGTCTGACTGGAATCCGCTTGAGAGGGATAGTATGAAAGGCTTCTGGAAATCCTGAAATCTGGAATCAATTTGAGATCCCCCATCGAGAATACCCCTTACCTCATGAGAACAAATGGGTAGCTGTGTTGTTCGAAAACGATTTCTTTCCAAACCCCTGCTGACTGAGTGTCAATAGATGGTTTTCTTCGAGGCGATTCATAATGTTCGAACAGAGTATATGTCCCTACATCCTACAGCTAATCGACGTCAGTGATATGAGTCTTTAGTTCATCAGATTACTTCTACTTCGTTTCTTGAGTTTTGGTGTGACTTGTGCAACTTTAATATCCTTAGGTACAGATGTATAGTTGAGCGAGCGGTGATATACGATTGTTAAGTTCGGAGCTATTATACCAACACACTCTAAAAGAAATCTAACTGGTAAATAATCTGGACCGGAAGACTGTCCCTTATTAAGTTATTTGAGTTGCTCCACTATACTGAGGATATCTACGTCTCAGTTACTCATGTTGACAGCAATTCTTGACTCACATTCTGGAATATTTACTTCCTCTTTTTTGATGAAGGTATTTCGGAAAATCATATTTATTAACTCCGCTTTAGTAGCACTGCCTCTGGTAACATTACTGTAACTATCGAGCAGTGAAGGTTTTGATTCGTCTTGCTGCTGATGTACGTTATGTACAACCAGAATATCTTTACATTTTCTACCAGATTCCAAGACAGACTTTCGTTGGGGAAATTGTTAAAAGCATCTTGCATTGAAGTCTGCATTATATTTCTAGCTTCTGTCAGACTTCGCCAATCTTAAGCAGTTTACATTCTTATAAATTTGGGATACTTCTTTCGTTGCTTGTGCAACAGTGCGCTGACGAGTTGTGTGTACCATGAGGTGTAAGTTCCATATCTTATTAATTTCTCTGGTGTAAACTCCTTTGAATGTGAGGCACATCTGACATGGGCCTACCTCTACCCATACTAATCCACAGAAACTATCTATTTCAATTTCGCTACAAGATATACTACTTCTAATAGCAACAATCACGTCATCTCCAACTGTGTTTAACATAACTTTTCTGAACACCGTTACGCCACTGAAAAGAATGTGGCTGAGCGTATCTCTGGCTTTAGCTGGCTGTAAGTGCCTGTAACGATTTGAGTTTCAGTGCTTTCTGTTAGCGCTTGGAGGCCTGATTCTTTCTGAACACAGCTACTACAATTTACTACTGTAATACCTACTATTGCTAGGTCTACCCTCGTCCTACGTTTCACCTGCTCACTTTGAGACTGAAACCCTTTCTGTTCTTTCTTGAGGCAATCTAACTTAAAAAACGACAGTGTCCACTTTACACAGCCACTACTGCCCGTGTAGTCACCTTCTGTGTTCAATGGATCCATGACCTATTAAGTTTGACCCGATACCACACTATCCTATGGCCCAGGTCAAAGAATCTCCAACCTATACAGTCGCAGATCGGTCTGAGCTCCTTGATTCATAACCTCAACCCGGTTTTGTGCCAAAGGTCCACAATAGGTCCTGTCGATGGTGCTACACATGGTGGGGTCTGCCTTAATATTGTAAGCAAGACTGGACGTCTTGACCACTTCAGGGGGCCACCCGAAACAAGAGAAAATCTCTTACAATCCAAAGCGACACACATCATTAACCACCTGTAATTGGCTGCACCCTGTCCTCTTCATGACATCCGGAAGGACCTGTTCCATATCTGGGATGACTCTTCTTATTACAAACACACACTGCCCACTGTATACCTTCCCATAACTGGCTCCCATATCCCTTAGGAGCTCCATTATACTCCTAACACTGGAGCTCCCAGAGACCAGTAATCCAATCCTCTCTGACTTCCCAGATCTTCCAGGCTGAGGGGCTTCCTCTGAAACGGGACAAGCGGCTGCATCTGTCTCAGGATCTTTTCATCAGCCAAGGACAGCACCTGAATCCTGCTTGTCAGACAAACTGGGGAGGCCTTACGATCTGACACTTCGAAATTCCTTTGCTGCTTACTACATCTTGGAATGCCTCCCCACTCGAGCACAGGTGAGAGTTCAACCTCCGTGAAGGCAGTAACTGGGGCAACCACAGTAGCGGACCAATCGGGAGAGACAGACGTGAGACATGTTGGACGTCTCTAGGATCCCCACGTCCAACCACGCGCAGTGATACCCATTGGCAACAGTCTCAGATGCATCACTGAAGACAGTACCATCTGGAGTTGTGTTATTTAGTTACTTAGTTACATGTTAAATAGGTCATTTGAACGATAAATTTATCGAAATTATGTGGAAAAGTTCAGTTTCTAGGATATATGTACATGACTGGTGTTAACATTAATGAACACGTTATCATTTAATTCCTATTCATGCAAATACGCTTAAAAGCTTCTCTACCTGCCAGACACTTTATGTTATTGGGCAAATGATCAAAAATTTTTATTTCCATGTATTGGACTCCTCTCTGAGCCACTGACAGCTTTAACAATGGGTAATGAAGGTTTTTTCGCCTCTAGTGTTGTCGGTATGTATATCAATGTTCTTCTCAAATTGTAATGGGTTATATATGACGAATTTCATTGTTGAAAAAATGTTCAGCGACTGCGCAGTTAAACTGCCTAGCTTCCTGAAGAGGTACCTACATGACGTCGGGGTTGAACACAACATATTACTCTTATTTCTCGCTTTTATGCAATCAACACTATCTTTGTAAGTGATGAGTTACCCCAGAAAATTATTCCGAACGACATTACTGAGTGAAAGTGTGCAAAATATGTCAGGATTCTGATACGTTTGTTTTCAAGATTAGCTATTATATGTAGAGAAAAAAGTAACTGAACTGAATTGTTTGTGAAGCTAAGTAATATGCTTCTTCGAGTTCAAATTTTCATCGATATGTACACCAGAAAAGCTTGGATCATTCTACCCTACTTACTGACTCCTGCTGATGTGCTACATGAATTGTTGGTATGACTATTTGTTGTACAGAACTGAATGTAGTGTGTTTCTTCAAAATTGAGGGAGTTCATTTTCAGAGAACCACTTAATAATGCTTTGGAAAATATCGTTTATTAACTCTTTTGTTGTTTCTAATGGCATTTGTTATATCACTAACATTGTCTGCAGAAAGTACTAATTTTGCTTATTGAATGTTAACTGGAAGATCATTCATGTACTTGAGGAATAGGAGTGGACCCAAGATTGACTCCCTTTGTGATTTTACAACAGTCACTAAAATTTTCAACATTGTCTGAACTATTCAGCACAACGTTTTGCATTCTGTTTGCCATGTTAAATGGCTATTAATGAGTGAATGGTTATCTGGAAAATGATTTGCAAACAGAAACTGCGGGATGTTAGCCAATGTGGAACTCTACAGTCTACTGTAAGTTTCGTGTGCCACAAAATTTTTCTCGCTCGCCATAGAATTGGTAAGCATAACTGACGTGTTAATATTAATAAAAATAGCCAAGTGAATATTTGGAATGAGCATATGGGAATAACTTAAGTACAAACGTTAAATCAAATAATACAAAGCAGGCAGAAGCTTAAGCCTCAACAAAAAGAATAAGATAATCAGACAAAAGTTTGCAAATAGAAGGACTGTCTTTTGCGCTTCAGAAACTCCAGATGGGATGTATTAAAATAATCTTACAAGAGGGGAATGGTTTGTCTGAGAAAGTCATCACAGTTTAACATAGTTTATTAAAATAAAATATCATATAAAAATTCACAAAGTATTTCTCAACTATGATCTGTCGTTTCCCGTTACGTAATTAATTAACTCACTTATATTACTATTATACTGATTGCTGCGATACATTACGGTGATAAATAAAAATGAAATCTTACGCGTGCATGGCAAAAGTTAACACGAAGATATACGATACACACACAAGAATTGAGGTAAAAAGAATTTTGCCCATCATATTAAGTCAGAGGCTCAGAGGTTCATCCGTATCGCTATGATTGAATTATTGTGAATAAGAATGCTATGGAACACTTTCTGACAAAGAAATTTATCTTCATCACTTTGCACATCAAACTAAGCTACGCTGGAGTGAAACACCCGCAAATGTCGTGAATATTCATGAACAAAGCAAAATTATTAAGACTGGTGAAAACTTCAAGAACACAAATGTAAACCGTATAGACACAAATAGCAATAAAATATCACGAGGAATTAAGAATAAAATTTATTCAAGATGGTACTGAAATTATACACGATGAAATCACCATCACGTCGTATAAAGAAGCTACATAATCTTAAAATTGAAACGAAATGAAAAGTAGAAGGAATAAAACACATACACATGAGAAAAGTTCACACATACATTTCAGTTAAAAGAGACGTCAGACAACTGAATTTTAAACTTGTACTGGAATAACAAATTTCCAACACCATGTGTTCTGCGTATACGAAGTGAGGACCGGAAAAATTGCTACATACAGAAAAACGTACTCTGTAAAAAAGAAAGAATTCGACCACCGAACTTAAAAATTCACTAGCAGATCAAACGTGTGCATCAGTTAGAAAAGCTACACACCAATTCAACGCTGGCACGCCAGTCGGGAACAACAGGGAACTGAAGGCTGTGAGAAGAGATCAGCCAATCGTCCACTGATCGACCTCACTCCAGGACGACAACACTACAACAGCGGCCACTACGTGAAGAGGACATAGACGCCGCGCCCGACTGGTGGCAGCCCACTTCGTTAGCAGTTTCAATGTCAGCCACTTCATTAGTGCTCTCCACGTAGCACAGATTGGTGTTTGTCTATTCTGGAGGAGACTGTTTATTTTTATGCCGCCCTTTGCTTGCGGCACATCTATCAATGTTAAGTATTGCATTGTCTTGTAATAAAACTCACTAATACGAGTTGTTTGATTGTTTGTTTAGCGAACCGAGTATGCAAGATTCCTAGACACAACACACTGACACACTCACTAGCGCCCAGTAGCATTTAAGAGTACCGTCTACACTCACCATAGGTCCAGTCCCGAGAGCCCAGAGCATCATCTTCCTGCAACGAACATTCCCAAGGTAGCCGGAAGAGACCAGAGGGGTCCTGTCCACCACTAACTTAATAACCATCGAATGGGTAACGAAAGGCTACGAATCTCTTTGCCTTGACTGAGAAAACTTCGTTGGCTACACTGCTGCTACCACAGCAGACAGCCGGATGCTGTACTGCTAATATATAAGATAAATTCAACATACACACTCACTCACTCGCTCACTCACTCATTTATACAGATGATAAAGAGAGAAAGGAAATTTGGGAGCACAAAATATAGGTAATGTACATAGGATTAGACGCTTACTGGAAAAGTTGATACTTAAATTGTGTAATACTGAATGAGGACAAACACGGAGTATTAAACTAAATTACAAATAACTGAGCGTGACAGCACAAAATAAAAGTTAAATGGTATGAAACGAATCTAACAGAGACGTTAAATTATATGGTTCAAACCAGCTGTGTGTAAAACCATCAATCGCATAAAACTTGATTTTTCTAGGAGAGTGTCATGATCATCGAATGCCTTGGAGAGATCATAAAAAATACCAACTGGCGATATATTATTATTGAAGACTTGTCCTATTTGACGAATGCATGTATAAATAGCATTCTCAGTGGAGCAGCCTTTCTGGAAAACAAACTGTGGTATACAAAGTAAATTGTTTTCACTTAAGTGTGCGATTACTCTTGAGTATATTACTTTTTCGTGAGCCTAGGGTCACTAATTCAGCCTGCATCTGAACACAGCAATCACATTACCTACCCATACTAAAGACGCGGAACTCTACACTAGGCAGTTATTGAGAAGCGAAACCTCTGTCCGTGGCCGAGCGGTTGTTGGCGCTACAGTTTGGAGCCGCGTGACCGCTACGTCGCAGGTTCAAGTCCTGCCCCGGCCATCGATATGTGTGATGTCCTTAGGTTGGTTAGGTTTAAATAGTTCTAAGTTCTAGGAGACTGATGACCTCAGAAGTTAAGTCCCATAGTGCTCAGAGCCATTTGAACCATTTGAACCATTTGAAACTTCTGTCCACTAAGAAAACAAACACAAGAGAAATTTTACGAATTGAACTAGTAAGCACACAAGTAAATGGAAATCTCTGTTGGAAGAAGGTACGAATAACTGACACGCGAATGCTGCACTATCCTGTGGCGCTGCTGGGACGAGAGCTGCCTTCCTACTGAGCCCTAACGGAACTGGCTGTTCAAACCGAAAAGAAAACAAACTCCTATGGTAATAGAGGCAGCGGAACTGTATACCACATACATATTAAAATGCGAAACTGTGTCTACTATGTACACAAACACGTAAGAAATTCACAATGAGCAAAGTTCAAAAGTCAGATTCACGTGTACTTCATGCTCTAATTCAAAGTAATAAAACTCGAGAGGTGACAATACCTGCATTTTTGTTTGAACATCCACAATTTGCTCATCGAACATTCCTATGAAGTATTATTACTAGTGACAAGTAACAATGGCTTCCTGTTAATTTCTCAAGAAGAAATTGGTTGCTGAGCCCTAAGAAATCTCGTCAAGCGAAGGACAGTGTGAGCAGATAATATTTTGGGTCTGGTTTAAGAAAATGTGTGATGTGTACTACGAATTGCTAACCAGGGTAGGCTCTACTGCAAACTGGCATTCGTTTCCAGTCACTGAGATGGTTTTCAGGCGTAGTGTAAGAAAAGCGACCAAGAAAACTCCATCCAGTGTTGCTGCTGCATGATAAATCCGGGCCCTCTCGCCTTATTTCATAAAACAACCTATCAAAAACTCATTTTCGAACCTAGCTTGACGATATAATTAACTCGTAACTAGTAGGTTTCCACAACCAGATAATGCATTAGAGTAGATACACCAAATAGCTGCTTATAATAATTAATATTTATTTACGACAGTCTGTTTCGACTTAATTGCCATTTTCAAGTACATCTGGATTGATGTGATGTCCATATTTCGTCGTTAGTGGACTGTTTTGTAGCTGTCATTGCTTTATTAAGATCATAAATGGTGTCAAGAAGTTGAAATTAACTGTTAGTTACGACGTGACAACAGTTTGACAGTTCCTCTCTTACGACGTGTCATACTGCTGTCACGTCGTAACTAACAATGAATTTCAACGTCTTGACACCATTTACGAAATGCAGTGGCAGGTACAAAACAGTCCACTAACGACGCAATATGGGCATCACATCAATCTAGACCTACTTGAAAATGGCGATTAATCCGAAACAGACTGTCGTAAATAAAGATTACTTATAATAAGCAGCTATCTACTCTAACAATCATGTCGTTATCAGACATCCATTACGCTGCTGGCCCTAAAGAAGAAAAAAATTAAATAACGTGTTAATTTACTACTGTGCTCAGTATATTAAAGGGAAGATGCTATAAAATATACTTTGCTCTAATACAAATGAATTTCAACTTATCATGATATTCGAATGAAAGTTTGTTTTAACAAAACAAAGTACCTGTAATATAAGAAAGCCTAAATGATCACATATTAGTGAGACATTAAGCACTTTGAACTTGGAAATGATAGATGTCTACATGCTTTCTACTGAGCTAGTATAAAATGTAGAAGTTGCAATATAAGCATAGAGAAACGCAGCTGTGTATTCACGAAAAACTAAGAATTGTCCTGGCAGATGCAGAAGAAACAAGCAGTATCAAGCTTGAAATATTGTACCTTTTTTAATCTTATTTTATAGGAGACTAAAACTGCGGAGAAAACTGATGGTGGAGAAATTTTTTGAAGTTTTCTTATTTATTTTAGTTCTGGCAGCCTGTAACTCTGTCGCGGAAGAGTTAAAAAGCTTGTCTCCATTATGATTCTAACTGAGAGCAAACACAGCTTTCGCTTTACAGCAGAAACACCTTACCTCACAGCCAGAGAAAAACTGTGGAAGTTATCTTTACTTCAGTGCCCTCAGGGGTAGCTAGGACGGAAAATTTGCAACATAAAAGAAGAAAGTAGTTGTAGTTTTTATATGGAACAACGTTCCTGGTATCCATACTATAAATTTTTAGCCCAGTGTCACACCGTAAGTGAAAATCGCCCAGATTATTCAGTGGAAATGAGACGAAAATATCAAACGATTTTAGCAGGATAATACTGTGCTGTCCAGCAAGTAACACTGAAAGGGGAACAGTTATTTCACGAGAGGTGATTCACTTTTTTGGAGTTTCTTTCATGGTTATACTTTAAAGATCAAGAGAATGTAACTTACCTTTTGATCATTATAGACTTGAGAACTGATTTTACACAGGAAAGTTGTTTTAGACCTTGCTCCGAAAACAGAGGAACAGATATGAAACGCCAACAATACTGTATCTGTTGTAAAACGTGAAAACCCACATAAACATTCCATAAACTACAAATATTTTAAACTTTATAATACAGAGGTGTCTGTCCAAAGAACCTAACCTGCAGTGACCACAAATGTGTGCTGAAAAGGGGTAAATAACGAAACCTAAGAATGCAAAAAGGGGCACAATACGCTGGCAGTAAAGTATTTAACACGTTTTTCTTAAGCAGAACGCTGGTTCAGTCTATGCTAATCACAAGAATGAAAACTAACTTCTATCCACATGGTTCCAAAAACAATCGCTGCTGATACTTTCGCTTACAGGAAATAGAAACAGAAGTAGTAATTAGAGGTTCGTCTAGTTGTGCGTGGGTAACATTTTCAATGCAACGGCTCACAGCTGCCGCAGTTCGTTCTTAATTTATTGCCGTGTGGTTTCACATTAATGATGCTTCTGGGCTCCCAGAACATGTATGTGGGAAATGTCGAAGAGTAGTTATTAGGACAGAAATGTTAAATTAAGTTGTAATTAGCAAAATAACATAGTTCTCATTGTGATGAGGGGCTGAATGAAAGGAAGTTTATCTTGACTGAGGTGGAATTTACACATAGCGCCCCACGGCAGTATTAGGTCATACGAATAGGATGGCACAAATGGTGGTCGGTGATAGAATGTGTGGAGACTGTCGACATGTTATTGTTTCATTATGCCAGACCATTACAATGCTATAATGACAGTTGTCAGCCGAATTACAACCCAAATTCAATTTCTTCCAGTGAAAAAACTGTTCAACAGTGTGTGAAAGCATCTCTACATCTGTACACCGCACAACGCGGACCAGGCATGTGCTAGTCATCCACAGGAATATGCCCCACAGTTCCTCCGATAGCAGACTTATCACCTCGTTGCGCGGACCATTAAAAATCGTAAGAGACTATCAAATTTTTAAATGAACACACCGCCATTTGGCTGTATCGTTGTTTATTTAATAGTAACAGACTATCAGATTTTTAAATGAACACACCGCCATTTTACTGTATCGTTGTTTATTTAATTACGACTCAGGTTTCGGGTTTAGGCCTTTAATGCCATTTTCAAGTGATGGAGTTTATGTCACTAACATATATGTCGTGCAGTATATGTTAATGACATACTCCGTCACTTGAAAATGGCATAAAAGGCTGAAACCTGGGTCGTAATTAAATAAACAACGTTACAGTCAAACGGCGGTGTGTTCATTTAAAACGTATGGTATGAATGTTACTCAGCAACAACAAAAACAGTTTACAGACTACCACAACACCGAATATTTCCACTGCCAGATTCCCCTCCACGGCCAACCTCCCCTCCACACCCCACACCCCCAAACCTGATCTATCGATTTATCATAAACAATGTTCTTGGAATCAATATAATGTTCTGTGATCTGAATATCGTTCTTCGTTTTAACTAAATCCCTTTGTTGAAGCAATGTTGTATAAAGGCCTACCACTAGTAGACATGAAGATTACCGCTGTTACAGATGACATCATCATGAGTGAACTTCATAAGGTCATTAAGAAATTGGAAAATAGTGAAGCAACAGATTTAGATGATATTGAAGAAGAACAAGTAAAACGTTTCGAGACAACACCAAAAAGCATTCCCTCCAGTTTTTCCGTGTTTACTTCTCCCTATATTACAAAGTAGCTCCTAATAAACGTCCCTGAAACGTATAATTCAGTAGGTCGATGTCACAGTCGGTGCAATGCAGTATGAGACCTTGCTACACGATGCACACATGGACGACGGTAGAGATGGGCAGTAAGTGCTGCAACGTGCGTAAATTACCCAGATGCTGCTCAGCTGCCATGCGAAACTACCATTGTTTAACTAGGGTGTACAAGAAACGACAATCCGTAGGAATGTTCGATGAGCGAAGTAATGATATACAAACAATACAAACAAATACAAACAATACAAACTTCCTGTTGCTTTGAATTTAATCATGCAGTATCACGACACTCATTTACTGAATCATGCGCATTGAATGCAAATGTCACGTAAAGGTTAAATGGTCACTGTTCTTCAAATTTGAAAATTTTTGAGACTTAGTGAATGTCGAAAATCATTCATATCAGATCCATCTTTCTCGTATCGAGAAAATAATTTTCTACCGTGCTTTCTCTAAAAGCACTGGCTCCACGCATGGCACAAACGTTTCGAGCGACTCCCGCCATTGTATTAAACACAAATAAAAGTACACATCGTAAACGTTAGACTATCGTCTACTTGAGGCTATTTCGTAACGATTGAAAAATATTTGTAAGAATGAAGTGTGTAAACTCCAATACGTAACTGCAAGGGCCGGCCACTGTGGCCGAGTCCGCAGCTCGTGGCCGTGCGGTAGCGTTCTCGCTTCCCACGCCCGGGTTCCCGGGTTCGATTCCCGGCGTAGTCAGGGATTTTCTCTGCCTCGTGATGACTGGGTGTTGTGTGATGTCCTTAGGTTAGTTAGGTTTAAGTAGTTCTAAGTTCTAGGGGACTGATGACCATAGATGTTAAGTCCCGTAATGCTCAGAGCCATTTTTGAACTGTGGCCGACCGGTTCTAGGTGGTTCAGTCTGGAAACGCGCGACGGCAACTGTCGCATGTTCGAATCCTGCCTCGGGCATGGATGTGTGTGATGTCCATGGGTTAGTTAAGTTTAAGTAGTTCTATGTTCTATGTTGAGTCCCATAGTGCTCAGAGCCATTTGAAAAGCAAGGCGAATAACAGAACTTCAACTAAAAATGATAATGGATAAATGCACTCATAACAAAATATTTGCGAGCATGCCAAACACAAACGTTGCGAAATCATAGGAAACCAGTTTTGTCTTAGGTACGCTATGTGACCAAAAGTATCCGGACACCCCCCCCCCCCAAAAACATACGTTTTTCATATTAGGTGCATTGTGCTGCCACCTACTGCCAGGTACGGCATATCACAGACCTCAGTAGTCATTAGACATCGTGAGAGAGCAGAATGGGGCGCTCAGCCAAACTCATGGACTTCGAACGTGGTCAGGTGATTGGGTGTCACTTGTGTTATATCTCTCTATGCGAGATTCCCACACTCCTAAAGATCCGTAGGTCCAGTGTTTCCGATATGACAGTAAAGTGGAAACACAAAGGGACACTACAGCACAAAAGCGCAGACAGTTGAAGAGGGTCGTAATGTGTAATAAGCAGACATCTTTCCAGACCATCACACAGGAATTCCAAACTGCATCAGGATCCACTGCAAGTACTATGACAGTTAGGCGGGAGGTGAGAAAACTTGAATTTAATAGTCGAGCGGCTGCTCATAAGCCACACATCGCGCCGGTAACTGCTAAACGACGCCTCGCTTCGTCTAAGGAGGGTAAGCATTCGAAGGCGGTGTAGTTATGGTGTGGTCGTGTTTCTCATGGAGGGTGCTTGCACCCCTTCTTGTTTTGCTCGGCACTATCACAGCACAGGTCTACATTGATGTTTTAAGCACCTTCTTGCTTCCCACTGTTGATGAGCAATTCGGTGATGGCGATTGCATCTTTCAACATGATCGAGCACCTGTTCATAATACACGTACAGTGGAGGAGTGGTTACACGACAATAACATCAATCTAATGGACTGGCCTGCACAGAGTCCGGACCTGAATCCTATAGAACACCTTTGGAATGTTTCGGAACGCCGACTTCGTGCCAGGCCTCACTGACCCACATCCTCAGAGCAGCATTTCGTGAAGAATTGGCTGTCATTCCCCAAGAAACCTTCCAGCACCTGACTGAACATATGCCTGCGAGAGTGGATGCTGTCATCATGGCTAAGGGTGGGCCAACACCTTACTGAATTCCAGCATTCCCGATGGAGGGCGCCACGAACTTGAAAGTCATTTTCAGCCTGTGAGCTACGTTTGCAGTGGACGGACCACTGTGTTACCGCATGGTGTTCACCGCGTTTATCCAAGTAATTCTCAGCGGAAAGCCGAATTACAATAACAAACAAATTCATGTACCTAACGTGATAGCAGCAACCTACTCAGTCACCGAATCACCTGGGCAGACGACAGCTTGGGTCATACAGCCGGTGGCTGGTGATCGGTGGCACTGCGTGGCGAGGAATCTCTCGAAGATACATAGTTCTGACTTGACGCTGCCACGTGCTCTTTCGAGAAATGTTTTTGTTTGATTTTGCTGTTAGTGATGTGTTAGAGAGGGATGGATATTCGGTTTGAGGTTGCATCAGACTGATAGTTTTAGCAAATAAACGTAACGCGGCTTAAAACATTAAAGGATTCTGCGTTTACCTCTATACAGGCAGATGCAGCACAGCTACAACTCTACTGAAAGGCAACACATCCTCCATAAACTTTTGCATCCTACAATACTGCCCGATCATGCATGTGGCCAGACGTAGGATTTGAGTGGCGATCAGTTTTATTGGCATCTTAAGCGAACGACTGGGACTTAAGCTCTGGGACAACCAGCTGGTGGCCATGTTTTATGTCAAAGACTTGAAAGGTATGTGCGGAGATTCGATCAGGATAGAGCCAGTGAAAAATGTCAATAGTTCCCAACCGTAAGGTTGGACGAGTAGTACATCTTCGCGTAGTAAGATCTTTGACAGCTGACAGAGCTAGGTGCACGCAGTAAAAGTTTGAGTAGTGGTGAGGAGATGCGCAGAGACAGCAGACGTGTTTCGAGTCGGAGCTAGATGCCTGAAGGAGGCAGACGGGTCGTGACAGCATCAAAGTAAGAATTGGCGCTACGCACATAATAAGCTATACATTGAGCGAAACTCGGCATATACCTGGGGAAACCAGAAAGAATAATTAATAAAATAGGTTTTCTTTGGTTAAATAATGTCTAAAAGCTAGATATAAATCCCATAGTTGATGCAATAAGCATTTTGTGAAACTTTCTCGTAAATCCATGCTATAGAAGTTTTTTTTAGTTTTTCACATGTGCCTTAAAAGTTTGAACAATAAATATTTTTTAGATAAAATTAGAGTTTCATCTCACCCCTTATGTCGTTCTCCGCGTCCTGTGCTTGCATTGAACCAAAAGGTACATTAAAGTAAAGTTCCCATGAGAAAAGCTAATAATTTCATTTATCAGAGTGAAATAATCTATATGACATTGCACAGTTGGCAAATTATTCAAATCAGGACAGAATTTTTATTAAGTAACAAACAGGGCCAAAATGAGTAAAGTTATCTAGAATGACAATTTTATGCCATTGCACTACGGCTAAGTTGAATATATGTTTTATTATCGGCTAAACGGGAAGGAGTGCACGAGCTAAGTCCACAGACGCAGTCAGATGCAGGTTGATGACTTTCATTTATTTTTACCACTAAACTTTTATGCAGTCAGATGTGTATTTTGAGTATTAATTTTCCAACAATATTTTCATGCAGTCAGATAAAGTTCAGTTCAGTTAAATACGCAGTCAGATGCAAGTATTATTAAAGACTAAAGCAGTCACATGCAGTACAGTCAAGTTTAAATAGAGAAGTTTTGTTAACAACACTTCAAAGACTGTGCATACATGTCACGCCTGAGTCAGGAAGTGGGCTGCCGTTCGGAAATGTAAATATCCTCATTGAGAGTGCGAAGAGGTGTAGAGCACCTTGGACTGTAAGCACTGAGACATTGTTCTGTATTCCCTTGACACAGCGGGAGAATAAGACAAACTACTAAAAGTACTATAGCTTTTGAAGAAGAAGTGGAACGTACTACGATCAGATTTGTGCCAAGAGGCAATCAGTATAGGACGAGATTGAGCACTTCAGAGGAAGAATCTCTGGGAAATATATGGGGATTCAAGAATTCACAATTCATTATTCAGCCATAAAATAAATTTTTTTTGTACATTACAGTACAGTGACCTTACAGAGAGAGTGCAAAATAACGGACCCGAGAATTTACCGACCTATATCCCTAAATTCTGTGTGCTGCAGAATCCTTGAACACATTCACAGTTCGAATATAATAAACTTTCTTTAGGCTAAGCAGCTTATGTCCACGACTCAGCATAGCTTTACAAAGCATCGCTCGTGTGAAACTCAGCTTGCCCTTTTGTCAAATGATATACTCAGAACTATCGATGAAGGGCAACAGGTAGGTTCAATATTTCAAGGTTTCCGGAAAGCATTTGACACGGTGCCCCATTACAGGAAGTTAAAGAAGATATGAGCATATGGAATAAGTTCTAAGATGTGTGAGTGGCTCGAAGACTTCTTAAATAATAGAACCCAGGAAATTGTGATAAGACAGCTGTTGTTCTGTATAGACATAAATGATTTGGCGGACCGGGTGGGCAGCAGTCTGCTTTTGTTTGCTGATGATGCTGTGGCGTACGGTAAGGTGTCGAAGTTGAGTGACTGTAGTAAGATACAAGACGACTTAGATAAAATTTGCAGTTGGTGCGATGAATGTCAGTTAGCTCAATGTAAGTTAAGCGGATGAGTGGGAAGAACAAACCTGTAATTTTCGGATACAACATTACTAGTATGCAGCTTGACACATCAAGTCGTTTAAATATCTGGGCGTAACGTTGCAATGTGATGTGAGATGGAATGAACATGTGAAAATTGTGGTAGGGAAGGGAAATGGTCGACTTCAGTTTATTGGGGGACTCTTAGGAAAGAGTGGTTCACCTGTAACGGAGACCGCAAATAGGACGCTTGTGCGACCTATTCTTGAGTTCTGCTCGTGTGTTTGGGATCCGTACCAGGTCATACTGAAGGAAGACATCGAAGGAATTCGGAGGAGGGCTGCTAGATTTCTTACCGGTAGGTTAGAACAAAACTTATGTGTTACGGAGGTGTTTCTGGAACTCAAATGGGAACCCGTGGAGGGAAGGCGGCGTTCTTTTCGGAAAATACTTCCATTCGGGAAGTTCGGCCGCCAAGTGCAAGTCTTATTTCATTTGACGCCACATTGGGCGACTTGCGCCTCGGTGATGAGGATGAAATGATGACGACGACAACACAACACCCGGTCCACGAGCGGAGAAAATCTCCAATCCGGCCGGGAATCGAACCCGGGCCCACTTGCATCAGAGGCAAGCACGTTTCCACCGAGCTAAGCAGGCGCACATCGGACGAGGAAATACGAGAGTGAAGCGGTTGCTAATCTATCAGCGGCCGGCCACGTTCTACGAAACAGGAATTGATGGTGTAGTCTCCCAGTGGGACAAATATCTTAACGCGTCTGGTGATTACTTTTGAATGGAACTATTCCATGTTTCTGTTGTGGTGGGCGTTGTTTTCATTCGACTGTACCGTATAATTTCAGATTAGCTGATGTTCGTTTTGTCTATATAGGTATTATAGCATTAGCAAGTAGGGCGACTGAGCTATATCGCTAAAGGTATCCCAACTGTCATATGCATGTTCTTTGCTGTGCACAAATGACTTCCCTACTGCTTGCCGTCGCAGATTCTGAAGGTTCTTGGCCACAGCGTAGTGCTTTTGCAAAGCTAGGTTGGGGAAACCAGATCTTATGATTCGTGTTTAAGAATGTCTGTAAATACCAAAATGAATGGCAAGAGAAGTGGGAATATTGTACACATATGAGGAGCAAAGATCTATGATTCGCAAGGTATATGTTATGAAAAAAGACTTCTGTTGTATGCCCCCTTTTTGCGGAAATAACGAATCATACCCAGTTTCTACCCAAGAGCTGACGAAGTAATCTTATCAATTTAACTCAGGATGGTATTTTAAGATTCAGAATAGGACTCAGAGGAAGTCATTTTCAACAATATGTTTCAATAAAATTTCGGGCAGGTATTTTAAGTAATGGGCAATTGAGGCCTGTGGAATAAATACCGTCTACCTCCAATTACCGCAAGCTTCTCTGCTAGAGATTCTCGAAGATCCGCCGCTCCAGACGCGTGAAAAATATGATTAATGCGTGGTGTAAGCCCTTCTCACGTTAAGGAAGCCGTGCGTCGCTCCTCAGCAATCCGTTTTCCGGGGAAGTGGATTAGTCTCCATGGCCCGATCATCTGGTCTCCGAGGTGCACTTATACATATTCATTAGTTTGTTTGTGTGGCAACTCATGAAACTGACGTATTTCACGTTGAACTCGATGAAGGTGCCTTACGACAAAGGATCTGGGGTACCATGAAAGCTATTAAATTTTTTAATGGGTTGTAGACGTAGGAGGGGGCGGGGGATGATTCTCGTCAAATAAATGTCCAACGTCTCTAGCAGTTTTTGTGGAGGAACCGAATACTGGTGGTGTCACTCATCCTGTTATGGTTCTAAGAACGTGAGACACGTTCCCTTAGGTTTCCTAACATTTAATCGTCGGTAGATGTGGACCTCTGAATGTTTTTGTAATGAGTCAATTATGTTTGGTTAAAACAAAAGCAGTAAACTCTGATTTTACATCTAAATCAACATCTATACACTGCAAGTCATTTTATGGTGTTTGCCAGTGTGTGCTTTGTTTACCGCTTGTGACGGAACATCCTCCTCTAGCATTACCTTCCTTCAACAGTAGTTGTCGATACCAGTATTATTTTTCAACAGGTTAATATTATCTCAGCGGCTCTTCTGAACGCTTTCATATAATTTTATACACAGTATGTTGCATTTCAAGCTAAAATTTATGAAAAGGAATTACTTTGTAAAATACTTTACTATCGATGTTATAATCGATTAGTACTGGTTCCGAATGTACAGTTAAAATTATTTTATTAGTAACATTTGAAATTACGAATTATTGACGCTTTTAAAATTTCTATTATTAATTACGCAAACCCGTACTGTTTACTATGTTTATTTCTGGATTCACTTATGAAATAATAATTAAAATTAATAATGTAAAGGAAACTATAGAAATTCATTTGTTAAGAAAAATTGTAAACCTTTCGAATGTTGTTATTTCCGCAGAGCATGGGAATCTTAAGCATGACTCTGATGTGATCGGAAGTATTTTTGTAATTTTGTACGAACAATTTAATTTCGTTTCTTCAGGATATTTTTCTTCCGTCGTTGCAATTGCAGCGATTTTTTCACCAGACGCGTTTCGCTTTATTGAGGTAAACGTCTTCAGTGGTCTGTATCTAAATTTTTTACATTTTAATTTGCGTTGAGACTGAAAAAAAGTTTGTTAAGAGTATCTTGATTTGTACTTACGGTGATTTTCGCTTGATTTCTTGCTTACGTCGGGATATGCCGCCCGCAACCACATCGTTGCAGTTCTAGACACAGATGATTTCGGTGTAATTTTTAGTTATTCTGCGGCACTATACATTTCTTACGTTTCTCACAACACACTTTTATGTACATCTCTGTTTCTTTTTTTGTACTACTAACTATGTGTTGTGGTTTGTGTTTTGTAGTGTTGCCAACATAACCTTTCCAGTACTTTGTCTTTGACCTACAACTTTTCTTTTATTATTAGATTTCTGTATGTGTGTAATTCTGTTTAATTATGTTTCTGTATATTTATATACTGTGTAAGAGAAGAGAAGGAATAGTGATGGAGGGATTTTTTTGTGTAGGGGAGGGAGAAACCAGGATGAGTGGACATAAATGTATAGCAGTGTGATGGAGTGTGAGTTAAAGGAAAAGGTGAGGAACAAGAAGTGAAATGAAATTGTGAGTGAGTGGGGGAGAGATGTGGGAGAATGGGAGGAGGTGAAGGACTGGAAAGTCTTTTTTCTTTTTCATGTAATTTCATCAATTATTTTGTATAGAGTCTGCTTTCCAATATTTATTTGGTCATTGAGTAACTGTTTATTTTGCGTTAATGCATTTTTCATGTGGAAATTTTCTTGGATAGGAAGGAGGTGTCTGTCTTTAGTGATTTTTATGATATTCATATCATTTTCAATATTGCTTGGTCTATGGTGTTCTTGTTTTAGATGATCTGCAAATGTTGAATGGTTTGTGCCGTATTTAAATGACCTGATGTGTTCTTTGATGTGTTGAATGTCCTGCCAGTTATTCCATTGTATATCTTCTCTCAATCTCTGCAACTGAGCTGATAGATACCATATTGTTGGTATCTGTCTGGTTTTGATTTCTGTTTTGGGATCAAAACCAGACAGTTCAATTCTTAACGAATGTTTTTCGATTCAAACGCAAGTCAAAATGTAAAAAAAAAAAAATAATTACAGACCACTGATGATGGCTTACCTCAATAAGCGAAATGCGCAACGACGGAACAAAAATACCCTCAAGAACTGTGAAGCAATTACGGACACTATGGCCACACAAATGAATAATTTAATGTAGTTTCGGCTTTGCTAATGTGAAAAATCAAACTACTGTATGATATACTAAAACGTGACAAAATATATTTACGTAAAAAAATGCTGCAACAGCATTCTTCAAATTTATTAGTTCAAACCAACCATGAGGACCTGATGTGGGATTTTCAGCTTCAAGAATTAAACCCCTAGACAGGAAGAACTGGAGCCATCTCAACATGACAAGCTAAGTAAACTTGGAAGTTTATTGTAATCTTCGCTCCTCCCAAATCTTCATGAAAGGCTTTCTTTATTAATTACTTGCACTGAAAATGGTGTGATGTGGACAATAGATGGAAGAACATAGGATGGGGGAGATTACACGCTGTAGCTTCCCTCCTTCCTGTTCCAGTAGCGAATGGTCTGCAGAAACAAGCTCTGTGTGAGCTCAGTGTCTTTCCATGACATATACGTGCGAGGAAGCAGTATATTGTTTCACACTAATAGGAACGTTGTGAGGTAATGGTCGAGTTGTGGCGCGCTGAAAATATTCTAACAAGGGAACCTCCCCATCGCAGCCCCCTCAGATTTAGTTATAAGTTGGCACAGTGGATAGGCCTTGAAAAACTGAACACAGATCAATCGAGAAAACAGGAAGAAGTTGTGTGGAACTACGAAAAAAATTAGTAAAATATACAAACTGAGTAGTCCATGTGCAAGATGAGCAATATCAAGGACACTGGCAGTCAAGGAGCGCCGTGGTCGCGTGGTTAGCGAGAGTAGCTACGGAATGAGAGGTCCTAGGTTCAAGTCTTCCCTCGAATGAAGAGTTTAATTTTTTATTTTCAGTTTATGTGACAAACTCTTATGTTTTCATCACTTTTTTGGAAGTGATTATCACATGCACAATAAAACCTAAATCGGGCAAGGTAGAAGAATCTTTTTACCCATTCGCCAAGTATACAAGTTAGATGGGTCGACAACATATTCCTGTCATGTGACGCACATGCTGTCACCAGTGTCGTATAGAATATATCATACGTGTTTTCCCGTGGAGGAATCGGTTGACCTATGACCTTACGATCAAATGTTTTCGGTTCCCATTGGAGAGGCACGTCCTTTCGTCCTTTCGCACGGTTTTGCGGTGCGGTCGCAAAACACAGACACTAAACTTATTGCAGTGAACAGAGACTAGAGACGTCAATGAACGAACGGCCAGATCATAACTTTGCGAAAATAAAGAAAGTAAAATTTTCAGTTGAGGGAAGACTCGGACCAAAGACCTCTCGCTCGGCAAATACTCACGCTAACCACGGGACCACGGCGCTCCTAAGCATACATTCTATTTGATGTTGCCTATCTTTCGCGTGGACTACTCAGTTTGTATATTTTACTAATTTTTTTCACGGTTCCACACAATTTCTTCCTGTTTTCTCGATTGATCTGTGTTCAGTTTTTCAAGCCCTATCCACTGTGCCAACTTATAACTGAATCTGAGGGGGGTGCGATGGGGAGGTTCCCATGTAAGTTGGGAGTTGGGGTGGCGCGCGGCAGGCCGCGCCTGCGGCCGAATGGTGCCGATCATCGGACGGAGCAAGAAGCAGCGCGGGGTCCAGGCCGACCGCGTGGCTGGGAATTCCACGTTGACGCGGTGTCGAGGACTGTCCTTTGTGTCGATGAAGGAGATGTGTATGCCGGGATGGCGGACTTTGTGGAACCGTAATAGCAGACATTTCACAGCTCATGTAGAAATTAATAATAGGAAACGTGTACACTGCACGACGATTCTGATGGTGTAATCAGATTTTCAATATCTTGAATAGTTTTAAAGTTTACTATCTGACTGTAAATTATACAAATAACACCCAGCAACGAATTCTCAAAATCTAAACGGTTCATCCCATTTTGTCGATCGACGTGTCTTTAGAAAGCTGTTAGTGTAAACCTAAATTGGTATGAATTACAGGCATGTAACTTGAATAGGACATGAGTTATTGGAGGTCAAAGTGGCAGATTACTATTGATCACGTCAGGCCACAAGTACTCCACAGTTACAAGAAAAAACGGCAGCAGCATGCTTATAAGTATTTGGTTCAAATGGCTCTGAGCACTATGGGACTTAACATCTGTGGTCATAAGTCCCCTAGAACTTAGAACTACTTAAACCTAACTAACCTAAGGACATCACACACATCCATGCCCGAGGCAGGATTCGAACCTGCGACCGTAGCAGTCACGCGGTTCCAGACTGAGCACCTAGAACCGCACGGCCACCGCGGCCGCCTATAAATATATTTATTCATCTATATCCGATATATAATATTCATGAAGAAATTGGTTAAATATTTACTGTGTTTTAGAAACCACAGAGGCATTAGGCTAATGGCCTACCTTTTGTTTCTGTGCCTTTGATATATGTTTATTTGGTTTGTTTATGTATTTAATAATGTGTGTTAGAGCATGTTTATGGTCCAGCTGTAGGAATATTTATTAAATTTCAAGTTGCTTAAATGTAAATCCAGTATTTCGTATGTGTATCAATATGTTGGTGAGTGTGCGTTGGCTTGAAGACATGGCACGAGCGCTCTAGCCAATCACAGCACTCGTTAATGGGGAGACTGGATGGAAGTGCTGGACAGGGGCTGCTGGACGGGAAGCAGCGAGGTGCAATCGCGGGAAAGCAGTTTACGTGTGGTTGTTGGAGATAGATATATTTCATGGTGCCGACTTGTGCACTTGTGAGATTTCCGTAGCTTCTACAGTGAAGACATAGTATGCGTTTAGAAGTGAATATCTCGCGATCTATGTTCATAACTAATTACGTATAGTAGGAATCTATTGTTTCCCTGTTATTCAACTTACATTTTATTTAATTGCTTGACCATCGACACTAATAAGTGTTCGCAGTAATAAACGGCATTCTTAAGGGTACTTCTGCTATTGTACTCATCATTTAATGCCGTTAAAAATAGTATCTGCAAATTCTATTTAACTGCAATCATTCATTTATAAATTTCTATGTTACATTCAAAATTCGCCATTTCCAAGTGAAAGGCACCTTCGGCAATTCGATCCATGTGTATCTTCATATTGTACACTGTAGAGACAGCAGTATTTGGCTTGTAATGCGGCAACTACGTATCCCAGCCCGCAGACAACGAAACCAGCCAAAACCTTTAATATTCCAACTATGAGTCTGAAGGTAAGTACACTACTGCCCATTAAAATTGCTACACTGCGAAGATGACGTGCTACAGACGCGAAATTTAACCGACAGGAAGAAGATGCTGTGATACGCAAATGATTAGCTTTTCAGAGCATTCACACAAGGTTGGCGCCGGTGGCGACACCTACAACGTGCTGACATGAGGAAAGTTTCCAACCGATTTCTCATAAACAAACAACAGTTGACCGGCGTTGCCTGGTGAAACGTTATTGGTTCAAATGGCTCTAAGCACTATGGGACTTAACATCTGAGGTCATCAGTCCCCTAGACTGAGAACTACTTAAACATTGCTATAGAAGGGAGGACCGATAGAGGTACTCAAGGTACCCTCCGCCACACACCATCAGGTGGCTTGCGGAGTATGGATGTAGATGTAGATGAACTTAAGGACATCACACACATCCATGCCCGAGGCAGGATTCGAACCTGCGACCGCAGCAGCCGCGTGGTTCCGGACAGAAGCGCCTAGAACCGCTCGGCCACAGCGGTCGGCGAAAACATTATTGTGATGCCTCGTGTAAGAAGGAGAAATGCGTACCAGCACGATTCCGACTTCGATAAAGGTCGGATTGCAGCCTATCGCGATTGCGGTTTATCGTATCACGACATAGCTGCTCGCGTTGGTCGACATCCAATGACTGTTAGCAGAACGCCGTGCTGGATCCCAGCGGTCTCGTATCACTTGCAGTCGATATGACAGGCATCTTTTCCGCATGACTGTAACGGATCATGCAGCCACGTCTCGATCCCTGAGTCAACAGATGGGGACGTTTGCAAGACAACAACCATCTGCATGAACAGTTCGACGACGTTTGCAGCAGCATGGGCTATTAGCTCAGAGACCACGGCTGCGGTTACCCTTGACGCTGCATCACAGACAGGAGCGCCTGCGATGGTGTACTTTTCGACGAACCTGGGTGCACGAACGGCAAAACGTCATCTTTTCGAATGAATCCAGGTTTTGTTTACAGCATCATGATAGTCGCATGGCGCATGGCGTATCACCTGGCGTGATGGTATGGGGTGTCATTGGTTACACCTCTTGTTCGCACTGACGGCACTGTGAACAGTGGACAGTACAAATCAGATGTGTTACGACCCGTTGCTCTACCCTTCATTCGATCCCTGCGAAACCCTTCATTTCAGCAGACTGTATGTTGCAGGTCCTGTACGGGGCTTTCTGGATACAGAAAATGTTCGACTGCTGCCCTGGCCAGCACATTCTCCAGATCTCTCACCAATTGAAAACGTCTGGTGAATGGTGGCCGAGCAACTGGCTCGTCACATACGCCAGTCACTACTGTTGATGAACTGTGGTATCGTTTTGAAGCTGCATAGGCAGCTTTACCTGTACACGCCATCAAAGCTCTGTTTGACTCAATGCCCAGGCGTATCAAGGCCGTTATTACGGCGAGAGGTGGTTGTTCTGGGTACTGATTTCTCAGGATCTATGCACTCAAATTGCGTGAAAATGTAATCACATGTCATTTCTAGCATAATATATTTGTCCAATGAATACCCGTTTACCATCTGCATTTCTTCTTGGAGTAGCAATTTTAATGGCCAGTAGTGTAGTTGAGGGCCACCTCCCTCATCATTTTTTCTATTTGAAAGCCCGCAACGTGCAATTTCGGAATTTAAACACTAATTCACACTTCGATATAGAAAGCCCAACAGTCCAGCTTCACCGTATTCGAGATGCCCGTTCCGAGTCTCCCAGCCATAATAATCTGCATTTTGTCAGTGTCGCTTACGTCAGTGGACTCCCCCATTTGTGGGCTGTATTGCCGCTAGGACGATTTCTAATTAGTCTCTGCTCCGTTTTTATAATTTACTTGCCGTCCTATGTGTGGACTGAAGTCGTTATGTTTTGGTTCATTTATTTATAAAGGTGATAAGAATAAGAAGAGATACGGCAACTGCTCCGCCAGCTACCAAATTCTCTACATAGAAAATAATACCTGAAATTGATAAAATTCTGTCTTAGGAGAAGCAAACATGAAAAACTACAGTAGTTTTATTTTCATTTCCCAAGTAACAGTATAAGGAAATCATAAGTAGCTCGCTGGTGTGGAAAATATGTTGGCCAGAAGACCGGATAAATACATTAGTGGACTATGTTCATCTTATTTATAGTGCTGCTGGGTCAATGATATGTTTGGAGAAATGAAGCATAATAATAATATTCAACACCATAGCTAAGCAAGTGAGTCAGCAAATTGTCAATTAGGGCTGATTCGAGAGGTCGTAGCGTACCAATCAAACACTTAAGGAGCCATTTAGAACATTTTACTTACGAGCAATTACAGATTAGATGAGGTCGGGTTCTAGGCCTTCTTCAAGGAACAAAAGAAACCGAGGATATTCATATTTTTCTATCACAGAGTTGTCTCATTTATATAATTACAGTTGTTAATTGAAACTAAAGATGCAACAGGTCTAAGTATAAATGTTATGAACTAATAATCATTATGAGTGAAACGAATTATCTTCGAGCAGTACTATTGAAAGCTCTATGAGTGAGCTGTGTGGTCATCGAAGAAGACGTAGCATGTCGATATCGCGGTGTATTATAGAATAAAGGCACTGCCGTCAGCCGCGGGGGATTAGCCGAGCGGTCTCAGGCGCTGCAGTCATGGACTGTGCGGCTGGTCCCGGCGGAGGTTCGAATCCTCTTTCGGGCGTGTGTTTGTCCTTAGGATAATTTAGGTTAAGTAGTGTGTAAGCTTAGGGACTGATGACCTTAGCAGTTAAGTCCCATAAGATTTCACACTTATTTGAACTTTTTCTTTTCCACTGCCTCATGGCTTCTCGCCAAAAACTATCGCCGGAAAAACGCTGCAATATTTCTTCTGCTCTCACAACTTGCCCTTTATCCGCCTCACGTAGATGCGCATAATTTGTTACAACAATGGACATTTGTTGTTTTTCGAGCCTGATGCAGGAGTAATTAAAAAAGCTTAATGTGAATACGTCATTTGGCTCTAGTATTTAAATTTGGCTGTCATGAGATTAAGGACGATCACGTTTTGTTGTTAGAATACATCAGCATCCGCCACGCCAGTGATGGATGTTATTTGCATAGAGGTGATGTATGAAAAGAGCATGCACAATTTGTTGTTAAGGGACTATTGGGTGGTAGACTCATCCAACAGCACAGCCTTCGCCAGTCATCTCAGTTGCAAACTCTTCGCATCGAGCTCTGTAGTTTGTTAAATGGTGAGAAAAGACGTTCACATGTTATTTAATATAACAGAATATACCACTTCAATCCCATCCCTATGTAACATCATATATTAAGGGTCGACCTGCGACAGCAATCGCACAACTTGCGTACGGGCCGCTAGATGCCGCCGCGAGCGCTAAGAGTGCATTGCGATCGCAGGCGCGCGTGTTGCGTACGGGCCGCGAGGTGCCGCCACGAGCGCAACAGTACATAAGTCCCGACGGAGTTCGGCCAGCTCTCATTTTGTTGGCATCTCATTTTTCCCTATTCTCTTATTTGCTTAGTTGCTTAGCTCTTATTCGTTTATGGCTCATGTTATTGTGCTCTCTTTCAGCCATTTTGATTGTTTTGATTTACTCCCAACTGAGAAGTGCTCATTTGGCATTTCACTTTTGCATATATCTCATTTTTCTAATAATATGCTCCTTAGCTTTTTACAAAAAAATGGTTCAAATGGCTCTGAGCACTATGGGACTTAACTTCTGAGTTCATCAGTCCCCTAGAACTTAGAACTACGAGGTGCATTCAAGTTCTAAGGCCTCCGATTTTTTTTCTCCGGACTGGAAAGAGATAGAAACGTGCGCATTGTTTCAAAATGAGGCCGCGTTCATTGTCAATACGTCCCAGAGATGGCAGCACCATACGGCAGATGGAATTTTACCGCCAGTGGCGGTAAAATGGCGACGTTTTCCTTACTTGAACAGCGTGCAGTCATTCGTTTTCTGAATTTGCGTGGTGTGAAACCAATTGAAATTCATCGACAGTTGAAGAAGACATGTGGTGATGGAGTTATGGATGTGTCGAAAGTGCGTTCGTGGGTGCGACAGTTTAATGAAGGCAGAACATCGTGTGACAACAAACCGAAACAGCCTCGGGCTCGCACAAGCCGGTCTGACGACATGATCGAGAAAGTGGAGAGAATTGTTTTGGGGGATCGCCGAATGACTGTTGAACAGATCGCCTCCAGAGTTGGCATTTCTGTGGGTTCTGTGCACACAATCCTGCATGACGACCTGAAAATGCGAAAAGTGTCATCCAGGTGCGTGCCACGAATGCTGACGGACGACTACATGGCTGCCCGTGTGGCACGTTGCCAAGCAATGTTGACGCGCAACGACAGCATGAATGGGACTTTCTTCTCGTCGGTTGTGACAATGGATGAGACGTGGATGCCATTTTTCAATCCAGAAACAAAGCGCCAGTTAGCTCAATGGAAGCACACCGATTCACCGCGACCAAAAAAATTTCGGGTAACCGCCAGTGCTGAAAAACTGATGGTGTCCATGTTCTGGGACAGCGAGGGCGTAATCCTTACCCATTGCGTTCCAAAGCGCACTACGGTAACAGGTGCATCCTACGAAAATGTTTTGAAGAACAAATTCCTTCCTGCACTGCAACAAAAACGTCCGGGAAGGGCTGCGCGTGTGCTGTTTCACCAAGACAGTGCACCCGCACATCGAGCTAACGTTACGCAACAGTTTCTTCGTGATAACAACTTTCAAGTGATTCCTCATGCTCCCTACTCACCTGACCTGGCTCCTAGTGACTTTTGGCTTTTTCTAACAATAAAAGACACTCTCCGTGGCCGCACATTCACCAGCCGTGCTGCTATTGCCTCAGCGATTTTCCAGTGGTCAAAACAGACTCCTAAAGAAGCCTTCGCCGCTGCCATGGAATCATGGCGTCAGCGTTGTGAAAAATGTGTACGTCTGCAGGGCGATTACGTCGAGAAGTAACGCCAGTTTCATCGATTTCAGGTGAGTAGTTAATTAGAAAAAAAATCGGAGGCCTTAGAACTTGAATGCACCTTGTACTTAAACCTAACTAACCTAAGGACATCACACACATCCAAGCCCGAGGCAGGATTCGAAACTGCGACCGTAACGGTCGCGCGGTTCCAGACTGCAGCGCCTAGAACCGCTCGGCCACTCCGGCGTGGCAGCTTTTTACAGTTGAATTGATTAACATAGTCTCATGTACTTTTTGTTCATTTCAGACTGTTCATATTTTGATGTTTTCTAAATACTGTAATAATTATCGGAAGCATTTCTTCCCTTAAACTTGTGTAAAGTATTCTCGATGTAGGATTTGTTCTGTGACACAGGTGTAAGGTTTTGAATATAAATTATATACGAAAATGTGCCTTAAAACGAATGTATTTTTTCAGTTTGTACTACATCAGACGACAATTTCGTGAAATGTGGGAGAAATTTGAGGGGCGAACCTATGGAAATAGTCTTAAGTGATCCCCTTTAAAAATAAAAATTTGTGTGACACTGAAAGACGTGACACTGTAGGCACCGAAAATTTATATACATAAAATTATACGTCACACCTAGCAGCTATCACGCATTTCCTATTTTACTATAAAAACTTACGTATAGCTGTAACACTCGTACTTACACGGAAAACATATTAAAATGTGACAAAAAATGATGTTATGTTGTTCGAAAACCACTTGCGCCTTCAGTATCTTGCATGAAACAGACTGATGCCAGCGTGGCAAACACAGTTGGTTTTTTTTCATATTTTCGCGTGAACACGTATCCTGCGGATTTAATAAAAGGTCAGTTGAAGCTAAATAGTAATCGGGAACGGCCGCAAATTAAATCAGAATTTACATAGGGACAACGAAATTTATTGTCAAACAAATTTTGCTGTACCATGAAGCTCACCAATTAACGAAAATTGTTATATTACGTGGAAGCGGCGTATTGTGACAGCAGTGGACGTTTTATAGTATATAGAACGTAGTACTGCATTTATTATATAATTATATTAAATTGCACCTTCATTTCACAAAATTAAAAACCAACACTCGACAAGTATACCACATTCCAATAATTTTTTGATATGGCACATATCGCGCCCGTACTCTTTAATGTTAATAGGTCTGGTGGCAGCAGAATCAAATGGCTCTGAGCTATGGGACTCAACATCTGAGGTCATCAGTCCCCTAGAACTTTGACCTACTTAAACGTAACTAACCTAAGGACATCACACACATCCATGCCCGAGGCAGGATTCGAACCTGTCACCATAGCGGTCGCGCGGTTCCAGACTGAAGCGCCTAGAACCGCTCGGCCACACTGGCCGGCGCAGAAGAATCGTTTCACAGTCAGCTACACATGCTGGTTCTCTAAATCTTCTCAATGGTATCCCACGAAAATATCTTAGACTTCCCTTCACGGATTCCCATTTCAGTTCACGAAGCATCTCCGTAATACTCGCGTGTTGGTCGACCATAGCGGTAACACATCTTGTATCCCACCTCTGAATCGTTTCCATATCTTCCGACCTGATGGGGATCCCAAACACCTCAGCAGTACTCAAGGATGAGTCGCACTAGTGTTCAGCACCCTGTCGTCTTTAAAGATGAACCGCACTTCCCTAAAATTCTCCCAATAAACTGAAGTCGACGATTCGCCTTCTGACTATTATCCTTACATTCTAGTTCCATTTCATATCGCTTTGCAACATTAAACCTAGATATTTAATTGAAGTGACTGTCAAGCAGTGTACTAATATTGCTGTATTCGTACATTATGAGATTGAAGATGCGACAGAAACTCGTGGAGGAAGCATACGATCATAAGGCATAATCTGAACAGTACTGCACAAACGCTCGATAGGTCACTGAACAAAATGACATTAGTTGGTGAACAAATGATTTTAATATATCGCGTTTCGGGTTTTACAATCATCATATATTCGGAAAATGTAGGATATATGGCCGTGAAATAAAAAAAAATTTGACTTCCGTGACATGCGATATGAAGAAGCACAAACATATATTACTACAAAATGAACATATACCAAATATATCACGTCGATCAGATGAACTGAAAGTAAGTGTTGAGTATGTAAATGTCAGAGACAGAATGATAGTGCTTGTAAGGTGACATCACCATGAAGCTAAAACTACCGACAGGGGGCACTACTTCGCCTAAGTTGGCACTCTCAGCATCAAATATCAGAGCGGAACAAGGATGGAAATTAAAATAATAACGTAAAATACTTTTGTTTTTAGATAAATAAACAAAAAGCAAATGTTAAGAGCCACACATTGTAACGATATAATTGGTGAGCCTAAAAACTGAGAATTTTATGACAGCTATACAGGAATGTCAGAGTTTATGCTAATTATTGGAATATAACCAGTAATCCTGGTGATTGTAGGAGAAGATAAGCACAAAATATTTAATATCTCGCGAAGAACTGTGGCCTTAGGCTTATAACATCGTAAGGGTTTTTAAAACAAATACCACATAATATATTTTCAACTAATCTAAGGAACTATACTACCGGATTGACAATCACACCGTTCTTAGTGTCGTCGGATGTAATTGGCAATACTATATTTTAGTTCCTTAGATTAAATGGAACTATATTATGTGGTTTAATTCTGTTAAGAAATTAGTTGTATAAGAAATGCGTACAATGTTACAAGCCTACGGCCCCATTCTTCGTGGGACAATAAATATTTTATGCTTATGTTCTCCTAAAATTAGTCTGGTCACTGGTTATGGTTTTTCGAATCCAGTTTCCATAAATTCTTACTTACCTGTGTAGCTATCATAAAACTCGAATTTTTTAGACTTACCAATAGTATCGTCATACTGTGTAGATCTTACATTGGCTTTTTGTATATTTAGCTAAAAAGAAAAAAAAATGTTTTTGGTTTTTGTAATTACCATTATGTGTTACGCCAGGTATATGAAAGTTAATAGTCTTCAATTGAATGTGTATATATTTTACATCCTTATTTAAATTTCCGTCATTGTAAATGACATACTGTACTCCGCTTTGATTTTGCCTACATCGTCTTGTATTTTCGTACAGTTATTCGACTATGACTCCATCCCATACACCACAGCGTTATCAGAAAACAGAAGCACATTGCTGCTCACTCCGTCCGTCCGTCAGGTCGCGTACGTATATACATAATAATAGCGGTCCCACTTCACTTCTCTGGGGCTCTACTGACGGTACCCTTGTCTCGGAGGAATACTCGCCGTCGAGGTCAACGAACTAGTTTCTATTATATAAAAATTTTTCGAGTCACTCATGTCTGAGAATCTATTACATGTGCTCATACCTTCATTAACAGTCTGCACTGGGTTTACTGAACACGACATCAGGTGGAGTTGAGGTTTCTCTATTCATCTTAAATCATGTAGTATTAATTTGCTACATATAAAATTGATAATCTACGTATTAACAGCAGAAAGATATAATTGTTTGTTTCAAAGAGACGCATGCTAACATAAATTCGATAAGTTACTGTTAGAACTTCCCATTTCGTCGTTACTTAAACAGTACAGAATGTTGCTAAATTACAGGCGCCTAGTTCATATCCCAGCAGCAAGTTGACAGTGAAACGATTTATTAAAATGTAATATACCGTGTTGTGAATATTTTACACGATCTGCGCTAACCATGAATGCCTGCGTGAATTACATTTGCAACATCTGTCTACTTGAGGATGTCTCTGCTTCATACACCTGGTTAGTATGGTTGTGAGCAAACAAGTTACGAGACTGCCATACGCTATGTCTACTTCATCAACTGATCTGTGTGTACACACATCCGTATCTTGCATCACAGACAGGGTTCCAATCGTGGTAACAAAAAGCCTCACTTATCCTAGGTGTTTCCACCAATAATACAAAAACATTCGATAACGCCTTCTGTGCTGCTGCCGTCCGCCCGTAGAAAAAGATACTGTGCACTGTGATCACTATTCCATGACCTGTTGCTCTCACGAAAACTCTCTAACGTTTATTTTCATCAACCTCAAATTTTTAATAAAAAGTTAATACATTCGGTCAGTTCCCTCTATCTCACAGTATAGAAACTGCTTTCAACTTATCCCAACTGCGATTCTTTCTCTTTTCGTTTCTCAGTCAGTCACACAACACTACACGCTTCAGCCTCTTCACTATTCCTCTAGTCCTCTCATGTTCTCAATTTTCTTTCTATATTTCTCGCCCCTCCCCCCTGCCCCTACCTCATGGCCATTTCTGTCAGTGCCCACAGCTTAAATCTGCCTATATCGCTGCTCTACTTCTCATGAATGAGTATAAAATGTTAATTCCTGCTATGACTCTTACTGTTTTCACAATAATTATTATGATTACTACTAGTAAATGTAAATGGACCTGCTTGAACAATCAATCGCTTCTAGATCCGGCCGGCTCCAAATGTTGATATTTGCCCCACCACATTGAGATCCTTGCTTGCTGTGGTATCCCTGTAGGAGCTTCGTTAGTTACCAAGAATCTCTTTCTTGATTTCAGCCTATGATGTCCTGGCTAAAGCCCATATAAATGGTGAGCTTGGGTAATCATAGTCTACATCTACATCTACATTATTACTCTGCAATTCATATTTAAGTGCTTGCCAGAGGGTTCATCGAACCACAATCATACTATCTCTCTACCATTCCACTCCCGAACAGCGCGCGCGAAAAACGAACACCTAAACCTTCCTGTTCGAGCTCTGACTCCTCTTATTTTATTTTGATGAACATTCCTACCTATGTAGGTTGGGCTCAACAAAATATTTTAGCATTCGGAAGAGAAAGTTGGTGACTGAAATTTCGTAAATAGATCTCGCCGTGACGAAAAACGTCTTTGCTTTAATGACTTCCATCCCAACTCGCGTATCATATCTGCCACACTCTCTCCCCTATTACGTGATAATACAAAACGAGCTGCCCTTTTTTGCTCCCCTTCGATGTCCTCCGTCAATCCCACCTGGTAAGGATCCCACACCGCACAGCAATATTCTAACAGAGGACGAACGAGTGTAGTGTAAGCTGTCTCTTTAGTGGACTTGTTGCATCTTCTAAGTGTCCTGCCAATGAAACGCAACCTTTGGCTCGCCTTCCCCACAATATTATCTATGTGGTCTTTCCAACTGAAGTTGTTCGTAATTTTAACACCCAGGTACTTAGTTGAATTGACAGCCTTGAGAATTGTACTATTTATCGAGTAATCGAATTCCAACGGATTTCTTTTGGAACTCATGTGTATCGCCTCACACTTTTCGTTATTTAGCGTCAACTGCCACCTAACACACCATACAGCAATCTTTTCTAAATCGCTTTGCAACTGATACTGGTCTTCGGATGACCTTACTAGACGGTAAATTACAGCATCATCTGCGAACAACTTAAGAGAACTGCCCAGATTGTCACCCAGGTCATTTATATAGATCAGGAACAGCAGAGGTCCCAGGACGCTTCCCTGGGGAACACCTGATATCACTTTAGTTTTACTCGATGATTTGCCGCCTATTACTACGAACTGCGAACTTCCTGACAGGAAATCACGAATCCAGTCGCACAACTGAGACGATACCCCATAGGCCCGCAGTTTGATTAGAAGTCGCTTGTGAGGAACGGTGTCAAAAGCTTTCCAGAAATCTAGAAATACGCAAACAACTTGAGATCCCCTGTCGATAGCGGCCATTACTTCGTGCGAATAAAGAGCTAGCTGTGTTGCACAAGAACGATGTTTTCTGAAACCATGCTGATTACGTATCAATCACCTTCGAGGCGACTCATAATGTTTAAATACAATATACAGGGTGTGGTAGATAAGTAATGAGACTCAGTCTAGAAAAACAAATTTATTGATCCAATTTGTACAAAACGTTAATATTCTTCAAAGTACTCGCCTTGGGCGTCGACACAACGTTGCCAGCGCGTTTTCCAAGCTTCATAGGCCCCACTGTAGTCCGTTTGAGTTATCCCAGTTAGTGCCTTCGTGACAGCACGTTGGATGTTCGGAATATCGTCGAAACGATGACCCTTCAGGCATCTTTTGACCTTCGGAAATAGGAAGAAATCAGGAGGACTCAAGTCAGGGCTGTATGGTGGCTGTGGCAAAACTTCAACTCCAATTCGGGTCAAGTAGGAGGTCACGAGGAACGCTGTGTGCGCCGGAGCGTTGTCGTGGTGGAGACGCCAGCGTTGAGCAAGGTCCTGTCGCTTCCGTTTGACAGCTCTGTGCAATCGCTGAAGGACTTCTTTGTAGAATTCGGCATTGACAGTCTTCCCCTGAGGGACAAACTCTTTGTGAATTAACCCCCACTTGACGAAAAACACAATCAGCATTGTCTTGATACGGGACTTTGACATTCTTGCTTTCTTCGGCCGCGGGGATGCCGGTGTGTGCCACTTCGAGCTCTGGGCTTTCGTCTCCGGGTCGTACTGGAATGTCCACGATTCGTCGCCTGTTACTACGTTGTCTAAAAAGTGTGGTTAATTTCCAAATCATTCAACATCTCACGGCAAACGTCCACTCGTTGTTGCTTTTGTTCGGCGGTGAGCACTCGGGGAACCAATTTTGCGCAAACTTTCCTCATCATCAAATCTTGCGTAACAATTTGGTGAACCGTAAATTTATTCACGGAGACCTCATCGGCGATCATTTTGAGACTTAAACGATGGTCGGAGTCCAGGAGTTCTTTCACTTTGGCCACCGTTTCATTCACACGACTCGTTGAAGGGCGTCCAGATCGTTCCATGTCTTCAACGGATTCCCTCCCGTTTTTAAATTCATTAAACCACCAGGACACTTGAGCTCTTGATAAGGAGTCTTCTTTGTAGGCCTCCGTAATCATAGCAAAAGTTTCCGAAGCAGTTTTGCCCAAGCGAAAGCAAAATTTGATTGCATACCGCTGTTCTATCGAGCGATCCATCTTCAGCGTTTTCACAAGTGTCACGGGCACACAAACAACGTAATAAGCGAAGCTCGACTCTCACTGCACCAGAGCTCCGACGCGACTGCGAACCAGTTCTATTGTTAGCTCAGATCCCCCACCACGTGACGTACAGGTGGAGACCGCCCTGCGAGGGACTGGGGCGCCGCGCGGCGGCCAGTCTTGTTACTTATCTACCACACCCTGTATGCTCCAAAACCCTACTGCAAACCGACGTCAATGATATAGGTCTGTAGTTCGATGGATTACTCCTACCACCCTTCTTAAACACTGGTGCGACCTGCGCAATTTTCCAATCTGTAGGTACAGATCTGTCGGTGAGCGAGCGGTTCTATATGACTGCTTAGTAGGGAGCTATTGTATCAGCGTAATCTGAAAGGAACCTAATCGGTATACAATCTGGACCTGAAGACTTGCCCGTATCAAGCGATTTGAGTTGCTTCGCAACCCCTGAGGTATCAACTTCTAAGAAACTCATGCTAGCAGCTGTTCGTGTTTCAAATTCTGGAATATTCCATTCGTCTTCCCTGGTAAAGGAATTTCGGAAAACTGCGTTCAATAACTCCGCTTTAGCGGCACAGTCGTCGGTAACAGTACCATCGGCAGTGCGCAGCGAAGGTATTGACTGCGTCTTGCCGCTTGTGTACTTTACATGCGACCAGAATTTCTTCGGATTTTCTACCAAATTTCGATACAATGTTTCGTTGTGGAACCTATTAAAGGCATCTCACATTGAAGGCCGTGCCAAATTTCGCGCGTCTGTAAATTTTACCCACTCTTCGGGATTTCGCGTTCTTCTGAACTTCGCATGCTTTTTCCGTTGCCTCTGCAACAGCGTTCGGACCTGTTTTGTGTACCATGGGGGATCAGTTCCATCTCTTACCAATTTATGAGGTATGAATCTCTCAATTGGTGTTGCTACTATATCTCTGAATTTGAGCCACATCTCGTCTACATTTGCATAGTCAGTTCGGAAGGAATAGAGATTGCCTCTTAGGAAGGCTTCTAGTGACACTTGATCGGCTTTTTAAATAAAATCATTTTTCGTTCGTTTCTGCCGGATTTGGAAGAAACGGTATTGGGCCTAGCTACAACGACCTTGTGATCACTAATCTCTGTATCAGTCATGATGCTCTCTATTAGTTCTGGATTGTTTGTGGCTAAGAGGTCAAGTGTGTTTTCGCAACCATTTACAATTCGCGTGGGTTCGTGGACTAACTGCTTGAAATAATTTTCGGAGAAAGCATTTAGGACAATCTCGGAAGATGTTTTCTGCCTACCATCGGTTTTGAACAAGTATTTTTGGCAACATATAGAGGGAAGGTTGAAGTCCCAACCAACTATAACCGTATGAGTGGGGTAATTATTTGCTACGAGACTCAAATTTTGTCTGAACTGTTCAGCAACTATATCATCGGAGTCTGGGTGTCGGTAGAAGGAGCCAATTGTTTACTTAGTTCGGCTGTTAAGTATAACCTCCACCCATACCAATTCACACGGAGTATCCACTTCGACTTCACTACAAGATAAACCACTACTGACAGACACAAACACTCCACCACTAATTCTGCCTAATCTATCTTTCCTGAACACCGTCTTCTTTTCTCTAATCTGGCACCTATCTTACGTCCAGTTTCAGGAGGGGCTATGTCAGCAAGACAGTGGAGTTTGTCTACAGGTGCAGGTCTTAAACAACCTGTGATAATGTGACACATCCCTTAAGCTTCACATCTATGATTCTGGCATGGCTGGACTTGTACCACGCTGAACACACATATTCAGCACTTTAGTAATGCAGCGTTTGCGCACTAATTCTCATGGCGCATGGGCGACCTCCCTGTAGCGCCACCGTCGTTTAGGATGGGGAAAATTAGTTTTGCGCAAGTTACAGCCAGGTGCGGGCAGAATTGCAGTGCGTTACGCATACCCACAGTTGCGAAGTAGAATAGAGGCCACAGGGCCGTCAAATTGTTGAAAGAGTATATGTAGCGGTTTTACATGTCGCAAATGACAGCAGAAGGGGCCCTCTGGCCAACCTAACATGTTATGAGTACGTGACGCGAAACGGCACGTATGGCAAAACAGAGGCACATAGCCGCATATGAATAGGTGTTGGTTTCTAATGAGATTCATTCAAGTGTGGGAATTCTCCTGGACGGCAGGGCGTGTCACACCACCAGCTACATGCACCAGCAGATATGGCGTCAGCGTTCCAGTCCATGGCGGATCGCTGTGCAGCTGGCTGCCTGCGGTTCACACCATGCGGCACAGAGTCAACAGGGAAGCAGATCGCCGAGTCAACTGCCAGCATCCTGACGGCGCCACAAATCCGCTGGCGTACAAGCCCGACACACAGCAGTGTGTGCACAGGTCGCAAAGGCAGCCATTTCGCGCCAAGCCATTTCGCGGACAGCGAAGTGGTGTCCTCAGCATTGCAGGACCCGCTGACGCAGACCAAGAGGAACAAGGGCACTGTAACTGGAAACAATAAATCACTTGGAAAGCTTGAAAGAGTCTTAATACGGTGCCTTCTACCTCTTCCTGCTACATTTTGTCATCCTGATACATTCTGTGGCAGATGTTTCCACTACATCCCCATGTGGTACCTGTCGGTTACCTCACAATGTTGTTTCAGGCAGAAGCTTCCTGTTTCATGTTTAGGCAGTGTTTCTTATATGTACGTGTATGGCCCAGAGTCACTCTCAGATATCTCGAAGTCACAGTGCTCAAGAGCAGTTCCTTTCCAGATTATTTGTAGGGTTATAGCTGTCTGTTAATTCCTGAGATGGAATACACAGGTCTGAGGTTCGACAGGATTTGGCTTCAGGTGATTCTCAGTGTAGTAGGGGGTAAATTATTCCAGGGTTGTATACAAGATTTTTCCCACATTTTCAAAACAGTCTGCCTGAGCAGTGATTACATAGTCATCAGCATAGACCAAACTCTGGGTTCCTTCAGGCAGTGGCTGATCGTTGGTTTAGATGTCAAACAACAATGGTGCGAGAACACTGCCTTGCGGTCACCCATTCTTCTGTTTCTCCATCTGCTTCTTTGTCTCTGAAAGTCTACAAATAATCTCTAGCTCAGGAGAAGATTTCCGATTTTGTACACGAGGTTGAATTATTTGCTGATGTCACACACTTTATTTAGAAGGAGCTTATGACTGACTGTGCAGTAAGCTGCTGAGAGGTCAGTGAATACAGCGCCTGTGACGATCCGTTTCTCGAAGCCATCCTCGATGTGCTGTATCGAATTTAATATCTGTGGTTTACAGTTTTTCTTCTCTGCAGCCCATTCGCTGTGGTGTAAGGGAAGGCTCCACTTTTCCTATCAGTCTCTAAAAGAAGACCCTCTCCAGGACTTCTTTGAGGCGACAGAGCAAGGAAACAGTCCTATACCTTTTGGGATTCAGGTGATCTTTCCCTGGTTTAGGGATAACAATGATTCTAATCTTCCACCACACTTCAGGGATCTTGCAGTCCTGGACACAGTTGTTCATTAAATCCAATGAAACTTCTTAAACAGCTGTGTTCGTATGTCATCTAATCCAGCTACTTTACTCAATTTGTAATTACTCGGTGGCGATTGTAGTTCAGCTTGAATAAAATTTGGAGACTACCTTGATCTGCAGCCGTGTTATTGGTTTCTAATTTATCTTTCAAGACTGAGTTCGATTCCCCTTTGCGAGCAGCTGATGGGCAGTTTGGTCTGCCTTCATATTACCACACGTGCTGGATTGGGTGCTTATCATTACAGAGATGGCGTAACAGTCTACAGGCCTTCTGACTGTTCTTTCTCATATCACAATCTGCCATTAACTGAAACCAATTATCCACAGCATGGTCCATTGATAGTGACCGAAGCCAAATATCTCAAGAAATAAGCCTCAAACGAAAAAACTACAACGAACGAAACTATTCTAGCTTGTAGGGGGAAACCAGATGGCGCTATGGTTGGCCCGCTAGATGGCGCTGCCATAGATCAAACGGATATCAACTGCGTTTTTTTAAATAGGAACCCCCATTTTTTATTACATATGCGTGTAGTACGTAAAGAAATACGAATGTTTTAGTTGGGCCACTTTCTTCGATTTGTGATAGATGGCTCTGTACTAGTCACAAACGTGTAAGAACGTGGTATCACGTAACTTTCCGCCAGTGCGGACGGTATTTGCTTCGTGATACATTACCCGTGTTAAAATGGACCGTTTACCAATTGCAGAAAAGGTCGATATCGTGTTGATGTATGGCTATTGTGATCAAAATGCCCAACGGACGTGTGCTATGTATGCTGCTCGGTATCCTGGACGACATCATCCAAGTGTCTGGAGTGTTCGCCGGATAGTTACGTTATTTAAAGAAACAGGAAGTGTTCAGACATATGTGAAACGTCAACCACAACAAATGATGATGCCCAAGCAAGTGTTTTAGCTGCTGTCGCGGCTAATCCGCACATCAGTAGCAGACAAATTGCGGGAGAATCGGGAATATCAAAAACGTCGGTGTTGAGAATGCTACATCAACATCGACTGCACCCGTACCATATTCCTGTGCACCAGGAATTGCATGGTGACGACTTTGAACGTCGTGTACAGTTGTGCCACTGGGCACAAGAGAAACTACGGGACGATGACAGATTTTTAGCACCCGTTCTATTTAGCGACGAAGCGTCATTCACGAACAGCGGTAACGTAAACCGGCATAATATGCACTATTGGGCAACGGAAAATCCACGATGGCTGCCACAATTGGAACATCAGCGACCTTGGCGGGTTTATGTATGGTGCCGCATTATGGGAGGAAGGATAATTGGCGCCCATTTTATCGATGGCAATCTAAATGGTGCAATGTATGCTCATTTCCTACGTAATTTTCTACCGATGTTACTAAAAGATGTTACACTGCATGACAGAATGGCGATGTACTTCCAACATGATGGATGTCCGGCACATGGCTCGCATGCGGTTGAAGCGGTTTTGAATTGCATATTTCATGACAGGTGGATTGGTCGTCGAAGCACCATACCATGGCCTGCACGTTCACCGGATCTGACGTCCCTGGATTTCTTTCTGTGGGGAAAATTGAAGGATATTTGCTTTCGTGATCCACCGACAACGCCTGACAACATGCGACAGCGCATTGTCAATGCATGTGTGAACATTACGGAAGGCGAACTACTCGCTGTTGAGAGGAATGTCGTTAGACGTATTGCCAAATGCATTGATGTTGACGGACATAATTTTGAGCATTTATTGCATTAATGTGGTATTTACAGATAATCACGCTGTAACAGCATGCGTTCTCAGAAATGATAAGTTCACAAAGGTACATGTATCACATTGGAACAACCGAAATAAAATGTTCAAACGTACGTACGTTCTGTATTTTAATTTAATAACCTACCTATTACCAACTGTTCGTCTAAAATTATGATCTATATGTTTGTGACTATTACAGCGCCATCTATCATAGAGCGAAAAAAGTGGTCCAACAAGAACATTCATGTTTCTTTACGTACTACACGAATATGTAATAAAAATGGGAATTCCTATTTTAAAAAACCCAAGTTGATATCCATTTGACCTATGGCAGCGCCATCGATCGGGCCAACCATAGCGCCATCTGGTTTCCCCATTCAAGCTAGACAAGTTTCGTTCTTTGTAGGTTTTTTTTTGCACTTATTTCGTGAGATATTTGGCCCGGTCACGATCAATGGACCATCCTGTATATTGGCCACATGTAGCGAGGAAAGTAAACCTTGTGCGAGATGTGATATTAATTCTCTGAAAGGATACTCTTCACATTTCTTGCAATATTCTTCAAGCAGAGTGGCTGTTCTAGGTTTAATGCCATTGATATAGTAGCGTTTGCAGCCCTTGGAGGTAATGCGCTTGAGAAAACATGGACAATGTCAACAAAGTTGTCGTACTCTTCAACAGTTGCTGCATGGAGGACGTGAGAGAAGTCCCCGCGAAGAATGTTGTTTAGCGTAGCTGGAATACATTTGGGCGTCGCCTGGGCAGCGGACAAGGACCTTCGCTTGATGTCTGACTCTCTCATACCAGAAGTAACAGAGATGTGTGCGCTCTGCAAGGTCTACAGCCCGCCCCTTGTCCTTATTATGAGGCATTCTACGTTTGCAAGTCGCTGCAACAATCTACTGAACATAGTTTTCAGATGGAATGTAGCGTTGTGGCTGTCATACGGAGTACAAGACACATGTCTGTCGAATAATACCATTGGCTAAATAATAGTAGGAAAACGGGTCTACCACTTACTGTCTCAAAAAACAGCAACAGGGCTCCATTTGCCTGTTTACATTGTTCAAACTCCACATAACTACTAGTCATGTTCCGTTGTCAGTACAACTTAAAATGATATGTCGGAAAGACTGATGTAGGAGACAGCTGTAGGTGCTATGGCTAACAGCAACATCACAGGGAGAGGAGCATGTTCAACGTAAATAAGAAGAGATGGGCCCGTATCTCAGTAACTATTTTTTTTTGTCGTATGTTAATAACACATTTCGTTTCTAGTTTTGGAAACAACCATGTTCTGTAAGAATATGGAACACTTTTTTAAACACCGTGTATATTAGTGAACAGCAGGTACCCTTTCGTAGCACCTAGAAATAGGAGGTCCCTTCGGTTATGCCAGTGCCTCTCCATTGAAGTGAAATGAACGTATGGCATCGTTGGCCGGGAGGTCTCATTCCTGTTCGGCCGCCAAGTGCAAGTCTTATTTCATTCGGCGCCACATTGGAAGACTTACGGCCGATGATGAGGATGAAATGATGATGAGGACAACACAACACCCAGCCAACGAGCGGAGAAAATCCTATCCGGCCGGGAATCGAACCTGGGCCCAGTGCATGGGAGGCAAGCACGTTACCACCCAGCTAAGCAGGTGGACGGCTCTCCATTAAGAACGACATACCGAGATCTGTTTGTTACGAAGTTCTCAGTCGCATATCTGTTCGCATATTCCATATGCACATATTTTCTTTAGTAGACGACGATGCATAACTGTATAGGAAAGTTTCTATAAGTCAAGAAACATGGAACCAACCCGAACTCCACTACTTACTGCCTTCTGGAATTCATGAAGTAACACAACAAACTGGGTTTCATATTCTCGTTGCCTGAGGGATATTATTTGATCACTACATAGGGATTGTTCGGTCTTCATAAAAGTCATCTTACAGGAGCAAAATACGTTGTTGATGTTGCTCGGTAGTTCTGCGTGTCGGTGTTGCGACTCTTCTTGTAGTCTGGAACGACCTGCACCTTTTTGTAGTCACGTGGCACACTCCATTCTTCCAGTGACGTACTGTAGACTACTGCTGGCGGTGAAACCAGTGAGAATCTAACCGGCATCCCATCCCGTCCCGTGCCCTTTCCTCTATCGAGAGATTGAAGTTGCTTTCAAATTACATGCCCACTCACTTCCTTGTATTTTATGATCTCATCCGTGCGACGATCGAAAGTAGAAAATGTGTTTGGTCTTCAGAGAAACGTTTTCAAAAGATACAGTACAATATTTCGTCCCTCATTTTATCGTCAAAATGCAGGTAGTGGCGTTAAACATGCATCAGACTCAATGCTGCATTCCCAATTAACTTTTCAACGTTCTACAAAACATTCTGCCGGCTTACTGGCATCCATCACATCCCTCAGTACCTGTCCTTCACAGCAACCATCCCTTACTTGATGGCCTGAGCAAAGTCAATCACTTTGCATCGTATCTCTCCGACATTGTCCCTGACGATACTCAGTTTCCCTACTGCCCACAAACACACAGATACCACAGACCCACCCCTAGCTCTCAACTTACGGTACTTGAGGAACATACCAAAACCAGAATTAAACACCCAAATCGCATCACAGTACATAAAACATGTATGTCACAGAAAACGTGACGCATTCTCTGGTCACGACCATATTACCTATCGACACCTAAAAGAATTCCATATCTCCTTTTGTCATCACCCTTGCAACCTGCATCAGTTTTCCAATTTGCAAGTGCTCGACTAAGCCGTTGGGCTAATGAAGCCAGTCAATGAAGACCAAAAAACGGCGAATGTGGGAAATAATTCGTGAGTTGAGAGCTTTTGTACAGTGGCAGGTGGGTGTGCTGTATACAACATACAAGAAATCCTAACCAGTGGGGGCTGAGAATGAGAGTGGG
Source organism: Schistocerca americana (assembly GCF_021461395.2). Classification (NCBI taxonomy): domain Eukaryota; kingdom Metazoa; phylum Arthropoda; class Insecta; order Orthoptera; family Acrididae; genus Schistocerca; species Schistocerca americana. The sequence continues at coordinate 838,334,019 of NC_060130.1, read as the reverse complement.
GATGGATTCGTTTGAAAGTCACTTTTGTAGGTTTTCCTCGAATAATTCAAAAATTACGGTCTCTAGTGGAAATGTATCCTGTACGAAATTTAATTACATTAAATTTCTTACAATAGATCCCAGTCATTTTTTCTGCACGACTAACAGATAGCACGTAGCAAGCGATAGAATACGAATATCTCGCTCGTGGTTTTTGATAGCCAGATGTTACATCGCAGGCTGCATAAGACCACATCGGTAGGGGCAACTGTATAATATATATATATATATATATATATATATATATATATATATATATATATATATATATATATACATATATATATATATATATGTGTGTGTGTGTGTGTCACATAAAGCAAGGGCTTGCTTATCTGCTGTCAGAAAACCTAAGAGATCTGTGACTGTGTAAAATCAGTCAATGGAATAAAGTCGTCTGTACTGGTGCTTGTTGACTATGACGGTATCGAAACTGAAGACGAGAAAATGAGGGACGATATATTCTACTACATCTTTTGAAAACATTTCACTGAAGACCAAACACATTTTCTACTTTCGATCGTCGCACGGATGAGATAATAAAACACAAGGAAGCGAGTGACGGTTATAGGCGCTTCAGTCTGGAACCGCGTGACCGCTACGGTCGCAGGTTCGAATCCTGCCTCGGGCACGGATGTGTGTGCTGTCCTCAGGTTAGTTAGGTTTAATTGGTTCTAAGTTCTAGGCGACTGATGACCTCAGAAGTTAAGTCGCATAGTGCTCAGAGCCATTTTGAAGCGAGTGAGCGCGGAATTTGAAAGCAGCTCCTATCTCTGGTTAGAGGAAAGGACACAGGGCCGGATGGGATGCCGGTTAGATTCTCACTGGTTTCGCTGCCAGCAGTAGTCCACAGTACGTCGCTCGAACAATGGAGTGTGCCACGTGGCTACAAAAGGCGGAGGTCGTTCCAGACTACAAGAAGAGTCGCAACACTGACGCGCAGAACTACAGACCAACCACAACGACGCCAATTTGCAGCCATCATATTCGGCTACAAGAAGCTCTTCTTAGAGCAGTTGGGATGGCAGCTGTGGTAAGATGACGTAACGTGCTGTGAGATACAGATGACAGATGGTTCGTTCGGTACGGGTATCGTGAGAAAGACCGCCTAAATCCTGGTCCTTCTCGGCGATTGGCTGCTGGGTTCGTACGTTGGCGCCAAATGGTAATCTATAATTAATATTTGAAAAATTAAACAGCGTGTTTACTGGAATTTCTAATTACAGCATCTGTCAATACCGTGCTATCGTACCATTATTACACAAGTATTAATATTCAGCAGAATAATAAACAACTGCAAAACGGAAAGGCAGACGAAGCACTTCGGTGATTTTCGGATCAAGTCTAACTTGGATGGCGGGCGAAGTGGTTCGGCTGTAAGATCAGAGCTAGTTTGGCAGTGTCGTAGGAGAGACATGTTGTCTGCTGCGATGTCAGTTCAGACTTTATTAGCAATGTATGATTATTTTGACATATAGTTGAGAACAGTGTGATACTAACTACGGAAATATGTAGTTTATTAATTTGTTGAAGAATAGAAATCATTTGTGACTCTAATGCGGAATGTAATTGTGCAATTTCTCGTGTTCTGTCAGTAAAAAGCGAGTGGCATCCCGTATGAACAAAGTGATTGGAAATTTAATTATTTCTAAAATAACAGTTCCTCGCTAAGAGTTTCTTACAGCCTAAAGGTTACGGATTTACAAACTATGAGTTGTTTTTGCGCAGGGAACAACTAAAGAACACTACAGGTTGGTGAACATTTGTTGGAACTTATGCATTCCACTCAGGGCGGTGGAAGCAAATAGGCACCTTTCATGTACTGCAATCTTAGTACAAATGAGATCAGTGGCACGTCCTCTGTGGTAACACAGAGGATGTATGAAGAAGAGAAATATTTCTGAGGGAAGGAGTTGATCATAGGTATGTACATATCACTCCTCTCTAACACTCTCTCTTTTTCAACTTGCCGTGGGGTGAGTGTCATTGCAGGTGTTGTTGGTTGGGGCGGGTGGGTAACATAGGTTGGAACATTGCTTAAGGAAGTGGAATTGCTTACAGCGTGTGCAAGTGGAAGGGTTCTTACAATCAATAATAAGTTAGTCATTATATATGAGGATTTTTGTTATTCATGGGGTGGGGGGTGGGGATTTCGAGTGCTCGACTTTGTGATGGCAGTAGAAGATGAGGTTTTTCTCCAAGAGAAGGCCATTGATTGTGGGAGGATGCCCTGTGAATACACGTATGAGGAAGTTTAGAGCAGGGTCATTGAAGATACAGCAGGCAGTGCAGATTTCTATCGAAGGATTGGAATTGAATTCAGTGAACACCTGAATACCACCTCTGCCATGATCTCAGGGCCAAGTTTCATTATCACAGCAGTGTGAGTGGGGGGACAGCTTGGTGGCTGGGGTTGGTTAGATGGATGGGTGGTACTGAAGGGAGTGAAAGACGAACGAAGGCCAAAGAACTTGTGGGTGGTTTGAGGAGAAAGTCTGTGTGAAACTTAGGATTGTTTGATTTGATGTGGACAGAGTCTTTGCGGCAGATGATCTGGATGATACAAATTTAGGGAACATACTTTCTGATTTCAAAGGTTATGAATTTGATGTACAGGAATTGAGGGTCAGAGCAGCGTAGGATGGCGGTGTAGACAGCCAGGGGAGCGAGCAGTGCCCATGTGTACAGTGGGGCCTGGGTTGGTTTGTGACTTTTTGGTGGTAGTGATGGTTGTGTTGTCTACATTGAGTCACTTCTTGGGTTTTTTGTGACTATGGGCAGTGTTAGGGTTGAGGAGTTGCAGTGTGATAGGGTACTGGACAGGTCCTTCTATTGAGCTGGAGTGAGTGAGACTGTTAGTTGACGGTGTTGTGTTGTCTATTGTAGAGAGAGTAGCACAGCAGGATGTAATTCGTGTAGCTATTGCAGGGGCAGTGATGAGTGTGGGATTGGTTGGGAGTGGAGGATAGGCTAATGAAAATGTGGTGGGTGGGGAAGGTGTCATGGGGAGGGGAGGGTAGGTGGCTGATGTGACTGTGGATGGAGAAGAAACCGTGAGAAATGGGGGTGGACATACGGTGGTAGGTCGAGAAAGCGCTCCATGTGGGGATTGTGGGAACAGGGATGGGGTGGCGTAAATGATGGAGGTAGTTGGCGTGTCCATCGTAGGGTTAGTCAGGTCGGTACGTAACGGCGACGGAGTGTCACCGAGAAGGTGGAGGAAAGCCGGTACATTGTCAGAGATGATGTGACAACGGCAGGTGAGGAGTGGCGTATATGGTGATGAAGACTAGTAGATGGAGGCGGTGAGTAGCCTGCGGCTGCGGCGGGGACGACGGTGGCGATGAAGACGAAGACCAGAATAGAGACGGATGCGGGCAGGCGGTGGCTGGCGGCGACGACGGCGACGGCGGTTGCGCAGCAAGACGAAGGCGGCGACAGTAAAACTGTGATACGGAAGGAGGTGATAATGAACACACACGCACAAGAAAGTCTCGACGTCACAAGCGAAACTATACTGACGAACAGTTATGGACGGAAAGAATAGGGCGTGATCCCTACCAGTCGATGTCAAACCAAGAGTAGCAACAAACGACCTAGTTCAGGAGATATCTAGTCGGTTGATCCCTAAGCTGCCCTTGTCTCACTGTCCTGCTCTATTGTATCCTCACGTTCAGATTCTACCTGACGCGTCTCGATCAGTTCTTGGTGCATTTGTGGCGAACTGAACTTATCGACCGATTCATTCACATAACCACTATCTTCCACGTAATCTTTCTCATTTGCTTCGTCCTTTAGTTCCTGCTTCCTTTGTGTCGAGCTCATCATCTGAATGATCATTTACGTATGCGTGGTATTGTAAGTAACCGAATTGTTGTTCAGTGGCGCTACTGTATATTCATTCTGGTAACTGCTATCGGGCTCCATGATGCTTCTCGGTAGTCACTGTACTCTCACGTTCTGTTCGCTTTGATCTACTACTGCTCTTGTATTTATATTAATACTGAATATGAATTACAGTATACTTTCTGAACTCCCGTAATATTTGGTATTATTTGTTTAATTGAATTACTTTAAGTTCGTGCCGCTTTACATTCAGTGTTCGTAAAACGTAATACGTTTGTTTCGTGCTTGTTACATATGCTGCAGTCTGTATTTTGGTGTATCCCAAGCCAAAGAATCTTCTGCCACGTGGCGACAAGTTTAACACTCTTCCCTGACAGTATTAACACTCCTGCCACGGGAAAAGCCAAGTCTTTCACTTCCGGCTACTACTAAATTAGCAATACACTGATTCTACTACTCCTGTGAAACGATTCTAATTCGACCGTGGTGTGTATTTTGGTTAAGACATCGGACTGTTTTCATTTCTCTAAAGATCTCGGCTGAGGAAAAGCAATAGCAGAACAGACGAGAATCGAACCAAAATACTCTTAGCACTAAAGTAAACTGCAATTACGCAATAGGAAACGCTTGCCAGCCTAATTAGGCAAAACTGTACGAAGCACTAGCACTGTTCATAAAGAAAGTTAACCGTTGGTATTTACTTAACATCATACGTAAACATTATTGCGGCATCTTGAACACGAGACAGGAGTACACATTAGCAAGCAATAACAGTGATTTGACATGAACTGCACAGAAGCATTAACACGTTTTGGCAACAGCTGTCTCTCAGTAACACTTACTCTCTGTATATTAAAACAGCAAACTAATGATCGTAACAAGCAAATAATTTACTTACAGTGAGGAACTATTGACTCGGACATGAGGTTCTTTTATCAGTTTAATTATTGTAAAATACTATCGCTGAAATGGTTTCCAGATAATATAATTATCTTCTGCTTATTATTTGTAGCCCGCATCTCGTGGTCGTGCGGTAGCGTTCTCGCTTCCCACGCCCGGGTTCCCGGGTTCGATTCCCGGCGGGGTCAGGGATTTTCTCTGCCTCGTGATGGCTGGGTGTTGTGTGCTGTCCTTAGGTTAGTTAGGTTTAAGTAGTTCTAAGTTCTAGGGGACTGATGACCGTAGCAGTTAAGTCCCATAGTGCTCAGAGCCATTTGAACCATTTTTTTTTTATTATTTGTATTCTCTAGTAGCATTCACCTCCTTATACTATTTACCTCCAATGGGACATGTGTTGCGTGGATCTAATACAGTTTGAATAGTTGTAGCCAGAACCACGTAACTGATCCTTGCAGTTATACACTACTCAGCTGATTATTTTAGGCGACAATGGTAACTATTGCGACTTCCTGGCTATTCGAAAAAGCAGAAAAAGTATTCATGCCTCTTGCTGTATAACATGCTCTGAAAATTCTTTTCTTAGCGTCGAATTTTCGTAGTAGAGAGCTAACCACAATATGTCATGAATAGTAACCCGAATTACTTCCACGTCTGAGGCCACATTATATAAATCTTGCTGCTTTTCTTTCTTCGTTCAGTTCAAAAGAGGCGAGCACTTAGCACTCTAGCCACCCACTGACTCTTGCCAGAAAGGAGCCTTGTAGCTCCGCTTCCGAATCCACCTTCTATGTTCCCGCCAATGCAGTTTCGTTGTGGAGGGACTTCCCTCCAAGTTTTGCATCACTGCAATCCAAAATACCCTACACATGAACCAGTGTTACTAGTAAAGTTTTAACATTTCGATTCTTTTACGGAACATTACTTTTAAAATTACATCCATAAATTAATTAAAATTGCATAAATAGTCATAAAAAATGAGTGAAACATTTACATAGCTGTTACATCAAAGAGTATGGTTATACAAAGGTCACATTAAATAAAACGGACAAAGGAACTATGTGAGATAAATATATAGGATATCATTGTTCGTGTTACAATGTGTCTCATCCCCATGGAAAATAATAGTTTGGATGAACAGGTCCCCAGCACCGAAATGTCTATAAACGAAAACAGCTTCTAATTATAAGTAACTCACTCAAGATTATAATGAATGTGCAAAATATGTCCAACAAAAACCAAAATCTTCAGCTGCATAATAAGAAAATTTGTTAAAAGAAATGTCAGAAATTGCTGTCAGTGGGTTGTGTTAGTTGCAGTCTAAGGTGACACGTAATGCATGAGGAAGTCTCATAGAAAGACATTGCACTAATATCGTCAGGTCTTGATAAAATATTTGTCTTTAAAGCAGGACGACAAATAATACTTAATGGAGAGGAACTTAAAACCGAACAGTTGGCATAACTACTAATGAGTTAGATTTCGAAGAAACAATGTGTGGGCATATGAGCTGGAACTGTGGAGACCCATAGAACTAGGGCCACCACATTTGCAGGATGTGGAGTGTGGAATGTGGGAGTTGGCACTCCCCAAGCCCGAGGGAGTCAGTAAGACAATGTTGGATGTGAATAAATTTACTGTCAGGATTTGTACAACGCAAAATAGCGTGTCAGTAGCATTGACCAGAGACGGCAGAATGCGCGCGTGGCAAGGAGTTGCTGACTCACCTTGCTCAACAGGCGGCGACGTTATTTGGCGTGTTCAGGGACTGTGCATTTGGCGAAGGAAGTGCCACATAGTGTGCTGGCCCAGAGGTAAGCAGGCGTAACCCATTCAGCTAGGACGTTGACAGTTCTACGAACATTCCATAAAGGCACTCTCGTGCCCATTGTATTTTGTGGTCCGGTTGGTGGCCAACAGCTCCACAGGGATGAAGTATACCCTGGCTTACCAAGAAGAGGTGAGCAGTACACCGGTAGCAGCTCACAGGTACAGCCAGGGAGCAGTAGTTACGAACCTCTCCCTGATAGTGTGAGGTCGGCAGCTCGCGGGCCACCCTCGATTGATCCTTGTGGGTCACTGGTCGAAGGTGTTCAAGTCTTCACTTCAGTGGCAGCAAAGGTGACAGCATCGGTAGTCCACGACAGTGGAGTGCGTCAGACTGCCTGACTGGTGTCTTGCAGTTGAAGTCATCAAAAGAACGATAGAGGCACACTATGGAACTGATGCGACATGGGTTCACTGTAACTTACATGATTGAGACTGTGCTTCAGAAGGTCAAGTATTACTAATTAGCTCGTGCCTTGACGTTACAGAGCCATAGCGTTGAGCTAATTTTGCCCCATTTTCTAAGCTTGTGAGCGTTCTATACCACACTGCGGTGTCACAACTGTTGTTTCCAGATATTTCTACTTGGTACTTTCTGCAACTCCTGGATGTTGTGTGACAAAGCCACAGTGGTTCGGCTGTCTGCTTGCCCAAATTTCCAAAATTCCATTCTGTGGTGCTAAAGAACGAATATTTAAGCTCAGATATAGGTGAAATAAACTATAAGCCTCAATTTATTGCTGTGTAACTAGGAAATTGCTGTTTTCCTACAAAATACATTATTTATAAAAGGAAGAAAGAAGTAAGATTAGGATTCAACAAGCATGACGCCATTAGGTATGAAGTATTAGCTGGGATTAGACAAATATGACCGGGAATTTCAATGCTTCCTTTAAGAATGTGATCATTCCAACATGTACAGTATCTTAGCTGCTCAACGAAAATCACGAAAAACCACAACACTGATAACGAGAAGAGAATTTTAGCTCAAGGGATATTGTGACTGCAATGAACGGCACGACTTCGCACGATGCATGCTAGAGATGTGCTAGATTTAACAGTATCTGTATTATATTTGAGTAACAGACGTCATTTAGCAGCGTACATTTATGGGCTGAGGAAATGGTATGTTTGTATGACTCGTAGGGGAGCCTTCGTGAAACGCTTCAGATTCATCAGTGGAAGGCAACGGAAGACTGACGCATTATATCTATTGCAATCTTTTTGAAAATTTCCAAGCATTGCCTTCCACGGCGAATTCAGTGCATTATGGCCAGATATTTAGGGTCTCTTAGAATATACATTAAGTTCAAAAAATGGTTCAAATGGCTCTGAGCACTATGGGACTTAACATCTTAGGTCATCAGTCCCCTAGAACTGAGAACTACTTAAACCTAACTAACCTAAGGAGATCACACACATCCATGCCCGAGGCAGATTCGAACCTGCGACCGTAGCAGTCCCGCTGTTCCGGACTGCAGCGCCTAGAACCGCAAGACCATCGCGGCCGGCATACATTAAGTGATCAAAAGAATTCGGACACCACAAAAACATACGTTTTTCATATTAGGTGCCTTGTGCTGCAACCTACTGTCAGGTACTCCGTATCAGCGACCTCAGTAGTCATTACACATAGTGAAGGAGCAAAATCGGGCGCTCCGCGGAACTCACGGACTTAGAACGTGGTCAGGTGATTGGCTGTCACTTGGGTCATATGTCTGTACGGGAGACTTACACACTCCTAAACATTCATAGGTCCACTGTTTCCAATGTGATAGTGAAGTGGAAACGTGAAGGCAAACGTACAGCACAAAAGCGTACAGGCCGACCTCGTATGTTGACTGACGAAGACCGCCGACAGTTGAACAGGGTCGTAATGTGTAATAGGCAGACTTCTCTCCAGACCATCACACAGGAATGCCAAACTGCATCAGAATCCACTGCAAGTACTATGACAGTTAGGCGAGAGATGAGAAAAATTGGATTTTATGGTCGAGACGCTGCTCATAATCCACACATAGCGCCGGTAAATACCAAACGACGCCTCGCTTGGTGTAAGGAGCGTAAATATTGGACGACTGACCAATGGAAAAACGTTGTGTGGAGTGACGTATCACGGTACACAATGTCGCGATCCGAAGGCAGGGTCTGGGTATGGCGAATGCCCGGTGAACGTCATCTGTCAGCGTGTGTAGTGCCAACAGTATAATTCGGAAGCTGTGGTGTTACGGTGTGATCGTGTTTTTCATGAAGGGCGCTTGCACCCCTTGTTGTTTTACGTGCCACTATCACAACACAGGCCTACATTGATGTTTTAAGCACCTTCTTGCTTCCCACTGTCGAAGAGCAATTCGGCGATGGCGATTGTGTCTTTCAACACGATCGAACACCTGTTCATAACGCTCGGCCTGTGGCGGAGTGGTTAACGACAATAACATCCCTGTAATGGACTGGCCTGCACGGAGTCCTGACCTGAATCCTACAGAACACCTTTGGGATGTTTTGGAACGTGGACTTCGTGCCAGACCTCACCGACCGACATCGATATCTCTCCTCAGAGTAGCACTCCGTGAAGAATGGGCTGCCATTCCCCAAGAAACCTTCCAGCACCTGACTGAACGTATCCCCGCGAGAGTGGAAGCTGTCATCAAGGCTAAGGATGGGGCATCACCATAGTGAACTCCAGTATTACCGATGGAGGGCGCCACGAGCTTGTAAGTCATTTTCAGCCAGATGTCCAGACACTTTCGACCACATAGTGTAAGTTGCATGTAGAGCACCTACAAAGATATATGATCAAGAAACACGGGGACGAATTCATCTTGAAAAAGGGCGATCAGAAAGTATCCCCGAGCATCCTAAACTCAGTTAGCATATACTGGTCATGAAAGCGAGGAGACGTGTAGTAGAATAAATGAAGTCTTGAGACGCCTCTGTTCTTTTCTCATCGTGTTTTTGCATGTGCAATTGCCAAAATTACGTTTTTTTTCACCGTTTTAGTAACGATGTTTTTATGCTTTACTGGGTGTACCTGAGAGACTTGAATATAAGTTATAGCGCTACCCTCAGTTTATTTTCTCTTAAAATACACTCCTGGAAATGGAAAAAAGAACACATTGACACCGGTGTGTCAGACCCACCATACTTGCTCCGGACACTGCGAGAGGGCTGTACAAGCAATGATCACACGCACGGCACAGCGGACACACCAGGAACCGCGGTGTTGGCCGTAGAATGGCGCTAGCTGCGCAGCATTTGTGCACCGCCGCCGTCAGTGTCAGCCAGTTTGCCGTGGCATACGGAGCTCCATCGCAGTCTTTAACACTGGTAGCATGCCGCGACAGCGTGGACGTGAACCGTATGTGCAGTTGACGGACTTTGAGCGAGGGCGTATAGTGGGCATGCGGGAGGCCGGGTGGACGTACCGCCGAATTGCTCAACACGTGGGGCGTGAGGTCTCCACAGTACATCGATGTTGTCGCCAGTGGTCGGCGGAAGGCGCACGTGCCCGTCGACCTGGGACCGGACCGCAGCGACGCACAGATGCACGCCAAGACCGTAGGATCCTACGCAGTGCCGTAGGGGACCGCACCGCCACTTCCCAGCAAATTAGGGACACTGTTGCTCCTGGGGTATCGGCGAGGACCATTCGCAACCGTCTCCATGAAGCTGGGCTACGGTCCCGCACACCGTTAGGCCGTCTTCCGCTCACGCCCCAACATCGTGCAGCCCGCCTCCAGTGGTGTCGCGACAGGCGTGAATGGAGGGACGAATGGAGACGTGTCGTCTTCAGCGATGAGAGTCGCTTCTGCCTTGGTGCCAATGATGGTCGTATGCGTGTTTGGCGCCGTGCAGGTGAGTGCCACAATCAGGACTGCATACGACCGAGGCACACAGGGCCAACACCCGGCATCATGGTGTGGGGAGCGATCTCCTACACTGGCCGTACACCAGTGGTGATCGTCGAGGGGACACTGAATAGTGCACGGTACATCCAAACCGTCATCGAACCCATCGTTCTACCATTCCTAGACCGGCAAGGGAACTTGCTGTTCCAACAGGACAATGCACGTCCGCATGTATCCTGTGCCACCGAACGTGCTCTAGAAGGTGTAAGTCAACTACCCTGGCCAGCAAGATCTCCGGATCTGTCCCCCATTGAGCATGTTTGGGACTGGATGAAGCGTCGTCTCACGCGGTCTGCACGTCCAGCACGAACGCTGGTCCAACTGAGGCGCCAGGTGGAAATGGCATGGCAAGCCGTTCCACAGGACTACATCCAGCATCTCTACGATCGTCTCCATGGGAGAATAGCAGCCTACATTGCTGCGAAAGGTGGATATACACTGTACTAGTGCCGACATTGTGCATGCTCTGTTGCCTGTGTCTATGTGTCTGTGGTTCTGTCAGTGTGATCATGTGATGTATCTGACCCCAGGAATGTGTCAATAAAGTTTCCCCTTCCTGGGACAATGAATTCACGGTGTTCTTATTTCAATTTCCAGGAGTGTATGTAAGGCTTTCAAATTAGAAATGCGCTCATGTGACATATCAAATAGATAAAGAATTACCCAAGAAAAAATGGTATTATTCATTTGAGCATTTCTTCATTCGTTTTCGAGTTATGCCGCATTTCGTGCAAAGCAAATCAAATTCTGGGGACAGCGCAGACAGGCTACGTGACATAGGCGACGTATTGTCCAGGACTTTATTATTCGATTCGCCTGTTCCTCATGAACTTTAACCAATACATGTACGGCATCCGAATGAGAGCACAAGCTATAACAAACAGCTTCCTGAGGTATGCAGCGTTTCTGATCTTTACAACAGCGTTCGCATGTCCCCCAACACAGTAATCGAATGGTTTCAAGTCAGAGGAACGTGGAGGGCCCTCCACCGGACCTCTACGACCTGTCCACCTCCGAGGAAACTGGATATCCTGGAATAACCTGACAGCTATCACGTAATGTGGTGGGAAATCTTCGCGTTGAAAATATTTTCAGATAATAGGGACGGCAGTACCCCTTCGCCTTAAAACAGCTGATAACGGGCTGGTGTTCGTGTACCCTTAATGACGAAGGAACAACAGTTTGAGAAACCGTTATTCCACACCAAAATGTCACTTCCAGTGGGGTGACTACCTTCAATGAATCGACCCAATAAGTACTGACAACTAACCGGTATTTGTGACTCTATTTATTTACCTCTCCGTTCACAGAGAAATTACCTTCATCTATTAACAATACGTCACCGGGGAAATCGCGGTTTTCGTTCGGCTTGCGTGTCACCTATTCTGTAAACTATGCCCGATTATCTGGATGGTCCTTGGATTTAACTTTCGAGTTTTGCAGGGATGTCATTTATGTGTATCCAAAAGTTTCGCTATTGATGTTCGGTTGATCCCAGTTTTCTGCGAGGATTGGTGAATAATACGCTCTGGGCACACACTGAACGATGCAACAACGGCGGCTGATTTTGCTTCATCCCTAAAAAATGGTTCAAATGGCTCTGAGCACTATGCGACTCAACTGCTGTGGTCATAAGTCCCCTAGAACTTAGAACTACTTAAACCTAACTAATCTAAGGACAGCACACAACACCCAGCCATCACGAGGCAGAGAAAATCCCTGACCCGCCGGGAATCTAACCCGGGAACCCGGGCGTGGGAAGCGAGAACGCTACCGCACGACCACGAGATGCGGGCGCTTCATCCCTAGCCGTTGCCGATTATCCATCTTTCGGTTTCCCGAGAAGTTTCAGTATTGCGCTGTGACCAGTACGTGGTCTGTCTCGGTTATGTTGGTTGAAATCCTCTTTGATAACAGGTGGCTTTTCTGTCCTGTTATCAGAATGATCCAAATGCATTCGGTTGGTGTTAACTTCGTTGCTTTCACGTCATCTGCAAAGAAGAAACATGCTCAAATCGAGGGCACCATTGAGTTTCTTGTGTAATTCTCTATCTGTTTAACAAGTCACCTGTCCCTTTCCATTATAAATTATGAGTGGCTTCCAAAATGGGCCTCATGGTAGTCACATAGCCTCGCAGGTTTTCACACTCGCCCGTCTCATACTGCTTGACTTCAAATTTCTGATTATTAATCTGATTTTGTCCTAGATGAGTGATTCCACACTTGTGCCCACTGTCAGCGGGGTGCTTACGGTTGTAGTAGTGTATATCCCTGTGGCGCAAAATTAAAGTCACTGTGAGCGGAAAACGGAATGAAGCTCCCTGTGCAATTATGCGAATTTGTTTTACAAGGTAATGAAGCAATTCGTACAACGGATATCGTCTTATTAGCTCTGAATTTAATAGGGGTAGTCTCATATTCAAAAGTAAATAGTCTTGCATAAAATACACAGGTCAACCACCGGACATCACGTATTTGTTAAGGGAGGTATCTAATTATTGAATGAAAATATACGCTTTCAAAAGATGCTGTTTATTTCTTTTAACGTGTAATCAAGTGAGAAAACCTTCAACAAGGTGACAATGAATGCGGAATTAAAGAAATAATTACGCTTAACTCCATTCTTGGTGCCAGTTTTGGGATGCCGAAGTGAATATTGCCGATGGTCAAGCGAAAAGCATATCAGAAAGTACTAATAATAAGTGAACTCAGAAGAGTGAACACTGTTTGAAGATGCAAAGTGCGTCCCGCAAGTCAAATAACTAACTGCGGTTATCAATTACCAAAACGACCAACTGTACGAAGTTAACAAATACCGTGTCCCCTGAATTATACGACGGGGAATCACTCCTGCCTGAATCTCATCAAACAACTTCCAATACTCGTGGCCGGGTGCGCGCTGGCCGTGTGCGGCAGTTAAAAGCATTCGGGACCAATCTTTGCGTCCGTGGCCCGAGTGACTGCAGCGAGGCTGTCGTTCTTGGAGGCGGAAGACGGCGTGTGTCTTTACCAAAATTCTAACTCATCTCTAGTTTCGGAAAAGCTCCAGGTCATCCACCAATGATGGTAATAATTCCGAGCCCCATATAATTTCTAGCCAAGTTTTGCCGAGATCGCGACGACTGCCTCAAACAAATTTCAAGATTTCCACAGAGTGTCTGCAAGAGGGAGACTTTTTATCTTGTTTTTAGATGAAGACAAGGACAGCAGCTAACAGTCTTTCTAGCCACGTTTCAAAGTAGCCCTTGAGACGGCGTGTCTTTCAGTTCCCACGGCAGGCTTCCAACCATCACATTTTTTTGGAATAAAGGACACATTCCTTCATGCAGTCATCGCGTTTTTGCACGAGCACTTTCTAGCTGCCCGACACACTACCTCCCGTTGCATTAACATGGCCAGTCCCGAGCCGGGGAAACAGCGAGGTTGGAGGCAGCTTTGGTCCTGGAGCCCACTTTAAGCTACTCATTTATGGCCGTGGGGAAGGTCGGTTACTTGCTTTCCTCCGCCGTCTCCCTCTCTGCAAGGTTTCTGTACAAAGTAAACGGAAAAATACCAGCTCATTCAGTTTCTAGCTTGACACAAACGTTTTCTAACTAGTAATATGAATTACGAACGGAACAAAGTTCAAATGGCTCTGAGCACTATGCGACTCAACTTCTGAGGTCATAAGTCCCCTAGAACTTAGAACTACTTAAACCTAACTAACCTAAGGACATCACACACATCCATGCTCAAGGCAGGATTCGAACCTGCGACCGTAGTGGTCGCGCGGTTCCAGACTGTAGCACCTAGAACCGCTCGGCCACCCCGGCCGGCTACGAAAGGAACATCTCAGTTACCCATTCATTATGTTAATAAACGTGGGGCGTACTATGAGATCTTAAAATTGTGAATGAAAATACGTAGGGTGGAGATTCTTGAATAAGTAAGGCATCTTACACCACCCGGTACATTGTGACAATCCTTACACTTCCTCGCAGTTCAACAGGCGCTACACTCCTCAATAACAACGACATGCTCAGTTCTGTTTGCTTGGAAATCTACAATAAAATCACCTATATGTCTCAATAGTCAGTATGTAAGTATTTTATTTACTTGGTGACAGTGTATCGAAGGAATTGTGGAAGTCAAGAAACACAGCGTCTGACACAGCTCCGCTGTATACAGACATTTCATTATAATGAACGGATAAACCAAGTACTGTTGCAAATGAGGTGTTTCGATCCTTCTTACAGACTATATTGACCTTGACGTCTAGATACGTGACACACTTCGTAGTTCCAGTGATGTACAGTAAATTGATGCTAGTAAAGGAGTCAGGTCCTCCCGACATTCAATTTAAAATGTAAAAGATACGCTGTCAGATCATGTGCACTTTTCTTTATCGAGCGATTTCAATTTATTTTCAGTTCCTCAGTCACTTATTTCTTTGTGTTCACATTCACATCGGTGGAACGGTAGAATCTGGAAGCTAAATCGTGTTCTTCTTCGATACAGGAATTTCGGATGACAGAATGAGTATTCCGGCATTCATTTTTTCATGTTACGTTTCGGTACCGTCGTTGTCAACAAGCATTTGGGCTACGATTTTACTCCATTGACAGATTTTTCATAGTGGCATAACATTTTAGGGTTTTTCTTGGCAAAAAAGGCTCTAGCACAGATTTTCTTAGCTAATTTTGACTTTCTTCAGTTTTGTATTAGTGAACAGGGGTTCAGGTTTGTTTACATCTGCTATGCATATCTCCATCTTGTGACAGCTCATACAAAATAAACAAACTATGTCTTCAAACCACACATCCCCGTGACTAGCATCTTCACTTTGTCATCCCCTCTACTCTGTTAACCTCTATGAGACTTGTGTATCTTTAGCACTGTTGAGAAATCTACGAACAACTTCCTACGTTCATCCCCAGATATGTTGCTTTTCTGCACGGTTCAGTCTTTTGAAGGTATTAGTATTTGTAAGCAACATCTGCGTTTCGCCTTGCGGGGCTTCATGCCGGATACCTTCCAGTTGGAGGTGACATCTGATTATCACATGCTCAAGAAGTCCTAAGGCACTACAGTCAGTCGATGCTGCCAATCTCCCATTCTGCGTAAGTAATGAGCCCATCGGCCATATGTCCTGCCATAAAAAGAACATTATTCCTGCTGGAAATTATGTGATTCACTGTTAGTCTCTCTCTCTGACATTCGAGAAAGACTGTCCCAACCCCGTATCCATTCAGTTAGGGTCCAGTTTCGAAGATCTGTCGTATTATTACGCCTTTAATACACAGGTTACTGCAAAGATCGTGTTGCGTTTTGAAACATGGTTACGCTAATAGCTCGACATGTTACCAGTATTGGTTACGGTCACCTAACTCTTTGAACATGTGAAATCTGTCTTCACATTATCCTCAACTACGCCCCACTGATCTATGTGTTGGTGGCTGGGACCGAAACTCAACCTTCCTATGCCGTCGAACCTTTTTAAAGATATTATACATGCTGTGCTATTTTTATTTAGCCTCGCGTTGCACAAAATAAAACTTAACTGTATTATTACT
Source organism: Schistocerca americana (assembly GCF_021461395.2). Taxonomy (NCBI): domain Eukaryota; kingdom Metazoa; phylum Arthropoda; class Insecta; order Orthoptera; family Acrididae; genus Schistocerca; species Schistocerca americana. The sequence continues at coordinate 838,317,950 of NC_060130.1, read as the reverse complement.
CTATTTGTTTTCTGTTCTAGGAGCGCATCTGAAAAGAAGAAAATTAGCTGTAAAATCCTGTCATGAGTGACAGAGACGGAGTATTGGCTGTGATATGACATGGATGAGGAAGGAATTAGGTAGAGACCTTTCCTAGGAAACAGTTCCGATACTCGCCTTGAGTGATTTGGGAGAAATCACAGAAAATCTAAATCTGCATGGCCGGACAGCGAACACAACCATAGGTGGTGGGAATCACGTAACTCCTCTACTGATTTATATCACCATATGAGGAAACGTTTACACTTCTCAGTTACTCAGTGTATCTAAACACGTTTTATGTTGTTATGAATAATATAACTTCGAAAGAGCCAGTACATTACTGGAGCAACGTACGAGGGTCATTCAATAAGTAATGCCCCACATTTATTTTAAAAAGTCATTAATATATTTAGACAAACTTCCTTGTTGGAGCTTCATATTCAATGTTTGTTCTGTGCGGCGGTGAAGTTTCAGACCGTTCTGGCAGATGGCAGAGCCGTAGTACAGCGTCAAAATGGCGTCTACATACGACTCGCGGGCTGTTATTGAATTCTTGTTTGCAGAAAAAGAAATTGTCGTGAACATGTATAAACGTTTGTGTGCACTGTGTGGCGATGCTGCAGTTGATAGAAGTACAGTTGGCCTATGGGTAAAGAAAGTTACAGCCTCAAGAAATGCAGAAGCAGAGCTCCATGATCAGCCGGGTTCGGGACGTCCTGTCACCGACCTTGCGCCAGACATGCTGAATCGTGTGGATGGCATTATTTGTACCGACCGGCGCATCATAACTCGACAATTGTCTCTACAATTGTTAATCAGCATTGAAGGAGCGTCTGCAATGATGGAGACTCTCGGATATTCAAAAAGAGGTGCTCACGATGGGTTCCAAGAATGCTCACAGTAGACCACAAGATTCAAAGAAAGGCCATTTCATCTGAATTGTTGCAGCGTTTTGAAACAGATGGAGAGGGCTTTCTGTCACGGATCGTTACACGGAACGAGAGCTGGGTGCACCACTTTGCGCGGAAAACAAAAAGGCGGTCCATAGAATGGCATCATCCTCATTCACCACAAAAGAAGAAATTCAAGACAACCCCCTCTGCCGGAAAAGTCATTGTGACAGCCTTCTAGGATTGTGATGGCGTCATTCTCGTGGATGTGATGCCGAGAGGGTCAACTATCAATTCAGAGGCATAAGTGGAGACTCTGAATAAACTCAAGAATCGTTTCCAACTTGTTCGATCGGACAAGAACCCAACAGAAATCTTGCTCCAACACGATAATGCACTCCCACACACAAGTCTGAAAACCCGGGATCGCCAAATTGGGTGGGACATCGTTGCCTCATCCACCCTAGAGGCCAGACCTGGCACCCTCAGACTTCCATATCTTTGGACCGCTTAAAGATTCTCTACGGGGATCACAAGCTGAAGATGACGAGAGCAGTCGTGCAGTGAAAACATGGCTACGCCTACAGGACAAGAGCTTTTATCAGCAAGGAATAAATGCTCTTCCACATCGTTGGCGTGCGGCCACAGAACGCGATGAAGACTACGTAAAAAAAATAGGACATGGTCAAGACATGTTGATGTATATTGTCACCAAATTATAACTCTTAGCAATAAACATCTTCTTAGAAAAAAATAGGGGGAATTATTTATTGAACGACCCTCGTATATTGTAAGTGAACTGGTATGCAGTTTTATCGACTCCTATAACTGAAGTGGCCTTCCCCTGGAGAAAGCCGGTAAAGCTGCGCAAGCACACGCCCTGGCTCCCTGCACACAGCGGCTCAGCGCCAGTGAGAAGGATAACGGATTAACCACAAGCTAAGGCAAGCTAAGACGCCGTGCCACTGCGCTCCTCGTGGTAAACATTCCGAGCAGGGCAGGCATGCAACCTCAAGCTTTGCTTGTCGCGCACATTGCCCCTGTATTTGAGCAATCCGATCGCTCTTCATGTACTAAATCAACATCTAAATTATGTTCTTTAAAGACCACTACATAATACGAAAAAATTTTTCTTCGAGCTGGTAGTGTGTGAATGATTATCACTGTACACAATAACACCAAACACTCATCACATCATTATTCGGCTCTACAATCAGTTTTTATAATTTCAGATGTTAACCGAACGGGTAGAGACGTCTCATATTACAACCAACAGTTTGGGATTGTAATTATAGGGGATACAGTATGTCTCGTCTATAGAAACAAAATGCACACCAAGAATCAACATACAACCCAGAGTACGTATTCTATTTTTGATACGAATATTACAGCAGAGCGTGAAACATAGCCTGCTTCTCTGTCAAAAACCATCCGTTGCTCAGTTCAGCACGAAAATAATACCCTAGCAAGATGGTCCCACCGTCTTCCGTGTGGGATATGTATACTAATTAATGAAATGCCTCAAGCAGAAGTTTAGAGGAATTAGATTCAATGTGTCCGTCGACGGTTGATGGGTCCGGTTCTTCAAGTCTAACAGCAACTTTGTTTAATTACTTAACCTGTTCAGATTAAGGCCTTCAGGTCGTCGTCCACATCAACTCACGGTATTACACACATAGTACTTCTTACATCTGAGCTATTTAAAAAATGACTATAAATCTAATCGGGCAAATAGTAAAAAAATGGTATTAATGGAATTAAAAATGATTTGAAACAAGAAATCAGTTTGTGTAATCATGCTGTTGGTAACAGTACACACTAAGCATTGAAGGGCTTGTTTCAATAGTGGTACAAGACTATTACCTCCACTTTTCTGCCTATAATGCTTCTGAAATTATTTATCCAAACAAACAGAAAGAAAGGTTCATCTCTAGCAAGAAGCCATATGCTTGAATATTTCTGGTATCTCAACCGGAGATTTTTCAGCACTCATTTAACATTAGGACTCTGTATCTCAAAATGGACAAAAATGGAAATAAGCCCTTCAATTAATAGCGTTAATAGTAGCGCTACTACTACTGTTACTACTGCTAATAATAAAAATAATAATGACAATAATACTTTTCATTTTTTCCCTGGTATTTATCCCGTATCTACATGGGGTTGGAATTTTAAGTTTTGTCTTTGGGCATGTTTGGTGGTAGAGGTTGGCTGGATAACCTTGCTGCCGTCACTTCGTCTCCCGGTACGGAATTTGTTTACCACAAATGTCTAGTGTTTTCCATGTGAAAGTGAGGGAACGTTTTCGAGATGTTTGAGAATTGTATGACTGAGGCGAGACGTAGACGTATCACCGATATTCACCTAGGCCGATGTGGGAAACTGTCTAAAAAGCACATCCAGGCTGGCCAGCACACCGACGCAAATTAATTCGATCATGGGCTTCCCCGAATCCCGGTAGCGGACTGATAACGTGTTCAGCTTTCCGAGCAGGTCCAATAATAATAAAAATAATAATAACAATAATAATACAGGGTGACAATTATTGAACTACATGAACAAAAACGCGAATTACTTATAAACTACGCCGGCGGGAGTGGCCGAGCGGTTGTAGGCGCTACAGTCTGGAACCGCGCGACCGCTACGGTCGCAGGTTCGATTCCTGCCTCGGGCATGGATGTGTGTGATGTCCTTAGGTTAGTTCGGTTTAAGTAGTTCTAAATTCTAGGGGACTGATGACCTCAGTAGGTAAGTCCCATAGTGCTCAGAGCCATTTTTGAACTTACAAACTACGACTTGCACACACTTCATAAACGTGTTAACGTCACTACTAATATTCAGATTTAGGTAATAACATCTTAGATAATCCTGCCATCATTAGCGATGATGTTGCGCTACGGTCGCAGGTTCTAATCCTGCCTCGGGCATGGATGTGTGTGATGTCCTTAGGTTAGTTAGGTTTAAGTAGTTCTAAGTTCTAGGGGACTGATGACCACAGATGTTAAGTCCCATAGTGCTCAGAGCCATTTGAACCATTTTTGATGTTGCGCAGGCGGAAGTGTCGGAACATCGATTCTGTCGATGACCTCTTGAATTGCTGTTTTCAGCTCAGCAATGGGTTTGAGGTTATTGCTGTACACCTTGGCTTCAATATAGCCCCACGAAGAGGAGTCGCATGTGTTCAGATCCGGAGAATATGGCGGCCAATCGAGACCCACGGCAGTAGCCTTTGCGTACCTCAAAGCCGGAAAGCGGTCCTCAAAGAGCTCCTCCAGGACATCAAACACCCTCCTGCTTCGATGGGGTCGAGCTCTGTCTTTCATGAACCACATCTTTTCGAAGTCAGGGTCATTTTGGATAATGAGCTACACTAGGCTACAATTACGACAATTATATATATGAGTCCAAAGCTAAGATGCAAGAGTCGCTTCGAGTAGCGAGAGAAAAATGAAAGAAGCCGAAGAATTGAGCAGGGTGTATTATTAGAGAGTGGAACAAAAGCTCTACGTACTGTTCGGTAGTCACCGTGCTATCAAGGAATGTCGCAACGATTACTCCGTGACTGGACATTGCACACCACACAGTCACCCGTTGAGGGTCGCGGAATGCGGATCCTCAGATCCCCAAGTGCGCCAATTTGCTTATTGACGAACCCATCCAAATGAAAGTGGGCTTCGTCGCTAAATCAAACCATACAGCGTTTACTAATTCCCATCGTGTCCCGTGGCCAACTGTGCAGTTTGAACGTCCTAATGCAAACCATTCAGAAGTTATTTTCTTTCATGTAGTTCAATAACTGTTTCCCTGTAATAATAATATAATAATTATAATAATCATAATATTGACATTAGTAGACACAAAAATTTGTTTATAGGTGTACAAAAGTAATATTTTCATATTTTCTGTCGTAGGGATTTCTGAGGGAGAGTAATTTGGGTAGACTGCACCAGCTAAGGGCTATGGAAAATAATTAAGGTCTGGTTGTAAAGAAGGGTGCCTAGCTGTAATGTGATAAAGGGGCGCACAGGACAATGACAGACTACAGTGTGAGGGAGACCATTCCAGAGCCAAGTTTCCGCTACAGAAAAGTACTTAAAGGAAATGCCTGAGTGAAGGAATGTGACAGGAAGGATTTTGCTCTGGTGGGAACGAGTGTTTCTGATTTGTTGTGCGGACAAGAAAGAGAATTAACGACGAGGAGATGTATTAGAAACAGTACGCGTTGATAACAAAGTAGAGGGGACAATGTATGTGGTAATCTCTGCGCTTGTCGGCACATACCGAGGATAGCTGTGCATGAGGTGATGATATAAGATAAAACTGTCGAAAGTCACAAATAAATCGCAAGCAGGCGTTCATCACTATATCCAAGCGACGTGAACTTCATTGTGAAAGAATTTGCCAGATAATAACGCTGTGCTTAAAAATCAGGAGTAGAAGGATTTGGCCAAGTTTCTACTTTAGGTGAAAAGGGAAGCCGCTTTTTGTATTTTTGTATGACACTAAGAGTTGCTGAAGCTATCTTCCGTATTGTAGAGATGTGCCGTTTCAGGTTTACATCTATTAGGGAAAAATTTGACCAAGTGGTAAAACACTTCAAATATAAAAGTCTGAGCTGCCCTGTCACACTTCAGAACTACAGGTATACTTTTCAATGATATTGTCAACAATGTACGAAAGCAATTCTTTTGTCCGTAGAAAGCGCGATGGAGAAGATACAACTTGCGTTAGCAATATGTACTAGTACACTCAAAAGCATCCGAGTGCCGTGAATTGCGTTCCACCTGATCTGCATGCATAACATAACATTATTGCAGTTCCTCTTATCCGTTTTCCGTACATTCGTTCGATGATGCAAAATCGTTACCACAGGTGACAACTTAGATATGAGACAGTCCTGATAATTGTAAACTCAAATTTAATTTGGTAAGTGAAATTTCTAAAACTTTATCATTCTCATTAATATCTCGAACATTTAATACCCATAAATCTACAACATAAATCATTCCGCAATCCTTACTCAAAACTAAATTTTCTTCTGCTAAAGTGATTTTACAAGAATGCCTGGACTCCCAAAGTTGTATGATCATTAGAAGAATTCTTGCTCTCAAAGATTTTCCAACCACAGTCGTTCGCTTGGCGAGTGGTTTTTCATAAACTGGTTAATGAGCCAACCAGCTAGAAAAACCGCGATTAACGCTGCCAAGTGCTCTATCGTAACTCACCAACAACAGCGTATCATTACTGTTTCCACGGTACACTTGTTGGCACGTGAATATTGTGCTGTTCGAAGGCATCTATTGCCCTTGATATTTAACACAAAGACATTATAAAAATCTAAGTTATTCTTGTTATGTATACATTGGAACTTTAAATGACAACTAAAAGATGCTAACTAAGCAACGGTTTTGTGCCACACTGAGACTTGAACACAGTACCGAACGTCAGTGCTGACTAGGAATAAAAGAGGTGAAATACATAGTTTTTGCGACTGATTTAGCAACGTGACGAAAACTTTTGTGTTGGATGCGGGTTCGAACCCAGCACCAATTCGGATTGTTCACTAAGCGCAGTAAAATCGTCACTTACCGTTATTGTTGACAATGCGCGAAGAGACGTTAACAATCGAAATTATTTTCCACCAGCAGGTAGATGCGCACATGCTAGAGCTAGAAAAGGCATGACTAACATTTTTGTGAGGATTACGATTCCAGTACACAATTACGAGGAGACCTCGAAGAGTTTGGAATCTTGAGCGAACACCGAATTCATGGAAGAGTATAATGAAGGTATCAAATTCCGTAAAGTGAATTTTCGATTTCGAATCCCACTCCAGCATCAAATTTTTAACAACTCAAGTCCAAATAAAGTTTGGAATAAGTTAAAATGGTTCAAATGGCTCTAGGCACTATGGGACTTAACATCTTAGGTTATCAGTCCTCTAGATGGTTCAAATGGCTCTGAGTACTATGGGACTTAACATCTATGGTCATCAGTCCCCTAGAACTTAGAACTACTTAAACCTAACTAACCTAAGGACATCACACACATCCATGCACGAGGCAGGATTCGAACCTGCGACTGTAGCAGCCGCGTGGTTCCGGACTGGAGCCTAGGACCGCTCGACCACAGCGGCCGGCTTGGAATAAGTACCTTTCGACATTTGTAGAGATGGGTTCATTAGATAAAATAAAATTACTAATGTGAGAAACATTACTGGTGTTGGAGTTCCTTCATTTTACGATATTCGTTTCTTTCGTGAACAAAACTTGTCTCTTTTCTCTAGTACTGGCACAACATGTATAATATGAATTTGAAACCGTGGTGTAATCAAATGTTCTCCTTTTACAAAAACAAGTGGTGAATAAGATCTGATTGTGTCTGTTGAAAACGGTTGCCTGAAGCGGGAAAGGAACCCACATCTGAAGGATACCACCCTAGCATCAGTCCACTTCACCACCGGATGCACCATGCAGTTAGGTGATTATTTTTTGGTTACGCGTAACGGAGATGCGTCAAAAGGATAAGATCTCTACTCCCTGAAATGAATGACCACCAGTTAAATCCATTCATTTCCTTGTTAGATAGATCCGCCTTTCACCAGGTGCCTCGGCTAACCAATGAGGACATTCGATCTGAATTTGTAATCACTGAAATTCAAACAACATAACGGTCATCCAAACAAACTGGCAACGCTGTAGGATGTGGAAGTTTCTAAAGAAGGTGCAGTCATCCACATGAGCTATTCTGAAGCAATATCCGATCGTGCTAACGAAAATCTGAGTTGTAGAACCAACTTCTTCCGTAACATTTTTAAGCCACACATTGTCTGTCTCTAACAGTATCAATATGTTGGAAGCTCAGAGACATTGCACTTCATTTCGTAACCAATCAGTAATAGCAAAAGCTTGGAAAGAGCTCGTCGCTTTGTTCTATTCAGAACAATTTCTGCCCACCGGCCAACGGCTGTCTGACGCCTGCTTGGTTGGTTGGTTTGTTTAAAGGCGGGAGAAGGGACCAAACTACGAGGTCATCGGTCCCTTGTTCCTAATAAAACAATGCCACAAGTGTGAGACTAAAACGGACGAAACATATAACACAAAACGGAAAGAAAGGAAAAGCCACAAGAACGAAGGGAAGGCAACGAACACTAAAAGGAACAAAAGAGGACAAGAAAACAACAAAGTGACGCTAGAAACAGAAGAGAGTGAAACATGAAAGCAGATAACAGTGGCTGGCCAACCACGAGAATAAAAAGGGAAAGCCAGCTACTCTGCAACACATTAAAACCTCCATCCTAAGAGCTCTAGGGTTGAGGACGCAAAGGAACAAAGAACATGCGCTAAAACCTACAAAGTATAAAACCCACTCTCACAGATAAAATGTAAAACTAAAGCTGCTGTGGAGGCATTGTCGCCCAACACCGAAGGCAGGGTGCTGGGAAAGTCAAAAGTCTGCCACAGAGCGGCTAAAAGTGGGCAGTCCAGCTAGAGGTTGACGACTGTCATTTGGGAGCCACAGCGACTCTGAGGTGGGTCCTCGCGTCGGAGGAGATAACCATACGTTCGTCACGTATGGCCAATGCGGAGCCGGCAGAGGACAACTGATTCCCTGTGAAAGGCCTGCATGGAAGGCTTCCACACATTCATAGTCTCCTTAATGACACGCAGTTTGTTGTGCGTGCTGTTATGCCATTCCATCTCCCAAAGCCGGGAAACCCTGCAGTGTACGACAGAACGCAGGTCAGCTTCGGAGATGCCTATCTCCAGAAGTGTTTTCCACGTCGCTGTTTGGCCAGCCTGTCGGCAAGTTAGTTGCCGGAGATTGCGACATGTCCTGGGGCCCACACAAACACCACGGAATGGCGGGACTGTTCCAGGGCATAGATGGACTCCTGAATGGAAGCTACCAGCACTGGTCGACAGCTTGTAGGCTTGTTGAGTGGTACTTAAGTAAATAAATTAGTAAAATCAAAGTGAAGTAGAAATTAGAAAATAAATGAAAAACTTAGTTTAGTTTAGAAGAATTACACACTGGCAAACAGTGGGCAGAGCAGCAAAGCAGAAGAGACAATGACCGTGAAGTCAGCAAGTTCAGAAGCCATCGCCCTCTCCACATAAGCGAACGCTGTCGATTCAGCCGTCAGGTCATCGCCCGACCGGCTCACGTGTTTCTCAGTTGTCACATGTGAGCAAAGGCCCTCGCCTACATCCCAAGAGCCAGTGACCGACGTTAAGAAGACTCTTCGAGAAGCTTTTCAACGTGACAGAAGAGGCAATGACCGGTTCACGTGTTTCTCAGTTGTCACATGTGATCAGAGGCCCTCGCCTACATCCCAAGAGCCAATGACCGACGTTAAGAAGATTCTTCGAGAAGCTTTTCAACGTGACGGAAGAGGCAATGACCGTGAAGTCGTTCACCTCCAGTGAACTGAAGTGAATAAATATACGAGACGCAGTGGGCCCGACGAGAAGAGAGAGTAGCAGTAGTTTTCAGTCAGTTTCGGTGCTGAAGACAGTCATGCAAGAAGAGAGTACATCATACACAGATGCACCAAGTCCGCCGCTGTAATGGAATAGCAAGCAGCAGCATCGGCGCCAGAAGACGGAAGTTAAAAGGTATTTGAAGTCTGATTGTTACGTACCCGAGTGACTCGTGTAGACGGGAGGGAGACGACCTCACATTAGCAGTCACCTGTGAGCTGGTGATGAAGATCTGACAGCCGAAGATTGGCAAGCTGGAGTCCGTTGTTCGAGTCCGTGACACTGGCCTTCCCCCGCCGCGCCGCTCCGCTGGCCGACGCACAACACTGACACACGCGGCCGCTTAGAGAAGAGAAACACTGGGACGCCACATCCAAGGCATCACCATCCGATTCACGACTTCGTTCTCAATAATTAAACGGTCCACAGCACGATGCGCGTCTCCAGTCAACTGGGCGAGACGGCGACACGATATACACACCGCCACGTGTAATCAGACGCCGCCGCTGCCGCAGCAGAAGGCTTCGCAAACGAGACAGCTGCCGCTCTCCGAGCCAGAACATCCATTAAGAAACAGTTGTACAAAACTTCCAATAAAAGTTATCTATCTTATGTAAAAATGCTGTTTCATTGTACCTCATACCCGAGCCAATGAAGAACCCACCCTGCCCACATGTTGTTAAGAGAGAAAAATTAATTTATTTAGTATTTTCACCCTGACATAATGCTTAGAATCAAATGCCCTTTCCAGTAATGCTCATCCTGACAATTGCCTAGCATCAAAAGAGAAATCCCAGTTACATTTAGTGACAGAAGTGTTACAGACTGCTCAATGAGTCAGTACACAGGAGACATGACTCAAGAGCGGATGTACTCAAGAGCAAGAGATATGGGCGCCAGCTCTGCAGTGAAAACACTACAGCTGACTGGCAAGGAGTGCTGCTCAGTATGTCCTCCATAAACATATGCGAAGCCTACGTGACCATCAGCCACTGAGCCATTGGTGTAAACCGCTTCAGAGCCCCAGAACACGTCAAGATAGTGACGGCGGATAGCGGCGGGGTTAACGGGGTCCTTGGGGCCATGTAAAAGGTCCAGATGGAGCTGCTGCCGAGGCGTACACCATGGAAGCGTACGTGAACGGACCGCAAGTAGAGGTGGTAAAGGGAAGGACTCCAGTTCGGAGAGAAGGGACCGCACGCGATCCGCAATCGTTAGCCCAGATCTGGGCCGCCGATTCGCGAGATGGACTGCCGCGGGCGGAAAAGGAGACAGTAACTCGCAATTCGGATGCCCAGGGGAACTATGAATGTGTGCTGTGTAATTGGCGAGCAGTTGCGCACGTCTAATATGCAGTGGAGGGACACCAGCCTCCACCAGTACGCTGGTCACCGGACTCGTCCTAAGAGCCCCTGTCGCTAATCGAACCCCACAGTGGTGCACAGGGTCGAGTAAATGCAATGCTGAAGGCGCTGCCGAACCATAAACCACACTCCCCACAGTCAATTCGGGATTGGACAAGGTCTGTGTAGAGCTGCAGCAGCGTACAGTGATCTGCATCCCAATTGGTGTTGCTCAGGCAACGGAGGACATTGAGGTGCTGTCAGCACTTCTGCTTAAGCTGACGAAGATGAGGAAGGCAAGTCAATCGAGTGTCGAAAACCGGTCCTAGGAATTGATATGTCTCCACTACAGTGAGTGGATCGTCATTAAGGTAAAGTGCGGGTTCCTGATGAACGGTACGACGCCGACAGAAGTGAGTGACACACGACTTTGTGGCTGAAAACTTTAAGCCGTGGGCTAGAGCCCATGATTGCGCCTTGTGGATAGCTCCCTGGAGGCGCCGCTCAGTAACAACAGTACTGGAGCAGCAGAACGAAATGCAGAACTCATCTGCATACAGAGAAGGTGGGACGGAGGGCCTGACAGCTGCTGCTAGACCGTTAATGGCCGCTAGAAACTCAGTACAGAGCCCTGCGGGACTCCAATCTCCAGGATATAGATGGAAATATGGGAGTCACCAACTTGGACACGAGAAGTATGGAGCGACAGGAAGTTTTGGATAAAAATCGGGAGTGGTCACCGGAGACCCCACTCATACAATGTGGCAAGGATATGATGTCGCCAAGTCGCGTCGTATGCTTTACGTATGTCAAGAAAGACGGCAATCAGGTGTTGCCGTCTTGGAAAGGCTGTTCGGATGGCTGACTCGATGGACACAAGATTATCAGTGGTAGAGCGACCCTGGCGGAAGCCGCCCTGACATGGAGTCAGCAAGCCGCGTGACTCCAGGACCCAACCCAACCGCCGGCATACCATACGTTCCAGCAGCTTACAATGAGCGTTGGTGAGGCTGATGGGCCGATGGCTATCCACACCAAGCGGGTTTTTACTGAGTTTGAGCATGGGAATTACGGTGCTCTTCCGCCATTGCGATGGAAAGATGCCATCGCACCAGAGCCGGTTGAAGATGACGAGAAGATGTCGCTTGTAGTCAGATGAGAGACGTTTGATCAACTGACTATGGATGCGATCTGGCCCAGGAGCTGTGTCGGGGCAATGTTCAGGGGCACTGAGGAGCTCCCACTCTGTAAATGGGGCTTTATAGGATTCACTGCAACGTGTAGTGAATGAGAGGACGTTCCCTTCCAGCCACCGTTTGAGTGTGCGGAAGGCTGGGGGGGGGGGGGGGGGGGGGGGTAATTCTCCGACGCAGAGTCTCTAGCAAAGTGCTCAGCAAAGTGCTCGGCGATCGCGTTTGCGTCGGTACATAACTCGCCATTTATGGTAACACCGGTGACAGCTGTTGGGGCTGGTACCCGAAAAGACGTTTGATCTTTGCCCAGACTTGGGAAATTGACGTATGGTACCAAATGGTGGAGACGTATCTCCTTCTTCTGTTGTTTGATAAGGTAGCGAACACGGGATCAGAGCCGTTTAAAAGATATGAGGTGCTCCAGAGAATGGTGCGCTTATGCCGCTGTAGAGCTCGCCGACGCTCCTTAATTGCTTCAGAGACTTCCGGCGACCACCAAGGGACTGCCTTACTCCTCGGGCACTCTAAAGAGCGAGGGATAGCGTTTTCTGCAGCAGAAACAATTGTGCTAGTCACCTGCTCAACCATCACATCGACGCTAACGTGTGGGAGAGATTCAGCGTTGACAGCAGGTATGAAAGCTCCCCAGTCCGGCATGTTCAGAGGCTATCTGGGCAGGCGTCCGTGTGCCTGACGCTGGGGCAGTGACAGGAAGATGGAGAAGTGGTCACTACCACACAGGTCGTCATGTGCTCTCCAGTTGATACATGAGAGGAGTCCTGGGCTGCAAATTGATAAATCAATGGCCGAGTAACTACCACGACCACAATGAAATGTGTGGCGGACCCAGTGTTTAAGAGACAGAGGTCGAATTGCGACAGTAAAGTTTCGACATTTCTGAATCAGCCAGTATGCATGGTACCACGCCACAAGAGGTTATGGGCATTCAAATCTCCCAGAAGTAGGAAAGGTGTAGCGAGATCATCAATCAGTGCAGCTAATACATTCAGGGGTACTGCACCATCTGGAGGAAGATATACATTGCAGACAGTTATTTCCTGCGTCGTCCTTATTCTGACAGCCACAGCTTCAAGAGGGGATTGAAGGGGCACATGGTCACTACAGACCGAGTTTAGGACATAAACGCAAACTCCACCTGACACTCGATTACAATCGCTACGGTTACTGTAATATCCCTTATAGCCGCGGAGGGCAGAGGTCGGCATTGCTGGGAACCAGGTGGCCTGGAGGGCAATGCCGATAGCAGGTGTAATGCTTGACAGCTGCCGTAGCTCACCCAGGCGGGGGGAAAATCGCTGCAATTCCACTAGATGATGACATCGTGAGACAGGGAAGACATGGAACATTCAATGAGGCAGTTTACGCCTCAGAGTCAATTGCTGCCACCGATTTATTGTCTGAGTAGTCTATATCCGTTGTGTCTGAGGGTCTGGCGAGGTATAGGTCCTCAGCGGACGCCAGAATCTCCACCCCGGTCTGCTGAATATAGGCTGACATGGTTTTCATTAACATTGTCATCTGTGGGCTCAACATGATGAAGATTATTTGTTGTGTTTATGTTCCTTTCTTTTGTATATGTCATCTGTTTTATTTAGAAAATGAAGCTAGAACTGTATTTCTAAATTTTTGCAACGAAACTATGTATTCAAATGGCTCTGAGCACTATGGGACTTAACATATGGGGTCATCAGTCGCCTAGAACTTAGAACTACTTAAACCTAACTAACCTAAGGACATCACACACATCCATGCCCGAGGCAGGATTCGAACCTGCGACCGTAGCTGTCGCGCTGTTCAGGACTGAAGCGCCTAGAGCCGCTCGGACACCACGGCCGGCTGAAACTGTGTATTGATAATTCTTGATGTTTATTACTGCACTTTGGAATACTGTATTTGAATAAGTATTTAATTATTTGTGTTGGTACGTGCAACAGGGACGTGTTTGAATGTAGGTAAAGACAACAAATCGTTCAAATAAGGAGTGCATATGATTTTCTAGTAATTGTTTTAATAAGGAATGGATGTGAGTAGTCGTGTAAACCATCGTTAGGATGAGAGTGAGAATGAGTCGGTCAGAAAAACACGCAGATTTACAGGAATGTCTAAATATGAATGTGGAAATGTCTCAAGAATTATCATGGTAAGGTTTCGTAAAGAGGATGAATGAAATTTGTAAGCTAATGCATCCCATATTTTGCTATGTTCCAAAAAATAACGTTTTCCACCAGCATTAAGAGGGAATGGATGTGATGGCTTTCAGAATGAGAGAGTGTTGCGAGTAGTAATATGTATCCTCAGCAAAGAACTCTGTTATGGTCATTCCTATCAACCCATCCATTAAGAATAGGAGATAAAAATGATAAAATAGTCCCACTATGACATGTCTCAGTGCAACTACATCTGCTCAGATCTTTCCCTCAAGATAGGAGTGATGACATGCGGCGGTCTGTTGCTGGACTGACTAGACTCATGTACTGTTCATAATTTGGTTTAAAATCATTCCTGTCTGAACTTTATCCCTGTGACTTAACGAACGAAACAGTCAATATTCGTAATGATTAACGTCAATTATTACCAGCAGTAAGCTGTCTACTTCGGTGGTTATTGGACGCCTGGCCAGTTACCTCATCTTCCTTCTGGTGGTTGTGGGCTGCCTTTACAGAGGAAAGTTCAATGGGAGCCGACCGCTAAGAGCAGGTACCAGACACTGACCCAGTTTTTGTTAGAGTGACACTGGCCGTTCGCCTCGTTGCAGTATTCACATAACGGTATGTGCTCTGTGCGGTATGGGACAGAGTCAGTCTTCTGTGACGGACAGCAGCACTCACGGAAAGTTTCAGTTTTTACAGGGAGAGGCATCCAGCCAAATCAGACTTCAGAAGAACTTTGTTATATGTCAAAAAGTTTCCTTCCGTGAGCGCTGTGTGAGTGCCAGTCAGTGAGAGATACACATCATAGCGTTCTACGAGAAGGGATTGGGCTGTTTTGTGAACACAAATTCTGTTCTCTTTCTAAAACAGCGGGCTGACTTTCTGTCACTGTCTCAGCTGAGGTGAATAACTTCTGGCTTAAAAAGTTGTAAGAGATCCCTCATTAGCTAACCTAAACATACAGGGTGAAAAGTATTTAAACCGACAAACTCTGGCAGGTTGTAGAGGACATCAAAACAAATATTTTTCCCTAATGTCATTTTTTCCTATGAGGATTATTTAAACCGGTGGAGGCCTTACTACGCTCGTCAGTTTTTAGAGGCCGTATTACGATCTTCAGATTTTAGAGGGCGTATTGCGCTCTTCAGTTGTAGGCAACTGCTGTCCACCAGTGTAGTAGTGCATTGTCTCTGTTTACTAATGGAGCGATACACCTGGGGTGAGTACACTGATATGGTTGGTGTGTACTACGCAGCGCACCACAACGGACGAGCTGCACAGCGGGTTTATCAACAACAATATCCTAACCGCCATATCCAGCATCATACAACCTTTGCTGCTGTGTACCAAAATCTGCGTGAGACCGGGTCATTTAGCAGATTACCTGGACAGGGACGACGTCGCACGGTAAGAACGCTGCAATTTGAGGAAGCTGTCTTGCAGCATGTGGAGCGGTATCCTTCAATCAGTGTGGTTCTTCGTTAATGTATGGGTCGGTGTTGTTGGGGACTGTTTAATTGGGCCGTATCTGGTACCTAGGCCATTAAATTGCAGGCACTATTACAATTTTCTCGCCATAGCTTTGCCAGAATTGCTGGAAGACGTCCCGCTCCCTACAAGACAACGCATGTGGTTCCAACATCACGGGGCGCGGGCACATTTCGCTCGTCGTGTGCGTCGATTCCTGGTTGAAATGGCTCTGAGCACTATGCGACTTAACTTCTGAGGTCATCAGTCGCCTAGAACTTAGAACTACTTAAACCTAACTAACCTAAGGACATCACACAAATCCATGCCCGAGGCAGAATTCGAACCTGCGACCGTAGCGGTCGCTCAGTTCCAGACTGTAGCGCTAGAATCGCACGGCCACTCCGGCCGGCTCGATTCCTGGACCGACGGTTCCCGGAAACATGGATTGGCAGAGGTGGTTCTGTACCATGGCTTTCTCGATCCCCAGATATGTCCCCTCTGGACTTTTTTGTGTGGGGCCAGATGCGCAACCCTGTTTACGCAACTCCTGTTGTATCAGAAGATTATCTGGTTGCCCGGATAGTAGCAGCAACAGGAACAATTCAGGATACTCCTGGGGTTTTTGCCCGTGTCAGACAGAACATGATCCGACGGTGTAACCTTTGTTTATGAGTCAATGGAGGCATTTTTGAAAATCTACTGTAATTGAAATTTGGTTGTATTAATGTGTTGTCTCTTGGTCATAAAAAATGGAAAAGTGTTTGTTGGTTTAATTAATTTGCGCCCAGAGAAATCTTCCTCTACCGGTTTAAATATTCCTCATAGGAAAAAATGACATTAGGGAAAAATATTTGTTTTGATGTCCCCTACAACCTCCCAGATTTTGTCGGTTTAAATACTTTTCACCCTGTATATCAGAGTAGGGTAAGTTAGGACACCAAAATCCACGAACATTGGCTACATCACCTAACTGGCGTAAGAGTGGGAGAGTAACTCAGAACTGCAAGCCATGGTGTGTAACGATTGATTAACGTTGTAAAGCTTTTGCGTGGATGCATACTGCTGTCTTGCTAGCAAAATGATCACTGGACAGCCCTTTGCATAGCCCTCTTCATTGTCTCATTTGAACTGCATGGCCTTACAGAGTGGCGAACGAAGACAGTACCGACAGAAAACATTCTGCTTCTGCTCTAGGCAGGGTAGAGAACGCTTGAGTTACATACTTCCTCTGGATCTTAGGTAAAGAGCTGTTTCATTTCATAGTTCCATGAGTAGCCGATTGTTATCTCTTGTGAGGTGCAGCACTAGTGTCTCGTGTTTGCTAAGGCAACCGCTGTCCAATAAGTTATTCGTTGTAGGACACATTCTTCATTAAGTGCAAATGAGTCTACGGGGACTGGTCTGACTATTGGCCAGTACAATCAAATTGGATCATTCTGGCATCCACAGGGTTACGTCAGAAGCTCATCTGTACCCCGACAGATGAAATGGTGTAGCCTGGCAGCAAAGCTAAGTTCGGCATGGTGCCCAGCCAGTTCTGAGACATCGAGAGTTGGCTGCTCTCTGTAATAAAATTTGGAGTTTTACACATTCAAATCACGTACAGGTTTTATAATATATTGTTTGCACTATACTATTTGCACACCGTAAATAAATTTTCATTATTTGCTCTCTTGCCTTGGGATGCAATACCCTTGGCTAACAGCGCCGTTAGGATAGTTACAGTAAATAGATATGGGATGATGGATAATATTTTTAAATGATGAGTTGAAATGAAAAAGGAATAAAGAAGTAAGGTCGAGGTGTAATGTTCCATCGATTAGTTCAGTAGAGGCGAAGAGGATGCACAGTTTTTGGGAAGATTGCAGAAGGTAACCAGACCTGTCCTTTCAAAGGAACCATCGCGGTATCAACGTTAAACGGTTTAGAGGAAACTCGGGAAAACTAAGTCTACGATTTGAAGCATCACCCTTCCGAATACGAGTCTAGTGTTTGTCACCTACGGTACCTCGCTCAGCAATAAAGAAAGGAATCAATAATAACCGGTAGTGTTCAACCACTTAACCATAATTAGCGCAATGTGAAACGGCTCAGTAGTATCTACTTCATAATTGTTAAGTGCGTGTGGCATCTTAGTATGCTAGTAGTGTCTAGTTATACTGCTATTTCTCTCAGTCACATCAACATATTGCGTCTGGATAAGGGAAGAGCAACTGTGTTTGTTTATTTCCTCTAACACATTTCGATTTGTTTACCACTTTATGCTGTGTGAGTAAATGCGACAATGGAGTATTTTGAAGTTCCCTCCAGTGTGTCCAGAGGTTCCAAAGACTCGTGGAAAGGTAGGGTCAAATTACTGTGTTCGCATGCTACTGGTGTACGGCTGCTAATGGGAACTTCCCCTTCGCCTGAACGCGGGGTGGAACGCTTCCGAATAAAGGAACTTCGGGCACTCTTCGGTTGGGTGCACTGCACGCTTTCTTGAAGAGTTTGTCTGGTGTCATGGACAAAGGAAGTTGCTGAAATTAGTTGAAATTGAGTGTCGTCGTAACTGCCGTCTGCTTCACGTCTGCTGTGCAGCGAGCTACCTTAATTTAAGTATTAACTGTGTTTTTCTTACTTGTCACTTCTTCTTCCGTGTGTATTTGCTTTTAGGAAGCTTTAATTGTCGGGTGCTATTAATAGTGTTCCATAGATTTCGTGTTTGTTTTGAATACAGTCAGAGAGAGTCCCTTTAGTCAGCCATAGTGCCAGCAGAGTCAGTGTCGTCGTAACTGCCGTCTGCTTCACGTCTGCTGTGCAGCGAGCTACCTTAATTTAAGTATTAACTGTATTTTTCTTACTTGTCACTTCTTCTTCCGTGTGTATTTGCTTTTAGGAAGCTTTAAATGTCGGGTGCTATTAATAGTGCTCCATAGATTTCGTGTTTGTTGAGAGTCCCTTTAGTCAGCCATAGTGCCAGTAGTGCTAGTGTTTGTTTTCAATACAGTCCAGAGACAGGTAGTGCTATTTTCATTGTTTTCTACAAGAAGTGCCTAGCAACCACAGTTTAGTTAATAAACAGCCGCCGTTACTGAATTAGCAGTCTAGTTAAAGGTTGATTAACTCTCTTCAGTAAATTGATTCCTTAGGATGGATAGGATGTGTGACTGCTGTGTACGGACGCAGGAGGAGCTGGCCACTGTTCGCGAACAGCTGAGCGTGTTGATGGCCGCGGTCAGCCGTCTTCAGGCTGCTGCCTCGGAGTGTAGCGGCAGTGGGGAATCTGGTGCGTCGCAAGGTACTCCCCAGGTGTTACATGCTTCACCCACTGTCCCTGCTGTCGAGACATCTTCGCGTGTACTGGGCGCGGTTGGGCCACCCTCTCCCCAAGGGGAGTGGCGGGTTCAGCGGCGTTCGCGGCGCACGAGGCGGAGGGTCAATGTGGAGGCTGGCCGTGTGGCATGGCCCGCTCTGCCTGTGAGTGGACATGTGGCTGCTCCTTCAGCAAGGTCCGAGCAGGCACACGGGGGGAGGGGTTTATTAGTTATTGGGAGTTCCAACGTTAGGCGGGTGATGGAGCCCCTTAGGGAAATAGCGGGAAGGTCGGGGAAGAAGGCCAGTGTTCACTCTGTCTGCTTGCCAGGGGGTCTCATCCGAGATGTGGAGGAGGCTCTGCCGGCGGCGATAGAGAGCACTGGGTGCACCCGACTGCCAATTGTTGCTCATGTCGGCACCAATGACTCCTGCCGTCTGGGCTCAGAGGTCATCCTCAGTTCGTACAGGCGGTTGGCGGAATTGGTGAAGGCGGAAAGCCTCCCTCGCGGGGTGGAATCAGAGCTAACTATTTGTAGTATCGTTCCCAGAACCGATCGCGGTCCTCTGGTTTGGAGCCGAGTGGAAGGCTTAAACCAGAGGCTCAGACGATTCTACGGAGATCTGGGGTGCAAATTTCTCGACCTCCGCTATCGAGTGGAGAAATGTAGGGTCCCCGCGAATAGGTCAGGCGTGCACTACACGCCGGAAGCGGCTACAAGGGTGTGGAGTGCACATGGGGGTTTTTTAGGTTAGAGAATCCCCTCCCTAGGCCCGACAAGACGCCTCCTGAGACGCAGCAAGGTAGGAGTAGGCAAAATGCAACAGGGAATAACAATATTAATGTGCTAATAGTAAACTGCAGGAGCGTCTACAGAAAGGTCCCAGAACTGCTCTCATTAATAAACGGTCACAACGTCCATATAGTACTAGGGACAGAAAGTTGGCTGAAACCAGATGTAAACAGTAATGAAATCCTAAACTCAGATTGGAATGTATACCGCAGAGACAGGTTGGACAGTGAAGGCGGAGGCGTGTTTATAGCGATAAGAAATGCAATAGTATCGAAGGAAATTGACGGAGATCCGAAATGTGAAATGATTTGGGTGAAGGTCACGGTTAAAGCAGGCTCAGACATGGTAATTGGATGTCTCTATAGGCCCCCTGGCTCAGCAGCTGTGGTGGCTGAGCACCTGAAGGATAATTTGGAAAATATTTCGAGTAGATTTCCCCACCATGTTACAGTTCTGGGTGGAGATTTTAATTTGCCAGATATAGACTGGGAGACTCAGACGTTCATAACGGGTGGCAGGGACAAAGAATCCAGTGAAATTTTTTTAAGTGCGTTATCTGAAAACTACCTTGAGCAGTTAAACAGAGAACCGACTCGTGGCGATAACATATTAGACCTTCTGGTGACAAACAGACCCGAACTATTTGAAAAAGTTAACGCAGAACAGGGAATCAGCGATCATAAAGCGGTTACGGCATCGATGATTTCAGCCGTAAATAGGAATATTAAAAAGGGTAGGAAGATTTTTCTGTTTAGAAAAAGTGACAAAATGCAGATTTCAGAGTACCTGTTGGCTCAGCACAAAAGTTTTGTCTCAAGTACAGATAGTGTTGAGGATCAGTGGACAAAGTTCAAAACCGTCGTACATAATGCGTTAGATGAGTATGTGCCAAGCAAGATCGTAAGAGATGGAAAAGAGCCACCGTGGTACAACAACCGAGTTGGAAAACTGCTGCGGAAGCAAAGGGAACTTCACAGCAAACATAAACATAGCCAAAGCCTTGCAGACAAAAAAAAATTACGCGAAGCGAAATGCAGTGTGAGGAGGGCTATGCGAGAGGCGTTCAATGAATTCGAAAGTAAAGTTCTATGTACTGATTTGGCAGAAAATCCTAAGAAATTTTGGTCTTATGTCAAAGCGGTAGGTGGATCAAAACAAAATGTCCAGACACTCTGTGACCAAAATGGTACTGAAACAGAGGATGACAGACTAAAGGCCGAAATACTAAATGTCTTTTTCCAAAGTTGTTTCACAGAGGAAGATTGCACTGTAGTTACTTCTCTAGATTGTCGCACAGATGACAAAATGGTAGATATCGAAATAGACGACAGAGGGATAGAGAAACAATTAAAATCGCTCAAAAGAGGAAAGGCCTCTGGACCTGATGGGATACAAGTTCAATTTTACACAGAGTACGCGAAGGAACTTGCCCCCCTTCTTGCAGCGGTGTACCGTAGGTCTCTAGAAGAGCGTAGCGTTCCAAAGGATTGGAAAAGGGCACAGGTCATCCCCGTTTTCAAGAAGGGACGTCGAGCAGATGTGCAGAACTATAGACCTATATCTCTAACGTCGATCAGTTGTAGAATTTTGGAACACGTATTGTGTTCGAGTATAATGACTTTTCTGGAGACTAGAAATCTACTCTGTAGGAATCAGCATGGGTTTCGAAAAAGACAGTCATGTGAAACCCAGCTCGCGCTATTCGTCCACGAGACTCAGAGGGCCATAGATTCGGGTTCACAGGTAGATGCCGTGTTTCTTGACTTCCGCAAGGCGTTCGATACAGTTCCCCACAGTCGTTTAATGAACAAAGTAAGAGCATATGGACTATCAGACCAATTGTGTGATTGGATTGAAGAGTTCCTAGATAACAGGACGCAGCATGTCATTCTCAATGGAGAGAAGTCTTCCGAAGTAAGAGTGATTTCAGGTGTGCCGCAGGGGAGTGTCATAGGACCGTTGCTATTCACAATATACATAAATGACCTTGTGGATGACATCGGAAGTTCACTGAGGCTTTTTGCGGATGATGCTGTGGTGTATCGAGAGGTTGTAACAATGGAAAATTGTACTGAAATGCAGGAGGATCTGCAGCGAATTGACGCATGGTGCAGGGAATGGCAATTGAATCTCAATGTAGACAAGTGTAATGTGCTGCGAATACACAGAAAGATAGATCCTTTATCATTTAGCTACAAAATAGCAGGTCAGCAACTGGAAGCAGTTAATACCATAAATTATCTGGGAGTACGCATTAGGAGTGATTTAAAATGGAATGATCATATAATGTTGATCGTCGGTAAAGCAGATGCCATACTGAGATTCATTGGAAGAATCCCAAGTAAATGCAATCCGAAAACAATGGAAGTAGGTTACAGTACGCTTGTTCGCCCACTGCTTGAATACTGCTCAGCAGTGTGGGATCCGTACCAGATAGGGTTGATAGAAGATATAGAGAAGATCCAACGGAGAGCAGCGCGCTTCGTTACAGGATCATTTAGTAATCGCGAAAGCGTTACGGAGATGATAGATAAACTCCAGTGGAAGACTCTGCAGGAGAGACGCTCAGTAGCTCGGTACGGGCTTTTGTCAAAGTTTCGAGAACATACCTTTACCGAAGAGTCAAGCAGTATATTGCTCCCTCCTACGTATATCTCGCGAAGAGACCATGAGGGTAAAATCAGAGAGATTAGAGCCCACACAGAGGCATACCGACAATCCTTCTTTCCACGAACAACACGAGTATGGAATAGAAGGGAGAACCGATAGAGGTACTCAAGGTACCCTCCGCCACACACCGTCAGGTGGCTTGCGGAGTATGGATGTAGATGTAGATGTAGATGTTACCGTTAATTCTTTTCATTCCTTTGCAGGAATACAAATGTTCTGCAATCCATTATTAATCATAATAACTTTGTGTAATCCGCTTTATGCCGTCAGGGACACAGTTAAGTCTGTGCTGTCTTGAGTATAATGTTGAAGTATCATAAGCAGCTCTATTTACAGTGTGTTTCTATAACTGCGTTATTCAAATGCTGATTTCTAAGCGGCGTATTTACGAGAGTATTGATGGATTTTTCTTTGCGACAGACGGTCTAAATTCTGGGCTACAGACAATCACGTGAGCCTTACTTTGAAATTATTCATAAATCGCATCGTTTAAACGATATAACTCATAGTCCTGAGTGTAGCGAATACTTACATGCGTGTCGAATTTCTATTTGTATCGCAGTTTCAAATTAACTAGAGATACTTTAAATTTTTGCCCTAAGTAAGAAGTGTGCACTGAATCTGGTTATAACCAATGGCCAATCCAAACTTTGATTGAGAATGATTAATTGTGAATACAATCGCTATCTACATATGTGGAAAATTTCTTTCAGTTTCTGGTTTTTAGATATTATTCCCACTTTATGTGGTGTTCGTGGATACACCATTCCCAACTCGACGTGTGCCCTTAGCACTGCCATAAACCCTCTGAGTCTGGCCAAGCAGGTATACTGTAGAACTGAAGTTGTTTGGGCCCTGCACATGTCAGTATACGAATAGGTTGAATGGTCTCCAGTCCCATTTCCCACATAGTTTCCTCATCCCTGAACATCGGGCAGTGCTTGATTCCGTTCGTTGTTGTATTCTTAGTCTTTCATAAAGAAGCGTCATTAAGGGAGCCTCACTGCGTCCATACATTGTGATAATGCATGCCGTCATCATTCACATGCTTATGTGGCGATTCATAATTCATGAATAAACTCACCATGTGTTTAAAGAACCACTAGATAATTCATCGCACTCTGTAATTCATAATATTTTTCCCAATTCCATGTCGGTCCCCATTAGACAAATATAAATCCTGGTACTACATATATCTAATTTAAGGAAAGAGTAGTTTTGAGTAAGGCATTTGAAACGGAATCAGAAGGGATAGCACTGCTATTGACGTCAGCTTCCATTTCACCCGTATGCCTATCAAGAGATCAGAAGGTGCTTACCCTAGGTATCCATTGTGCGTAGAAAATAATAACAGACGTCCTACTTAGTAGGCCACTTCCGTTGTTTGAATGTAAGTTGTCCCATTGGCATACAGCGCTGAGAGTTTGATGCCCATGAAGGAAATCTCAGTGACTTCAGGTGGTTCCAAACCACGACGATAAATTACAAGAAGTTGTACAAATATAGCTGCATCTCCCTTTCAAAGTCAGCAACGCGTTTCGAGTGACAATCATCTCACCATCAGATTGTCAGTACTCAGCATATATAGTTGAAACGCCAACAATATGTGTTGAATGTTAACAACCTGATGGTGAGAATATTGTCCCCCGAAACACGTTGATGAACTGTGGTAAGTCTGATTAAATCGGCTGAAAGCTACAAACTATTACTGGTAAAGTACACTACCTGATCAAAAGTATATATAAAGTCTTATTTTTGTAGTCTCAGTTAGTTGCCTGCCTGTGTGATGTGCATTTCAGTTCAGTGAGCTAGTGTTCATTTAACAGCTTGGTTTTCATTTAGTGACAATGATTATTAGTATCGCATTCAGCGCCTTCTAAGAGACACCAGACCTAGTTTTTGTTTCCTTATTTATACCTTTGTGTGTATCGTAGTGTTAGCAGTGTAGATTTACGCCCAATCCAGCGCTGCAGTCGAGTACTTTTAACGTTGTAGAGCAGTCAGTTGGTAGTCTCAGTCGATTGCACGCCAGTTGGCTGTTACTGGTGTTCAGTGAGCTATTGTTTATATAGCAGCGTGCACTTTTCGTATTGTGACATTTTGAATATCGCCGCCATCGCCATATAAAAGGAACTAGGGATAGTTCTCATTTGCTTGTTTATCGATGAAAGATGGATAAGGACTTGGCCTGTTGTGTCCGGAAGCAAGGGAAGTTGGCCACTGTCCGTAAACAACTGAAGGCTGTGCCTGTCGGGGTCGACGATCTTCAGGTTGCTCCCCTGGGCTGACGTTGGGGCACTTGAACTGAACTCTACCACACCTCTGGGGCCTACAGTGCCGTCCGGGATCCCTGTTGCCACTGCACCTTCCGATTCGCACTTACTGGTCGCTCGACAGTTGCCTGACAATGAATGGCGAACAGTGGCGTCGTCTCGAATATCTGGCTGGCAGGAGAAAGTGGGTACCGACCGCACAGCTATCCCTTCACGTCTCAAAAACAAGTTTGAGATATCGCCTGCTGCTGAAAGTACATTTCAGCCAGCACAGGACGTCTTGCCTGTTCGTTATGTGGTCAATCTTCCTGAGAGGTCCAGACCAATGCAGAGGGTGGTATTGCTTGTCATTGGACATAGAGTGTTACGTGAGCGATGAAACATTCAGGTAAATAGTGGGCAGGCCTTGAACGAAGGCGTTTCCACTCTGTTTGCCTGCTGAAGAGTCTCGTGCAGGCTGTGGAGAAGGCTCTGCCGGCACCGATTGAGCGCACTGGTTTCAGCTGGCTGCAGATCGTGGCTCATGTAGGCAAGAATGATGTCTGCCGGCTGGATTCAGAAGCCATCCTGGGTTGCTACAAGCAGCTGGCTGATTAGGTGTAGATAGATAGCCTCGACCATTGGGTAGAAGCAGAGCTATCTTTTTGCAGCATCGTTCCCAGAACTGATCGCTGTCCTGTAGTTTGAAGCCAAGTGGAATGTCACAACCAGAGGTCCAGATGATTCCGAGATGGTACTGGACGCAAATTCTCGAACTCCGCTATCGGGCGGAGAATTGCAGGGTATTCCGTTTGGCGTGCAGATGTGGCTGTTTTAGGATAGAGAAATCCCTCCACAGGCCCGTCAACGTGCCTTCTGAGTCCAGGCAGGGTAGCATTCGTCATAGCAGGTCGGAGGAAGAAAATGTTTAGGAATTTACTGGAACTAATCTCGCTAAGAAACGGTAATAATGCCCACATAGTACTAGGGACAGAAAGTTGGCAGAAATCTGAGGTTAATAACATCGAAATTCTGAACTGCGGCTGAAACGATTAGCACAAAAATAGGTTGAACGATGTTGGTGGAAGCATGTTTACAGCAATAAAAAGTACAAAGATATCTAGTGATAACTTGCAGACTCAGAATGCTATATAAATTGAGTGAAGGTAAGACAATGTTAAACGTGGATCAGACATAGTATCGGATGCTATTATAGGCTTCCTGTCTCAGCAGCAGTAGTGGCGGAGCAATTGAGGGCAACTTCGTGAACATTTCGCGTAAATTTCCCGGTCATGTTATAGTTTCAGGTGGAGATTTCAACCTACCAGCTATAGATTGGGAGACTCGACTGATGGTGACGGATAGTAGGGACATCGAATCGAGTGAAATTCCTCTAAGCGCTTTATCCGAAAATTATATTGAGCATTTATTCAGAGAACCGCCTCGTGAAGATAACATCTAAGACCTGCTAGTGACAAACAGCTAGAACTTTTCGACTCAAGTGTCATAGAGCAGGGAATCACTGATCATAAATCTGTTAGAGCATCACTCAGTACGACTGTAAAGACGAGTGCAAAGAAAGGCACGAAGATCTTTCCGTGTAGCTAGAGCGAGAAGAGTCAGATTTCAGATAACTTGACAGGTCATCACGAAAGTTTCATCTCTAACGATGTAAATGGAAGCTGTGAGTATTGTGTTGTCAGTATGGAAGCAGTAAAACCAGATGGGTCCGCCAGAAAATTTCACGGACTTTGAACATGGAATAGTCATTGGATGTCACCAGAGTAACGAATACATCAGGGATGTTTCAATCTTTATAAAGCTACCCAAGTCGACTGTTTATGATGTGATTGTGAAGTGAAATGTAAAGTGGGAAGTACAGCTAAACCAAAGGAAGGCAGACGTCACATACTGATGGACGAGCACCTTCGAGCACTGTGGAGTGTGGTTGTAAAGAATCGCATGAAATCAGTGAATGGAATCTCCCGTGAGGTCCATAGTGCCGCCATCAGTCCAGCTGACACAGTGACTGTGCGTAGTACCTTCAACAGAAAGGGGTGCAATGGTCTAACATTTTCTCATAAGCCCCACATTTCTGTAGCCAGTACTAAGCAACGCTTGAGATGGAGTAAAGAGCGACGCCACTGCACAGGGAATGACTGGAAGCGAGTATTTTGGAGTAAGGAATCGCGCAGAAGCATGTGGCAATCCTACAGAAGGGGTTGGATTTGTCGAAAAGCTGGAGAACCTTACCTGCCTCCATGTGTAGTGCCAACAATGAAGTAATGATAAGGTGGTCTTACGGTGGGGGCTGTATTTTGTTGTTAGGGTGTGATCCCCTTAATCGCTTAAGAAAAAGCTTCATACTGAAGGATACAGACATCTTTTACAAAACTGTGTACTGAGTGCAATAGATTAAGGATTTGGAGAGGATGATTGCTTATTTCAGCATGACAATGCACCTTATTACAACGCAGAACCTATTGAGGCTATTGTTTGAGGACAGTAACATTCCTGAAATGGACTGGTCTTTCCAGAGTCGCGACTTGGACCCAATGGAACACGTTTTGGATGAATCAGAACGTCGGCTTTGCTCCTGACCCCAACGCCCAGCATCACAAACTCCTGTGGTTTCAGCTCTCGTGAAAAATATGGGTGCCATTCCTCCAAAGACATTCAGACGCCTCGCTGACGAGTCCCCAGAAGAATTCAAGCAATCACAAAGGTGAAAAGTGAACACATCCTATATTAATATGCAGTAATAGGTGGGGATACTTTCAGTACATCTGAAATCCAGACAAAGTTGCAAATTCCACTTCTTTTGTTTACTTGATGACTACTTTCGAGCCGGAACTAATTTTCAAATCATCCTACAGGACAGAAAACCAAATTCACAATCGTATAAAATACAGATATTACCACATTTTTAAGCGCACGCAAAATGATATTTCCAAAACTACAAGAACCGTGTGAAGATAAATATACAGGGTGAGTCACCTAACATTACCGCTGGATATATTTCGTAAACTACACCAAATACTGACGAATCGATCCCACAGAACGAACGTGAGGAGAGGGGCTAGTGTAATTGGTTAATACAAACCATAAAAAAAATGCACGGAAGTATGTTTTTTAACACAAACCTACGTTTTTTTTAAATGGAACCCTGTTAGTTTTGTTAGCACATCTGAACATATAAACAAATACGTAATCAGTGCCGTTTGTTGCATTGCAAAATGTTAATGACATCCGGAAATATTGTAACCTAAAGTTGACGCTTGAGTACCACTCCTCCGCTGTTCGATCGTGTGTATCGGAGAGCACCGAATTACGTAGGGATCCAAAGGGAACGGTGATGGACCTTAGGTACAGAAGAGATGGAACAGCACATTATGTCCACATGCTAACACCTTTTTATTGGTCTTTTTCACTGACGCACATGTACATTACCATGAGGGGTGAGGTACACGTACACACGTGGTTTCCATTTTCAATTACGGAGTGGAATAGAGTGTGTCCCGACATGTCAGGCCAATAGATGTTCAATGTGGTGGCCATCATTTGCTGCACACAATTGCAATCTCTGGCGTAATGAATGTCGTACACGCCGCAGTACATCTGGTGCAATGTCACCGCAGGCTGCCACAATACGTTGTTTCACATCCTCTGGGGTTGTAGGCACATCACGGTACACATTCTCCTTTAACGTACCGCACAGAAAGAAGTCCAGAGGTGTAAGATCAGGAGAACGGGCTGGCCAATTTATGCGTCCTCCACGTCCTATGAAACGCCCGTCGAACAACCTGTCAAGGGTCAGCCTAGTGTTAATTGCGGAATGTGCAGGTGCACCATCATGCTGATACCACATACGTCGACGCGTTTCCAGTGGGACATTTTCGAGCAACGTTGGCAGATCATTCTGTAGAAAGGCGATGTATGTTGCTGCTGTTTGGGCCCCTGCAATGAAGTGAGGACCAATGAGGTGGTCGCCAGTGATTCCGCACCATACATTTACAGTCCACGGTCGCTGTCGCTCTACCTGTCTGAGCCAGCGAGGATTGTCCACGGACCAGTAATGCATGTTCCGTAGATTCACTGCCCCGTGGTTTGTGAAACCCGCTTCATCGGTAAACAGGTAGAACTGCAACGCATTCTCTGTTAATGCCCATTGACAGAATTGCACTCGATGATTAAAGTCATCACCATGTAATTGCTGATGTAGCGACACATGAAACGGGTGAAAGCGGTGACGATGCAGTAAGCGCATGACACTACTTTGACTCAGGCCACCGGCTCTCGCAATGTCCCGTGTACTCATGTGTGGGCTCATGGCAACAGCAGCTAACACACCAGCTGCACCCGCTTCTCCTGTGACGGGCCTGTTACGGACCCGTTTGCGTGCTACGACCATACCTGCTGCATACAGTTGGCGGTAGATGTTTTGCAATGTGCGGCACGTTGGATGCTCTCTGTCCGGGTACCGTTCTGCATACACCCTGCAGGCTTCAGCTGCATTTCGTCGACACTCGCCATAGATGAGTATCATCTCCGCCTTTTCAGAGTTCCAATACACCATGGTCACAGTTCCTACAACACTACGCTAACACAGACGTCTGGTAACACGGTGTACTACAGTTGGTCTGCGTGCGGAGACGAATACAGAATAACAATAGCAGCAAGAGCTACATGCGGACACTGCGACAGCTAGACCAAACCACAACAGTGCACTACAGCCACACTCGTAAACACGGTCGTCATCGTAAACATGTCCCTGCAGATGCTGCTCGCCGACCATGGCCCGTGATTGCTACAACACGCAACTGAACGTCGGATGTTTCAAGCGTCAACTTTAGGTTACAATATCTCCGGATGTAATTAACATTTTACAATGCAACAAACGGCACTGATTACGTATTTGTTTATATGTTCAGATGTGCTCACAAAACTAACGTGGTTCCATTTAAAAAAACGTAGGTTTGTGTTAAAAAACATACTTACGTGCATTTTTGTATGGTTTGTATTAAACAATTACACTAGTCCCTCTCCTCACGTTCGGTCTGTGGAATCGGTTCGTCAGTATTTGATGTGGTTTACGAAATATATCCAGCGGTAACGTTAAGTGACTCACCCTGTATACATGACTAGTAGGCTTCCTCCAAATTAAAGGGATGTGAAAGGGCACTGACTGTCCAGTTTTATTGATCCATAAATTATAAGAGGCCTGCAAAAAGTTTTCGTTGAAGATCATTGCTGCATCGTAGGCCCCCTATGTAAGCCACCGCGACTCCGATAAGGGTATATTAAGTGCGAGGTTCGAACGGGAACTTTTTGATCGCCGCTAATAAATTTGCAAAATAGGGGTGAAGCACATATGACATGCCCGTGGTTTGTCTTGATCACCTTATTTCACACCAAACTAATGGGGGTAGGTATTCCTCAACAGTGAAGTAATGTGGCGTTTGGGTCTGGCAATTATTGCACTTCCACAGATGTAGCAGAATTCGTCAGGATGGCTTACGCATTTGTTCGACGCTATGGCTTCTTTAGCTGTCTCTCCCCACGAATAAACAACAAAAGGTAATTTTTGATTTCACTAGCAGCAATCTTGAGATAACGGAATCAAGCAAGTTATATTTAATGGACTAAGTATGACGAAAGTATTGAAATGTCTCGAGCTTACATATTATAAAACACCATTACGTACTGTATCTCGGAAATATCAGCTAACGAAAAAATTTTAAATGTTATGTTCGCGCTTTACAGCTCAAACTACACAAGAAATAGTTGCTTTCATCTCAGTCACCAGTCACATCTTCATGGTTGACTTGTGTTTTTGTTTGTATCGCATTACTTCTGTGAATAAAGAATAAGTAGTAAGCAACTCAATATGTAGCTCTTTTCTAATCCGCTGAGGGACTAGACAGTCAAACTTTACGCTAGAGACACGATCGAATGCCATTAGCAAATCGCGTTCTTTGTCTGAGGGTTGAGTACTCTGTCTCGCGTTACTTCTATCAAGAATAAGTAAAAAGCAACGTAAAATGTAGCTCGTTTCTAAGCCCCTGAGCGACTTGGCACTCAGACGCGACGCGAGAGACACTACCGACCCATTAGCAAATCGTCTTCTTTGTCGGAGGGTCGAGTACTCATTGCTCTGACAACCTGGCCCCTTGGGAGATCCTCCTGCCAATATAGAGCATCGCCTGTCGGCTTTTCATGTCCAACAGCAAGTCAGCTTTTCTATAAATTGTACTCTGTAACCCACCTCATTTTCATTTTTTTAAATAATAATAATCTTCACGCAAGTTTGTGGGTAAAAGGGGTTATTTACATCAGATATGCAAGTGGCTGCTGAAATGAACCGTGTCTAAAGCACCCTGCGAAATGCGTCCTATACGTGTACGGAAGTAAAAAGGAAGAAGGAAGGAAGATCAGAATATAACGTACGTTCGACAGCGAGGTGATTAGAGAAGGAACACAAGCTCTGATTAGGAAAGGATGGGAAAGGAAACCTGCCGCACCTTTTTAAAATAACCATCACGGCATTTGCTTTAAAATGTTGAGACAAATCACGGGAAACCTAAATCTAGATGGCAGGATCGGGATTTGAATCGTCGTCCTCCAAAATATGAGTCCAGTGTGGTAACCACTCCCCCACCTCCCTCGGTTAGGGGAAACTATATTTAACGAATGTTTTAGAGTGATAAAAGTCGCTCAGCTGTAAGACAATTTTACTTAACATAGAGCAAGTTTTTGGGCCCTGATAGTTTCTCTCAGTCCAACATCATTCACCTTACTCAGCCACGTAAGTCAGGTTATTTCATCTTCTTCGTGTTTAGAATATTTCATTTGTTTCGATTTCTATAACGACTAAAATAACTTTTGTTATCACTTTCAGACTATTTATTCTTCAAGAGTAATCCTTTGAGCACGGTTCTGTGATGCAGCCCGAATGCCGCCGTTGTCCAGAAACCACCGACTGACTGACTCCCAAAGTCTCGAAAGCGCGTGGTGTCTACCTGAGATTCGCCTATTATTGGCACAGTACTTAGCATCTACAGCCTTCTACGACATCAGCGATACCGCAGCCGCCGAAAATAAGCTGTTAAGGGGAGACAGTGGCAGTCTTGTATTGATATTTTTGTAAATCCATATCTTTGCCATTCTTTGTTCAGTCTCATTGAAATTTTGCACACTTATGTATAGAGATCTAATATGATTTTTTTTTTAATTCAGAATTTTTAATAACAATCGAATGCAGTGAGATAATTTTGAATTTTTTATTGCATTACTATTTTAAGGTACACTTTTTGGCAAATTTTTTTAATGGTAAAATAATCTACACTAATAGGTGTACAATTAAGTGCAGTAACTTTATGGTAAATTAAAGCTATTATTTTCTGTGATATTTTGGAGTCGAACATTTTTTACAAGCAAACTTTTCAATATATTATCAACCACAAAACTGTGTATAATATCTCAATTAAAATTTTGTTTCACTTAAATATTGCTTCAAAGTAAAAGAATAGGTGTGCCAAATTTCATTGCAATCCTTCGAGTAGTTTCTGATATATGTGTTCCTGAAAGCAGAAAACCTTAAGTTGCAGAAAAATCATTTTAAACTTTGGATGAAATGTAAAAAAAAAATCTATCATACCTTAGCTAAAACTACCCATATCCATATTCCATTTCTTGATCATCATCCTCTGCAGCTCTTTTAGCTTCTCTGCTCCTTTGCCTAGCAATTTTTTGTATGTTCGGGACTGAAGTCTCTGCCTTCGCGATTCTTTGCTTATCGATGATCTGCAATATCTGCTCAGTGAAGACTCCAGGTGTAAAGCCCAACTTGCTGAGGATGTGAAGTCTTGCCACATTCCCATCATTAAACACTGCTGCAGCTTCCAAAGCAGAAATCTTCACCCCCAAATTGGAAACAAACACAGTCTGTGGACATCTTTTCCAAATAAGAGCATTGAAACTTTCATTTTGGTTCTGTGTTTTCCCATGCAGACATTTTTCTAGCAGTTCTGGTGAAGCCAGTGCTCTAAAAGTTGGTTTAATGGCCACTGAAACCTCATAAAGAAGATTATTTTTATGGGTATAAGCTTCCCCACTTTCCTTACTTTTCAAAACTTTGCACTATTCATTAGAACAGAGGCCATGCTGAGGTGCAGTGTCTGTCGACAAGTAATGAAATCAAATGGCCCATACTGATTTCCTCATACTGTCTTAGCTTGCGAGGTTACTTCTAATTGCAGCACCATAATAGACTTGTAGGCTGTCAATTCTCTTCTTTGTTAGTCTGTTTTTACCTCCCAGTGGCTTCTCATCCTCTAGTAGCTTGCCTTTATTATCTGCAACAAGTCTTTGGAGTCGTCCACCCATCCTCTTCTGAATATGGCCTAACCACTCCAGTTTCTCAATAGTGCAATCTTTTCCATAGCGCTGACTTTCAACTACATTCTTGAAAGCACTAGAGTCTCCATCTCCTAAATACTGTACGTATCTTACTCCATACTTTTGCAAAGATCTATGGAAAATGAATTTCATACCTGCAGCTTCCATCCCACCACTGGAGCCTGCATAATTTCTGCTACAAACAGCTTTATGGGTTTCTTGCCATTCTGTTTCTTTACCTGCATCAATATATTTCTTGTGCAAGGAACATGCAGAACAATATTTATACATCACCTCTAAGTCTAATACTTTTCCACTGTCGACACTAATGATTGTTGAAACTCCATGCAGTGAAGTATACCCCATCTTCACCCAGAAACTCTCACAGGAAACTGCTATGTCATTGCTGTTAGTTGCGTCACAATTTTCTTGAACTGCCCCCAGGACTGCCATTTTCATGCTCTCTTCACTTACTTACAGGCATGTTCATAATACCACATAAAAGATTTCCACCATCTCTTCCAATCCCTATACATCTTAGTCCATAGCCAAATCTCATATTGGCTTCATAGATTCCATTACTGACCTTTGATGTCTTGAATGGTCTGTCACCACCACAGTTGTGAAACAAAATGTGCAATGTGCAAACCAAACCTTCTCTCTTTCCATCATCAACCAAATCCACATTTCCTCCACAAACAGAGCACTTGCAGGCTTTTCTAAGTGCTTCTGCCACCATTTACAGATTCACAATTCAGAAACCTGTATTTCTGTCATGATTTGTTTCTTCTGACACAATCCCTGTCCCAAGTTTTATTTTAGATGCACTTGGAGACAAGCTAATGTTTGCATCTGCAGGCACGACCCTAACCTCAATGTCAGTTTTTCGCTTTATATTGAAAATGTGGGACTTACTAAATTTTTTAAATACTTTACCAGGTCTAGGCATTGTAAAAAGGAATCAACAGATTCAACCTTGCACAGAGAATGCCACAATAAATCAAGCTTCACTCGAATTACTCTGAACAGCACAAAACTTGTTTACAACACTCCACAGCCTTCTATACCGCACTGATTGAAACAGAAAATGGCTCTACAGCTATCTTTACGACACTGCTGTTATGTATACAAAAAATCACAGCCTTCTAAAGCTATATTTTCTAGGTTCACAGGCCAAATTCTGCAATAAAAATTTTCCTCCATTTGGTACATTGAAAAGCGGGCTTGGCGCATTACACTGCTTAGGATTTTAATTTTTTTATGCCATTTGTCGTTCGAATTTCAAGGAAAAAATTTGGGATAATAATCTCAATTATATTTGCTATCAAATAAGCGAATAAAAATAATTTGTAAATTTGTCATTATTTCTGCCACCGTCTCCCCTTAACATCGATCTTCAGCAAGGGTGTCGATAATGGTACATTCATAGCTTATAATGCCATTACTATTATTTTTATCATTATTACCACGTATTTTGCGTAGCACACTGTAAAAGAGGTATAGTTTTGACGGGTCTGCATCCTTGATAATACTATAAACTGCACATTCAAATATATGTAATTAAATTTTCACATGCGTTGTCTTCTTTAGATGTATGTTACCTGGTTGACTTTCTCTGTTCATCGGGATCGACGTCTCTCCGGTTGTCAGGAAGTAGCCCTCCAGGTTTCAGAGAGTAACGTTCTGGCTTGCACCGAGCATGAGATAAAATTCCTGTATTTAATGCAATATTAATATGCAACCGATTAACGCAAGAAAAATGATATAAAACCATTATGATTATGTACGTTATCACTCACTGTTGAGTGTCGTGACCTCATTTCTTTATTCATTTCCTGAGTAACTAAATCTTCGACTACACGTATACATCACCAGTGATCTTCAGCTCCTTCTAATATAATATTAAGAGCTAGACTGGTAATCTTCTTCTCTTGATCTAGCCCTCTACTTCCTGCTCTCCCTCGTGGTCTTCTGTCTTCGATTTTGCCTTGGAAGACAATCTTTTCTAAATTATCCCCTTATCTTCTCAAAGTGAGCCCAAGAAACTGGACTGACATAGAAAGATAAAATTCTGCTTCTTCTTTCTGTCCAATGTACACGTAATGTCTTCCGTCAACACCACATCTCAAAAGCATCAGTTCGGCTCTTGTCACTAGCTGTCACAGTCCAGGTCTCGCAGTCGTAGAGGAACACAGGAAACGCCAATTATTTCACCAAGCGCCTCTTCATCGTATTGGATGTAGCCCGATTCTGCTACTTCTTAGTGAATTCAACCACTATGGCTCGGCCAGGGACGATTCTTCGCTTTATTTCTTTTTCACTCTTTCCTGTGTCATTGACCAGAGAACCCAAATATACATAATCATTCACTACTACAGATTCTCTGTGCATCCTGGAAGTTGAATTTGACCTAAAACCTGACGATTAATAACCATTAATTTGGTTTTTCCATGTTTATCTCTAGACCAAAAATTAAACTATTAGTTTTCACTCTCGAGATAGATCACTAAGTTCCTCCTCAGTTCCTGCAATGAGCATAATATCATTTCCAAGCGTATATTGTTGAATTTCTTGCCGCCAATCGAAATTCCACCATCCAAGCCATCCAGGGGTCTCCTGATGGCATACTCTGCATAGATGTTATAGAGCTGAGGTGACAGTGTATAACCTTGTCCCACTCCATCTGGCACATCGGAAAACTTCGAGTATTTAACATCCATATTTATGGTTGCAGTATGACTGTTGTAGAGATCTTTTAGTAATGGTACTAAGTGTTTTGAAACCCCACACTCATATGCCACAACCCGTTCCACTTGATAAATCAAAAACCCCTCATATAATCTAGGAAACAAATGAGGGCAGGGACACTGAATTCACGATCATTTTCAGTTATCCGCCTCAAATTCAAGATTGTTTCCCGTGTACCTTCAGCTGTCACAAAACCTAGTTCGTCTGCAGAAACCTGGGATTCCAGGAATTCCTTTAGGGTTGGGTTGGGTTGTTTGGGGAAGGAGACCAGACAGTGAGGTCATCGGTCTCATTCATCTACATCTACATCTACATTGATACTCCGCAAGCCACCCAACGGTGTGTGGCGGAGGGCACTTTACGTGCCACTGTCATTACCTCCCTTTCCTGTTCCAGTCGCGTATGGTTCGCGGGAAGAACGACTGTCTGAAAGCCTCCGTGCCTCTAATCTCTCTAATTTTACATTCGTGATCTCCTCGGGAAGTATAAGTAGGGGGAAGCAATATATTCGATACCTCATCCAGAAACACACCCTCTCGAAACCTGGCGAGCAAGCTACACCGCGATGCAGAGCGCCTCTCTTGCAGAGTCTGCCACTTGAGTTTATTAAACATCTCCGTAACGCTATCACAGTTACCAAATAACCCAGTGACGAAACGCGCCGCTCTTCTTTGGATCTTCTCTATCTCCTCCGTCAACCCGACCTGGTACGGATCCCACACTGATGAGCAATACTCAAGTATAGGTCGAACGAGTGTTTTGTAAGCCACCTCCTTTGTTGATGGACTACATTTTCTAAGCACTCTCTCAATGAATCTCAACCTGGTTTGCAGAAACCTGGGATTCCAGGAATTCCTTTAGGGTTGGGTTGGGTTGTTTGGGGAAGGAGACCAGACAGTGAGGTCATCGGTCTCATTCATCTACATCTACATCTGGATTAGGGAAGGACGGGGAGGGAAGTCGGCCGTGCCCTTTCAAAGGAATCATCCCGGCATTTGCCTGGAACGATTTAGGGAAATCACGGAAAACCTAAATCAGGATGGCCGGGCGCGGGATTGAACCGTCGTCCTCCCGAATGCGAGTCCAGTGTCTAACCACTGCGCCACCTCGCTCGGTGAATTCCTTTAGGCCTTGATGTATTATGAGTAGGAGGACTTTGCTGGCATTGGATATTAATGCTATAGTACAACTTTAAACATAGCTGTGTGCAGAAACCGTGAAAATATTTTTATGGTAAACACAGCATACTGGTTGCAATGGATTTTATAGTCGAATTGACCATGGTTTCGACTCCTAAACTAAGGGAGTCTTCATCAGAGTTTATATTACATACGTAAGAAGTTGAGCATAACAGCTCTCGTCATACAATTTTAACGCCAAAAAGGCCACACCACATAATAAAACATCCTACGTAAAAGTTTTACTGTCATTTCTAGTTAATTGCCTTAGTGGCAATCTTTAATTTTTAACTAAGAATGACAGTAAAACTTTTACGTAGGATGTTTTATTATGTGACTTAGCCTTTTTGGCGTTAAAATTGTATGACTAGAGCTGTTATGCTCAACTTCTTACGTATGTAATATAAATTCTGATGAAGACTCCCTCAGTTTAGAAGTCGAAACCATGGTCAGTTCGACTATAAAATCCATTGCATCCAGTGGGCTGTCTTTATTATTAAAAAAATGCTATAGTCCTGTACTGAAGTAGTCCCTACATGATCCTCT
Organism: Schistocerca americana; assembly: GCF_021461395.2. Taxonomy (NCBI): domain Eukaryota; kingdom Metazoa; phylum Arthropoda; class Insecta; order Orthoptera; family Acrididae; genus Schistocerca; species Schistocerca americana. The sequence goes on along the minus strand of NC_060130.1, from coordinate 838,280,500 downwards.
TTTGTGAAGACGAGTTAGAACAGAAGTAATCCAGTATCTAGGCTGTTTACCACTTTTCCACGCCTTATTAAATATCATCTGTAAAGAAGCATGCCTTCCTCTCCAACCACAGTCAGCATTTCTACGGAAATACCATCGAAACTTTGGGATTTGTACGACTATTCAATTAAAGAAAAATGAAATGGTTCTGCTACTGCTAAAAGACAGTCAACCGTATCACATTTTACTAAAAAGAAAATTAAATTTTTTCCACCTTGTTTTCTTATTAACGACTACACCACAGAGTATACTATGGGTCTTTATAGAAAACTACCCTGTAGCAGTGCTGAAGTGTGTGTCCTTTCCCTTGCGCAGAAGATACGAGGGCTATTCGGAAAGTAAGGAACGATATGTCGCGAAATGGAAAAAACAGTGAAAATCAAAACTGTTTTATTTGCAACAGTTAGCTGCAACTTCCATTTACTTATCTCCATAGTCGCCGATCCGACTTAGACATTTGTCGTAGCGTTGTACCAACTTTCCAATACCCTCGTCATAGAAGGCAGCCGCCAGTGCTTTCCGCCAATTCTCTACGCTGGCCTACAGCTCGTTGTCTGTACCAGAATGTTGTCTTCATAGCCAACGGTTCATGTGAGCAGAGATGAAACCCAGAGGGAGATAATTACGTGCTGTATTGTGCGTAGTCAAACATTTCCAATTGAAAACGATGCAGGAGCATCTTCATTGCCCCTGCAGAATGTAGCTGAGAATTGTCTTGAAGAAGAAAAGGCACGACAGCTATGTACTGTTGGCTGCATAACTTCAGGCGAAATTTTGTCACCAGGCCCTCGTACTTGTCAGGAGACACTATTGTTCAAGGTATCTTCATGTACTCTCTGTGTGCTCGGAACTAGGAAGAACGACGTAAGGTGAACGACAGGCATACTTGAGACACTGCCCAACACACCTGTGCAAAACTTCATCGTATTTTCACGGTGGTTTCCATCTCGCGACCGATCGTTCTTTACTTTCCGAATAACCCGCGTATATATTATCTGACAAAGGGCTGACACCAATACGCCTCCAGGGGTAGATGATATTAGAGTCTCACAGCACACATTGCGCTTCGAATGCAATAGAGTCTCATTGCCTAGAACCTCATTATGGGCACAAAGTGTGATCATATCGTCACTTTTTACAGCACGTGCACTATTACAAAAACTGTAACTTGGCAGTTAGTGGGAGAGGCAACGAATGGTTTCCAGAGTGATAGGTACCAAGATTAGGCTGCGAGGGAGGGTCATGGGTCGTGCCTGGCTAGCTCAAACGGTGTTTATCTGCGTCTTAGTGAAACCTTCAGCTTCTATAATTAGCTTTAGCACTACAAATTACTGATGTTAAAGACAGCTGTAGGTGGCAGTAACGGCTCGTAAATTTTCTTCGCGCAGGTATAGAGATACTAGATTCATTCCTTCTGGCAGTTGCGACTCCACGTAGCACTATCTCGAGAGCAATTCACGGAATACAATCCCTGGTTCGTGACTAGGGGCCTTCTCACATCTTCCACACGTCTTCTAGCCTCTACAGGTGAGCTTAGTGTGGGTCAGCGTAGTTTTCTTCATTCCATCCATCTGCGACTGTACTGACTTCGTTAGAATGAAACCATTCATTTTTCAATCGAATCTTGGGGTCTTTAAGCCACTCAGAAGTTTTACACCGACCCCATGATCTGCACAGTTAGAACGTTTTTGATCAGAAACCTCTCTGTCAACATTGCTTCGTACATTCATCTGTGTAACTGTAAAAGTAAACCAGTGCACTTCAGTAGGTGCGCAGTGTGTCAGATCGCAAAAGGGAGAACACTGTTCAAACTGTGAAACTAACTCGAATCGTCATTACAGACCCTGCGCACATTAGCAAGAAGTACTGTCACCACAGAACGCTGTTCGTCGGACTGCGGTACACCTCAGCGACGTCATTCGAACATTCAGCCGTGATCGTGAGACACAAAAAGGTGAAGATTCGCCTCGTAGTGGTCGCCTACATCTAGCAACATCAGCTGGTGGTCGCTACATATTCTGGGTACCGTGACCACAATGCAACAGAATTGCGCGCTTCGTTCTTGGAGGTCACCTGTGACCACCCAGAGACTACGCAACCGTCTATTAAGAACAACAGTACGAACACCCCCGTATAGTGGTTAGCCAAGAAGCTGAACAAGGAACGCATCCTCTTTGCTTTGTTATAATTCCAGTTCTGGATCGCAATCTTTATTTGTAGTCTGGTTATCAAATTCAGTTCGTAATAACTATCCCCATACTTAGAATATATAAACACATAGAGGTAGCCTAATTTACAAAACACTCATAACTATATGAATGTAAAGGCGCAAACAACTATAAAAAAAACAATAAAGCATATCCATACCTGAGCAGAAACGTGTTGCAGTACACATCTCACGCTATTACATGTGATAGTGCAGTCAAAATTTTTAGCCATTTCGTATTCGTCAAAGAAATAAAATTAAGGTATGTAAGAATTATGACCTGTGAGCTCCCCCAATTACGTTCGCAGATAAAAGTCCATAAATGTAATAATCCGATACACCCTACTGTAAACAATATGACGTCACATGCATGTGTACTAAACAAGATTTTGAATACTAAGTTGACAGAAATGCACACTTTCGAAGAATATTACGGGGTAAAGAATAGTACAGACTAGCCAAATGACATTAAAGATGAGCAAATTCCAAGAATGTTTGTAATTTATTGAACCATGTGAAGGTCAGCACTACAGAAATAATAAAGCTCATAGAGCTTTTGGAGTATATTCTGTCTTAGAGTTTCTTTGGTTTTAACAACAAAATATACTGACAGAAAGATGGGCTAGGTACGGTGAATTGTCTAGATAGCTACAGTGGTAGCTATTTTCATAAATAACATAGAATGTACTTTCTTTTAAAAATTTTCACATATGAAGGTAATGAATATCCTTATTCTGATAAAAGTTGACAGTATTGAGGTTAAAGAATTTTCGTTACTGATTTGGGACATGAATCTGAAATTATTTTTTACCACAGAACTGGAAGAGAGAGTTCCATAAATTGCATAGATTAAGAAAGTAGGCAACAGACATAAATCAGCAATACACAGGAGAGCGACATGTATTGACGCCATAACTACTGCAGTTCTTGCCACCCTTCGAAACATAAGAAAGCCTTTTTCACATATATGATTTATCTGGTACTTCGGTTACCTTTAGCACCTAAGGAAACACGTGACCAGCTGAGTACCCTGAAACAAATAGATATAGCTAATGGACGTACTCAAAAAAACGTAATGCCTCCTTACAATAATAAAAAAGGAAAAGAGCAGAGGAAAATTTCATTACTGTAAGCAAACGATAGCAAAAACACTACTGAAGTTAGAGCCATCGCGGTGACAATTTATGTTAAAGTATCGTAACAGGTCGAGAAATGTTTCAGAGGATGTATCATCAGATGCGGTTTCCAACAAAACAGTATAACTGAGAACAACACATAACATAAAAAAGAGCCACAAGTACTCAGGATCATGCGTAACCGACCGTTACTATGTGGGTCACAATGGGAGGTGGTTTCATGTGAGGTTTAATGAGCGTTTGCGGATGCAGAATGGGTCTGCGTTTGGCAAGCGTTTCTCTGAAAGTGGACGTAAGCTAGAAAATGTAGAAAAATAGAACGCGCGTTCTTAACAACAAGCAGAAGGGGAGGCACTCTTGATCAGCTGGAAGCTTTGAAGACATTTAAAAGTGGAAGAAACGACCTGGCACAGTCCTTCTGAATATCTTGAGTAGAACATTCACTATGAAAAATCTTTGACAAACATTTTAATACAATTTTTTTCTCGTTACACTTCGTGTTTTCGAAGTATACACTATGTTATCAAGAGTATCCGGACACCTCCAAAAACATACGCTTGTGCTGCCACCTACTGCCAGGTACTCCATATCAGCGACCTCAGTAGTCATTAGACATCGTGAGAGAGCAGAATGGGGCGCTCCGCAGAACTCACGGACTTCGAATACGGTCAGGTGATTGTGTGTCACTTGTGTCATATGTATGTACGCGAGATTTCCACACTCCTAAACATCCATAGGTCCACTGTTTCCGATGTGATAGTGAAGTGGAAACCTGAAGGGACACGTACAGCACAAAAACGTACAGGCCGATCGCGTCTGTTGACTGACAGAGACCGCCGACAGTTGAAGAGGGTCGTAATGTGTAATAGGCACACATCTAACCAGACCATCGTACAGGAATTCCAAACTGCATCAGGATCCACTAAAAGTACTTTGACAGTTAGGCAGGAGGTGAGAAAACTTGGATTTCATGGTCGAGCGGCTGCTCATAAGCCACACATCACACCAGTAAATGCCAAACGACGCCTCGCTTGGTGTAAGCAGCGTAAACATTGGGCGATTGAACAGTAGAAAAACGTTGTGTGGAATGTCGAATCACGGTACACATTGTCGCGATCCGATGATAGGATGTGGGTATGGCGAATGCCCAGTGAACGTCATCTGCCAGCGTGTGTAGTGCCAACAATAAAATTCGGAGGCGGTGGCACTATCACAGCACAAGCTTACATTGATATTTTAAGCACCTTCCTGCTTCCCACTGTTGAAAAAAATGGTTCAAATGGCTCTGAGCACTATGGGACTTAACTTTTGGGGTCATCAGTCCCCTAGAACTTAGAACTACTTAAAGCGAACTAACGTAAGGACGTCACACACATACATGCCCGAGGCAGGATTCGAACATGCGACCGTAGCGGTCACGCGGTTCCAGACTGTAGCGCCTAGAACTGCTCGGCCACCCCGGCCGGCTCCCACTGTTGAAGAGCAATTCGGGGATGGTGATTGCATCTTTCAACACGATCGACTACCTGTGCATAATGCACGGCCTGTGGCGGAGAGGTTACACGACAATAACATCTCTGTAATGGACTGGCCTGCACAGAGTTCTGACCTGAATCCTATGGAACACCTTTGGGATGTTTTGGAACGCTGACTTCGTGCCAGATCTCACCTACCTACATCGATACCTCTCCTCAGTGCAGCACTTCGTGAAGAATGGGCTGCCATCCCCAAAGAAACCTTCCAGCACCTGATTGAACGTATGCCTCTGAGACTGGAAGCTGTCATCAAAGCTAAGGGTGGACCAACACAATATTTGAATTCCAGCATAACCGATGGAGGGCGCCACGAAATTTTAAGTCATTTTCAGCCAGATGTCCGGATTCTTTTGATCACATAGTGTATAAGGTAGGAGGAGGCTCTGCGTCTAATGATATTTTAATATATTATCGCTATTTGGCAAAACACTTTTGAAGGTTCCTGTTTTGTTGAACGGATTGTGGGAACACAGCACGTACGATCGATCTATCTTCTTAGTTTTATTTATCAAGCTGGAGAGTTTTACTCTTCTTTCCTCTTTTTCCCTTCGTTTCTTCTTTATGTGTGTTTTAATACTGATTACCTTGTACATATATATTGTGAATAGTATATTAAACTGTTTAACTTAATCTTTAATAAAATACTATTCATGCTCGCAAGCGTAGATAAGACTGTTTCGTAGTAATGTTTTACGTCGTCTGATCGTTTTTCTGGGAACTATTTTATCGACTCTCGATTAGCGAGTGGAATACATGAGAGTATCTACTAGCTAAACCATTTGTTTTATTTACCAGTCAAACGTTTCAAATGTCAACAGTTGTACATTTGGTATAGTGGTGTGAGATTCCTAATGCAGCACAAATGTATTCTATAATTGGAGGGGTCGGAGAGATACAGTCATAAGCCACATTCAACTAGTTTTGAGATACTGCGACTTTAAAGTATCGTGGAAGCATAAAAATGTTGAAGACCAAAGAGACACTTCCTTTTTGCTTTTAATTATACTTTAATACATTGCAAACTTTGTGCGAAACAGACGATCTTCCTTCTGTTATGTAATGTTAAGTTGAGAGTCATTTTAATTATGATGTGGGCGAAAACGGCTTATGGCTGTGTCTCCCTGACAATAATTTAGAACAAAAAATACGTTTTTAAGGTTTTATTTTGAAAATTATATAACAACTAGTAGTTTTTAACCATTTTTGCACTTTTACATACACACATACAAAACAGATAAGTCAGTCCAATAAATTATTTTACATTGTAAATGTGGAGTCAAGTAAGTTCTTCTACATCATCATCGTTCACATTATTTGTAGCACATGAGCGAAAATAGTTTTGATATGCTCCAGGCATGTATGTCATAAGATACGGTATGTCATCAGTCCTTTTATGATTAATTTGAATTGGCTTTCTGTATTTTATTAGCAGTTGAAATAGATCTGGTTCAGCTGGTCTTCCTTTCCTATTGCTACGTAGATCCACTGACGTGGAGTTTCCTATATCTGAGTAGCAGTGCTTCACACTTAGTGTGAAGGGATCTTTATACTCAAACTTATATTGAGTCGCTTCACTAAAACGAATCGGATCTCCAGATTTGAATATAGTGGGTATCGAGACTAATGACTTCAGATCGTCGAAGCTTCTAAAGTATTGTCTGTGCATTTTCGTCACAACGAAATTGTTTGGATTTCTTCTGCCGATTCCTCTTTCATGTATGCTATTGAACATCTGTTTCTCGCGAAGATTTCAATGCGAGCAAAATCAAGATCACAAGGTTCAAAAATGGTTCAAATGGCTCTAAGCACTATGGGACTTAACATCTGAGATCATCAGTCCCCTAGACTTAGAGCTACTTAAACCTAACTAACCTAAGGACCTCACAAACATCCATGCCCGAGGCAGGATTCGAGCCTGCGACCGTAGCAGCAGCGCGGTTCCGGACTGAAGCGCCTAGAAACGCTCGGCCACAGCGGCCGGCGATAACAAGGAAGTCTAACATGACCTACCACGGGGAAATAATGCTGCACAGATTGAAATCTTTTGGTGCTAACGGGAGTTCTTTCCAGGGCAATAAGAGGCCAATTCTTTGCCTGGCTCTTACAGTTATCTGTGATTATGTGGAGATTTCTGGCTTGAGTGTTAGTTATCTGCAAGTATTTCAATAAACAGTTCCAGAATTCATCTGAACTCCTTCTTTCGTCCTTCTCAGCCCACGGAAACACGTATCGCTCATTTGACCCACAATTTTGGATACCGTAGTTATATGTCCATATTTTTGTTTTATAGAATGCTGGGCCAACTGTTAGTTCTGGCGTGGGAAACGTTTGTTACTTGTGCATTGCTGTTACGTGATACTCTTTCACATTGTCTTTAGCCAGAGATGTTAAAGACATGATCATTTTTTGCACGCTATCAGCCATTCTTAGATGCAACTCATGTTTTTGTCTTTATGTAATTCTGGGTTACTCGTTGCTGTTAGAAAAGCATCACATGTAGAATAGGTGTCGCTTTTCAGCAGTTTGAAACCTATGTTAAATTCAGACACAAAGATCTTCTTTTGGAACTGAGCGACCCAACTTCATTTGCTGTTGCAAATTCATCGCTCTTCTTGTGTGGTTCTGTAAGTTATGAACCCTGTGGAAAGCTTGCTGGCAAAGCATGACTTCCATTCCATTTACTTTCACATTGTATGAAAATGTCACAGCTCTAGATGAAATTTGCTTTGTAGTCTTTTTTGCATAGCTGTGAAAGAAAGAAATGTGAAGCAGAACAAGGTAAAGTAAATTTGTGACAAATGGTCCACTCGTGTTCAAAAAAAGAGAAACGAACCTTCGCTTTTTTGGTACCATTTTCTTACAACGTAATAGGTAAGTATTATGGGCATTAAAGTTTCCGGTGTCACACAATGAGTGGAAAATATTTTCTTCCTCTTCGAGTAGTTTCATATGGCAATTATTTGAACAACTACAGGTACTTACCATAGATGCTGCCTGAACAGTCTTGTTGGTTTTAGAAGACACGTACTGCTGACCCACATTTGGCCATAATTTTTTTCACTAATCAAAATTACACTTTCTTTTTCTTGAAGGGCTTGGTTTCTGGGGTGATACTTGATTTGGTCTAATTATTTGAAACTGTAATATGAATAGAAAAATAGTCACAGAACTTCCATGAGATATAGTCACATGCCACACAAATAGTTACATGCCTCTAAAATGGCATTGATAATAAAAATATTCTTACATGTTTGTAGCCATGAAAACTATATTATTATCGCAGTCAGTGGTCATTAAAATTAGGCACTAAAGGTTTCTCATTAACACAAAATACGACGATCAACTGTGAGAGCAATGTTACGAGAAACAAAGTCACAGGCCACTGAACAATGATCACCAGAAAAAAATATTTTTGTGTAGTTACCAAAAGCATCTTCTGAGCTAGTACTGTTGCTTGATGGACACCAAGACTCATCACCATCACTATCAAAAGGATCAGAATCCTCATTTACACTACTGTCACTGCCATATTCGCCTAGAATGTGTGAAGCACCTTCAGATGTACGTGAGCATTCAGGCATTTTGATGTGACTTGTGACTATGTATCTTCTGAAAAAGACACCAGGTGGCGGAGTATGGAATTACACTACGTCTTCACCTGCCTCCTATTGGAGAAAGAGGGGACTTCTTCAAACCAAGATGAGGAAGACATCGTTAAGAATGTCGTATCGTGAATATCTCAATTTCGACAAAAGTGTGGCTTATGACTATATCTCTCCGACCCCTTCAATTTTATAACACCTATTTTAACTTATGGTTGTTGTATGGATGCCGTGCGGCAGTGATGCTGCGGTGTCCAATGACATTCTTATTCCATTTGACTGTTGTGTCTTTGGTTTATAGCGAGTTCCCATCTGGTGGGCAGGTTGCGTGAGTGTATTGTCCACATTTGATAATATTTTTACATTCTGCAATTAAATTGTTTCGATTGCGTAGAAAGACTATATAATCTTCTAACAGGAGTGCTTGTCTTCTCAAGACAAAAGTGTATGTAGCAAGACCTAGCCCCGCCAATTTGTGTAATAGAAATGTAATTTATAAAACGAGGCTCTGGCAATGCTGTAACTGCGTGCAGCATGGCCAAGAAGACATGGCACGAATTATGCGCTGTGCCGGAGCTGTCCCATTAGCACAGTGATTTATATCCACTTGCGCGTCGGGCGACTTAAGTTCTGCCTGTTTCCGCCTCTATTATAGCGCTGCGAGAGCTTCCTTGTTACCCTTCATTTTCGTGTTAGTCCTTATCTGTGTCGCACCACTGTTTGTCTATAAATATCTAGTTTTTATGACTCAGTTTTGATGTGGGGTTGCATTGCTCTGTGATGTCGTTCATGGCTCCCAGGAACATTCCACGTACAGGTACCATCACTTTTAACTTCGGAACAGATTCATACGATTTACTTCGATTCTGAATCATATGTGGTTTATGTCGAGCTTTTAGAACCAATACAGATTGACAGGCTCTTTTTGCGACATGGACAACAAGCACGTTTACTCATCGCGATGGTTCTAGTAGTATGGTTACACTGGCGGATGCGAAAGTGGAATATACGAATGTCTGGGCGTTTAACTTTCTATCTGAAGTCGATAAAAGTTTCCGCCCTGGTTCCGTTTGGGGGCATACGGAATATACACCACTGGCCATTAAAATTGCTACACCACGAAGATGATGTGCTACAGACGCGAAATTTAACCGACAGGAAGAAGATGCTGTGATATGCAAATGATTAGCTTTTCAGTGCATTCACACAATGATGGCGCCGGTGGCGACATCTACAACGTGCTGACATGAGGAAAGTTTCCAACCGATATCTCATACACAAACAGCAGCTGACGGGCGTTGCCTGGTGAAACGTTGTTGTGATGCCTCGTCTAAGGAGGAGAAATGCGTACCATCACGTTCCCGACTTTCATAAAGGTCGGATTGTAGCCTATCGTGATTGCGGTTCTCGTATCGCGATATTGCTGCTCGCGTTGGTCGATATCCAATGACTGTTAGCAGAATATGGGATCGGTGGATTCAGGAGGGTAATACGGAACGCCGTGCTGGATCCCTACGGCCTCGTATCACTAGCAGTCGAGATGACAGGCCTCTTATCCGAATGGCTGTAACAGATAGTGCAGCCACGTCTAGATCCCTGAATCAACAGATGGGGACGTTTGCAAGACAACAACCATCTGCACGAACAGTTCGACGACGTTTGCAGCAGCATGGACTATCAGCTCGGAGACCATGGCTGCGGTTACCCTTGACGCTGCATCACAGACAGGAGCGTCTGCGATGGTGTACTCAAAGACGAACCTGGGTGCACGAATGGCAAAACGTCATTTTTGCGGTTGAATCCAGGTTCTGTTTACAGCATTATGGTGGTCGCATCCGCGTTTGGCGACATCGCGGTGAACGCACATTGGAAGCGTGTATTCGTCATCGCCATACTGGCGTATCACCCGGCGTGATGTTATGGGGTGCCATTGGTTACACGTCTCGGTCACCTCTTGATCGCATTGACGGCACTTTGAACAGTGGACGATACATTTCAGATGTGTTACGACCTGTGGCTCTACCCTTCATTCGATCCCTGCGAAACCCTGAATTTCAGCAGGTTAATTCACGACCGCCTGTTGCAGGTCTTGTACAGGCCTTTCTGGATACAGAAAATGTTCTACTGCTGCCCTGGCCAGCACGTTCTCCAGATCTCTCACCAATTGAAAACGTCTGGTCAATGGTGGTCGAGCAACTGGCTCGTCACAATACGCCAGAAACTACTCTTGATGAACTGTGGTATCGTGTTGAAGCTGCATGGGCAGCTGTGCCTGTACACGCCATCGAAGCTCTGTTTGTCTCAATGCCCAGGTGTATCAAGGCCGTTATTACGGCCAGAGGTGGTTGTTCTGGGTACTGATTTCTCAGGATCTATGCACCCAATTTGCGTGAAAATGTAATCATATGTCAGTTCTAGTATAATATATATGTCCAATGAATACACGTTTATCATCTGCATTTCTTCTTGGTGTAGCAATTTTAATGGCCAGTGGTGTACTTAAGTAACACTGGTACGCTCAGCATCGTTTACAAGTTTATAGTGGTGTGCCTTGCGTGGATTTGATGGTGATATGTAGTATCTCCTCTAATTTGCTGGACTGTGGATATCGGGTGCATATAATTAACACAGGACAAGTAGGGACCAATTTTATATGCAATGAGAGTGGACATCTCCGCACAAATGGGCCGCATCGTGTCACGGCCTTAAAATCTATTTATGAAGGTCCTAAAAAGCCAACTTTAGACGACCTCGTGCCCCAAGAGACAGCCATTGTGCCTAACCAAATTGCTGAGGGGCAACGCGAGCCATTGCTTGATGGTCCTAATAAAGTTAAGCGTTAACTTCACTTAGAGGCTTTGCCACTGTACCTTCCGCGTCATTGCCACTTCTACATCAAAACACGGCTTAGATAGTGAGAAGTCAGACGATTCCTCTCCTCTTCTCTGATCTACTGAAAATATTCCGTTGGAAGAGGCCTCTCCCCTCACCGAGTTCAAACCGGATGATAACATGTCAGCTGCTGTTCAACATTCGAAAGAGTACAATAACCCTTCCGATGTATCTCGCGAGACCGAGACCGCCTCTTCGGGTTTCGTATGAGGACTGACTTGTTCCGGAGCTCCATACTATATCGACGGACTTGCCGGATACCCCTGAGTCTGTGAAACACTCCCACCCTTCTTCTGCGTCCCCGGATGCGGAAAGCACTGGCCACTGTTGATCGGACTCAGATTGGCACAAGTGTGTCAGTGAAGTACCTGATGACGGTGAACGACATACCATCAGTTTTCGTAATGACTGATTCTCAGGAATTCCACCGCCCACCTGTGGAAGAGTGTGGTGTGTCCTTTACATCTACATGGATACTCCGTAAGCCATTGTACGGTGCAATGCGGAGGGTACCCTGTACCACGAACAGTCAGTTCCTTTCTTGTTCCACTCGCAAGTACAGCGAGGGAAAAACGGCTGTCTATATGCATCCATATAAGCCCTACTTTCTCGTATCTTACCTTAGTGATCCTTACTAACAATGTATGCAGCCATCAGTAGAATCATTCGGCACTCCGCTTCAAATGCCGGTTCTCTAAATTTTCTCAATAATGTTTCTCAAAAAGGACGTGGCCTTCCCGCCTGGGCTTCCCATTTAAGTTCTCAAACATCTCCATAACACTTACGTGTTTTTCGAACCTATCGGTAACAGATCTTGCAGCCCGCCCCCGCTTTTCTTCAGTGTTCTCCTTCAATCAGATCTGGTATGGATCCCAAACACTCGAATAGTATTCAAGAATAGGTTGCACCAGCATCCTACATGCGGTCTCCTATGCAGATGAACCATACTCTACTAAAATTCTCTCAATAAACTGAAGCTGACCATTCGCCTTCCCTATCACGGCCCTCGCATGCTCGTTCCATTTCATATCGCTTTGCAACGTTACGCTCAAAAATTTAAACGATGTGACAGTGTCTCGCAGCACACTATTAATTCTATATCCGAACATTACGGATTTGTTTTTCCTACTCATCCGCATTAGCTTACATTTTCCAATATTTAGAGCTACCAATTAGAAACTTTTTCTAAGATATCTTGTGTCTTACTACAGTTACTCAACTTCGCCACGTTAACGTACGCCACAGCATCGTCAGCAAACAACCGCAGATTGTTGCCCACCCTGTCCGCCAAATTATTTACGCACATAGAGAAAAACTGGGGTCCTATCACTATTCCCTCGGGCACACCTGACGATGCTCTTGTCTCTGGTGAACACTCGCCATCGAGGACAACATAATGGGTTTTATTACTTAAGAACTATTCGAGCCACTCACACATCTGTGAAATTATTCCATACGCTCGTACCTTCGTCAACGACCTGCAATTGGGCACCGTGTCAAATGCTTTCCGGAAATCTAGAAACATGGAATCTGCCTGCTGTCCTTCATGCGGGGTCCGTTGTTTTACCGTTCTTATATGCAGGAGTCACCTGCGCTTTTTTCAGGTCGCTTGGGACTGTGCTGGATGAGAGATTCGCCACAAGTGTAAGCTAGGTCAGGGGCAATGCCTTAGAGTACTCTTTGTGTAAAACCGAATTTGGATTCCATCTGGACCTGTTGACTTATTTGATTTCAAATCATTCCGTTTTTCTCTACGCCAGGTATGTTTGTACGATTCTCGTGCGTGACGGTTTCTTGAAAGCTAAATTTAAAATTTCGCCTTTCGTTTTGCTACCTTCAACTACCACTTCATACTGGTCAACAAGGGACTGAATGGAAGCCTTCGAACCGCTGAGCGAGTTTACGTAGGACCAGAATTTTCTCTGGCTCTCTGCCAGATCATTTGCTAAGGTATGATACTGGTAGTTATTGTTTGCTTCGCGCATATATCTTTTCACAGACTTACGACTTTCCACTGAGCTTTGCTTACCACCCTTTGTGCGTTCTCTTTTGAACCGAGAGTGCAACAGCCTCTGCTTTCTCAGAACCTTCAGAATTTTGTTATAAAACCATGGTTGTCTTTTCCCTCCTTTATCCACTTACTAGGCACGTAAATCTCCAGACCACGATTTAAATGTCCTTAAAATTTGCCCATAATTCATCTAGATCCATTTTACGGGAGCAAAGTGATGACGATTCACTGTCTAAGTGATACGCTAGCAACTGCCTATCTGCTTAATCTAACAGGAACACTCTCCTAGACTTCTTGACTGATTTATTGAGTTATTGACTTTCATAACCATAGTAGCTATAACAACATGATCGCTATTCCCCGTTTCTGTAATGACATTGTCGATAAGATCCGGCCTATTTGTATCTATAAAGCCTAACATATTTCCACTGCGCGCAGGTTGACTAGTTGGCTGCTCACGACAGTTTTCAGAAAACGTTTTCAAAAGTATTTCGCATGACTGTCTGTCTGTATCCCTCGCAATGAATCCATAGACATCCCAGGCTATACTCAGTAGATTAAAGTTGCCTCCAGCTACGTGGTACTGTATGATCTGGGTATTTACGCGTATGTGCTATTGACTGCAGACTTTCTTTGTATGAGTCTAGAACTATCACAGCAGAATCGGGTGGCCGGTAAAAACATCCAGTAATTAACTTGGTTTCACCTGCACCTGTCATACGCGACCAGACAACTTTACCGTTTCACTCCACTCCGACCTCAGTAGACACAATATTTTTGTCAACTGCAATGAACATTCCCTCTGGTATGGACCTGTCTTTCCGATATACGTTCGACGACTCACTAAATGTGCAGAGCTTTCCACTTCGGGTTTCAGCCAGCTCTCGGTCCCAAGAATAATTTGAACGCGGGAACTTTCCTGGAGTGCAGTAAATTCGGAAACTTTGTTACGAATACTTCGACAGTTTACTGATAAAATTTTGACAGTCGAAGTGTCTTTACTCTGAACGTGGCCTGACTTCCCTTGCTGCGTATCGACTGCCTAGATTTCATCAGAGTACTCAAGAGAACCTCAGACTACCGTCTAGCCTGATACTGAATTTCCGCAGGACCCCTTCCCTTCCTCCCGCCACCCCCCTCCCTCACCCTCCCTCTCACGTTGCCGCAAGCAGCTGTCGTCTTCCCGCAAAGCTGCAGTAGACGGCGTTTTCAGCCTGAGCGTGCGGCGTCGCTAACAAAGAAAAAGCGTAAAGAGGGTGGACGAGAGGGATCCACCAGTTTACATTCAGACTCACCTGTTGACTGTGCCATGGAAAGATACACAATCTTAAACGTCACTTGTGAGTAATCATATGAACTGTTTTGGTAGTAACTGGATGCAGGCCCATTACCTTCCCTACCTTGAATGTATACAGAATTAGTTTCGATCTTAGACTTACGGCGTGGCGGCACTTTATTTATGATTCAAGTGCAGATGAAATACTTTCGTAAGAAGTGTTATCTGATCAATTTTCTATTCCCGGCTTTTCTAGTTTCTTTGCCACTATCTAGTGGTACTGCCTTAAACTGGAGAAATAGAATACTACTGACTAACTTCGAAGTTGTTGATAATGGCCGAGAGATAGCCTGCAATTTTTGCGACCTAATTTTAATTCTTCTTAAGGATCTGGCCATTTCATGGATCGAGCGCGTTTCCATAAAAGGGATATAACTTATTTGTTTCGTAAAACTCGGCAGAAATGTCTTCTAGGCGCAGATTTTAATTGTATTTTGCGTTCTGTGCATCAGACCCCCAGTTTTAATTTCAGTAAGGAACTAAACATCTTGGTGCGCTCTTCGCAAATACACAGTGCATGAATCCATCACTATCACACTTTCATCAGGTATAAGCATTTTACAATTACTTCCAGTAGCAGACTCGGTCCTTTTTATCTTTCTGCTTTTTTATGTGGGCAACGATTAGCGATAGACGTGATACCCATTCGTTTGACTGATCACTGTGCTGCAGCAATAACCTTAAATCATAAGCCGCAACCAGTAAAACTGTATCACCTCCCTTGGAGGTTGAACAAATCTCTCGTACAGGAGTCGCCCGGAGTGGCCGAGCGGTTCTAGGCGCTACAGTCTGGAACCGTGCGACCGCCACGGTCGCAGGTTCGAATCCTGCCCCGGGCATGGATATGTGTGATGTCCTTAGGTAAGTTAGGTTTAAGTAGTTCTAAGTTCTAGGGGACTGATGACCTCAGAAGTTAAGTCCCATAGAGCCATTTCAACCATTTTTTTCGTACAGGACCCTTCCCTTCAGATTATCGTTCGAGATACTTGGACTAGTAGATTGCGTTCCCAGGACCGCTATCCTTCTATTATGGAATGCTGGTTAGCGCATGCACAAAAGCGTTACAGCACTGAGAGGGTGAAGTATCCCCGAAGTCCACAGGAATTTTGTTATTCCTTCTTACCACAACTTAATGAAGGTGCCAGACAAGCACCCTTATGGACCATGGACGTTAAGGCGAAGCTTCTTCTATTAAAGATAAAGTAAATGGAGGGACTCAGGGTGCGATCAAAACCCCGTTCATTCCTGCAGGATGAACTGACCTCATTATATCGTCTTATCCGGTCGCGAGCGCGCCGAGAAAGAGCATGTTTCGGGCATCCGACTCACACCGGTGGACACGTACTGACGTCCCAGAATGATTTTGCCAGAGCGATCTATAATTACTCTACCGACCTTTAAGACTTCCGTGTTACTGATACGATTTTTCGTGATGTATTTAGTCCTCTCCTGGACTACGTGGTTCTTTCTGCATTAGATGATGAATTTGTAAGTGATTTTACTCGAGACAATATATATCGCCTTATTGGTGGTTCACCACTGCAAAAATCGTCAGGACTCGACGTTATTCCTATGGAATTTTATGTACATTTTTAGCCTCTTATGCTGCGTGGAGTGGCCAAGCGGTTTGAGGCGCCATGTCGCGGATTGCGCGGTTCCTCCCGCCGGAGGTTCGAGTCCTCCCTAGGGCATGTGTGTGTGTAATGTTACTTATAATCCGTCTTGATTGCAAAAATATTTATTCACATGACCGGTTTCGGCTCCTCTAGGACCATTTTCACATCAGAAACGATAATGATACTAATTTACTATTTCACAAATGCAAAACTTTTTTCATCCCATCCGATCAGCATCAAATGCACCAGAACGTACCTGCAATTTCGGTTACAGGAGTAACCCGACCACACACAGCAACCTTCACATGCTGCGCCACATAAAATTGGTTTTCAGAATGCACGTCATTTATATTAATTATAAAACTATAACCGACAGGTGGCGTCTGGTACATTTGTTACATTACATATGCACATACTGTATTAAGTAGATTTTTGTAATTTACTATTATTTCTAAAAATTCTTAATTAAAATCTGTAGATGTCAAAGTTAAAACCTGTACTTGTCAAAATTAAAATACACAGTAAAATTACCATAAGGGACGGGTTCTTAACATTTTGGAAGAAGTTGAAATATACACCCACAAAAAGAAAGATCCGGATTTAATCCTCAACGAGCAAAGCGAGTTCAATCATAACACCTATTTTAGTATTTATGACGACTTACTGATGGTTCAAATGGCTCTGAGCACTATGGGACTTAACTTCTGAGGTCATCAGTCCCCTAGAACTTAGAACTACTTAAACCTAACTAACCTAAGGACATCACACACGTCCATGCCCGAGGCAGGATTAGAGCCTGCGACCGCAGCGGTCGCGCGGTTCCAGACTGCAGCGCCTAGAACCGCTCGGCCACTCTGGCCGGCACGACTTACTGAGATGGTCACTGTTGCGTAGAGAAGTCCAAGCCGAAGGATGAGAGATGGTGCATGGTGAAAAAGCTGAAAGATGTGTGCAGCGCCTAACGTCGTAGACGGGGCCCTCCTGCACGGCCCTCTTACCCATGGCGATGGACATCAGACGACTGAACGGCTCGCGGCACAACACCGAAATGGCGGGAATCATACCATGGAAGAAAACAGGCCTACGAGGTGCACTCAAGTTCTAAGGGCTCCGATTTTTTTCTAATTAACTACTCACCCGAAATCGATGAAACTGGCGTTACTTCTCGACGTAATCGCCCTGCAGACGTACACATTTTTCACAACGCTGACGCCATGATTCCATGGCAGCGGCGAAGGCTTTTTTAGGAGTCTGTTTTGACCACTGGAAAATCGCTGAGGCAATAGCAGCACGGCTGGTGAATGTGCGGCCACGGGGAGTGTCTTTCATTGTTGGAAAAAGCCAAAAGTCACTAGGAGCCAGATCAGGTGAGTAGGGAGCATGAGGAATCACTTCAAAGTTGTTATCACGAAGAAACTGTTGCGTAACGTTAGCTCAATGTGCGGGTGGGTTGTCTTGCAGAAACAGCACACGCGCAGCCATTCCCGGACGTTTTTGTTGCAGTGCAGGAAGGAATTTGTTCTTCAAAACATTTTCGTAGGATGCACCCGTTACCGTAGTGTCCTTTGGAACGCAATGGGTAAGGATTATGCCCTCGCTGTCCCAGAACATGGACACCATCAGTTTTTCAGCACTGGCGGTTACCCGAAATTATTTTGGTCGCGGTGAAGCGGTGTGCTTCCATTGAGCTGACTGGCGCTTTGTTTCTGGATTGAAAAATGGCATCCACGTCTCATCCATTGTCACAACCGACGAGAAGAAAGTCCCATTCATGCTGTCGTTGCACGTCAACATTGCTCAGCAACATGCCACAGGGCAGCCATGTGGTCGTCCGTCAGCATTCGTGGCACCAACCTGGATGACACTTTTCGCATTTTCAGGTCGTCATGCAGGATTGTGTGCACAGAACCCACAGAAATGCCAACTCTGGAGGCGATCTGTTCAACAGTCATTCGGCGATCCCCCAAAACAATTCTCTCCACTTTCTCGATCATGTCGTCAGACCGGCTTGTGCGAGCCCGAGGTTGTTTCGGTTTGTTCTCACACGATGTTCTGCCTTCATTAAACTGTCGCACCCACGAACGCACTTTCGATACATCCATAACTCCATCACCACATGTCTCCTTCAACTGTCGATGAATTTCAATTGGTTTCACACCACGCAAATTCAGAAAACGAATGACTGCACGCTGTTCAAGTAAGGAAAACGTCGCCATTTTAAGTATTTAAAACAGCTCTCATTCTCGCCGCTGGCGGTAAAATTCCATCTGCCGTACGGTGCTGCCATATCTGGGACGTATTGACAATGAACGCGGCCTCATTTTAAAACAATGCGCATGTTTCTATCTCTTTCCAGTCCGGAGAAAAAAAATCGGAGGCCTTAGAACTTGAATGCACCTCGTACATCAGCGCCGTGAATATAGAAATCGCCCTTCGTTTTGGATCGTACAAAAATGGTAATTATATTGTGTATTTTAATTTTAACAAGCACAGATTTTACCTTTGACATCCATGGATTTTAATTAAGCATTTTTAGAGATAAAAGTAAATTACAAAACTCTACTTAATACAGTACGTGCATATGTAATGTAACAAATGTACTAGGTGTCACCTGTCGCTAATAGTTTTATAATTAATATAAATTACGTGCATTCTGCCAACCAATTTTATGTGACGCAGTATGTGAAGGTTGCTGTGTGTGGGCGGGTTACTCCTGTAACTGAAATTGCATGTACGTTCTGGTACATTTGATGTTGATCGGATAGGATGAAAAAAGTTTTGCATTTGTGAAACAGTAAATTAGTATCATTATCATTTCAGATCTGAAGATGGTTCTAGAAGAACCGAAACCCGTCATGTGAATAAACGTTTTTCAATCAAGAGAGATTATAAGTAACATTGTATAACCAGTGATTACCGTATCCCATCAGACATTATGTCTGTTTTTGAAAAAAAAAAATCTGTGTGTGTCGTTCTTAGCATAAGTTAGTTTAAGTAGTGTGTAGGTCTAGGGACCGATGACCTCAGCAGTTTGGTCCCTTAGGAATTCACACACATTTGAACATTTTTGGCCTCTTACGGATGATATCATTACGTCACCGATAAATAGATGATACAGTGAGGTTTGATTCCTGCCCCTTGGAGGTTGGTAAAATCGTTCTAATTCCAGAGACATCGAATGTCCAGACATTGATAAATTCCGCGCGATTATACTCCTTTATTTCGATTACAAAACTGATGCCTGGGCGGTTAATAGCCGATTGTCTATATCACTAAAGAAGATTGTAGCTGTTCTCCATAGCTGTGTGCTTTGGTCGTGATCCTGACTTCTTTAGACGAATGCTGGGACGTCGTCTCGGTACTTGCAGGTACTTCTGTTTCTGGAGTCCTACTTTTTATTGATTTTAGTTAGACATTTCACCGTGTCAGTCACAGATTCTTGACGCAGGTGCTTTAGGCGACCGATCTCAATCATACTGCGTGTCAGGTATCATCAAATCATTTTGCTGGTATTCAAGCATTTGTCGTGGCGAATAGACAACTTGCTCCCCACATCACAATCCGACGTAGCTTATCGCAAGGGAGCCCCTTCTCCATGTCGTTTTTTGTCTTGTCCCTAGAACCTCTGCTTCGCCATATTGCTGATCAATTATGTGGCTGGAAGATAATAGGAAAAACCTTCCCGGTACGAGCGTACGCGGATGATGTCAAGGTATTGCTACATCATATCGATGACATATCCTTGATCAAGGACATATTGGATTCCTTTTGTTCCTTCTCTGCGACCCGCACTAATGAAGGGGGATGCACCCTGTTATCATTGTGGGGTTTCCATCAAGTTGTCATTCCATAGGTAATGATGATTGCTCGCTACAAATCGTTCGGGATTATCGTAGGTCACTGATCGATAAAAATGGCCACACTCAATTGGCGGGAGGTGACAGATCGAATTCATGGGGGAATTCGTAAAACTAACGTCGTTCCCTTAGCCTTTTTCGCAAAGTACGGATCTTATATTCTTATATTTTTAGTAAAGTGTATTACGTTGCACAAATATTCCTGTCCATGCGATGATGACGCAGAAATTCTAGTCGTTATCCGGTCGTTTCCTATGAAGACGTCAGATTTTCCAGTCCAGTATACAGTGGTAGCGAGGTCCCGTACCCTTGGAGGGTTGGGGCTTTCCAGTAGCAAAGTAATGTCTTCAGCACTGTTTATACGGCATAACGTTTTAAGATGTACTCGAGCTGCTCATTCCATTACATCTCGCTTCTTTACTTGTCTTCGACCGGTCAGCCTGACTCCCCCTGCAGATGCTGTCCGGATCAACTCTAAATTGCGGCACATACGTGAATTTTATATATCAATAAGTTTCCTGGGAGCTGAAATTTTATCAGTGACACACTACACCACCGGATCTTTGCTTTCTTCTTGGGGAGTACATCATCCCTCTCCCCGACTGAAATGGCCGTACTATTGATATCCTGGAAAACAGTGTAGTTTCACGTTAGTCCTCCTATCCTCCTATGTGAGTCACCTCATTGTGGTATAGGCTCATTTGCGATCTGATATCGACCAGCGAACGTCTCCATCGCTTTGGTCTTATTTTAGCCCGACTGGTCTTTGTGACACTTGTCATCAGCCTGACACATAACACGGAAACTTGTCTCTCGCGGACGAGAACACTCGTACCGGATTCACCTTGTCTCCTCCCACCCTGAAACTGTGTCCGTTCATTCCTGTAATGTAACATAAAAAATATTTAGAAAATAAAAAATTGAGAGAAACAGAGTCCTAGCTATAAATTAACGTGTTATTACGTTTACCGAACAAACTATTTATTTGTTCAAGAATGGTTCAAATGGCTCTGAGCACTATGGGACTCAACATCGTAGGTCATAAATCCCCTAGAACGTAGAACTACGTAAACCTAACTAACCTAAGGACATCACATACACCCATGCCCGAGGCAGGATTCGAACCTGCGACCGTAGCAGTCCCGCGGTTCCGGACTGCAGCGCCAGAACCGCACGGCCACCGCGGCCGGCCTATTTATTTGTAAAATAACAAAAAAAGTACGGGTAACGTGGAAACAAAAAAAAAGGAAGTAAGACGAAGCAATGCCGTGGGGATCGGATAATCAGACTAGCCAATGTTCGAGTCACGTTAGTACCAAACACTTTTTTCAGTTAAAGCATCACATTGTATCCAATTTACACCTCCACTATAAGGTATCTTATGAATTTCCTTCTGTTACCGTTACCTTCATTTTAACATTAGAACGTAACACGAACTTCTTACAGACGTAAAAGACCACTTTGTTTCGTCCATGACACAAATAAAGCCAGTCTAAAACAACATTGTACACAGTAATGTCGCTGTATCCAATGAGATACAAAAATCAGAATAGGTCGGCTACACTGTATTATATTCCATTCTGTATGTTTGACGTCCAGGCTTATCATCACAGGGTCGGTACGCACACGTACGAGCAACGTTCAATTTAGACAGATGTTCAAAGCGACCACCTCGCATATGCAAACAGTTCACCACCCGCTGGATCGTCCTTGGATAGACCCTACGCAGCTCACCTGCGTCCACCATTGCCGAAGTGGCAAGCACGTGAGCTATTAGGTCGTGTACATCCATGGGTGGAGTGCTATAGACTTGCTCCTTCAAGTGTCCTCACAAATAAAACTCTAGTGGATTAAGGGCCGGGAAACGTGGAGGCCGGAATATTGGACCTCCACGACCAATCCATTTTCCTGGAAACGCTTCATTTAAATAGTTACATACACTCATTTCAAAGTGTGGCGATGCACCATCATGTTGAAACCATACCAGTCGTCGAACACCAACTGGAACGTTCTCTAATGCGTCAGGCAAAGTATTGTAAAGAAACGTACTACAACGGGTCGCATTCAACTTTCCGGCAATAGGCAAGGGCTCAACAGCACTCCCGCGATTCCGGCCCACACGTTTATGCCAAAGCATGCCTGAAAGCCACAGTCACGGGATTCATGTAGGTCGTTCCCAGCCACTAACGGCTGATGTGGAGATTGAAAATACGTTCATGAGTGAAAGTAGACTCGTCAGTCCGCATCACGTCATTTATAAAATATTCGTTACCTTCCACTTCGTGCAAAATATAGTCACAAAACTGTGCTCATCGAATTCAGTCTTCTGGCCGCTGATGTTGATTTAATGTGTAATGAAATAACTACAGTTCTTCATAGCGCAACACTTCAACAACATGGAACTGCTTGTGTTATTATGAGTACATCGCCGAGATGATTGGAGAAAAGTTTCAAGAACAGTGTCCACTGTTTGTGGAGTACGTCTAGTCTTGGACGACCTCTGTACATTACTTGTGGACGAAGATTACCGGTTTCCCAAAGGTGTTGCACCAGGCGACGCAAGACATCCTTATCGGGATGACGCTTTTGATGGTAACGTGCAGCAAATGCACGACCAGCAGCTGCAGCCATTTTATCAGATGCACCCCGCAGCAAAAGCATATCGACATATTCACCATATGTGTACTCCAATCGGGAAGCCGCACTACATGAAACTCACACGACCAGTTACGGCTCTGCACTGTGCTATTAGTAGACACGTTCATGTAGTTTAATGGCTACCGCTGTCATGCCATAGGCTATTGTCATGTGACAAAATGATGTCCTTCCTATAAACAGCTAACTAGGGCATGGGCGTCTAAAAAATAGAAAAGGAACCTGATAAGGAGCTTTTTTCCTTCATTCTCATATTTATTGTCTGATAGTTAAGCTGGTCGGATGCCAAATAACACCTGTTGCGGGGTCAGGGATCTATCCCGGGACACCAGATGGTCGAGCTGAAGCCGGGACCCTCCGCGCCGTATTTCGTCAGGAGTCTGAGCATGTTGAGGAGTGTCAAGGGGCAGTACAGAGTGATATAGCAGTATTCGGAAGCATTTCTTTATTCAGCTAATTTACAGTATTCGATGGGTGCAGCGTAGTGTCGGCATGCCGCCCGCAGAGCTGTCCCTCGAGTCCAGCAAGCTCAGCAACTCCTGGTATGCCGACGCTGTTGCTGCCATCATCCAGGCCGCTCTGCTGGAAGTCGGCCGGGCTCTCCCCGGTCGCCGCCCGCCGATGCATCGCGCCTTGCGCCGTGCTGCTGCCCGTGATTTCAGAGACTGCTACAGTCCCTCGTCCTCGCCGCCCTCCGCCCCATTTGGTCTGCTCTGTCCGACCATGAGACGAAGGTGGATGTACTGGTCACCCGTGGCCCTCGGGCCACCGCTGCTCCCAGGACAGGACCATACTCGAACCCACGCCCTCCTGGATGCGGTGCCGCAACTTCCCAATAGTAGTTCTTGCCGGATTTCAACACCTGCCGCCATCCCTGCCACTGCTGCAGCCTCGCCCGTACCCCGGTACGCCAGGTGGGAAGCGAACGTGGCCCATAGACTGGAGTGGAACTCAGCCCCTTCTGGACCCCCTGCAGACCACTGTCACTGCCCTCTTTCAGGCAGACCGTGTGATCTCCAAGTTCCAGGCTGCCGTTCCGTCCTGCCCCGTTGTTGTGTCCCCGGGGCCGGAATATAGCCCGAACAAGTACATAGAATCAAAGTACAAGTTTATGTAGAATACTTATAACATTGCTGCCAGACTGGCCCCTATAAGCATAGACCGGCTCAGGTCTGTACCAACGCTCGACTGACCTGGCACCCTCTGTCAAGCTAAAATTGCCCGTCTGTTTATGTTGGGTTTCTCTTTCGCTTCTGACGTAGTGTCAGAGAGAGACAGACACTGTGTCAGGGATAAATTCCCACATGTCAGGCATTTACAAATCGCCGCTCCTGGCTCTGGCCTAGAGCCCCGCCTCATACATTGCAATAGCTTAAAGCAACACTAGTTTCCTGCCACGTTGTTGCTCCACTCAAAACAAATCGTGCGTGCAATACTGCTGTCGCAGCTCCGCGCCCGCGAGTGTCATGTTTACTTTGCCTGGCTTGCTGGCTGTCATCTGTTGCCACACTCTGCCAGCAGCCCCAAATTTCATCGCCCAACCACGCCTTCTTTAAATTTTGATAAAATTTCCCTTTTCCTCGACTAGCACTGACACTAGTGCAGCACACCTGTTCAGGTTAGGATTCGAACCGTAGCTCCACGGTAGATGTGGGGCTGATGTCCCAGCAATACGATGGGTGGTACGGTAGTGAGGGCTGGTACAAGTACCCCTGTACATCCTGATGCACTGCACGATGTAACTGTTGCCATCTCTTCGTTCCCATACATGTGATTTCAAAATACACACGATCATATGTTGCTAGATAAACTTTTGTCTTGACTCTGGATAGAAATTGTATGCCGACCTCCAAGTGCGGTATTTTTTCTTCACTTGCGTATAACGAATGTGTTTCTTTGAAATCATGCAAACACGCATGCAGTGGTAATATCTAATGAGCGTAAATGGAGGCACGTTTCTTGCCGCTACGCGGAACTATAAGTCAGTCTTTCATTATGGGCAGTATGTACGCTTCAGTGGTGCTCTTCACATAGCATCACTTGATTTCCAGAATGAGATTTTCACTCTGCAGCGGAGTATGCGCTGATATGAAACTTCCTGGCAGATTAAAACTGTGTGCCGGACCGAGACTCTAACTCGGGACCTTTGCCTTTCGCAGGCCAGTGCTCTACCAACTGAGCTACCCAAGCACGACTCACGCCCCGTCTGTAAAGTTTGGAAGGTAGGAGACAAGGTACTGGCAGAAGTACAGCTGTGAGGACGGGGCGTGAGTCGTGCTTGGGCAGCTCAGTTGGTAGAGCACTAGCCCGCGAAAGGTAAAGGTCCCGAGTTCGAGTCTCGGTCCGGCACTCAGTTTTAATCTGCCAGGAAGTTTCATCAGTTGGTTTGTTTAACGAAGCCGAAATAACTAATGATTTTGACTGCACAATCAGATGAATAGCAGAATATGTGTAATGTAGTGCGTTTTTACTCAGGTGTAGATATGTTGTACAGCTTTTGTAAAGTTATTTTCTGCTTCACGTCCGTATAGTTAGCAGTGTTTTGTAAATTAGGCTTTCACTATGTGCTTATATTTTCTAGGTCTGAAGACGGTCATTGCCGACCGAAATTACTAACCTCATTATAAATAAATATTGCGATGCAAGACTGGAATTATAGTAAAGCAGCTGTACAAAGCCCTTGTACAGTCCCGTCTTGACAATGGGAGCCTGGCGTATGGTCCAGTATCACACTGAGCGTTGCGGATGCTGGACCATATTCACCACTGTGGAGTTCCACTTGCGACGGAGCTTTCCGAAAGAGCCCAGTGAAGAGCCTGTACATGGAAGCTGGGGTTCTTCCATTGAAGATCAGGCGGCAACAACTGATTGCAAATTATGCTGCACACGTTCGCAGCTCACCTCAACATCCAAATTACCGTCTCCTTTTCCCTAACACCGCAAACCGTCTTCCAGGACGGCGTCCCAGATCTGGGATTACAATTGCAATCCGTTTCTCGTCCCTCCTCACTAAACTCGAGTCTTTTCCTCTACTACCTTTCCTCTGGGTCCACTCACGTACACCTACATAGTCCATGCCTTGGCCACAGCTTCATCTGGACTTATCGCAAGGCCCAAAAGACTCTCTTCCGCCTGAGACCCTCCGCTGCTAGTTTTTCTCTATTCTCGGTGAATTCCAGGGGTCATAACTAGTCTACACTGATGGCTCGATGGCCAGTGGTGACGTTGGCTTTACATATACTCACGTTGCACATACTGAACAGTGCTCCTTGCCAGATGGCTGCAGTGTCTTCACTGCAGAGTTGGTAGCCATCTCTCGCGCTGTTGACTACGTTCGCTCATGCACGAGTGACTCCTTTCTCATCTGTAGTAACTCCTTAAGCAGCCTACAAGCTCGCGACCAGTGCTTTCCCTAGCTATCCTTTGGTAATGACAACCCAGAAGTCTGCTTACGTCCTCGAAAACTGTGGACGTTCAGTGGCCTTCATCTGAACCCCAGAACATATCGGAAACCCCGGGAAATGAACTTGTTAACAGGGTGGTCAAACAGGCTACCGGTAAACCGACTCTAAAGACTGGCACGCCGGAGACTGGTGTCTGATCGGCCTTACGCAATAAAATTTTCGGGATCTGGAATACCGAATGTCACACGCTAAGAACGCCAAATAAATTACGTGCTATAAAAGAGACAACGAATGTGTGGCGACTCGCAGGGACTTCGTTGTCCTATGCCGGCTCCGCATCGGCCATACTTGGTTGATTCACGGTCACGTCCTCCGTCGCGGGGACCCACCGCAGTGTTTCTGCGGCTCCTAGTTGACAGCAGTACACATCTCGCTGGACTGTCTCAATCTAGTCGCCCTGAAGCGGACTTTTAATATTCCTAAGGCACTACCTATGTCGTTAAGTGACAATGCCTCAACGGCGGATCTAGTTTTAAGTTTATTCGAGATGGGGTTTTTATCACTCAGTCTAAGGTAGAGCTTGTGGCCTTCTCTCCCAGGCCTTCAGCTTAGCCCAATTTTAACACTTTCTCGCTCCCTCTGATGCTATTTGTTCGGTTTCGTGTTAGTCTTTTCACCGTATGTGTTTCTCTTGCCTTGTAATTTTAGGCTGGAGATTCTAGTGTGTGTTGCGTTGAGTGGCTGGCTCATCCTTTTTTATTCTTGCGATCAACCAGGCCAGGCCATCTCCTATATCGTTTTAACACCTTAACCGATTTTTTTCCCTTTTAGTTAATATTTTCACTTTTGGCTTGCTTCTTTTGTTTTTTGTCCTTCTTTGTGGTTACATAGGTCGTTTTACGCATTTTGTTCCTTTTCCATATTTTAGGTGATAGGATTCTTTTGGGGTATGGTTTTCATCCGAGACCTGTGTGACCACGGAAAAATGGACTGATAACCAAGCAGTTTAGCCCCTTTACTCACCAAACCAAATAAAACAACCAACCTTTCCTTCTCTAATAGCGGACTGTTCGCGGGAAGAACGAATGTCGATACTCTGTGTGTGAGCTCAGATCTCTCTCATTTTACGTTCACTGTCCTTTCGCGAGGCGTACATAGGAAGAAACAATATATTATTTGATTCTTCTAGGAGCATCCTCTCTCGGAACTATAACAGTAAAAAACAGCGTGATGTAGAGCGCCTTTCATGAAGCGTCTGCCACTGTAATTTACTATGCATCTCCTTAACGCTTTCTCGCTTCCTAAATGGACATGTAACGAAACGTTCTGCTCTTTTTCCGATTTTCACTGTTTCCGCCTTAATCTTATCTGGTACGTATGATAGCTGACGAGCAATATTTTGGTATTGGTAGAATGGGATTTTGGAGAGGTACATGCTCTGTGGGAGGACTACCCTTCCTGACAATCCTTCCAACGAGTCTCAGTATGGCAATTATTTTAAGTGGTAGTTCCATTTTTAATCGCTTCATACTCGTACCGTAGATAACTTACGGATGTGATCTCTTCCAATTATCATTCTGCAGTAGTGTAATCATGCAATAATAGATGTTTTACCTAATTGTAAGCATTGCGTTATATTGGCATATGTTGAGAGTCGACTGCCTATTCCTACACCAAGCGTCGATGATCTCTATGCCTTCCTGCATTTCCTAGCGTTGAGACTACTGTGTATACAACAGCATCATCCGCAAAGCTGCATAGATGTTCCGGCGTCATCCATTAAGTCATAGATATACAGTGGTGGAAATATTTATTGGATCACCTCCTACAATTAACAATTTTTGTTACAATCATTGAATCACTGACCTAAATTGTGTGATTTCTCTTGTTTTCCATCAGAAATGAATATACACAATAATTTTTTACAATTTGTTTTTATTCTTAATTTTTGTTTCTATAAAAATGTTTGTTTTTTATAGTTTAAGACTTTCTTGAAAAATGAGTTTAAGTGGATATGTCAGCTAATCTGTTTTCTATTCTGAAATATGAATACTAATTTTGAAAGAAACACAGCACATTAATGTTGTAACAAAACACTGATGGATTTTAGTGTTTGTATTGCCTCATATGAACACACTGTTGCATTTACTACTTTGTTGCCCCACCACGCGCTTTAATCACCGCTTGGCATCATGAAGGCATTGAAAGAATTAACTTTTTAATGTACTCCTCACTCAGTTCATGAAACCACACACGCACATCTCCAACAGCTCCCGCTTATTCTGTGACTTCTTTTTGGTGGTAGCATTTCCCATAACCTTCCAACAGTTCTCAATAGGACTGAGAACAGTGCTGCTTCCAGGACACTCTAATATTCAAACCCCATTTTGTTGAAGGAAAGTGTTTACCTGAAATGTAGAAGTACGTCAAAATTAACCAAGAAAGTAATCTGCTTCGTATTTGGTACAAATATTAGTCACAGGACTCACCTTCAAAGCTCTATGGCAAGGAGCGGAGTCATCCTGAAAAATGCAATTAGAAACATCTCCAAACTGGTCTCTAATGGTTGGCATAACCTTCCTTTCAAGGATGCTTATGTAGGCATCTGCGTTGACAGTGCCATTGCTGAAGTCCAGACGACCTACTCCGTGACTGGAAATGCACCCCAGACCATCTGTCCTTGTGGGTTTTTGACTGTATGTGTTACGCATGACAGCAAAAATTCTTCACTTTTTCTTCGATGCGTGAACACTTTGAGAGGTGGCATGAGCCCCGTCTCATATTTCTATTTTACGATTTTCCTCTCTAATTGCATGCAGTGAAAAGTCGCTATTCCTTCACACGCGGACTTCCCACGCAACATATCTCGTCACCCGGGTGGTCCGGTGACAGGCGGGCTCCGCTGATCTGGAAAGGGTTAAGCCGACGGGTGTGAGGAAGTCGAGTGAATGCTTTGCAGACGCCGACATTGTCAAAAGACACGCCCGGAGGGGGCTGAAGTAGCGGCTGGGCTAGAGGTTCCGTTACTTTGCAGAATCTTAGCGAAAACACTTTCTGGCGGGCTACCAGCGAGGCGTGGGAATGACTTGTGTACCCAGGCAGTTGTGGCGGGAAAATTCCCGCGCTTTCTGCAAAATAGTAACTGTGATTGACTTGCTCAGGGCATAGCTCCGTGACGTAGCAAAATCAGCGCAAAAATTGGCGCCAAGAATCTCCAGTGGTGGAATGGTAGTGCTCCGGCAATGGAGTGGAATTTTCCGCCGGTTTTCGAGTTGCTGATTGGAACGTTTAACCACGGCCACTGTCGTGGTGGCGGGAATGTTGTGTGTTCGGCCTGTACGGGTGCTCTAGGGAGTCGGCTCTCGCCTTTCGGTCGAGGACGTCGAAGCAACCAGCCATCGCCTCCGGTACGCCAGATCGTGTTCTGGCAGTTAAAGAGACAGTTTGGTAATGTATGTCCGCAGCACCGGCAGATAGGGATTTTCCTAGGTGATAATCAGAGCTCAGCAGAGCGCGCCTGTTCGTCTTTTTCTAACTTTGTTCTGTCTTGAGTAGCAGCAATTAATGTTGGGTTAACTGTGTGTCTCTCTTAAGATTTGAGTGGCAAGGAATTGGCTTCACATACCACTTCGTCATAAACCTCACAATCTAGTTTAGGGACAACTTCAACTTCGCAGCGTTTGTTTGAGTATCCAATTTGAGCCAATTTGATGTATTATAAATGTTTCATGTGTTTTTGTTTATTATTTTGTGTTTAGTCTTAATAAATCATATTGTTATTTTGGACAGAACTTTCATTCTGTTAATCGGTAGAGCAACCCATCATTTCTCACTACGTTAATGAAACCTTCCTTTATTTAACTTATTAATCAAATTAAATTATTGCAGGTGCCAAACTCTTTTCTACTCCACTTGCAGGGTTGATTACAGTCAGTTCACGTATATTTTTAATCCATGTGCAACAGCAAAAGTCGGAGTTAGAAGAGGGGGGGGCTTAGAGCATCATTTACATATGTAGATTCTAGAAGAATTTAGTGTTAAATACACTGCTTACCCCGGCACCTCGTGCGACCCTTAGCCTTGGATCTTTCCTGTGAATCGCTGATAAGCAAGTATTATTAGTAGTAGGGACACTCAGAATTTTTTTGCTTAATTTTTTATTGATTAATACCCAAGTTTTTTTTCTGGTAGTTCCGCGTTTAGTTTTAAGTAGCGGTGCATGATTACAGTTTCTGTTTTCAGTGTATATATTCTTTTGTTCATTGTTTTTGTGTTCCTTCGATGGTGTGTCCGTATCACGTCACACATTATCGGGTTTGTGTGCGGTTTCTGTACCACAACAAATCGTGCGTATAATTACAGCGTTCGAGAGGCGTTGTTGAAATTTTATGTCTATGTGCAAAAAATATATGGAGTAGGTTAATTTTATTATGCATTTTAGATAAATTTGTTTTTCATGAATGATAACGAGAAGTAAGGCACGACTATTATCGAGCGACGCTAAATAAAAGAGGATAGCATAATGGATAAGGGGCAGTTTACTGACGGGAATAGGTTCAGAGATGAGATGGGCACATGTTTAGCAGGACAGGACGCCAGGGTCATTGATGAGGAAGGTGATTTGGACGCGATCTCAGAGCAGCGTTGCGGCCGTGATTATGATAGTGAAGTAGAGGATGAAACAGAGACTGGCACACAGGTCGAGACGGTAGCAGAAGTTGATAATCACACGAACGAGAGCAGACAGGGGTTAGCTCGGCCACGTCAGAGCTCTAGAGCCCAGGTGTCCAGAGTTACATCTCCCACGTTTGAAGAGGATCAAAAAGATGACGTAAACCCAATACTGAGCTTCCTACGATCAATGAAAGAAGAAGCTGACGAACAGCGTAAGAGGGAGAAGGAAGAAGAGGAGAAACAACGTAAGAAGGAGAAGGAAGAAGATGAGAAACAACGTAAGAAGGAGAAGGAAGAAGCTGACGAACAGCGTAAGAAGGACACTCAGGAAATAATTTCTCATATAGGGGAAATTCGTGGGGAATTGCTAACAATAAAGAAAGAATGTGGAGAAGCAAAACAAATGTCAATGGTAGCACAAAAAGAAGCAGGCCTAGCCAAAACGGCAGCAACAGGGGCAATGAAAATCGCAAAAGTAACTTCTCAACTTGCAGGTCGCTTGCGACGTGCGACACAAGCCCACGCAAAATCCCTAGCGTTCTTAAAAACTCAAGGTAATATTGCGGTTACGAAGATCACGAAACGAATGAAAGAAGTAGAGAGTCGGATAGCAAAACTAGAGCGAAACGGGCACATGAGCACTGTGCGTTCGGATACCAATGATGGAGTACACAGAATTGTGTCTCCGAGGAAAAGCCCGCCGTGCTCTAGCCCAGTGACAGAGTGCAGAACTTACAAGGCACACGCAGAAACACCTAGTTATAGCTCCAATAATTGTAGCCCACTTAGGAGAGTGAATTCGAAGTGCCACTTCCACTGTGATAAAGATGTACCACATCACAGTTATCAGCAAGATAGATCAGGACACTCAGCAGACGTGCAAGTATCGGAAACGAGTGACAGCACCAGTGCGAGGATCGGACAGGATTTTGATCACAATCACTTCCTGTCGATACTAAAATTCCAAAAGTTCAGAGATAATGGAGGGTCGATGCATCCCAAGAGCTGGGTGAAGCAGTTTACAAATTCATTACCGTCATCATGGCCAACCATGGCAAAATTAGAATTCATGTGTGGACACATCGAAGGCCAAGCCGCGGAAAAGATGCGGGGTGTGGCAGCGACGTGTCAGACTTATCAGGAATTTGTTGATGCGTTCCTGGGGATCTACTGGTCAAAGGAAACGCAAGACAGGATTAAAGAGGAAATAATATTTTGTCCCGAACTGGAAGTGTCCGGGCAAAGGAGCGCAACCAAATTTTTTGATGATTTACTCAAGAAGAATCAATTTTTAGATAGTCCATACAGCAAGGGAGAAATCATCAAATTTTGTTTTTCCAAATTGCCTGTTCGGTATCAACAGACACTTGTCGGCAAGTGTGGATCTGACATAGAAGCATTCAAGAGTCTATTGCGCGAACTCGAAGTAGTCTTCGATAAACAAGACGCAAAGGACAGGAAGAAGGCGCAAAATAACAAATACCATGGGCCAGCAAGGGCAGACGACAACAGATCGCATAATCGCGTTCGTCAGTTAGGAAACCAGGGTTACGGAAATCAAGGTTACGCTATTCAAGGTTATGGAAACCAGAGACACGGAAACCAGAACGTCAGGGAACAGGGTCATGCTAGACGAGGAATCTGGGAGAGGAGGAATAACGAACGGCAAAGTGACCGTAATTGGAGAGAGCGAAACCAAGGACAACAGGAGAACCAGGGGATTGAAATTAGACCTGCAAATCCTAATGCACGTCAGAGGAGGGGGAGTCTGACAAGGTATTGGCGCTAGTCCATAGGAATCCACCACATCTCTCACACAAAGAAGTTCGTGGAATAATAGTAGTTTAAGTGGTGTACATAGTAGAATAGGCAAATATATGAACCTTTCTTCGGGGAACAATAATCGTTGCATTAATACACTCCTGGAAAATTGAAATAAGAACACCGTGAATTCATTGTCCCAGGAAGGGGAAACTTTATTGACGCATTCCTGGGGTCAGATACATCACATGATCACACTGACAGAACCACAGGCACATAGACACAGGCAACAGAGCATGCACAATGTCGGCACTAGTACAGTGTATATCCACCTTTCGCAGCAATGCAGGCCGCTATTCTCCCATGGAGACGATCGTAGAGATGCTGGATGTAGTCCTGTGGAACGGCTTGCCATGCCATTTCCACCTGGCGCCTCAGTTGGACCAGCGTTCGTGCTGGACGTGCAGACCGCGTGAGACGACGCTTCATCCAGTCCCAAACATGCTCAATGGGGGACAGATCCGGAGATCTTGCTGGCCAGGGTAGTTGACTTACACCTTCTAGAGCACGTTGGGTGGCACAGAATACATGCGGACGTGCATTGTCCTGTTGGATCAGCAAGTTCCCTTACCGGTCTAGGAGTGGTAGAACGATGGGTTCGATGACGGTTTGGATGTACCGTGCACTATTCAGTGTTCCCTCGACGATCACCAGTGGTGTGCGGCCAGTGTAGGAGATCGCTCCCCACACCATGATGCCGGGTGTTGGCCCTGTGTGCCTCGGTCGTATGCAGTCCTGATTGTGGCGCTCACCTGCACGGCGCCAAACACGCATACGACCATCATTGGCACCAAGGCAGAAGCGACTCTCATCGCTGAAGACGACACGTCTCCATTCGTCCCTCCATTCACGCCTGTCGCGACACCACTGGAGGCGGGCTGCACGATGTTGGGGCGTGAGCGGAAGACGGCCTAACGGTGTGCGGGACCGTAGCCCAGCTTCATGGAGACGGTTGCGAATGGTCCTCGCCGATACCCCAGGAGCAACAGCGTCCCTAATTTGCTGGGAAGTGGCGGTGCGGTCCTCTACGCCACTGCGTAGGATCCTACGGTCTTGGCGTGCATCCGTGCGTCGCTGCGGTCCGGTCCCAGGTCGACGGGCACGTGCACCTTCCGCCGACCACTGGCGACAACATCGATGTACTGTGGAGACCTCACGCCCCACGTGTTGAGCAATTCGGCGGTACGTCCACCCGGCCTCCCGCATGCCCACTATACGCCCTCGCTCAAAGTCCGTCAACTGCACATACGGTTCACGTTCACGCTGTCGCGGCATGCTACCAGTGTTAAAGACTGCGATGGAGCTCCGTATGCCACGGCAAACTGGCTGACACTGACGGCGGCGGTGCACAAATGCTGCGCAGCTAGCGCCATTCGACGGCCAACACCGCGGTTCCTGGTGTGTCCGCTGTGCCGTGCGTGTGATCATTGCTTGTACAGCCCTCTCGCAGTGTCCGGAGCAAGTATGGTGGGTCTGACACACCGGTGTCAATGTGTTCTTTTTTCCATTTCCAGGAGTGTAGATTAAGATTGTTTAAGTATTAACCCGCTGCGTTTCCTCACATAAGAATTTAGTGCTGTTAATTTTTTTTGTCTATGTTCGGAATCTCCTCTGTCGTTGCGATAAGAGGCACTACCTTTCCATGAGCAATGTTTTTGTCCTTTCCTATCTGGTGTCGCTGTTAAGGGATAAAGATGAGTGACGAGATGTCGCACAAACGGGCGCATACAAGAACGTGCTCTTAGAAGCGTTCTGAGAAGTCGTGATACGCTCCATAGCGGCCACAACCAGTTCGTGAGACATTCATACCAATGCTTGCAGGCACGCGTCAGTGCACTGCAA
This sequence comes from Schistocerca americana, assembly GCF_021461395.2. Lineage (NCBI taxonomy): Eukaryota > Metazoa > Arthropoda > Insecta > Orthoptera > Acrididae > Schistocerca > Schistocerca americana. The sequence goes on along the minus strand of NC_060130.1, from coordinate 838,245,874 downwards.
GATTGTGGTATATTGCGTGATTTCGAGGATGAATATGGGCAGTATAGTTTTTTTGCAGAGCTGCGCCGGCATCGTTGTCTTGCAAGTCGGGGAGAGCCTGTGAGCGTTTGACTCCAATGGTGCCCTAGACGAGAGAAATGCGGGCATAAAGCCTACCATGCCAATGTGCTGGTTGGGGATTTAGCGTGCTGCTCGTGACTGTCACAGATGAATAACCAGGGATTTATACTTGGATATTCGTGACATACTGTGTAGCTGGCGTGTGTTGGGCGACTGAATCCTCAACAGGATCCAGTCCTGGCTTGGTCATATTACATTGCCTCTGGAAAGGTGTACTTTGATCGCGAAAACCGCATCACATAGAGAAGGAAGTTGCAACTATAAATTTATTGTCGTGTATAGCCATGGCTAACCCAGTCTCTGGAGTTTCAGTGAGGCGTAATGAAAACTCGGAGGTCATGTCGTACGGCGCGCACATCACTGTCGTCAATAGCGGCGAGCAGCGAGACATCTCAACGTAACAGCAATTATGTAAGAGTATTGTATGAGGTAAACAAAAAAAAAGGTACGATATACTAGGATAAATTAAACTGTAGGATTTAACAATAACTAGATTAATATTGTGGGGGTTTTCTACCACAAGTGTTTGGCGCGCGCCTGTTCGGATGTTATTTTTCAGGTCATCAAATCACAGACCCAAGATGGAGGGACGACCGGCGAGCGAACGTAGAATAGTTGTTTGTTCTTTATAAGCTCAGTAAAACTTCGACCTGCATAATAACATAATTTATTCAAAAGACATAGAATGTAGATCGTTGGCAAATGGTAGTTAATTCTTGAGCATGTCTACTGTCGATCTATATAATTAATAGTAATATTAGTGCGGGCCCGCACATTTAGCTGTTCATCCAGTGTAGCGTCACACACCATGTACAGTAGTGAGACCGGTCTCTACACAAAGATCAAGATAAATTATTTCCATGTCTAAATTTGATACACCAAGATTTTGTTAAAATGATAGCCATAGATTAATAACTATAAAAGTAAAATAAGAGTGTCTGAAATGACAGACCATCAATGTGTCATTATGTAAATTTATTATAACATAGAAGGTCATGGGAAAAAGTTAGGCATAAGATTTTTGTCAGAACTGTGCAGATGACGGGTATCGTGGCAATGCAGAGGCCAGCCAGCGCAAACACAAGAGGTCTTCGGCTACCTGCAAGAAGGCGAGCGTCCGGTCCTGCAAGCTGACAGTCACCGGGCCGTATACCTGCGGGATTAGGCGGGATCCTCGCCAGGCCACAAGCGAAAGTGAGGCTGGCCGTTGACACTGACACGCGACCCACACGCGACAGCCTGCCAGCTCTCCAGACGCGGCAGCCGTTTGGAGGGATTCCCTACGGCAGACCACGTTGTCGTGAGTACACGAAGAAGATCACATATCGTTTCAGAACCTGCGCCTCATGTGCCTCAGGACAGAAAGGGACGCTATATACTCACCTGTTTGGGTTTTTACAACTCACTAGCATTGGCCAATCTGCATACACAAAGCAGTATCGTGCCACACTAACAAATGAATGGTCTCATTTCTACCTTCTCCTCTCTATTAGAGAGCAGTTTCAGCAATCGTCGCTCCTAGTTCGATCCTGTATGGATGGCCTCACACACTTGTGGAGTCACTCCACGTGCCATCATCCCTCGTCAAACTGCAATATTGGGAAACGTAAAGTACTGTCCAGCGAGAGAAGAGACCTAGACTAGTGATGTATCCCAACAAGTAGACCTCAGAGACAATTAATCGACGTGAGGAGAGCCTATCACTGTGTCTTCCTACCGTACTGCCGTGATCATATGCGTGGGTCTTGGTGCAATCTCAACAGAGTACTGCAGATGCTCCAGCACACCCTATTGCAGTTGCAACAACGTAGCAACAACATCCAACGTTTAGCCCTATGTGATGTCAGTACTGTGGAATTTGTGAAGTGCTTCGAATATTTCTAACAATGTGATTTGGTACCTCATTCTCAACACAGTCGTGAACTTTGTGCAATGTGCACGCACAAATTGATGCCCCATGAACCTTGTTTTTTTTTTTCTTAAATTTCTTTCTCTTGTGTTGTTTTTGTAATGTATGTTATACCTTGTATGTGTTTGTGTTTTACACTGCAATTCTTATTACAAATTACTGTATTGTTCTCCACACCATGTTTTTTTTGTATTTTGTATTTATTATTGTGTGTATGCAAACAGTGTGCCTGAAGTCCACATAAACTGAACCAGATACCACCACTGTCATTGTGAATGGACCATCAGTTCAGGGAACATTTTGTAAAGGCAACTTGATGCCCCATGAACCTTGTTTTTTTTCTCAAATTTCTTTCTCTTGTGTTGTTTTTGTAATGTATGTTAAACCTTGTATGTGTTTGTGTTTTACACTGCAATTCTTATTACAAATTACTGTATTGTTCTCCACACCAGGTTTTTTTTGTATTTTGTATTTATTGTTGTGTGTATGCAAACAGTGTGCCTGAAGTCCACATAAACTGAAGCAGATACCACCACTGTCATTGTGAATGGACCATCAGTTCTGGGAACATTTTGTAAAGGTTATTCTTGCTGCAGGGAGACAGAATGAATCGGAGGTTGTAATAAGATTCTGAAAGCTCACAAAGAGATTATTAACTTAAATAGTATCATGTGTGAGTGAGTTCAGGTTAGTTTAATGATTATAATTGTTGTAACATCTTGGGCATTTAATTGTGGAGCACTCCAACTCTGATTGTAAAGAATAAATTGCTCCATATTTGGCTCACATGCCCGGGCCATATTTAGAGAGTGAATGTCTGTGTGAATCGGTGTTTGGAAGGTGCTCCCTGGGTATGGATGTGTGATGTGAGTGTTAGTGTTCCATATTAAGAAGGTGAAGTTGGCTACATCATAAATAATCCTCCCTCTATGAGCTGCATTTTTCAGTTGCAGTGATTTTCTTTATAGAGTGCAGCATGTGCAGCCAGTTTGCGAGATTGTTCTTGGGCGATTGACTCACTACCTTGCTCCTAAGTGAGCCAACCACTCACCAATTACAATCTAAAATGGCGTAGGGGCTATGAGAGGTGGCATGAGCCCCATCTCATATTTCTATCCTCATATTTCTTCCTTCACACGCGGACTTCCCACGCAGCGTCTCTCGTCACCCGGGTGGTCCGGTGACAGGCGGGCTCTGCTGATCTGCAAAGGGTTAAGCCGACGGGTGGGAGGAAGTCGAGTGAATGCTTTGCAGACGCCGACATTGTCAAAAGACATGCCCGGAGGGGTCTGAAGTAGCGGCTGGGCTAGAGGTTCCGTTACTTCGCAGAATCTTAGCGAAAACACTTTCTGGTGGGCTACCAGCGAGGCGTGGGAATGACTTGTGTACCCAGGCAGTTGTGGCGGGAAAATTCCCGCGCTTTCTGCAAAATTGTAACTGTGATTGGCTTGCTCAGGGCATAGCTCCGTGATGTACCAAAATCAGCGCAGAAATTGGCGCCAAGAATCTCCATTGGTGGAATGGTAGTGCTCCGGCAATGGAGTGGAATTTTCCGCCGGTTTTCGAGTTGCTGATTGGAACGTTTAACCACGGCCACTGCTGTGGGGGCGGGAATGTTGTGTGTTCAGCCTGTACGGGTGCTCTAGGGAGTCGGCTCTCGCCTTTCGGTCGAGGACTTCGAAGCAACCAGCCATCGCCTCCGGTACACCAGATCGTGTTCTGGCAGTTAAGGAGACAGTTTGGTAATGTATGTCCGCAGCACTGGCAGATAGGGATTTTCCTAGGTGATAATCAGAGCTCAGCAAAGCGCGCCTGTTCGTCTTTTTCTAACTTTGTTCTGTCTTGAGTAACAGTTGATGACAGGCGACGATCGTTGAGCGAAAGCCTTTTCAATACCCTGTCCCGTTTGGCAGTAGAAGCCCTTTTCCAACCTCTTTCTTTCTCACGAACAACATTTCCTTTTTCCCTGTATTTTTTTCAGTAACCTCGAAATCGTAGACTGATCAAATACTGTCTTAGTGGCTATCTCTCTGGTGCTGAGACCAACAGACGGATAAGCAAGTATAGCAGCTTTCTTTTCTGGCGTTAATTCAACTGACCTGCTCATCTTCTCACTGCAAAATGGCAGTATAAACACTGGTTTTAATTGTAAAGCCAAATGACAGCAGCAAAGAGTTGTGTATTGTTGGAAAACATGCGTGAGGAAGTCAGATTATTAATGCTAGAATATTGCAACAAGGTTTAGCAACATAGGGACTGGTATAACCTGAAGTAAACTGCTCCAAAAGACAAAAAGACGAAGTAATTCATGGTGAAGCAATAAATATTTCCACCACTGTATATATCGTGAAAATTAATGGCCTTATGACACTCCCTTCGATTACTTTTATGTCTGAAGATTTCTCTCAGATGAGCATGATATACTGTCTTCTGTTTGCTAGAAACACTTTAAACCAACCACACAACTGGCCTGAAACTCTGTACACTCGCATCTCGTTCAGTAGGCAGCAGGGCGCAGTTGTATCGAACATCATCCAGAAGTCAAGGAACACGGCATCAGTACGAGGTGCATTCAAGTTCTAAGGCCTCCGATTTTTTTTCTAATCAACTACTCACCCGAAATCGATGAAACTGGCGTTACTTCTCGACGTAATCGCCCTGCAGACGTACACATTTTTCACAACGCTGACGCCATGATTTCATGGCAGCGGCGAAGGCTTCTTTAGGAGTCTGTTATGACCACTGGAAAATCGCTGAGGCAATAGCAGCACGGCTGGTGAATGTGCGGCCACGGAGAGTGTCTTTCATTGTTGGAAAAAGCCAAAAGTCACTAGGAGCCAGATCAGGTGAGTAGGGAGCATGAGGAATCACTTCAAAGTTGTTATCACGAAGAAACTGTTGGGTAAGGTTAGCTCGATGTGCGGGTGCGTTGTCTTGGTAAAACAGCACACTCGCAGCCCTTCCCGGACGTTTTTGTTGCAGTGCAGGAAGGAATTTGTTCTTCAAAACATTTTCGTAGGATGCACCTGTTACCGTAGTGCCCTTTGGAACGCAATGGGTAAGGATTACGTCCTCGCTGTCCTAGAACATGGACACCATCATTTTTTCAGCACTGGCGGTTACCCGAAATTTTTTGGTCGCGGTGAATCTGTGTGCTTCCATTGAGCTGACTGGCGCTTTGTTTCTGGATTGAAAAACGGCATCCACGTCTCATCCATTGTCACAACCGACGAAAAGAAAGTCCCATTCATGCTGTCGTTGCACGTCAACATTGCTCAGCAACATGCCACAGGGCAGCCATGTGGTCGTCCGTCAGCATTCTTGGCACCCACCTGGATGACACTTTTTGCATTTTCAGACCGTCATGCAGAATTGTGTGCACAGAACCCACAGAAATGCCAACTCTGGAGGCGATCTGTTCAACAGTCATTCGGCGATCCCCCAAAACAATTCTCTCCACTTTCTTGATCATGTCGTCAGGCCGACTTGTGCGAGCCCGAGGTTGTTTCGGTTTGTTCTCACACGATGTTCTGCCTTCATTAAACTGTCGCACCCACGAACGCACTTTCGACACATCCATAACTCCATCACCACATGTCTCCTTCAACTGTCGATGAATTTCAATTGGTTTCACACTACGCAAATTCAGAAAACGAATGATTGCATGCTGCTCAAGTAAGGAAAACGTCGCCATTTTAAGTATTTAAAACAGTTCTCATTCTCGGCGCTGGCGGTAAAATTCCATCTGCCGTACGGTGCTGCCATATCTGGGACGTATTGACAATGAATGCAGCCTCATTTTAAAACAATGTAATGTTTCTATCTCTTTCCAGTCCGGAGAAAAAAAATCGGAGGCCTTAGAACTTGAATGCACCTCGTAGAGGATAAATGGACATTCTACACAAGATAATACTCTTACCTTAGTCACTTCTGGAGTCAGGTAGCCGCATCTCGTGGTCGTGCGGTAGCGTTCTCACTTCCCACGCCCAGGTTGCCGGGTTCGATTCCCTGCGGGGTCAGGGATTTTCTCTGCCTCGTGATGGCTGGGTGTTGTGTGCTGTCCTTAGGTTAGTTAGGTTTAAGTAGTTCTAAGTTCTAGGGGACTTATAACCACAGCAGTTGAGTCCCATAGTGCTCAGAGCCATTTGAACCATTTGAGTCAGGTAGCACCTGAGGTAATTAGGGCTGTTATCTTCAAAAAACCATGGACCGTGCCATTGGTGGGGAGGCTTGAATGCCTCAGTGATACAGATAGCCGTACCGTAGGTGCAACCACAATGGAGGGGTATCTGTTGAGAGGCCAGACAAACGTGTGATTCCTGAAGAGGTGCAGCAGCATTTCCAGTAGTTGCAGGGGCAACAGTGTAGGTGATTGACTTACCTTGCCCTGTAACACTAACCAAAACAGCCTTGCTGTGCTGGTACTGCGAACGGCTGAAAGCAGGGAAACTACAGCCGTAATTTTTCCCGAGGGCATGTAGCTTTACTGTATGGTTAAATGATGATGGCATCCTCTTGGGTAAAATATTCCGGAGGTAAAATAGTCCCCCATTCGGATTTCCGGGCGGGGACTACTCAAGAGGACGTCGTTATCAGGAGAAAGAAAACTGGCGTTCTACGGATCGGGGCGTGGAATGTCAGATCACTTAATCGGACAGGTAGGTTAGAAAATTTAAAAAGGGAAATGGATAGGTTGAAATTAGATATAGTGGGAATAAGTGAAGTTCGTTGGCAGTGGAACAAGACTTTTGGTCAGGCGAATACAGGGTTATAAACACAAAATCAAATAAGGTAATGCAGGAGTAGGTTTAATAATGAATAAAAAAATAGGATTGCGGGTAAGCTACTACAAACAGCATAGTGAACGCATTATTGTGGCCAAGATAGACACGAAGCCCATGCCTTCTACAGTAGTACAAGTTTATATGCCAACTAGCTCTGCAGATGATGAAGGTATTGATGAAATGTATGATGAGATAAAAGAAATTATTCAGGTAGTGAAGGGAGACGAAAATTCAATAGTCATGGGTTACTGGAATTCGAGAGTAGGAAAAGGGAGAGAAGGAAACATAATAGGTGAATATGGATTTGGGGTAAGAAATGAAGGAGGAAGCCGTCTGGTAGAATCTTGCACAGAGCATAACTTAATCATAGCTAACACTTGGTTAAAGAATCATAAAAGAAGGTTGTATACATGGAAGAATCCTGGAGATACTAGAAGGTATCAGATAGATTATATAATGGTAAGACAGAGATTTAGGAACCAGGTTTTAAATTGTCAGACATTTCCAGAGCAGATGTGGACTCTGACCACAATCTATTGGTCATGAACTGTAGATTAAAACTTATGAAACTGCAAAAAGTTGGGAATTTAAGGAGATGGGACATGGATAAACTGACTAAACCAGAGGTTGTACAGAGTTTCAAGGAGAGCATAAGGGCACAATTAATAGGAATGGGGGAAAGAAATACATTAGAAGAAGAATGGGTAGCTCTGATGGATGAAGTAGTGAAGGCAGCAGAGGATCAAGTAGGTAAAAAGACAAGGGCTAGTAGAAATCCTTGGGTAACAGAAGAAATATTGAATTTAATTGATGAACGGAGAAAATATAAAAATGCAGTAAGTGAAGCAGGCAAAAAGGAATACAAACGTCTCAAAAATGAGATCGACAGGAAGTGCAAAATGGCTAAGCAGGGATGGCTAGAGAGCAAATGTAAGGATGTAGAGGCTTATCTCACTAAGGGTAAGATAGATACTGCCTACAGGAAAATTAAAGAGACCTTTGGAGAAAAGAGAGCCACTTGTATGAATATCAAGAGCTCAGATGGAAATCCAGTTCTAAGGAAGAAGGGAAAGCAGAATGGTGGAAGAAGTATATAGAGGATCTATACAAGGGCGATGTACTTGAGGATAATATTATGGAAATGGAAGAGGATGTAGATGTAGATGAAATGGGAGATACGATACTGCGTGAAGAGTTTGACAGAGCACTGAAAGACCTGAGTCGAAACAAGGCCCCGGAAGTAGACAACATTCCCTTAGAACTACTGACGGCCTTGGGAAAGCCAGTCCTGACAAATCTCTACCATCTGGTGAGAAAGATTAATGAGAGAGGCGAAATACCCTCAGACTTCAAGAAGAATATAATAATTCAAATCCCAAAGAAAGCAGGTGTTGACAGATGTGAAAATTACCGAACTATCAGCTTAATAAGCCAGGGCTGCAAAATAATAACGCGAATTCTTTACTGACGAATGGAAAAACTGGTAGAAGCCGATCTCGGGGAAGATCAGTTTGGATTCCGTAGAAATAATGGAACACGTGAGGCAATACTGACCCTACGACTTATCTTAGAAGATCGATTAAGGAAAGGTAAACCTACGTTTCTAGCATTTGTAGACTTAGGGAAAGCTTTTGACAATGTTGACTGGAATACTCTCTTTCAAATTCTGAAGGTGGCAGGAGTAAAATACAGGGAGCGAAAGGCTATTTACAATTTGTACAGAAACCAGCTGGCAGTTATAAGAGTGGAGGGGCATGAAAGGGAAGCAGTGGTTGGGAAGGGAGTGAGACAGGGTTGTAGCCTATACCCGATGATATTCAATCAGTATATTGAGCAAGCAGTAAAGGAAACAAAAGAAAAATTCGGAGTAGGTATTAAAATCCATGGAGAACAAATAAAAACTTTCAGGTTCGCCGATGACATTGTATTTCTGTCAGGGACAGCAAACGACTTGGAAGAGCAGTTGAACGGAGTCGACAGTGTCTTGAAAGGAGGATATAAGATGAAAATCAACAAAAGCAAAACAAGGATAATGGAATGTAGTCGAATTAAATCGGGTGATGCTGAAAGTATTAGATTAGGAAATGAGACGCTTAAAATAGTAAATGTGTTTTGCTATTTGGGGAACAAAATAACTGAGGATGGTCGAAGTAGAGGGGACATAAAATGTGGACTGGCAATGGCAAGGAAAGCGTTTCTGAAGAAGAGAAATTTGTTAAGATCGAGTATAGATTTAAGTGTCAGGAAGTCGTTTCTAAAAGTATTTGTATGGAGTGTAGCCATGTATGGAAGTGAATCGTGGACGATAAATAGTTTAGAAAAAGAAAGAATAGAAGCTTTCGAAATGTAGTGCTACAGAAGAATGCTGAAGATTAGATGGGTAGATCACATAACTAATGAGGAGGTATTGAATAGAATTGGAGAGAAGAGAAGTTTGTGGCACAACTTGACTAGAAGAAGGGATCGGCTGGTAGGACATATTCTGAGGCATCAAGGGATCACTACTTTAGTATTGGAGGGCAGCGTGGAGGGTAAAAATCGTACAGGGACACCAAGAGATGAATACACTAAGGAGATTTAGAAGGATGTACGTTCAGTAGGTACTGAGAGATGAAGAAGCTTGCATTGGATAGAGTAGCATGGAGAGCTGCATCAAACCAGTCTCAGGACTAAAGACCACAACAACAATAGTCTTCAAAGTTAGTGTGGACTCCCACCCTTTGCCCACACATCTTGGCCAATTGTATCTGGTACACTGAAGGTCACTGAACCCCTGATCTCAATCAATAGGAACGTGGGACACCCCTCCCCTCCCCCCTTATGTTCTCTGGATCAATGGGAACACAAAAAATGGGGATAAAAACCTCCCCTCCTCCTTTCCTGTTATAAATCCAGTAGCATGAGTCCCATCATTCCTGTTCTGCGCGCTGTAGTGAAAGGATCACAATGAAGTGCCATCAACGCTGGCGATCAGCCACTCCTCTGGCCAGAAAAAGAGAAAGTATTTGTACATCCATTATTATTATCATCATCATCATACACATTATTCCTCAGTGGTGTTTTCTTCTCGGTGCAACAGATCTCTTGCATTTCTTAATCGAAATTAATGACTTTAACATCATTTTCAAGATTTCATTCACCGCCAGTGACGAAGACTATACAATAAATTTGAAGTAATTGTTTTCGTTAAAAAACTTTATTTTGAAGACATTATTGTAAAGCCAATCAGGAAAGAGCCATCTGTTGAAAATCTGTTTGGCTAACACGCACCACAGCTGCTGGAGTTATTTAAATTATTTACGCAAGCGTAGTCTACCACTCGGTTTCGGTCACACACATCGATACCAAGAATTTAGAAGGCGCCATCTATTGACAATCTAATTTTACTAATATTCGCAACAACCGTTCGAGTTGTTTACTTTCTTTAAGCAAGAGTTGTGTACCGCACAGATAAACTTAAATAACCAACGTTCATCATGACAGGTTATACACAGTTTACTTTTATAGCTTAATTTATTTGACTTCTAAACGTTTGCAATGTTACATTACAGCTCTCCTATCCTCGGTACCATCAACATGTTAATTTTTATAACTTAATTCTTCATTACTTTACAGCGTTTGCAGCGTTATGTTACACTTCTCCTAACGTGAATAACATTAATCTGTATCAAAATTGCTGAACACGATAGTGTTTTTATTACCATATTCAACGCCACAGAAATCTATGAACAAAATATTTCGCAGTTCTATTGAATGACGATCCTACGCCCAAAAAATTATGATTGTATAACAGTTAATGAATACGTCATTTCCAACTTGTTACATGGTGAAGCAATGGCTTACCTCAGTTCTGGTTCTGTCCAACTTGAAGAAATAAACAACGTTCACTTTTATCCCATAGAATTTTTGAATTCTTTAAATCCGTCCGGTTTACCCTCTCATCAATTATTCTTATGATGTTAATTTGAAATCTTAATTCTAATATGGCATTACTTAATTTTGTAAGATTTGCGGTACTGCACTTCGGCGAGTACATCATCACTGCTAAATTCATTGACTCCGATAAAACTGTGCTCATACTCCGCATTAACCTCGTACCGTTTGTTCCAACTATGCCTATCCAAATGATAAGACAACAATTCCCAACGAAAGTAGGCGTCATCATGACCATTAACAAAGCGTAAGGTCAAACAGTTGAAGGGCAGGGCTGTATTTACCAGAACCTCGTTTTTTGCTTCGATAGTTATACATGGCTTTTTCACGAGTTCACACATTCAGTGATTTTATGTTTGTGCTAAAGACGCATACAGCCAAAAAGTCAACGATGATCACATTATAACTGCTAACATTCTTTTCAAATTATTTTTGTGAAATAAAGAAGTTTAAAAAAATAAAATTAGTCTGACAAAGACTATATTTTGTAATTAACCTTATTGTACATAATGATGTCTATTTTTTTACAGTGAGACTAATGTTTGTTACTGCTGTTCAAAATATAATGTCTTACCTTAATAAATACTTGCATTTATTTACTTCTCCATCAGGACAGAGTGAGAATTATTTGCAGAAGTAGGATAGTTATTATCATTATCATTATTATTATTACTATTGTTTAATATTCTATGTTTTTACACTTATGTTTGTTTCCAAAAGCGCAACGTGCTGGGTACGTTAGTATTGGAAATGCTGGAGGACGACACAGATGTGGTCCACTTAGTATTGTCTGTGCTACCACAGCAGCACCAGCAGCAGTTCACAGGCAGTTTTCCTGATCTGCAGTTCGAGCACCCAGCCCCGCCACAGCCATCGGAACTACTTCAACTCACTGAGCATTAGTTAAGTGCTGCTGGAATATTACTATTCACCAACGCCTATAATGTGAGAGCCAGTGGATCTAAACACGTGAATGTAGGCCTAGCATCCAACAGTTGTTTTGATGTAGTAACTGAAGTAAGCAACATCCAATGTGTCGGTGCTAGAATGCGCTACACATGATATGAGTGTGTCTACCTTCCTTTTAGAGGAAGATGACAACTGAGTGTGATCCATCCGATACACCTACTGACGTCCATGTTTGGAAGGAAGTTGTCCAGTGTCAATATATATGGAGAAGCGGTGCTGGCATTAACTTCAGGAGGAACACCCATTTACATTAAACACTCAAGAGTCATGAATTTGTGCAACCTTTACTGTACATTAATAATCACGACAGACTGTGGTTCCCATGTCTGTATGTTAGAGCTAAACACCATGCATTAGGTAACTATTTAAGTGGGCTTTATTGCAGATATGAGTCAACTGGAACACTGTATAAATGCCTGTATTCATCCAGTGCCAAAGTCTACACCTGTTGACTATAAGCGCAAAGGCCATAGAAACACAATTTATAAACGGAATAACCATTTATGTAGTTGTTCCGATAGGGTTGACTAATATACATAGTGCCCGCCCGGTTGACCGTGTGGTCTAACGCACGGCTTTACGGGCGGGAAGGAACGCCTTGTCCCCGGCACGAATCCGCCCGGCGGACTTGTGTCGAGGTCCGGTGAGCCGGCCAGTCTGTGGATGGTTTTTAGGCGGTTTTCCATTTTCCACGGCGAATGCGGGCTGGTTCCCCTTATTCCGCCTCAGCTACACTATGTCGGCGATTGCTGCGCAAACAAGTTCTCCACGCACATGTACACCACACAAACAGGGGTTACACTCGTCTGGTGTGAGACGTTCCCTGGGGGGTCCACCGGGGCCCGAACCACACAATAACCCTGGGTTCGATGTGGGGCGGCGGGGGGGCACGACGGCAGTTAACAAACATTTAACGCGGAATGGTAATTGGAGCTTTTGTATGGGACATTCCATTCACTATTCCAGCATCCATGGTGTCAAGAGTGTGCCGAAAATATCAAATTTCAGGCATTACCTCTCACCACAGACAACGCAGTGGCCGACGGCTACACTTAACGACCGAGAGCAGCGGCGTCTAAGTAAATTTCTCACTGCTAACAGACAAGCAACATTGCGTGAAATAGCAGCAGAAATGAATGTGGGACATATGACGAACTTATTCTTTAGGACAGTGCGGTGAAATTTGGTATTAAAGGGCTATGGCAGCAGACGCTCTACGCGAGTGCCTATGGTAACAGCCCGATATAGTCCCCAGCGCTTCTACTGGGCTCGTGACCATACAGATTGGACCCTGACGACTGCAGGCCGTGATCTGGTCAGATGAGGACAGATTTCAGTTGGTAAGAGCTGAAGGTAGGGTCCGAGTGTGGAGCAGAACTCACGGAGCTTTGGATGCAAGTTGTCAACAACGCACTGTACAAGCTGTTGGTGGGTACATAATGGAGTGAGTTGTGTTTATATGTATGGACTGTGTCCTCTGGTCCAACTGAACCGATCATTGACTGGAAATGGTTATGTTCGGCTACTTGGAACCATTTGCAGCCATTCATGGATTCCATGTTCCCAAACAACGATGGAATTTATATGGATGACAATGCGCCATGTCACTGGCCAAAAATTGTTCGCATTTGGTTTGAAGAACATTCTGGACAATTCGAGAGAGTGCAGCTGTCATCAGTTGCAACACCGACACCAATTGTCACACTGCCAGCCACCGCGGGCATCGGATTCGGCGGCGAGGGAGGCGTGTGGCGTCGGCGACTGAGGAGGCAGCAGAGGCGTCAATAACAACGGCTTCTGAACATATACTTGGGTATAAACACATTAAGGCCTAGGTATCTCATCCTCATGTTATGAAACATGGATGAGGCAAAAAATTACACAGAGTGTGCAACGTAGCCCACCACAAAAACTTACGAGCACTGAGAAACAAGAGATGTAGTGGCGAATGAACTTGCGGATATAATATAGTACAATGATGAGGAATTCCGAATAATCACAAAAGTTAGTGCCAGCTGGACCGATCATTGTCTGGAAATGTTCGACTACTTTGAGACAATTTCAGCATTTCATGGGCTCCATTTTCCCAATGAACTATGGAATTTTTAGTGATTGCAATGAGCCATGTCACAGTGCAACACTTGTTTTGAGACAATTTCAGCATTTCATGGGATCCATTTTCCCAATGAACTATGGAATTTTTAGAGATTACAATGAGCCATGTCACAGTGCTACACTTGTTAACTGTTCGCGATAAGTTTGAAGAACATTCTGGACAGTCAGAGAGAGTGATTTGACCGCTCAGATCGCCTAACACGAATCCTATCGAACATTTATAGGACATAATTGAGAGGTCAGTTCGTGCACTAAATCTTGCACTGGCAACGCTTTTGCATTTATGTACAGCTGTAGTGGCAGCATGGCTCAGTTTTCTTCAAAGGACTTCCAACGATTTTTTGAGTCCATGCTAAGTTGAGTTTGTGCACTACGCCGGGCAAACGGAAGTCCGACACGATATCAGGAAGTGTTCCATGACTTTTGCCACCTCGGTGTAAAAGAACATGCTCCTTTTCTAACAACCATCTGCCATAAGAGTTGTGATTGGAAAGTTTTAAGAATGGGCTTGTAATTGTACAATGGTGGTACTTACATGCTACTGTGATGCATCTCCTTCAAAATAGTCCCCTTATGACTGAACACACCGACTCCAACGGTGTTTCCACTTTTTGAAACATTCCTGGAAATTTTTAATCCTGAAGTGTGTTAAGGAGGCTCCACGTATTTGCCTGGATGTCTTCAGTCGAGTCAAATCTCTTCCCTTTCAGTGAAAATTTCAGTTTAGGAAACAGGTAGGCCGGCCGCGGTGGCCGTGGGGTTCTGGCGCTGCAGTCCGGAACCGCTGGACTGCTACGGCCGCAGGTTCGAATCCTGCCTCGGGCATAGGTGTGTGTGATGTCCTTAGATTAGTTTGGTTTAAGTAGTTCTAAGTTCTAGGGGACTTATGACCTAAGATGTTGAGTCCCATAGTGCTCAGAGCCATTTGAACCATTTTTGAAACAGGTAGAAGTCCTCAGGGGCCAAATCAGGGGAATATGGTGATTGTGCATGCACAGGAATTTTGAACTTGATCATACGCTCAAGGACACATTTGTAGTATTCCTGATTAATTATCTGACGTCCAGAGGTAAATTCATGATGCACAATACCGGTAGAATCGAAAAAAATCATCAACATTGTCTTCAACTTCGACTGACTTTGCCGTGTTTTTTTCGGTCGTGGTGAACCTGGAGTCTTCCACTGCAAAGACTGCACTTTGGTTTCAGGATCGTACCAATATACCCATTATTCGTCACCTGTAATTACCCTATTTAACATATCTGGGTCATTTTTAGTCCAATTAATCAGATCTTGGCACACTTCAAGTCAGTATTGTCTCTGATCACTTGACAACACTTTTGGAATGGATTTTGCGGACATTCGACGTATGTTCAGATCTTCAGTTAAAATTGACTGAACTGCATAGAAACTTAACTTAAGTTCATCAGCCATCTCCGTAATTGTAAGTCTACGATAAGAGAGCACCAAGTCGCGAACTTTCACAACATTTTCATTCGTTTTTGAGGTGGAAGGACGACTGGACCGTAGTTCATCTTCAAATGAATCGGGGCCATTTTTAAATCTGTTGAACCAGACAAAAACATTTGACTGGCTCATACAGTTATCTCCAAAAGCTGGTTTTAATAGTTCGTAAGTCTCAGAAGCTGAGACTTACCCAAACCCGTTGCTCCGTTTTTACGTCCATTTTCATGCAGACAGAACCTGGCAACAAGTCCTAACAGACCAGCACTCAGTCAGCTACCACAACGAACTCAATAAAGGAAATGCAGTTTCCCGTCAGAGGGCGTTGAAGGACAAGGCAACGACTCACTCCCCACCCTCCATGTACCTGCCCACCAAACCAGTAAGCAGTAGCAGATCCATTCTTAAATTTTTCCGAAAAGACCTCATACGTCTCTTGAGGAGCGATCGGAAAAATGTGCAAATCAATCCCATTTACAAAATGAGTCACCTAAAAGACACACACAGCTATTTCCAGTATCACTGTAGTCAGTCTGTTTGCCACGAGGGATTAGCCGAGCGGGCTAGGGCGCT
Source organism: Schistocerca americana (assembly GCF_021461395.2). Lineage (NCBI taxonomy): Eukaryota > Metazoa > Arthropoda > Insecta > Orthoptera > Acrididae > Schistocerca > Schistocerca americana. The sequence continues at coordinate 838,230,007 of NC_060130.1, read as the reverse complement.
GCAGTCATGGACTGTGCGGCTGATCCCGGCGGAGGTTCGAGTCCTCCCTCGGGCATGGGTGTGTGTGTTTGTCCTTAGGATAATTTAGGTTAATTAGTGTGTAAGCTTAGGGACTGATGACCTTAGCAGTTAAGTCCCATAAGATTTCAAACACATTTGAACATCAGTCTCCTGAAGAATTTTAGATCTCGTATTATCCCCGCGTATGGCGACTTTTCTGGAGATCGAAAATCTCTTGTGTAGCAATCAATAAACGTTCCGCAAACAACTATCGTATGAAACCTTGTTCGATATCGGAAGGAAGTAGATAACGGCGTACAGGTTGATGCTGTGTTCTTTGTCTTCCGCAAGGCGTTAAATGCAGTTCCGCACTGTCGCCTAATGAACAAAATACGTATGTATGGAATATCAGACCAGATTGGTGACTGGATTTAAGAGCTCCTAAAGATACCTTCAGACATAAAACTAACTTCAGGACTAGCTCGAGTATTGTGGGGTCATTACTATTCACATTGTATAAAACTACATAGCGGATAACGTCTGATGTTACATGAGGTAGTTCGCGGATGACGCCTTTGAACACTGAGAAGTAAACGCTTGCAAATGCTAGCAAAACGAGGTAAGACCCGCAGAGAATCAATGATTGGTCTATGGATTGGCAGTTGACTGTCAGCATAAAACATATGGAACGTACTGCCCTTCAGTAGTTCGAATGACCCATTATTGTACGATTACACGATTGCTGAACAAGTACCGGATTCAGTCACATCCATTAAATAACTGTCTGTCAATCTGGGTACAGAGTGATTTAAATAAAACTAATTGTAAGAAAGGTATATGTAACGCAGAAATTTATGTGGGGGATCCTAAGGAAGTGTTATTCACCCTCGAAAGGGGTATTTTGCAAAACCCATGTTCGACCGATACTTGGAAGTTGATCATCAGTCTGGGATTGTTCCAGACAGCGTTGATGGAGCAACCAGAAAAGATCTAAAGCAGACCGAGTCAACCAATATATCGGTTCCTCATACATATATCTAGCGAAAACACGACGATGGTGAACTTAGAGCGATTCGATCTCACACAGAACCTTAGTAGCAATCGTTCTGCGGACGCACCATTCACGACTAAAACAGGAAAAGGAGAAGATGACACTGGTACACAAGGCACATTATAACGTTCTTTGCGGAGAATATAGCAAGTGGTCTCTCAGACCGTAGTGCTCAACTGCTGACGCATAATATCATGCTGCATAGCAAAGTTAATACGTGAAAAACCATAACGGTAAAAAATGGGAAAGGTACAAAGAATTCAGATTGTACTTGCAAAATGCAGACTAGAAATATATACACAACACACCTGGCATAAATAAAACATATAATGTTTTCTGTTATACAGTCACGGGCTGATTCCGAAATTTCTGTCCTAAAAAATTAACCTGTGTCTTTGAGTTCAATACTTCTAAGCCCTGGGATATCAATGCCATCAGAGTATCTTCCAGTACTAGGTGAAGGCATTACTTAAGCGGACAAAATTATTCTTTGTGTTTTCCAACTTAACGGATTTGCACACACATTCCGACAACTGGTTAATGTGCTGAGCATGGAGTGTGACCACCTCTGGCAGCAATACAGGACAGAGAACGGGGGGCATGTTGTAAGTGATCTCATCAGTCTCATGTTGAGTCAATAACTCCCATTCTTCCTACAGAGCTGCTCGCAAGTCTTGGAGAGTGGTTAGTAGATGCTGACGTGATGTAAACTTTCCCCCTAGAGCTGTAAGTAGGCTGTTTAGTGTTTAGGTTTTTATATTGGTAACGCCACGTAGCGCTCTGTATGAAAATCACTGGCTGTGCTGTGTGCAGTCTGTGGCTAGTTTTGCATTGTTGTCTGCCATTGTAGTGGTGGGCAGCTGGATGTGAACAGCGCCTAGCGTTGCGCAGTTGGAGGACAGTGGCTGTCCTGTATATATATATATATATATATATATATATATATATATATATATATATATATATTAATAGCCCTCCATTGTCAATAAGATTATTCAGAAAGTATTGCGACACAATTTCGGTTAACAACTTTCTTTTTTTTTTTTTTTTTTTACGAATATGGAAATGTAGTGAGATGGCTTCCACTGCGGTGTGAATCACTCCTCTTCAAATATTTATAGTTCACAAGTTCAGTAGTCACACACAAATTTTAAAAGTAGCTCAGAAGTATTTCGACGATACTTTTGACAGCTGCGACGTAACATTACAAAGAACACAGCACGAATCGAAGGAGAAATACGTTCCGCGCGCGTACTGGGGAAATAGCAGCTTGATGATTCACTGGACAAAAATACTCGAGAGAGAAAATGATCCGGCGGGGTTGAAAGTCGGCCCCGCAGAAACGCTGGCAGCTGTCCACGTTGCACCCGCAGACGCCAGGTACCGTTGAGACGAACGCGCCCGCACGGACCTCCGCTGCCCGTCCTCACAACTGCCCGCCAGCCACTGTCCTCCAACTGCGCAACGCTACGCGCTGTTCACATCCAGCTGCCCAACACTACAATGGCAGACAACAATGCGAAACTAGCCACAGACTGCACACAGCACAGCCAGTGGTTTTCATACAGAGCGCTACGTGGCGTTACCAATATAAAAACCTAAACAGCCTACTTACAGTGCATTCCAGATATGCTCTGTTGGATAAAAATCGGGAGAGGGAGCAGGCCACACCATGCATGCAATATCTTCCGTTTCCAAGAAAACATCAACCACCTGTGCTTTATGAGCTCGACCATTATCGTCCATCAATACGAAGTCAGGGTCCACACCACCTCGTAACAATCGCACATGATGTCCCAAGATGTCGTCGCGATACCTGAAAGCAGTTAAACCTTGCCGATTCACTAGTACACTTTCAAGAATAGGTGTTCGAGTGGTCAATACTATTAAGGATCCTCCTCTATATCGATTTCTTTCCACAATGTTTGCATCCCTAAATCGTGTTCCACGTTCATTCCAAATTGCGAATGCTTAGAGAATCACTCTCTAGACCAAATCCGGACTCATCTGTGAGAACAACACTAGCCCGCTGTTCGACGTCCAGGTGGTATGTTGACGACTCCACTCTACATATGTGAAGACGCATTTGAGGCACGCATACAGCAAGTCTCCGGCAGTAAAAGCCACTCTGCCGAAGGCCTGTGTACACCGTTTGTCGCGATACAACACGTCCAATGGATTCTACGTAGTCAAATGCCAGTTGCCGTGCAGTACTAATCGGTACTGTCGTGCCGTTTCTGATATCACACGTGGCTGGCCCTGTCCTGGTCTTCGGGATACTGTTTCGGTCTCTATAAATTGTCACCACATCTGATAAACAACAGCACGTTTCACATTATGTCCTCGGACCACATCAGTTTGGGACTGTTTACCTTCCCTTATTCTTATGGCCCTCCATCGCAGGGAGTCTGGTAGGCGTCTTATTTGTGCCACACTGCACCGCCTGTGACTGAGTACTTAGGGATTGTGGATGTGGGAATACCCGGCAAACACTACCCCGTTTGATAGGTGCCCTGACATCATCGATGGCGTGGTTGTCCGTTAACTGAAATGGCATCTGTGTAGGACACGATTGTACGGACATCTGTTGACATTTTGTGTGATAATACCGTGAATTAGACACAATATGGGGAGATGGCGGTATGTTGCTTTAATTTTGGACACCCGTGTTCTTATTGTAATCATCCATCAACCCTGTCTGGTACAACCCAGACTGACCACCAACGTTCAAGTACCGGTCGAACAAGGGATTTGTAAGATGCCTCTTTCGTGCGTTCCTTAGGAACCCCCTAATGAATTTCAGCGTGGCATGTCCCTTTCTTACAGTTAATTTATATTATTTAGAAAATAAAAAAGCTACTCTAGCAACAAGATAAGAATTGTTTGTAACATAAGGAATAATGAGGCGTGAAAAGCTGATCAGGAATGTGAACTACGCAGTTTTCCCTGGCGATGGAGGCACTACCTAGCCAACACACTCGCATCGTTCGTACGTGACGTTTGAAATTTTTCTGTTTATTGCTTGTAGCTATAAACGAAGAATAAATACCTGTAACTCCTTTCCGTATTTTTCATTTCTCACTTTAATAACTGTTCAGTTAGTACACGTTGCAGCGGATTATTGAGGGTGGCTCTTCAAAGAATGCTACGCGATTTGAAGCGATAAGTCTCTACTTGTACACAGCGCGCCAGAGAAAAGCAACGACTGAGTGCCCGGTCGAGGGAGATTAAAATGAGAAACAAACCTTACTGTACGATAAGAAGGACTTTACAGACGAGTCTAGAAACTTCTAAAATATTCGGAAGGAAAAGCTACTTCCGTGAACTACAGGATAATCCAAACATGGCAGAAATATACATCGTCGAACAGTACAGACAACTTTACCGACGTATCGAGAAACGTCTAAAATATTCCAAAGGAAAAGCTGTTTCCATGAAGTACCCGATAATCCAGGCATGGCAGAAATATTCATCGGCGAACAGTGCATGAATAACGGAAAAGTATAATATGAATCTTTTTGAAACGAAAATCCCTGAGATGGAAAGTATTAAACGCACTCAAGTACGAGGAAAACAGGAAACAACGATACTTAGCTACTAAATATGACTTAATACTCGGGAAATATTGGAGCTCTTATCGAGTTGACGATTTCCGAAAAGAAAAACGAAATATTAAGCACGAACTATCGATACAGTTTCAGTATTTTATCGTAAAACGAAATTAATTATTGGCTTCATAGAGCCGCATGGAATGCGTACTATTTGATGAACGTCGACAACGAATTTGTGCCGAATGTATCAGTTTTTCGATCGAGTGATAAAATACCTATCGTTTAATTTCAGACATGTTCTTATATTGTAAATTTTAGCTTTGCTGGTAACAACTACACAAGCGTAATTCGGCAAGTTTAGTGCCCACGAATTCGCTTGTTGTAAAAGTAGTCAGTGACTGAAGTATTTGGGCGACTTTCAGTAGGAGACGCGTTTGAGGGTGTTGAATTAAATGTCAGGCTGAGAGCAAAGCCAATGAGTGGAAGACTTACGACGACCATTAGCGCGATAAATTTCCTTTGTGCGCGGGCCAGAGTTCAGGTGGCGAGATACCACCCGCCCGTTACGTCTTCCATCTGCGCTCCGTGGGCTGACGTCATAGACGCAGACTTTGAGCGAACTGCATGCACCGTGGCTGTATAATCAATTTTATGGGCTCTGCTAGGCATGACGCGACTGTTAAACTGTAGACGCGTGGTAACCATTTGGGATGTTACGTAATTGCGAACTTCTGATAATGGGAAGAACGGCAGTGTGATGGACTTCAAAAAGACACTGCTTCTGCATATACTTGCATATAAGCGTCAGTGTTCTTTTGCTTTTCAATTCAAAGAATGGTTTGATACAGCTGTCCACGCCGGCCCGTCCTGAGCAAATCTCTTCATCTCTGCATAACTGTTGCAGCCTAAACACACACACACACACACACAGACACACATACACACTGATGAGCCAAAACGTTATGTTCACCTGCTTAATAGCTTATTTGTCTGTCTTTAGAACGAATTACATCACTGATTCTGCATGCCAGAGATCCGAAAGTTTCTTGGAAGGTTTCTGGAGGTTTTTGGCATTCGATGTCTACGCACAGGTCATGTAATTCGCGTAAATAATAGACCGCTGATGTGGGTACGCAGTGATGGCGCCCGATAGCGCCCCAAATGGATTCAATAGGATTTACATCAGGCGGATTTGGTCGCCGAGACATCAGCGTGAGTTCGCTATAATGGTCCTCAAGCCACTGAAGCACGTCTCTGGCTCCGAGACACGGACAATTATGCTATTGAAAGATAACATCGCCGTGGGGAAAGACATCAAGCATGAAGGGATGCAGGCGGTTTGTAGCTGTCAGGGTGTCTTCGATTAGTACCACAGGTCCCATGCAAGCGCAGGAGAATGTCTCCCAAAGTGCAATACCGCTCCCACCAGCCTGCGAACGTGGCGCGCTGCAGTATTCGAGCCGCCGTTCACCTCGGTGATGGCGTTTGTGGAGACAACTAGCGACCTACCGTAGCAGAAGTGTGATTCACCGGAGAGCCGACACGTTTCCATTGATCGGTGATCGAATTCCGATGGTCCTATGCCAACTGCAGTTATAATTGACGATGTCGTTAGGTCAACACGTTAAAACGTAGAGGTGGTCTGATACAGAGCTCCATGTTCAACAATGTGCAATGAACGGTGAGCTCCGAAACACTTGTGCGTGCACCAGCGTTGTGCTCTTTTGGCAGAGATGCCACGGATCACCATCTATCCTACCTTATTGAGCAGACAAGCCTCCGAACACGACGTTCTGTGCCGAGTAGTGGAAGTCCAACCATTTAGCGCCAAGTGGTAGTTTTACTATCCCTTACCTCTTTTTGTAGATGTTCACGACAGTAGCACGTGACCACACGACCAGCTTCGCCGTTTTCGAGACATTCCTTCGTAAGCTCTGCGTAGTAATAATCTGCCATTTCTCAAAGTCGCTTATCTCAATGGAAGTCCGCCCACGGTAGCTGAATGGTCAGCGTGACGGATTGTTAATCCTTTGCGCCCGAGTTTGATTCCCGGCTGGGTCGGGGAATTTTTTCCGCCCAGGGACTAGATGTTGTGCTGTCCTCATCATCATCCTATCATCCTCATCGACTGCAGGTCACTGAAGTGACGTCAAATTGTAAGACCGGCACCCGGCGAACGGTCTGCCCGAACTGGGGGTCCTAGCGATACGAATAAATAAGTAAAATCTCAATGGATTCCCCATTTTCAGGCCAAATTCTTGCTAGGGTGATCCCTCGTACGTGCTATTCCGCATACATACTTTTATTACCACGTCACGTGCCCGCAACGCCACTGGGCGGCATCCAACGTTGCGGTGGGCAGTGGTCATAATGTCTTCGCGTACCAGTATATTTGACCCTGTTTATTCGAGTCACTCTAACACACAAATTCTCAGTCTCTCTCCCTCTCGCACTGCAAAAATACACACCCAACTAAATTAACTTATATGCTGTCAAGTTTGGAGTGTGTGAATGAAGAAAGGACAAACTAAAAATGCCAGACCGTATTCCAAAGGATTGAAATATTCTACGGCAAAAATGAATAATTCAAACAACTAAAGTATGCATTTACAGAAAGAATTCTCACTCGCAGTGAAGTGTGTGCTGATATGAAACTTCCGACACATCAGATGTAAGTGCCACACTAGTACGGAATGTTAAGCTTTTGCCTTTCGCAGGCAAGTGCTGTACCGATTGAGCTACACAGGCACGAGTCACTTCCACCAGTGACTCTCTCTCCATCCCTGTCAAAAAAAAAAAAAAGTTCAAATGTGTGTCAGATCTTATGGGACTTAACTGCTCAGGTCATCAATCCCTAAGCTTACACAATACTTAACCTAAATTATCCTAAGGACAAAAACACACACGCATGCCCGAGGGAGGACTCGAACCTCCGCCGGGACCAACCGCACAGTCCATGACTTCAGCGCCCCAGACCGTTCGGCTAATCCCGCGCGGCTCCATCCCTGTCTCCACTGTGAAGTTTGGGGGGCAGGAGAGAAGTACTGACGGACGTCAAGCTGTGCGGTCAGACTGGAGACGTGCTTGCGTAGCTCGATTGGCAAGCGAAGGCGCGACCAATCAAAGCGACTTTAAGGAGATATTACTTGAAGTGGCTTATTACATCAGTGCTTAAGTATAATCTAAGCTAAGTCATGTAGTTTTCTTGTCGTCGTGTCATGTCTACATGTTCAAATTGCCGTTTTTCAATACATCCATTTCATGTGTCAACGGATTCGGGTTGAAAAACTCGTTCCAGAATTGAATGACAATATTCCAAAGAATATACAACCAATATAATAGGGAAGGCACGAAAAACCTAACAGAAAATATGTTCCAAATGTATCGACCGTCGATGTGCAGGATGGTTATAAGTAGACATTCGCTACTTAAGTCAGCACACACGGAAACCTATTTACAGGAATGATGTTCAGAATGTGCGGTGGGGATTCGCGTTGTTATTAGCGTTAGTGCCATGACTTGCCTTTAGGAGCCGGTACTGGTATGGCGACGTAGGGTTAATACGCAATCATCATTGTGGATTACAGTTACAAACAGTCAACATTGGACTGGACGGGCTGAGCAGGGTTTTACTCGTAAAGCAATTTTATAAAAACAGTAACAATAGTGCTACTGCTTTTCGCGAACATCGACGCATTAATGGAATACGGAAACGTCCTCATTCTGCGCCGGGATAGAACGACATGATTCAGAAGTTCGAATTAACTGGCGAGTTGGGAATTGCTTCTGGGAGATCCCGACGACCAATTGCGCCAAAAATTGATGAAAAAGTTGTTCTTACCATGGCTGAGAATGCTGAATGCAATGCGTGATCTTCAAGCGGAGCACTAGCTGCATCACGACAGCTCAGGCGTCTTTTCACGGGCCACGCGGCTCCCCCCGTCGGAGGTTCGAGTCCTCCCTCGGGCATGGGTGTGTGTGTTGTCCATAGCGTAAGTTAGTGTAAGTTAGATTAGGTAGTGTGTAAGCTTAGGGACCGGTGACCTAAGCAGTTTGGTCCCATAAGATGTTACCACAAACTGAAACGTCAGCTGAACATTCAAAAGCCCACCATCGTTTCGGGCGGCAGTAGAAAAAAAATGGTTCAAATGGCTCTGAGCACTATGGGATTTAACATCTGTGGTCATCAGTCCCCTAGAACTTAGAACTACTTAAACCTAACTAATCTAAGGACATCACACACATCCATGCCCGAGGCAGGATTCGAACCTGCGACCGTAGCAGTCGCGCGGTTCCGGACTGAGCGCCTAGAACCGCTAGAGCGTCAGTAGAGCAGACTCCAGTATGGTTACAGGCTGTCGTGGTTTCAGATGGTCACCACTGAGCAAAGTTTTTAACCTGAAGCATAGACATGGTACGCAATTAACAAATGTTACCTTCTCATATGGAAATTAAAAGACTTTCGCTTAATGGTTTATTCGTTATTTGTCTTCTGCATGTCATCACAAATATGATCACAAAGTATCATTGTCCTGCCCGCAGCTCGTGGTCGTGCGGTAGCGTTCTCGCTTCCCACGTCCGGGTTCCCGGGTTCGATTCCCGGCGGGGTCAGGGATTTTCTCTGCCTCGTGATGGCTGGGTGTTGTGTGATGTTCTTAGGTTAGTTAGGTTTAAGTAGTTCTAAGTTCTAGGGGACAGTGCGGCTCTCGCAGCCGAGAGAAGCAGACGGGCGGTGTGTGCTCTCCGCTGTCAGAGTGAGCCCGCGCGCCTTGTTTACTTTCTTCGGCCGACACTAACGTGACGCCGTAGCGCTACAAGACCATGGCATACCAATACAGAAGATCAACCTTGAAATTCACATTTCGGAACGACTTTACCCGACCAAAGGCGCTCGAAGTCGAACGCTTTTTAAAAGAGGAAGCCAAGATCCCGGCTGCCGACATGGTCGGCATTCACTTTTCGATCGTCAGTAGCACGGTCTATGTAAAGCTCATAAACGAAACTACATGCGACAAGGTGCTTCGTGAGATGAAACAAGAACTCCGCTTCTGCCACGCAGATGGCAATGTTGGCAACGTCGAGGTCGGCCATGCCGCAATGGGACTGCGGACTATCCGCATATTCGAACTTCCATTTGAACTCCCGGCGGCAGAAGTTGTAGCGGCGCTCCGCCCCTACGGCACGGTACACGAACACGTGGCTGAAAAATGGACCCAGTTTAAGACGTATCCAGTGCTCAATAGAGTACGCCAAGTGCGCATAGATCTCCAACGACACGTGCCATCCTATCTACAGATAGGAGGATGCCGGGCCATAGTTATTTATGACGGCCAGCCGAAGACGTGTTCCGGATGCGGCAAAGAAGGACACCTTCGTTCCGAGTGCCTCCAGCGTCGGATCACACAAATCCCACCGAAGGACGTTGCACCACCAGCGGCGAAGACTGTTCTACCCGTGACTTACGCGGCGGCGCTCACGACGTTCTCCACACAACAGACACGGCCGACCGCTTCAGCGGTACAAGAATCACTTTCCACGGACAAAAACCTGGATGGTCCGCCGACCTGGCCAGTGGTGGAAAATAGTACTACGACTCTGGAGCTACCGAACGCGACAGACATTGACGCCTGCAAGATGGCAATTGATTCCCTTATTGTACCGACCGAAGCGTTTGTTCCGGCGGAGCGTGAGTCAGTGCCGTCTTGTGACAATGAAGGCCATGTACGGAAACAGCGATCACCGAAACGCCGAAAGCGCCGTCGTCGGACCGTGTCGGAACACAGCGGTTCGCATTCGGCCGGGGAAGAACAACTGACCCCTCAAGAAGCCAGCCGCGAAGCTGAGGCTGTTTCCACTGACTCCAACCTTGCAGAACAGACAGAAAACATGCAGCTTTCGAACATCAGCCCATTTACAGAAACAGTGAGCAGCGGGAAGGTACCAGTGGAGGCAGCGAAGTCGCCCGGTCCCTTACTACCAACCATTCCGAGGCTATGGAACATGAACAGACATCCGCGCCCGCTTCGTGGGCCGAGCACGTCGAGACACAAGATCCCGACCCGCGGCCAGCTGAGGCGCCGCCGGATCATGCAGCATAAGCAGCACAAGGAGGACCGCATTTGGCGGGGAGTGACATCACTTCCGATGTTCGCTTCTCTCCAACTTCAACATGGATAACCTCGCCCAAACAACGCGTTGCCAGGCGTACCGCCTGGCGACAATGTATTTCAACATGATCAGTTCTCCTGTCAAGATCCAACTTTTGAAAGAAACCATACGAGCCATGGGAGTTGACTTTGCTTTCCTACAAGAAGTGAAAACGACTGCACTCCCGCACTTTTACGGTTACGCCACACATGTGACGCCCGGTAGCCCTGCAGACACCGGAGTGGCAATATTAGTGCGTGAAGGTATTGAAGTTATGACGTCACGTTTCTTCCCTCCGCGCGGGGAATAGCATTTACGGCACTCAACACCCGATTCATTAATGTTTACGCGCCGTCGGGTACCACAAGACGTCACGACCGCGCCAGATACTACTCCACAGATGTCGCTCCCCTTTTCCTTGGACGATACGACCACAGCGTCTTCGCCGGCGATTTTAATTGCGTACTTCACCCCAAGGACCAAATCCCACATTACATGCCTTGTCCGGAACTGGATGCGATGATCCAAGAACTTCACTTGTGCGACACGTGGGAAAAAGTCCACGGTAACCGCTCTGGCCACACTCATCTTACCAGTCATTCGGCCAGCCGACTTGACCGCATATACGTCACAAGATCTCACACAAGGTGTGGTGGACGCCGAATTATGGCCTCAAGCCTATTCCGATCACAGTGCCTATATCTGCACTATACACCTACGCCCCCAACAAGTCTGGCGCAGCAATGGCTTTTGGAAGCTCAACATAACTCATCTCCAGGACCTGGATTGCCGTCGGCAAGTTGCAGCAACGTGGACTGACTGTGAACGCCGTCACTCACGATACACTGAAAAGTCCCCTTAGAAAAATTATACAGGACTGTGCTTAACCTGACACACGATATTTTTTAGCGCAACGCAATCTGACTTTCAAAAAATCCCTACAAAAGAATGGCCCTGACTAACATTAACCTATACGTTTCACAAATCACTTACCTCACAAAAATCTTCGCTACTCAAGCTACTGCAATACAGTGAGCGCCACTACTTTCAGCTAAATAAAAGATTCAAACTAAGGAAGGCACTAACTACTGATAGGCATAGTTAGCAAATGAAAGATTTTAATAGAGAACAAACACTGTATTTACCTTAATAGTCATAATATATATAGCAGTTCATGACAAATTACAAAACTCCGCCATCTCTCTCCCCACATCCACCACTGCTGGCGGCTCACCTCCAACTGCGCAACGCTACGCGCTGTTCACATCCAGCTGCCGCTGCCCAACACTACAATGGCAGACAACAATGCAAACTACCCACAGACTGCACACAGCACAGCCAGTGATTTTTCATAAAGAGCGCTACGTGGCGTTACCAATAAGGAAACATAAACAGCCTACTTACAACACCTCGACCCTGGAGTGGTGGCTCCTCTGTGTCAAACCAGCAATCCGTAGGACACTTATGCGATATGGCAAGGACGTGACTGCGTGGCATCGACAGACCCTCGATTTTTACTACGCGGCACTCAGGGACCTCGACGCCTTACCCCCTTCCCCGGAGAGACAACATGACCAAAGCAGAATCAAGGCTAACATACTATCATTGACGAAGCGTCGACTAGAAGGTACAGTAGTCCGCTCGCGACGGCACGACCGAACGGTTGCAGAGGAACCCACTATGCACCACGTTGTGGCGGATAAGCGCCGACAACGCCAACATTTAATCACACAACTCAGGACACACGACGGTCGCTTGTGTACGACCCAAGCAACCATAGTAAAGGCGGTGGAGGATCATTTTCGTCATCTTTACAAGGAAAGAACCGTCAATGACGACGCCACTACTGAAGTGTTACAGCAGGTAACACGTACTATCGACGAGGCTACCGTGAATGCACTAACAGAGGAAATCTCACTCGAAGAAGTCGAAGACGCCGTGGACAAAGGTGCGGCCAATAAATCTCCTGGACCTGATGGATTGCCCATCGAATTCTACCGGACTTTCCGTGACATCATGATGCCTCGCTGGGTTATAATGTTCCGCGAACTTATGTCTCCAGACTGTGTTGTGCCGCCAGCGTTTGTAGAAGGTCTCGTCATACCAGTACACAAGCCAGGTGGAGGGCTATCGATTAACGACTATCGGCCACTTACAATGCTGAACGCCGATTACAAGATTTTCACCAGGGTTATGGCGAGCCGTATTAAGACGACTTTGCCGATGATCCTCGCTCCAGAACAGACGTCGCAGGGGGGAGAAGCCAACATACACATGACCACCGGTGACTGCAGGGACTTAAAAGCGATCGCGTCTGCGTGCCGTCTGAGAGCGGCGATCGTCTCCGTCGATTTCAACCGCGCCTTTGATAGAGTGCACCACAACTTCTTCCTACGAGTGATGGACTGTATGGGATTCCCCCCGGGCCTCATCGACACCCTACGGCGTCTTTGGACCGCAGCCAGCTCACACGTCCAGGTCAATGGAAGGACGGTAGGACCAGTACCCATTAAGAGGTCTCTACGACAGGGTTGTCCCCTTTCTACCTACCTTTATGCAATCGCACTCGAGCCACTCCTAGGGGGCCTTAACCACCGCCTATCTGGCATCACGCTGCGGGACGTCACCTTTCGCTATAGGACATACGCTGACGACCTGCTACTGCTGGTTCGTTCCAATGACGAAGTTCAAGGCGTACTAACCTGGATTGAGCGATACGGACAGGCCGCAGGCAGTCTTCTGAACATCAACAAGTCGGCAGCGTTGGACATTGAGCGTGGTCTCGGACCGTAAGCCCTCGCTCCCCTCCCACCAGTTTCTGATCTGCGATATTTGGGAATCACGTTCAAGAAAGACGTACGTAAAACAGCTGCAGCAAACTACCGACGGTTATTACAGATCATACGCGCAATGGTGCGACAGAACCTGCTCCGGGACTTGAATCAGCTGCAACGTGTTGAATACCTGAACCTCTACGTAGCATCAAAACTCCACCACGTGGCACAGGTCCTCCCACTACCGCTGCAGATGGGTCGCCGGCTTCAGGCGGCCTTCAGTTACTACGTTTCCGCAGGTCATATCTTTAAAGTGCGATACGACACTCTTACCCTCCCAGTGCACAAAGGAGGGCTGGGATTGGTCAACGTCAGGGCGAGAGCAGCTGCCCTTTACATGAGCAACATGAGGAAACGATGGAAAAGTCAATATACCTCTCTCACGGGTCGTTTACTACAGGTTCTGATGCCAGCCTCTAACGTCCCGCCGGTGTCGGTTGCGCACGTCGCACCACAGCTCTCCCATGTGTCGACCTTCATTCTTGATTACAGCTATGTCAGCTCGAACCTCTCCGCCACACGTCCACCAAAGGCGAAAGATTTTTATACCAACCTTCTGCGGGCTGTTCACCATAACGTGGTGGAAAACAAGTACCCTACGGTTCACTGGCCAAGAGTGAGGAAAACGATACACCACCACTTTCTGTCATCCACGGTGCGTTCGAAGTGGTATCAGATCGCCAACAAAAAATATGCCACACGCCAGCGACTTCACACTATTGAACTGGCAGACTCCCCTTATTGCCCAGATTGTCACCTTTTGGACACCGATGAACATCGTTTTACTTGCACATCATCGTCCGGAGTTTGGCGACTAACACAGAAGATATTGGCTTGTTACCTCCGGGTCACACCTGATATGATTGACCCGCAGACCCTACTCTGTCCCGATGAAACTTACTTTCCGGCTGCAAAATATCATGCGCTTACATGGTTCAAAGGAATTACCGTCGCCTACATCTTTAGCGACGGAGAGAAAGAGCAGCTTGATTACTGGTGGTTCCTACAAAATGCTCACAATGCCATCGAACGCACACCGAAATACCGTACGCTCTTCGCAAATTATTTACGCAGCGTTTTCGTTAACCCCCCACTCAGCTGTGGAGTGCCAGGCTGTGGTTGATGTGCTGTGCCGCATCACACTAACGGCTCAACGTTCTGCCTTGTCAGCCATGACCAAAGGAAGAGACAAGCTGCTGCAAGGATACTGTTTTCCTTGAGGCACTAGCGAAGCAGAATGCCTCCGTTGCAGATGCCCTTCAAAGGCGCTATTGGAGATTTCAGATAACGATGGCAAGGCTCCAAGTGGAACCAGTTACATTATTGAAGAACCTTTTAGTTAGAATTACATCAGTGGTTTATATTTTTATTTTTTTGATTACTCTTTTATGCCACCTTTGTTGTTGTAACACTTACTTGTAACACTTAGTTACTAGACTTCTCATTTGTACACGCTCCCTAAATGTAATCATATAAAAAAAAAAAGAAAAAGTGGCAACGGATAGCCCTAACCTTGATTCCCATGCCTCCCCTGGTCTATAGGCAGCTCTCTGGGGTGGGTTTCCTCAGGAGCCAACGCCTGAAGTGGATCAGATGTTTTTTGTTATAGGATGAAAAGTGGCGGTGGCACTAAGGTTTTTTTATTTTTTTATTTATTTATTTTTTTAGTTCCATTTTCCTAAGGGGCTTTTTAAGGGAAAAAAGTGGCACCAGAAAAAAAAGAAAAAAAAAGAAAAGAAAAAAAAGAAAAGAAAAAAAGGGTGGCGTAATAAAAAAAGGGGGTAGCGTCTTTGATAAAAAAACAAAAAAAAGTGATTAGCAGTCTACGTACCTTAGCACTTTATTTACCTTATTTACTAGTCTTCAGTTCATGAACATGAATGGTGTGGAGCCCCTGAAGAAATTTATTTTTGTTCCTAAATCTCTATACTGTAATGTGTTACTTTTATTCTTAAATAAAAAAAAGGGGGGGACTGATGACCATAAATGTTAAGTCCCATAGTGCTCAGAGCCATTTGAACCATTTTTATCATTGTCCTACGATCAGTCGTTTGTCATAGAGAGTTCTCTCAAGTAACTTAAGTTTCATTATAAGCACCGTATACATCTATAAGGAAGCCAAAATATACAGATATACCTGCATCTAATAGACAGATAAAAGCTACATAGAAGAGGATACATTGAGACAATCTTCACAAAGAATCTACGAACAATTCATCCATTGCTCGTCTAAGCGTCCTGTCGGAATCAAATGTTCTTAAATAAATTGGTCACAAGTTTGGAGAAATTTTCAGGCATAGATTTTACCTACAAATATTAGAGCTACGTAGCTAGACGTCATCACCGAAATCTACCCAATTCTTTCTAAGAAATATCAGTCTGACCCCATTGACCTTAAGTGGAGTGTGTAGTGTTGAGACGAACATGGCACACACATATCAATACGAGAAAACGGTTGCCATTTTAAAGAGGGGTACAGAAAGCTCTCTATCGTCACGAGAACCGTCATAAATATGATGAACGTCGACTAAGTTTTGCAACTAGATTGTAAATTTTTCCCTCACGCTAAACACGTCCCCTTTGCCTGCATTGTTGGACAACTGATATTTCTCTCTCACCCCACTCAGTTACACTGATATATAGGAATCCATTGAGAATTAGTTACTGCAACATTTGAGTCTTATATCTCATCTAGGAGCCAGATAAGGACCGTCAGTGTACAATTATCTACGTATGACTCTCGGGACAGGTTAATAACGGAAAATGACGATGAATAATTTGCATTCAAACCAGTAAGACAATCACCTGGTGGAACAAGTTGGTTGGGACGATCATGTAAAATCACAAACAAAATGGACTAAAAATAGACTGTGCAGAGACTACGTATGAGGGCGCAACAGTGACACATTGTTGATAGGTTTAACTCTGTTTATAATACACATCTGAACTGTTCTTGTTAAAATTGTTCTGGATATCTTTAGGCTGCGCTCTCTCAAATGATCGTTTCGATCTTCGAAATATCACGGATGTTTCTTTTGTTTGTTGTGTAAATAGTTCTATATTTTCCGTCTTTCACAACATTTCAGTCCTTTCCATTGTTCAGATCTCTTGACAAGGGTCTTCTCACATTCTGCAATCCACCAGAAAAATTCCTTGCTTAATTTAAATAGTTTGTAGTTACAGAGTGGCCAGAAACGCTCTGAAAAGCTTTTAAGGGTGTTCCAGGATAGGTTATGCTGAGAAATGATTGTTCAAAGAAAAATCGATACGTTGCGCCGTTCCCGAGTTAATTAGCATTCAATTCAGCTAATCAGATCGTTGCGCGCTCAAATTCAAGCGGCCCAAAAGAAACGGTGTCGCAAGACGTGTTCTTAGTTTAGTTTCCTAAAATCTAACAAGAGAGTGATACAAAAATTGGACATGGTCTGGTAGTACGGATAGAACAAAGGCCAAAGGCTGAGCAGTCTCGTGTGCAGTCATCTACCCTGTGAGAACAACAGACACTAGAATGAGATTTTCACTCTACAGCGGAGTGTGCGCTGATATGAAACTTCCTGGCAGATTTAAACTGTGTGCCCGACCGAGACTCGAACTCGGGACCAATGCCTTTCGCGGGTAAGTGCTCTACCAACTGAGCTACCCAAGCACGGCCGGTCCTCACAGCTTTACTTCTGCCAGTATCTCGTCTCCTACGTTCCAAACTTTACAGAAGCTCTCCTGCGAACGTTACAGAACTAGCACTCCTGAAAGAAAGGATACTGTGGAGACATGGCTTAGCCACCTCCTGGGGGATGTTTCCAGAATGAGATTTTCACTCTGCAGCGGAGTGTGAGCTGATATGAAACTCCCTGGCAAATTAAAACTGTGTGCCCGACCGAGACTCGAACTCGGGACCAATGCCTTTCGCGGGTAAGTGCTCTACCATCTGAGCTACCGAAGCACGACTCACGGCCGGACACTAATTGTATCTGACGGGCCGCTTCATTTTGCGAGTGCAATGGCCTCATTGGCTAACTTCGGTGCCAATTCACTCGTAAACAGTGCAACGTGTCAAATTTATATCTTAACAATTATTTCTCACCACAACCGACCCTCCAACATACTTATACGCTTTTCAGATTCTCTCTAACCACATTGCATATTGATTACGGTTAAGCTATGCATCAGTATCTGTATATCGTTGTAATTTTGTGTATTTCAGTACAACAAAAGATTTATTAAAGGAAAGTCTTGGCTCAGTAAGCAGAGCACTTACCCGCGAGAAGTAATGGTCCCATGTTCCATCCCCTGTTCGACACAGAGTTTCAAACTGCACGGAGCTTTCTGTAACCAACAGAATACTCATACTATGGAGGAAACTATGGTAAAACATCTAAATTAGAACTCTTAATAACTGCATATACTTTGTTAAGCGATAGCCAAGCCATAGCATAAGAAAAAATTATAATATTAATGAAGGATAAAAACAGCCAACCGGCTGCAGAATTTTATTGCTCTGACCTGGTTTCGATATCGACTGAGAGAATCTTCATAGGAATAAGTAACAGTTACCTGTGTTTAACAATTTTCTTGTTACGCCTTTGTATTTCGTCATAGCCTTAGATACTTGGGCTAGTAAAAATCTTACAATCTTCAACATGCCTGATGTACAGCAACCGTTTATAAGTTGTAAGCAAGGACAAAAACAGCCAACCAGTTGCACACATTTTCTTGAATTGATCTGGTTTCCATTACTAACTAAGGGTGTCATCATCAGAATGTGATACATTTACCTGTGTTTAGTAATTTTCTTCTGACGTCTTTGCATTTCTTAACAGCCTTAGATGCTCAGGCTGGTAAACATCTTACAATCTTAAATACAGTTGCTGAACATCATCAGCTATGTTCAATACTGTAAGATTTTCCCCATCCCATGAATCTAAATACAAAGCCGTAGAAGTAAATTGTTAAACACAGGTATCTGTAACTTATTCTGATGCAGATATCCTTAGTTGGTGTCGAAATCAAGTCAACGCAAGAAAATTTGTGCAACCGATTGGCTGTTTTTACCCTTCATTAAAACTTAAATACGGTTGCTGAAAGTCAACTATGTTCAAGATAGTAATAAATTAAAAAGCATTGACAAAAATGGAAGTAAATAAATGAACCAATGGCGAAATACACCCCTCGCTGGTGGCAAGTCCAGCGACAAATGCGTAACACAAAGGAGAGCGTTTAGGAATCTGGGCAGGAGAGAGTGTGTGGAACACCTTCGCCGAGAGAAATAGCACATTCAGTGTGTCACTATTATTTTATCAGCGTAACATCGTGAAGATGACACTACGGTGTACTGTAGCCAGGTAAAATGTGTGTCAACATTATCACAGAGCAATGTGCGATTAGCTTTTTGAAAACTGTCTAGAAAGACGTCAGGTTTTCTGCTACCCGACTTTCATATTTATTTAATCTTTTTTTATTATTTTCCTCATGTTTCGTTTTGATTAATTGCAACGCTTAATACACACATCAAAAAATAAGTTTTGCATCACCTCGGTTCGGAGAGTTCCGGAACCTCTACAGAAAACTGTAATAGAGATCAACATAAAAATCATTTCTTCCCTTTTTATTGCTCATGGAAAACCACACATTGCATGTTTTACCACCATACAGCCACACCTTCAGAGGTGTTGGTCCAGATTGCTGTACATACCGGTATCTCTAACACCCAGCAGCACGACCTCTTGCATTGATGCATGCCTGTATTCGTCGTGGCATACTATCCACAAGTTCATCAAGGCACTGTTGGTCGAGATTGCCCCACTCCTCAACGGCGATTCGGCATACATCCCTCAGAGTGGTTGGTGGGTCACGTCGTCCATAAACAGCCTTTTTCAAACTATCCCAGGCATGTTCGATAGGGTTCGTGTCTGGAGAACATGCTGGCCATTCTAGTCGAGCGATGTCGTTATGCTAAAGGAAGCCAATATGCTGCCGATATGGTTGCACTATCGGTCGAAGGATGGCATTTACGCCGTTACGGCGACTTCCATGACCACCAGCGGCGTACTTCGGTCACACATAATGCCTTACCAAAACAGTAGGAAACCCTCACCTTGCTGCACTCGCTGGACAGTGTGTCTAAGACGTTCAGCTTGACCGCGGTGCCTCCAAACACGTCTCCGACGATGGTCTGGTTGAAGTCATATGCGACACTCATCGGTGAAGAGAACGTGATGCCAATCATGAGCGGTACCTTCGGTATGTTGTTGGGCCCATCTGCACCGCTCTGCATGGTGTCGTGGTTGCAAAGATGGACCTCGCCATGGACGTCGGGAGTGAACTTGCGCATCATGCAGACTGTTGCGACACAGTTTGAGTCGTAACACGACGTCCTGTGGCTGCACGAAAAGCATTATTCAACATGGTGGCGTTGCTGTCAGGGTTCCTCCGAGCCATAATCCGTAGATAGTTGTCATCCACTGCAGTAGTAGCCCTTGGGGGGCCTGAGCGAGGATGTCATCGACAGTTCCTGTCTCTCTGTATCTCCTCCATGTTCGAACAACATCGCTTCGGTTCACTCCGAAACGCCTGGGCACTTCCCTTGTTGAGAGCCCTTCGCCGGCCGAAGTGGCCGTGCGGTTAAAGGCGCTGCAGTCTGGAACCGCAAGACCGCTACGGTCGCAGGTTCGAATCCTGCCTCGCGCATGGATGTTTGTGATGTCCTTAGGTTAGTTAGGTTTAACTAGTTCTAAGTTCTAGGGGACTAATGACCTCAGCAGTTGAGTCCCATAGTGCTCAGAGCCATTTGAACCATTTTTTTGAGAGCCCTTCCTGGCACAAAGTAACAAAGCGGACGCAATCGAACCGCAGTATTGACCGTCTAGGTGTTGTTGAACTACAGACAACACGAGCCGTGTACCTCCTTCCTGGCGGAAGGACTGGAACTGATCGGCTGTCGGACCCCCTCCGTCTGATAGGCGTTGGTAATGCATGGTTGTTTACATCTTTGGGCGGATTTAGGACATCTCTGAACAGTCAAAGGGACTGTGTCTGTGATACAATATCAACAGTCAACGTCTATCCTCAAGAGTTCTGGGAACCGTGGTGATGAAAAACTTTTTTTTATGTGTGTATACTGGATCAGAAACTGGATCATAACTTCCTCTTTCTGTATCTTATACTATCTGGTGGTGGCAGAGCCTCCTCGCAGTCTCATCTTAAATTTATAGACGTGGT
This sequence comes from Schistocerca americana, assembly GCF_021461395.2. Lineage (NCBI taxonomy): Eukaryota > Metazoa > Arthropoda > Insecta > Orthoptera > Acrididae > Schistocerca > Schistocerca americana. The sequence goes on along the minus strand of NC_060130.1, from coordinate 838,209,209 downwards.
CATACTGACGCCGTATAGGTTTGCCACGACAAGTTGCAGAAGTCCTGGTATGTCAAGCACAACATTAATTGGAGAGGTATTAAATCTCTAGGTGGAATCATTTAACGGAACCTGTTAAGTTATCAATACTTCAAAATAACGAATGACAGCTCCAAATAGCGTCAGAATTGTTCATCCCTTTTCAGTTCAGGTTACCAACAGTTGAACAAATTGTCTATAAAGTTTCTGTTCACTGACATGTAATTGGGCTCTTCATGGCGTAGTGTTTTGTGGTTAAAAGAAAGATGAAAGCTGCAATGGTGTAACTGAATATTTTACTTGCTGTTGAAATTTTCTCTTATCATTCGATTCAGTTTTCATTTTGCCTCCGGGAATGTCAACATTACAGGCTACATTTCTGTTTTCTGATACTAATTAATGAGCAAGACAGAACTGTACAGTGTCTAGCTGTAGGTTACGCTGCATTGGTACTGGACGGCCGTAAAGGTAGGCAAGAAAAGTTTGCAAAGTATCGGATGTTCAACACACACATGTAGATACAGTAATAGAAACTGGTTAAAGACAGCATCTTGTTAACGCAACAATTGTGATTAATGTCTACATACTTCGGTGAAATATGTATCGTCAACACTGTTTGTCGACTACAGCTCCTTGTGAAAACTAATTTTACGGTTATTTAAAGGTAAATTCAAGCAGCAGAAATTATCTTACGACCACCTATAAACGTTCAGGAAAGTATTTCTTTACTACTAACACCACTACAACATGTTCTGCTGTGGAGTCTAGAGTCTTTTGGGGCACTCAGTCCGATTTCCAAGTTGTTTCTACAAATTTTATGAAAGTAATATTGCTCATACAGAAGAATTGGGATGAACTTTAAAACTGTTATATCTAAAGGTAAATAGTTAGAATGGTACCAACAACTGTTTAGAGGAAGAAAGACCAGTTTGGAAAACGAAAAAGTAGAGAAGCATTCAGAGTAAACAAGTGCCGTAACATTTCTTCGTGACGTAGCGTAGGCGTTGAGTGGCAACACGAAAACTTGAGCTCTTCGCGAGGAGCGGTTGCCCACATAAAACAAAGAGTACTGGAGATCACTTAACATTTAGTGACAACAACGAACTGACACGGCTACAGCCTATAACCATTAAGGTACAGTTCTTGCTATATACGGCGAGTAATTTGTAGGCCACGCATGCAATTGCTTAATACTACGCTATAATCGCTACGTTCGACTTACCTGGCGCAGTCGTATCAGTACGTAATAAAGTCCTAAAAGAATCAATCCCCGTAGCATTCCATCTACACAAACCAAGCACCTCGCAAGCACTTGACTTATCTCTATTATTCTCCAGCCTCCACCCCCCCCCACCCTTTTTCCCTAGTGGATGTTTCCAGAATGAGATTTTCACTCTGCAGCGGAGTGTGCGCTGATATGAAATTTCCTGGCAGATTAAAACTGTGTGCCGGACCGAGACTCGAACTCGGGACCAATCTCATTCTGGAAACATCCCCTAGGCTGTGGCTAAGCCATGTCTCCGCAATATCCTTTCTTTCAGGACTGCTAGTTCCGTAAGGTTCGCAGGAGAGATTGTGTGAAGTTTGGAAGGTAGGAGACGAGGTACTGGCAGAAGTAAAGCTGTGAGGACGGGGCGTGAGTCGTGCTTGGATAGCTCAGTTGGTAGAGCACTTGTCCGCGAAAGGCAAAGGTTACGAGTTCGAGTCTCGGTCCGGCACACAGTTTTAATCTGCCAGGAAGTTTCGTATCAGTGCACACTCCGCTGCAGAGTGAAAATCTCATTCTGGAATCGACTGGTTGTTGGCAACACTACTTCGCCCCACACGTTGATCGAGTCTGTGAAAAGTAGTCTAGAACACGAAAAATCCAACTCTTCGGTCTACAACCAACGACAGCGAAGTGTGAAATTACTTATCCAGTCAAGCTGCATGTGGAAGGTAACAGACTGACCCTTTCAGCTTTTCATAGTACACCTGTGAATCAAAAACCAGATGCACTAGTATACTATAAATTTTTATTATAGTCTACTTTCTACTTGCTGTAATTCAGTATACATTCCAAAATAATATCGCAAATTGCAATTAAGAATGCACTATGGCTCTCGAGATCTACAGAAAGCTCTTATGATAAAGCTGTGTCTTCTAAAAGTACATTGGAATGGTACAAACGCCATAAAACACTAGGCAGAAGTTATACTGAGGTGAAAAAACTCACGGGATAGCTTCTAATATCGTGTTGGGCCTTCTTTTACCCAGTGCAGCATCTCGACGTGACGTTGTCTCAACAACCTTTGGAAGTCCCTCGCAGAAATATTGAGCTATGCTGCCTCTATAGCCGTCCATAACTGCGAAAGTATTGCCTACGCAGGATGTTGTGCACGAACAGAAGTCTCGATTACGCTCCATAAATGTTCGATGAGATCAGTGCGGCCAAATCATTCGCTCGAATTGTCCGGAACGTTCTTCAAACCAATCGTGAACAGCTGTGGCCCGGTATCATGACTAAATCGTTTGGGAACATGAAGTCCATGAATGTCTGCAGATGGTCTCCAAGTGGCCGAACATATCCATTTTCAGTCAGCGATAGGTTCAGTTGGACCTGAGGAACAAGTCCATAACATGTAAACATAACCCACGCCATAATCGAGCCACCACCAGCTTGCACAGCGATTTGTTGACAATTTGGGTCCATGCCTTCGTGAACTCTGTGCCACATTCGGACCCTACCATCAGGTCTTACCAACTGAAATCGGGGCTCATTTGACTAGACCATGGATTTTCAGTCGTCTAGGATCCAACAGATATGGTCACGAGCCCAGGAAAGGCGCTGCAGGCGATGTCGCGCTGTTAGCAAAGGAACTCGCGTCGGTCGTCTGCTCTCATATCCCATTAACGGCCATTCTCGCTCCACTACACCAATGGATATGTTAATCGCACGTCCCACATTGATTTCTGCGCTTATTTCACACAGTGTTGCTCGTCTGTTAGCACTGACAACTCTACGCAAACGTCGCTGCCCTCGATCGTTAAGTGAAGGCTGTCGGCCACAGCGTTGTCGGTGGTGAGAGAAGACGCCTGAAATGTGGTATTCTCAGCAAAATCTTGACACTTTGTATCTCAGAATATTTAATTCCCTAACGATTTCCGATGAGGAATGTCCCATGCGTCTAGCTTTAACTACAACTCCGCATTCAGTGTCTCTTAATCCCTGTCGTGCGGCTTTAATCACGTCGGAAATCTTTCACGTGAATAACATGAGTACAATGACAGCTCCGTCAATGCTCTGACCTTTCATACCTTTTGTACGCTATACTACCGCCGTCTGTGTATGTTCATATCGCTGCCCCTTGACTTCTGTGAGCTCAGTGTATTATTAAGTTCATCGCACTCTCTCAGTTTGCCAAAAATAGCCATTATCGCTACCAAGAAAAAAATGATTCATTAAATTAATAGTTCTGTCATTATTCACACCAGTTAGCACCGGCATTATTTGGAATTCGAATTATCAGGAGATTTTGTCTGTGTCACGTAGGAGGGCTATTCGGAAAGTGAGGAACGATAGGTCGCGAAATGGAAACCACAGTGAAAATCAAAACTGTTTTATTTTCAACAGTTAGCTACAACTTCCAGCTACTTATCTCCATAGTCGCCGATCCGACTTAGACATTTGTCGTAGCGTTGTACCAACTTTCCAATACCCTCGCCATAGAAGGCAGCCGCCAGTGCTTTCCGCCGATTCTCTACGCTGGCCTACAGCTCGTTGTCTGTACCAAAATGTTGTCTTCATAGCCAACGTTTCATGTGAGTAGAGATGAAACCAAGAGGGAGATAATTACGGGCTGTATTGTGCGTAGTCAAACATTTCCAATCGAAAACGATGCAGGACCATCTTCACTGCCCCTGCAGAATGTAGCTGAGAATTGTCTTGAAGAAGAAAGCGCACGACAGTTATGTAATGTTCGCTGCATAGCTTCAGGCGAAATTTCTCACCAGGTCCTCGTACATGGCGGGAGACATTATTGTTCTATGTATCTTTATGTGCTCCCTGTGGGCTCAGAACTAAAAAGAACGACGTAACGCGATCGACAGGCATACTAGAGACACTGCCCAACATACCTGTGCAAAACTTCATCGGAATTTCACTGTTTTTTCCATTTCGCTACCGAACGTTCCTTACTTTCCGAATAACCCCCGTATCATGAATAGCAGATGCAATAATCTTATTATTATGAGCTGTTCTGAGGAGCTCAATAACTCCGGGGAAATTCTGTCTGCTCCAGCTCCCTTATTTCGACTTAGTTCTTAGCGTATTTCGTCAATTTCTTCTTGCAGCTAAACTCTCATCTTATCTTCATGTACTTGCTGTTCTTTTTCTATAAATTGTCTTGAAGTTCATTTTACCTCTATTGTAACTTTCACCTTTCCCTTCTTTGCTTGTTACTGGGTTTCCACCTGAGCTCTTGATATCCATACAGCTTCACTTTCCTCGAAAAGTCTCCTAATTTTCCTGTATATGGATTCTATATTTCACCCAGTCTGCTTCCGCATTCTTGTATATGTCCTCTAGCCATTCCAGATTAGCTATTTTGCAGTTAGTGTGAATAGCATTTTAAGGTGTCTGTGTTAAATGTTGCCTGCATTATTGCGTTTTCTCCTTTCGCCAATAAAACACAGTATCTCATGTGATATCCGATGATTTCTACTAGGCTTCGAGTTTTTACATATTTGATCCTGTGCTGCCTTCACTGCTTCATCTCTCAAACCTAGTCTTTCGTCTTCTATCTTATTATTTTTGCAGTTAATCGTTGCCTAATGTTGGCTTTGAGACTCTCAACAGCCTCATCTCATCTCCGCAATTTACCACCTTTCTACTATTTATTCGGTTTCAATCTGCCGTTCATCGTCAATAAATAATTGTCAAAGTACATATATGCCGCTAAAAAAGTTCTGTAGCTTAATATCTGGTTTCGAAACCTGTCTCACAGTTGTACAGAGTGTCCCACTTACCTATACCTGTTAAAATAATTTTTTGCCCAAAAAAAAAAAAAATGTAAACAGCATATAATGTTTAGCTATCAGTGGGATATTTGTTCCCTGCGAAGATATGGATAACAGTACGTGTTATTCAAATAGCAACACGTATTCTTTACTCGGTAATCCACTTCCTCTCCTCAGGACTGGTTCAAGCACATATATCGGAGAACCAGTCACGTAAACGTAGCGTAATTAAAAACGTATCGCAAAACTAACTGAGAGTACTAACACACCCAGGGTAATGTAACTCGTTAACTTGCTGGAGTTGGCAGTCGATCGTTTGTCGCTCGTAACTCCCGCTAATCACGTGAACCACGCTCATTACGTTAATCGTACCATTTCTAACTAAACATTGAGCCATCATCGTCGGCCTCCGTAATCAATATGTACAACGTGGTTTCTCAGTAATAATACTTACTGTTTACATGGTAAATTCTCGGTCGACGAGTGTAACAGCGCACACGTAAAGTGATATTTTGATTTCGCCCGTAGAGCAGACCGGCTATAGCTGTGTAAAGTGCGGTGTGTGTGACTACGTCATTGGATAAATGAAATTTTACGGTATCCTTGTTTAAATCGTGCGCGCTCTTTACTGACCAAACAGTATTAGAATATTCATTACACAATTCGCCATTGCAGTTATACCTCTGCATAAAGATCTGGCGAATCCACGACCAGTACTTCCTCTGAAGCGAATTTCATCTGAAAGGACCAGGCTAGTGAATTTCATATCAACAACTGCGAGATGTGACGGACTTCCATATCCCCAACGCCGACCACGCCTGGTACAGTTGCTCTAGTACAAATAGAAATATACCGGTCTTGCAGCGGAAACGGAGCGCTGTATATGTCACCACTTGTGGAGATCAATAAATATGGATGGACGAATCGGATGGACACTGAAGCGCCAAAGAAACTGGTATAGGCACGCGTATTCAGATACAGAGATATGTAATCAGGCAGAATACAACTCTTCGGTCGGCAATGCTTATATAAGACAACAAGTGTCCGGCGCAATTCTTATATCGGTCACTGCTGCTACAATGGCAGATTATCAAGATGTAAGTTTGAACGTGATGTTAAAGTCGGTGCACGAGCTATGGGGCACAGTATCTCCGAGGTAGCGATGAAGTGGGGATATTCCCGTACAACCATTTCACGAGTGTACCGTGAATATCAGGAATCCGGTAAAACATCAGATCTCCGACATTGCTGTTGCCGAAAAAATATCCAGCAAGAACAAGACAAACGACGACTGAAGAGAATAGTTCAACGTGACAGAAGTGCAACCCTTCCGCTAACGGCTGCAGATTTCAGTTCTGAGCCATCAACAACTGCCAGTGTGCGAACCATTGAACGAAACATTATCGATATGGGCATTCGGAGCCGAAGGCCCGCTCGTGTACCCTCGATGACTGCACGACATAAAGTTTTACGCCTCGCCTGGGCCCACTAACACAGACATTAGACTGTTGGTGACTGGGAACATGTTGCCTGGGCGGACGAGTCACGTTTCAAATCGTATCGCGGGGATGGACATGTAAGGGTATGGGGACAACCTCATGAATCCATGGACCCTACATGTTAGCAGGGGACTGTTCAGGCTAGTGGAGGCTCTGTAATTGTGTGGGGCGTGTTCAGATGGAGTGATATGGGATCCCTGATACGTCTAGATACGACTTTGAGATTTGCCACATACGTAAGCGCATCCTGTCTTATCACCTGCATCCATTCATGTCCATTGTGCCACTGAGCATTCCGACGGACTTTGGTAATTCCGGCAGGACAATAGGACACCCCACACGTCCAGAATTGCTACAGAATGGCTCCAAGAACACTCTTTAGAGATTAAACACTTCCAATGGCCACCAAACACCCCAGATATGACCATTATTGAGTATATCTGTGATGCCTTGCAACGTGCCGTTCAGAAGAGATCTCCAACTCCTCGTAGTCTTACGGATTTATGGTCTGCTCTGCAGGATTCATGGTGTCTGTTCCCTCTGGCACTACTTCAGGCATTAGTCGAATCCATGTCATATCGTGCTGCGGCACTTCAGAGTGCTCGCGGGCCCTGCACGATATTAGGCAGGTGTACGAGTTTCTTTGGCTCTTCAGTGGATGTAGGTTGTGAAGGTAAATAAATATCCAAAAAAATCTTTTTTTAACACTTCTCTTGACGAACAGTCACCGTTTAGGTAGTCGTAACATTGTGAAAGGTGAGTAATGCAAAGAACTGCGATATGGGATTAAAAAACGGACATCGAGAGTGGAAGACGACGAAACGCTGGGACAGCGCTTCACTTTGTGGAACGACGCAGCGGCGGGAAGTGGTAGGCGACGCTGCGCAGGTGCAGTAGGGGTGAGTAGCCGAATCCCTGGCACGAACAGAAGTACGTGTGTTCGTCAGGCTAGAGGTCAGGAGCGGAGGGCGTTGTAAAATAAAAACTAATTGAAGTAGAATGGACCCAGTTTATTCTTGTAATGATGGTACAGTGGTGCCTACGTAGGGCCGAGCAGCCCCAAGAGGGGTTGCCGTCTGCTCATCAGAGAGGCAGAGGCTAGAGGAGTGACTACTCGGGGCCGAGGTCAGAAGCTAAGAGAGCACGGAGCTGTTTCCAAGCCGCCCTCGCCGCTCCCGGCCGCGTCCCCACGTGATCACACGATTAGTCTCTGATTGGAGGATTGATTCCGCCAACGCGCCTTGCTAGTAGCGTACCCCCGTCAGCGCAACCAACCCGTGGGACTTGAGTCTGACCGAGGAGCATGTGGCAGGAATGTGCCGACCATGGTCTTCCGGCCAGCACCTTCCACCACAGTATGCCCAAGCCGGCTACGGCCGAACATTATGCATTGAAAATTTATTTAAATGAAATTTTGTTGGCAATGATCCCTCTTGGGGGGTCTCCTCCCTGCACATCCTTTCCCCTTCCGAAGAAGGATCTCTGGATGAAAATGAATGAGCTTATTCTAATTGATTATTCCATTTAAAAAATATATGATCATTATGAAGGGTCCCATAACATAATGATATCAATATGTGCAAATGTTACAAAGTGGCCTGAAGGGCCTGAAGGAAGGCTCTTGAATAACAAACTTGTGAAGTTGGTGCGACGGCAGTGGGGCGGCGCCATGCTGTGAATGTGTGTCGGCGGTATCAGTGGTGGTGGGTACCCAGGCGATGACGAGGGGCACCGGAGCACAGCACACTGAAACACTCCACCCTCGTGGGGGTGAGAGAATGCTCCCAGGCCTAACAGTCACAAGGGGGTTTTTCCCCGTAATGTTACTTTGAGTTCTTAAATCTAGGATTACAATGGTAATTGCCCAAGTGGGTGAATGAGAACATTACAAAATGACAAAAATTTAAAGAGGAAACAAAATGACTTACATGAGGGTTAAGACTCGACAGTTAAATTGTGATTCCATAGACTTTACATAGAAATACAAATCCATTACAAAATTAGTTCATTGACCTGACACCTAGACTACAACTTAATTCTAAGGGGGGGTCATGCCTGATCGCATGCACCAAGGTTGGCAGGTAGTTTCAGGTGTGATATTCACCTTCAGGTTGTGGGGGTGGTACTACTACTCGGAAGGAAGTGAAACATTTGCAAAACCCTCTTTTACAGAGTATCCAGGATACTATAATCAGAATCATTACAATGATTATTACCGAACTAGCGCTGGGTAATACAACGGTGGTTAATCGCTTGGTTTGGTGCGAATCAGCAATATGTGAGGCCACTCGGTCAAGAGCAACTTGGTTGTGTTCCTGGGTAAGGAGATGATTGACCGATTGGAGTAGATCTGAATCATTGGTATTCGGTAAATTCTTTAGCTTCTCATGGTGATGGAGTTTAAAAGAGAGTTCAGGAAGGTACAAGGTAAATGCGGGAATGGTGACATGAAAGGTGGAGTGCAATTGAGCTGATATCCTCATAGAAGCAGCGTATACGTCACATCTTGAACTATTATACACTAGGCCACTATTATTCAGTGTTACCCGGTATGATTCAGTCTCTGACATTGAACGGTGGCACACCAGGGTGGCGGTGACATTTTGTGGAACAGCGAACAGAAAACTGTTGCCAACAGGCTGAATTATTGGTTGACGAAGTGAGACTAGAACACGAGGACATGGAGGTGTAGTAGTTTCAGCTAAAAACAGTGACATCTCGCACTCAGTAGTGTTAGTGTGTAAAATTAGCGTGGAGCATAAGTAATGTGTTGTATGGAAGCAACTGGATAGTTCAGCGTGAGAGAGAGTGGCGTGAGTTCGTCGATCCCGACTAACTATTAAAAATTCTTGAGTCTGCCAAACAACATGGTGGTGAAGGGTAGCCCAAGAGACTGGAAAAGTGTATATTTCATAGCACTCGTATTCGCAATTTGCGCACGTGATTGGCAACCTCATTCGCATCCGAATACCGTCAGAATTACGGGTAAGTCGGACCTCCAACGCAGCGTAGTAAAAGGGGAGGTTTCTTTCAGCTTCCAATGTTGATAACGGTCGACTGCGAGAGAAAGTATTAGTGACCCTACAAGTAAAAATTTCCTGGCTTACTTGATGAGTAATTCAGAGATGACAGAGGGGGTACAACGTTGTAGCAATAATTACCTGGCAAGTAGCGACGATGGACCCGTTCAGTCACGCTTACTGATGAAGAAGGCCACGAAGTAGAATCACGGCAGGCAACCAACAGTTTGGCAGCCGTGGGGGTAGCAAGGCGGCAAGACAATGGTGTAATTCAACACTGAGTATCCGCTGATCAATCACGCGTCAGCAAAAAAGACGCTTAGCGCGGAGGCAGTACTACGCAGCGCAGACTAAGCGTAACTCGCTGGAAAAATTTTTCAACCTGCTATGGGACGAAGACCAAGTGTCGTTAATTAATTTGAGATTTTGTACGAAAAATGTTTTTTTTAATTTTTTTTAATGAATAAAATGAGAAGGAATCCTGTGATCGCGGTGCAAACCTGCACAGCCTAGGCACCTCCCACGCATTGGCCACTACGCAGGGGCACCCACCCCGCTAAGGCTCGACACGGCGAGACAGGTGAAGTACTTCATAAATTTCAGAAATAATATTGAGTGGTTTTTCAGCTGCAGAAAACCCGAATGAGGGTAGGACAACTCAAGTTAACTCAATAATCATAGGATCTTTACTTACAGAAGTGGTCAGTAGAGAGATTAACTGTACTGAAGTCGGAAATGAGTGTTAGCGAGAGCGAGTCTGTTGCTCGTGAATACAGAGGCTGGGCGTGAAGCAGTGGAGGCGGCGCAGCGCAGCTTTATCAGCGCTGAGCCGGCAGAGTGCTGAGCTCAGATAACAGCGACGGAGAGCGCTAGTGGCTCTGCGTCCGAGACTAAGACATTGTAAGTGCAACTTAAAAGCAACAGTTTATTGCAAAGCAATAATAAACGAATAGCTGATGTCACAAAGACGTTTGATTCCATTTTAACAGAGCAACTTAAGTGTTCAACAGGTAAATTGATTACGTTGTTGATTAAAAGAAACTGCTACTAAACATAACGTACATACGTACGTACTTCCCTTTCCCCTTCCGAAGAGCGGAGGGCATGAACCATAAAAGCCTTGCTCATGTACTTAGTATATGACAATAGAGGTCTGGTAACATCAACAAGTTGCACCACGGTAGTGTGGATATGAACAGTGTGAGTGTGTTGTAAGTTGTTATTGGGCGTATGAAGTGTTGTGTAAATGTGTGACTAATGGTAGCTGATGGCGGATACGAATTGAAGGCCAATAGGTGCTATCAGAGATACTTCCAGTCCAGAAACAATGAAAGTTAAAAGGGGATACCGAATAGGACACAAAAATAACGTATAACCATAAGGTGTACTAACATTAATCATAACTATAAATTGATAACCATAAAACATGACATTGAAGTAGTAATAATTGACAAGAAATAAAATAAAGGGAATATTTCCCGAATGTAAACTTCCGAATCGGATACGAAATCCGTCAGGGGAAGTTGTTTTTTTTTTAGTCGGTTGACGAAGTGCATAAGGGACTACGTCAGTAGAATCCGACAGTGTGTGTATATAACAACATTGTTCTTAAAAGTGCAGTTTGCACTGTCAGATGGTGAAAAGCAACTAATCCGTTCAGCAACGGAAAAGCCTGCCATCTGGGGAACGGTATCTGAATCTTTGGCAGAATCCGATGATTTTGCAATGGAATTGCCATCTAGAAGAAAGTGGCGTTGTATAAAATGTAATAAAAGAGCGTCTGGGGCTCAGTTCATGTTTGGTTGAGTGCCAAAGGCGTAGTGTGAGTGCAAATTGCCTCACGGTAATTGATGTATGAATTGTTTTGTGGTCAACCGAGGAGCCTAGGATTCGGTGACGTGTAAGTACAAGTTCGCGGTGCGTATGAGCTACCTGCGAGTGACTCGACTATTAAGTTCAGCAGTGCATTAGTGCAATCTGCAGACTTGGATTGATGATTATATAATTTGCAGGGCAATGAAGCAAACTGCGGACAGTGCTAAGCAACCTGTCTAATAATTGAGGGGTAAACAGTGCATTGGAGCAGCGGCGTTATTAGCGACCTGCTGTACTAGGAAAATGTCGACTGTTCAAGCAATAAAAATAGCTCTGAAGCTAGAATAGCATACATGCATAAATAGCGTCACTTTTTGTGCGCGCAGTACAGAACACTACATAAAATGAAAATCGTGAACTATAAATCACTAGCGCTAGCATAATATAATTAAAAATAATGACATATATTGACAGGAAAACAAAAACACAATGATGTATAGTAATAATACTGTAAGTAGTCGGATCGCTCAACGTTAACATGTAACACTGGCCACCTGGGGCTGGCTGCTAGGCTGCGTGTGTGTTTGTTTCAAAACTGACGACAACAAATTGAACTGAAAGGACAACTAGGCACAGTTCCCGTAGCGCTTACATCACCGGCTAATTAGACGCAAAGTACGTATCTCACAATGGATCATCGGCCGATATTTTGGGGCAAGACTGCAACAAGGGAGAGCAATATCTCGGTGTAAATAGGTGGTAAGATTAAAAGACCGGTACTGTCGGAAGAGGGTACCTAACATGTTGTAGGGGCCTCCTCATCGACAGAAGGAAAACAGGATAGAACAATGACCACGGCGGTAGAGTAAAATAAATGGGGAGGGCAAAAATAACTGCGTAGCAATCAAGGAACAATCGCCCACTGATATACGGCAGCCCGGACGATTGGTCGTTTGTGCCTCGTCAATAGCGTGAAAAACCCGTGGCATTGCATTGGTTTGCCCATATCGGGCCTTGTCCAAGGCAGATAACGTTAAATGTCATCATAGTTCGATGTGTAAGAGGGTTAGGGCTGTAGTTTGTAGCTTATACAATTAATCAAAGCAGTAGTGAAACTTCACTTATAGGATTGGCAGACTAAGGTATGCAGAATAATGTAAATCGTTAAGAACTTCGTGTGATTTATCCAGCTAATGTGTAACAAAACAAGGAAAAGAATTTAAACAATGAATCACATCTACTTAATATTTATGTTAAGATTTATTGGGATGTTTGAATGAAATTTGTTTGCCGTGTCTTCCGGCTGCCTGAAAGAAACCAGCTCGGAGCTGTTAGCGAGCGCGCAGCGCACGCGTAGGTGCGGAGTAGGCACCGGCACGTCAGCGGTTATGTGAGACGGCGTGTAGCCGCGAGAGACCGGCCACTACTGCAGCGACAAATATCACGCGCTTAGCGTGTACAAGAAATAACGATGAATTAGAAATTGCTAATTATCTAGAATAAGAGTTTTTTTAAAACGGCTGTTAGTTATATAAAATGATGGTAAATGCATTGTAGTCTGTCATACACGGAGGATAGGGCAGTAATTTGCGGTTTGTTTTTGTAACTACTAGGACGCGCCGCGTGTTGAGACGCTGGAGGCGGCAGCGCACGTGGTGATAGATACGTCATCGCGCGGAGCGCTGTTACTGGCTGAGAAGGAATGATGGCCGCTGGCCAGTTCTTGGCGAGGAGAAGGGACAGCGCTGAAGAGAGGAGGGTAGGCGACAGCTGATGTGTTGCCCCGCCAACAGCTGGTCCCGTAAACAAAGCGTACGAGGCGTATGCATTTCAAGTCCTGGCTTTATCTGTTCCGATTACTTACGATTAGCTGCAGCAAATACAGAACTACGACATATAGTACAATACACTAGATGTCAACGTAACAAGTATTAAGAAAAGCTCGGAGTAAAAATACTCCACATGTACTGGTTTGCCAAATAGATGGCAATAGAGGACATTGAAGAATATTACTCGGAGTTAGCAGCCGCGGTACTGCCAACACCAAGTGTAATGGTTGCATTTGAAGCAAGTCAGTTGCGTGACGTCTAATGCGTGGCATTGCTTGCAAAACATAAAACATAATCATACATATGAAAATGAGCAAAATTACATGACATGACTGGAAATTAAGAATTGAGAATGGCTGGGAACTCCGTGGTGGCCAGGCACGTCTTGCTTCCAAGTCCCTGGAGAAAATGACTTAAACCAAGCTGCAATAAAACATAACATAAAATTCTAATTAGGCGTGGTTAATCACGCGACCTCAACCCATAAGGGTGTCGATTCCGCAAAGGGTATCTACAACCCTGTGGAAGTAATCTCCTCCGTTTTTTCTTTCGTCTTTGTTCCACTTGAGGTGGAGGTGACACAGGCGGATCGGGGGCTGCGATCTGTTGTGGTGACACAGCCCTACCGTGGTAAGGTCGCAGGCGGTCAAAGTGCACTATCACCGTACGATCGGTTAATTGCAGTTCTGCATTGACTGGTGAGGTCAACCGTACAATCCGATACGGGCCTTCAAAGCGGGGAGAGAACTTTTTAGTTCGTCCCTTTTTGATTGCCGGGTTTCGTAGTAACACTAAATCACCTGTTTGATAAGTCGGTAAAACAGCATTTTTGTTCTGGTTCAAATGGCTCTGAGCACTATGGGACTCAACTGCTGAGGTCATTAGTCCCCTAGAACTTAGAACTAGTTAAACCTAACTAACCTAAGGACATCACAAACATCCATGCCCGAGGCAGGATTCGAACCTGTGACCGTAGCGGTCTTGCGGTTCCAGACTGCAGCGCCTTTAACCGCACGGCCACTTCGGCCGGCATTTTTATTCTGCCTGTGCAACTGTTTATTAGTAGCTTTGACATTATTCCTCTTTACCTTATACCAGATCGCTTTTAGCCGGCGGGCTAAACCTTTTACTTCCTTTATTTCTACACCTTGAGGTAGTTTGTCTATTTCGAACGGCGAATTCGTCGGCCGTCCAAACACAGCTTCGTAAGGGGTATACCCCGTGGATTCATGTATTCGGGTGTTGTATGCAGAAGAAATATACGGTACATATCGGTCCCAATCAGCGTGCTTTTTTGCAACATAATAAGATAACATTTTACAAATTGTACGGTGTACGCGTTCAACGCGACCGTTGGCTTTAGGATGGAAGGGAGTTGTACGCCATTTTTTGATTCTTAGCAATTTACAAACTTGTACAAATAAAGCAGACATGAAATTGGTTCCTTGATTCGTTAAAATGGCATCAGGGCTTCCAAAAGGTAATATCACACGATTTACAAACTCTCTCGCCACAGTTTCAGCTGTCATGTCGGGGAGGGGAACCAAAATTAGAAAACGTGAAAAGCGATCAATAACAGACAAAATGTATTTGTTACCTTGTTGCGACTGTGGAAAAGGACCTTGGAAATGTAAAGCAAGAATTTCGAAGGGTGAAGATGCCTGAGGAAGTGTTTGCAGCGGCACTCTCGGATGCCTATTTTGTACTCGTTGTGCACACGGCAGGCAAGATCTTACATACCTGTCCACGTCACGTTGTCGGTATTGCCACCAATAACGTGTCGCAATTCGAGCGCTCGTAGCGCGTTTTCCGCTGTGACATGCTTGGATTGTATCATGGCATTGCCGTATTATACGTTGCTGCAAGCATTCCGGTATTACCAAACGATTTCCATGGGGAGTTCTTCGATACAAAAGGTCGTCTATTACTTCAAATTCTGGCAATGTGGCGTATCTTTGACGTTGAACGTCCACCTGCTGTGCTTCTTTTAACTCTTCAATTGATACCTCATCTGACTGAATGACACGCACTTTTCTACTTAACGCATCAGCATTTTGATGCAACCGACCAGGCTTGTGCCGAACTTGAAAATCATATTCTGACAGTTTCATGGCCCAGCGCATAAGCTTGCTGCTAGGGTCTTTAAGATTCAATAACCACTGCAGAGCAGAGTGATCGGTAAGAACTGTAAACTTGCGACCATAAAGGTAACATCTAAAATAATTAATTCCAAAAAGAAAGGCAAGCAATTCCTTTTCTGTAGTACTGTAAATAGTTTCTGCTTTATTCAGTTGACGAGAGGCATACCCAACAGGTTTTTCCTCACCATCTTGCACTTGGCTTAGGACACATCCTACAGCAAAATCAGATGCGTCACAAGATAAAATAAAGGGTTCAGCGAAGTCTGGGTAAACAAGTAGAGGTGAACTAGTTAAAATAGTTTTCACTGTTTGAAAGGCGGTCGAACATTCATCCGTCCAAACAAAAGGAGTATCCTTTTTCAACAATTTAGTAAGTGGTTTGGTAATAGTAGCATAATCTTTAACAAAACGGTGGTAATAATTTGCAAGGCCAAGGAAGGATTGTAATTCCTTTAAATTTGTTGGAATAGGAAAAGTGTCTACTGCTTCAGTTAATCGTGGATCTGGCTTGACTCCGCTAGAACTGATGACATGACCTAAATACTGCACTTGTGATTGAGCAAAAGAACATTTTTCTAATTTTAAGCTTAAATTAGCATTTTGCAAGCGCAACAGTACACTGCGTAGATGTTCAGCATGTTCAGCAATGGATTTTGAAAATATAATTATATCATCAAGATACACAAGACACATAGTAGGTTTCAACCCACGTAATAGCAGATCTGCAAATCGCTGAAAGGTTGCTGGCGCGTTGCGAAGCCCGAAAGGCATCCTTAAGAATTCATATAAGCCACCAGGAACTACAAAAGCTGTCTTAGCTCGATCTTGAGGAGCAATTGGAATTTGATGATACCCACTGCGCATGTCTAATGTTGTGAAGTACAGGCAATTGCCCAGACGATCGAGTGTTTCATCGATCCGGGGTAATGGATAATGATCTGGAGTAGTAACTTTGTTCACTGCTTGCATGTCTACACAGAGGCGATAGGATTTTTCTCCGTCTATAGATTTCTTTGGAACGACTACAACTGGGCTAGACCACGGACTGGAAGAGGGTTGTATTATTCCTGCTTCTAGTTGCTGTTGTATAGTTTCCTCTACCACTGACTGAAGATGGTAGGGAATTCGGTACCCTTTTTGAGCTATTGGCCTAGCATTTCCGGTTGGAATCTCATGTTGGATTAGATCTGTTGCTGGTAAATATTTCCTGTCTTCAAAAAATGGCTCTGAGCACTATGGGACTTAACATCTATGGTCATCAGTCCCCTAGAACTTAGAACTACTTAAACCTAACTAACCTAAGGACAGCACACAACACCCAGTCATCACGAGGCAGAGAAAATCCCTGGCCCCGCCGGGAATCGAACCCGGGAGCCCGGGCGTGCGAAGCGAGAACGCTACCGCACGACCACGAGCTGCGGACTTCCTGTCTTCAAACAACCATGAATACTCATTCAATACTTCATTTATTAGCTTTTGTTCATGCAATGGGTGGTGACTAAGCTTAGCTTTAAACTTATCTGTCAGATGTGACGTGATTGTCAAAAGGTGTTGAGAGGCGGCCGCAGTCTTTTTCTTTTTCAGAGAAGGGGTTCTCTTTGACAACTCATCTTCTGGGATAACCTGTAAGCTGGCTAATACTGTACCACGCGGTATGAAAGCTTGCTTGTGACTAAAATTGTCTAATCACGCGGGTACGCAATTTTCTTTCTGTACTTGCTGCGCTTTGCACAGGCTACGTTTTACGTGGACCTGCATCTGGTCGAGAGTTTCATTCTGGCAGAGTGGATCTACCAAGAAATGAACCTCTTCGGATTCACGTATCCCGACAGGCACCCAAAGGATCTTTCCTGTGCCTTCTGGTATCTCCACGGGATTATCGGCTTTTAACATCGTTACGGGAGACTCCAAAACTTGGGAAACGGATCCTTTTTTCCCAGCTCAGCTCGCCCGCAACGTGCAGTCACGTCCAAAACGGTGCACGTTGTCGCCGAATTGGACGGTATTTAACCTATAGTCAATAACCCCCTGGAAATGACGCAGAAAGTCACTTCTCAGGATGATGTCGTAATCCGTGCGCCTGTTACGTACAACCTCCATCGTAAAAGCATATTCTGTGGAGTCCAACATGAACTCAAAGCAACAGCTGCCATCAGGTTTCACTATGCCGGGACCAATACCATTGATATGGTACCGCGGCGGTTGCAATGTTCTTTTATCTCTCTTCGGTAAAAATGCCAAGCTGATCTGTGCGCCTGTGTCAATTAGCACGCGTATTGGTTTGCGGCCTCTAACATCATCGACAACCACGCTTGCCACCTGTGTGATTCCCTTATAAGCTGGGGGGGTCACTATTTTTAACGGGGGCCGGGAGGGGTGGCACTTCCTGCCCCGCGGCCGTTTCCCGAATTCTGTGGTTGGTTTGCATTTCGCCTGGAATTTGTAGGCGGTTGTGGCCCACTATTTGGACAGTGCACGCTTTGGTGACCCATGTTCCTGCACTGATGACAATATGGCATGCGACATTGCTCTGCCACATGTCCTTGTCTATTACAGCGCCCACACTTAGTATCGTTCTAAAAGACACGTCGGGGCTCGCTTTGCCGCGCGGAGACGGCCACAAATCGGCTCGCCTCCTCTCTCAAGAGTGCTAATCGCACGGCTTCATGTAAGGTGCGGGGGGAAGCTACCTTGATTTCGCCCCCTATTTGAGGGTTTACGCCACGAATAAACACGTCTATCGCACGACATTCTGATTCTTCCAACAGAACTTCGTTATGAGCAGAACTGGCACTTAGTGCGTACGTGTGGCATGCGACGCTTCTAATCCTGTCCGCGAATGCTTCTAAATCTTCACCCGTTTTTTGCTTAAGGGTGGAAAGCAAGTCGCGATAGTAACTAGTACCACGTTTGTCTGTATACCTTTCAATCAACCCTGCTGCAAGGGACTGGAAGGTAGGGGCATTTTTCAAGCTCTCGACCGACTGCACGTAGTTCCGCGCTTCGCCGGTGAGTTACATTTTCATCACGTTTAAGAGAAATTCATCTGGCCAACCGCAAAGCATTCGATGTCCTGGATATTCTGGACAAGCGTTTGAATATCCTCGTGCGGCTTTCCAGCGAACGCCGGAATAAACGCTACTGCTGGGAAGCTCTGCACCAAAGTAGACGTGACTACTGCCACAGGTGATTCTGCACTAGTGAGTGGTGGAATCACCTGCTTCAGCTGTTCTTCAACTAGCACTGGCTTAGCAACATTAGATTGCGGAGAAGCCATTTTAAGATCATCTATCTGTTGCTTAAGCTCCGCGTTAGTTAGAATTAATTGATTTAACTGGGACTGCAGCGCCAAGAGGGGATCTTCATCCGCTCCGGCTGCTCCTGCCTCCGATTGCTGCCTGGTGATCGGCATGTTACAATACTATGGGCATCTACACCACCGTAGCGTCGCTAGTGACTTACATTATTTGGTGGCGCGCAGACGACGGACGGCGGCGGTGTCGACGAGCGGCGGCAGGCGCGTCGATGACGCACGGGCGCAGCAGGCGGCGGGCGACAGCACGGACAGCTGCGACGGCGGGGCGGCGCGAGGGCCGCATCCCGGACCCCGGCGCAGGCGGTGACCCGTGGCAGCTACGGACAGCGGCGGCGGCGGCGGCGGCGGCGGTGGCGAACGTGACTGCATCGCGGACCCTCCTCGGCTCGCGTTCGGCGGCGAACTGCGTCACGCTTGTGGCGCACTAGTGCGCGGCCACGCACATTTTGCAACGCAGGCGACCGGCTGGCACGCGCATGGCGCGCTACAGCCTCGCCACGTTCGGTCTAGTTTCCTTTCCTTACTCAGCCTCGGCCCCTTCGTAGTACTCATACTCAACTGATGAGTTGATTTTACAACCGTAAGGTGGGTCGCATCCCACTTCTGACACCACTTGTTCGTCAGGATAGAGGTCAGGAGCGGAGGGCGTTGTAAAACGAAAATTAATTGAAGTGGAATGGACCCAGTTTATTCTTGTAATGATGGTACAGTGGTGCCTACGTAGGGCCGAGCAGCCCCAAGAGGGGTTGCCGTCTGCTCATCAGAGAGGCAGAGGCTAGAGGAGCGACTACTCGGGGCCGAGGTCAGAAGCTAAGAGAGCACGGAGCTGTTTCCAAGCCGCCCTCGCCGCTCCCGGCCGCGTCCCCACGTGATCACACGATTAGTCTCTGATTGGAGGATTGATTCCGCCAACGCGCCTTGCTAGTAGCGTACCCCCGTCAGCGCAACCATCCCGTGGGACTTGAGTCTGACCGAGGAGCACGTGGCAGGAATGTGCCGACCATGGTCTTCCGGCCAGCACCTTCCACCACAGTATGCCCAAGCCGGCTACGGCCGAACATTATGCATTGAAAATTTATTTAAATGAAATTTTGTCGGCAATGATCCCTCTTGGGGGGTCTCCTCCCTACACACGTGCTTCGCAGGCCGCACGCAGTGGCTAGACTTGTGATGTATGTTATGTTGAAAGGGAAGTAACTGTACCAAACTTAAGAGAGCTTTTAGTTTGTTTTAGGTCTGTTCATGGAATGATGTTCATATTTTGTCGATTGCGGCAATAACTTCCTGTGTGGGGAGATCCTCTGAGGGACTTGTATTGTACTGTTGCAGTGCAGTCCATCTGAAACGTGCTGCTTAAAACTTGGGACTGCAGCGCTCTGATGTTACATATTACTGTTTAATGTTAAATGTCTTGGATGTAATATGGTTGTTGAGGATTATGTAATTAATTTTAATCGCTGGTTCCTTAAAGGAAGTATTTCGTTTTAAAATATGTGCTCGGTCAGAGCCTATTTAAATATGATATTAACTTATCATTCAAAATTTCTAGTCTTGCTTTCTTAAAAGTATCTCAGTTAAATGATTGCTATTTGCCTGTTTAAATGTTTGAGTGACTTAAAGGAAAACAATATTATTTCGTAATTTTGTACTGATTGTTCCTTTTGGGTAATACCTGACTTATGTGTTCAATAAATGAGTGTCTAGTCAATGGTGATGCACTGTTCTATTGCTAGCCTACCCCTTCCACTCCACAGCCTATTGAGCTGCTTTGTGTCGAAATTGTGTTCAGAACACCCCTCTGACCTGACACCTCAAAAGATAGAGTCATTATTTATGGACTCTGTAATCAACACGCACAAAGTGGTAGAATGAAATTTTCATTCTGTAGCGGAGTGTGCGTTGTTATAAAACTTCCTGGCAGATCAAAACTGTGTGCCGGACCGAGACTCGAACATGGGACCTTTGCCTTTCGAGGGCACGTGCTCCATCAAATGAGCGCACACTCCGCTGCAGAGTGAAAATTTCATTCTGGAAACATTCCCTAGGCCGTGGCTAAGCCATGTCTCCGCAATATTCTTTCTTCCAGGAGTCCTAGTCCTGCGAGGTCTGCAGGAGAGCTTCTTTGAACTTTGGAAGGTAGGAGACGAGGTACCGACGGAATTAAAGCTACGAGGACAGATCGTGAGTCGTGCTTGGGTAGCTCAGATAGTAGGGCACTGGCCCGCGAAAAGCAAAAGTCCCGAGTTCGAGTCTCAGTACGGTATACAGCTTTCATCTGCCAGGAAGTTTCATGTATAAAGTGATTTCTCAATTGTTGCACTTATTGTTGACATGGTAAATTCTCGATCAGTGAGTGTAATATCGCGCCTGTAAAATGATCTGTTGATTCTGCCTACGGAGCAGACTGCATATTGTTGTGTAAAGTACAGTGCATGTGACGACACCACCAGATAAATAGAACTGTGTGGCATCCCTGTTGAAATCACGTATGCTCTTTACAGACCAAATAGTATCAGAGGATTTCTTTCATAATTCACCAATGCAGCTATACCTCCGCATCCAGATCTGGCGTATCCATGACCAACGCTTCCACTCTAGCGAAAAAGACGTCATCTGAAAGAAGTAGGTTAGTAGATTTCAGATCGACAACTGTAAGATGTGACGGACTTGCATATCTCCAATGACAACCTCATTGTATACAACTGCTCTAGAACAAGACGAGACTGATACAGGTCTTGCCAAGGCAAGGGGAGTGTTGTAGAGAGCCGAAGGCAATTTTGTGTACAGGGTATTAATAATTCCATGTTTATGTGAATGCTTTCCTCTGATACGTTTTTGAGTGGGAGAAGGTGAGGAGAACCAGAAAGATTAACGAATAAAAATGTAGGGTGCTATTAAAAATATGTACTGTTCTTCATATGCTCGTAATGAACAAAGTTACAAGACAGGCAATCATACTGGTTAAGGTCCTCCTGGTAGCTGAACAATTGCTGGAAACATTTTTATTTTACTTCTTTGTTCAATATAAATGATACGCGCCGTATAATCAGTCTGAAGCCTTCCAGTGTCTCCACATCTCTTCCATATACATGGTAGGGCAGCCAAGTCATAACACCCCTTGTATCTCCCCAACTGTAATAGATACAAAGATGCCGTTTGGACAGTGAATTTCAAGGACAGGGGCTACCTGAATACATCACATTTCGTGTTTGTGCTATTTCTTATTACAGAGATATGGGGCCATCTTTGGTTTTTTTAAATAGAACCCTATGTTAAATTTTAGCGTAACATGATGGGGTTAAAAAGACGGTTTCAAATATGTGTATATCATAATATTTAGGCGAATAGTTTTTGAGACACAGATATAATCTCATATCCGTCATGTTACGCTAAAATTTAACACAGGGTTCCAATTTTTTAAAAAACCAAAGATGGCCTCATATCTCTGTAATAAAAAATAGCACAAACATGAAAAGTGATGTATTCAAGCAGTCCCTGTCCCTGCAATTCAGTGTCCAAACGGCACCTTTGTATCTATTACGGTTGGGGAGATACAAGGGGTGTTATGACTTAGCTTCCTCACCCTGTATACCATATCCGTTCGTGGTTCTTGAACGAAGTGTTAGTATTGATTAAATTTTACTCTGAGCAAAATTCATCCAAGCAACTTTCCTCTCATTCCTGTCCCCCCATGTCCATGTTTCCCTACTATCTATCCTTGTGTTCCATTTTCTGCTGTAGTTACCAGTCATGCATCACAATTAAATTTTCGCCTCTCTTAGCGTTCTGAACAATTTATTTTATTTCAGCATATATTCTCTCAATCTCTTCATGATCTGAGGAGCAAGTAGTCGTGTAAGTTGGGACCGGGGCCGTGCATCGCCCCCACATTCAATCGCCCGCGCCTGCCTTTGGCCGACCGCTCTGTTCTGTTGTCTGCACGGCAGGTACGCGGCTCAAACGCAGCGGGAACAGACTACGCGAACTGCGATGCGCAGTCAAAGCCCGCGGCTCGTTCGAGAGCCCGGCGGACCCCGAGCGTCAACAGGGCTCGGTGCAACAGGGTAGGAAACAGCGCTGGATAGATGGGAATGCAGAGTTCAGCGCAAGACACTGGAGTGATCACATCATAAGCAATTTGCAATTGTTTTGGTTTACCTGATAGCGCTTTGAGTTGCCATGCATTATTATGTACGAAATACGTAACGAACAACAAATAGCCTCCGGACGTCCAAACATTGGAAAATATGAGGAAGAGAAAAGTTAAGTTTACGAGAAACTAGAGAAGGGAAACTACACTTTTCTTAAGAAATGGGGAGATAGCATGATGTGGCAAAATTTTACATAGGCTGTAGGTATTGAAAATAAATGAGCAGGTTTTGCAGAGAGTAGTGGCTGTCGTAAGTTATTAGCTTTTCGTGATGGCAAGATCAGGACCCTGTTGCGACACTTGAACGCCTGCGAAGCTTCTCCTAACAGTCACATCCACAGCAGTTGCTATCTTCTGGCGCGAGCAAAATTCACTGTCTGGAGAAGTGAGTAAGAATGTGCGAAAGAGATCTGCAGGCATTCATTACAGCTACAGGAGAAGGCTTTTAAGATCTTGCAGAGATATTGATAGAAATAAAACCTTACTATGCATCCAAACTCGTGAGAGCTGCAGTGGGAAAGTCGGGTACAGTTGGTTGCAGAGTTCCCGTTCAGTATGGAGAAAAGTGCTACAAATATACGGGAGGAAACTGAAACTAACATGAGGAAGTAAGTGGTATCTACATGTCATCTTTCAGGATGTTACGTTAGTTACTGATCAGGGGGCAAACGTGGAAAAGGCACAGGGGAACTATTGTCGCCTTCCGTGCAGCATCCACTGCCTTATCAGCGTTCTCCATCACACCATAGAGGATAAATTGTTGCAGGAATATTGTCCTAATGTTTAAGCATCGTTGCAAGCAACGAAAAATGTCGTAACTTATTTAAAATGGAGTGGCCTCATGAAAAAATCGCGGCTGCAGTTTACCATGAAACAGCAGGTTCATACCCACTGGAATACTTTGTGCATCATACTAAAATTCGAGTCCATGCAGCATGAACACATTACGGATGTTTCACGTTACGCCGCGTGGAGTGGCCGCGCGGTCTAGGGCGCCATGTCTCGGATTGCACGGCCTCTCCCGCCGGAGGTAGAGTTCTCTCTCGGGGATGGGTGTGTGTGTTGTTCTCAGCATAAGTTAGTTTAAGTTAATATAGCCAGTGTGTAAGTCTAGGGACCGATGACCTTAGCAGTTTGGTCCCTTAGGAATTCACACACATGTGAACTTTTTTTTTACGTTACTTCGAGAAGATATAGTTCTTTGAGAACTGGCATTCCGAAGTAGCTGACAAATAAACTGCGTGTCTCGAAGCATTTCAAGAAGCTATGAAGGCTACAGAAGCTGCCAGACGTCCGACGCTGCAGTTGCTTGTGCCATGGGTGTACCAGCTACAGGAACAGTGTTAGGTAAGCACTCCCATATATGTAAAATGATGCATGTACAAACAAATAAACTTTGAATTTTTATTACATATTTTAATATTGTCAATCATTATTAGGAAATAGCACTGCTGAAAGCACGCGCTCGAAGTCTCTTAAGCGAAAGAATGGAAATACAGCTAGTGCATTTGCTTGTATTATTTCTAGTGTCACAGGCGCTGAGGCGGCTTTGGATAGTTGAGAGAGATGTAGTTCAAGGTAAATGCGATGTTATAGATTTCCTAAGTAACTATTTTATCAGTACTGACGTCCTCAAACATCGATCGTGTAGTAGTGAAAAGATATAAATTCACGTGAACACTGTACCTAATGCAGATACGCAGTATACCCTATTTATTGCATTTTTTGCAGAATATGATGCAGAGGATGGAGCTTCAGCATCGACACCTTCAAAACGTAGGAAGGGTGTGTTTTTTTATCGTGGCCGGAGGGAGAGGAGGATGTCGACGAAATTTCCATGATAAGAAAACCATATGAGGGACAGACACTTCTGGAGTGGTGGAAATCAAGAGCAGCAACTTATCCCAGGCTGTCGTAACTGGCACGAGAACTTCTGCGTGTACGTGCCTAAAGTTGCCCTAGCGAGAGGGTATTTAGGAGAGCTGGGCTCATCTCTACCTATAAACGCAATGGAATATCAACGGAAAATATGAGTGACCTGTTTACGGCGCACTGCAATATCATTATAAGTTTCAGCTGCATTTCCCTAACATCCTATTTTCGTTACTGTATTCATTGCTTTTTTTAGGGATAAATTCATCCAGAAGGTCACTGAAGCATTACGGGAGAAAAAATTCTTTATTTGCTAGGGGCAATAAAGATTTCAATAAGCTTCGTATGCCTTCCTTGTATGAAGTTCATTCATTTTTCTCTTAATTTTAACGAATAATTTTCCAACTAACAGATAATTTAGTGGCTCTCTCATACAAATATGATGCCATTTCCTCGTACAGTATTGCAAAAATTTGTTATTTAGCAGGACGATCTTCAATAAAATTAATTACTTTCTCAGCTTCATACACTGAGGAGCCAAAGAAACTGGTACACTTGCCTAATATTGTGTGCGGACCGGCGACCACGCAGAAGGGCCACAACACAACGCGCCATGCACTCGGATAATGTCTGAAAAAGTACTGGGGGAACTGACACCATGAATCTTGCAGGGCTGTCAATAAATCCGTAAGAGAACGAGGAGGTGGGGATTTCTTCTGAACAGTACGTTACAAGGCATCCCAGATATGATCAAAATGTTCATGTCTGGGGAGTTTCGGGTCCGGTGGAATGTTTACACTCAGAAGAGTGTCACTGGAGCCACTCGGTAACACTTCTGGACGTGTGGGATGTCGCATTGTCCTGCTGAAATTGCGCAAATCAGTTGGAATGCATAATGGACATGAATGGATGCAGGTGATCAGACAGGATGGTTATGAAAGTGTCACCTGTAGAAAAAAATGGTTCAAATGGCTCTGACCACTATGAGACTTAACATCTGTGGTCATCAGTCCCCTAGAACTTAGAACTGCTTAAACCTAACTAACCTAAGGAGATAACACACATCCATGCCCGAGGCAGGATTCGAACCTGTGACCGTAACGGTCGCGCGGTTCCAGACTGAAGCGCCTAGAACCACTCGGCCACACAGGCCGGCCGTGTCACTTGTCAGAGTCGTACCTAGACGTGTCGGGGACTCATATCACTCCAACTGCACAGGCCCCACACCATTACAAAGCCTCCACCAGCTTGAACAGTCTCTGCTAACACGCAATGTACATGAATTCATGAGGCTTTCTACATACCCGGACACTCAATCCGCTACGTACATTTTGAAACGAAACTCGTTCGACCAGGCACCATATTTCCACTCGTCAAAAGTCCACTGTCGGTGCTGACAGACTCAGGCGAGGCGTTAAGCTTTGTGTCGTGCAGTCATCAAGGGTACACGAGTGGGCCTCCGGCTCCGAAAGCCCACATCGATGATGTTTCGTTGAATGCTTCGCACGTTGACACTTGTTGATGGCCCAACATTGAAGTCTGCAGAAATCTGCGGAAGGGCTGCATTTCTGCCACGTTGAACGATTCTCTTCAATCGTCGTTGGTCCTGATCCTGCAGGATCTTATGCCGACCGCAGCAATGTCAGAGATTTGATGTTTTTCCGGATTGCTCATATTCACGATACATTCGTGAAATGGTAGTACGGGAAAATTCCCACTTCGTCGCTACCTCGGAGATGCTCTGTCCCATCGCTCTTTAGCTGGCTGTAACATCACGTTCAGACTCACTTATGTCTTGATAACCTGCCATTGTAGGAGCAGTAACCTATCTAACAACTGCAGCGGACACTTGTTCTTTGCCTGCTAACAAATCGCTGTGTTTGAATACGCATGCCTATACCAGTTTCTTTTGCGCTTCAGTGTATATGATACGGAGTTTCTCACATGCACGTAACAACACATTGATTTACCAATCACAACCAATGGAAGAGATGTAAGGAATCGCCGGCCGGGGTGACCGAGCGGTTCTAGGCGCTACAGTCTGGAACCGCGCCACCGCTACGGTCGCAGGTTCGAATCCTGCCTCGGGCATGGATGTGTGTGATGTCCTTAGGTTAGTTAGGTTTAAGTAGTTCTAAGTTCTAGGGGACTGATGACCGCAGAAGTTAAGTCCCATAGTGTTCAGAGTCATTTGAACCATTTTTTTTTTTTTTTTGTAAAGAATCGTCCTGTTCCTGCTGTTACAACCATCAGTTAATTTAAGACCGTAGGGGAAATACTGTGCCGGTAAATACGTAAAAAAACTCCTTGCAAAAGAGGTCCTGAGTTTTCTTTTTTAATTTATCAGCTTTCGGGACGTGCCCACACAGCCATCTAAATAGAGGAATGGCAGTTATGACGATTCGAACGTTCTGTCCACGAGGGGAGAAAATCTCCCACCCGGCTGGGAATCGAACTTGGACACAGTTAGTTAACAATCCGTCGTGCTGATGGTGCAGCTGACCGGTCGCAACACTTTAGTGTTTTTAGGGCGCGCGACTTGACGAGCATCCGAGCCAGTTTGTTATCCAGGGGAACTCGGGCTGTGGTGGGACCCGCACGGCCGGACTGGCCTCAGTGCAGCCAAAGCCCTACCTCGCTGTAGCGGAGAAGTGGCAGTGATCCCGAACTGCAGCCCGCAATCTGCAGGAAAGCTATGAGTACTGGCCTACGACTTAAAGGGAATGAGAGACATCAGCAAACCGAAGAACAACATAAAAGGGCGTTTATTTCACAGTTCCTACCGAGTAATCAACTCTGTTAAATGGATGCATTTTCCTAGATTTCTACACGAGGTCTCCAGAAAAAGAAGGAAAGTTATAAATACACTGAAGCGCCAAAGACACTGGTATAGTCATGCATAGTCAAATACATACACGTGCAGAATACGGCGCTGCGGTCGTCAACGCTTATATGAGACAACAAGTGTCGGCGCAGTTCTTAGATCGGTCACTGTGCTGTAGTGGCAGGTTATCAAGATTTAAGTGAGTTTCAACATGGTGCTATAGTCGACGCACGAGCGATGAGACACAGCATCTCCGAGGTAGCGATGAAATCGGGATTTTCACGTAAGACCATTTCACGAGCATACCGTGTATAACAGGAGCCCGGTAAAACATCAGATCTCCGACATCGCTGCAGCCGGAAAAATATCCTGCAAGAACGGGACTAACGACGACTGACGAGTATCGTTCAACGTGACGGAAGTGTAACTTTTCTGCAAACTGCTGCAGATTTCAATGCTGGGCCATCAACTAGTGTCAGCGTGCGAACCATTCTACGAAACATCAGCGATATGGGCTTTCGGAGCCGAAGGCCCACTTGTGTACTCTTTATGACTGCACGACACTAAGCTTTACGCCTCGCCTGAGCGCCTCAACACCGACATAGGACTGTTTATGATTGTAAACAAGTTACCTGGTCGTTACGAGTCTCTTACGGGTATGGAGACAACCTCATGTATCCATGGACACTGCGCGTCAGCAGGGGACTATTGAAGTTGGTGGATGCTCTGTAATGGTGTGGGGAATGTGCAGTTGGAGTGATATGGGACCGCTGATACGTCTAGATATGACCCTGACAGGTGACACGCGCGTAAGCATGCTGTCTGATCACCTACATCCTTTCACGTCCATTGTGCATTCCGACGGACTAGGGCAATTCCAGCAGGACATGCGACACCTCACTCCTTCAGAACCGCTTCAGAATGGCTCCAGGAACACTTCTGAGCTTAGACACTTCCGCTGGCCACCAAACTCCCCAGACATTAATGTTATTGAGTATATGTGGGATGCCTCCCAACGTGCTATTCAGAAGAGATCTCCACCCCCTCGTATGGACAGCCCTGCAGGTTTCATGGTGTCAGTTCCCTCCAGCACTACTTCAGACATTAGTAGACTCCATGCCACGTTGTGCTGTGGCACTTCTGCGTGCTCGCGGGGGCCCTACACGATATTATGCAGATGTATCCGTTTCTTTGGCTCTTCAGTGTTATGTATTGAAGAACGCAGGGTTCGTTTTTTACAAGTACGAGCCAAAACGCAAGTTACCGAATCAAGATTGTCTTATTTACTAAGATTTAAGTTTCGTTTACTATTTATTATTTTCTGGCATATCCTCTATCTCTGTCTTTTGCGCTTATTTTTCAGTCTTTAATTTCCCTTTAATTGCATAATTTTATCTACGTCCCTTTTGAAAATTTCATCGTATTTGTCCTTCAGCTAGCTTGTACTCGAATAATTGTGATCCCCAGTGTAACTTGAACCAGGCACTTCATTCTCACACTTTTTTCTAACAGCAGGGAATCTTATCTACCGGCCGTTGTGGCCCAGCGGTTCTAGGCACTTCAGTCTGGAACCGCGCGACCGCTACGGTCGCAGGTTCGAATCCTGCCGCGGGCATGGATGTGTGAGATGTCTTTCGGTTAGTTAAGTTTAAGCAGTTCTAAGTTCTAGGGGACTGATGAACTCAGATGTCAAGTCCCATAATGCTCAGAGCCATTTGAACCATTTGAATCTTATTTGCATTTGTAAGGTCGTTGTGTATGCAACGGCATCATGTACTAAGAGCAGACACTGCGTTGCCCTGCAAATGGCTATTTCAGAAAGGGATCACTCTACTAGCTCCAGAGAGCAGTCTAGCTCCTTTTAGTAAGATTAGTGGTTCGGCTCCACCGTCTCAGCAGGCAGCGCAAGTCAATGGCTAAGGTCCCGGTGGGCTCGGTGCAAGCCCCTGGTTTGGATTACCATGGTGCCTGCAGGTTGTTTTCCTACGTTGCCTGCGATAAAGCGTTCACTATCCTGTTCACAGTACTACTACCGAATTTCTAATCTCTAATTCATTATCAGAGGTATTAGCGCGTTATCCATATTTGATTTTGCGTTGATACACCAGTACACACCTGAACAGCAGTCCTGTTCTTCCCGTCACTACACTTCAATAACACCCACTATATCTAACTTTAATATATCCATTTCTCTTTTTAAAATTTCTAACCTACTGTATCTACCTGATCAATAGACGTAATACTCGACGCACCGACCTATAAACCGCCAGATTCGTTTTTTCCAGATGATGATATCCTCTTCATCAGCCTCCGCTCTGAGATTCGAAAGGAGGGATCATTTTACCCATGGAATATTTTACCGAAGGAAATTCATCATCACTGAACCTTAAAGTAGAACTTTATGTTTTCGGAAAATTTAACGGCTTCACTTTCAGCCGTTTGCCATAGCAAAGCCATATTGTTTAACGTTACAGGTGTACATCAGTTAACCATTCGGCTTGTTACCCTGCAACTACTGACAGGGGGCTGTTGTTGCTCTTCAGGGACCATATGTTAGTCAGGCCTCTCGACAGATACCCCTTCTATGAGGTTACTCCTAAGGTAAGGATATGTGTCTCGTACAGGCCCAGAAGCCAGCGTGTCCTGGCAAGGTACATTTAAAAAATTTCAACCAGCTGTACACAGATGTCATCTGTTCAGCTATTCATCTACGAAGTTAATTTCGTTCATCATATCCGATGTTTCTGGAAACCATGGTACTGTGTCATTCATGCCGGTCGGGGTGGCCGAGTGGTTCTAGGCGCTACAGTCTGGAACAGCGCGACCGCTACGGTCGCTGGTTCGAATCCTGCCTCGGGCATGGATGTGAGTGATGTCCTTAGATTAGTTAGGTTCAAGTAATTCTAAGTTCTAGGGGCCTCATGACCTCAGAAGTTAAGTCCCGTAGTGCTCAGAGCTATTTTTGTGTCATTCATAATTTAAATAATTATAAACGTATTTATGTAAACAAATGGACTTAGAAATCAGAATAAATTCCCGAAACGTGTTGCACTACGTATAAAAAACAAGTGACAGGTGCAGTTTTTTATTATTTAAATCATGAATGACAATCATATTCTGAATACCGGTACTGCTGTGTTCCTAATGTTTTGTTTGCTTTGCCCCGTAACCTGTCAGATATCGTGTTTACGCCTTTTTCTCTTATACTTAACTAAGTTCATCAACTAAAGTTTTGCCTCACCCTTATATTTCGAAACTCATAGCACAGAAAACAAAAATTGACTCTGTAGCATGCATATATCTTCATGGGTCATCTGTCCAGATTAGCAAATCAAAAAATGAGTATCTGTGTAACGAGAAAATCTCTTTTTCACAGCACTGTTGAGCAACGTCAATACGTGGTAGAACCCACCTTTGCTCCGATTCAGGCTTGAATCCATCTTGGCATGCCTTCGATGAGAAACCTCTTCCAAACTGTACTACTCTTCAGTTGTGCTCCTGAGCTAATTGTAAAGAATACGTGGTCGTTGTTGATGTTCAAAATCAACTCGTTTCAATCGATCCCCCACATGTTCGGTTGGGTTCATGTCCGGGGAACTGGCAGTCCACTGCTTTCTGGCGATACTAGCATTCTGAAGGAACATGTTCACTTGAACAGCGCGATGGCCACGCGAGCTATCATCCACCAAGATGAAATTTTCACCAATATTGGTTGCAGAATCATGTCTCTGTGCCGTAGAGGAGTGAGATTTCCCTTAACAACCGCGAGAGTTCCATCTAATACCACCCCAGAAAATGACTATCACCATCTTGTTGCACATGTGGGACACAATGACGGGGCGTTCGAAATTATCTTGTTGTTTTCAAACATGCCCGCGATTACTATGGTTAAAAGTTCTCCCAACGACATAACCCAGCGCCAAACCAGCGGCGTCCAGTCTGCATGATTTCTTGCCCATCTGTATCTATGTATTGTATGTATTAAACTGGGGACCTAGAAAAGACGGAGAGGCTTCGTCTCCGCCGTAGCCCTCAGTGGTTCACAACTCCACAACAGGCCACAGCAGTCCACCCACCCCACCACCGCCCCACACCTGACAGCAGTGAACCAGGAACCGTTGGTATGAGGTCCATAGTCCTGGCCGAAGGTGGATTTTCCTCATCCCCCTGCAACGTGTCACCATCTCGTGAATCATTACCTGCAGACAGCTGCCTCTTTTTTCATGGCTTGGGCGACTTTTGCTTGCGGGAACACGATCCTCGTTCTGTGAATCACGACAGACAGTAGGCACCTACCGCATCTCTGTGTCTGAGCTCGAATCGATATGCTGATGCTTTCTTTCCTCACACGGCTGGAGTGCAAGACATGTTCGCTGCTGTCGAGCACGGCGACGGTTCCAATGGAGGCTGCGTCGTCGTGGGCGCGGAAACTGGGCCCGCAGGGGTCGGTAATTGGAATGGAACAACGTCTGTGTCCAACATCTTCCTCGTTACTGTAACATATGTAATAGGCAGCATTGTCGGTTGCGATGGAGGCGTCGTGTCTGCACGTGGTACCTAGATGAGGCGTCGCTGCAGGCATTCAGAGCGTACATGCCCGTCCTGCCCGCACCATGAACAGGCCCACAGTTGACCGTCATAAATAACGATTGCTCGACAGTCATGTATGATTGGATGTGTTTATGCAGTTCGACTCGCACCTGACACACTCCATTCAGTACAGGATACATCTCTAACGTATTCCATTTTTCTTCCACGTGACTTAATACTTCCCCGTAAGGCCGCAGCGCATTCACGATAAGTGTGGCCGGAACTTCAAACTGCAGCTCGAAGATTCATGTGTTCCGAACTCCGAGTCCTACATGGTCGACAGTCACTACACCGACGTTACTGTCCGAGTGGTGGAAACGATATCCACTGGTGGAATGGCGAAGAAGTCGTTCTCACGCTGCTTCATCGACAAGCTTCAGGTAAACTGTGCTGGAGACGATCGAAAGATGTATACCGGTAAGTTCCTATGGATCAACATGCATTACTTCACTGCAGAAACGATCTACTTCATATTCCTTATGTCGTGCGTACTGGGCCCGAGGGCTTACACAATATAACAACATCTCGGAAGTAGATAAGACTTCATCCTGACACGTCAGCATCTCACAGTGTTGCCAGATTGTGCAGATGGCCGGACTTAGCATTGACACGAGTGGTTGGTTTTATTGGCCACCTTAAGTGAACGACTCGGACTTAGAGTCTGTGGCGGCCATACGGCAGTCAGTTTTTATATCTAAGACTGTACATCTTAATGAAGTATATATATATATATATATATATATATATATATATATATATATATATATATGTGTGTGTGTGTGTGTGTGTGTGTTTGTAAGGTGGCAGACTGAATGAATGTCAGTTTCACACCTTACACGAGAGATTTTGTGTGTCATAACAAGCATATGAGTATTTCACATGACATACTTTGGCGACAATGAGCAGATTTGCCTATTAAAATGAATGGTATTTAATGCAAAATGATGACACTTGATTTGATGGTACTAACACATCAAACCCAAATCCTGCATGTCAATGAGTAACAGCTGAAAAAAGCTGCTGGAGGATACGTCTTAGTTTTGGGGCAGGCACGAGTTGCACCGTCATGGCCCAAGTATGACGGGATGCTTTTAAAAGGGGTTGATGACCCGTCGCGAAAGGGACACCGAATGCGCTGGGCGATACATCAAGGAGAGCAGGTAGCGGGCCAGTGCTGCTTGCTACGGAGAAATTCTTTAGAAAACTGCATTGGGGAATTTCGAGATGGAAACAAACAGATCAGTGACGCAGCTGATCATGTGAAATGCCCATGGTGGATGACCTTTCTGCCGTTGTTCAGTTGGTGTGAGTAACCACAAACAGTGTACGGCGTTGCTAATGATGTGTTAAGGGCATAAGAGACTTTCTATGATATTTTGGAGGCGTTTCAGGTCTTATAACTTCATGTTGACTAGTGCTCAGGCTCGCGCAAATCGTGAAAGGCAGAGGTTAGTGGGACGGTCTGAGATGGCGGAAGGACGTAGATAGTCGCATATAGGACAAACGGAAGAGCTTGATAGGATAGAAATTGACGTACAACAAAATGTATCGCATGCAGCTCACGAGACTGCACGAAGTGACAATACAGTGGGAATGGTGGCAGTTTCGCGATCGGTATCTCAGGTTGCGACTGCACAAAACCGAACAGAGGACGGATCTAGTGGATCAGAAACAGAATCAGAGGACGTGCACCTTCGGTACGTTGAACCAGAGGTTGTAATTCCGAATCAATGGGACTCTTTCCTTTTTTTTTTTTTTTTTTTCTCGTGAACGGCAAAACTTACACCAAATGGTGACAGATCACGATGACGATGACGAACAGCCTGATAGTATGTTGTTCGCTACGCTGAGGCAACTCACTATCGTTCTCAAATTAACAAACGCTGGGTTAGCAGACTTAAAAACAGAAACAAGTGCAGGGTTGTCGGCTTTAAAAGCCGAAACGGCGAATTTAATAGCCGAAACAAATGTTGCTTTGAACGTTCTCAAATTTTAAACGAATGCTGTATTCGAAAAAGTCCGCAAAGATCAGTAAAAGCTGCGAACGGAAGTTAATGAACAGTTTATTAAAATCCGGAATGAGGCGATACACTCCAACAAAATAATTCAATCGCTGATGGCCGATCAGAAAAGATTGGTACTGACATTGACCAGGTGCAGGATGCAGTGTTTAATATCAACCAAAGAGTTGATAATTTAGCACGTAAGGCGTCTGGTAAGGCGCAGCAAATCGTGGAAGAACCCTACGTCCGAAAACGTGTCACGCGAGCCGCGTTAAAAAGATTGGATACACGCATTGTGAACATCGTATCGAAAAATAAGCATCTGTATGAACAGCTTCATACAGAACTGAAGCAGCGTATCGAGAACCGTACAGAAAGCAGTAGTGAGGCGACGGAATCGGTAGTATCATCTCACGTAGTGGTGGAAAAAAATCCAGAGGTAACCACTCCGTGTCAGTTGCGGAAACACAACAGAGTCATGAGGTTCCACTTGCATATCCACAAGATGTTGCGTCAGTATTTTCCGATCCGAAACAGAAGTAAATGGTAGGAGTACAGTTGACACAGGTGAGCGAAGCAGGTAATGTGCGTTCACAGCAGTCAATGGAGCGAGAAGCGGAAACTGCGCGCATACCAACAGAGCGGCAGCCGACCCTCCGAACGTAGGCGAATGACACAATAACAGAGCAGGTTACAGCGGCACACGTACCAGATTCTCGGGTAATCCCGCGCGGCAGATAATTGCACACCACTGCGTAGATACGATGCTAGGTGGGACTCAAATATGTTGTCTCAGGATCCACATGTGGTAGCACGAATAAAGGAAAACATGACGCAATTGAAGGGGCCAGCCGGGGTGGCCGAGCGGTTCTAGGCGCTACAGTCTGGAATCGCGCGACCGCTACGGTCGCAGGTACGAATCCTGCCTCGGGCATGGATGTGTGTGATGTCCTTAGGATAGTTAGGTTTAAGTAGTTCTAAGTTCTAGGGGACTGATGACCTCAGAAGTTAAGTCCCATAGTGCTCAGAGCCATTTGAACCACTTTTGAGCCAATTCAAGGGAACGGACAATGGTGCAGAAACACAAACGTCATATGGTGCAGTAAAAAAATTTTACAATGATAATTTTTTGACAGTCAGAAAATTCCTGCATTACGAAGAAAACAGGAACGGCTTACACTCTCGCACGTTTAAACATCAGTTCCAAATCGGTTTACCAGTGCATTGGCCACTTAGCCACAGACTTGATTTCATTTATGGTCATATGGAAGGCGCAACAGCGGAAACCATGCAAAGATTCACTGCAAACTGTCAGCTGCATGAACAATTTAAGTCTGCATTCCTGGAGCGGTACTGGTCCGCGGAAACCCAAAACAGGATCAAGTATGAACTGTTACAGAAAGAGTAATTTGAAAATTCAAGAGAAAAGAAGCCAGTTAGGTTTTTGAAGAAATGACGAAAAAGAATCTGTGTTTAGACAATCCATGCAGTGATGGGGAACTGATACGAATGTGCACAATGAAGTTACCCTTCCGTTATCAGCAATCGCTGGTTGGCAGAGCTGGAGATAATATACAGGCATTTAAAGGGATTTTAAGAGAACTTGAATTCATCTTCAGTGAAGGTGACGCGAAGAAACAACGTGCAGTGAGAGAAATCAATGGTAGGGGGAATAATAGCAACCGATTCGCCTTTAATAATGTTTACAATGACAATAGTAATGTTGGGAAAGGTAATCGTTTTGGGAAGAATGGTAATCAACCATCGGATAATAATAGCTATGGTTTTGGCAACTCCCAGTGGTCAAACAATAACTACGGTTTTGGTGAGCCGCGGAATTACAATAATGGCTTGGATTCCAGAATCTATGGTGGTAACTACACTCCTGGAAATTGAAATAAGAACACGGTGAATTCATTGTCCCAGGAAGGGTAAACTTTATTGACACATTCCTGTGGTCAGATACATCACATGATCACACTGACAGAACCACAGGCACATAGACACAGGCAACAGAGCATGCACAATGTCGGCACTAGTACAGTGTATATCCACCTTTCGCAGCAATGCAGGCTGCTATTCTCCCATGGAGACGATCGTAGAGATGCTGGATGTAGTCCTGTGGAACGGCTTGCCATGCCATTTCCACCTGGCACATTCAGTTGGACCAGCGTTCGTGCTGGACGTGCAGACCGCGTGAGACGACGCTTCATCCAGGCCCAAACATGCTCAATGAGGGACAGATCCGGAGATCTTGCTAGCCAGGGTAGTTGACTTACACCTTCTAGAGCACGTTGGGTGGCACGGGATACATGCGGACGTGCATTGTCCTGTTGGAACAGCAAGTTCCCTTGCCGGTCTAGGAATGGTAGAACTATGGGTTCGATGACGGTTTGGATGTACCGTGCACTATTCAGTGTCCCCTCGACGATCACCAGTGGTGTACGGCCAGTGTAGGAGATCGCTCCCCACACCATGATGCCGGGTGTTGGCCCTGTGTGCCTCGGTCGTATGCAGTCCTGATTGTGGCGCTCACCTGCACGGCGCCAAACACGCATACGACCATCATTGGCACCAAGGCAGAAGCGAGTCTCATCGCTGAAGTCGACACGTCTCCATTCGTCCCTCCATTCACGCCTGTCGCGACACCACTGGAGGCGGGCTGCACGATGTTGGGGCGTGAGCGGAAGACGGCCTAACGGTGTGCGAGACCGTAGCCCAGCTTCATGGAGACGGTTGCGAATGGTCCTCGCCGATACCACAGGAGCAACAGTGTCCCTAATTTGCTGGGAAGTGGCGGTGTGGTCCCCTACGGCACTGCGTAGGATCCTACGGTCTTGGCGTGCATCCGTGCGTCGCTGCGGTCCGGTCCCAGGTCGACGGGCACGTGCACCTTCCGCCGACCACTGGCGACAACATCGATGTACTGTGGAGACCTCACGCCCCACGTGTTGAGCAATTCGGCGGTACGTCCACCCGGCCACCCGCATGCCCACTATACACCCTCGCTCAAAGTCCGTCAACTGCACATACGGTTCACGTCCACGCTGTCGCGGCATGCTACCAGTGTTAAAGACTGCGATGGAGCTCCGTATGCCACGGCAAACTGGCTGACACTGACGGCGGCGGTGCACAAATGCTGCGCAGCTAGCGCCATTCGACGGCCAACACCGCGGTTCCTGGTGTGTCCGCTGTGCCGTGCGTGTGATCATTGCTTGTACAGCCCTCTCGCAGTGTCCGGAGCAAGTATGGTGGGTCTGACACACCGGTGTCAATGTGTTCTTTTTTCCATTTCCAGGAGTGTATAATTCGCGATATGATCACCCTGCAAACGAAGCAGGAAGGTTTAGAGGGTTTCACCACAAAACCCAAATTATACGGGTGGAACTGGAACGCCTAGAACGCAGTAAGGTTGGGAGAATCAAACTTCAGCAGGACAACACACATGAGATGAACCGGAACAGAAAGTCGAGTTGAGACCACCAAACCCTGGTAAAAGACAGAATTGACGAGATGAGCGGTACGAAGACCAGTCACAAGAGATTCAATCGCCAAATGAAGTTGATTTCTTAATTAAATATGTAAATAGATTAAGCTTTGATCAACAAGATTCTGAAGTAGGTTTTGGTAGTGATCAGATACAAATACCAGCATGCTGGGAGACAATTGACTGGGAATCGTCCGATGAAGAGGAACAAGAGTTGTCAACGGTTAATGTAGGCACCTGGACAAAAACTGTTGATGACCAAATAGTGGAGGATGTAGTTTATTTATACAAAACAGAGAGATAAATGGTATGCCAAGAGGATAATGCACCATTGGCAACACCAGTACTGATATAAAAGTCAGATGATGTATATATGACAAGGACGTATCCGGAAAAAGAATTAAATTATCACCAATACCCAGAGTACAACATCAACTTCTAGTAAAATTGGCACTGAGCAATTTGAAGGCTGCAGCGTTAAATAGAAAGAACCGAGCGGACAAGACATCTACATCTACTTCTACATCTACATGGATACTTTGCAAATCACATTTAAGTGCCTGGCAGAGGGTTCATCGAACCACCTTCACAACTCTCTGTTATTCCATTCTCGTACAGCGCGCGAAAAGAATGAACACCTATATCTTTCCGTACGAGCTCTGATTTCCCTTATTTCATCTTGGTGATCGTTCCTCCCTATGTAGGTCGGTGTCAAAAAATATTTTCGCATTCGGAGGAGAAAGTTGGTGATTGGAATTTCGTGAGAAGATTCGGTCGCAACGAAAAACGCCTTTCTTTTAATCTTGTCCAGCCCAAATCCTGTATCATTTCTGTGACACTCCCCGATAATACAAAACGTGCTGCCTTTCTTTGTACTTTTTCGATGTACTCCGTCAGTCCTATCTGGTAAGGATCCCATACCGCGCAGCAGTATTCTAAAAGAGAACAGACAAGTCTCTTTAGTAGATCTGTGAAATTTTCTAAGTGTTCTGCCAATAAAACGCAGTCTTTGGTTAGCCTTCCTCACAACATTTTCTATGTGTTCCTTCCAATTTAAGTTGTTCGTAATTGTAATACCTAGGTATTTAGCTGCATTTACGGCTTTTAGATTAGACTGATTTATCGTGTAACCTAAGTTTAACGAGATCTTTTTAGCACTCATGTGGATGATCTCACACTTTTCGTTATTTGGAGTCAACTGCCAGTTTTCGCACCATAAAGATATCTTTTCTAAATCGTTTTACAGTTTGTTTTGGTCTTCTGATGACTTTGTTAGTCGATAAACGACAGCGTCATCTGGAAACAGCTGGAGACGGCTGCTCATATTGTCTCCAAAATAGTTAATATAGATAAGGAACAGTAAAGGGCCTATAACACTACATTGGGTAACGCCAGAAATCACTTCTGTTTTACTCGATGACTTTCCGTCAATTACTACGAACTGTTACTTCTGACAGGAAATCACAAATCCAGTCACATAACTGAGACGATATTCCATAAGCACGCAATTTCACTACGAGCCGCTTGTGTGGTACAGTGTCAAAAGCCTTTCGAAAATCAAGAAATACGGAATCGATATGAAATCCCTTGTCAATAGCACTCAACACTTCATGTGAATAAAGAGCTAGTTGTGTTTCACAGGAACGATGTTTTCTAAACCCATAATGACTGTTTGTCAAAAATGGTTCAAATGGTTCTGAGCACTATGCGACTTAACTTCTGAGGTCATCAGTCGCCTAGAACTTAGAACTAATTAAACCTAACTAACCTAAGGACATCACACACATCCATGCCCGAGGCAGGATTCGAACCTGCGACCGTAGCGGTCGCTCGGCTCCAGACTGCAGCGCCCAGAACCGCACGGCCACTCCGGCCGGCGACTGTTTGTCAATACACCGTTTTCTTCGAGGTAGTTCATAATGTTCGAACACAATATATGTTCTAAAATCCAGCTGCAAATCGACGTTAACGATATGGGCCTGTAATGTAGTGGATTACTCCTATAACCTTTCTTGAATACTGGTGCGACCGGTGCAACATTCCAGTCCTTGGGTACGGATGTCTCTTCGAGCGAACGCTCGTATACAGGGTGGTCCATTGATCGTGACCGGGCCAAATATCTCACGAAATAAGCGTCAACAAAAAAACTAATAAGAACGAAACTTGTCTAGCTTGAAGGGGGAAACCAGATGGCGCTACGTTTGGCCTGCTAGAAGGCGCTTACATAGGTCAAACGGATATTAAATGCGTGTTTTCAAATAGGAACCCCCATTTTTATTACATATTCGTGTAGTACGAAAAGAAATATGAATATTTTAGTTGGACCACTTTTTTTGATTTGTAGTAGATGCCGCTGTAATAGTCAAAAACATATGGCTCACAATTTTAGACTAACAGTTGGTAACAGGTAGGTTTTTTAAATTAAAATACAGAACGTAGGTACGTTTGAACATTTTATTTCGTTTATTCCAATGTGATACATGTACCATTGTGAACTAATCATTTCTGAGAACGCATGCTGTTACAACGTGATTACCTGTAAATACCCCATTAATGCAATAAATGTTCAGAATGATGTCCGTCAATCTCAATGCATTTGGCTATACGTGTAACGACATTCCTCTTAACAGCGAGTAGTTCGCCTTCCGTAATGTTCGCACATGCATTGACAATGCGCTGACGCATGTTGCCAGGCGTTGTCGGTGGATCACGATAGCAAATATCCTTCAACTTTCCCCACAGAAAGAAATCCGGGGACGTCAGATCCGGTGAACATGCATCAGCATACTCCGAAAGGAACCTAATTGGTATACAGTCTGGACCAGAAGACTTGCTTTTATTAAGTTCAAATGGTTCAAATGGCTCTGAGCACAATGGGACTTAACTTCTGAGGTCATCAGTCCCCTAGAACGTAGAACTACTTAAACCTAACTAACGTAAGGACATCACACACATCCATGCCCGAGGCAGCATTCGAACCTGCGACCGTAGTGGTCGCGCGTTTCCAGACTGTAGCGCCTGGAACCACTCGGCCACCCCGGCCGGCGTTTTATTAAGTGATTTAAGTTGCTTCACTCCTCTGAGGATATTTACTTCTACGTTACTCATTTTGGCAGCTGTTCTCGATTCGAATTCTGGAATATTTACTTCGTCTTCTTTTGTGAAGGCATTTCGGAAGGCTGTGTTTAGTAACTCTGCATTGGCAGCACTGTCTTCAATAGTATCTCCACTGATATCGCGCAGAGAAGGCACTGATTGTTTCTTGCCGCTAACATACTTCACATACGACCAGAATCTCTTTGGATTTTCTGCTCGAGTATCATGTCGTTTTTGGAAACCCAGAATCTACTATGTAGGAATCAACATGGATTCCGGAAACAGCGATCGTGTGAGACCCAACTCGCTTTATTTGTTCATGAGACCCAGAAAATATTAGATACAGGCTCCCAGGTAGATGCTATTTTTCTTGACTTCCGGAAGGCGTTCGATACAGTTCCGCACTGTCGCCTGATAAACAAAGTAAGAGCCTACGGAATATCAGACCAGCTGTGTGGCTGGATTGAAGAGTTTTTAGCAAACAGAACACAGCATGTTGTTATCAATGCAGAGACGTCTACAGACGTTAAAGTAACCTCTGGCGTGCCACAGGGGAGTGTTATGGGACCATTGCTTTTCACAATATGTATAAATGACCTAGTAGATAGTGTCGGAAGTTCCATGCGGCTTTTCGCGGATGATGCTGTAGTATACAGAGAAGTTGCAGCATTAGAAAATTGTAGCGAAATGCAGGAAGATCTGCAGCGGATAGGCACTTGGTGCAGGGAGTGGCAACTGACCCCTAACATAGACAAATGTAATGTATTGCGAATACATAGAAAGAAGGATCCTTTATTGTATGATTATATGATAGCGGAACAAACACTGGTAGCAGTTACTTCTGTAAAATATCTGGGACTATGCGTGCGGAACGATTTGAAGTGGAATGATCATATAAAATAAATTGTTGGTAAGGCGGGTACCAGGTTGAGATTCATTGGGAGAGTGCTTAGAAAATGTAGTCCATCAACAAAGGAGGTGGCTTACAAAACACTCGTTCGACCTATACTTGAGTATTGCTCATCAGTGTGGGATCCGTACCAGATCGGTCTGACGGAGGAGATAGAGAAGATCCAAAGAAGAGCGGCGCGTTTCGT
Organism: Schistocerca americana; assembly: GCF_021461395.2. Lineage (NCBI taxonomy): Eukaryota > Metazoa > Arthropoda > Insecta > Orthoptera > Acrididae > Schistocerca > Schistocerca americana. The sequence continues at coordinate 838,167,454 of NC_060130.1, read as the reverse complement.
CACAGGGTTATTTGGTAACCGTGATAGCGTTACGGAGATGTTTAATAAACTCAAGTGGCAGACTCTGCAAGAGAGGCGCTCTGCATGGCGGTGTAGCTTGCTGTCCAGGTTTCGAGAGGGTGCGTTTCTGGATGAGGTATCGAATATATTGCTTCCCCCTACTTATACCTCCCGAGGAGATTAGAGAGATTAGAGCGCGCACGGAGGCTTTCAGACAGTCGTTCTTCCCCCGAACCATACGCGACTGGAACAGGAAAGGGAGGTAATGACAGTGGCACGTAAAGTGCCCTCCGCCACAAACCGTTGGGTGGCTTGCGGAGTATAAATGTAGATGTAGATGTAGATGTAGACAAAGTTTCGTTGTGGAAACTGTTATAGGCATCTCGCATTGAAGTCCACTCTAAGTTTCGAGCTTCTGTAAAAGATCGCCAATCTTGGGGTTTTTGCGTCTGTTTAAATTCGGCATGTATGTTTCGTTGTTTCTGCAACAGTGTTCTAACCAGTTTTGTGTACCAAGGAGGATCAGTTCCGTCGTTTGTTAATTTGTATGGTATAAATCTCTCAATACTGCCGATGCTATTTCTTTGAATTTAAGACACATCTGATCTACACTTACATTATTAATTTTGAATGAGTGGAGATTGTCTCTCAGGAAGGCGTCAAGTGAATTTTTATCTGATTTTTTGAATAGGTATATTTTTCGTTTATTTTTCGAGGATTTGGGGATTACAGTATTCGATCTCGCTACGACAACCCTGTGTTCATTAATCACTGAATCGGTTTTGATGCTCGTTATTAACTCAGGATTATCTGTTGCTAAGAGGTCAAGTGTGTTTTGACAACAGCTTACTATTCGCTTGGGCTCATGAACTAACTGGTCGAAGTAATTTTCAGAGAATTCGTTTAACACGATTTCGGACGATATTTTATGCGTACCTCCGGAATTAAACATGTATTTTCGCCAACATATCGAGGGTAAATTAAAGTCACCACCAACTATTATCGTATAAGTCGTGTACGTGTTTGAAATCAGACTCAAGTTTTCTTTCAACCTTTCAGCAACTGTATCATCTGAATTGGGAGGTCGGCAAAAGGATCCAATTATTATTTTATTCCGGTTGCCAACAATGATTCTGCCCATACTAACTCACAGGAACTATCTACTTCAATTTAACGACAAGTTAATCTACTTCTGACAGCAATAAACACACCGCTGCCAACCGGCTACCTCATGAGCATTTTCACTAGGACAAAAAGTACTTGTGAAAACCCAACATCTCTCTAGCAAGAAAAAACATCAAAGCAATAAGTTCTTTCCAGTATATAAAGGCCCCATTGAAGTAAGTAAAGTGGTTCATGATAATGCAGTCGAATTGATTAACACAAAAACAGGAAAATCATTGGAGTAGCACCATTTGAGTCACCTGAAATTGTATAAAGAGTAAAACACCAATTATTAACTCCAAAAAAATTGTACTTATCTCATTAAAATAAATAGGATAACTTTCTCAGTAGATTAAAAGGATAGTTGTGAAGGAAGAACAACAGAGTAAGAACTAAAGCAACTCTTTTTCAGATGAAATGTGTTATGGGGAAAGCGTAGAAAACAAGGAGAAAAATAGAGATTAGCATGTGGATAGTTTGACGAAATAGTTGTAGATTCTCTCTTAAAAACGTAGTAGAAAGAAGTTGTTTTTTTGTGGATGAAAGGAAGCCAAGAATTAGGAAGGAAGTAAAGAATTCGGTAAGAAGGAAGTATTCATTTGTGGTTTGTTCCATCGCAGACAATGAACACTTAGTCGAGGAGATAGTTTAGGGGGAAATGAGCAGCATTTGTGATTTGTGGAAGGTACCACAAGGTGCTATGGAAATGAGATGTGAGGGAAATAGATATAAAAGACTGTTAGGAGATAAGAATTAAGAGAGAGAATTGAATTGTTAAGGAAAGCGAGAAACGTGGTATGTCTTGGAAGGAAATAGACTGAGGGATGTGAGTTGAACACAGGAATGATTTCAATAAGACAGACTATGATAGTTGGGGAAAGTAATACAGAAGTATACTAATTAGAAGAAAGAAATAGGGACAACTACAACTGAGAAAAATAAGCTCTAAAACAGTGCAATAGACAGTGGAGAAAGTCTTGAAAAGAAAAAAAAAGGTGTATTGTACTTTGAAGTTCTGTTACAGCTTATGCCGAAAAGAAGAGATTGCAGAGAAAAAGACGCTGCAGTCAGAGTCAAGGTGCGAAGCTTTCATCATCATTCTGGTAAGATCGACTGCAGAACTGAGCAGAGCGGTTAGGCATGAGAGGAGGGAACACTGAATCTGGGTGCCTGGTACGTCAGCTGTAGAGATGACGAAAGGAAATGCCTTGGTGGAAGCAACAGTCCAAGAGTATAACACCTCTGGGGAAAAGTATGGGGATCTACGACTAATTCTGAATACAGTCAACATGTACCATGACGCGATCTTTATTCATGTGAATGTCACATGCGATCTTCAGAACAACAGTTTTGCTAAAGAGCTAGGTCCTTAGGACTTCTATCACAAACTGCTTAGAGCAGCACCAAACTGGAATGGAGGCGGACATGTAACATCAAGGACGAACGAATGTTTGAATTCACCGGAAGAATGTGCATTTCTGTAACTCAAGATACAGAATGGCTGAAACTATCGTCATACCATACCGAATTCAGCGACTGCGGAACATTCCCTGAACACCCATGGGAGTAACCAAAAGAACGATTGAAGGCTGTCCAGTCCTGGAGAACAACCTAATACAATAAACGATACACAACGATTTGGCCGGCCGGAGTGGCCGAGCGGTTCTAGGCGCTACGGTCTGGAACCGTGTGACTACTACGGTCGCAGGTTCGAATCCTGCCTCGAGCATGGATGTGTGTAATTTCCTTAGGTTAGTTAGGTTTAAGTAGTTCGAAGTTCTAGGGGACTGATGACCTAAGAAGTTAAGTCCCATAGTGCTCGAGCCATTTGAACCATTTTGAAAATAAAAGAACTAAAAATAAAATGATCATGGACTCATATAAAGATTACATTTCTTCAGTTGATAAGTGTCGCATTGTCTCTGCTGAAATTGCCCAAGTCGATCAGAATGCACAATGGACATGAATGGATGCAGATCATCAGACAGGATGCTTACGTACGTGTCACTTGTCAGAGTCGTATCTAGACGTATCAGGGGTCCCACATCACTCCACCTGCACACGCTCCACACTATTACAGACCCTCCACCTGTCTGAACAGTCCCCTGCTGACATGCAGGGTCCATTCATGGAATCACGGTGTGAAACGAGACGCGTCCGACTATGCAACATGTATCCAGTCACCAACCGTCCAATGTCGGTGTAGACAGGCGCAGGCGAGACGTAAAGCTTTGTGTCGTGCAATCATCGGCTCCGAAAGTCCTTATCAATTACGTTTCGTTCAATGGTTAGCACACTGTCACTTGTTAATGGTCCAGCATTGAAATCTGCAGCAATTTGCGGAAGAGTTACACTTCCGTCACGTTGATCGATACTCTTCAGTCGTCGTTGGTCCCGTTCTTGCAGGATCTTTTTCCGGCCGCAGCGATGTCGGAGATTTGATGTTTTACCGGACTCCTGATATACACGGTACACTCGTGAAATGGTCGTACGGGAAAATTCTCACTTCATCACTACCCCGGAGATACTGTGTCCCATGGCTAGTGCGTCGACTATAACACCACGTTCAAACTCAATTAAATGTTGGTAACCTGCCATTGTAGCAGCAGTAGCGCATCTAACAATTGCGCCACACACTTGTCTTATATAGGCGTTGCCGACTGCAGTGCCGTATTCTGCCTGTTAAGTCCCATAGTGCTCAGAGCCTTCTTGCTGCTCATGTTGTGAGTTAATGATCTCGCGGACGATATTAATAATAATTTCAGACTCTTAGTGGATCATGCAGTCATCTGCAACGAAATACTTTCTGGACGGAGCTCGTATGGAAATATTCAGTCTGACCTCGATAAGGTTTCAAAGTCGTGGAATGATTGGCAGCTTGGTACAAATGTTCTAAGACATAAAATTGTGCACTTCAAAAAACAAAACAAAAGCATCGTATCCTATGAATATAATATTAGTGATTCAGTGTTGGAATCTGTTAACGTCTACAAATACTTGAGTGTAACCTTAGAAGGGTCATTACGTGGAACGATCAGACAGGCTCAGTCGTGGGTAAAGTAGGGAGAACACTTCGGTTTATTGGTAGAATAGTAGGAAAATGCCATCAGTGTACAAAACAGATAGTTTATAAATCACTCGTGCGTCCAATCCTCGAATACTGCTCAGGTCTGTGAGATCCGTACCAGACAGGACTGGCAGGAATATTAAATGAATAAAGAGAAGGGCAGCACGAATTCTGACAGACTCTGCCACCCTACCTCAAGGACGTTGCCAAAGGGGAGCTACAGGGGGTCCGGACCCCCCCCCCCCCCCCACACACACACACACGCACACACACGACCTGGTTGGCGAGTAGTGAAACTGAAAGATATATGGATTGATCTAGAAGTTTCCGTTTGAGGGACTCCGACGCGTGAGTGTAAGCACCGGCATGAAGGCAAGGGATTAGTGTGGCATCCGCGTCTTTCCGACGTGTCTGCGGTAAATGCACAAACATTACCTGTGGGGGCGTTATTACTATGTGTTTCCTAACAGGGCCAACGCGCTGTGATTCTTTTATTGGCTGCCGAAGGGCAAACATCGGTAGACATCCATCGGAGAATGAAGAATGTGTATACGTGTAGAAAACATCCGTTGTGGAATGATGTGAGAAGGTGTGCTGCTGATTCATAACAACTCACGTCCCCACATTGTAAATTTCGTAGCGCAAGAGTTACCCCAAGTTAAGTGGGAGACACTCGAGCACCCGCCCTGTAGTTCCGATCTCTCCCCATACGATTATCTCGCCTGTGGACCCTTAAAAATGCCTTGAAGGTTTCGCGATTCCTGTCGGACGAGGATGTGCAGCAGGTAGTTACGGACTTCTTCAAGTATCAGGACACAGTGATTATCAAACGGGTATCTTCAATCTGGTGTATCGGCGGGATGAATGCCTCAGTGGCCACGGCGATTTTGCCTGCGTTTCATACTAACTCTGGACTATACGATCTTGAAACGAAAACTTCTTCATCGTCCCTTATATTCTGATTTGCATTCATATGACAAGAAACGGACAGGCACTATCGATAGTCGACAATGCCGTCGAAAGATTAAAACTATCGACATACATATAGCATTATCGGCTATCGCATACATCAATACCTATACTTACATTAGAAAACCGAACCGTGTTTTATTAGCAAAGAATTTTAATTAGTGTGGCAACTGAGTGAAGTTATCATATTACGAAATAAAAAATATTTAACTGCGCATTTGGGTATTTCTTATATATGAACTGTTGAGACTATATGTCATACTTTTTTTAAGAAAATTGCTTAATTCTACAGACCATGCACTATTTCTATGAAGGCCTCCCAAAAGCAAATTACGTATGTAGGATTAATAAATGAATAAATATATTTTCAGAATTAAATTAAAAACATGAGTCTATTTAATGTCCTCTTTACAAAATCAAACGCCCCCTTTGTCAAAATCCCGGTTACGTCCTTGCTTATATTCTACACGTAGTTCCTTACTCTCAAGTTTAATTGACCACGGAATAATTGCGCTAGCTGAGCACCATACTGCCTAATGTCTGAAGCCTCTTGTCTTGCATCTCAGTACAGCAGGAGCTATGGTAAACGTTTGGGACACTGAAGAAGGATCATAGCTGCCGTTGTAGCAGTACCATGTGACAAACTCGGACACATCACACAATCGTTGGGATTATGGTTATTACTTTAGTCTTTGCATTTACTAAGTAAGAACCAAATATAATTTTTTTTGCCATTGTATTATATGAATCTCCAGGTATCCCAGCTGTACATGCTACATGGAATATGGTGACCTAGAAACTTTTCACTCACAAATGATGTAATATTCACACTGCCATAGATTTTTAAGAACATTTTTTTTGTTTATGTTTATGGGTGACATGGCGCTTCTTAGCTATTGCTGCATTTATACCTCTATTTTAGGGCAACTAATGGAACAGATCTGGGTTGACACGACATAAACAGAATTTTGTATGTGTGCTTCCATGGGGTAACAATTATTGCATTTACTTTGATGATCCACCATTCATTGTTTGTTACATGGTTTTTGCATTTTTAAGGTGAGGTGTAAATCCTTAAGCTGATGTCAAAGAATACTGACTTGTTTTTATACGTTATTATTTTGCCTCCCCCTGTGAAACGACATTTTCACTGATTAGGAAACTTTTTTCCAGACGTTTTGTCCCTATAGTTTTCTTGGTATATCTGGCTACTATATATTGTAATTTTTTGATGATGTACAAACGTTGAGGCTACAGTGTTAATTAAGCTTGATTTACATGAATGATTCAATTGTATATTTGTTTCAAGATTCATTTAGATGCATTTAGGCTACACAGTTCTGTGGATCATCGGCACGCTTACCTCCCCTAGCGAAACTGCAACTATATGGCCCACAGACTTCATTTTCAGCACCGATACATGTTGAGTTTTGGTTTCTGGCACTTGCCTCCGTGTTTCCTACATCTAGTGTGGTTTGCTCAGGAACATTTTTCATTGGTACAGTTTTTCATGATGCTGATTTCGGGGGCCACAATCGTCCTTTCTACTCAATTGTTTCGTAATTTTATACCGGATGACGATTGCCGTCCAATACTGCCCAGCTAATTTTGAGCCCACAACTGTTTATTCTTATCCTTTTGCAGTGCTACTGATGCTATTCTGTTTCTCCTCTATTGTTGAAGAAAATTAGCCAACGCTAAATCCTTCTGGGGTAATCGATTTCTCTATTGCATCTTTCCACCGAAATATATTTGGAGCGTCTCACTTATCTTCCCACTGGGTTCTGGCAGTACAAGCACTGTTGCTCTGCTGTTAGAAAGGGCTCGTTTCGAATTTATACTGCGATTCCACTGCCTACGTTTTGGGTGCCAGACCACTCTTATCTTTATGACTGTTAATTTTCCTGTAATTTTAATACTTGAATTGTGTTCGTGTAAATCTCTGAGCTCAAACACAATGAGGTATCTCTAACAGAATGTTCTCTTCCATGCCAACCACGATGGATTTCGAAAACATAGATCATAAAATGAAGAGCCAAAGAAACTGGTGCACGTCTCTAATATCGTGTAGGGCCTCAACACGACGTGGCATGGACTCGACTAATGTCCGAAGTAATGCCGGACGGAATTGACACCATTAATCCTGCACGGCTGTCTATAAATGCGTAAGACTACAACGGGGTGAAGATCTCTTCTGAACAGCACGTTGCAAGGAATCCCAGATATGCTCAATAACGTTCATGTCTAGGGAGATTGGTGACCAGAAAAAGTGTTTCCACTTTGCCGCTCTCTAGCTATTCTTGACGTGTGAGGTGTCGCATTGTCCTGCTGAAATTGCCCAAGTCGGTCAGAATGCACAATGGACATGAACGGATGCAGATCATCAGACACGATGCTTACGTACGTGTCACAATTAAGAGTCGTATCTAGACGTATCAGGGGTCCCACATCACTCCACCTGCACACGCTCCACACCATCACAGAGCCTCCATATGTGTGAACAGTCCCCTGCTGACATGCAGCTACACCTACATTTATACTCCGCAAGCCACCCAACGGTGTGTGGTGGAGGGCACTTTACGTGCCACTGTCATTACCTCCCTTTTCTGTTCCAGTCGCGTATGGTTCGCGGGAAGAACGACTGTCTGAAAGCCTCAGTGCGTGCTCGAATCTCTCTAATTTTACATTCGTGATCTCCTCGGGAGGTATAAGTAGGGGGAAGCAATATATTCGATACCTCATCCGGAAATGCACCTTCTCGAAACCTGGCGAGCAAGCTACACCGCGATGCAGAGCGCCTGTCGAGTCTGCCACTTGAGTTTGCTAAACATCTCCGTAACGCTATCACGGTTACCAAATAACCCTGTGACGAAACTCACCGCTCTTCTTTGGATCTTCTCTGTCTCTTCCGTCACCGAGCGAGGTGGCGCAGTGGTTAGCACACTGGACTCGCATTCGGGAGGACGATGGTTCAATTCCCATCCTGATTTAGGTTTTCCGTGATTCCCTAAATCGTTTCAGGCGAATGCCGAGATGGTTCCTTTGAAAGGGCACGGCCGATTTACTTCCCAATCCATCGCTAACCCGAGCTTGCGCTCCGTCTCTAATGACCTCGTTGTCGACGGGACGTTAAACACTAACCACCACTCCTCCGTCAACCCGATCCGGTACGGATCCCACACTGATGAGCAATACTCAAGTATACGTCGAACGAGTGTTTTGTAAGCCACCTCCTTTGTTGATGGGCTACATTTTCTAAGGACTCTCCCAATGAATCTCAACCTGGTAACCGCCTTACCAACAATTAATTTTATGTGATCATTCCACTTCAAATCGTTCCGCACGCATACTCCCAGATATTTTACAGAAGTAACTGCTACCAGTGTTTGTTCCGCTATCATATAATCATGCAATAAAGGATCCTTTATATGTATTCGCAATACATTATATTTATCTATGTTAAGGGTCAGTTGCCATTCCCTGCACTAAGTGCCTATCCGCTACAGATCTGACCGCCTGGGAACACCACGTGCTGTTGGCTCCCCTTCATTTGCCGGCCGCGGTGGTCTAGCGGTTCTGGCGCTGCAGTCCGGAACCCTGCCTCGGGCATGGGTGTGTGTGGTGTCCTTAGGTTAGTTAGGTTTAAGTAGTTCTAAGTTCTAGGGGACTTATGACCTAAGATGTTGAGTCCCATAGTGCTCAGAGCCATTTGAACTATTCGCTACAGATCTTCCTGCATTTCGCTACATTTTCTAATGCCTTAACTTCTCTGTATACTACAGCATTATCCGCGAAAAGCCGCATGGAACTTCCGACATTATCTACTAGGTCCATTCGCTTGATAAAATTTGAAACGAGACACGTCCGACCAGGCAACATGTTTCCAGTCATCAACTGTCCAATGTCGGTGTTGACGGGCGCAGGCGAGGCGTAAAGCATTGTGTCCCGCAATCATCAAGAGTACACGAGTGGGCCATCGGCTCGGAAAGTTCTTATCACTGATGTTTCGTTCAATGGTAAGCACACTGACACTAGTTAATGGCCCAGCATTGAAATCTGCAGCAATTTGCGGAAGAGTTACACTTCCGTCACACTGAACGATACTCTTCAGTCGTCGTTGGTCCCGTTCTTGCAGGATCTTTTTCCGGCCGCAGCGATGTCGGAGATTTGATGTTTTACCGGACTCCAGATATACGCTCTAGAAATGGTCGTATGGGAAAATCCCCACTTCATCACTACCCCGGAGATACTGTGTCCCATGGCTAGTGCGTCGACTATAACACCACGTTCAAACTCAATTAAATGTTGGTAACCTGCCTTTGTAGCAGCAGTAACGCATCTAACGATTGCGCCACACACTTGTTGTCTTATATAGGCTTTGCCGAGCGCAGTGCCGTATTCTGCCTGTTTACATATCTCTGTATTTGAATACCCAAGTCTATACCAGTTTATTTGGCGCTTCAGTGTATAGAACCAACTGGCACTTGTCTCATATCACATCCAGAAAGCAATGGATCAGGGCAGTTAGGTTGATTCAGTATTTCTCGATTTCCGAGAAGCATTTGAATTAGCATCACACCAGCGCTTGTTATTGTTAAAAGTACGGTCATATGGGATATCAGACGAAATACGTGAGTGCACTGGGGATTTCTTGGGAGGGACGAGTAGCAGGTTATCTTGAATGGAGAGTCATCGAGAGATGCAGAGGTAACTTCAGGTGTACCACAGGGAAGCATGGTGGATCTCTTGCTGCTCATGTTGTGCGTTAATGATCTTGCGGACAATATTAAGAATAATTTCAGACTCTTCGTGGATTATGGAGTTATCTACCACGAAATACTTTCTGAACGGAGCTCTTACACAAATATTCAGTCTGCCCTTGATAAGGTTTCAAAGCCGTGGAATGATTGACAGCTTGGTTCAAATGTTCAAAGACATAAAAGTGTCCACTTCAAAAAAAACAAAAACATCGTATCCTATGAATATAATCTTAGTGATTTGGTGTTGGAATCTGTTACATTCTACAAATACTTGGATGTAACCTTAGAGGGATCATAAAGTGGAACGATCACAAAGCCTCAGTCGTGGGTACAGTAGGGAGCACACTTTTGTTTATTGGTGGAATGGTAGGAAAATGCCATCAGTGTGCAAAAGAGATAAATCACTCGTGCGACCGATCCTCGATTACTGCCCAGGTGTGTGAGACCCATACCAAATAGGACTGGCAGGAATATTGAATGAATACAGAGAAGGGCAGCACGAATACTGACAGGTCTGTTTGACTCGCTGGAGAGCGTCACTGAGATGTTGAAAGAACTGAAATGGTAGAGTCCTGAAGATAGGCGGGAACTATCCCGAGGATGTCTACTAATAAAGCTTCAAGGACTTGCTTTCAATGATGACTCTAGGAATATACTCCATCCCCCTGTCTGACCCTCCCAGAGGGATCGTGAGTTTAAGACTAAATTTATTACTGCATGCACAGACAACAGAGCCATATAAACAATTGTTTTTCCCACGCTCCATACGTGAGTGGAAAAGGGAAAAAACTCTATTAACTGATACAGTGAGATGTACCTTCTGCCATGCACTTCACAGTGGTTCGCAAAGTATACATGTAGATGTAGAAGCCGATGTAGAATCTACATACAGGTCTTGCACTTCAGCAATAAACCGTGATTATGTGAATATAAGTAAACATTGAAGTGATTTACTTTGTTGAATGATTAGTGCATTACGAGTAATTGAGCCTTTTTGCAAGAAGCTGTATATCTCTCTTAGCAAGAATCGCAATTTAGAAGACAGTAAATTTATTAAGGGAAACTTTTATTGATCTAAATATCTACATCTACATCTACATCTACATTGATACTCCGCAAGCCACCCAACGGTGTGTGGCGGAGGGCACTTTACGTGCCACTGTCATTACCTCCCTTTCCTGTTCCAGTCGCGTATGGTTCGCGGGAAGAACGACTGTCTGAAAGCCTCCGTGCGCGCTCTAATCTCTCTAATTTTACATTCGTGATCTCCTCGGGAAGTATAAGTAGGGGGAAGCAATATATTCGATACCTCATCCAGAAACGCACCCTCTCGAAACCTGGCGAGCAAGCTACACCGCGATGCAGAGCGCCTCTCTTGCAGAGTCTGCCACTTGAGTTTATTAAACATCTCCGTAACGCTATCACGGTTACCAAATAACCCAGTGACGAAACGCGCCGCTCTTCTTTGGATCTTCTCTATCTCCTCCGTCAACCCGACCTGGTACGGATCCCACACTGATGAGCAATACTCAAGTATAGGTCGAACGAGTGTTTTGTAAGCCACCTCCTTTGTTGATGGACTACATTTTCTAAGCACTCTCCCAATGAATCTCAACCTGGTACCCGCCTTACCCGCCTTACCCATGCAGATTCTGTTTATGATCAACGAAGTATCAGTGTTTACACCTCATTTCTACTAATAACGAACGCTGAGGCCATTCACAATCAGTGATTATTTCCAGTGAAAACACCCACTAGTTTAGTACAGAATTACTATATTGTTACTATTGGGTCTATTAGGAACTTTGGGTAAGCATATATGACTTCATTTTTAACTACCACATTCACACCCAAAGTTACTGTAACAGCCCCTTTAGACAAATTTGAGAGATCACTTAAATTTCATTCTCCGATAGCTGTAGATCCCTTGTCTAGACAATCGGCTATGGACAGAATTGCGCGGAATTACGAGTCAGTACGGTCACGTCTTCCATGGAAGGAAGAATGGTTGTACAAGATGTCAAGCCAGTCTGGACCTACTTTAGGATTTTTACACAAAATGTTGTTTCAGCTGCATCAGTCGCATCTTCCAATCACTATCTGAACATAAGTTCCCACAGTATGTATGTGCCTAATACAACCCGTGGCATCATGCCACCGTTTCCACCTTTGCTGACGAAATTAACTACGCTCATCACGCGACCAAACGGGAACGTGCTAAATGAGTCATGTGTATGATTTCTGTAGCGCCATGGAGAACAGAGGACCCTCGAAACTCTCTCGAACTTCAGCATTCAGATAGAGCAGGCGGCTTGGTACCATCTGCCTCTCTTTCGCTCGTCTCATATCTTTCCAACACAGTATAATGGTTTAGACTATCTCCCTCTGGTTCTGTTCTTTAGGACCAACCAACAGGCAACTCGAACGTGGGCTGCCTTCTCTCACGCTTCCAATTTTCTTTATGTTATTCCACCAATTAGACTGGCAATCGTCGTCTGCTCTCCCTTCATGTGAGCCCTTCTCTAACCTGTACTGTCAGAATATATTGTAAAGTTCTCTCTTCTTTCGACACTCTCTTCCGAAGCCCAGCCTCGATTTCTTAAGCCAGTAAAACACTGCGATGCTGCCAACTGTCATCACTTACTTCGATATTTCCTTTCCATTACAATATTGCAAGCAGAAATAAATACCCGACAGGCTAGCCGGGAGCGCTAATGCGCTGCTTCCTAGACTCGGGTGGGCGCACCGGCCCGGGATCGAATCCGCCCGGCGGCTTAACGACGGAGACCGGTGTGCTGGCCAGCCTGGATGTGGTTTTTAGGCGGGTTTCCACATCCCACTAGGTGAATACCGGGCTGGTCCCCACGTCCCGCTTCAGTTACACGGCTCGCAGACATCTGAACACATTCGCACTATTCCATGGGTTATACTAGACACAGACAGTTGGGGTACACTAATTCCATCCCGGGGGTATGGGGTAGGGGCAGGAAGGGCATCCGGCCACCCCTTCAATTAACCTTGCCAAATCCGATTAACCATGCTGACCCTGCGTCACTGCGGGAAAAAGGCACAAGCAAAAGAAAGAAAGAAAAGAATTGCATGCAGAAATAAATACAGTACTTGAATATAACAAGATTCTAATGCCATCTAAATCCACACATATCATCACAATGAATGTGCGTATGTATCTGTTTCACATCTCTTCCCAAAACCACATGACCTATTTCAACCAAACTCCATAGACATATCACTTACTGTCTGGAAAGATTCACTGTGGACTTAAGAACCACTTACCTATCAAAGAGGTGGGGGTGAAGTTAAAAAAGTACTGTAGCTCATGACGCGGAAACAACCATACTGTTGCCATCCACTGTTTGAGATGAGAACACTCTATGTACCAGCAAAATTATATCATGGCACGACACATAGTTCAAAAGATTTGACATCATAACTACTGAGATGCGTGAAAAACTGCCGCTTCATTCATGATGTTTTAATTTATTGCATCTTTACTATTAACTCTAATAGCAACATATTTCACAGACAGTGTCCACATATACCACTGTATGAATTTAGAAAACTATATCATTGTACGATACATAGATTTGGAGATACGTATAAACAATGACATGAATGAGAACTCCCGCATCATGTATGACGTTTTAATTTATTACTTCTTTACTACTAACTCTGTTACAAACACAGTTCTCCAATAATAGCCACATATACCAGTGGATGAACCTTACAATCATACACTCCTGGAAATGGAAAAAAGAACACATTGACACCGGTGTGTCAGACCCACCATACTTGCTCCGTACACTGCGAGAGGGCCTTACAAGCAATGATCACACGCACGGCACAGCGGACACACCAGGAACCGCGGTGTTGGCCGTCGAATGGCGCCAGCTGCGCAGCATTTGTGCACCGCCGCCGTCAGTGTCAGCCAGTTTGCCGTGGCATACGGAGCTCCATCGCAGTCTTTAACACTGGTAGCATGCCGCGACTGCGTGGACGTGAACCGTATGTGCAGTTGACGGACTTTGAGCGAGGGCGTATAGTGGGCATGCGGGAGGCCGGGTGGACGTACCGCCGAATTGCTCAACACGTGGGGCGTGAGGTCTCCACAGTACATCGATGTTGTCGCCAGTGGTCAGCGGAAGGTGCACGTGCCCGTCGACCTGGGACCGGACCGCAGCGACGCACGGATGCACGCCAAGACCGTAGGATCCTACACAGTGCCGTAGGGGACCGCACCGCCACTTCCCCGCAAATTAGGGACACTGTTGCTCCTGGGGTATCGGCGAGGACCATTCGCAACCGTCTCCATGAAGCTGGGCTACGGTCCCGCACACCGTTAGGCCGTCTTCCGCTCACGCCCCAACATCGTGCAGCCCGCCTCCAGTGGTGTCGCGACAGGCGTGAATGGAGGGACGAATGGAGACGTGTCGTCTTCAGCGATGAGAGTCGCTTCTGCCTTGGTGCCAATGATGGTCGTATGCGTGTTTGGCGCCGTGCAGGTGAGCGCCACAATCAGGACTGCATACGACCGAGGCACACAGGGCCAACACCCGGCATCATGGTGTGGGGAGCGATCTCCTACACTGGCCGTACACCACTGGTGATCGTCGAGGGGACACTGAATAGTGCACGGTACATCCAAACCGTCATCGAACCCATCGTTCTACCATTCCTAGACCGGCAAGGGAACTTGCTGTTCCAACAGGTCAATGCACGTCCGCATGTATCCCGTGCCACCCAAGGTGCTCTAGAAGGTGTAAGTCAACTACCCTTCCCAGCAAGATCTCCGGATCTGTCCCCCATTGAGCATGTTTGGGACTGGATGAAGCGTCGTCTCACGCGGACTGCACGTCCAGCACGAACGCTGGACCAACTGAGGCGCCAGGTGGAAATGGCATGGCAAGCCGTTCCACAGGACTACATCCAGCATCTCTACGATCGTCTCCATGGGAGAATAGCAGCCTGCATTGCTGCGAAAGGTGGATATACACTGTACTAGTGCCGGCATTGTGCATGCTCTGTTGCCTGTGTCTATGTGCCTGTGGTTCTGTCAGTGTGATCATGTGATGTATCTGACCCCAGGAATGTGTCAATAAAGTTTCCCCTTCCTGGGACAATGAATTCACGGTGTTCTTATTTCAATTTCCAGGAGTGTATTATTGCACTACATATATTTCAGGAGATAAGACGTCATAATCCAAACGGAATTTGTAAGCCGTAGGGCGTTGAAATAATTCAACAGCTGCAGCTGAAAATTTGTGACTGAAGAGATACTCGAACCTGATTTCTCGGTTTCTCGCGACCGGTCGCTTTGACGGCCTCAGCCTCCCGGACACGCTTGTCCGACTCGAGCTCCCGTGTATTGCTGTCCACTGATGTTGTAACCCCATTCATTTCCCCCGTTGCTCACTGCCTCACTGTATTCCAGTAATTGGACGAACGATGGTATGCATCGGCATTGAAATAGTCGAATATCCTTCGAAGGCCATCTATACAATTCCATGCATTGTGTCTGTTCTTTTGGACATGTTCAAAAGAGCGGACATCACACATGTGCTTTTATGGAGGTCATAAATATTGAGCTGTGTGAAAATTAAACTGCAGGCGAAGTTCGCTGGAGATACAGGTGAATATGTGTAAAAATACGTGTGAAATATGTTAAATATATTTAGCATGTGCGTATTTGGGCCAAGCCAAGGGTTAAAACCTCATCCTAAACCCCTGGAAAGATGTCACCCAAATCTGGTACACATACTAGTTACGATCTGGAAAGAAATACTGTTGGGTGTAGGTTGGGTTAAGAACCACCAGCCTCCTATTGGGGTGGGGCTGATGATGTGGAGAGAGAAGAGTTAAGTGGAGATGGACAGAGGGAGGGGGAGGAGGTGATGTACAAAGAGAGGGAGCAGAGGAGATGTGGTTAGAGGGAAAGAGGGGGAGATGTACAGAAGGAGAAGGAGCAGATGGACAGAGGTTGGGGGGGGGGGGGGGGAGAGGAGCCGATAGACAGAGAGAGGAAAGAGGAAGAGATGGACGTAAAGAGGAGATGGGAAGAGACAGGGGAAGAAGGATATGAGGGATTGCGGGATACATTTATTAACCAAAATACCTCTAATACAACTGAAATATTGAACAAGGTTTCCACGTACGTAGTAGGAGTAGCACATTAGTTTCCTTGATGTATACATTGTTTTCATTGTTCACATTTGGGACCGACTGGATCACACGCTATGCAAAAAGCGGATTTTCACTATTTTGTCTTAGCTTTCCATTGTTACCGTATTATTTTCTTTCTCTCAGACGAAGCTTTCCCATTTTCTTGGGTATTCCTACCATGCCAACTGTCCAGCAGTGAATTTTCTGCCTAAACATCCTCCTGACTTGTATATCAGGCTGAGCTATGTTTGCTTCTTTCAGGTCTTCCTTCCCCACAGCCGGCCGTGGTGGCCGAGCGGTTCTAGGCGCTACAGTCTGGAACCGCGCGGCCGCTACGGTCGCAGGTTCGAATACTGCCTCGGGCATGGATGTGTATGACGTCCTTAGGTTAGTTAGGTTTAAGTAGTTCTAAGTTCTAGGGAACTGATGACCTCAGAAGTTAAGTCCCATAGTGCTCAGAGCCATTCCTTCCCCACAGCGATCCCTTTCATTGTTCGAATTCTTGCTTTAGAGCGAGTTTTGTCGAGTTAATCTAGTTAGTTTCATGTTTTAATAGCCCACAGAATTGTAGCCTGCGTTTCCTCATATACAAATGTTGGTATACTCTACAGTTTCTTTATCTCATCTTAGTCTGCACGTTCCTTCTTCAGTATAATGTGGACCTAAAATTTTCCTGATTACTTTTCGTTCTCTAATTTCAATCTCATTAATGTCTCTCTTTATATATAAGACGAGTGTCCCAGCCCCATAAAGACACTTGGTGCACTGTGAAGACTACGTTCCACTGTCTTAGTGTGGTGTATTTTGAGATGCACTCTTTAAAAAAAAAAAAAAAATGGTTCAAACGGCTCCGAGCACTATGGGACTTAACTTCTGAGGTTATCAGTGCCCTAGAATTTAGAACTACTTAAACCTAACTAACCTAAGGACATCACACACATCCATGCCCAAGGCAGGATTCGAACCTGCGACCGTAGCGGTCGCGCCGTTCCAGACTGCAGCGCCTAGAACCGCTCTGCCACGTTGGCCGGCTGCACTTTTTCCTGTAGGCCACAAAACTATTGCCATTTTGTGACAACGAATTATATTTTTATGCTGTTTGAAAAAACCTGACATAGAATCGTTATATTTATTCTTCCTAATTTGACTGGTCCGTCACTTTTAAGTTCTGATTTTAGTTACCGCCACTCTTGGTTTGCTGTTTCTAAGATATAGCTGAAAGCAGGTGAAGATAGTCGATCATCTTGTCTCACTCTTGTTTTAATTTCAAATTATTCTGAAATATTTCCCGTGAATTTTACCCTAGATTATGTATCATTTATAGTGTTTCATTAATAACCGCAGTGGTTTTAAGTTTCAGACCATGTTCTTCCAGAACTTGGATGAGAGTTAAAATCCACTGAGTCATAAGACATTTTGCAATCTGCAAAGATACTACACGTTTTCTTATTGTAAATTTTTTATCGCTAAGAATTAGTTTCGTAAATGAAATTTGCTCTGAGGAAGTTCTGTTTCATCTGAAACCTGCTTGATACGCTCCCAGTTTGCATTCAAGTTGTTGAAGTCGATAGGACCTTGAAATGACCTTCATGGTGATCACATGATCGTCACGTGGTCGTGAAAGGCTTGCATGGTGTCATCATTGACCTTGAACTCATGACATGGTCACCCTTATCAGCGATATCATCAATCAATAAAACTAGTCATTCAATCAATAAAATAAATATTATGAATTTAATAAATCCAACTATTTTTATACCACCCGCTCCCTTTCCTACTCGATCCTCCCTCCTCCCCCTTCCCTGTCTATCCTCCCTACCTCCATCCAATCATTATGCAGTATTAAAAATGAAACAACCAATGAAAAAATCAATGGTGGTGGAAGTAGCCAAATATTCTGTAAGTAACAGTTTAAACCCCCCCCCCTTCCCTTTCCCACCAGTCAGAGCATAGTTTTTAATTTATGTATAAAAATGGTTGCTGATATGCAGTAAAAAAATTACGTAATCCTCAGTTTGAAGTCAAAGATACGCGTCACTTCTGTGGAAGTCACATACCTCTGACGTAATATTAAAGTGACTCCACTCCAAAGTTATGCATTATTTACGTGCACAGACGTACAGAGGTTGGACAAATATATAGAACCACCACGAGAACTACGAGTTTGAACACAAATGCAGGCACTAGCCATGCCTGCAGGCTGCCCTCTTGTATTTAACCACGAACAGTTCCTGTGCAATATCCTCAACGCTTTGCAACTGCTGGTCGTGATCATAACAGTGTTCTGTGTATTTGTGAGTGCATTAGCTGGAGCTAAGTGAATTCGAACGTGAGAAAATTGTTGGTCGTTGTACGGTGCTGCTTCCGTAACCATGTTATCCGAAGTGTTTAGTGTTTCAAAAGGCAACGTATCGAAGATTTATGCAGCAAACGGGAGCTGCGTTAATCATAATTCCCCTAAGTCACAGCACGGACGAAAATTTCTGTCGAGCGATCGTGAAGGACGGTCATTGAAGAGAATGACTGCTGCAAAAGTCACTGCAGATCTGAATGTCGATCTCAAGAACCCTGTCAGTACCAAAACAGCATCAAGGGATCTCCAGAAGCAGGGAGTTCAATGCTGAACTGAAATTTCAAAACCACTCATCAGGATACAAATGCTTGTAACAGGAAAACGTTAAGTCCACGCCATAACTCGTAGACTATGGAGCACTCGAAGAAAGTCATTTGGTCGAATAAGTCTCTTTTTTACAGTTTCCAACTTCTGACCGAGTTTACATTCCAAAAGTGAAAAGTGGTGTTGGTTCGATGATGATATGGGTGGCCATATAGTTGTATTCCATGGGCCCGGTGGTTCCTCTGTAAGGTCGCATTACTGCCAACGATTATGTGACCATTTTGACTCATCAGGACCATCTCATGGTACACTGTTTGTTCCCAAATGGAGAGGCTCTGTTCCAAGACGACAGGGGCCCTGTTCAGACAGCTCATATCGTCCAAGACTGGTTTGTGAGTACGAGGATGAATTGTAGCATCTCCGCTAACCGCCACAGTGACCAGATCTCAATATCATTGAGCCTTTGTGGTCTACGTTGGAAAGAAAGTTGCGTGATTGCTACCCCATCTCCACCATCTTTACCTGAACTTGCCACTGTTTTGCAGGATGAATGGAATAAGATTTTCTTGAAAACCGTACAGGACCTGCACTTGCACATTAAGAGATGACAGAAAGCTAGTTTGATTGCCAACTGTTTCCCTACATCGCCTTATGCGTGGTAATGTGTTGTGTTTTTGATACTTGCATATTTTAGTCCACCCCCTATACTTCTAGCGTAACATTAAAATGTCTCCGAGGTCAAAGGTTTGCATTATATACGTAAAATATAAGTAATTATTCTCTCTCCCTCCCTCCCTCCCACCCACCCTGTCTCCCTCTCTCTCTCTCTCTCTCTCTCTCTCTCTCTCTCTCTCTCTCTCTCTCTCTCTCTCTCTCTAAATGGTTCAAAAAATGGTTCAAATGGCTCTAAGCACTATGGGATTTAACATCTGAGGTCATCAGTCCCCTAGACTATTTAAGATCCAGTAACACCTAACGCTTACTGCCTAACTCCTACTGCTCAATGCTTGACACCTAACATCCAATATGCGTTATTTACGTTAAAACTGTGTACACATACATGCCTCTGGCGTAATATTAAAGTGGTTCCAAGGGCAAACATAATCCCTATTTATATGAAATTGTGTACACATACATCCTTCTGGCGTAATATTAAATTTTACAACACATTTCCAAGGCAGAGAATAACTCTCCCCGAGATATTCCCACAGTCTCTTTCCAGATGTGCGTGTATTGATTCTCTTGAAAACAGCAGGAAACAGAACAAATGGACCTCGCTTCTCTGCACCACATTTTTGCGTTACTTTTTTTAATTTCCTTAATACTCGTATATGATCATTCAAAGTGGTAGTGAGCATGTCTTCTGTGCAGTGGTGATGGAAGCACACACCACGGCCTAGCAAGAGATGAGGTTGTAGATTGTCACCTACAGCACGTTTTGCTTTCCTTACTCTACACGCTCGGAGTGATACTGGCCCTATTATATGGCCAATACTTTCAGTTCTTGTGCAGAAGCGAGTACGACCTCACGCCGGTAATACTGTGTGTGCTGCCATAACAATCTGAACGAACTATTTATTTACCACAGGATGCCTCCTCCGAGAGATGACAGTCTGGAAGCTTAGTGCGATATGCCCACAAACTTGCTTAGGTTTTTCTGTTTTCTCGCGCTTGGTGTTCCTGGGAAACCGGAGTTTCCTGGAGTGTGATTGTACAATCAATGATTCATCACGAGAGATAAGAAATCTCTGCTGACACAGTAAGTAGGCGAGAGTATAAAAGAAGACCTTCCGACTTGTTGAAGCCATTATATTCTGTCAACCCAGCTGTCGGCACTGTGATCAGCTGAGAAAGGGAGCGGAGAAGGAAATTCGACAATAAAATATGTCTTCTTTTTCTTATGCAATATATCATTCAAACATTTTTGTCATATCTATGAATACATTTTTTTTCTCTTTTAATGGGACAGAACCTGCCGTCCTGTTCGAGCAGCAAGGAATCTGCAGTCTGGTCGAGCAGCTGGGGAAAAAATCTGCAAGAATAAGAAAAAGAAACAATAGCAGCTGCTGCAGCAGCAGCGAAGAACCTGTAGAAGAAGAAAACCACCTCGGAAGGCTAAGCTTTCATTCACTCACCTAATAATAATATTATAATGGGTAACCAGCAGAAAAACACATTAAATTATATGAACTTGAATGATTGCTGTAGAGTCTGCATATAGAAGACGAATGTTGGCTGGTGTTATAGATAACAGGCTGGGGTTAAAGGAACCTAGATATATCTCAAATGCCAATTTTCACATTTCCAAGACACAAGTTCGTTGAACTCATCATACATATAAGATAAGAGGTTCGTTAGTCTGCAACTTTCTCTGGCCGAAGTTACATCAGGAAAAACAGATGTACCTCAATACAAAGAACAAAGCTCTATCGCTTTCCGCTGACATTAGTGAATGGTACTCAACCAATTACTCAAACTAACTTTTGAAAAAAACTGCAAACTTTCCAAATTCGCGATTTTGAATGGGTACTGAAGGGAATAATCTAATAGCAAGTTAAGGTTAAGGAAAATAAGGTATTTTATGCAGAAGTATACACGAAACTGGCAAAGGTAATAGCTAATAAAATTGCAATAATAAGCATCAAATCATATAATAATGCATGTGTTAAGTGGTCTGTTCTTGCAGGTTAATACTCTGTAAACGGTAATGCACAACGTGAGAGAAAGTACTGGTGATTTAGAAACAAATTAAACTTTGCCAACATACCATTCCCTGCACACAGCTCAGTGATTTTCATGTTTTCGGAAAACACGATCTCGTAGCCAGTAGAGAAAAATAAAAGTTAAGAAAGAAACTTGCGTTTAAGTGTAGTTGCATGAGTAGGAATAAAATGGTAATGTGTTTATTGATGTTAACACTAATCATGCACACATAGCCTGTAAACTAACTCGCTCCACGCTATTTCGATAAAATAACAGTTCAAATGATTTATGGAACATGCAACTGACAAATTAACTAATCTGTAAATCTCTACAGCATTCAGTATTCAGATTATGAATGAAAGGCTGTGAAAGATAAGAGAAAAGACAAAGAAATCTAACTTGTATTGGTTCAAAATGGTTCAAATGGCTCTGACCGCTATGGGACTTAACTGCTGAGGTCATCAGTCCCCTAGAACTTAGAAGTACTTAAACCTAACTAACCTAAGGACATCACACATGTCCATGCCCGAGGCACGATTCGAACCTGCGACCGTAGCGGTCGCGCGGTTCCAGACTGTAGCGCCTAGAACCGCTCGGCCACTCCGGGCGGCCTTGTATTGGTGTATATGACAAAATACTGTCATGACAGAAAAGTAATTCTATTAATGTTTCAGGCTGCTAATAATACAGATATATATTATATTTATTACATAAGGAAATTTTTAAGGCTCATACAAAGTAGCACCTCTGCTTGTCATCGTTTAACCGTATTATGCGAAGACTGCCTATGTTATTTTTCATCCGTAGAAAAGATAAGCTGCACATTTTGCTCACTCTGCACAGTTTAAACCAGAAACTAGTGTCAAGCCAAGTCAAATAAACCAATTTGTGAAATTTACAAAAATTAATAACAACCTGAAACCGACGTTCATGAATTATTCTGATGCGAAATACGTACTGGAAACAGTCGTGGTTGCAGTTTTATTACTGACTGTAGCTTTTATTCTGATCAGGTACATTTGCTTAGACCGTTGTTGCTTACTACACACACTGCAGCTACAATCATGAAAATTTCGGATTTAAAGTGTACAGAGGCAGCGACTGTATGGAATGGTTCACTGAAAAGTTTTATCCTATCACTGAGACAGTGAATGGCTTTTTATGACAGAATGAAACGATGATACAAAGCCGGCGTTTTGCTCAGCTACAGTTTGTCACATTTGCAAGACACTCTTTGAGGAAGGCGATGTGAAGCACCGAGACCATTGTCATTTCACCGGAGTGTACCGAGATGCAGCACATCCTGGATGGAATGTGAACTATGGTCATGACAGAAACACGACCTGGATTTAGCTTCACCTCTTGTTCATTATCATCTGTCATTTGTTCACATAGTTTCATAATCAAGAAATGCTCATCGTCATTGCTCAGACTGAGGAATCAATCACATGGAAAAATATATATCTTTTGCTACAAGTATTGCACTATTGCATCAGATGCAACACAAAATTCAGATTTATTGGTTCGCTAAATTTGCTGACATTTTCATTCATTAACTGTGCATCACACATAAAATTTTATTACCTTGAAATAATGAGGCCATGTTTTCTCTATGATCAAGAGTTCAGTCTTGTTAACCAGAAGCGAATTTTTCCTTATTAATATGTGTGAAATGAATCGGTTCTCTTGGAAAATCGCCTACTGTCAATAGAAAAGCTTATGTTTGTTCACAAGTGAAGCAATTAGACAGGCTGAATACTAGAAAGCCTGCAGTATATGGAAGTCATTCAACTGTAAAACAGTTCCCGGATATTCCGATTTGTATTTAAAAATTAAGATGCTGCTCCTTGCCGACGTGTTCTAAAATGTTCGCAGTCTTTGCCTTAAGACATATGAATCGTGCTCATTATACTCACATTGACTCACCTGGCTTGACATGAAATGTTCTGCTGAAAATTAGTAAAGCAGAACTGCAGTTTCTAACCGATATCAAATAGCTCCTGTTTCTTGAACGAGGCATCAGAGGTGGAACTGGTCTTTTTTCTTGTAGAGAGGCAGTTGCCAATAGCAAATTCACGCTTCATTTTGGGGATTAATCTTACGTCACTTATCTCTATGTGAACAGCCTATACAGCTATACGATGTTGCAAAACCTTCCCATCTGCAATTTTGAATGATTTCCTCCACAGGGTATCACAAGTCTCGTGGTGAAGAACGTACCAAAGGTTTCGGACGTAGAGTACATTCTGGAAGTAGATCTTGAACAGCCAGAAAGTATTCACGACTTAAATTCAGATTTACTCCTAAGTCTGGAAAAAAAGGGCACCACCATCATAAAGAAAACACCAAAATAACTGTTTTAGATTTTGAAAGACCAAAAATTCGTTACAGAAATCTAAAATAAGTGTTAGAAAATAAAGTAATTTTAAAATAGGTCCATCGAATCTTATGGTTTAGGCAAGCTCCTTGGATGAAACCAAACACTGAGATTAAAACATAAAATCGTATGAGTGCGCGTAATGAGTTTGAGAAGAATTTCTTCAAACTCGTGATTAGTGCAATACTCGGTAAAACAATGTAAAACTGACGAAAGCTATAGGACGTTGTTCGAGGAAATTCGGCCCAGCTGCATCATTAATTGCAAAAACGGACTTTCAAAAGAATGTTATTTTTTAACTAAAGTCTAGTCGTTATCGAACCGAGCAGACTAAATGTAAGTCTTTTGTAAAGCAATCGCAGTTGGTATGACTGTTCTAGGTGTTTCAAAACGCTCCTTTTTGATTTCCTTTAAAGATACATAGGGTGATTTTCTCCACCGTGTACAAACTTTATGGATAGATCGATGAGACGTTACGGAACAAAAAAGGTCTAGCGAACTTACATCTGTAAATGTACGGTTTTCATGTTAGAGACCGTTTATTCAATCATACATTGTTAAAGAGACTGCGGTCTATTACACGCTGTACGATTCAGCCAGAGTTACCATATGTGTTGAAAATGGTTTCCATGTGCCTCAACGCATGCATACACGCGCCGTAGCTTGTTCTGTCTCTCCCGTTCACATCGGCCAGGCTGCATCCGAAAGTGTCAAAGGCAGTAGGAATACGCTGCTCCAGTGTCCCCAAATCTTGAATAGGCTCTGCATACACGATCCTTTTGAGATGGCCTCATAACAAGAAACCGCACAGGTTGAGATCAGGTGAACGAGCAGGCCGTGCAACTGGACCCCCTGGTTCGGTCATCGATCAGGGAAGACACGACTGAGATGCGTTCGGACATTAACGGCGAAGTGGACTGGAGCTCCATCATGTAGCAGCCACATAACCCTTCGAATCATCAATGTCACTTCTTCCAGCAGAGGAGGCAAAATCACTCGCAAGAAGCGCTGATATTTCCAGCCAGTTTGACGACTTGTATGGAAGACTGGTCCCAAACTACGGTTGGCTGGTTGCCGGTGAAGAAACCAGTGCCAAAACTGCTCCTGATGTGGAAAGTCTGCCGCTAGTAAGCCCTGCACACGCTGTAAGTGATAAGGGTAGTAATAATTGTCATGGAGAATGTTCCACACTGTCGTCTGGCTTACTATTTACTGGCGGGCCAATTGTCTGGTGCTGACACGGCGGTCGCCTTCCACAGTGTTAATCACATTTTCCTCCAAGTCTGGTGTCTGAATATTCGGGGTAAGTCCTTCATGATTCTTGCTTTCTCAAATGACTCTGTCTCAGACAAACGGCGAAACACTATTGCAAACATCGACTGCTGTGGTTGTTGTCGGATGGAGTAGGTCTCCTGATACAACCTTGCTGCCCGCCGCCTGTTGCCACTTGCCTTTCCGTAAGTAAACACCATCTCGACAAGCTCTCGATTCGAATATGGAAACATTGCTTACAACGCTGTATCACATCCACGACAAGGTGATTCAGCAAGAGAAGTGAATCAGACACAACATAACCAATTACTGTGGCAGGACAGGCCGCAAGGGCATGACGTATGAGGAACAGCACCACCCTCTAGGAGGAAAGCATGCACACTGTAACTGTGGCTGCATGGTGCAGCGCGTATTAGACCGCAGTCTCTGTAACCGTGTGTAACTGAATAAATGGTCTTTAGCATGGAAACCATGCATTTCCGGACATAAGCTCATTAGACCTTTTTTGTTCCGTATCCTCTCATCGATCAATCCCTAGAGTTTGTACCCGATGGAAAAAATCACCCTATGTTTGGAACAAAATCTCAGCAAACAGTGTATGATTGTGCAACACACGCAGTGTTACCTCATATACCACATCAAACCTTCAAATGTACAAGAAGATATGTGTTATGTGCGTACGAGTTTCGATACCTCGAAATTTCCAGTGAATAACTAATACGATATTCCGCTTGTGAATGAAAACGTGATTGGATCAATGAAGGACGAACTGAATGATGAGCTTATGGTAGAATTTGTAGGCCTGTGTGAAAAACGTTTGCTCTTAATTCGTGATCTAGGCACATAATGCCAAAGCAAAAGGTGTAAAACAATCTCCTGCAATTAGGGTAACCATTGACGATTACAGCAGTGCATCGCGGATGCGGAGGTAAGAAGGACTGAGCATTTTTAAAGGTAGGAGATGAGATACAGGTGGAAGTGAAGCTGTGAGGAGGGCTTATGAGTCGTGCTCGGGTAGTTCAGTCGATTGAGCACTTACCAGCGAAAGACAAAGGTCCCGCGTTCGAGTCTTGATCCGGCACACAGTTTTAGTCGGCCAGGAAGTTTCCTACTAGCGTACACTTCGCTGCAGAGTGAAACATTGATTCTACTGAGCAGTTTGTCATCTCTCTTTATTTGAGGAGAACGAAACACGTTACATACTTACTAATAAAATAAATGTACTGGCCTGGAGAGATTACCACATCAAAATGATGATTATATATGTCATGTAAACAATTTGTTCTGCATGTACGTCTACATCTACATACAAACATCGCAAGCTACTTTACGGCGCGTGGTGGAGGGTACCAAGTACCACTGCTAGTTATTTCCTGTCCTGTTCCACTCAAATGGAGCGTGCAAGCTGTTCAAACCTACTAGTAACAACTCTAGCAGACAGCTTCTGAAATGGTTCGATCTTTTATTTCAATCCGACCGAGTGGGGATTCCAAACACTTGAGCAGTAATCTACAGTGGCTCACACTAGTGTCGTATATGCGGTGTCCTTTATAGATTAACCACACTTTCCTAAATGCTTCCAATAAAATGAAGTCGATCCATTTCATATCGTTTTGCAACGTTGTGCCTAGATACTTGATCAGCGTGACAGTGTCAAGCAGTTCATTACTTATAACATATTCGAACTTCACAGGTTTGTTTTTCCTACTCATCTAGGTTAACTTGCATTTGTCTACATTTAAAGCTAACTGCCGGTCAGCGCAGCAACTAGAAATGTTGTCTGTAATCTTCTATCCTCCTGCAGTCACTCAACGACGACACCGGGGGAGCGAAAAGTCAGTATAAATTTGAAAACTGAATAAATCACGGAATAATGTAGATAGAGAGGTACAAATTGACATACATGCTTGGAATGACATGGGGATTTATTAGAACCAAAAAAATACAAAAGTTCAAAAAATGTCCGACAGATGGCGCTTCATATGATCAGAATAGCAATAATTAGCATAACAAAGTAAGACAAAGCAAAGATGATGCTCTTTACAGGAAATGCACAATATGTCCACCATCATTCCTCAACAATAGCTGTAGTCGAGGAATACTGTTGTGAACAGCACTGTAAAGCATGTCCGGAGTTATGGTGAGGCATTGGCGTTAGATGTTGTCTTTCAGCATCCCTAGAGATGTCGGTCGATCACGATACACTTGCGACTTCAGGTAACCCCAAAGCCAATAATCGCACGGACTGAGGCCTGGGGACCTTGGAGGCCAAGCATGACGAGCGTGGCGGCTGAGCACACGATCATCACTTAACGACGCGCACAAGAGATCTTTTACGCGTGTAGCAATATGGGGTGGAGCGCCATCCTGCATAAACATCGTACGTTCCAGCAGGTGTTTATCAGCCAGGCTGGGGATGATGCGATTCTGTAACATATCGGTGTACCTCTCAGCCGTCACGGTAGCAGTTACAAAACCAGAATCACGCATTTCCTCGAAGAAAAAAGGCCCGATAACGGTAGATGTGGTAAATCCAACCCATACTGTGACTTTCTCGTCGTGCAATGGAGTTTCGACGACAGTTCTAGGATTTTCGGTAGCCCAAATTCTGCAGTTGTGGGCGTTGACAGACCCTCGGAGCGTGAAATGAGCTTCGTCGGTCCACAACACGTTACTCAACCAATCGTCATCTTCCGCCATCTTTTGAAACGCCCACACTGCAAATGGCCTCCGCGTCACTAAATCGACAGGTAACAGTTCATGATGCCGATGGATTCTGTACGGATAGCATCGGAGGGTACGCCTAGGTGCCAACCAAACAGTAGTGTATGGAATGCCGGTGCGACGTGCGACTGCACGAGCGCTGACTTCCCCGTGCATAGACGAACCCGCTACAGTCTCCATTTCTTCCTGAACTGTCTCAGCACCATTACGTCTTGTGCTCGGTCGGCCACTACGGGGCCTATCGTCTAAACAACCCGTGGCTTCGAACTTCGAAATCATTCTCGCCACAGCTCGCAACGGAGCTTTACCCGTTCGAATCCCCTCCCTATGGCGATAGAATTGTAACGCTGATCTAGCACACTCCCGATTCTGATAATACAGCTTCACTAAAAGCGCCTTTTCAGGACACGTCAACATGCTGCGACTGCTGGCCCATCTGATTCTCTCTCTCATTACAGCTCCTTTTATACACAATTGTCATGCGCAGTCGCTGACGTTTTGCTGTCCAGCGCCATCTGCCGGACATTTTGTGAACTTTTTTTTTGTTCTAATAAAACCCCATGTCATTCCAAGCATGGGTGTCAATTTTTACCTCTCTATCTACATTATTCCATGGTTTATTAAGTTTTCAAATTTATACTGACTTTTTGATCACCCAGCATATCAGAGTATCATCAGCAAACAACAGTACATTGCTGTGCATCCTGTCCGCCAGATCATTTATGTGTATGGAAATTAACAGTGGTTCTGTCACACATCACTGGGTCACTCCTGACGATACCCTTGTCTCTGATGAACACTCACCGTCGAGGGGAACATACTACGTTCTGTAATTGAAAAAAATCTGAAAGCCACATATCTGAGCACCTAGTCCGTAAGCCTGTACCTTTGTTAACAGTCTGCGTGGCACCATGACAAATGATATTTCGGAAATCTAGGAATATTAAATCTGTCTGTTGCCCTTCATCCATGTTTTGCAGCTTATTATGTGAGAAAAGGGCAAGCTGAGTTTCCCACGAGCGATGCTTTGGAAAACCGTTTTGATTCTTGGTCATAAGTTTTCCGTCTCAACGAAATTTATTATATTCAAATTGAGTATATGTTCAAAAATTCCGCAGAAAACCGATATTAAGGATATTTGTCTGTAATCTGGCGGGTCTTTTCTTTTGCCCTTATATACAAAGTCATCTGCCATTGTTCAAGTCATTGGGACTTCGGGCTGGTCGAGAGATTCGCGATAAATGCAAACTACATGAGGGTAACGCCGTAGAGTACACTTTGTAAAGCCGAACTGGACCTCGAGACTTACTGGTTTTCAAGTCTTTCCATTGTTTCCCTATGCCACGGATGATTATTATTATGTCATCCAAACAGGAGTCTGTATGATGGTCAAATGACAGTATGTTCGTACGATTCTCCTGCGTGAACGATTTCTTAAACATAAAATTTAAAATTTCGGCATTGCTTTTGCTATCTCCTACTGCCACACTAGACTGATAACGCGTGACTGGTTAGAAGCCTTAGACCCGCCTACCGATGTCGCCTTACACCAGAAATGTCCCACAAGATCATTTGTTAAGGTATAACGGGGGTAGTTGTTGTATGCTTCGCACATCAGTCATGCTACAGTCGCATAGATTTCTAGCAACTTTTGCATGTCATCATTTAGGTGCTCTCTATTGAACTGCTACAGCTTTTGTTTCCTTAACATTTTCCGAATTTCGATGTTAAACCGTAGTGGATCTTTTCCAGCCCTAATACGGTTACCAGGAACATATTTCTCCAGAGCATGGTTTACAATCTTTTTACACTTTGCCCATAATTCTTCTCTGTCCATCATACTAGAACTAAATGATGTATTAGTGCTACAAATACTAAGTAACGTAAATACTTGTTAAAATGTAATCTGAATATTACAGACAGAGATGTAAATATATGAAAACAACATCATATGAAAAGAACATTGTAAAGAAAGAAACAATTTTTTTAGCTTCCAACACCTTCTGTAGCTAGTTTCCTTCACACAACACATAACGTTAGCACGTATGTGTACCAGCTAGGCTACATATTATCAGAACAGCTGAGCCTTGTAGAGATATCTCCTCTGCCCTGGGCCAGTATTTGTTTCTGCCTCGCAGTAGAAAGTGAAGATATGCACTAATGGTCCATAATGTGCATTGTATGCATGCCTATGAGTTACAGACGAAAAACGTTTGTGAACAAAGAAGTGCACATACACACATACACACACACACACACACACACACACACACACACACACACACACACAGAGAGAGAGAGAGAGAGATGCGGGGTGAGGTTTAATGAGGAAATATTTTAAATTAAATGACTAGGCAGTTCAGTGGGGCCGGCCGATGTGGCCGAGCGGTTCTAGGCACTACAGTCTGGAACCGC
Source organism: Schistocerca americana (assembly GCF_021461395.2). Lineage (NCBI taxonomy): Eukaryota > Metazoa > Arthropoda > Insecta > Orthoptera > Acrididae > Schistocerca > Schistocerca americana. Next base: position 838,137,209 of record NC_060130.1, on the reverse strand, counting down.
ACGACCGCTGCGGTCGCTGGTTCGAATCCTGCCTCGGGCATGGATGTGTGTGCTGTCCTTAGGTTAGTTAGGTTTAGGTAGTTCTAAGATCTAGGGGACTAATGACCATAGCTGTTAAGTCCCATAGTGCTCAGAGCCATTTGAACTGGTTTTAGAGAGGAGGGGATGGGCATATGGCACAACTGAGATAGTTGAGTCTTTTTGGTTGGTTGAAGATAGAGGGCTGGCGAGGTGGTAGTGGTGTGGCTTGATATTTATGTAAAATGTCTTTCACAAATAATTTATTACCATTTTTACTCATCATTTATCCATTGCACTCTGATTGGTTGAATGAAGGAGGGAATTTACAATTTACCATTAAAGCAATTTTGCTATTGCTACCATGTTGGATTCTTTTCCTTAGTTGTTTCATTTTTAACGCTGTGCTGTGACTAGCTGGAGATAGGGAGGAGGCAGGGGAAATAGGTAGGGGAATGGGGTAAGAGGAGAAAGGGGGAAGAGGGGGAGGGGGAAGAGATGGATGAGATATAAAGTAATATTAGGATAGTAGGATTTTTAAAAATTTATTTTATTGTTTGACTGAGTGATTTTTATTGACTGATGTCACTGATAAGGATGATGTCTTGAGTTCAAGGTCATCAGTCATGTCATGTGTGACTTTCACGACCATATGACAGTCGCATGATCGCGCTGAGGATCAGTGTGTGCTGGATTCCTCATTTCATTATTTCTGTGCGTTTGGTCCAGGAGACACTGAGATAGAATTTTATATGTGACAGGAAGAAGATAAATACCTATTCAAATATTAACATGCGTTCTGTCTCCCTTTTTAGGTAGTGGGTGTATCAACACAGTTTTCCAGTAGTCCAGAATTTTCTATTTGGCAAATGTTTTGTAGGATCAGTATCATTCATTTTCAGGAGAACTGCTACAACTCCATCTTCACGAGATTTGTTGTTATTTTTTAACCTTTTAATTTGTCTAGCAATTTCCTGTTCAGCTTCTGAAACTGGATTCGTTTGTTGGAGAATATCAGGTGGAAATCTTTCCGCAAGCTCAAGGAAATGTAGATTGTTCTTAAATATTTGTAAAGTTATCTGCAATCCTTTCGGTTTTTATGTGTCAACTTGCCATTTTCCTTCTTGAAGCAAATATTTTTGAGCTTCTACCCAATTAGCTTTGTTTTAAAAGTTTTTTGAATGTCCTGATGTTGTTATAATGGACGCCTTCTTCAATTTCACGGAGTTGACTGCTCTTATATTGTCGTTTAGTTTGTCTAATTGGACTGTTCATATTCATCGAGCAACGAATGGTTTTTTTTGTCCTTTGTACAGGAATTTAGTTTTCGGCAATTTTGATGAGTTTCTGTTGCAGTTGTTCCCAATGTTACGCTCATCTCCATACCCGAGCATTTAAACTCTCCTAGTGATGCGGATACGATTTGCGATTTGATCTGTCGTATTCACCAAATAAGTAGGACACCCAACACAAAGGTAGTAGGAAGTGAATCCCCTACGACAGAAAGTAATAGTAGTATTACGCTTGCACGCAGCAACTGTCTTATCACAGGGCAGTTGGGACTGAAAGAAAAATGATTTTGACACCACAATTCTTTATTAAGAGAATGCGTGGAAATGCTCAGCTTTGTTTAAAGATTAGAAGGCGTGACACTGAGATTGAAGTTCTGAACAGTTGTCTAACCCTAGCTCAGTAAACGATGACCTACTAGTCTAACAGTAGTTCCATATGGCTCTGCTGTCGGAGATAATATATGAGTCCTTCTCTGTTAGTACATGCGCACGGCGACAATCGGCGTGCGCTCCGATATTGTGCGATGAAAGCGCGATGATAACTGCTGGCAGCTCGTAACTGGTGACTGGTGACAACTGGGAGAAGTGGGCGAGTGAAGCTGTGCTTCCCCTTTCATTCGTTATTGGTGGATGAATGTTCGTTTGTGAAGCGTTTGTCTCACTTCAGGCGGAAAAAATGGTTCAAACGGCTCTGAGCACTAAGGGACTTAACATCTACGGTCATCAGTCCCCTAGAACTTAGAACTACTTAAACCTAACTAACCTAGAGACATGACACACATCCATGCCCGAGGCAGGATTCGAACCTGCAACTGTAGCAGCAGCGCGGTTCCGAACTGAAGCGCCTAGAACCGCTCGGCCACAAAGGCCGGCACTTCAAGCGGAAACAGGCTGCATTCGCTGTATTGAGCGCCCTCTGTGGCGACAGAACAGAACTGTGGCGGATGGATCGGACTATTTGTAGGAATGTCAAATGTGTGTGAAATCCTATGGGACTTAACTGCTAAGGTCACCAGTCCCTAAGCTTACACACTACTTAACCTAAATTATCCTAAGGACAAACACACACACCCATGCCCGAGGGAGGACTCGAACCTCCACCGGGACCAGCCGCACAGTCCTTGACAGCAGCGCCCTAGACCGCTCGGCTAATCCCTCGCGGCTATTTGTAGGACTTATGGCGGAAGCCTAATATGGTCTTTGTCAGGTGCGCACACTCTGGTGCCTATCCATGACTATCCGGCGCCAGATGGAGACTGACCCTGTGGTTTGGCGTCTCCTGGGTACATGGCTGTGTACCGAATCTGATGGCAGAGACAGCATGATCAATTTAGAATTCGACTGTATTCTTGATGGGTAATCGCTATGTTTTCTGTTTGAGGCTTTTTTTCTTAAAATGGTTTAAACTGAAACTTCTTTACAATTCTACTAGTTTCTCTCACTTTTGATTGGTCCATTTGTGTACAGGGAAAACACCAATCGTTTTCCTCAACTTTCTCTTTCCCTACCTGTGCATTAAAATCTGCCTTTAGAATTTTCGCGTGATTTTCTGGAATTTTTGAGGTTGTGGTACTTCTTACGACTTATTTAACTTGATCGAGTTTTTTTCGCTTTTTTGGTTGATCTGCATATGTGCATTATTTACTGCGTACGTTTTATTTGCATAATTCATGAAAATTGTTGTTTGTATGTTGTTCACAGGTTTTACTACGATTACCGAACTAATGTCTTGTAATTTGAGAATTGACCGTACAGACGGATCGTGTTTTTAAGGATTCATTTGTCCGTTTCATTTCTGAACAGCCTGTAAATTCCAATATTAATAGTGTTCTCATTTGGCAATCTTGTTTCTGACAAGCCTATAATTTTATTTTCTGTTTTTGTAGTGTCCCTTGTAATTTGTAGAGCTTCCCTGGCTTTAGGAGTGAGGTAATGTTGATTGTGTCACAGAATTTTTAATTTTTGGTTTGATTTGGCGTGAGGACTCCGACTGTCTCTAACTCGTGATATAATGTCTCAGCCAAGTCACCTCGAAAACCGACTGACCAGCTGTGCCACTGATCGCGAAGGATTTGTTGTTTCCTGGCGTAATTTTGTGATTGCTAAAACATGCCATTGTTTTACTTGTAATTTCAGGGTTTTATTTTTAAAAGACTCAGTAAGACTGGGTGGGTTATTTCCTGTTACGAATGCATCTCTGATATACAGACGCCAACCACATTCCCCTTTGATACAAGTCAGACGCAAGGCGGTGTTAGTTAAATCAGATGCTTTTTTTACTAGTTGCGCCGTATCAAGATCCAGGGAAGTAGCATGTAGGGCGGGAAAGAATGCCAGTGTACACCGGTATGTTTGCTGGGGAGTCTCGTCCGTGACGTGGAGGAGGCCCTGCTGGCGGTTATCGAACGCACCGAGTGCAATCGGCTGCAAATAATGGCACATGACGGCACGAATGACGCCTGCCGCTTGGGTTCTGACGCCATCCTCGGCTCCTTTCGGAGGATGGCTTACTTGGTGAAGGCAACTAGCATCACATGCCGGCTACGCTGTCTATTTGTAGTATCGTACCCAGAGTAGATCGCGATCGTCTGATTTGGTGCGGAGTGGAATGTCTAAACCAGAGACTCAGACGACTCTGAGACAATATAGGGTGGGAATTACTCGACGTCCGCTATCGGGTAATGAATTATAGGTTTACCCTTAAGGGTCAGGCGTGCACGACACTCACGAAGCGGCTGCTAGCGTAGCGGAGAACAATGGACATGAACGTAGCAGCTATTTAGGTTAGAAAACCCCTCCCCTTTGGCGCCAGAGACGAATTGCCTGCCGAAATCGAACTTACGTAAGCCACAATATTCTCTCACCCAAACCTCCAGATGCTTGACACTCGGATCGGTGCCAGTATCAACCTAAACACTGATTTATTTCGTGCTGTGTGCTGTCGTCCAGTAGAACATGCGTAAACGGTAATTAAAAGTAACACCAGAAATACGGAACACAGGAAAAGCGTATCTGTGAGTAATTGTTTCGTAGTTCTCGTGTGGTTATGTTGGCGCCAGCACGGGGCGCGTTCGGTCAGAGGGTTAGCTGCACTGTGTAATAAAAAAAAATTGAGCGAATGGATCAACGATGAACTTGAACGCGTGTCATGGGACATTCCCCCGAACAAATGCAAAGAACAATAACGAACAAAACGAGATCAACAAAAAAAAAAAGTTGGTAGAGTGTGAGATCGTGGTACCTATGGTCCCGCGTTCAAATCCCACTGACAAGAACTTCTTTTAACTTTTTATGCCTGAAACTGTTATATGGGAGAACATTTTCCTGACATGTAAAACGATTTTTCGGAGTTTCTAGCAGTCTTCTTTTGGCGGTCTCCTTTCGGTTCGTTAATTGAAACTAGTAAACCTGTAGAGTACATATGTATAGATAGGTGTGGTGTTTGTCGCACATGTGTTTACCACTTTCTGTTACCGAAGCGAAAGCAGACTGCCAAAAGAACATGGCTACGATCTCCGAAAAGTCCCTTTAAGTGTCAGGAAAATGCTCTCCCATATTACAGTTTCACGCATAAACAGTTAAAAAATGTTGTCATCAGTAGGGTTTAAATGCACGATCTTAGAACTACAAACTCACCAACTGTTTTTCCCCTTATGCCCTTTATGTGTCAGGAAAATGCTCTACCATATTACAGTTTTACGCAAAAACAGTTAAAAAATGTTGTCATCGGTGGGGTTTAAACGCACGATTTTAGAACTACAAACTCTACCAACTGTTTTTCCCCTTATACCTCTTCCACTTCAGGCGTTGGCCACTAACACCCTTGATACCCAAAAAAAAACCATCTAACTTACAAATAAAAACAATATCTTGTGCCACTGCCAGTTTCACCCTAAAAGTTAACTAGGACGGTTGTTTGCCATCACTTCAGGCTCTGCCCACGAACAAGAATGAAATACGCCTTTGCTTGTTTTCCTGAAAAGAAGGGGTAAAAGAAAAGTTTAATATTATACCGGTACATTGAAGAGACAAAGAGACTGGTACACCTGCCTAATATTATGGGGGAGGGGGGGGGGGGGCTCGAGCACACGGAAGTGCCGCAACACGACGTGGCGTGGACTCGAATAACGTCTGAAGTAGTGCTGGAGGGAACTGTCACCATGAATCCCGCAGGGCTGCCCAGAAATCCCTACGAGTACGAGGGGATGGAGAACTCTTCTGAGCACTCCAGATATGATCAATAATGTTCACGTCTTGGGAGTTTTGTGGGCAGTGGAAGTGTTTAAAATCAGAAGAGCGTTCCGGGAGCCACTCCATAGCAATTCTGGACGTGTGGGTGTCGCATTGTGTTGCTGGAAAGGCCCAAGTCCGTCGGAATGCACAACTGACATGAATGCATGCAGGTGATCAGACAGGATGCTTACGTACGTGTCACCTGTCAGAATCATATCTAGTCATATCAGGGGTCCCATATCACTCTAACTGCACACGTTCCACAACATTACAGAGCCTCCACTAGCTTTAACATTATCCTGCTGACATGCAGGGTCCGTGGATTCATAAGGTTGTCTCCATACCCGTACACGTCCATCTGCTCTGTACAATTTGAAACCAGACTCGTCCGACGGGGCAACATGCTTCCCGTCTTCAACAGTTCAATGTCGGTGTTGACGGGCCCAGGCGAGGCGTAAAGCTTTGTATCGTGCACTCATCAAGGGTACACAACTGGGCCTTCTGCTCCGAAAGCCCATATCAGTGATGTTTCGGTGAAATGTTCGCACGCTGACACTAATGGCCCAGCATTGAAATCTGCAGCAATCTGCAGAAGGGTTGCACTTCTGTCACATTGAACGATTCTTTTCAGTCGTCGTAGGTCCCGTTCTAGCAGGATCTTTTCCCGGCCGCAGCGAAGTCGGAGATTTGATGCTTTACCGGATTCCTGATATTCACGGTACACTCGTGAAATGATCGTACGGGGTAATTCCCCACTTAATCGCTACCTCGGAGATGTGTCCCATCGCTCGTGCGCCGACTATAACACCACGTTCAAACTCACTTAAATCTTGATAAACTGCCATTGTAGCAGCAGTAACCGATCTAACAACTGCGCCAGACACTTTTCTTATATAGCCGTTGCCGACCGCAGCGCCGTATTCTGCCTGTTTACATATCTCTGAATTTGAGTACGCGTGACTATACCAGTTTCTTTGGCGCTTCAGTGTAGTTTAGTTCTTTCATTTATTATTATTATAATTATTGTTGGTGAGTTTTAAATCTTCTTCCGGCGGTGACCACAGCAGCCAGATGGTGTGGTGACCACTAAACCACGAGATATCTACGAAACAGTTACTCACAAATACACATTTCCTGTGCTCCGTAGTTCTGGTGTTTCTTTTAATTACGGTTTACGCATATTCTATTGGACGACACCTCATAGAACAAACTAAGTCGGTGTTTTCGTTGATGCTCTATCGACATACAACGTTTGGTACCTGTCTGACTGTCTGACATCTGAGGTTTGGGTATCAGAGAATACTCGTCCTTGCAGTTCAGATATAGAAAAGGTTCGTATGATATTAGTAAACTGCAGGAGCATCCAAGCAAAGATCTCAGAATTAGTAACGCTTATTGAAGGTTATAGTGCCCAGATAGAACAGACACCATATCCATGTAAGTATATAGTTCTAGCAATACCAGCCATGACCTTCCTCTTCTGTGCGGATGCACACATATTACCCGAACTCTTACGGGACTTGGTAAGAATGTCTTCCACAAGTAATGAGTGTGTTGGGTAGGGACACTACGAATGTAGTGTGTGGACATATAAGGTGAGAATGTGGGTCTCGCGGGAGGCATGCGCGAGAAAGTCCCTGCAGTCGCACTGTCATTTGTGCTCTCGGTGGCTCAGATGGATAGAATGTTTGCTTGGTAAGCAGGAGATCCCGGGTTCGAGTTCCAGTAGAGGCACAACTTTTCACCTGTCCACACAGATATATATCAACGCCCGTCAGCAGCTGAAGATATTAATACATAATTCTAATAATTATTACAGTCAAAGACAAAGAAGTACGACTGTGATGCCTATCCCAGTAAATTAATAGACTTAATGAAAGACATATTTATGTAGCTCCACATTCGGATGCTGTATAAACTTTATTAAAATGTTCTCATAGTCTCGGTCTGTATGGACTAATTTCTGGCATTGGTAACAGCATTTTCATTTCAGATGTATTAAACATAGTTGCCCCGGTTTTGACCTAAATAGGTAACCATCCGTCAGTAACACAATTTTAATAACTAAACACATCTGTACAGTCACTTTCTCCGAGTCACTCTTACTACTCTCACATCGCAACCATTCCGAAACATTTTTAACTACATTGAGGAAAAACACTTTCCACTTGTCTGTGCACTGCTTTCTTGCTAATTTACTGTATAAATTCAATCGCAGCGATGTCAGTGACCACCAATGACGTCAGAACCATTGCCAGAAAATGGTCCATACAGACCGAAACTACACTCCTGGAAATTGAAATAAGAACACCGTGAATTCATTGTCCCAGGAAGGGGAAACTTTATTGACACATTCCTGGGGTCAGATACATCACATGATCACACTGACAGAACCACAGGCACACAGACACAGGCAACAGAGCATGCACAATGTCGGCACTAGTACAGTGTATATCCACCTTTCGCAGCAATGCAGGCTGCTATTCTCCCATGGAGACGATCGTAGAGATGCTGGATGTAGTTCTGTGGAACGGCTTGCCATGCCATTTCCACCTGGCGCCTCAGGTGGACCAGCGTTCGTGCTGGACGTGCAGACCGCGTGAGACGACGCTTCATCCAGTCCCAAACATGCTCAATGGGGGACAGATCCGGAGATCTTGCTGGCCAGGGCAGTTGACTTACACCTTCTAGAGCACGTTGGGTGGCACGGGATACATGCGGACGTGCATTGTCCTGTTGGAACAGCAAGTTCCCTTGCCGGTCTAGGAATGGTAGAACGATGGGTTCGATGACGGTTTGGATGTACCGTGCACTATTCAGTGTCCCCTCGACGATCACCAGTGGTGTACGGCCAGTGTAGGAGATCGCTCCCCACACCATGATGCCGGGTGTTGGCCCTGTGTGCCTCGGTCGTATGCAGTCCTGATTGTGGCGCTCACCTGCACGGCGCCAAATACGCATACGACCATCATTGGCACCAAGGCAGAATCGACTCTCATCGCTGAAGACGACGCGTCTCCATTCGTCCCTCCATTCACGCCTGTCGCGACACCACTGGAGGCGGGCTGCACGATGTTGGGGCGTGAGCGGAAGACGGCCTAACGGTGTGCGGGACCGTAGCCCAGCTTCATGGAGACGGTTGCGAATGGTCCTCGCCGATACCCCAGGAGCAACAGTGTCCCTAATTTGTTGGGAAGTGGCGGTGCGGTCCCCTACGGCACTGCGTAGGATCCTACGGTCTTGGCGTGCATCCGTGCGTCGCTGCAGTCCGGTCCCAGGTCGACGGCCACGTGCACCTTCCGCCGACCACTGGCGACAACATCGATGTACTGTGGAGACCTCACGCCCCACGTGTTGAGCAATTCGGCGGTACGTCCACCCGGCCTCCTGCATGCCCACTATACGCCCTCGCTCAAAGTCCGTCAACTGCACATACGGTTCACGTCCACGCTGTCGCGGCATGCTACCAGTGTTAAAGACTGCGATGGAGCTCCGTATGCCACGGCAAACTGGCTGACACTGACGGCGGCGGTGCACAAATGCTGCGCAGCTAGCGCCATTCGACGGCCAACACCGCGGTTCCTGGTGTGTCCGCTGTGCCGTGCGTGTGATCATTGCTTGTACAGCCCTCTCGCAGTGTCCGGAGCAAGTATGGTGGGTCTGACACACCGGTGTCAATGTGTTCTTTTTTCCATTTCCAGGAGTGTATTAGCGCATTTTAATAAAGTATGTACAACAGCTAATGGTATGATTTGTTAAAATGTGTTTCATTAAACATATTACGGCTATGAAGCATCGCCTTGCAAAAGACAAACAAAAATCGAGTTGTGCCTCATATCGCCCACACCTCTTCTGGAGATAATATGTACGCCTACGTTGATTTCATACAGTCAACTTTAAGCTTTAGGATACCGCTACACAGGGCGCAATCTTGGATCTCCGTATTAGTAATAGACAAGACGGTGATGGAGTTGGAAGTTTTATAATATTTTTCAATAATATTTTTACCTCCATTCCGGATGGGGAACAGTAAGATAAGAGCAATCTAATATTTTTCATGTTGATAAAGCTTCAAACGTAATTAAATGTAGAAACCAACGATATAAAGTGTCCCAAAAATATTGTTTGAATTTGCGTTTTTCCTTGTCTACACCAACTGAGCTGGATGCATAAATATCTCCAACTGACCTGTGTACAGTATCGACTACAAGTGATATTGGGTGGGCTCATATATCGTATATCATTTTTTTGTCTAAATTTCATCATTTTAATGCGAAGTTTGTTCTACCAGTAACTCATGAAAAAGTTGCACGACTGAATCGTTATCTGCTAGTGCTTTACTAAGCCGCAGAAGCACTATTTTGTCCACTAATCGTCTGAGAGTGGGAGAATCAAACAAGAATGCCATCGAAAATCGTCGTTCGTTTGGTTGTGAAGTGCGTGCTATGATTAGATTTTTTGCGCAAAAGGATCTACATCTGCTCAAATACACCTGGAATCACGTCTAGTTTGCGGACATGCAAAGGAAAAATTATACAGGGTTCTCAGTAGTTAAAAACTGCCGTACAAATGTGCGTGAGAAAGAGTGGTGTGGCTGGCCTATAATACACACTGATGAAATCGTGCAGCAAGTAGACCGAAAGATGTGATCTGATCGATGATTGACGGCTGATTCTCTGGCTGATTAATTTTCTCATTTTAGACGCACCACTATTCACACGTTTCTCACGGATAGCTCTGATATCGCAAAATGTGCGCAAGGTGATAGCAAAAATCATTACCCACCGCTGCCCGTACAAGTATAATATTTGGAAAAAAGCGGCATTATAAAATAAACGACTGTACCACTATTCTTTATTGATCTCAGTCGATTTTGGTCCAACATCATACCTTCTTCGGGTCTCAGAAGCAATTCTGCTATGCAGTCTCACAGTTGCAATATGTACGGTAACTTATAGGCTGTTTCATCAACATAATTAACTATCTATGCGTAACTCTCTTGTCCTGGCAACATCACAGACGGTTGTGTGCACCCTGTTATCACGTTTTGCAATATTCGTCTCTGATGTTATAATAATCATAATGTAACAGTCAATAACTTACAGTTGATATTACAACTGCGATAATGCATGGCTGAGTTACTTTTGAGACCTGAAGATGGTTTTCTGCAGTTAACAGTAATGGTACAGCTGTGTATTATGTAGTGCAATTTTCAGCGTTCCTATAAGCTGCCCAACACGACCTGGTAACTTATCAATCGCACACTCCACAGTCGCGATCTGTCGCCTACTGACTTATCTCTTCTCCCGTTTGAAACAATGCCTTGGTGATCAACAGATTGAAGATGGTGAGGAACTCAAGACCTCTATTGTCATCTAGTTCAGTTCACGGGTAGAGTACTTCTATATAGGGGGTCTGAAGATGCTAAAAGTGTTCAGAAGTAAGCGACGAGCATGTGAAAGACCCAAGTACGTTTGTATGAAAATAAAGACTGTAATAAAAGTTTTATTTTTATCAGGAATATACTTTTATGACTCAATGGCCCCCTTGCCTGCCGGAATGTGGCCGAGCGGTTCTAGGCGCTACAGTCTGGAACCGCGCGACCGCTACGGCCGCAGGTTCGAATCCTGCCTCGGGCATGGATTTGTGTGATGTCCTTAGGTTAGTTAGGTTTAAGTAGTTCTAAGTTCTAGGGGACTGATGACCTCAGCAGTTAAGTCCCATAGCGCTCAGAGCCATTTGAACCATTTGAATGGCCCCTTACTATTACAATTTTAAAATGTTCAGATGTGTGTGAATTCCTAAGGAACCAAACTGCTGAGGTCATCGGTCCCTAGACTTACACGCTACTTAAGCTAACTTACGCTAAGGACAACAAACACACCCATGCCCGAGGGAGGACTCGAACCTCCAGTGGGAGGGGCTGCGCGATTCGTGACATGTTGCCTCTAACCGCGCGGCCACTCCGCGTGGCACAATTTTAATAGGCCAGACTTCTAAGATGCTTTACACATAAGAGAAAGCAAGAAGGATTTAAATGAAGAGAGTAGAAAAGAAGAACTTGTTAATTGCTGCTTTCATATGGAATGGAAATTTTTCGGCCTTATTTGGAATGACACGAAGTAGATGACTTCTCAGCTAGCTTTAAGAAACAGTTTCCTAAAGCAGATGACAGGGGGTGTCGAAAGTGGCTGGGTTTAGTGTTGAGGAGAAACCTGGTATTGTCAACTAGATATCCTCGGTCTTTCAACAGCTAGGACCTAGCAGCTTACTGAACAAAACGTGAACTGAGTTCTCAAATGCAAAAACTAAACTTCCAAAAATTAAAGCAGAGTCCGACTAAGTTGTTTTTCAACTCTTCGCAATAAAACAACAAACGTTTCTCTGGTTGTGGCTTTCAGATCAGTTCAAACCATTTAACTTAAGAAACCATTGATTTTGAAATCGGTAAGTCTGCCGAACTGGCAACTCCTACAAAAGATGCTCTTTATTTCTACTGATAGGAAGTAATAAGAGCAGGGGAAGGCGGAAATAGGAACACGTTTTCAGAAATCCTCACTTTCAATTTTTTGCAAATTCAGGTGATTAATTTCATCCGAGAAATGTTTAAAAGAGAATTACTCACTGGAAGCATAAGAAGGGTAGCTATTTGTAACATTTATCGACTGTTCAGCTTCGTATGTCACACGCTGGAGTGTCGACAAGTAACAGTCAAAGTAGGCGACATTTGGAGCACACACCCTATAACAGTATGGATGTGTAGTAAAATATAGTTGTGGTCAATGTTCGAAGTTAATCAATGAATATAGGTAATGTTCATTAATTTTAATTATAAAATGATAGCGTTTTACAATGACACGTGGAATCGGTTTGGAAAATAAAAGGATTAGTAGCTTCAGCTACAGGAATGTAAATAGAGTAATTCACAAATAATTTATTTTTACCTTCTGTTTTATACCACATTTCTCCCTAACAGAAAAATAGCTGTCAAACAGTTGGCAGGGGAAATATAACAGGTGTATTTAAGTGCATTTCATTCTCCAGGTGATTCATAGTAAAGTGATCCGCTGAGAGAGTCGTGGCGGCGCGGATCGTTAACAGAACCCTCGGCTGGCAACGGGGAGGCAGCGGGAAGCGATTGACTGCAGGCCGCAGCTGGACAAGAGTCTTAAAGTACCAGCTGTCACCGTCACGGTAATCGTGGCTTACCTGAGCAAGCAAAGCCTTGCGCGATCGCGCAGCAACCGGTCAAATGCCTTGCTTCAGAGATGTATAAGTAACATAAGGTGTACTACAGGGAAGTGTGTCGGAAGACTTCCTATTCATATTACATATCAATGAACTGGTACACAATTTTAATTCGAGAAATACTTACAAAGTTTGAACCATCACCTCGAAGAAATAAAGCAGCGACCATGAAAGTTGGTGATGGTGTTAGGCCCGCTCTGTATGTTCATCCTTCATTGTGACACATTTTTCCAGCTATGAATGACGGGACAGATGCCTTGGTAGTAGAAGACTGCTTTTTGTCCGTTCAGGAAACTTTCCATCACTCGAAAATTACCTCGTCGCCATTCTGGAAATGCTTTCACGCAATGGTTCCTCCAAGCGAGCAAAGAGGAATAAGTCAGTGGGCGCCACCTCAGCTCAAAACGGGGAGTAAGGAAAATTTTCATGCCCAAAGAACCAACATTTTTGGCTGTATCATGGTCGGAATGGGCTGAGGCCTTGTCGTGGAGCAGATACAAGCCCGTAGACAGATTCCTCCGGCTCTTCGGCTTCACAGTTTCTCGGAACCTCCTCAGGAAATTACGGTAGTATGTTCCTGCGGCAATTTGCCCTTTACACCCGTAAATTTGGTCAACAGATTTCCATTTTTAATTTTTACAGAAACGAAAGTAGAAGTGCTGTATTGTTGTATACGCGCGAAACACGAATAACAAGGTTAAATTTGTCTTCTAGCCCAGGGTTACAAATAAATAAGGTGTTTGCGTTTGACAGACATACTTATGGGATAGTGGAACAGCTACATGCAAAGGCGCTGTGACACGGAATTCCTCTGCCGAAAGTAAGTGAGATGGACGCCTCTAGTAGAATTTGACAGAACTGGTCTGCACTGCAACTCAAGTGCGCACCAAGCACTCAAGTGAGCGTTGTGGATTGTAGAAAGCAGACGCAATTTTTGCGTCGTTTGTCACGGCTGCGTGCTCTTGTGCTGCGTTAGATCACCTGTCGTTGGAACGAGTGTCGTGGCGGTTGGCAGTGAATTTACAAAGTGTTGAAATTGAAGAAAAGTGTTGTGTGCGTTTTGCTTTCACAAAAATGCCCCGCAGCTGCAGTAACAAACTTAACAACTTTCCTTAGGTTCGTGTAGATGTTATTTGTGGTTCTAGAATGCGATCGTTGACTAAACCAGTGAAACAAGCATATACCTTGTATTTCTGATGTTGAGTTGGAGACCAGCTTATCTTGGTCTCCATACGTGTGGTGCACCTCGTGTTCGTGTGAACCCATAAACCATGCATCGGATTGCTGTTTTTATATGGTGTATCCCTTAAGAAAAAAAGTCAATACCAAGAGGAATATACTATACTCTGACAGCCCATTTGTCATTCGTCCTGTGGCTCATGGTGAAGGATTGCCAGTTGCTGATCCCTTACATGTACCACCATCAAACAGTGATAGCGATTATCCTGAACCGACATATAAAGCTGGAAAGGTGCAATCATCCGCCAGTGACAATGATCATTTCTTTACATCATCGTCAGCTGGAGAACCACAAAAAATTATACAGTGTGAACTTAGTGATCTGTTTTGGGATTAACATCTTCCAAAGTATTATGTCAGACTGGTGGCCTCACGACTGCAGCAGTGGAATTTTCTCGCTGCCATAGAAGGTGCGTTTGTGTTTTAGGAGCGTCAGAAAAAAATTGAGGAGGGCCAGAAAGAACTTGAGTGTATTTTGAGCCCTGAAGGTTACATTACATTCTGCAGTGACATTGACGGCTTGTTGGCCGTTTGAACATAATATACAAACCAGACTAGTTGAGACTCTTTATAGATAGCTCAAAAACAAGCCTGAAGGCAGTACAGTTACAAAATGGTAATTAAAGGTCGTTAATCCCTGTCGCATATGCTGCTTAAGCTGAAGAACGTTTTACCACGTTGAGAACCGTTGTGAAATGTGTTAATTACAATAAGCGTGAATGGCAGGAATGTCGAGATCTCAAAATCGTTGCGATGCTGTTGGGCTTGCAAGGTTGTTACACTTAGTCTTGCTGGTACCTGTATGAGTGGAACAGTTACGCAAGAGATAAACGCTACAAAGAGGGAATGGCCTCCACGAACAGCTCTGTCAGTTGGGTCAAAGAATATTGCAGAAGAACCACTTCTGAATCTAAATGGAACTGTTCTCCCACTAATACACATTGCGTTCCGAGTCATGACAGCATTTTTTAAGGTTGTGCAAAAGAATGAAGCAGCATTTCAGTGCAGTACAAGAAGTTTCCACGACTCAGCACGGACAAGGTCACAAACGAGTTAATGATTAATCCCCATATACTCCAGTTGTGATGGACATATTCACCTTCATCAGCGCATAGTTGTTGCATGGACGTCTTCGGTCCTTCTGTCAGACAACAATCACGTAAATTGATGTGTAGGCAGGTCGAACTTTGAGTCCACTCTAACCTCAGATCAGCTCCATTGTATTCGTAACCCAGCTACATTGTTCTTGAGAAACAGGACAGCCGAATATTACATGGAACCTGTGAACGAACTCACTTATGCTTATAAAGTCAGCGACTGCAATAATACCCTGAAGATGCTCTTCCTTTACTCCCACCTCCATCTGTTCCCAGAGAAATGTGGTGCATTCAGTGATGACCCCGGCTAGCGGCTACACCAGGACATTTCTCTCATGTAACAGAGGCTCACAGGACAGTAGGCTAATGTTAGCTGATTTCTGCTGGATGCTACAGACAGATATTCCAGACACCAACCACAAGAAGAAGGCAAATAAACGGCGCAAATGGACTAGATAAGCTCAGTTAATGTATACATCTTACTGATTACGTAGTAGTATACGTGAAAGGTAAACTCCCAACTTACTTGTGACCCTGACCTAGAAGACTATTTTAATCGTAATGAAATTTTCACTCTGCAGTGGAGTGTGCGCTGATATGAAACTCCCTGGCAGATTAAAACTGTGTACCGGACCGAGACTCGAACGCGGGACCTTTACCCTTCGTGGGGCAAGTGCTCTACCAACTGAGCTACCAAAGCACGACTCACGCCCCGTCCTCACAGCTTTAACTCCGCCAGTACCTCGTCTCCTACCTTGCAAATTTCGCAGAAGCTCTCCTGCATAACTTGCAGAACTAGCACTCCTTGAAGAAAGGATACTGCGGACACATGGCCTAGCCACAGCCTAGGGGATGTTTCCAGAATGAAATTTTCACTCTGCAAGTTATGCAGGAGAGCTTCTGAAAAGTTTGGAAGGTAGGAGACGAGGTACTGGCGGAATTAACGCTGTGAGGACGGGGCGTGAGTCGTGCTTGGATAGCTCAGTTGGTAGAGCACTTGCCCGCGAAACGCAAAGGTCCCGAGTTCGAGTCTCTGTCCGGCACACAGTTTTAATCTGCCAGGAAGGTTCTTATTTTAATCATGGTATTCACTTTCAGGGCATCGAAATCTGTACAAGCTGTCTGCTTTGGTTTCTGTAAAATATTCACTGTGGACCAGTGTAATTTGTTATCACCACTCCATGGAAGTCTTACATACACTCAGCATCAATTTGCCCTATGGTTTTTGGGTTTTCGTCTTATTCGGCGGGGTTGAGTTTCATGTTTCCAGTGCTTGGTTTGTCCGCCCCCGGTAGCTGAATGGTAGCCGGCACGGTAGCTCAGCGTGTTCGGTCAGAGGGCTGCGTGCTCTCTGTAATAAAAAAAACTGAGTCAAGGAATCAACGATCAACTTGAACGGATGTCTTGTGACGTCCGCCCAGACCAAACGCAACGAACAGCATCGAACAAAAAAAAAAAAAAAAAAAGAAGTGGTCAGCGCGACAGACTGTCAATCCTTAGGGCCCGGGTTCGATTCCCGGCTGGGTCGGAGATTTTTTTCTCCGCTCAGGGACTGGGTATTGTGTTGTCCTAATCGTCATCATTTCATCCCCATCGACGTGCAAGTCGCCGAAGTGGCGTCAAATCGAAAGACTTGCACCAGGAGAGCGGTCTATCCGACGGGAGGCCCTCGTCACACGTCATTAATATTATTAGTGCTTGGTTTGCTCCATTGTCCCATGGGTCATCGTGATATACCCAGCACTCTTCCTTGGTGGCTAAGCTGCCAAACACGTCATCTAGACCACCTTAACAACTGAAGTATTTCCTCTGCTGCCTCTGTTCATCAGGCTTTTTGACGGGTGTGAGCAGTCGAGGAACCCATCGCACGGAGGCAACTGACATGTTCTAATTTTCGTGCAAGACGTTGACAACTGGTCCAAGGAAGATTTTTACTTTTTCAACTGTCGCGTCAATTGTGACAAGCCTGTCTTTGACCGCCATGGCTTGCACTTTCCTTACGATTCCCTGTCCGGCACACAGAGATGGTCGCCACGCCGTTCCTTTCAAGTTAGACTTGTCTGATCACACTGGTAGCGTCTCCGCCGACTACCCACAGTGTGACATGATGGTGCATTGTTGCCGTACACTTCTAATAACTCAGCATGTATTGTTGCGTTGTCACACATAATCCACTTTACCAAGGGGCTGCGGCTTCTTTTCTCCTGCCTCCTCTAGCGACGAGCTACGATATTGTGGCGGCGATATCAGTGAGTACCAGGACGGCACACATCTACCTTATTGCAAACAAAACACTGAATAGATAATTACTTTTCGAGCTGCTATTTATGATTTCATGACTAAATCTCGAAAGTATTAACTTAGCCAGATTTTCCTGATTTGCTGTTTCAATTATTTCTATCGTGTATTCATGTGTTAAGAGCACATTTCCGGCCGAATACTTTATTAGTATTATTAGGTTTGTGTACATGAGACTAAAATTATATATGAAAGGGAAAGTGATTGAAGGAAGGTGTAAGGTTTTTAAACTAGAGTTTATGTTGCAGCCAGGGAATCAAAGTAGATAAGGAATTCCATAACTCAAATACGTCTCATCTGCTCCGATGCCATCAGATCCACATATAACTGTACACCACAGACAGCAAATTCACTTACTAAACGAATCGTCGTAACGAATTAAGGACATACCCCAAAGCAACAGCTTAGACCCTTAACGACCTGCGTGGCAGCAGATGTAGTCAGGTAAAGACGTAGCCAAAGGGGGCCGGGGGTCTGGGGGGTCAGTACCAACACCCTCCAATCATCTAAATTATATTACATACGACCTTGACGCTAAGTTGAAAGTTATTTTGATTTTCAATCATACGACGAATAAGGAATACGCACTGTTAATAATCAACAAGGCCAATGGTAGATTTAAACTATCAATACGTCGATAAAACTATCGGTGATCGCTTTGCAGCTCAATTTTATGTAAGTTCTGCCGTCTCTTGCTTTTATGCTGTATGCTGCTGTGATATTTTCTAATTATTGATACGTTTCTAATAAGAAAAAAGAGGAAAACCGATTTTTATTCGTCCACTGGCTTAACGGTAAATTAAAACTATGTGCGCACTACTATAACAGCTTAAGTACCTGTCTATAGAAGTTTAATATTGCTACTACACTTATTTGGAGACTGGCAGAACTTTGTGTTACAATACTTCACAATTTCACAAGGCAGTGGATGGTTCAAATGGCTCTGAGCACTATGGGACTTAACTTTTGAGGTCATCAGACCCCTAGACTTAGAACTACTTAAACCTAACTAACCCAAGGACATCACACATATCCATTCCCGAGGCAGGATTCGAACCTGCGACCGTAGCAGCAGTGCGGTTCCGGACGTCAGTGCCTAGAACCGCTCGGCCACAACAGTCGGCACAAGGCAGAGGAGCAGTAAACATTATTACAAATCACATTAAAGTCAGAGCATAAAAGTAGCGTGTAGGCCAGAAATAGCGTTGCTACACAAAAATATCGCCTAGACGGCGATGGTTGCATTTCTTTCAATAATTTGCTCAAAATTCTATCATTAGTAGCCCAAATGACGAAATATCGCCCAGTCTGGTCACCCGGGCGGTACTAACCTATGAAAACCAGTTCCAATACGAAACGAATGGGTAGGGGTTTGTGGAGAGCGGAAGGGACATGTGATGACAACACATTCTGTATTTCTTTCGTTTATACACGATTTTTTCACAGGTCTGCTTGAATTCGTCCGAGCCGAATGCGCCCTATATCCCCTTCCACCCCCCTCCCCCCCTTTTGGTATAGACTCTATTTAAGCTCGTGGAATGTTATAATAACTGAGGCTCGTGAAACGGAAATATTTCATGTCTTCAAGTTTTATATACGGAGTGATTATAATTAAACTTTTTACATCTACATCCATACTCCCCAAGCCACCTGACGGTGTGTGGCGGAGGGTACCATGAGTATCTCTATCGGTTCTCCCTTCTATTCCAGTCTCGTATTGTTCGTGGAAAGAAAGATTGTCGGTATGCCTCTGTGTGGGCTCTAATCTCTCTGATTTTATCCTCATGGTCTCTTCGCGAGATATACGTAGGAGGGAGCAATATACTGCTTGAGTCCTCGGTGAAGGTATGTTCTCGAAACTTCAACTAAAGCCCGTACCGAGCTACTGAGCGTCTCTCCTGCAAAGTCTTTCACTGGAGTTTATCTATCATCTCCGTAACGCTTTCGCGATTACTATATGATCCTGTAACGAAGCGCGCTGCTCTCCGTTGGATCTTCTCTCTCTCTTCTATCAACCCTATCTCGTACGGATCCCACACTGGCGAGCAATATTCAAGCAGTGGGCTAACAAGTGTACTGTAACCTACTTCCTTTGTTTTCGGATTGCATTTCCTTAGGGTTCTTCCAATGAATGTCAGTCTGGCATCTGCTTTACCGACGATCAACTTTATATAATCATTCCATTTTAAATCACTCCTAATGCGTACTCCCAGATAATTTATGGAATTAACTGCTTCCAGTTGCTGACCTGCTATATTGTACCGAAATGATAAAGGATCTTTCTTTCTATGTATTCGCAGCACATTACACTTGTTTACATTGAGATTCAATTGCCATTCCCTGCACCATTCGTTGCAGATCCTCATGTGTTTTAGTACAATTTTCCATTGTACAACCTCTCGCTATACTACAGTATCATCCGCAAAAAGCCTCAGTGAACTTCCGATGTTATCCACAAGGTCATTTATGTATATTGTGAATAGCAACGGTCCTACGACACTCCCCTGCGGCACACCTGAAATCACTCTTACTTCGGAAGACTTCTCTCCATTGAGAATGACATGCTGCGTTCTTTTATCTAGGTACCCTTCAATCCAATCACACAGTTGGTCTGATCCTCCATATGCTCTTACTTTGTTCACTAAACGACTGTGGGGAACTGTATCGAACGCCTTGCGGAAGTCAAGAAACGCGGAATCTACGTCGGAACCCGTGTCTATGGCCCTCTGGGTCTCGTGAACGAATAGTGCGAGCTGGGTTTCACACGATCGTCTTTTTCGAAACCCATGCTGATTCCTACAGAGTAGATTTCTAGTCTCCAGAAAAGTCATTTACTCGAACGTAATACGTGTTCTAAAATTTTACAGCTGATCGACGTTAGAGATATAGGCCTATTTAACACGTTATAGCATGGAAACGAGGACTAATATTGATAGCATTAATGTCAAGGACATGGGGAACGGAAATAGTGCAAAATCAGTTCAATCGAAACACTTTAATGTGCTGCTACGATACATCATAGCATTACATACCGGTACCATTACTGCTACAAAAGAGGCCAATATGGCGCCCATTACTGTCCAGAAGACTGAAAGCGCAGGATTGTGTTCTGCACAGCAGAGCGAAGCATTTCCGTTTGTATGCTGGCTACCTCTCTTGATATGCTGCTCTTCAGATCAGCACATGCGTGAATGTTCCGCTTGTAAACACTATCCTTCAAGTTACCCCACAATTAGAAATCACTGGGAGTGAGATCAGATTATCGTGCTGCCGGCCGGAGTGGCCGTGTGGTTCTAGGCGCTACAGTCTGGAACCGAGCGCCCGCTACGGTCACAGGTTCAAATCCTGCCTCGGGCATGGATGTGTGTGATGTCCTTAGGTTAGTTAGATTTAATTAGTTCTTAGTTCTAGGCGACTGATGACCTCAGAAGTTGTCGCATAGTGCTCAGAGCCATTTGAACCATCTGAGATTATCGTGCTGGTCAAGCATTTGGAAACGATCGGCTGATAAGTCGATAGTTGTCAAATGTGTTTCAGAGAAGTAGGTAAATTTCACGAGCGATGTGCGGTGGTGCCTCCTCTTGCTTGAAAACTGCTGAGTTCAATGCGTCTCTCTCCTGTAGGGCGGGTATGTTGGCGAAGCATAATTCAGTAACGCTTGCCGGTCACACTGCACGTCCTTCGTCCTTGAGCGCCAACCAAAAAAGAATGGGTCAATGCGAACGTAGCCGTAAAGCCACACCATACGTTGACACGTTCACCATACAGAGGAACTTCATGCACAATGACCGGAGGTGTAGAGCCCCACACTCGGCAATTCTGTGTGTTCACCTCACCCGTCAGAGAAAAATGAGCCTCGTCTGTCCATAGGATGGTACAGGTCCAGCACTCGTCAGCTTCAATCGTTGCGAGAAAGTGGAGAGTGAAGTCAACACGTCGTTGTGCGTCTTTTGTTGCAAGCTGCTGTACGATATGGATCTTGTACCGATACCATTTGAGAATGGTTCGAAGCACCTTCCGTACAGTGGACCGCGGGATGTTCAATTGTCGATACACAGCACGCGCTCTGCCTGACGATCGGGAATAGGGCGCAGCGTTGTCTGCCATAGCAACAGCTATTTCATCAACCACCTGTGGTGCAACCAGTCGTCGGCCTCTTCCCGGAATGACGCCCAGTTCCCCAGTTGATTAGAACTTCTTCACCATGCTCTGCACAGCAGGTGGAGGAAGAGGACTCTTCCGTAATCCTTTCAGCCGGCGATATTTTCCAAGTGCAACTGCAGCATAACTGTTGTTTTGATAATAGAGCTTCACCAATAATGCCATGCTCCTTTTGTCCAAGTTCATGTTCACTCGTGAACGAGTGCACTGCGACTGGTCAGGTGTGTGAAACTATGAACCTGGTAGTTGGAACTGGACGAGTTCACGTCATGTGCAACCGGACTCCATAGAAATTTACGATTGTTCGGTTGAAACGATTCGAGTTACATTCGATCATGTAGATACTGCTTGTTTTGATTCATGTTTGTATGCACATTTTTAGAAGTTTCGCGATCCCTTGCTAGTAGACCGGCTTCTCTCTCAGGTGATGTTTACACACAGTGATGGTTCCGTTAGTCCAGTCCCTGCAAATGTGGGGATCGAGTATAATCCTGATAGAGTTTACAATCTTCCACCTGAAACTGACGATTCATTTCTTTAGGTGGCGTTGCTTCCTTGTGGAGTCGTCCGTCATATCCTGCGGGAACGCTGGTCTGCTTAGCATCGCTTGGAATGTTGCAATGGTAACCGAACCGTAGAAATGTGTGTTCAAAACGATATTCCTTCACACCTCAATGATTGTGGTTACCGAAATTATATTATGTATATAGGGCAAGAAGGAACCTGTTTCCTCTATAATGAAAGTGGCCATCTCAGTACCATTTGTCCGCTCGTTGATGGGGTTTTAAAGTCTTCCTATGAAACACGTTGTCCGTTGAGATTAGCTGAATTAATGTCCTCAAATCTGTCAGTGTTCCTCCATCAGTATAGGACACTGGGGAGACGTTGCCCCCACCCCGCGCGACTTTTCGCTGTTACTGGCACGTTCAGTTGCCGCCCGTGTTACCGTTAAGGCGCCGACACCGGTAGCACAATTTAAACGCTGGCGGCCTCAAAATGGTGAAGATTTTAAAGTCACCCCTCCGCAGTCTCATCTCTCCGACCAGGTGGTGATGGAGGGCGCTTCTACCAGTGATGATGCTTTGAATACTGACTTGTTTCGCAGGAAATGATGAGGCTGGTTCTATTGACGTTGAAATGAATGTTGCATCTGCGTCCTCTCCTCCACCCTTAGGAACGTCTGTTCTGCTGGATTCCGATGATTTAACGGAGGCATCGTTTGCTGTTCTGCCATTAAATTGTTCTAGCGACATGCGATTATTTCCTCAATCTGACTGAATGGAGCAACAGCTCACTGCGGATTCTCTTCCGGGTAGTCAGATGATGCAGCCAGCTTCAGATGCTGCACTGCCTATCTCTTCTTTATATGACAATTATGATGTTCATCGCTCCCGGTTGTGTTTCCTGTATTCCACTGAGCGGAAAATGGTTAAAATGGCTCTAAGCACTATGGGGCTTAACATCTGAGGTCATCAGTCCCCTTGACTTAGACCTACTTAAACCTAACTAACCTAGGGACATCACACACATCCACGCCCGAAGCAGGATTCGAAACCTGCGACCGTAGCAGCCTCGTGGTCCCGGACTGAAGCGCTTAGAATCGCTTGGCCACAGCGGCCGGCTCACTGAGTGGAATGGGGACGACTTACTCTCCGCAGCGGAACTTGTGAGCCTCCTACACTTCCGCGTCAAGAAGTTATGTTGTCACGGAGTGGTGTGAAACAAAGTTTTCAACCTGAGCGTGTAGCTTCGCGACGAAGAAGCAAAACATAGAATCTGCACCTTCCGGTGGAGAGGTTTCAAATCTTGTACCTTCGTCTCCGCCGTCTGTCGGTGTTGTGGAGAGCGGGACGTGATGCGTACATTCTTTTCTAGTTCTACTTTCCTACCTTGCACGTGTTAATTACTGCAGTCGTATATGTTTCTTACCCTAAATGTTAACGGGATAAACTCTCCATTGCGGCTTGCTGCGTTACAACAGTTTATTTATGATTCCCAAGCTGATGTGTGTTTGCAAGAAGTTTTATTTGATGCATTTTTTCCTCCATGGGCATTCTATGTTTTTTAATGCAGCCTCAGAAAGTTCTACTGGTGTGGCCGTGCTTTATAGGGACTGTATTCCGCTGACGGGGTTTGAAACGCTGGACGACGGTCGGGGTATAAGGTTCCGTTTTCATGGTCTCGCCTTAATTTTCCTTTATGCCCCATCTGGCTCTTATAGTATATATGACCAGTCGCGCGATTGTAGGGAAGATGCCATTTATTTACTTCGTCAAAATCTACGAACCATTTTGATGGGCGGAGATTTCAAGTGTCCAGGGATCTGACTCCCATTTATAACCACTGTCGTGAACTTAATGATTTGGTGGAGTCGTTGAGTCTACAGGATGTCTGTATCTCCATGTACCTCACATTGGTGCGTTTTACGTATTTTACACCTACTTCTAGAAGTCCACTGGACCATCTCTATCTGTCTGCCTCCCAACTCTTGTCAATTTCTGCAATCCCTGGCAGTTTCACTGACCACTGTGCTGTTTCAAGTACCCCTAACAACGTCCCACAGAGGGTAAGTCTTTTCCGCCATATTTGGAAGCTAAGTATTTTACATCTGACAGACCCCTCTCTGGATGATATCATTTCTGCTGTATGGGGACGGGCAAGCCGTTCCCAAATGCGTTATCGCTCATTTATGTAATGGAGGTTTGCCATTGTCAGACCTCGGCTTCGCACTGCACTAATGCGTTTTAGCGCTGGTAAAGCGGCTGAAGTGAGGAACACGCGGGAATTTTGTTAAGCTGTCTTTAGTGATTTTTTGAAAGTGCTCGAGACGTCCCTTTACGAATTATGGGAGACCACGGTGTGGAGGCGAAACTACAACTCAAAACGCTACAGTTAGATTGTCTTCGCCGCGCGGGATTAGCCGAGCGGTCTCGGGCGCTGCAGTCACAGACTGTGCGCATGATCCCGGCGGAGGTTCGAGTCCTCCCTCGGGTATGGGTGTGTGTGTTTGTCCTTAGGATAAGTTAGATAAAGTAGTGTGTAAGCTTAGGGACTGATGGCCTTAGCAGTTAAGTCCCATAATATTTCACACACTTTTTTTTTTTTAGATTGTCTTAGCTTGTGATCCCAGCCACGTTCGATTCTTCAGGATGAGTTGACGTCTCTGTATCATCTAATTCGGCTTCGAACGCGGTCTCAAAGAACATGTCTCAACAGCATTCGTTCTTTAGATGGTCGTGAGTGGCCATCCCAACCTGAAACCTGACAAAATGTGTGAACTTTTCCGATATTTTTCTGATCTTTACACTAAAGTGGCATCAGACAGTACACCGTCCGCTGATTTTACTTCCCTCCTTGGTAGTGTCGTCACGCTAACTCCTCATGAGGAGCTTCTGGCAGCTTTCTACCGTTATGAGGTACCTGACACTGTAGTCCGTCCTCCTTCCCGCAAATCGCCGCGTCTAGATGGGCTTCCCAAAGAATTTTATGTTTGGTTTTGGTCTCTGATAGGAGATACGATAACGTTTATAGTTAATGAAGTATTGCAAGGGGTACACATTCTGTTCTCCTTTAAGGTCGTAAAAATTGTTTTAATTCCGATAAAGACAGGATGGCTGTCCGCGGATCAGGTCCGACCGATAACGCTACTCAAATTTGGTTATAAAATCGTTGCGCGGGCGATCAACAGCCGCTTGCTAGTTTTGCTTGCTGACGTCGTCACGCGTTATCGAAGTTGTTTCCGAGTCGTATTTTCCTGACTCTCGTTGGTGAATGTCGTCAGCTTATCTCGATTGCTTCCGTTGTTCCTGTATCGGGAGTTTACTTGTTATTGATTTTAATCACGTGTTTGACTGAGTTACTCATGATTTTCTGTTACGAATGTTGACGGCTGTTGGTTTTAATGATGCCGCACGACGGATCCTCAGTCGTCTACTGACGTGAATGGTGGTCTTACGCCCCCCATAGAAGTGTGTCGAGTTCAGGGAAGCCCCATTTCTATGTCGCTATTCGTGCTATTTCTCGAACCCTTACTCTGGTTCATAGCTGCTCGATTAGGTGGCTGGTCGTTACTGGGAGTAATATTCATCGTTCGCGCATATTCCGATGACGCTATGGTTCTTCTTCTTACGCATTACGACATACTCGTGCTCAAGAACGTTTTCGATGCGTTGTGTCGCCTTACGGGAGGACAGATTAACGACCGGAAGTAACGGTTACTAAATCTGCGTGGATCTGATGTGGTTCAGATTCAATGGGCCATGGCGGTCACCCGGCCGTCGATCGTTGAGTGTTACACTGATGATAAAGATGGCTGCGTTAAATTGGAAGAGCGTCACTGACAAGATTCAAGGGACGATCCTTGAACACGACCGTCGCTCCCTCTCGTTACTTCATAACGTTTGAACCTTGGAAATATATGTTTTGAGCAAAGTATACTTTGTTGCTCAAATTTTTCCCCTTCCTGCGATGATGGCCCGAAAGCTACAACGCTTATCGGGCAAGTTTGTCTGGTGAAACTCTATGAGGTTAGGGCGAAACTCTGGCAGATGGGAGGTTTGAGCCTCCGTGATGTTCAGGTAAAGGCTTCTGCTTTATTTCTTCGACACAATGTTTTAACGTGTCTTCGCGTCCCCCAGTCACTTACAGCTCGCCTTTTCCCGTGTCTCCGACCTGCGAGCTTAACTCCTGCAATACATGTTGGTAGGAAAAATAATATATTAAGACATATTCCTGAATTTTTTCTTGATGTCACTTATTTGGAGACTGATATTCTTTCCCATTTGCATCTATGTGTCAAAACGCCGTTATGTCACTGGACGTTTCCAAATCACGCTTCCACTGTGGAGTCGCTATCGCCAGAGACAACCTGGAATGTTGCTTGGTCCAGTTTCAGCCTACTTTTTCCCGATGGAAGTGGCGTCCTTCCTCGTGACACCAAGTCGTTCATAACCTTGTCCCAACCAACATTCGAATTTTTCGCATTACCTTAGTGAGACAGACCGATGCTGTCGTTCCCA
The DNA here is from genome assembly GCF_021461395.2 of Schistocerca americana. NCBI lineage: Eukaryota > Metazoa > Arthropoda > Insecta > Orthoptera > Acrididae > Schistocerca > Schistocerca americana. Next base: position 838,110,605 of record NC_060130.1, on the reverse strand, counting down.
TGAGACGGCTACATTATGCCACCTGTTGGTCGCGTGCTGACACAGACATTGGAGTTGGCTACGCTGACAATTGTCCTTTGTTGCCAGGACAACGGAAGCAGCAATCCCCAGTGAGATTCTCTTGCGTCCCGATTCAACCATCTTTCCCAGAACTAAGAACAATACGGTTATTTGGCTTGTCGGGCGTTATGTTCATTACTAGGTGAGGAACGGGTGTGACCCGGACCGATGTATTGTTTACCAGTATATGGTTACGGCCCATTGGACATGGCAAAGGATGCCAAACTATGGTGAGTCTTTTCGAATATGCTGTACCTGGTACAGCGTGGAATCTCTTTTCTGTTCGTATGTTTCAGTCTTGTTAACTTGCTTTTGGTAAACTTGACAAAACAGAAGTGTCAGAGCATCTGGCCGTGCGGTTAGATACGCCATGTCACGGATCGCGCGGCCTCTCCCGCCGGAGGTTCGAGTCCTCCCTCGGGCATGGGTGTGTGTGTTGTTCGTAGCGCCTAGAACCGCTCGGTTACAGTGGCCGGCCAAGAACGATGTCCTATTGTGAATGGTGAAATGTGTTATTAGTAATATCCTTGGAACTGTGTGTCCAACCATCACGACTGTAACGTATTTGTAACTAAAAGTCATATAAACGACAACGTATGTTGTACACCGTAATGGAGTTTATTTGCATCAAAGTCTGTATAACCATATTATCATGGATAAATACAAACTCATTTGTGAGGTTGCATACATTAATATAGTTGAAACAATACGTTAATCAATGTTGAGATCTCAAAACTGAATCTCTTGGTATTTATTATTATTATTATTAATATTATTATTATTGTTCACGTAGTAGATCACGTGAAGCTGCTACAGTTCCTCCTGCGGTTTTTCCATGAGACCTTCATTTTCTCGCTCATGGCTTTCTTTCCTCCGTCTACTTTGTACCGGTCTTTTTGGCTCTTGTGTCTGGCTGGACTTCCAATTTGTCTATTTTGCTTACTGTAGATGTTACGGTCTGCAGTGTCCTGAATGGTGAGTTGAGCATCAGTAAGGTCTCTTCGTATTTGTTCGGCCCATGTCACACCTTTAAGATTTTAAGTTACTGAGAGTATCTGGCGTGTGAGTCTATACTCAGGGAGTCTGTATGTGTCCATAGAATTTTAGGCGTCTTTTTCTAATGTCAGCAGCAATATATGAAATTTTCTCTGTAGTTTTGTTGGTTTGCCGTCTATATCCAGCTTCAGTTTTTCGTGGTCCAAGGATTTTCCTAATGATCTTTCATTCTTCTTTTTGTAGATTTTGTAGCAGCACCTTGTTATGGAGTGACAAGATTTCTGTTGCGTATAGCACCTCGGGTTAAATGACAGTACTGTAGTGCCTGATTTCTGCATGCATGGACATGCACTTTTTGTTGTAAAGTTGGTGTGTTCGACCGTAGGCTCTCTTTAGTTTCTGTGCTCAAGTTTCTTGGGATTTTTTTTCTAGTCTTGTGGGCTCCAAAATTGGTATGTAATTATTCCTTTTAGGTTTATTAATACATTTGGGTGCTATAGTTTTAAGTTGTCTGCTTTTGTTTGGAGCATGCTCCTATATCTGTGTACACTGTGTGTGTGTGTGCGTGTGTGTGTGTGTGTGTGTGTGTGTGTGTGTAGCATAGTGTATTGTATGTGTTGTATGACGATGATGATGCTGATAATGTCAGATGGGAGAGATTGAAAAAAGTTGGCGGCACTTAACCTGCTCCTCGTGAACAGCACCAAAGGGACTGCCAAGCTTAACGTCCCCATTCGACGGACGGATCACCATCAACAGCGTCACATGTCCTCACATCGTGAGACACTGCGGAGAGGTCTGGTATTTAAACCAGAACACTGGCCCAAAGCCTGGCGATCAGGAAATTTACGCCATCACCTCTCCTCTCCTCGGCGTCCTAATACTGGCAGTGAAGATTATTTCCCACTAGGAGGATTAGAGTCAGCTTATCCTCCTGGTCGAGCACCGCCGCACAAGCGCGCGTCAGCGACCTCGCCCACGGAGGCGCGTGAGTTGACTGTTGAATTAATAATTTAAAAGGAAGTCGTTGATCACTTAAGGAAACTGAAGAATTTCAATATCGTGCGAGAACATCCGCCAGAAGTTCCGTTTTTTTAAAATGTCAAATGAAAAATACTTCAATAAATATTGAGGCTGAACTGAGAAACTTGGGTTGCTTTGTTGTGCTGAAAGAGTTCTGAGTTGGTTACGGATAAATGGTAAATTTAAATACAGGATTGTAGTAGAAGAAAGAGAACTGCTGTCAAAAGAGGTTTGAATATGCTTAAGTTTAGAATTTATTCAACCCAATGTCAAGATTTTTCTGTTCTGCGATAGTGAATCTTATACAAGAAGACTGAGCTGTGTCTTGTTAGCAAAGGGGCAATATATTAGATTAGAATTTTAATTGGTTTAACCGTAAAGTGAACTTATTATATTGTCAAATAACTAAAAATTTAATTGTGCATTTGGATACCGCTCATACTGTTGAGAACATCTGTTATACTTTCTCAAGAAAATCTTTTCTTGCTTAATTTTATAGACAAAATAGGAGTAGTACTCGCATGAAGGCCTCCGGAAAGCAAAAAATTAAAAACGAAATAAATGAGTTTTCTGGGTAAATGAGAAACATAAGCCTCTTCAGTGTCCGGTTTAACAAACCGACCACCCCCCCCCCCCCTTTTTTTTGGCAAAATCCTGGCTACGTCCTTGAGCCAGGCTAGCAAGCTGACTTCGTCTCTAAGGGCTGTGAAGGGTTTTAACATTGGTGGTCCTGAAATGGGTGACTGGGCTGTGAAGGGTTTTAACATTGGTAATTCCGAAGTGGGCGACAGCTGTGTGTCAGAGCGGTAGACAAACTAACTCCACAACCCAGACAGGCTCAACCAAAACGATACTGACGGAGGTAGAAACGTCAAAAGGCACAGATCGACGCAGAGATCCCGTAAATAGTTCAAGGCGACTGGCGAGGCGTCGTATAAATTACGCGTCCTTTTTAAGTCAGATCTGGAAGCTGGAGAGAGCTGGACAGATTGAATAAGAGTCCCTAACCGTTCTTTCCACCAACCTCTCGTCTTCTGAAGTTTTGTCACCAACACAGAAGAGAACTTGTCGGTACTGGGATCTTCTCCGTCCGAGGCTGCTACTACGCTGTAAACTTGAACATTTGATGGTGCTTTTTATGGGATGCCACTTGTCCAGGTAAGTCTATGTGTCTACAGAGGGCAAGATCTGTAGAAATGGCAATGATGGTAGGCGACACTTCCTGTTTGGTTATTATTTAAATATTCACACATTTTACACTGTCTTTTACAACACTCGACATAGCTTTTTAATTGTACGGTAAGCTTTCTATCAACTTGCGATATAGAGTACGACATGTCCGTCCCTCCAGAACGCCCAAGACAAAGATACATGTCCGGCTATGAAGAGCGCCCGAAGCAGAGTTAGTAGCGCAGCTGAAGTACTTCGTCTCCCAGGTGCGCCAAAGCGAGCTGAAGGTGTCCGAGGCTCTTCGGTTACCTTATCGTTACTCTTATGTTTCTCAAAAGTAGTGAAATCCAATAAACAGAAACGATAGACTCGCAGGGTAACCATAATACAATGAAAAGTACATAAATTATTAGTAAGAGAAGTTAGGCGTTTTGGTGCCTAGCACCCGAATGTGCCGACCAATCAGAAGCAAGTTCAGTACAATTGGCGGACTCTCCCACGGGACTGCTACATACTGTACCAACTGTTGCTTGTACCTCATTCCACTTTTGTATCATATGCTACTTCACGTGTATCAAGCTGTATTAAAGCGAGCTTCTGGCAAAATAAAATACTGGCGGCCACAGCCACGAATATCACAACTGCCACGGTTACAGTCGTACTAATGACTAAGTTCCAGAGGTGTAGAAATTCTCCATTTAGCCTGCCTTTCCCCCCAGCAACCATTGAAGCAGCACAACCACCAGCAACGGAAACACAGGGGTACACGTGTACTGAAGCACAGTGGTTAAAACAGGCAAAGTTAGGTTTCCGTAAGCCTGACACGCTTCACGGGACGCGTTCAGCCTGTTGCAGCTGACAACAGGTTGCGCTGTCAATCCAACGCGCCTAAAAAATAGCCAGGTATATGTCTGCGTCGGTAGTTTCGCTGCAGCTCATTTATCATAACGATGGAAGCAGCAAAATGAACAAACAAAACTTAAAGGAGATTGAGGAGGCAATAAGAATTGTGGATTATATACGAGACACGAAACAGAGCCCACGTCTAGCAGGGGAAAAGTTTCTTTGTGTTCATGACGCAGCTTCAAATAAATCGGTAGGTGTCTCGCAAAGCAAATTGTGTAAAAAAATACTAAATACTCATTCTGGAACCTCGAGTCTGTTACGACATGTTTCTAAATTTGACCAGAAGTTTCCTCACTTCATAAATATTTTGAAAGAGGACAAAGCTTTAGTGTCTGATAAGTGCGTGGAAATGTGTGCTAATACCTGAGGCCATTTAGCAGCATATTGGATCTCTAACTTTAGGGTAAGCATTGACTGAAGTAGGAACAAAATATGGCCCAGTGCGTATTCGAAACTACATTCTGGTGGTATCCAACGTAGCACAAAGAAAGCTTAGTGTAAAGGAAAATGTTCTTCTTTCGAAAATGTACTCGTTAGATTGACACAATATGAAAAACAAACTTCGTGTTTGGTAAAATGCACTTGGGAAATTTAGAGTGAACTATTTTGGTCACTCAGAATGAATTCAGCGAAGGCGCAACACACACACACCCGGGGTCATATTTGGTTGAAACAACCTACAGTTACAGAAACTGAACTTCCAAAACCTTACTTTAGTTGGCGTTGCAGTATTATGGATATCCCAAAGTTCTTAACTGCAAAGGATCTCGACTTTTCAGATATGGTTCTGCTTACTACAGAAAACATGGATTAAAGGTGACCTGATAACGGCTTGAAATGAGAATAGGCGCCATTAGTCGGAAGAGGGTGAAGGTTCAGAGAAAACCTTCCATATTGAAATAAATGAATTCGCCCGAAATACGCCAAAAAAGAAAAAACCTGACAAATAAGATTCGTCATTCTCTGGCCTAAAATGACACAAAATATATATATTTCATTGAGCCTCCTCTTGTGATACGCGAGTAAAACAAGAGACTTTTCATTAACTTCCTAACCCCACTCAAAACACTACAATGAAAGCGTACAGAATAAATTGATACCTATCATAGCTCAGCGGGAAGCCCAGCAGGCAAGCAAGATTCCTTCTGTCATATGGTATTACTTTTTGGGGTAATTCTTCTGATTCAAAAGGGTATTTTTGGCTCAAAAACGGGCTGTTCGAGATATATATGGTGTAAGTTCGAGAACCTCTTGTCGAGCCCTATTCAATAGTCTGGGAATTCTGACATTGCCTTCACAGTATATATTTTCTTTAATGTCGTTTGTTGTTAGCAGTATTAGCTTATTCCCAAGAGCTAGCAGCTTTCACTCAGTTAATACTAGGCAGAAATCAAATGTGCATGTGGAATGCACTTCCTTGACTCTTGTGCCAAAAGGAGTGCACTATTCTGCTGCATCCATTTTCAATAAGCTACCACAAGAACTGAAAAATCTTAGCGGTAGCCCAAACGCTTTTAAGTCTAAACTGAAGAGTTTCCTCATGGCTCACTCCTTCTATTCTGTCAAGGAGCTCCTGGAAGAGGTGAAAAATTATGCAAATTCCAATGTTACATTGTTGCTTTTCTTTATTTAAACTTACGAATTGTCGCCTGAATACGTTTCTTGTATTTCATTTTATCTGTTTCTACTATCGTGTTATAATTTCATGTATTGACTCGTTCCATGACCATGGAGACTTCTCCTTAATTTGGTCCCACGGAACAATAAATAAATAAATAAAAATATAAAAAAATCTGCTTGCTTGGGCTGGGCATAGCTTGGCTTGGATGGAAGTAAAGTAGTGTGCCTGTTGTGGCGACAACATGTTGCAGATTCCCTGTCTGGCTAACAGGCAAACATGTGCAGGTTAAAAGCGTAATGTGAAATTCTCTACCAAGTTTATTGAGTCATAGCTGCCCCAGCGAACTTAAGGTGCGATTCCAACGAGGCTCCTATGGCGTCTGTGCTGCCGCGCGACTATATATGTGCCTTTGGAAAGGGTTGCATTCAGCTGTAAGCTTTCTGTGTATTTGAAATGCAGAGACTACTCTTATAGGTAGTGATAAAAAAAGCCCTAATACTTCAATGATAAGAGAATAGGAAATATGTAACGCACATGATAACGAAGTTAATAACGCTATTTGACTCGATTATACACGGGAAAATGTCACACATGGCACGCTTTCACAAATTCAAAATTCAGCGCAACGGAAAGAAGGGCCTGCATACCGAAATATAGTATTTTTAAAGGAATAAATAGTTTCATGATATCAACAGATTACTTGGAATATGTGTGTAAGTCTTCTGCTTACATCCTCGACTGGTGCTATGCGGCCGTCTCCACAACAGCGTATTTAAATAAAAATAAATTTCAACATAACAATTAAATGAGACTAAAGGTATAAAACTGTTTCGCCTACCCCTATACACGTTCCTAATCCATAACAGATAGTTCTCAATAAGTGTGGTCTTGAATTTTTAGTAGCTGTGAAAGTATTTGTACGATTAACTGTGTAAGTAGGCTATTTAGGTTTTTATGTTGATAACGCCACGTAGCGCTCTGTATGAAAATCACTGACTGTGCTGTGTGCAGTCTGTGGCTGGTTGGACTCATTGTTGGAATATTTGCTTGTGTAGTGTTGGGCAGTTGGATGCGAACAGCGCGTAGCGTTGCGCAGTTGGAGATGAGCCGCCAGCAGTGGTGGATGTGGGGAGAGAGATGGCAGAGTTTTGAGAGCGGACGATCTGAACGTATGTCCGTCAGAAAAAGGAAATATGTAAGACTGGATGTCAGGAACTGACATATATATTATAACTTTTGAACATTATTAAGGTAAATACATTGTTTGTTCTCTATCAAAATCTTTCATTTGCTAACTATGCCTATCAGTAGTTAGTGTCTTCAGTAGTTAGAATTTCCTATTTCACTGGCAGTATTGGCGCTCGCTGTATTGCATTAGTTCGAGTATCGAAGATTTTTGTGAGGTAAATGATTCACGAAAGGCAAAGGTTATTGATAGTTAGGGCCATTCTTTAGTAGGGATTATTGAAAGTCAGATTGCGTTGCGCTAAAGAAAATATTGTGTGTCAGTTTAGTTATGATCAGAACAAATAAAGAGAGAAATGTCTGAGTACGTTCAGTTTTGCACAGCTGTTTGAAAATCAAATAACGTAAGAGGTTTACCAGCACAGTCATTCCTAATTTTTCAAAGGGGACGTTTCAACTGTGAAAGCATGGTGTACATGCAATAGGTAACAGTAGGTGAACTACTCATGCATCAGTTACATATTGCATCCACTCCATGTATTCTGCTATAAATATTACAAATATTTTCAAAGATATTAAAAATTCACAATCTGCATGGGTCTAGGAGTTATTATATTATTCTTTCTAGTCGGATGTAAAATAGTGTTGTATTCAAAATTTTTGCTTATATCATTATTTTCTGCTTCCTAGTCTTGTTTTATTGTTGCAAACTATTGCAGCTAGAATCTGACAAGAAATGGGGAACGAGTAAAAAAACCAGGAGAGACCGGCCAACAGATGTTAATCGAGTGTGAACAGGGCAGAAACAAGAGAAATAGGGACAACGGGGGCGGCATAGCAGAAAAATGCAGACGAGTAAGCTACGAGCGAAAACATAACGCCTGACGGAATCTGAGACCTAACCAATGGAGAGTAATGAAAGTGATGCGAGGGCGCAGCGAATACACAACCGAAGTCAGAACCACAGAGTGGCTAACTTTACAGGGCAGCCACGAGCACTAATTGGCTAGCTATTTGCGCATCGCCCTGCAGCGCTGCCAGAGGCGATATTAGTCTCACTGATGTAGTAATGCCATCTAGCGGCTGTCACCAAGTTCCACGCATTCCGCCTGGGATGCATTCCAATACTACCCGCACAACATGCCGGGCGTACAGGTCAGCCAAGTATCAGGCTTTACCAACCCTGTTGACCACCTCACCGACACCTCGATGGACCTTGTTGTATCAGACAGACAAGAATGCGAGCTAATATTGCGCTGTCATCCATTTCTGAGCTGATTACTATTTCAGGTATCTAGCTCATTCCAGAGTTACTTTAAAATCAATCACAAAATTTGTACCAAAAAGACAAAGCGACAAGAAAGCAGTATGTTAAAAATAGTTAACTAGCTGAAAGGTTATTTAACCATAACGTCATTTCTTATCAATCTATTATTATAATAGCTCAGTGATGCAATCCTACTTGTAGCATTTCAATGTTTGAAGCTATTCCACTAAATGTTATGCCACTGTTGCTGGATACAGGTTTAACACCAATATCGATATTATCTTTATTTGTCTTATCTAAATTCTTTCTGAGTATTTACTTAATGTGAATTCGTTATAACCATGTTCTTTGATGTAATATCTATGTAAATGTTTTATCTATTATTTAAGTCAGTTTATGTCATTAATCTACAGATGTAATTTTAAATAATAATGTAAAACATGGAGGGAAGTCTCTGTGCATCGAAACTGACTTGGTGGGAATAGAAAAGTAGGATTTGGCGGTCGAACTGCAAGGCTTCTTTGTGACAATAGATACTTCGTCGCTAGCATGCAAAGTGTGCACATCTTCTGTGGTGAACGAGGCAAAAGAGCAGCAAGATTAATTAATATAGCCTCAGATGTAGAAGAAATTTGGCTCATTATTCGTGGAATAAGATGGCTAGCTCTGCACTGTGAAAATCCGACACTAAGAACAGAATTTTCAGTACTTGTTATACAGCAAGATCTACGATACTTTTGCCAATTTTTTGTACATAGCCACAGGAAATCACCACATTTACCACTTTCGTCTCAAATAATCAGTTGAGTACCGTATAACAGCGTGGACCAGTTACATGTTTTATTATCCAGTAATATGTTTGTGTTCTGCAAACATATTGGTGAGTACCCATATTAATCCCTGGTCATTTACCTAGACAGTGCTATTCTAAGTGCTGCGATATTTTTGGGTATCCTATTTTAATGACCATAAAGTAATTGCTTTCTGTAACAACATTTAATAGCATTTGTGGAGTAGTAGATTTACTTGTTTCTGGAGACACCACGTGGTTTGCATAGAAGGATAGTTAAAAATTTCACTTAAGAGTGATGACCAAGAAAAGAATTAAAGTACTCAGCTTAAAGATTGTTCTTATTGAAATCTCAGTACAGTATTACAGTCACCTGTAAAAACTGATGATTTATAGTAGTTACTGGCTAGTAGACTTGAGAGCCAGCAAAAGATTAATTTTATTACTGCACAGTTTTGGAAGTAACAGTGTTTGTGGTTTCATGTGTATATAGTTAATAGTATTTGTCATATCATGCTGTGACTAAAATGTTAAGCCTAGATATGAGTCCGTTGACAGGTTAGTTTCTGGGCTCCTAATCTAACTCTTAGAATATCACTTTACAACTACAGTATGAATGAAGTGCACTTGCCAATTCTGTAACATCTGTGTGCTACAATATGCAGCTGGGTAAGACTATTCGAACTATTCTAGATCCAGGTATCACATGTCCCAGTTGAGTTAAATAGAATAAGGAAGAGAATTCTCCTTGAGAATGCAAATAATAATCATGACAAATAACATAATTATCTCAAAACAGCTTCTGGGCCAGTATTTTCCAATAATTAAACAGGTAAATGAACCTCATGTCCAAGTAAGTAGTGTTTAATCATTACTAAATCATTTACTTGTAATGATCATTAGCGTTATACTCTATTACACTCATAGTAAGTGTTACTAAGAGCCAGTTCTTGTCCAAAGCGTTTTCCTATCTCTTGTGTATTGTTCCTGACAAACCACTGGTCCACTGCTTGTTAGTACCGTCCCGTGTCATACAAACATGAATAGTATTTCAGTATCAAGCATAGTAGATACCAATGGTTAACTTCCTTTATAAACAGTGCAAGTGCTTGGTACACTTTTGTCTGATTAGACTGGCGACAGTTTTCCTTTTACGTAATTGTAGTTTACCTAATTCCAAATAGAACCTTCCTTCGCATCCTGTTTGCTCTACTATTGTTTTCTTTCAGTAGTAAGAGAAATGAAATTTAGTCAGATACCTTGTCCATTACGTGCGATCACGGTCACTATTAAATCCTTTCATAGCAGTAACATCATCAGTGTACTGCTAATTTAATACTAGTAGGTAGTGTTATACTTGACCTTTCCACTGACAGCAGTGATAGTAATGTTACGGGAGGAATATCGTACGGTATAATAAGTTACATTATTTATTTCAGTGAACAGTTACTAGATTTTGTTACTGTAAGTATACTTCGCAAAATGCCACAAAATGTGTACAACACGGGGCGTTGACGCCGGTGGAAGGATATTCTGGCGTAGTTCGTAGATACTGAAAAGCTGAAATAACGGTTTGTCAACCTCACAGCCATTCCCCGCAAGAAGATGCTTCAATACGTGCCAAGACGCCGTTAGCCATTCTTCTAAAAATGAAAAATAAATGACTATGTTTTGTGATGTGAAAATGTTAAATGAGTCCATATCAATTCAAGTTGGATCACGTTTGACTGCATGCCTATGTCAATTAACATAACTGTGTATAAAAAAAAAAAAAAAAAAAAAAAAACATGTCAGTCATGTGTATAGCGAGAACAAGCAATACAACGTTGTTAACTGTGAAATAAATCTGTTATTACGTGATGAATTATTATTGATCACATCTAATCTGATAAATCTGACAGTTACTTAATGAATAAATAGTACTTGAAACGTTAATAGGAGAGAATTGAAACAAAATTCAGAATAAGACGGTGAAATACTGCCAGAGGAAGGATATTCTGGCGTAGTTCGTAGATGCTGAGAAGCTGAACTAATGGTTTGTCAACCTGACAGCCATTCCCCACAAGAAGAGCCTTCCATGTTTGCGAAGACGCCGTCAACCATTCTTGTAAAATTGAAAAATAAATGAATATACTTTGTGATGTGAACATTTTAAGTGAGTCCATATCAGTTCAAGCTCGATCACGTTCGATTGCATTTCTATGTCGATTAATATAGCTACGTATTACACGTCAGTCAGGTGTATAGCAAGAAATGCAATATAACGTTGTTAACTGTTGAAATCAATCTGTTATTAATTGATGAATTATTATTGATCACATCTAATCTGACAAATCTGAGAGTTACTTAATGAATAAATAGTCCTTGAAACGTTAACAGGACAGAATTGAAGCTAAAGTCAGGATGAGACGGCGAAATACGGCTATCAAGTGATACTTAGATTTCTTAAATTAAGACTACTTATTGATGTGAAACATTATTTACTGTAGATTGAGCTAAAAGCAACAGTGAGGTGTTACATTACAAGAAATCTAAGTATCAGTAATTAATCAGAAGAGAAAGTGCAAAAATTAGTTAAATAATGTTAGTGACCAATCTGAGTCACAGACATTAGTGTACATTGCTGTGCATTAGTTATTGAATGTCTCTGTATATCCAGTAGCATAAACGGCAACTGAAAAAATGTGACACGACTCTTAGGATTTTATAGTGTCCCCTTATACAAGAAAAGTTTTCTAGATACGATCCTGCTGTACTGTAATACCTTCGGAACGAAATTTATATGCTCGTCCATGGAAAAGAGGCAAATAAAATATGGAACTAAGACACTATCAAGATACAGAATTTTACGTACATTTTCAAAATCACAGAACATCATAGCAATTTATCTGGATACCGCAGAAAAGGTCTAGAATAAGGAAGCAAGAGTTGGAAAATAATATAATTATTTAGAGTAGATGTGTCTTGGCGAAAGAAGATACATCTTGAAGAGACAATACGAAGATGAAGCAAGAAAATGAAGACGTAAGGAAAGAAGAAGTAAGCATATTGGGAGGAAAAGGTAATTTCTTTGTCCAGGTGGATATAATAATAAAACTGGACGAACATGCGAGAGGTTCAGCCACAAACGAACGCTTCGAGACGCTGGAATCAAAGTCGATGTTGCTGAAACAATTCACTTCCAACACTTTGCAACGAGCCAGCTACAGCATCTAGCAGACGCGTTGCAGCTACAATCGCCTACGCTTTCAGTTGCTACTACCTCTACAGAACCTAGTACTCGTGGTGAGTCGGATCGACTGGTGCAAAAATTTTTTAACATTGAATGACTGTGGAACTACTATTGAAATATGATCTAAATCGACATATCTGTGAGGAACCGTTATATAGAAACGACAGACATGTCTTATCATAATTATTATTAAATTGTATAAGATGATTTTAATTTTTTCGTGCAAACAGTCCTTATTTTATAGAACAATTTATTGCTGTATTGATACAAAATGAAAGCACGAAGTAGATGGTACTAATTTAGCCGTATTGTGACATATGATTGAGTATAAAGTGATTAGAAAAATTACGTTTTAGACGTATTTTTAAAATACCGATTGATTTTTCAGTATTTGGGTCTGGTACACCCCATCGTATTGTTAATGGCATTGGATGACACATTTCCCAGCTTTTGGAGGGTTAAAAGAAAGATTCCGTTTCTTATTGTACACATGGATAGGCAAGCAAAGAATTGGGGAATGTTTCACAGACATGAGTTCACGAACTGGAAAGAATTGTGTAGACTATTTAAAGAAGAGAAGAAACTTGCCCTGGAGACGTATTTCGTTGACCCCTACGACGAGAAATGGGGAGGGTATTAATTTTTTTTCTATTTTCATGGTGTGTAAAAGGGGCTAAGTGATTAGATGATCCCATATGTGAAAAACATGTCATCAAAGTATAAAAAGTCGACTTTCCATTCATGAAGGGGAGACTGTTGCACCCGAAGGATAGCGTGCCTGAGAACACATGAGGTTTCTGTTCCGTGTTTCCTCTAGTGGGCGATTTTAGAATCACATGAACGAATGCCACTAGAGAATGTCATAAGCAGTTTCTGGAATTCTCTACTTCTTTTTGTTCTTGATAATCATGAGGTTGTCTTTTGTGCAACGTCTGTAAAAGTTATTAGTCCTCCATATTTAAATGCTGTATAATAATATGTTAACTTTATCTGGAGCACATTGTTGATTCTTAAATTACAGAGTTCTATAGTGTGTAAAATTCTGTATATTTTTAAAACCCATTTCTTAAAACGTGGGCAGTTAAGCCACACTTTTTCAGTTGCGCATCATCTTGTAACTTGGAACGGAAGGTCCTTAAACCATGGGACACCTGATATTTATAAATATAGTAAGTTTCTTTAATGTCTCGACAGTTTTTCCCTGTTTTGAATGTGGAAATTCGTGTTAGTTCGTAATGCTTCTATTTCAGAATTTTGTAACTTTTAACTGGTTTTATTTACGCTTTTTCTTAATTAGATCTCACTTGCTGATTATTTGAGTGTACCAGAGTAATAACGTAACACACAGACGAGAGCTGGCAATGGTGCGCCAAACTTCTCGTGAGCCGGATGTGCGGGGAACCGAGGCTCGGCTTTTCTCGGCTTTGATCGATCCTTCTCGTAAGTACAAGTAAAGCGCGACATTTCGTTTAGTACTGCGGAGTGGCATTTTCAGTCCGCACAACCGTCTTCATTTCGGCAGAATCGTCATGTGCGACGGGAAATGCTATATCTTCTTACAAGATATGGATGTAAAATGTTCTCTATTTTTACAACTGATTTTTGTAAATTAACTGTGCTGTTAAAAATGCACAAGGAAGGCAACAGTTTCTGTTCCTACTGCTTTGTAGGAGGACGATAAGTTTGACTCGTAAGGCCCCCCCCCCCTCCCCCAATGGACCGATGCATAGATTAAAATATAACGTAAGTCGAAGTAGTACAGTCCTTAGGGCCCCATAACTGCGTAGCTAGACTTTAAATGTGGCAACGTTAGACATCTAGGGGTGCAGCCAAACGCACTTGTCGCTTCTACCCTGAAAATGGTCGCACACATGTATGCAAGCAGGTACCATTAAGATGAAGAAATCGCAATAGGGCTCACTGTCGTTTATGTTTTTTTAACAAACAGTGTTTATTAGCTTAATGGTCGTTTGCAAAATAGCATTTGTCAATAACTCTCTTATGACAATCTCCTCTTGCGTAAATATCATTCTATTCAGATTAAATTTCAATACGGGCAGATATTGCAAATTAATAGCAACTAAACCCGACGTTCATAGTTCACTCAGTATAAAATAATCCAGTCCCCAACTTAGAACTGGCTGTAATGTTAAAAGAATTCGCGATACTCGACGCGAAAATATTTCTATGTTACACTCGCCGAATTTCTTCCAATAAGGGAATGGTCAAATAAGACATGTCGAAACCTATTCTGAAATGTTTTACACAGGAAGAAGACAACGAAAGGAATGCACTGTCAAAATTTTAGCTGGTACGAGGCACTGCAAGTATTACAAAAATAGCTGAAAACTGTCAAATTCATAGGACGCCAGGTCGCGGTAGAAATGTACACCCCTACTGGCGTTGTAGCTACTGCACATGCCCAACTTCGCACATACACAGACGAGGTCGGCGGTGCATTTGTAAACAGGAAACACGACACAAGCTCATCGTAATTTGTAAAGGACGTTTCAGGTTACCGATCGTTGATAGTTTCTCTGACACAACAGTACACAGTTACTATTATCTCGAACTAGCCGTTCAAGTTACATCTAAAACAAATTTCCTTTGCTTTTTGCAGTATTGCTAAGTATTGACAATACAGATAAAGTTGAATTAATATTTATTGTGGTTTCGTAAGGCATGCCTGCTAAAAGTACCTATTTTTCTTCCAGTTTCACAGTAATATGGAATCGAATTAACGTACTCAGTTTAGGAAATTTTTTGGAAATTTGTGGTGAGTTCCTTTTGGATCATACTGCTGAGGCCATCGGTCGCTGGGCTTACACACTACTTAATCTATCTTAAACTAACTTATGCTAAGAGTAACACACATACCCATGCCCGACGGAGCACCCGAACCTCCGACGGAGGGAGCCGCGCGAACTGTGGCAAGGCGCCGTGGATTGCGCGGCTATCCCGCGCGGCTTCAATTTAGCACTGATGAAATACGAAGAACGTGATTTCCAGCCGAAAATCACTTACTTTTCCTGAGGACGTACATATGTGTCATTTGTTAGTTAGTTTCCCTGACATTCATTCGAATCATATCAACATTTAGTTTGAAATCGTGGATACGTTAGTAGAAATAGGAAATGGCGGCGACGATTCCATGAATTGTGGTTCGGATGACGTCAATTGTGCCAGTAACCGTTCTGAAGAACAAAACCTCCCAAGCCTAAAAAAACTCGTACTGTAGCAGCTTTCAGCGACAAAGAAAAGGCAGTGAAATATTGGTTAAACAAAGGAGGGAAAAAAAACGCTTGAAGTTACGCAGTGTGCAGAGGTGTTTTCGTTTCATAGAATCGTGCGTGAACTGTACAAACGAAAGAATGAATTACATGAAGTAAAGAATGTACGCCAAACGGAAACCCGAAACCATTTGAATTAAAAACAGCTCGTGAGAGGCTATGCGTCGTTACCGATGAAGATCTGCTAGACTGGGCCCTCCGAATTGCATCTGACATGAACATTGCTAATTTCCAGGCTTCGTTGATCTGGCTACGTAGGTTCGAGAAATCGTACAGAATAGGAAATCGCAAAACTACCGAGTTTACGTCACGTAAACGTGTAGAGCAGCTGCGAGTGATAGACATTGCTACAGAGAAATTCATAGCTGACGTAAAGACGAAACTTGCTGTTATCCCCGCAACTGCTGTTTATAACGCTGATCAGCCAGGTTTCGTGAAAGAACTGCGTGCGCACCGAACTTTATCGTTTCGGCAAACAATCCTGTTGGAAGATCATCCGCAACTGAGCATTATCGCAGATGTTGAAAATACCGCTTCAGTTGTAAATTACTTTATTTTCACACGACCGATTTCGGCCTGTTATAAGCCCATCCTCAGCTGTTGTACTGGAAATAGAAAAACACAGGAGGTAATTTTCAAACGCCGCAACACACATAAAAAAAACAAAAAAAAAACAATTTTTTTCTAAAAAGTTTTTAAAACATTTAAAAAGCATTTCGAAACCGCCGATCGGGCTAGGTGCTTTGAAACCTAGGTCAATGCACAAGTGGCACCAGACAGTACTACGGACGACTGCCTGGGTAGGGAATATATACAAATGATATCGCGACACTTACGCTGTGCTGTGGTCCCCGAGCGCCGCGTGCACCAGTCGCTGTGTGCTGCCAATTAGCGCAGGACAGGGAGTAGCGGATGCGAACGAGGAGGCAAATTGGTAAACCAGAGTGGCAAAAGTGCTGCCATCTATTGACGGAGAGAAGAAAACGGGGCCACTAGCCCGGCCGTTCACAACTTGAATTTAGTGGCTTACATTTAAAACAAAGAAAAAACAAAAAAAATATATAAAAAACACACGATATGGGTTAAAAGTGCATTACGAGTAGTAACGGAGCGTATTTGACAGGTCGGTCCAGAACTGTGGTAAAACTGAGTGGAACGTGCGATATAAAATTATTATATAAGCCGTGAAGCGCAATGAAACTTTCCTTTTACATGAGTGGCAAACAAGTTTTAAATTTAGTCGCCATCTGATGCCTCTTCCTATCGTCCTATCTGTCTCAAATCGGTGTTCAGCAAGCTCTTGGAATCCATCCTTATCCGGCGCATCCATCACCACCTCCACCAAAACCACCTCCTCCCCAACACCCAATGTGGCTTTCGACCTTCCTTCTCTGCCGATGACCAACTCCTCCGCCTCACTCATCTCCTCTCCCTCCGGCTTAACTCCCGTCGCTCCGCCATTTTTGTCTCCCTCGACCTCGAAAAGGCCTACGACCGTGTCTGGCAACCCAGTCTCCTGTTTAAACTCCAAACCTACGCCCTTCCTGTCAACTACATCCGTCTGATGGCCTCCTTCCGCCGCCCTTCCTATGTTACCTTCCATAATGCCAATTCCCACACCTTCTACCTCTCTGCAGGTGTGCCCCAGGGCTCTGTCCTCTCCCCTCTCCTCTACCTCCTGTACACGGCACATATCCCCCAACCCCCCCTCCCCCCCATCCTGTACACCTCTTGCGATATGCCAATGACACCGCATTCCTCGCCCTCGCTCCTACCCTCCAATGGTCCCAACGCCTTCTCCAGAATCACCTTGACCTTTTTGCTGCATGGTGTAACCAGTGGCTTCTGAAAATCAATCCTTCCAAGACCCAGGTAATCATCGTAGGTCATACCACACGCTCCTTCGGGCTCCTGGATTTCTCCCTTACCGTCTGCACCCATCCTGTCCGCCTCACCCCCACCCTCACCTACCTTGGCCTCACCATTGACCGTCATCTCACCTGGATCCCTCATCTCCGCTCCATCCAATCCAAAGCCCGCAACCGCCTCTGACTCCTCAAACTCCTCTCTGGCCGAACATGGGGGTTGCACCCTTCTACCATCCTCCACACCTAAAAATCCTTAATCCGTCCCATCCTCTGTTATGCCAGTCCCACCTGGATATCTGCCCCCCCCCCAATTCTATAAGTCCCTCCAGACCCTTGAGCATCATGCACTCCGCCTCGCCTTCCGTATACGCCTCCCGTCCCCCACGTGGATCCTCTATGACCTCATTCCTTTCCCCCATCTGCTCCTATTCCTCGAACATATCCGCATACTCTACATCTCCCGCCACCTTTATCCCCCTCACACCCTGGTTTCTCCTCTCCTCTCCCATCCCCACCCCCTGCCATGTCTTCACTGTTGTGTCCCCCCTACCCTTAATCTCTACACCCTTCATATCCTTTCCCAAGTTGGCTTCAATCAACTCCCCCTTCCAGATGATGCCCTCTCTCCCTCCCTTTATCCCTCCTATCAACTCTGATTCTCACCCCCCTCTTTTCCTCCATCCTTTCCCTGGGCTCCCTCTTCTCCCCCCTTCCATCCTGTGTTTTCTCCCCGCCTAACCTCTCCCTACCTCCCGCGTCCCCCCCATTCCGAGTCCTTTTGTATTCCCCTCCTCTGCCTTCCCCACTCCCTGTCGCGTCTGCTCAGCACCCCCCACCCCTCTTATGGGTCCGCATCCTCCATTGGCTCCTCGGTTCTAGGCACGTCAGTTTGGAACCGCGAGACCGCTACGGTCGCAGGTTCGAATCCTGCCTCGGGCATGGATGTGTGTGATGTCCTTAGGTTAGTTAGGTTTAAGTAGTTCTAAGTTCTAGTGGACTGATGACCTAAGATGTTAAGTGCCATAGTGCTCAGAGCCAATTGAACCATTGGCTCCTTTCCCCCCTCCCCCCCCCCCCCTTCGCTTTTCCTCTCCTTCCCCACTTTTTTTATTTTCCAATCATCTGTCCAGTTTCCCCCCACCTGCTCTCGGCTGTAGTATATCATATTTCTGCCACCTTCTTAGTGCAGTGTTTAAGTGAGTGTTCAGTGCTATGCATCTTCCCAAAGTGTCACGAACAGAAATCGTGCTGTTGCTGGGTGTGAATTTTATATCTCTTGCGAACAGAAACCATACTGTAGCCGTGTTTTTTTTAATTGTCTCGCTATTATTTTCCTGCTTCCTGTGTATTTTATTAGCATCATCAACCCTTTGTTTTATGTTTTAAGTTCCACAATTTTCCGCCATTTTACCTTCAAGTCACCGATTTTATCACCAACTTTTATTATTTCTTATCTTCATCTTTTTCAAAACAAATTCTGTAGGCTGAAGAGCGGCGTACTACGCTGCTGCCAGCCCGCCCCCTTCAGGGGAAATCGAAACTCAATAAAGAAAAAAAATTAAATTTAGTGGGGGTACATAAGTGGCAACGTGGAACAACGCGCCACAGTCATCAGTTAAAGCCGGCCAGGGTGGCCGAGCGGTTCTAGGCGCTACATTCTGGAATCGCACGACCGCTACGGTCGCAGGTTCGAATCCTCCCTCAGGCATGGATGTTTATGATGTCCTTAGGTTAGTTAGGTTTAAGTAGTTCTAAGTTCTAGGGGACTGATGACCTCAGAAGTTAAGTGCCATAGTGCTCAGAGCCATTTGAACCATTCTTTTCATCAGTTAAGAGAACATGCACATGTACCACTCCTATTAACAAGCCCTCGTTACTGATCAACTGATCAACAAGGAAAGTAGCGAAGCCTTATAGTCTATACTGTCAGAAAGAAGTATGCCTATTAATAGTTAGCAGTAACAGCATTAAAAGAACACTGTCTGCTGCCACTTGCGCATTGACATAGGTTTCATAGCACCTAGTCTGACCGGCGGATTCGAAACGTTTTTTAAAAGGTTTTAAAACTTTTCAGAAAAAATTTGTTTTCTGCTTTTTATGTGTGTTGCGGCGTGTGAAAATTATCTCCCGTCTTTGGTATTTCCGGTACGACATCTGAGGATGGGCTTATGAGAGTTCGAAACCTCTGTTATTATTTCGGGGTGAGAAAAGGACGGAGCCGTTTGCCCAGTCAACGAATATAATGACACATTCATGTACGGTAAATCTGTCTTCATGAACCGCAAGGCAAATTGAGACCAAAAATAAAAAAATGGGCTGTTTAGCTGTAGAAGTCTTGTAATCGACGTATCAAAATCTGGAAAAATGGGAAAGGATCGTTTTCAACAGTTCGTTCGAAACGTATTCCTACCAGCTGCAGAAACCAATTCATTGCTTTTGTTGGATTCATGGTTTGGACATAACGACGGCTCTGTTTTTGTGGAGGACGAAGAAAAGCAGGCCAGGCGCTTTGGTCTGGAACCGCGCGACTGCTACGGTCGCAGGTTCGAATCCTGCCTCGGGCATGGATGTGTGTGATGTCCTTCGGTTAGTTAGGTTTCAGTAGTTCTAAGTTTTAGGGGACTGATGACCTCAGAAATTAAATCCCATAGTGCTCAGAGCCATTTGAACCATTCGGCAGTGGAAGGTATTTTTCAGGAAAATGTCCGACAACACACTTTCGGATACCTCTCTCTCACTTCAGGTTTTTGGGTAGAACAATATTCTTAAGCTCCAGTCATTTGTGCATTACCAGTTTTCTTCGCCACACTTTACGAATTTGATCAAGTATGCGTGGTATGCAGCGCAATCTGCAGAACAACGCCCAGGACCATTTCTGACTCCGTCCCAGTCCTGTCTAAATAAAACATGTGATTACTGTGAAGTGCCCGACTGCATCAATATTTCCTTTGTCCGGTGTGCCTGTTGCAAGAAAAATGTTTGTTTTGTCATTCAATAGACACTTCGCCTATTTGTGGCGACTACAGAGAATAAACAAAGAACTGTTTCACTGATAAATGTACAGCATTGAAACATTATTGTAAGGAATGGCCTACAGGAATTATTATAAAATGTAGCACTGTAAGACACATTTTATTTCAACAAATTACAAATCCTCATTGATGGAAGTCGTCTGTGACATCAAACACTGCCATGATTTTATTTTCTCTGCTAGCCTCTTTTATCAGAATTACATGTGCAAGAATTGAACTGTCGATATGAAGCTACTCAAAAAAATGTTTGAGTAGTTTAAGCCAGGTTTCCACCGGAGCAGAAAAGCTAACAAACACGAGCAAAAGAGAATTCGGTCTGGTGTACGCGGTAGGTCTCTTGTAGGAGTTTCAACTGAACGCCACTGCTGCTACTTACGTGTCCTTAATCTTCCCCAGTTTCCTAATCGGAAAATGGAGACCTGCAGTTTAACGTGGAATCCAAACCACACGTCTTTCGTGGCTACTCCAACATCTGTGAAAAGTGAATGCCCGTTTAAAAATTATAGTGAAAAAGTAGTGGCCTGAACGGGATTTGACTCCGCGGTCTCTGGATCACGAAGTGTGCGCTTTGCCACTAGACCATTTTTATTTTAGAATAAAAAAACACAATACAGTATGACCATTACATCGTACACCCGTAGTGGGAACGCTAGGTGTGTCACCTCTTGAGATGATCCTCGACGTCGGTAATTAGTGTTCTGTTCATAAATTTCCCCTCAATGTTAATGAGAAGCCAGGAAAAAATGGGAGCCGACATACAAGGAACATTTTGGACCAGTGCTAAGGAGAGATGAAGATGCAACTGCACTATATCCACGCATGTCACGCTTCCATACAAACCGAGACACTTAAATTCTTCTTTCCCTGCGCCATTTTGCATACTCTGTCAAGAACAGTGCGCTCGTCATGCAAACTAATCCTCGCTGAATAGCAAAGTTTCGCATTGTGACTCTAACGAGATAGAGCTGTATCCTTTATACCGAATATTAGCTCCAAAAGCAAAAACTAATAACACACCGCTCATAGCAATGTTCGCTACCTCGCGATCTCTTCCGTTCTCTCCTGTATAAACAATTCAACCCATATACAAGCGAATGGTAGTGAATTTTCTGCAAACCAACAAGGAATGATGAAAGAGGCTGTACATCAAATACTTGCCCACATCCATCTCGCTCAAGTCCATCAACTTCGTGCAAAATCATTCATCAACCTCATGCATAAACATTCATAGGATAATGGAACAGTGTGAAATAGTGTGATGTTCGCTTCCATTCGCTCCATTGTAAACCAGGCTTTAGGTGCTTAAAATTGGTGTCTGTGAACTCCGGATAATTACGCTACGCGGTGCTGCGTGAGTGATTCGCCGGGTCGCGCGCTAGTCTGGAAGGGCTGTAAAAACCGCTGTTCTTCGCGCGGCAAAAACGTGTAACTCCAAAATTTTCTTACAAAATATTTGCAGTGCCTTTTAGCAGCTAAAATTTTGGCAGTGCATTTCTTTCTTTGCCTTCTTCCTGAGTAAAAAATTGCAGGGTAGCTTCTGACATGTCATATTGGACAATTTCTTTGTAAGTCTTTTTTCCCACGGTCCTCGATGAAAAAAAATAAAATTTTCTGATACCAGCATCAGAATATTTCATACTATTCTACTAGTATTTCTGTGGACGGAGGCAACACTTGACCAACCCGATCCACTCTCCAACACCAATTGCTCCAGACCAACCACTCGTCCAGACATCCTTTCTCGATATATAAACTTCTTTTACATATTTTATATTCAACATCTTCAGACTGAAATGCCTTACAAACCACTGGACCCATTAAAGGCGGTTCAATATAAATAGAATGGACTTTATTTTCCATTTAATATGACACTATTAGTTTTGTGTCGCTTCTTCGGTTTTGTTTTTATGGAATATTCAAGTATTTATTCTGTATTTTCTCTTCATAGCCTAGCTATGGCTGCTGTCTCCCTTCAGCGTCCAGTGACACGGGTTTTACCAGAATACTACGTGTCACGAACGTCTAGGAGCTGAGACATGAGTATTTCTCATATTCCTGTGTCCTCCTACGATCACGCATCAGACGTGCGGCAGCCTATCAGCATCGTCATAGGTACCACGGTCCGCCACCACATAAAACTCTCTCCTAATTAAACTGTCAGGTGGTCGACCAGGAGAGCCGCTCCGACTAGATGTAAACACAGGACTGCTTAAAAACAGTCTCTAGCATTACGTGTAATGAAATGTCGTGTGGCTAGGACCTCCCGAGGGGTAGACCGTTCGCCTGGTGCAAGTCTTTTGAGTTGACGCCACTTCGGCGACTTGCGTGTCGATGAGGATGAGATGATGATGATTAGGACAACACAACAGCCAGTCCCTGAGCGGAGGTCTGTCTCGTCTCAGGTGTCAGCGCTATGAAACGACATTACAATATCACGCAAGAAAGAATTTAAACATTTACTTGACAATGAAAGAGCAAAAAATCGCTGGACGTGATTCGTTTTTCTGACCATCAAGAAGCACGTAGTGATGAATATGCAGTCGTGGAGCACGTGAAGAAATAGGTGGTGCAAATAGCAAAATTTCTGAAATCGTAACGCATCTTCCACTGTCAGTTGCAACAATTTTCGCTGGAACTGAAAGAAGAATATGGGTAATCTACCATATATTGTATAATATTGCAAAATAGGTTTTTTAAGTCAAGGGGCACGTCTGGAACGATTTTTTGATTAAAAACACGCTATTGTTGAATTTATGAAGCAAGAAGCGGTGCAATAACGAAAATTAGAACATCCGGAATGGATTCCATTTTAAGTGGACTTGCCAGCACACTGAGTACAGCCGGTTGTAGTGACCGAGCGGTTCTAGGCACTTCAGTCCGGAACCGGTTGCTGCTGAAGAAGCAGGTTCGAATCCTTCCTCTGGCATGAATGTGTGTGCTGTCCTCAGTTTAGTTCGGTTTAAGTAGTTCTAAGGGGACTGATGACCACCGATGTTAGGTCCCATAGTGTTCAGAGCCATTTGAACCATTTGAACACTGCTTACAGTAAGATAATGAAAACAGACAAAGAGCAAATTTCTGATTTGATGTGGATGCATTTAAAAAGAAAACAGCATTGTGGAGGAGACAAATTCAGACAAAGACACCTCTCATATCCGTAAGCTCACTGATGTTAAGAAAATGCAATATATTGAGAGTTAACGAGCATTTAGCTCTCATTTAAGTATATAGCCGAAGGAGACAACCATCCACGAATTGTGAAATGATTCCTGTCATCCAGTACCGTGTGCCACAAAAGCGCAGATTTGATAGGAGATGAGGAATTTCACAGGCGTCTATTGTGCTGAATGAGGCCAGGCTAATCAGTCCTGGGCGAACGGTTCTAGGCGCTTCCGTCTGGAATTGTGCGACCGCTACGGTCGCAGGTTCGAATCCTGCCTCGGGCATGGATGTGTGTGATGTCATTAGGTTAGTTAGGTTTTAGTAGTTCTAAGTTTTAGGGGCTAATGACCTGAGATGTTAAGTCCCATAGTGCTCAGAGCCATTTGAACCATTTGATCAGGCCTAAGTGCTGTAGTGTGTGTGTGTGTGTGTGTGTGTGTGTGACAGACGAGAACATACGTCATAGGGAAAACCTGTAGGAGCTGTTTATAGCCAGGGAGGCATAGCAGTGTTAAATATGGCGGGCCTAAGATTGGCCACAAGGGGAAACATTTATGAAAAATATTTCAGGGAACGAAGCGGCAGTAATTTTAATCTAACACCTTTATTAAATTTTCATCGTCATCCCAATATAATTGAATACTGATCATATCTACAATTGTTTAGGATTTACTGTTAAAGTGAGATTAACAAATTCTGTAACAAAGACCTGAATGCTAAATTCTGAACCCACTGGTCGATCTTAATGATTGACATGGCATATAAAAGTGCACCATTCTAACATTCTGCGTGGTGTCTGTTTGTTCTGAGTCGTGTCTCCCTACCACTTTCGCGCAACGACGCTCTGAGCGTGTTTTTTTGGGAATTGACTTGTTTGAACCTGGGACCTGTTGCTGGTAAGGAGACGCCAGACCACACATGACATGTAGAGTTCAGAAGAGTTCAGTGAGACTAGCGATGATATCATCAAATACTTAATGATTTCAGCGTCAGCTCTAGTGCACTCCCTGTAAAATAATCTTAATACTAACTTAATTTAGTGGAAGGGGTTCAAGGTTTTCCTATTTTTAGTTAGCTGGTAAAATAACGTCAAAAAAGTAGTTAAGTTTACCACTGGAATTTTTATTCTACTCACAAAACATTGTTTATAAATTGCACTATTAATGAAAGGAAATCTTTTAATACAAGATGATGAAAACCAACTGCGTTCAACAAAAATGTGAACGAATATTCCCTGAATGGGTTTCCAAGTTCTACAATGGATCGAAGGATGACCTATGCCATATCACATCTATAATCTAGATTTAAATTAAGTTTCACAAAAGAGAAAACTATCAAAATGGTCTACAGTGACCCTCAATTATCTTTAATTACTTATTTAACATGGCGTAAATAACAGTGGCTGATGTGGCTTCTCAAAAATTATATAACAGAAGAAACATTGCGTTTCAGATTTTATCTTCTAATAGCAAATGTGAATACCACGAAGTCTAATTGACCATCGACACTAGTATTACGCAAAAAGGGGATGTAACAGATGACACTTCTGCAGTTCTGAGTGAAGCGTTATGTGCTGTTATGCGGCATCGCGTGCGTTCATTACCTTGTCGGTGTTTAGGCAACGTCAGGGGGCGGCAGACGGCGTAGCTCCACTCACCTTGCCATCTCAGAAGCAACTCTCTCCTGACTTCTTCTTGCTGCAATTTACCGATGTTGGTTTAAAAAAAAGGTAGCTGGCTGTGTTTTCAACTGACCAATCAGGGTCTCAATGTTAACCTTAAGCTCCGCCTACAAAAATTCTGTCCATCCAATGAGAAACGTTATACTTTTGGTGGTGGGGCAATGTTTTTAACGTTTGCAACGTAACACAGACGTGTATAGTCTCACGCTGAAACTTTCAGCTGGTGTGGTCCTTTTAGTGTTATCGTAAGATCTATACTGTTCTTCTGGAGGGCTCTATCTTTTAACATGGGCTGGGGGGTGGTCCTGGCGGTCGGCTGGCGACGTGGGTGTCCGTTCCTTATCGTAGGGCCTCCTAGCCTACACGACTCTGCACTCGGCTTCTGTTCTCGTTTCTTACCTTGGAACTGCGTCTGTTTCATGGTTGGAAGGTATGATATGCATTTAGGCATTCTTGTGTTAGTCTGTGGTATTCCATTTGCTCACTCGTTGATCGTATTACTTTGGTTAATTTAATGTCAGGATTTATTCGGAGCTATGTGACATACTGCCGGATTTGCTATCATGTCAGGGTTTTCATGGAAGTTGTTGTATATGCCTGACACCTTACATTTCACCACCCTTCGCACTTAATTTTTGCACTGAAGTTAGGTAATGATTGAATCATTGTCTAAGTCAGTCAAAAATTATTCCTTTATCTAAATTTTGTTGCCTACTGTTCAGCCATTTATTCTAGTTCTATGCTAGTTTGTATTACTAATTTATATTTTTATGTTCTTCCACATTATTCTCAAAAATATGTTTATATTGACAAGAGAAGAATATTTTTATGCTATTATCATTATTAATTTTTAATTATTTTCTTTCTTTATTTAAGTGTGAAGTTTGTTTTTTAAGAAGTTTGTTATCGAAAGTGAGGAGTCTTTCACATCGATTTTCTTAGAAATATTTTTTTTTATAAATGTAGTAAATAAGTTAAATCTATTCCTAACACATTTTCTAAATGTTATGTACAAGTAATATGTTTTTGCTTCTAGACACTCATTTCAACATTGTTACACTAACAAATAAGAATTATTTCTGAGAACTGCTTTGACAAGGAAATATACATAGACAAGTATTGAGATATTTTCCTAACAAATGGTACAAATGTTAAAAAAATGGAAAACATCCAACAAGATAATTTTATATTTTTTGTTTTTATAAGGATAAAATAAGTAAAATATAGTTATTCCTTTATCTTTATGAGGAGAAAATAAGTGGTATATAGTTTTAGTGTTTTTTATGCCTTACTTTTGTTCTTTATATATTGTCCATTTCAGAACTAATGATTTATTTTTATAGATAGTCTATTTTTACTTGACTCCATAGTTAGTGACTGTTATTTTGTAGTTTATTAGCTGTCTGGTGTGCTTTACTTATTTAGTTTTTCACATGTGTCTTTTGCACAATTCGTACATCACACTATTTCACACTTTTCCATTATCCTATGAATGTTTATGCATGAGGTTGATGAATGATTTTGCATGAAGTTGATGGACTTGAGCGAGATGGATGTGGGCAAGTATTTGATGTACAGCCTCTTTCATCATTCCTTGTTGGTTTTGCAACTGTGTGTTGCTGTTGTGGAGGTCCCATAATGGAATGGAGTTGTGAGTGCAGAATTTCGTGGTTTACTGGCTTTGTATGTGTGAAAGTCATCGTTATGTGTCGCTGAAAGCGGTCGTTTTTCCTTGTAATACTTCGCAGACGACTAGTTTACAATAGGATAGGGATTTGGGAAGGTATGTCGTCTATTCTTCACCCATCTTCTTTCTTGGTCTCAATCTTGTGAATCTTCAACTTCTGTTCTTCCTGCTTTTTCTCTGCTTCTTACTTGATTCTTTGTTCTTCTCTGGGCAGGATATGGGAATATGTATTGATAACTAGTCGCTTTGAAGTTCTCCTCTTAGTAACAGTTTGATAAATTGTTTGGACATGTCAGTTGTACTTTGTCGAAGTTTTTTTCAGTTTCGTGCATCAGTGTGCTATTTAATAGCAGTAGTGTGACTTTTACACATATTTTTTGCCAGTGGTGGCTTGCCCAAGTGGTCTTCTTGTCGGGCCGTTTTTTGCTTGCTCCGCTGAGTTGGGGTATCCCGGAATCTTTTTGGCCTTCCGTGTCATGTCATGTCCCAATAGGGTTCACCTTAGCTGTAGATTTACTGCCGAATTCGGATACAAGTGCCCTCTGCTGGTTACGCTGTCCTTTCCCTTCTCTCGACGCTTCTGCCTTGTAGGATTCGTGTCTTGCTAATTACGTCCTTTCCTTTCTTGGTACTTCTCTCACTGCAACTTGTGGGTCATTGTATTTGCTTCTTGCTCGAGTTTTTACAATGGTTCTTACAAAAAGTTTTACTTATAATCATCTAACATATGCCTAGTACCTACATTGTTTTACGCCTTTTTAAAAAGCTTTACAAATTTCGGCGCGCTTTCCATGTTACAATTCTAAGATAATTTGAGTCTTAACTTCTACAAGAATCCTCAAATTCATTCTTTATTTTTGTGTAATGTCGCAGTGTATAGCATTTTAGTATTTGATGCTGTTAGACTATCTACGCTTCATCCCTTCACCTTAATCTATGCTACTATTGGTGTTATTTTTGGTTTTATTTTTATTGAAACTACTTTCTTTTCCCCACCTTCCTCTCTCTTCATTCTTCTTTCTCCTGACGATCTTATCTGCAACATAAACTTGAAACATCTGCTAATACATTCGCTGGTCCTGGTATGTGTGTAATAGTGAAGTCAAATTCTTGTAGTATTTACATCCATCTGGCTAACTTGAAATATTACTTTACCAGTAATAAAATTAATCTTCAAACTTTTTGTTATGGCTCGCATGGTGAAGTCCTAAGGTTTTGCCTGTTTTTGGGTTCATTAGATCCACAGCATTATCATGAGCAATTCGGCTAATTATGACAGGTCTTTTGTATGCAGCGTAAAACTTCTGTATTTTGTGTTTCTGTTTGCTGGAGAGATGGTGTGTTTTTACAAATACTTTCTGGCCTACTGAGAATGTTCTTTCAATTGCTGTTCTATCTCCTCTTTCTTTTCTTTTAATGGCTGCCTTTCTGATGTTGGAGAGTGCTGTTGCTATGACTTCTTTGTGCTGCCTACGTGGTACAATAGGAAATCTAACATTTTCTCTGGTTATGTTTGGGGGTTCAATATTTTTAAGTACAGTAACTGGAGGTAGTGGTGTAGTGCTATGTGGCATTTCGTTTATTACTTCTTGAAAATCTTTAAGGTATACATCCCAAACGTTGTGTCTTTTGGTTGCATATAATCGGCATAAAGTACCTATGTCCTTCATAGATCGTTCTGCTGGATTTACGCTAGGTTTGTACTTAGATATGTAGATGGGCTTTATTTTGTGTTGTTTTAATGTGTTCTGCCATTGCACCGATTTGTATTGTGGGCCATTATCCGAAATTATTCGTTCCATTCGACCTACTTGTCTGAGAAAATCTTGTCTATATGCTGTACTTATAGTAAGACCTGTTGCCCGTTTTAATGGTGTCAAGGTAACATATTTAGAAGTAAGTTACAAAACGACAAATATGAAAATTTATCCATTTTTTGGGCATGGGAGGGTCCCCATCAAATCTGTTGCAGCTATTTGTTTTAATTTTTTAGGGATTATTGGAAACATAGGTGGTTTGGTTTGGAAAGTGATGGGTTTAGCCCTCATACATTTTTTGCATTTGACTAATACTGTTATAATTCGTCTTTCCACATTAGGAAAATGGCTTGTTTGTTGTATTTTTAGAAAGCATTTCTTTGGTCCAAAGTGACCATTACTTAAATGTGTATACCATATGTATTTATTAATTAGTTCATCTGGGATATAAATTAACCATTCATTCGTTGCAACATTTCGTCTACAAAATAAAACGTTGTTTTTTACGAGATAGTGCTGTCGAATGTCTGGAAAATCCTTACTTCTCCACTTGTGTTTGATTCCTAGTATTTCGGGATCGTTGTCCTGTTCTTTGCCTATGTTTATCAATGCTGTTGTAATGTAGTTTTCGAAAGGTACTTGTTTCATATAGTACGTTGTAAACTGGTCTTCTGCTGCTTCCAAACCTGTGTTACTGGATGCACCATGTGGACATCGTGATAAAGCATATGCTAATACATTCGCTGGTCCTGGTATGTGTGTAATAGTGAAGCCAAATTCTTGTAGTATTAACATCCATCTGGCAAACCTCCCATGAGTTAGTTTGGCGGATAACAGAAATTTTAATGCTTTGTGGTCAGTGTATACTTTTGTTTTTCTTCTGAATAGGAAGTATCGAAAACGTTGGAAGCCCCACACAATGGCCAATGCTTCCAGCTCCGTGACTGACTAGTTTTTCTCGCTTTTTGTGAGTACACGACTGGCAAATGCAATTGTTCTATATGATCTTAGCCCTGCCTGTTCGTATTCTTGGAATAAAACAACTCCTAAACCTGTTTTCGCGCTATCAGTGGCCGTACAAAAATTTTGTGTTAGATCAGGATGTGCTAAAATCGGTGCTGTTGTTAGCGAGTTTTTCACTATTAAAAATTCTTCATTGGCTTGTTGATCCCATACCCATGGCGTGTTTTTTCCAGTCAATGCACATAGGCGTGGTGTTGCGCGAGAGTCAATCCAAATAAAATTTTTATAGAATCCGGTGAGACCTAGAAATCCTCTGAGAGTTTTCTTATTATATGGAGTACAGAATTCTTTGATTGCCGTTAGTTTTTCTGGGTCGGGCATCACCCCTTTCTCTGAAATTATGTGTCCTAGAAATTTGACCTCTAGCCTTCCAAATTTGGATTTTGTTATATTTACTGTGACCCCATGCTCTTTCATGATCCGTAAAAACTGATTTAATGTGTCGTTGTGATGTTCCCAAGAGGGTTCTGCTATAATCACATCATCAACATAGCAAGTAATTTTTTGTAAAACTTCGGGACTGAGTATAGTATTAAATCCCCTAATAAACGCTGCTGATGATATGCCTAAACCAAATGGCAATCGTTTAAATTGGTAACATCTACTGAATACGATAAATGCTGTAAATTTTCTACATTCTGGGTCCAATTCTATTTGTCAGAAACTACTCCGTAAATCAATTGATGAAAATATCTTAGCACCGTGGAAGTTTTGTATCAATTCCTCTAATTTTTCTGGGTGATCTGTCTCAGTGATTATGATTGTGTTGATCTGTTTGGAATCAAGCACTAACCTGATGCTCCCATCTCGTTTTTGTACAATATGGAGCGGGCTGTTATATGTGGAGGTAGCTGATTCAATAATATCATCTTCTAACATTTTAGATATCTCCTGAAATACTTTATTCCTACAGTTTAATGGGATTGTATAGGGCGGCACTCTAAATGGTTTGTGTTGTTTTACTTTAAACTTGTACTGAAAGTGTTTAATACTGCCAGTCTTAGATAAAAATACCTCTTCTTTATCTCGTAAAATACCCTCTAATTCTCTTTTACTGTGTTCCGAAATACCTTGAACTTCTTGCAATTTTTCGTCGATTTCTTTGTGGACTTCTAACATGAGTTGAGGCGATTCCCCCTTTTGTGCATACCATTCTAATTCTTCATCCTCTTTATCTTGCATCATTCTCAATTGTTTGTTTATAACTGATATTTCTTCTAATGTTAGTCGGCCGCTGTGGTCTCGCGGTTCTAGGCGCTCAGTCCGGTACCGCGCGACTGCTGCGGTTGCAGTTTCGAATCCTGCCTCGGGCATGGATGTGTGTGATGTCCTTAGGTTAGTTAGGTTTAAGTAGTTCTAAGTTGTAGGGGACTGATGACCACAGATGTTGAGTCCCATAGTGCTCAGAGCCATTTGAACCATTTTTTTCTAATTTTAGCTTTTGCTCAAAGAGAAGTGTGACATTCCCGAATGTTACGCTACCTTTCCCCATATCTATTTTCGCTCGTCTCTCATTTAAAAAATCTGTACCTATAATCAAATCTACAGTTAGTTTAGGTATAATCACGAAGTTGGCTTCGATCTTTTGACCTTGGCACGAAAGAGTTAACCTTGTTTGTCTCGTAACTTCCGCAGCATTGTTTCTAATAGGACATCTTACTTTAATCTTACGTGTTTTCAGAACTGGAAATTCCTCATTGGCGTTACACTGCATGAATAAGTTTTCTGAGATCGCGGTCAGTTCACTTCCGCTATCAATTACAATGTTGACTGGGATATGCTTTACCATGGCCTTCACAATTGGTTGAATTTGAAAGGGTTGGTTCTGTTCTTCTTCTTCTTGCATCAACGAATCCTCCACTGAATCATACATGAGTCTTTTCAGGAATTTCCCTTGTGAATTCGAACTTTCTATAGGATAATCTTTGACTGCTACTTCTCTCTCTTTTATTTTCTCTTCTCTATTTTTTCCTTCATTTACGCTTTCTTCAGTATCCTCTACTTTTTCCTCATCCTCGTCTATCTTCTCCTTCTTCGTCGCTACTTCCACATAATCGCATTTAAATGCTCTATTTATCGCTTCATAACTTCCTTCATTATATACGTTGGGTTGTGTGCCCAGTAGTAATTTATTTTCAACTTCTGTCGACTGCGCATTATCCTCATTGAATTCACTTTCGCTTTCCTCTGTGTTTCCGCCCAAGCGTTGGTTCGCAACCGATTGCATTGAACTGTGCAGTGACACGTTTCTGCTCGAATTCCTTGTACACAGTTGTGAGGGAGCTATGATTACTTGTACTATAGGTTCTACGTATTCAAGACGCAAGTTAAAATCCTCATCGACTGTCTCTCTACTTTTCTGCTCCTCTGTCGTATGCTGACCTACGTTTTCTGTGCCTTGGCGTGCATTATCCTCGTTATGGTGCGTTATCTGTCCTATTTCTCGCGGTACTGCATCGTGTGTTGTACTGTCCTCTATTCCCTGTCCATCTCCATGCTGGGTATCTACCTCAATTCGGTCAATGTCTCGATCTGCCATTGCTAATCTTTCCGAATCCCTTATTTTCTGTTTTAAAAGCAATTCACGCGCCCTACTTCGCGTCAACATGCGCTCATACGATCTCATGCGTTTCATAAACTTTTTGCTCACACGACTTGACACTTATTATACCCAAGATTGACAATCCACTCACTTACTTGTTGGGTCAGAACCAACTTGCAACAATGTATCTGGCACCTGTGCGTTCGCACTGGAGAGAAAACTTAATTCTAACAATATTAACATTCAGAACATAATTATGCTATTGTCTCTGCTAGAATGTCTCACTTTCTATTGAATACTTTTTCACTATCTATCGCTGCAGCTACTGTTTTCAAATATTTATGCCTTTAAAAAAAATTTATTTCGAAAATTTTTTAACAGGATATTTTTCTGAACTAGTTGGGCATGTGGACGACCTTCAATCATGGTATTTTACAATCCTGGGAGGATCGCCATTCTCTAACATTCTGCATGGTGTCTGTTTGTTCTAAGTCGTGTCTCCGTACCACTTTCACGCAACGACGCTCTGAGCGTCTATTTTAGGGAACTGACTAGTTTGCACCTGGGACCTGTTGCTGGTAAGGAGACACCAGACCACACATGACATGTATAGTCCAGAAGAGTTCAGTAAGACTAGCGATGATATAATCAAATACTTAATGATTTCAGCGTCAGCTTCAGTGCACTCCCTGTAAAAGAATCTTAATACTAACTTAATTTAGTGGAAGGGGTTCAAGGCTTTCCTATTTTTAGTTAGCTGGTAAAATAACATCGAAAAAGTAGTTAAGTTTACCATTGGAATTTTTAGCGTACTCACAAAACATTGTTTATAAATTGCACTATTGCTAAAAGGAAATCTTTTAATACAGGATGATAAAAACCAAATGCGTTCAACAAAAATGTGAATGAATATTCCCTGAATGGGTTTCCAAGTTCTACAATGGACTGAAGGATGACCTATGCCATATCACATCTATAATCTAGGTTTAAATTAAGTTTCACAAAAGAGAAAACTATGAAAATGGCCTACAGTGACCTTCAATTATCTTTAATTACTTATTTAACTTATCGTAAATCACAGTGGCTGATGTGGCTTCTCAATAATTATATAACAGAAAAATCATCGCGTTTCAGATATTAACTTCTAATAGCAAATGTGAATACCACGAAGTCTAATTGACGATCGACACTAGTATTACGCAAAAAGGGGATGTAACAGATGACACTTCTGCAGTTCTGAGTGAAGCGTTATGCGCTGTTACGTGGCATCGCGTGCGTTCATTACCTTGTCGGTGTTTAGGCAGCGTCAGGGGGCGGCAGACGGCGCATCTCCACTCACCTCGCCGTCTCAGAAGCAACTCTCTCCTGACTTCTTCTTACTACAATTTACCGAAGTTGGTTTAAAAAAAAAAGGTATCTGGCTGTGTTTTCATCTGACCAATCAGGGCCTCGATGTTAACCTTAAGCTCCGCCTACAAAAATTCTGTCTATCCAATGAGAAACGTTATACTTTTGGTGGTGGGGCAATGTTTTTAACGTTTGCAACGTAACACTGACGTGTATTGTCTCACGCTGAAACTTTCAGCTGGTGTGGTCCTTTTAGTGTTATCGTAAGATCTATACTGTTCTTCTGGAGGGCTCTATCTTTTAACATGGGCTGGGGGGTGGTCCTGGCGGTCGGCTGGCGACGTGGGTGTCCGTTCCTTATCGTAGGGCCTCCTAGCCTACACGACTCTGCTCTCGGCTTCTGTTCTCGTTTCTTCCCTCGGAACTGCGTCTGTTTCATGGTGGGAAGGTATGACATGCATTTAGGCATTCTTGTGTTAGTCTGTGGTATTCCATTTGCTCACTCGTTGATCGTATTACTTTGGTTAATTTAATGTCAGGATTTATTCGGAGCTATGTGACATACTGCCGGATTTGCTATCATGTCATGGAAGGTGTTGGATTTGCCTGACGCCTTACACCATTAAAATGACAAATGTTGTAAATATCGACTGTGTAACTTTATTTGTTTAAAAGATATAAAAATCCTCCCAAACAGGTCATGAAGGGCCAGCGGTGCTGACCGGCCGCCGTGTTATCCTCAGCCCACAGGCGTCATTGGATACGGATACGGAGGGGGATGTGGTCAGCACATCGCTCTCCCGGCCGTATGTCAGTTTGCGAGGCCGGAGCTGCTACTTCTCAGTCAAATAGCTCCTCAATTTGCCTCACAAGGGCTGAGTGCACGCCGCTTGCCCACAGCGCTCCGCAGACTGGATGGTCACCCATCCCAGTGCTAGCCTAGCCCGACAGCGCTTAACTTCGGTGATCTAACGGGAACCGGTGTTACCACTAAGGCAAGGCCACTGGCCTTAGAAGATATATTAAATTTAAATTATCAGTATTTTCAGTTAAGCATCAGTTCACCATTTCATCCACACAAAACACATTGAACGAAGATAGCGTGACATCTTATTGAATCATTAGTAACTGAATGTCTGTTGTGAAGTTTAGTGCATAATAGTTACTTCTGTTCTTTATTCATTTATCAGAAAGCACTGCCGTTTCAGTTGAAAGACCACCTGTGCATGTGCAGCTGTAGGTGCTTGTCTGCAAAGTAATCCCCGTTTTGAAGACTAATTCTCTTACGTTAAAATAGTCGAGGACATACACATTATTTTCCGCATCTCATTTATGAGATTACAAAAGTGCTATAACACTTCGATCAACTATGTGTGTGAAAGACCTTTTTTCGCTTATCAAACTAAGTAAGTTACGATTACGTGACAATCTGAATGCGAAAATCTGCAGAATTGTTCACGTCTGCCTATACGCCGACAGTTTGTACCAGATAAAAATCATGTTTCCAGCACACGCAAAACGATTAAATTTGTTTTTTCTCTGATTCATGTTGTTAAGAAATATGAAATATAATATCAAGTCGTATGCATTCCCACACAAAGGCAGCACGTTCACAGATTCCACCTCCTGCTCAGAGAGCATGCCATGGCAGGGGGGGAGTGTACAATTAAGGCGAGCACTATGGCACGTGTGCCTGGACACGGCTTAAGAGCCGAATTCTTGGCCGCCCCTGACGCAGGGCAATGACAAGATTTCCTCGATTGCAACACATTCCGATTTGAGTACAATAATATTTTTTCAATGTAGGCCTCCACAGTTTCTCACATGAGGAAAAATCTTACTTTTCCCGGCAAATTTTAGAAATTTCAGGAACAGACTGTCGCATGCATAAATTGAATGCTATCACTTCAAAATGTTTTCAGATAATCTCATTATACGGCTGGTTAGACGTGGAAGTCTGAAGAGTGTTTTAACGTACAACACTACCAGTTTCAAAAATACACTGCGCAACAGAATTAAAGAATCATGTGGTATCGATAGCTAAGGTGCCACGGGTTAAGTTCAAGTACGTAAGTTGGCACTACGACCGACACCGGCGATAGCGCCCTCTAGCAGGCGCTGTTCAGCTCTACGAGCACCACTGTAGACTCAGTACATTCGATGAAGAGCAGACGGCCAGGACACTTCTCACCACACTTCAAAGTTATGTATAACTCTTGTTGCTAAAGTAAAGGTGAATTTAATTCGCACTGCAGTACCGAGAGATTTTCATCTTTTCCTGCTCCTACCCACGCGCCGCTTTCCGGGCAGGATACAAAAAATCACTTTTTCGAAACCTCGTAATTATTTCCAATTACGACGTATAAGCTTGAAATTTGTCCCAAAGATGTCTACAGCCTTCTGCTGTAATAATGTAAACGCGTGGGGTCCAGTGGCGTCACCCATGGGGTCGGCAACGCTTCAAATATAAAGGTGTCGACACATGAGGCAAAACGGCCAGACTTCAGAAGTTCACGTGAGGTGTAAGGTTGTTTAATGATGTCATATTAGCACAAAATTTCACCAGAATTCTGCCTAACACCACTGTGGACGTGTCACTCGATAGGAAGGTTATCGCATCTCCTCTTACATTTCACCCAGCAGGCAGAGCAGAAGAGACAATGACCGTGAAGTCAGCAAGTTTCACATAAGCGGATGCTGTCGATTCAGCCGTCAGGGCATCGCCCGACCGGCTCACGTGTTTCTCAGTTGTCACATGTGAGCAAAGGCCCTCGCCTACATTCCAAGAGCCAATGACCGACGTTAAGAAGACTCTTCGAGAAGCTTTTCAACGTGACAGAAGAGGCAATGACCGGCTCACTTGTTTCTCAGTCGTCACATGTGATCAAAGGCCCTCGCCTACATTCCAAGAGCCAATGGCCGACGTTAAGCAGATTCTTCGAGAAGCTTTTCAACGTGACAGAAGAGGCAATGACCGTGAAGTCGTTCACCTCCAGTAAACTGAAGTGAATAAATACGCGAGACGCAGTGGGCCCGACAGACGAAGGAAGGAGAGAAGAGTAGCAGTTGTTTTCAGTCAGTTTCGGTGCCGAAGACCGTCATGCAAGAAGAGACTACATCAAACACAGACGCACCAAGTCCGCCGCTGTAATGGAATAGCAAGCAGCAGCCTCGGCGCCAGAAGAGAGAAGTTAAAAGGTATTTGAAGTCTGATTGTTACGTACCCGAGTGACTCATGAGGACGGGAAGGAGACGGCCTCACATCAGCAGTCACCTGTGAGCTGGTGATGAAGATCTGACAGCCGAAGACTGGCAAGCTGGAGTCCGTTGTTCGAGTCCGGGACACTGGCCTTCCCTCGCCGCACCGCTCCGCTGGCCGACGCACAACACTGACACACGCGGCCGCTTAGAGAAGAGGAACACTGGGACGCCACATCCAAGGTATCACCATCCGATTCACGACTTAGTTCTCAATAATTAAACGGGCCACCTAGCGCTGCGCGTCTCCAGTCAACTGGGCGAGACGGCGACACGAGATAAACGCCGCCACGCGTAATCAGACGCAACAGAAGGCTTCGCAAACGACACAGCTGCCGCTCTCCGAGCCAGAACATCGAGTAAGTAAACAGTTATCTTATGTAAAAATGCTGTTTCATTCTACCTCATACCCGAGCCAAGGAAGAACCCACCATGACCACATGTTGTTAAGAGAGAAAAATTAATTTATTTAGTATTTTCACCCTGACATAATGCTTTAGAATGTTCATCCTGACAATTGACTAGCATCAAAAGAGAAAACCCAGTTACATTTAGTGACAAAAGTGTTACACATCAACAGTTACTTGTACACAAAGTTGTACTTTAAATGACATGGCCAACGTCTTCGTTCTGGATCCGGATGCAAACCCAGAATGTTAAGCCACTTTCAACCAAGTAAAGTTTTGTGCCTTATCGAGACTCGAGCAGTGTTCTCTAGTAGTCGTGTATCATTAAGGTGTAAATGAAGTGCTTCAGCAGAAAGTAATTTCAGTCGTGCAGCACGTATTGTTTCAGAGACACTGAGTACATTTTATAAGTGCACAGAACGTGTATTATACAGGGTGAGTCACCTAACATTACCGCTGGATATATTTCGTAAACCACATCAAATACTGACGAATCGATTCCACAGACCGAACGTGAGGAGAGGGGCTAGTGTAATTGGTTAATACAAACCATACAAAAATGCACGGAAGTATGCTTTTCAAACAAACCTACGTTTTTTTAAATGGAACCCCGATAGTTTTGTTAGCACATCTGAACATATAAACAAATACGTAATCAGTGCCGTTTGTTGCATTGTAGAATGTTAATTACATCCGGAGATATTGTAACCTAAAATTGACTCTTGAGTACCACTCCTCCGCTGTTAGATCGTGTGTATCGGAGAGCACCGAATTACGTAGGGATCCAAAGGGAACGGTGATTGACCTTAGCTACAGAAGAGACTGGAACAGCACATTACGTCCACATGCTAACACCTTTTTATTGGTCTTTTTCACTGACGCACATGTACATTACCATGAGGGGTGAGGTACACGTACACACGTGGTTTCCGTTTTCAATTACGGAGTGGAATAGAGTGTGTCCCGACATGTCAGGCCAATAGATGTTCAATGTGGTGGCCATCATTTGCTGCACACAATTGCAATCTCTGGCGTAATGAATGTCGTACACGCCGCAGTACATCCGGCGTAATGTCGCGGCAGGCTGCCACAATACGTTGTTTCATATCCTCTGTGGTTGTAGGCACATCACGGTACACATACTCCTTTAACGTACCCCACAGAAAGAAGTCCAGAGGTGTAAGATCAGGAGAACGGGCTGGTCAATTTATGCGTCCTCCACGTCCTATGAAACGCTCGTCGAACATCCTGTCAAGGGTCAGCCTAGTGTTCACTGCGGAATGTGCAGGTGCACCATCATGCTGATACCACATACGTCGACGCGTTTCCAGTGGGACATTTTCGAGCAACGTTGGCAGCTCGTTCTGTAGAAACGCGATGTATGTTGCAGCTGTTTGGGCCCCTGCAATGAAGTGAGGACCAATGAGGTGGTCGCCAATGATTCCGCACCATACATTTACTGTCCACGGTCGCTGTCGCTCTACCTGTCTGAGCCAGCGAGGATTGTGCACGGACTAGTAATGCATGTTTCGTAGATTCACTGCCCCGTGGTTTGTGAAACCCGCTTCATCGATAAACAGGTAGAACTGCAACGCATTCTCTGTTAATGCCCATTGACAGAATTGCACTCAATGATTAAAGTCATCACCATGTAATTGCTGATGTAGCGACACATGAAACGGGTGACGGGCCTGTTACGGACCCGTTTGCGTGCTACGACCATACCTGTTGCATAGAGTTGGCGGTAGATGTTTTGCAATGTGCAGCACGTTGGATGCTCTCTATCCGGGTACCGTTCTGCATACACCCTGCAGGCTTCAGCTACATTTCGTCGACACTCGCCATAGATGAGTATCATCTCCGCCTTTTCAGAGTTCGAATACACCATGGTCACAGTTCCTGTTGTAGGAACTATCACAGACGTGTGGTAACACGGTGTACTACAGTTGGTCTGCGTGCGGAGACGAATGCAGAATAACAATAGCAGCAAGCGCTACATGCGGACACTGCGACAGCTAGACCAAACCACAACAGTGCACTACAGCTACACTCGTAAACACGGTCGTCATCGTAAACATGTCCCCGCAGATGCTGGTCGCCGACCGTGGCCCGTGTTTGTTACAACACGCAACTGAACTTCGGAGGTTTCAAGCGTCAACTTAAGGTTACAATATCTCCGGATGTAATTAACATTTTACAATGCAACAAACGGCACTGATTACGTATTTGTTTATATGTTCAGATGAGCTAACAAACTTAACGTGGTTCCATTTAAAAAAACGTAGGTTTGTGTTAAAAAACATACTTCCGTGCATTTTTGTATGGTTTGTATTAAACAATTACACTAGCACCTCTCTTCACGTTCGGTCTGTGGAATCGGTTCGTCAGTATTTGATGTGGTTTACGAAATATCTCCAGCGGTAACGTTAGGCGACTCACCCTGTATACTACGTATATACTATTATTTGGATAAGCTGCCGCCAAACCTGCTTACTTTTACATTCCGCTTAGTTGTCGTGGTAGAATACACGGTTTCTTAAGGCTACATCTAATGCAGAGCGCTTACAAGAAAGAATAGTTTCCTGCGTCACGCTATTGCTAGTCAGGTTAAATATTTTGTGGTAGCTGTGTTTAAAATTGATGTATTTTAGAACGTATTGTTCATCAAATATTTGAATGAATCGTCAACTGTCGGTGTGCCTGCACATGTTATAGCATAATAGCTGTAGCTGCTTAGTTTATGCTACAGACGAGGGTAGGTTAGGTGTAACTTTTGATCCTTACAGGGGCGATCGTGGCCTTGCGGCCTGGGTCTGTACTAGCCGCGGCTCGCGAGCTACGGGCCAGCCAGGCTGACCGAGGCGAGACGGAAGTGAGCGAGTTGGCGCTGGCGTTGGTGGGCCAACAGCCTGGGACGAGCCAGCACGGCTGCGCCGCATGCCTCTGCCTCTGCCGCTCCGTTTGACGTAAATATGTTTACCTACTCTCCTGGCATCAGTGTAAGAGCGGCAAGCAGAAATACACATCAGGCTGTCTGCCGTAATGGCCCAATGGGAGAGGTCTATTCGAGATAGAGTCGTCGCTTTCATTGAAGAAGGAGGATGTTCCATCAGAGAAACTGGCAGACGGTATGGCGTACCACATACAACTGCAACGAGATGGTGGAGAATCTGCCTTGAAAAAGGCACCACCAACAGGGATCCTGGCTCAGGCGGGAAGAGAGTGAGCTCACAGCAGGAAGACAGGGACCTAGTGTCTAGGAGCAGAAAAAATCCCTTTCTGAACGCGAAGCAGTTGCGGCGGGAGACCAACTTCCCCGGCTCCAAGTGACACGATTCGCCGAAGGCTGAGGGACGCTGGACTGCATGCACGACGATCCGCCGTGAAACAAGAGCTCAGCGAAGACAACGTTTTAT
Organism: Schistocerca americana; assembly: GCF_021461395.2. Lineage (NCBI taxonomy): Eukaryota > Metazoa > Arthropoda > Insecta > Orthoptera > Acrididae > Schistocerca > Schistocerca americana. Next base: position 838,069,885 of record NC_060130.1, on the reverse strand, counting down.
ACCGGCTAGCATTTGCGGAGCTCCATCTGAGGGCGCCGTGGGACAACGTAATTTTCACTGATGAGAAGGTGTTTTCCACCAGTGACAACGGTCCACGTATCGTTTACAGGCCGCAAGGGACTCGCCATCGACGCGAATATGTAACCACGACGAGAAGTAGTGGCCAGCTACCTGTTACCTGCTGGGGTTGGATTTCTGAGAGAGGGGCGAGAATTCTTCACAGGATAGAAGGAACTATGGACAGCGTGCAATACACCCACATACTGGAAAATATGATGCTTCCGTCAGTGCGAATGCTGCACGCAGAAGGGGACGTCACACTGCAAGAGGACCATTCTCCCATTCACAAGTCAGCATTTGTTCATCAGCGGCTCTCCACCATTGGCGTCAACGTCATGGACTGGTCGCCACGGGCGGCTGATGTGAACCCTATGGAAAACATGTGGGCTGAGGTCGCCAGAACATTAACAGAGAACTGGCCACGAAACCAGCCAACTACTGCGGACGCTCTTTGGGACTGCGTCCTGGAAGCCTGGGAGGAAGTTGCTTCTTCAGGCTGTTACGTCCGACTGCTTATACATTCTATGCCAAGACGCATGATAGAAGTACAAAATAATGAAGGATTCTGGCTAAAATATTAGAGTCCCTAAAATATTTTGTTATGTCTTCTTTTTCGTCATTTTTCCTCATTGGGAGCTAGTGGAAGATCGCGTGGCAACAGAAAAGATACAATATGGGTTAGTTTTCCTTTGAGTTGCCTTTTTAATTCAAGTGGGTTTCTTTTGAATATACAGTTTGTTAAATATTCTATTTTGATTTCATTTATACCCTGTCTAGATACTCCCAAACTAATCAGCGTAGATGGACTCTGTGACAGTAGTTTTTGTTATTTCAAATACATCTCTCTCTTCCCCTCCATCCATGAATACACCTTCCGTCCTCCACACAATACGCAGACGAATTCATATTATGTTTACTCGTTGTTAATATCTCCTCTATTCTCTCTCACACTCTCTCTCTCTCTGACACTATCGCCGCAAGTGCCCTTCTATTCCACTCCCCCAAAACTTTATAAACAAATCTAACGGTTTCCATTGACGCTACATTTTCTCTTTTAATTGCTGCTGTCTTTACTTTCTATCATTCTTCTCATCACCTATGAAATCTTATTCTTTGATCTCCCCTTCCCTATAACCCATTCTTCGTTCTGAAAACAGTCCTTCCTTATCTCTCAGTCCTAAGATAAAACGAACTGTGGCACACATCTAAGTAAGCGATACTTTGCAAGCATTTCACGCTTATATTTTGCACTTCTGTACTTCTATCCATTCCCAGATCCCGCCCTCCTTCCTCTTACCCGTCCCTTGACATCTGCATCTACATCTAAATGAATACACTGCAATTCATAATTATGTGCTTGGCAGGGGGTTCTGTGGTCTGGTGGATTAATCTTGTATTGATGTGTAAAACGTGTAGGTTCACATCTCACGTCAGGCGTAGATTTTTAACTCACACAAGTACCTCTCCTTCACCCATAGTAACGCCAAGTGCAGAACACCAGTAAGCTCCGTAGTTCAATATCCGCAGTAAAGATAACATCCCTTCGCTGCCGACTGGGGCAGAGCGGCATTCGTTTGAGCTGTGACAAATGGAGAAACCCCGGAAGGCAGAGACTCTGTCACCACCAAGCCGTCGTAAACTAGAAAACATATTTTATTTAATGAACCAATCGCCATGTAAGTTCACAAGGCTCTTACTTTATTTGAAACTGAGACGTTGAAAATTGTGGTGCTGGACTGGGATTCGAATTCGATTTCACTGTGTTCCCAAAGATTGCAAACTCTTCTAGACCTCCTCGAAAGGCACCTATCTTGTTTCGAATCCTGATCAGCACAAAATATTCATTATTTCATTTCAAGCCCTAGCATGTGCACTCCGAACTACTAGTGTAAAATAGTTGCATTTTCGACGTCTCTTCGTGCGTTGTCAGCTGTAACGTGTTCGTTGCAACTCACAGCCACATTATGAGCTTTTTATCACAACATTACAAGATGAAACGTTTGCTTGCATCTTTTCAAGTTCAAACATTCCTCTCCATCCTACTGGCGAAAACGGATTTGGGTTTGACGTTGTGTTCGTTGTGGTCACCAACGACGATATATTATGGATTCAACTTCTATTCAGCAGAGGATTTTCCATCACATCATTGAAAGTACAAACATACCACTCCGAGCTATTATTGGAAAAGAATTTGATTAAGTGTCTTCATGACTACGTGTGCGGGGTTTGAATTCCATTCAGCGCAGAACTTTTCGTCGCCTGATGTCTAGCTAAACATGCGCGCATCTCGCTACTGGTGAACCAACAATAGCTATTTATCGTCGGTTCCTGGCTAGAAAACGACGGCGTTAGATGCTGGGTTCGAAACCCAGTCAGGCAAAAACAATTCTATCATCATTTAAGGTTCCAGCATCTCGCTATTGATGAAAACATTTGATATTTGACTTCTGATTTTACGTACTTCGTTAACAATCCGATTAGGTGCTGGGTTCGCATCCCCGTCACAAGCTTTACATGATGGCATTTCAATTTTAAGCATGAGCATACCTTGTTCCTTGTGAATGACACCATATTAAACGTCGTTGGGCGTAGTTCCCAGGAAGGTAACTGATATGACAGGATTCCCAGTTCAGTACAAACGTTTTCGTCATTTATTTTCAGGATCTGAATTGATAACCGATACTGGTGCAAACGTCTATACTTCACGTCTCTTTATGCCTAGTGATCGGGTCTCAATAACGCACAAACAAAGCTTAGCTTAGTTAGCAATGGCTACAGGTGCTGGGTTTGAATCCAGGTCCAGAACGACGACGTTGGTCATGTCATTTAAAGTTCAAATTTGTGTACACGTAGCTGTTGATGCTTTACGAGAACTGATGATTCGCTATCATTGTCGAGGTTTCCGTAGAGTGCTTGTTGCCGTTAATCGCGTTTTTTTACTGGTTCGTCCAATATCCAGTTTCCAGAGCCACTCGCCATTGAGCGACGTACACCACGAGGATGGAAAACCTTTTCTAGAACGAAAAACTTTTTTTCCAATTACCGTACAGCTTTGTTGTCTCAAGTATTTAATTTTGTCTAAGTATTACTGTATGATACATGTAAAATAATCCGTTTTCTCAGAACTTTTGGAATGTCACTTGTTGTAATTAAGGTTACTTTATGAGTGTTATCGGGTGCCAAGAACGTGTTTTCTAATATGTTTTGTATGACGATATTAGTTGACGCTTAGACTGACTGCCATAAAAACCTTTGGTCTCTAGTTGTCTCTTGCGGTACCCATTGTGTGTAGTCAAAGGACTGTACCCCACGGGGTGTTTAGAGGACCTGCAACATAGCTGCGTTATGTTGGTTGTATCCGCTAGTGACTCACTTTTTTTGCTATCAAGTGTACCTGTACAGAGAAAACCGATGACGAGAAACCTAGACGCCTGGAGGCAGGCAACCACTACATGCCTCCCCATCCCGATATGCCTACAAACAGGCGGCCAAGACTCTCTCATTGGTTTTCTGCATGCAGCTTGTAATTTCCCCCCTCCTTCCTTCTTCCCTCTATTGTCCATGTTAAACAATGCCCAGTCCAAGTAATTAATAAGCAAAGTCTTTTATGAAGATTTGAGAGGAGCGAAGATTACAATAAACTTTCAACTTTACTTAGCTTGTCATGTTGAGATGGCTCCAGTTCTTCTTGTCTAGGGGTCTGATTCTTGAAGCTCAAAATCTAACATCAGGTCCTCACAGTTGGTTTGAACTAAATAAATTCGAAGATCGTTGTTGCAGAATTTTTTACATAAATATATTTTCCACTGATTTTCTCACATTTTAGTATGTAATACAGTCCTTCGATCTTTCAAATTAACAAAGCCGAATTTTCATTGTTCGCACCTATTATACAAAAATATGTCCGATCACATCAGAGGCAAGCTTACGGCTCTCACACTTTGCGGAAATAACAATATTCTAAAGGGTTTACAATTTTTCTTAACAAATGAATTCCTGCTAATTTTCGTTACAACATTAATTTCGATTATTAGTTCATAAGTGAATACAGAAGTGAACGTAGTAAACGGTACAGGATTGCGTAATTTATAACAGAAATTTTAAGTGTGCAAATAATTCGTAATTTCAAATGTTTCTAAAGAAAATAATTTTAACTATACATTCAGAACTAGTACTCCCTGCCGCCGTTGTAGCATCGCGCATTAGTGTTTACTTCGTAGATTCTTACTTAAATTGCGTGTGAGTTTCGTATAGGAGGTGTAATTTCGAGTTTTAGTTACTGTAATCGTAAATTCAGGCAGATTGTAGCGCAGTCGTTAGGCATTTGTACAGGTTAGTTAATAAATTCTTTGCGTGTTTCTCTTGCGTTATCTAGGCACGGACTCGTGTTTCAGTAACTGTTGTTCAACATCGATTAGAATGGACAGGGACTGTGATTGCTGTGTTCGGATGAGGGCTGAGTTGGCATCCCTTCGCTCACAGCTGCAAGCGGCGCTGACTTCGGTCGCGCAGCTTGAGGCTGTTGCCAATGGGCACCACTGTGGGGAGCCGGACTTGGGTATCACGAGGATGTCAACCTCGTCCCGTCTGTCCCCAGATCGGTCTGCCGCTGTGGTTGCCCCGGTTGCTGCCCGCAGTGGGGCTGAGCCCTCGCCTGTGGTTGATTGGGAGGTCGTTCCAAGGCGTGGCAGGCAGCGAAAGACGTCCCCGGAGGCTGATCAGAAAGCGTCCCCGGTGCTTCTGACAAACAGGTTTCGGGCACTGTCTCTGGCTGAGCCAGATGCAGCTGCCTGCCCTGTTTCAGAGGATGATTCTCTGCCTTCAAGGTCCGGGCAATCACAGAGGGTGGGCTTATTGGTAGTTGGGAGCTCCAATGTTAGGCGCGTATGGGGCCCCTTAGGGATATGGCGGCTAAGGAGGGGAAGAAATCCAGTGTGCACTCCGTGTGCATTCCGGGTGGAGTCATTCCTGATGTGGAAAGGGTCCTTCCGGATGCTATGAAGAGCACAGGGTGCAGCCAGCTGCAGGTGGTGGCACATGTCGGCACTAATGACGTGTGTCGCTTTGGATCTGAGGAAATTCTCTCTGGATTCCAGCGGCTATCTGATTTGGTGAAGGCTGCCGGTCTTGCTTACGAGATGAAGGCAGAGCTCATCATCTGCAGCATCGTTGACAGAACCGACTGCGGACCTTTGGTGCAGAGCCGGGTGGAGGGTCTGAATCAGAGGCTCAGACGCTTTTGCGACCATGTTGGCTGCAGATTCCTTGACTTGCGCCATTCGGTGGTGGGGTTTCGGGTTCCGCTGAATAGGTCAGGAGTTCACTACACTCAGCTGGCGGCTACACGGGTAGCGGAGGCTGTGTGGCGTGGACTGGGCGGTTTTTTAGGTTAGAAGGCCTCGGGAAAGTACGGGGTGGGCTGCAATCTCAAAGGGTGCATGGCAAATACAGGACGTGCTTGGATCAAGGAACAGTCGGAATTGTAGTTGTAAATTGTTGTAGTTGTGGTGGGAAAGTCCCTGAGCTTCAAGCGCTAATAGAAAGCACAGGAGCTGAAATCGTTATAGGTACAGAAAGTTGGCTAAAACCTGAAATAAGTTCTGCAGAAATTTTTACGAAGTCTCAGACGGTATTCAGGAAAGATAGATTAGGCAGAATTGGTGGTGGAGTGTTTGTGTCTGTCAGTAGTGGTTTATCTTGTAGTGAAGTCGAAGTAGATACTCCGTGCGAATTGGTATGGGTGGAGGTTATACTTAACAGCCGAACTAAGTTAACAATTGGCTCCTTCTACCAACCCCCAGACTCCGATGATATAGTTACTGAACAGTTCAGAGAAAATCTGAGTCTCTTAACAAATAAATACCCCACTCATACGGTTATAGTTGGTGGGGACTTCAACCTTCCCTCGATATGCTGGCAAAAATACTTTTTCAAAACCGGTGGTAGGCAGAAAACATCTTCCGAGATTGTCCTAAATGCTTTCTCCGAAAATTATTTCGAGCAGTTAGTCCACGAACCCACGCGAATTGTAAATGGTTGCGAAAACACACTTGATCTCTTAGCCACAAACAATCCAGAGCTGATAGAGAGCATCATGACTCATACAGGGATTAGTGATCACAAGGTCGTTGTAGCTAGGCTCAATACCGTTTCTTCCAAATCCACCAGAAACAAACGCAAAATAATTTTATTTAAAAAAGCGGATAAAGTGTCACTAGAAGCCTTCCTAAGAGACAATCTCCATTCCTTCCGAACTGACTATGCAAATGTAGACGAGACGTTTTCTCAAATTCAGAGACGTAGTAGCAACAGCAATTGAGAGATTCATACCTCATAAATTGATAAGAGATGGAACTGATCCCCCGTGGTACACAAAACAGATCCGAACGCTGTTGCAGAGGCAACGGAAAAAGCATGCGAAGTTAAGAAGAGCGCGAAATCCCGAAGATTGGCTAAAATGTACAGACGCGCGAAATTTGGCACGGACTTCAATGCGAGATGCCTTTAATAGGTTCCACAACGAAACATTGTCTCGAAATTTGGTAGAAAATCCGAAAAAATTCTGGTCATATGTAAAGTACACAAGCGGCAAGACGCAGTCAATACCTTCGCTGTGCAGTGCCGATGGCACTGTTACCGACGGCTGTGCCGCTAAAGCGGAGTTATTGAACGCAGTTTTCCGAAATTCCTTCACCAGGGAAGACGAATGGAATATTCCAGAATTTGAAACACGAACAGCTGCTAACATGAGTTTCTCAGAAGTAGATACCTTAGGGGTTGCGAAGCAACTCAAATCGCTTGATAAGGGCAAGTCTTCAGGTCCAGATTGTATACCGATTAGGTTCCTTTCAGATTACGCTGATACAATAGCTCCCTACTTAGCAATCATATACAACGGCTCGCTCACCGATAGATCTGTACCTGCAGATTGAAAAATTGCGCAGGTCGCACCAGTGTTTAAGAAGGGTATTAGGAGTAATCCATCGAACTACAGACCTATATCATTGACGTCGGTTTGCAGTAGGGTTTTGGAGCATATACTGTATTCAAGCCTTATGAATCACCTCGAAGGGAACGATCTATTGATACGTAATCAGCATGGTAATCTGCTGTTCCTGATCTATATAAATGACCTGGGTGACAATCTGAGCAGTTCTCTTAGGTTGTTCGCAGATGATGCTGTAATTTACCGTCAAGTAAGGTCATCCGAAGACCAGTATCAGTTGTAAAGCGATTTAGAAAAGATTGCTGTATGGTGTGGCAGGTGGCAGTTGACGCTATATAACGAAAAGTGTGAGGTGATCCACATGAGTTCCAAAAGAAATCCGTTGGAATTCGATTACTCGATAAATAGTACAATTCTCAAGGCTGTCAATTCAACTAAGTACCTGGCTGTTACAATTACGAACAACTTCAGTTGGAAAGACCACATAGCTAATATTGTGGGGAAGGCGAGCCAAAGGTTGCGTTTCATTGGCAGGACACTTAGAAGATACAACAAGTCCAGTGAAGAGACAGCTTACACTGCACTCGTTCGTCTTCTGTTAGAATATTGCTGCGCGGTGTGGGATCCTTACCAGGTGGGATTGACGGAGGACATCGAAAGGGTGCAAAAAAGGGCAGCTCGTTTTGTATTATCACGTAATGGGGAGAGAGTGTGGGAGATATGATACGCGAATTGGAATGGAAGTCATTAAAGCAAAAGCGTTCTTCGTCACGGCGAGATCTATTAACGAAATTTCAGTCACCAACTTTCTCTTTCGAATGCGAAAATATTTTGTTGAGCCCAACCTACATAGGTAGGAATGATCATCAATATAAAATAAGAGAAATCTGAGCTCGAACAGACATGTTTAGGTGTTCGTTTTTCCCGCGCGCTGTTCGGGAGTGGAATGGTAGAGAGATAGTATGATTGTGGTTCGATGAACCCTCTGCCAAGCACTTAAATGTGAATTGCAGAGTAGTCATGTAGATGAAGATTTGCTTATCGATTATAACGTCGAAACTAAAACATTTGATAAAGTGACTCCTTTTCATAAATCTTAACTTGAACTATAACATACTGTGTATAAAATTATATGAAAGTTTTACAAAAACAACTGAGATAATATTGACCTGTCCTAAATTCGAAAAATAATACTGGTATTGACAACTACTGTTGAGTGAAGATAATGCTAGAGGATGTTGACCCGTTACAAGCTACAGGTTTAAAGCGCTCATCAAACATGTGTGGGCGGCACTGATAATATTGCCGAACTTGGGTGTCGTATAGGGAACCCTTGTTGTTTTATTCACGTGTGTTTCAGTGACGCACCCTTCTGTCATTGCATTCAAATTTCGTCGAATGGTTTTGACGGTTTCTTGTGGTTCCACACTCTACTCTAGACCAAAATTGCGATCGCACTGCACTCCAAAGGGATGGGATCACATTCAGTGGAGTTGCTGACCCACGATGTCCGCAGAGAAGAGTTAAAGCGTCCATGGGGCGTCAGCAGCGTCAAAGATTGTCAAGAACGTTCGCCTGTGCTCCCTGCACTGCGAACCATCGTTTTCGACCGCAAAATGTGTGAGAATCAACGCCTCAAGGGAAGGGTTGGTTTCATTGACACCCTTTATGCCATACTCTGAGGCTTTTTCGCGTCAGTTCTGAGCGGCTGAGGGTCTGAAAAGTTTTCCCCGGCCACACATAAGACAACGGTGTGATTTCAAAGCTGGACGTCCTAGTTCTAACCTCCACCGTGGAGGCATCAAAAGAAGGAGGCGACGACATTCCCATTGTGTGGCACGTCCACGGTGGGGTTTGGCAGATTCTAGGTAAAATTTAGTGCCAGTATGACATCATTAACCCACTTTCTAGCCTGTTTCTCGCATATATCGACACCTCGTTGTTTGAAGCGCCGCCGAGTCCGAGGGTGACGTCGCAGGGAGGCAGGATTTTGCGTCTTTGTATAGAAAGTTTGTAGGCACCTTTGTCGCAAATTTCAAACGTATACGTTGCAATGGGAAATAATTACGGGGTTTCGAAGAAGTGATCGTTTAATTTCGTTGCACGGTGTACATATAAGATTTCTTCAAAACCTGTTCGAAATAAAAACCTCTCGTTTTTCATCAAATAATCGTTGAATATTTACCAAAAACAAAGAGATTATAAAATTTTACAGAAATTTAAAAATCATAATGAACTTAAGTTTCTTATCATCTACACCATTTTATCATTTCATTCCTTTGCTCTCGTAATACCTTTACCTTTACCCATTACCCTTTTTAACACAATGATCAAATAATAAAAAGTAACATAAAAGCATGACGTATTTTAAATTCAGTTTACCAAACAATAAACTCAGATTTCGGAACATTCTATCTAAACAGAGTTCTTTCGTGGTAATCATTAGAAGAATATCATTTTGTTACATTATTGCTACATACAACATCAAACATTTTACTCACATGTGTGTACCCAATCTAAATACTTAAGAACCTTCTTCAATATCTTATCATTACTTAAACAGAAACATGAAAATGGGTTATCAGAGCTAGACGCATTCATCTTCATGTACTTACCGTGATCGTTACTTATAAAAAGGCGTCCAAATTCAGTCTCCAGATTACTTTCTTTTATTTCGATATGACCGGTTTCAGGCAAGATGCCCAGCTTCAGATCATGTGTTAGAGTTACAGAGTTACCTGTCGAATATGGAACGGGAAGTTCATTATGATAAGCTGAATACAAGCAGGCAGGAATCCACGGTGAAATAATGTTCACTTCTCACAGATTCTAATTTTCAAAAAGCTGAGTTCATTTGCAGAAACCAAAGTGTTACTTCTCACTATTCACAATCGTTTATTATTTATTATTTCGAAAATCCATTAGATATATTTGAGATTGCTTACGCACAATTCTAAATCCACATTTCTGTTACAGTGAACTTTAAGTAACTGTACAAATGATCAGAAGATCAGAAACCAGGCAAATGGAAAAAAAGAAAAGCGATTTGGAAACAGAATTTGGAATTTTTTTTATGAAAACAGATGCCTCTCTTAGCGACTCATTATTGATCAAGATACTCAGTTACCCAACATACAGAATATTTATTCTTCTTTTGCGTTATAACAACATTTGGCCGTCCGCTACAACATTTTTCACAAGGATATATGACTCCACGGCCGTTCTTTTATGGCATACACCACCTTTCTTTGAGCCGCGTTGCACTCATTAATCGGCCTGCTGATCCTTATTGCTGTAGTCCTGGCATTTTTCACCATTGGCTGCCATCCTTACGCAGTTTTCAACTACTTCTTGATGAGGTACCACCGAGAAATGGCTACGAGCAAACTTTGACAACAGACGCTGGCGTGCGCACGTGTCCTGTTGTGATGCTAGGAGCCAATTCGCGAGTGCTGTGACAGCCAAGAGAGCCTACTTTGAACGGAGTGGGCGGCCATGTTGGGCTGGACGATCTTTGCGGGGGTGTCAGTAGGCAGTAGGTGGCGGCGCCTTTGAGGTGCGGTTATTGGTAGACCTCAGAGTGCGAGAAATCCTAAGTGCATGTCAGCTAGCTGTAGGCTCTGAACACGAGGAGGGAAAAGCTCGATCAACTGAGTGGACTTGGGAGGATAACCACCACTTTTTTTTAATGTTGTGTAAGTAGGAAGGAAGTTACATGTATTACAGTTTATCAGATTTCATTAGTTAAGTAAATAGTATGGGGGTTGCCCAGAAAGTAATGAACCGCATTTTTTTCTTCAACAATTCTTTACTGAACATAGAGGGAATTACACTCACGAAAGAATGGTGTTTTATCTCCACACCCTGTTTTTCTACGTAATCTCCATTCTGTTCTATGGCCTTCCTCCAGGGCGAAACAAGGGCGTTTATGTCCTGTCGGCACCAATTAGAGTGCTGCAATGCTCAATGGCCGGCCGGTGTGGCCGTGCGGTTCTAAGCGCTTCAGTGTGGAACCGCGTGACCGCTACGGTCGCAGGCCCGAATCCTGCCTCGGGCATGGATGTGTGTGATGTCCTTAGGTTAGTTAGTTTTAAGTAACTTCCTGGCAGATCAAAACTGTGTGCCGGACCGAGACTCGAACTCGGGACCTTTGCCTGTCGCGGGCAAGTGCTCTACCAACTGAGCTACCCAAGCACGACTCACGCCCCGTCCTCACAGCTTCACTTCTGCCAGTACTTCGTCTCCTACCTTCCAAACTTTACAGAAGCTCTCCTGCGAACCTTGCAGGACTAGCACTCCTGAAAGAAAGGATATTGCGGAGACATGGCTTAGCCACAGCCTTGGGGATGTTTCCAGAATGAGATTTTCACTCTGCAGCGGAGTGTTCGCTGATATGAAACTTCCTGTCGGATTAAAACTGTGTGCCGGACCGAGAATCGAACTCGGGACCTTTGCCTTTCGCGGGCAAGTGCTCTACCAACTGAGCTACTGAAGCATGACTCACGCCCCGTCCTCACAGCTTCACTTCTGCCAATACCTCGTCTCCTACCTTACAAACTTTACAGAAGCTCTCCAGCCTTGGGGATGTTTCCAGAATGAGATCTGCCAGGAAGTTTCATATCAGCGCACACTCCGCTGCAGAGTGAAAATCTTATTCTGGAAACATCCCCAATGCTGTGGCTAAGCCATGTCTCCGCATTATCCGTTCTTTCAGGAGTGCTAGTTCTGCAAGGTTCGCAGGGGAGCTTCTGTAAAGTTTGGAATGTAGGAGACGAGGTACTGGCAGAAGTGAAGCTGTGAGTACGGGGCGTGAGTCGTGCTTGGGTACCTCAGTTGGTAGAGCACTTGCCCGCGAAAGGCAAAGGTCCCGAGTTCGAGTCTCGGTCCGGCACACAGTTTTTATCTGCCAGGAAGCTTCATACCAGCGCACACTCCGCTGCAGAGTGAAAATCTCATTCAGGTTTAAGTAGTTCTAAGTTCTAGGGGATTGATGACCTCAGAAGTTAATTCCCATAGTGCTCAGATCCATTTGAACCAATGCTCAATGTTTGACCGGTCACGGCGCGCCTGTTGACGGAGGGACCGAGCAGCTCGTGTCCGGCCCCACACGACTCGGTTCGGTCACGTACTCGCCCCATGTCTGTTGTCCGGATTCCGGACACACAGATAATCAAGCGTGACCGGTCACCGCTGACGTCTCACCTTGCCTCGCCCGGCTCGCTGCACTGCACTGTACAAATCCAACGCCTCTCTCTCTCTCTCTCTCTCTCTCTCTCACACACACACACACACACACACACACACACACACACACACACACACACACACACACACAGAGTATTTATCTCTGTCTCTTTCTCTTTTAATACAAAAGTAACGTTTCCAAGAACGTGTACGTGACACAGCTAAATTCATAAAGCACTTGGAAACTAAAATGATATTTCAATACAATCACGGATAGAAGACGAGTCTCATTTCCAAACAGAAGATATATTTTTCCTTTCATTAATTGGAAACATTAAATAAGTACTGTCCCTGTAATCTAGAAGACAACCATCTTCATAAAGAAAGCATACAAAGAACGTTAAAGAATAAATGAAGAGGAAAACGTAGAGAAACGCAGGAAGAAGAGAAAGAGAAAACTGAGAATTTTAAATGCTTTCGTTCCACAATCCGGCGTGTCGGACAGCGTCCCAGTGGTTTTTGGCGACACAAGTGCTAATCGTATAATTACGACTATGTACGCACTTGGGGTGTCAGGTAGCCTAATACCACTAGTAATCCGACAGGCAATACCAGGATGCTCAGAATCTAAAGGTTTGCTGCTTTCCTTACAAACCTAGACGCTGATTTCACGTCTATGCCTGGTCTTGCAATAAAAACACTCTCCCATCATGGTACAAGGATTTAGATTTTAGCGCATCGATTCCTTCAGCGACCTTGCAGACACGGCTTTCGAGCAGAAGGGGTTTGTATGGTCCATAATGCTCTCACGTCTGTGGAGAAAGGTGTCAAGAGTCTACTCTCATCGGTGTGCTGTAACAGTACTTTCATAAAATCAGATAGAAAATAGGGTGGATCGTGGCAGGAAAGTGAAACAGAAAAAAATACTGTGAACGGCTGGGAGACTTTGTGCTTATCAGACACAGTAGGCTACTTCTAAATCCCTGTAGATTAACCGAAAACTCAGCCGGCCGGAGTGGCCGTGTGGTTCTAGGCGCTACAGTCTGGAACCGAGCGACCGCTAAGGTCGCGGATTCGAATCCTGCCTCGGGCATGGATGTGTGTGATGTCCTTAGGTTAATTAAGTTTAATTAGTTCTAAGTTCTAGGCGACTGATGACCTCAGAAGTTAAGTCGCATAGGGCTCAGAGCCATTTGAACCATTTGAACCGAAAACTCAAAAATATACATACAGAAACTTCTCATCACAACACTTGAGCACGAAATACTTAAAAAACAGAGTTTAAAACAAGAACAAGAAGTCCACTGCAGCACTCAGCTCCAACGTAAGTATGTTCCTAAATTACACAGGCGTTAACTACGCAACCAACATACTCGTACATCGGAAGTGCCTACCTAGGAACAATTACACATTCAACATACCTCACCGTAACTATATTCACAAAAATTTAAAGTTCCGATTGTCCTTCTGCGTAAAGGCATCTCGAAACAGAAAGCAATAACTGCATACGATGCAGACTTTAACTCCATGCAGTGTACGTCTAAGTACTAAGACGAAGTAACCCATACAGGCAGAAACACTAATAGGGCACAAGACCACAGACTACTATCTCAGCGTCCAGGAAAATTATCTAACTATTGATACACTACTGGCCATTAAAATTGCTACACCAAGAAGAAATGCAGATGATAAACGGGTATTCATTCGACAAAAATATTATGCTAGAACTGACATGTGATTACATTTACACGCAGTTTGGGTGCATAGATCCTGAGAAAACAGTATCCAGAACAACCACCTCTGGCCGTAATAACGGCCTTGATACGCCTGGGCATTGAGTCAAAAAGAGCTTGGATGGCGTGTACAGGTACAGCTGCCCATGCAGCTTCAACATGATACCACAGTTCATCAAGAGTAGTGACTGGCGTATTGTGACGAGCCAGTTGCTCGGCCGACACTGACCAGATATTTTCAATTGGTGAGAGATCTGGAGAATGTGCTGGCCAGGGCAGCAGTAGAACATTTTCTGTATCCAGAAAGGCCTGTACAAGACCTGGAACAGGCGGTCGTGCATTGTCATGCTGAAATGTAGGGTTTCGTAGGGATCGAATGAAGGGTAGAGCCACGGGTCGTAATACATCTGAAATGTAACGTCCACTGTTCAAAGTGCCGTCAATGCGAACAAGAGGTGACCGAGACGTGTAACCAATGGCACCCCATACGATCGCGCCGGGGGATACGCCAGTATGGCGATGACGAATACACGCTTCCAATGTGCGTTCACCGCGATGTCACCAAACACGGATGCGACCATCATGACGCTATAAACAGAACCTGGATTCATCCGAAAAAATGACGTTTTGCCATTCGTGCACCCAGGTTCCTCGTTGAGTACACCATCGCAGGCGCTCCTGTCTCTGATGCAACGTCAAGGGTAACCGCAGCCATGGTCTCCGAGCTGATAGTCCATGCTGCTGCAAACGTCGTCGAACTGTTCGTGCAGATGGTTGTTGTCTTGCAAACGTCCCCATCAGTTGACTCAGGGATCGAGACGTGGCTGCACGATCTGTTACAGCCATGCGGATAAGATGCCTGTCATCTCGACTGCCGTTGGGATCCAACACGGCGTTCCGTATTACCCTCCTGAACCCACCGATTCCATATTCTGCTCACAGTCATTGGATCTCGACCAACGCGAGCAGCAGTGTCGCGATACGATAAACCGCAATCGCGATAGGCGACAATCTGACCTTTATCAAAGTCGGAAAAGTGATGGTACGCTTTTCCCTCCTTACACGAGGCATCACAACAACGTTTCACCAGGCAACGACGGTCAACTGCTGTTTGTGTATGAGAAATCGGTTGGAAACTCTCCTCATGTCAGCACGTTGTAGGTGTCGCCGCCGGCGCCACCCTTGTGTGAATGCTCTGAAAAGCTAATCATTTGCATATCACAGCTTCTTCTTCCTGTCGGTTAAATTTGACGTCTGTAGCACGTCATCTTCGTGGTGTAGAAATTTTAATGGCCAGTAGTGTATTTGAGTCTGACATAAGTTGTGGTGTGGCCTCCAAAGAAAATAGTTCTGACTCACATCTTTTTCAATCTAGGAAGTAGGACTCAAAATAATAGCATGTGACACGAAAACTGAGCTGTAAAGTGACAGTACTTGTTTATTTAAGACTATAGTTCACGGAGAGTACCCATTCGCTCCCTACGTTCTCCACTGAACAAATATCTGCAGTGGCTTAGTACATAAGCAACATTTACAGTACAATCGCAGCGTCGCTACGGGTCGAATGCTGCAGCGGCGACGGCGCGGGCTGTGGGGGGAGGGGCCGGGGGGGCAGGCGGCGCGCAGGGGCCGCATTCGCGTGATACCCGCGTAGCAGCTCTGCGGCTAGGCAACGGACTGGCCGCGTCAGTGGGCGACGCAGGCGTGCGGAGGCGGCGGTAGGCAAGCCGCGCCAACTTTAGATAGCGCGTCCTTGCACTTGATGAGCTAAGGGAGCGGCACAGGCTTGGCAAGCAGCGACGGGGAAGCTGGGCCACCTGCGACTGTCAAATGGGGCCTGTGCGCATGCACACGAACATGCGGCGCTGAGCTGCACGACGCGGCTCAGTGTACATGTGTTAGTGTGGCGCGCTGTTCTCCGTCTGACTCCATCTGTGCTGCTGTACGCAGCGAGGCGACGCAGTACACCTTACCCGGGCGCTCGCATGTGCGAACAAAGCGTCTGGCTGCTAGCATAGCCAGCGCCTTGTAGCACCCAGGCTCGACTCGCTGAGCACTACCACGCTCCTGACGGCAATATGCAGGAGGTCGAGCGGTCAGGACTTACCGTGTACGTGTCCAGGGTGGTGTTCAATTATAAAACAGGAAATTAGGTCAAATAAAGAGAACTTATTCCAGTGTACGGGATACAAGAGGTGCCCAATGGAGGAAGTTATAAGGTGTAGGACAGTCTAGCAGGGCGAACAACTAAATAAAGTGTGCAACGATACAGATGCCGGTTCATGTTAAGTTCTGTTGGTGGCCAATCGTGGGGCACAGAGCCAGACGCTGTGTTATGCTCTGCAGAACCCTCCAGAGTCCAGCCCTGCCTACACACACAAAATTGGCTACAACCGATGGCACAAATTCGCCAAAGGTTTCTGCAGAGGGCTGAGGGCGTGTCTTGTCAGCTACTTTAACCGGACAGCACTGCCTCGGTTTTGAAGGCCAGGTAACGTGTGTCACGTAGGCACAGCCGAAGTTGCTCTGAGAGAGAATTTGTAAAGATTTGACTGCGGCATTTGAAATAATTATTTAAACCGATTCCTTAAAGTATTCCTTGACTGGCTGCCACCCTTACAACCCCACGTCTATTCGCACCCTTGATGACATCAATTTATTCTCACTACATCGCTAAATGTGTGTGTGAATTCCTAAGGGACAAAACTGCTGAGATTATCGGTCCCTAGACTTACACACTACTTAAACTAACTTATGCTAAGAACAAGACACACACCCATGCCCGAGGGACAACTCGAACCTCCGGCGGGAGGGGCCGCGCTATCCGTGGCATGGTGCCACTAACCTCGAGGCCATTCCGCGCGGCTCCATCGCTAACCTAATAGCAGAAACACATCGTTTACTGTGCCTGTACACTCCCTCCTGGACGTGTCCGGCGACAATCCCACATGTTGCTCAGCTTTTTGCAACAAAACTGCGTTTGCTGCATCACGGTGCCCTATTTCTCACGTGTGTTCATTACATTTCCTTATCCTAACCACAAAATTTTCTACTGTTTCCTCATGCCTCTTCAGAATAGTGCTCAACTATTCTCCAGAATACCTTGCAGTATTTTGTTGTTATATCTCCGCAAAAGTCCTTTCTCTTACTGTTCAGTTTGCTGCATTTTTTAATGCTTCCATATATCTCACGCACATTTTTGCTCCTCCAATTAGTCGCTGTTTTGCTACGCGCTAAAACTGTACAATGGAAGTTCTAAAGGATGTAAACGCCATAACATTGGTTTTTATTTGTTTAGGAAAAACATAAATACTACAGAAAAAGATCTATGCTATCATAACTTCTATAATAAGTTACATACTAAAATACTCAGTAATATGCAAAGAGATAGTTTTGTTACACTTAGTGCTAATAAATTTCATTTTGCAAAATTGTCCTCATAAATGGAACAGGACGGACTACCATAATACTGTAGTTATGTACTAAATACTTAATGTAACCTGAAAAAACGTGCAAGGAGATGTTTAAAAAAATTCAGTTACCTTATCAAACACCAGGATATAGCATAACTTATCATATTTTGTGATACTGAAAACAATCAAACTAGAAATCTATGACACAAAATGTGACACTTGTTTTTCAGACAAGTCAAGATGAAACTGATTGTCTCCTTCATCAAGGTAGTCAATCACTTGTTCATCGCTCAGCAAATCGTACTCAGTGGATAGCATGTCCCACACACTACGACCTTCTTTGAAAACCTTACAGTGTGACCACATTTCCAGTTCACTGAGTGTTTTCTTGTATATCACAACACCAGGACTGTCACTATCTACTCTGTCATACTAATTCTCATCTCTTCAACTTTTTAGTGCCAATAACACTTGCAGATACCTTATCGAAGTCAAAACACGTTCATTTCTGTGGTCTCAAAAGACCTGTAGGCCTGGCTCTTTGATAGCAGAGAAACCGTCAACTGGAACTTGACACATTGATTTTTTCCGGCGCTTCTCGATCAGAGCAAAATCCCGGTCGTAGGAAGTGAAACTGTGCCCTATCATTAAGAACTTGTTATCGGTTCTTTTAAACAGTCCTTTACTAACCTAAACACGCAGAGGAATAACTTTTTTAGTTGCACACAACAGTTATCGCTCCAAACACACATTCCTTTTTTTATGTTGTTACAGGACTATAAGGGTGACTAACAACGAAGCGGACAAGTGCGACCTAGTGTCCACCTCGAAATGGCTCTCCCTCAAGAGAAACACACGTAAACTCATCTACAGTATCACAAACATAAATGCCTGAGTTGTATAAATTTAGTTTTCGAGAGTAATACATATTTGAATGTGTGGGTTAAGGTAGCTGGAACACTTTCTGTAAGTCCGTGGTTATTTTGCACATGACACTGTCAGGTAATGTTGAGGTAATACTGATACTTTTTACAGAACTGAAGGCTTTCAACTTTTCTACGGTGTTGTTCCAATTTTAATTTTGCTGAAGCAGCTTCAGCTTCGTCTCTGATCTTCATGCCTACACGCAGCGGCCTACACGAGGTTTCCGAAAGGCAAGTTGAGGAAAGACATTACAGAAAACTGGCGGCAAAACCTATGTTTCACCTTACTACTAGGGCATTTGATCAGGAATGCCTTCCACAGCCTATGCGTATTTAAATCATGACTACGGAGCGAGGTGGCGCTGTGGTTAGCACACTGGACTCGTATACGGGAGGACGACGTTCCAACCTCTCTCCAGCCATCCTGATTTAGATTTTCCGTAATTTCCCTAAATCGCTTCAGGCAAATGCCAGAATGGTTCCTCTGAAAGGGCACGTCTGATTTACTTCCCATCCTTCCCTAGTCCGATGGTACTGACCACCTTGCTGTTCGGTCTCCTCCCACAGATCAACCAATTAATAAAATCACAACTTAAATACTCCTGCGATTTCAGCCTATTACAATAACTTAGCTCCCTAGGTATACAATTAACATGTTCATCAACTTCTTCCCTACCGGATGGCAAGAAACCGCAATGGATTCTTCCTCTCTCATATCTTTGTATACAAGTTTTCCTTCTTTTCTCCTCTTCAATATGGTTCCAATATGCTTTGAAAGAATTCCAAAAATGTCCACAAAAGTTATCTTGCATACCCTGCGATGTTTTCCATTTTCATCTGGAACACTGAAGCTTATTGAACATTGTTTTCCACCCTCTGTAGGATCAGTAAATGAGCTATGTCGACATCTTGCTGCTGACAACACATTCAATGAGATAAATAAATAGATACCTTTACTTTTCATACCTTGATTGTGAAGTGCATGGAAGAGAGCGTTCTTCGTATTAAAAGTTATGTCCTTGCAGCCGGCAGATGCACAAAACCTGAAAGTCAAAAAGGTTGTAATTATACGTAAGTTGACAAGCACTTTCATGAATTAAATTTGTAATAAGGGACAAACCAATGTTCTTAATCTAGTTTGTATTAATTAATTCTGAATGTAAAAAAAATGGATATCGTATAACCATTATTTGACGGGTTTCAGATGTACGAATTAATATTAGCCTATTCGCCAACTTACCTCAGCTGACGTTAACTTCTTTTCTGGCTTCTCAAGAAGTCTGTAGTTCCGATACCCTTTATCAGTAAGTCTTCAGTTGTGTTGTTGTTTTATGTGGCTCATAATCTCCCCTTTAGGGTCAGAAATCATATCAATATTGCTATTAGAAGAGCAAGCTACATGGCATGCACATAGACCTACAACTTCCAAGCAGCATGGACATACATCAAGAGCCATCTGTGAATAATCGTTTCAACTACTTGCAGCAGATAGGTGACATAGCACTTTTAACAGGGAACATGCATTGCAACATCAATCAATTATACGGCAATATCAATTTTTTAGAAAAACTGGCACTTAGCGCCTTTAAAACTTTACAATGCAATAGGCATCCAACCACCTATTTTGATGTTTTAAAGTTTTCTAAGAACGATCATACATCCTCTAATGGTTTTCCAGAAAAGGGAACAATCTATCCTGTAGCATCTGACTTCAGCTCATGCTGCAGTACCTGAAGGACAGTTCATCTTTTAACGGCCAACTGCCCAGATAGCTGCGTATAATCCGCTGTCACCTTCGCTACTTTTTCTATCAGTGTCAGTACTTCTTCCGGCTCTTGCAAACTTTTCGTCTCTGACTCTGCCATTGCGACACTCTTCATTACGCACAATAATACAAAAGTAAATTATAACTCGAAAACATAACTACAGATTAGTCTTAATATTGTATCCTGAGTCATCTAGACTCTCTGCACTGCATTCTCATGTGACCATACCGACAGCATGTATAACAGATAGCCGGCCGCGGTGGTCTCGCGGTTCTAGGCGCTCAGTCCGGAACCGCGCGACTGCTACGGTCGCAGGTTCGAATCCTGCCTTGGGCATGGATGTGTGTGACGTCCTTAGGTTAGTTAGGTTTAAGTAGTTCTAAGTTCTAGGAGACTGATGACCACAGATGTTAAGTCCCATAGTGCTCAGAGCCATTTGAACCATTTATAACAGATAAAAGGCACTGACTCCATGCATTCCGCAGATGTCCGAGTAAATTACATTGCATACCGCTTACAGGGACCACATACTGTTCTTTACCATTACCTAACAATTCTACAGCAAAACTTACCAATACATATAACCAGCAGTGGCGTGCTTGTTGTGCATATGCCCCACTATCAGTCACGTATCTGAAAACGCTACTGCCACTATCAGCGTGGAAATCTGCCTTGCCTTTTGCTGTATTAGTCGGTGTATTACTGATTAGTTCGCAGTTTCAGCAACCTAAGCTGCTTTGTTCTAACATTGTGCTGGCCTTATTACATTGACAATATCCCGCGCTCTACTGACGTAAGCGATCCTGCAATACACTGCTCAGGCTCACACTAACATGCCCGTACATGATCGTTACACTACCCTACGGAACACTATGATAGGATATCATTAACGTCCCTCTATTTTTTACTAAGTTAAAGGCAGTCTGACATTATGAAACGAGATAAGGAACGCAAACAACCCCACAGAAATCTAAAAGGTTTCCTTACCGGGGAAGAGACAGTTAAACGGTGTACTGGATAAGAAGCAAAAGGAATTATGAAGTCATTGTTCAATTGACGGAAGAGAAAAGTAGCAATTTCACGTGGTGAAGCCGAGTTTGTAATGCAGATGAGCGAAATCAATAATACGCTAGTAGATATGGTAGGACAACGGATCTGGAAAATCCTTATATATAAAATTCTCGTGTCACAGTGTTAGTTGCCATACTCCCCCGAAACGGCTCGATCAATTCTGATGAAATTTTACATGTATATTCGGTAGATCTGAGACTCGGTCGTAATCTATTTTTCATACCCCTAAGTGATAAGTGTAGTCCGCTCCAAAAAAAATTTTCTTGTTTCTTGAACAGAAATTTTTATTTTTATATATTTATGATGTGACATTAAAAAATACACACAACCCTAAATTTTCACTCTTCTACCCTATTTTTAATAGCGATTTTAGTAATTTAATAATTTTAACCCCGGTCGATAACTGATCAATTATCACTTGATCAGTTATCCCCGCGAGGTGTCTACCGGTGATAGTCTTTCACTATTAGATAGATAGGTAATTGAAGAAAACGTACCAAAAGCTACGATTCGAATATCCCTCTTTGAATCGACGTAACTAGACCGAGAATTTTAGCTAGGTATCACGCGTCATTCGCCAAACCGACATTTAGGCCTAGCGCACACGCATCGATTCTTGTCGTACGGAAATATATCGTACGGCCCAATTCTTTTAGTGGAACAAAGAAGTTTCTATGCTCTACTTTGTTCCTCTAAAAGAATTTAATCGTACAATATTTTTACGTACGATAAAATCGATGCGTGTGCGCTTGGCCTTATTCACAATGCTCGCGAACACGTTTCGACACGAAATTGCCGCTATGTTTGTATGCTCATGGACGAGCCGTGTACCGCTACGGTCGCAGGTTCGAATCCTCCTCGGGCATGGATGTTTGTGATGTCCTTAGGTTAGTTAGGTTTAACTAGTTCTAAGTTCTAGGGGACTAATGACCTCAGCAGTTGAGTCCCATAGTGCTCAGAGCCATTTTTGAACGAGCCGTGTATCAGCTGCAATTGTTAAATCCGCGCGATCTACCGAAGAATCGCTAGAACTAATAGTGACCGATACTGCCGGACTTCCCCCTAAGCCTTTTCTCACTCCTACACAGTTTTCGGCCATTATTATTGTTTGTGTCACGAGCTCCCGCCAACAACGGCTATTGTGTTACACGTATACATTGTGTTGCACGTACACATTATTCTTATAGGCTAGAGATAATTTATATGGCAAAACAACGTTTGCCGGTTCAGCTATAACATATAAAGATTTTCAGAGGCGGAACGAAGTTCGCCGGGTATAGCTAGTATATGCAATACGTTACCAACTTTTTTATGAGGAGGGTGTCAGAAACAAGAGACTGATAATGTTATCAGATCGTTACCGCAGGAAGAATAGCACGTAATTGTCTCGGAAAGAACAGTAAAACCGGTGGCTGACACGTTTGTTTCACTGTTGCCATTGGGCAACGATATTTGTGGCGCTCAGAACAAACAATAAACATGTATGCAAAAAGAAATCAATGAACCAGTAACAGACATGCTGAAATCTATAGATCAACCACTGATGCTGTTATGCTACACTGATGAGCCAAAATATTATGACCATCTGCTTAACAGTTTGTTTGTCTTAGGAACGAAATACAGCACTGATTCTACGTGTCAGGGATCCGACAGTTTGTTGGTAGGTTTGTGAAGGAATGTGGCGTTAGATGTCTACGCACAGGTCACGTATTTATGAAGTAAATAACGGGCAGCTGATCTGCGTACGCGATGATGGCGCCCGATAGCTACCAAAATGGGTTACATAGGATTTACATCAGGCGAAATCGGTCGCCGAGACGTTAACTGGAGTTCACTATGGTGCTCCTCAAACCATTGTAGTACGGTTCTGGCTCCGAGACACAGACAATTATACTGCTGAAAGATGACATCAGCGTCTGGGAAGATATCACTAATGAAGGGATGCAAGTTGTTCGCAGCTGTCAACGTGTCTTCGATTACTACCACAGGAGAAGGAGAATGTCTCCAACAGCTACCGCTCCGACCAATCTTCGTCTGTGGCGCCCTGCACGTTTTGAGCCGCCGTTCACCTAGATAACGACGTTTGTGGAGACGACCATTGCCCTAGTGCACCAAAAATGTGATTTACCTGGTCGAACCAACACGTTTCCATTGATCGACGCAGCCAATTGCACAAAAGAAACTTCATTCCTTTTTCGGTATCAGGCACCTAATGGGCTTTCTCAGTAGATTATAATTACCAGATTATTAGCGAGCGTGAGAAATAATCTGGTGCATACAGAATAGTACTGTAGTCATGCGACTCATTGTGACTGTACAAATATGGTATAAGTGAAGCAAACAACAAGTGCCGGCATCATTGCAGAACTGGAGGTATTCAGCTAATTACATGCAAGTGTTCGTTGTTCCGGAGAGCTGTTAGAGAGCGGAACGGTAGAGAATGGGAGCAAAGTATTAGGCATTTTTCTGCAGGCGATCCACATGTACTTGCTCTAAGTACGAAACTATGCAACAAATAAACTACTGCTACTAGCATAAAGGCCTCTGGAATTTTTAGGGTTGTTTCACACTGCTTCAACTATTCCTTCTGTGTCCATCATCTTTATAGGGGTAGCCTGGAGGAAACATTCAGCAGTTTCCTTCAAACGAGAGCAGGAGGGGCTCAAAGTGATTTCACAGAACTTTTACCTTATGGAGCATTGTTGCAGTACACAAGGAAAACCATCCTGAGATTTTCCTGAGTGAAACTGCTGTGTCTACCAGTGAAGAATGATGCGTATAGTGCAAATGTTCTTTAAGCATCACATGACGTCACGGGTGTATGTGAAAAGCACCACAGTTCTTTTTTGGTCACTTTCTCTTCAATATTTCTTTCTTCACAAGAAAGCTTTTTAAAAGTTTGACACGGTGTTTTGTACCCACAATTTTGTCTCTAGCACGTGATTCAGTGTCTCGAGCGCAAGTTATGTAAACCCGTGTTTTTCTGACGACAATGTTACAAAAATTTCGCCTATCAGAGACAGTGAATGTTCCAGTGGATTATTTCGAGCTTCCGGCTGTTATAAAATATCATATTTTTGGAGAAACGATAATGGATGTACTGTATCTTTCCTCGGGTGCTGTTTTTAGCAAAACATTGTTGGGCTGTGGTAATACTGACTGCATATTCTGCGTTCAGGATATTTTCCACTTTACCGAAATGCTCCACGTAGTATGACACAGGCTGTAACCACGTTCACCACCGAGGTAAAACTGTCTGAGAAGATAAAACCAAATTTGGAAGGAGTTCACGGAATTTTTCTGTTCTAATTGATGACTTGACAAACACTTTCTTCATACCCAAAAACAAGAAGATCCACCTCGTTATACTGCCTTCTGAAGTTTCGGCGACACGACGAACACCGTGAGCAAGGCATGTCAGGTGAACTCCCGCTTTAACGATACATGGAGCAAAAAAAATGGTTCAAATGGCTCCAAGCACTATGGGACTTAACATCTGTGATCAGTCCCCTAGACATAGAACTACTTAAACCTAACTAACCTAAGGACATCACACCCATCCATGCCCGAGGTAGGATCCGAACGTGCAACCATAACAGCAGCGCGGTTCCGGACTGAAGCACTTAGAACCTTTCGGCCACAGCGGCCAGCGATATATGGAGCATCATCACTGAAAAATTTGTGTATTGAGAAGGAATGAGCCGCTCCCTGCTTTCATAGCACCAACCACAGTACTACACACGCACTGTCCCGATGAATGTGTGTATCGTAAATAGAAATTCAAATGTTTGGGGCTTTAGTGTATTCTGCATATTACAAATTACTTTTTGAAAACACTATGGCATATAGTTTTTGCATAATGCACATTCGTCCGGTGCTTCCTCGGCGCAGCTGTAACAATTGCCTCAGCAGTCGACAGGACCCAGTGGGCTATCATCACGCCAGCGAGGTCTGCGCAACAGAAATTGCAACCATGTCACAGATGAAAGAGAGGCTGACACACACACACACACACACACACACACACACACACACACACAATCGTAGGGGTTCCACCTGAGAAAAATCTGTCTAGACGTCTAATGCTAGTGCATGCTGGCGATCTAAACATTTGCTTGAAGGTGATTCATTAAACCCTCTGCCAGGCACTTAAATGTGAATAGCAGAGTAATCACGTAGATGTAGATGTAGAGATTGCCGAAAGATACTACAGTAGCCAACATACATTGCACGTTAAGGACTGCTTAGATAATATACGAGAAGTTAGAACTTATTCGGAGGCATATAGCAGTCGTTTCTCCGTCGCTCAATTTGCGAGTGGAACAAGGGAGAGAAAGACTGGTAGTGGTACATGGTTCTCTCTGCCACGCACCGTATGGTGGCTTATGGAGTATCTATGTAGATAAACAGGTGTGAGAATGTTCACGTGACCACTGATACCAGCATCGTTGCACAACTGATGCAACAGGTCCAACTTCTTTTGCAATAGCCCGAGAGGACCAGCCCGTCACTCGGAAGGTCACAATTTGACTCCTTTTCAAACTCGTTCAGTATGTTGGCGGACGACGTTGAAACCATTATCAGTCCGTCTAGGCCTCCTATCCCTCAGGTGACAGATTCCGTCATCGGAAGTTTAGGTTGAGGATGCTTGGGGACAGCTGAAATTTGCAGTGCGACTTCGCAAGAACGTACTTACACGGCGTATGACCTTAGGAGGGGAGCTATCGAAGAGGACCCAGTGGATGGAACCCCTGCCTAGCTGAACCCATCGAGTCGGTAGCTTTCCTGATTCTCTGAAGTAAGGCATGTGTACCTAACTGTTCGATTCGGCTGATCACTTAAAGCCATTCGACGTGATGTGATGTTTTGTGCTGTCCTCTCTCTCTCTCTCTCTCTCTCTCTCTCTCTCTCTCTCTCTCTCTCTGTGTGTGTGTGTGTGTGTGTGTGTGTGTGTGTGTGTTCTTTGAAACGGATCAAGTGACATACAGCATCTTTCGTTGCCTTTCTGTTGTGTGCAGAGTAAATTACTAAGCTTGTATAGTGAGACATAGCTCCTGAAAATAAACTGTGCATACATTTACATGCTTTAAATAAAGAAATAAAGGTTTAATTGACGCTAAAGATGCCATTTGAGACAAAGTCCTTAAAACCTCGAATATGACGTCATACTTACGAATCCGCAAATTAAATGCCGATCTGGTTAATGTGAAGTACAAATCAATAGCATTCAACTCGATTGTGACGAATTTATGACACCTACAGGCGCTCAAAAGACTAATTCTGCATCTACACCCATCGTGCTGACAGTACCAAGAATTATAAATGCCTTAACTTTGCGAATTTCGAATATCTCTTCTAGTTCAGCAACGTCTCTTCCAAGTTCACTGACGCTAACTAGCAAGTTCTGTTTAGACTCAGCCAAATTGCGAGTTCTAGTTACTTTTAAAATCGTAAATAATGGACCTTCTGTAGAAACAAACAAACTGTTTTTGTTGCACAAAAATGATTCAAGCGGCTCTGAGCATTATAGGACTTAACATCTGAGGTCATCAGTCCCCTAGAACTTAGAACTACTTAAACCTACCTAACCTAAGGACATCACACACATCCATGCCCGAGGCAAGATTCGAACCTGAGACCGTAGCGGTCGCGCGGTTCCAGACTGAAGCGCCTAGAACCACTCGGCCACAACGACCGGCTTTTTGTAGCACATCTACAGTTTTTGAAGCCATAGGGATAAAATTAGTTGACAACTTATTGTTGATATTTAAGTTGATGCCAATATGGAATATAATTTCTTTGACCTAAACTTAAAGTAATACACAAAACAGAGCTTAAGAAATTCTAATGTTGCTAATTTCCATATATTACTTTCATTTTAGAGGCAGTATTATACTTCTGATATCTGTATTGATATACTTTTAGTGTAACAAACGAGCTCAAAAATTATTTTTAAATGTTATGCAAGGAAACTGTTGGTATCCTTTTTTATTCTCGATTTTTCTTAACTAATTGTGTGTACATCAACAATAAGAGACTTATCAGAATCTTCGGTCGGTTCTTGGTAGAACAACATTATAAAAAATTAAAAGCACCAGTTTGCTTTTGTTCTACAACATTACTTTATTGTTAACCGGTTTTACTAATAAAAGACTTTGCACACAACTACTTAACCAACTTAGCTATTACAGACCTAACAACGTTTTTAATAAACGAATCATTCTGCTATATTGAAAACATCTAAATTTTACTGCAAGTATATGCTCAGCATCGATACCTCTCCCAATATTTATCGATGCCTCAAACAACGATGCCATTTCTTAACAGTTACGGCACTTCATTCGTATTAGGCAGGAGCACATTTCATATCACCGTCTCGCCATCCAGAGTCAGTTTTCCAATGGTTTCCCTAAACTTATTAAGGTGAATATAGAGATGGTTCATCTGAAATGAACAAGACGATTTCCTTCCACAACGTTGCCCTGTTAGACTTTGTGCTCTGTCCATAATGACTTCGTCGTTCCACAACATTAAGACACGTGCACGCCAGGCCAGCGGGTGCTGACACGTGCACACACTGCAGTCCAGGAGCCGCAACGACGGCTCACGTGGTAGGCTGGTATGTCACAGGCGGACGACGACAAAGGTAGCGCTAGCAACAGTCAGCGTGGGACGGTGATGTGCAGCTCTTCTAACTGATGTCCAGAGCGTTCTCGTAGACGTCGAAGATCAACGCCCACGAGAGGGACCCTCCAGCGCTACTTGCGTGTAGCTGTGTGCCGCTACCCAGCCCCCCCCCCCCCCCCCCCCTCACCACCCAATTAGGAGAGAGTGGCTGGCGGCATCAGTGTCTGCCGCAGGAACCAGGGCGAGAGGGAACAGTAGCTCACCCCTAGGCCCTGTTGGTCAGGCACCCAGAAGACCAGCTGGATAGTGACAGTCACAGCACCCCAGCTGTCTCGGCATGGTAGTAAGCGCTGTAGCTCACAGCAACCAAGTCCGTCCAACAGAACTTGGTGTTCCGCGGAAGTTGGAAGGCGACCAGACAAGTAGGGGTCGACTGACATAAGCCTCCGCTCTCGACAGGACAGCTGCAACTGAATAGGAACACACCAGGACGGCTGTATTATTTACACTGGGCGTGCTCGTGTGCTCTAGTATGATGAGGCAGCAATGACATGCATCCTGCTTGTTCCATTTGGTCAGCTCCCTTGATCGCTTCAGGATTTCTCAGTTTCGCCTTTCAGGCCCTCTTTCCTGTAGCATCGGTAGCTGAATGTAACCCGTGTGCTATGGACCTGGGCTTTCTTATGATACCCTGTGTAGTCATGGTCATGACGGTATTCTTCGGTTGCCATGATGTCATTGTGCCACGTTCGGTTGCTTGAGCTCTCGGGCGGTTCAGAGTGTAGCTTCCGCATTCACTCCTTCTGTATAAGTGTTTCTCTCTTGCTGGCATTCCGTCGGTCATTGACGCGTCCTGCACTGACTCTGTTCTTGCTAGCCAGCGACTCTGACAATTTTTAATGTCCGTCTGAAATACTGCTCGGGGACAAACCATTTCCCCCATTCTCTCAGAAAATTGTACTAGCATTTTTCTGCTTGCAGTATCTCTGTAACTATCTTGCCATACATTTTTGTCATCGTCAATTCCACACTGTACAATGTAATCATCTTTCCACTATCACGGAGTGAATCATATGACCCTTGTATTGACTTTTAATCTTATAACCTTACATTCTATGTACAGTCCAATAGCTTATACATTTATTGAAGTCATTATTCAGACGCTAAGACAGTTTATCTAATGGCTTAAAACATAATCTCTTATTAATCCTTAGCTCTATTAACAAACCAATAGAACAGTATTTAATGTGTAGGTAGTTGTGAATGGTGTGCAGACCTTCGTTTGAAGCAGAATTACATTACAATAATCGCATTCACAACCATTGCAGCACTCAGAGATGTAATATTTGTAGTCGTTATGTTGTGATGTTGCCTATCACGGTTTTCCTGCCCATGCTATGCCATTTACTCTGCCATGATTCACCTTTTTGCGTGGCCACAAGTTCATGTGACGAACGTCGGATTTCCGGATGCAAGGTTTTCTTCAGGAAGGACAGGTTTTGGATTGGCAGCACCTCTAGCGCCTCTCTGGTCAATACAACATAGTTCTGTACAGACAAGTAGTCGTACTGGTGAGCGCAGATAGGAGACGTGTGTAGCAGGAACGACGTTTCAAGTCGTACCATTTATCAGCATTCCGTCGTCCAGCAATTCTGTTCTGGTCATGGCCTTTGTTTTCCCGTTTTCGTAGCAATTTATGATAGCTATATCTGGTGAAACAACTGAGTAGACCAAATAAGTTTTCTCTGGTAATCAGCCGAATCAAGGCCTCATTCTGCGACAACGTTTCGACAAGTTTCCTAATGGTCATTTCCAGGCGAAGTGTCGGCTTCATGTCCATTTCGTGTCTTTGCAGCCGCTGGACCAAAGGCTCCTCTATCTTGGCTCTTGGCTGCAACGGCTTTGCCATTCGCTAGCGTTGGGAAGGGGTGTCGCGGACGCTAGGGGGGGGGGGGGGGGGGGACACGCGGCGCGCTGGAGCGTCCGTGCGTAGCGTCTAGCCTGCCTGTCAGCTCCATCTGCTGCCATCGTCGCCTTCACATTAGAGCGCTATTGGTGTATTCTTGCAACCGTCACGTCCTATGTGGAGCTCAGCTGGAAACCACTATATCGGTTAACAACATCAACGTGGACCCGTATCTCCATTGCCTGTTTCATGATCGAGTCCCATGACGCGTTCCCCGGTACATCTCCTTGGTCATTCCAAAGTCAAACATATGACCATAGTTGAGGGTGTACTCTGCGGCAGCAGACATGTCCGCTTGGGCGAGGGGAACGCTTCTCACATGTCCTGAGCATCATTGCGAAAGCCACCGCTGCGTCTGGTCGATGTGTCGTTTGCCACATTTCCAAGTGATGCTATAGACTCCACGTGTCCGTAGTCCTAATTTGTCTTTCAATAAGCCGAGCATATTTCTGATTTTAGCCGATGAACAGAAAATGTTTCCTCGTGTTATACACTACTGCCCATTAAAATTGCTACACGAAGAAGAAATGCAGATGATAAATGGGTATTCATTGGACAAATATATTATACTAGAACTGACATGTGATTACATTTTCACGCAATTTGGGTGCATAGATCTTGAGAAATCTGTACCCAGAACAATCACCTCTGGCCGTAATAACGGCCTTGATACTCCTGGGCATTGAGTCAAACAGAGCTTGGATGGCACGTACAGGTACAGCTGCCCATGCATATTCAACACGATACCACAGTTCATCAAGAGTAGTGACTGGCGTATCGTGACGAGCCAGTCGCTCGGCCATCATTGGTTCAAATGGTTCAAATGGCTCTGAGCACTATGGGACTCAACTGCTGAGGTCATTAGTCCTCTAGAACTTAGAACTAGTTAAACCTAACTAACCTAAGGACATGACAAACATCCATGCCCGAGGCAGGATTCGAACCTGCGACCGTAGCGGTCCTGCGGTTCCAGACTGCAGCGCCTTTAACCGCACGGCCACTTCGGCCGGCACTCGGCCATCATTGACCAGACGTTTTCAATTGGTGAGACATCTAGAGAATGTGCTGGCCAGGGCAGCAGTCGAACATTTTCTGTATCCAGAAAGGCCCGTACAGGACCTGCAACACCCGGTCGTGCATTATCCTGCTGAAATGTAGGGTTTCACAGGGATCGAATGAAGGATAGAGCCACGGGTCGTAATACATCTGAAATGTAACGACCACTGCTAAAATTACCATCAATGCGAACAAGAGGTGACCGAGACGTGTAATCAATAGCACCCCATACCATCACGCCGGGTGATACCCCAATATGGGGATGACGAATACACGCTTCCAATGTGAGCTCACCGCGATGTCGCCAAACACGGATGCGACCATCATGATGCTGTAAACAGAACCCTGATTCATCCGAAAAAATGACGTTTTGCCATTCGTGCACCCAGGTTAGTTGTTGAGTACACCATCGCAGGCGCTCCCGTCTGTGATGCAGCATCAAGGGTAACCGCAGCCATGGTCTCCGAGCTGAGAGTCCATGCTGCTGCAAACGTCGTCGAACTGTTCGAGCAGATGGTTGTTGTCTTGCAAACGTCCCCATCTGTTGACTCAGGGATCGAAACGTGGCTGCACGATCCGTTACAGCCATGCGGATAAGATGCCTGTCATTTCGACTGCTAGTGAAACGAGGCCGTTGGGATCCAGCACGGCGTTCCGTATTACCCTCCTGAACCCACCGATTCCATATTCTGCTAACAGTCATTGGATCTAGACCAACGCGAGCAGCAATGTCGCGACACGATAAACCGCAACCGCGATAGGCTACAATCCGACCTTTATCAAAGTCGGAAAAGTGATGGTACGCATTTCTCCTCCTTACACGAGGCATCACCACAACGTTTCACCAGTCAACGCCGGTCAACTGCTGTTTGTGTATGAGAAATCGGTTGGAAAATTTCCTTATGTCAGCAGGTTTTAGGTGTCGCCATCGGCGCCAAACTTGTGTGAACGCTCTGAAAAGCTAATCATTTTCATATCACAACATCTTCTTCCTGTCGGTTAAATTGCGCGTCTGTGGCACGTCATCTTCGTGGTGTAGCAATTTTAGTGGCCAGTAGCGTATTTTTCCAAAATCGTGGAAATCCTGGCTGTGGGTGGTCCAGCGTATCTTCTTCTGGATGGCCTTCTTTCTTCCTTGTTGGGCTGGAGAGCGCGTCTTACCTGTGTTTCTGAGTAGCCGTTCCTGAGAAAGGTTTGCTGAAGATGCTGCAGCTCGGTAAGTAGACACCTTTTGTTGCATATGTCTCATGCTCTTCTCTCCAAAGTGATGAGCATGGATCCATCCGTTGTGATGGATGGTGCCAGAAACAGGCGTTTAGCTAGCGGTCCGAGTGCGCCTTTTCTCTTTAGACTTAATGTCCCAGCGGACATTATCTTTATCAGGATGTCGAGGAAAGGTAGGCATTCGTCTTCTTCTACCTCGATAATTGCATTGCCGTGTATTCTGTTAAGGTGATCAAGAAATTCTTGCAGGGTTTCTTCGCAATGCGACCACACCATGAATGGGGGGTCCACATGTCGGTAGACCGCCTTTGGTTTCAGGTGCGCGGTTTCAAGAGCCGTTTCCTCTAAGTGCTCCATATGTGGCTTGCAATGCTTGGCGCTAGGGAGGATCCCACGATGACTCCCTATAACTGTTGAAAGACCTTTCCACCACAGTGGACGTAGGTGGTAGTCAGCGCGCTCCGAAGAGTTCAACAGAATCTTGGTTCAAATGGCTCTGAGCACTATGGGACTCAACTGCTGAGGTCATTAGTCCCCTAGAACTTAGAACTAGTTAAACCTAACTAACCTAAGGACATCACAAACATCCATGCCCGAGGCAGGATTCGAACCTGCGACCGTAGCGGTCTTGCGGTTCCAGACTGCAGCGCCTTTAACCGCACGGCCACTTCGGCCGGCGGCTCAACAGAATCTTGATCGAAGTGTTGTGAGTTAACGAACATTGCGCTCTTATTGAAATATGTGGTCTAAAGAGTCAGCCTACAGCAACTGTGAAACGAACCCTGTCGTCCAGGACCGGATGCCACAAAGGGTGCAGATTTATCACGAGGTGGGGAAGCTCACTGGCGTCTATTGTCAATTGCGGCCTAAGCGCTGCAGTGTGCGAGTGAGACAGACGAGAACCTACGTCATAGGGAAACCCAGTAGAAGGCTTTTGTGGCCGAAGAGAAATAGCAGTGTTAAATATGGCGGACATAAGATCCTCCATAAAGGGAAACATTTATGAAAACAATTTAATTCTGTAGTAGTTCAGGGAATGAAGCCACATTAATTTTAATCTGCCATACTCCATAAAATTTCATATCCGCCAGGGTAGCCGAGCGCACTAACGCGCTGCTTCCTGGACTCGGGTAGGCGCGCCGGTCCCGGATCGATTGCGCCCGGCGGATTAACGATGAGGGTCAGTGTGACGGCCAGCCTGGATGTGGGTTTTCGGCGGTTTTCCACATCCCGATAGGTGACTACCAGGATGGTCCCCACGTTCCGCCTCTGTTATAGTCGTTGCAGACATTTAACACAAGTCCGCACTATTTCACTATTTACACTAGACGCAGACACTTCGGGTACACTGATTCCATCTGGGGGGTATGGGGTGGCGGAAGCAAGGGCATCTGGCCATCCCTAACACTAACATTGCCAAATCCGTTGTAACCACGCCGACCCTGCGATCGCTGCGAGACTATGGCGTAAGTGAAAGAAAGAAAGAATCCTCCATAAAATTTCATGGTGGTCCCAATACAACTTGAATATTGATCATGTCTATAATAGTTTAGGATTTACTGTTAAAATGCCGCAGTAATTTTAATCTACCATCTTTCTTTAATTTTCATGGTAATCCTTATAAAAATTGAGTATTGATCATATCTATAATTGCTTAGATTTTACTATTGAACTGAAATTAATAAGTTTTGTAACAAAGACCTAAATGCTAAAATCTGAACGCTTTGGTCGATCTTAACGATCGATATTTCATATAGAAACGCATCATTAAAATGACAAACATTGCAAATATCAACTCTGTAACTTTATTTGTTTAAAAGATATAGTTCAAAAATGGCTCTGAGCAGAATGGGACTCAACTTTTGTGGTCATCAGTCCCCTAGAACTTAGAACTACTTAAACCTAACTAACCTAAGGACATCACACACATCCATGCCCGAGGCAGGATTCGAGCCTGCGACCGTAGCAGTCCCGCGGTTCCGGACTGCGCGCCTAGAACCACTAGACCACCGCGGCCGGCAAAAGATATAGTAAATTTAAGTTACCAGTATTTTCAGTTAAGCATCAGATCAACATCTCCTCCACACAAAACACATTGAACGATGACGGAATGACACCTCATTGAATCATTAGGTAATAGAATATTTATTCTAAAGTTTAGTACATAATAGTTACTTTTGTTTTTTATTTATTTATCAGAAAGTACATTGTCGCAAGGCTACTGGCCGTGACATTCAAAGTTAAGAAGGAAAATGTATTTATTTATGTAAAAGAATTTAACGTTTATTATGTAATGGATATTATTGTTACTTCATTTAGAACGTGAAAGTGGTCAAGCTTTGATTGTTTAAAAATGTTAAAATGTAAAGTAATGTAGAATAAACTGTAGCCAATCAGATGGACGGCTTCAGGAAAGGGAGCTGCGCTAGTCAGTTGAGCGAAAATGTTCGGCGAGCTGGAAACGCTGCCGGAGACGAGCAGAGGACAGTTCTGGTGTAGACACCAAAGAGGATAGTTCGGCTGGAGACACCAAACGGAACAATGCTGGCGCAGACGCGAAAGCGGATAGTTCTAGTCGAGACACCATAGGGGACAGTTCGGATTGAGACGCGAAAGTGGACAGTCGGTCTCTAGGCAGCTAGGAATGAAACGACTTAGAAAATTTCGCGCCTGGTGTGAACCCGTAGCTTTTCGCATAGCTAACGAGGTGGAGTATCGAACTTGTAATTCACGATGAGATAGTGAATGATCGAACAGTTTCAAATCGATATGCGCCCGAGTGTAAGAGTAATTCTAAATACGACCACTTTCGCTATTAGTTTGGTTTCCGAATGAACATTATTCTAACAAAATCGCAACTGTGAGGCCGACATCATTTATGGGTCGTTAATTTTGTTCCCGATATTAATATTGTTGTTATGTATGTTATATTAACTTTGTATTTCGCAAACTTGCCATCACCCAGACAATTTAACCAAAGGGTCACAAGTGTCTAATTTAGGGCGTGTAATGCGACGCGTGCGATTCAACTCCTAGACGAGTTTTAGCGAAGACATTTCGACGAAGAGGAACTGCATGTGAGCCTGAAAATATTTGGGAAGTTAGCTCACAGTATCAAAGAGTTCATTGTGGCAGTGAACCGCATGTGAGGCAGAACATGAGTGTGTTTTAGCTCGCAATTGGGGGCTCGTCCGGGATAAGAACTTGGAAACAGGATTAGATTTTGAAAAGTGTTAGTTGCGTAATATGAACTCTGGAAAGTGTTTCCAAAAGTATTATATGAACTTCGAGCGGCAGGACCTCTCGCAAAAGTTAAATGTGAGATGGGTTCAGGACTGAATATTAGGTTTCTTTAATAGTTGTGAGATTATAATTGTAATTCTCACAGTTAACTACATTCTGTGACCTAGGTCTCAAGTCTGTGGTAGTTTAAGCAGTTTACGTGGGGGCTCCGAGCTACGAATTTTGCAACAGTTGTGTGCACCGAGTTTTAGCAGTGGTTAGGAGTGATAAAAAAAGTAAAGCGGAAGAAGAGTCGATATCGTGTGCATGGGGTTCCAGCCAGCAGCGGCATCGTCAGCGGCGATTCATCGCGCTGCGGCGGTTGCAGTGCCACAGCAGGGGCTACGAGATCTTCAGCGCCGGCTTCAACTGCAACATCGGCAGCAATACCATGGCAGAAGCATCCAGCACGACAAAGCTAAGTACCTGCACTGATCGTGAGATCACGTATGATTCTGTAGTTCAATCTCCAATGATAAATGTCGCTAATATCAAGCAATCGGCCAGTCTGTGTGGGTTCGAAAATACTTGCGAGCCGCTTAGGCCGAAGTCGGAGCGGGAAAGGGTGATCGGCGGTGAATTTAGTAGGGCAAGTAGTCTCAAATCAGGCAAGGGAGATGAATTTGGGGGAGACATGATGTCGTAATTAATGCAAATGATAAAAGGACTGGGATCCAAAACTGATTCTCTGAGAACCGGTATGGGTGACGTAAATTTAAAAGTTGTTTCGGTTATATCCGAAATAGCTTCGGTTGTGATAGACGAAGTAGGTAAATTGGCTAGTGGAACTGAGGAATTGATAGACGGAAAATTAAAAACCATTCGGGATGAAATGGGCAAAATTTCTGATGAACTTGGGATACTTGACTCTAAGGCAGGTCAAGCGGAGAAAAATTTCAGTGAGAAGATGGAGAAGTGGCAGACAGATCTCGGAGGCAACCTACGAAACTGTATGATCAGGCAAGATGCTCCATTGCAACTTATCCGCTCAAACAGGTAAAGGGGAGAAAGAAGTAGATAAAATAAAGGAACAAGTAGAATCTGGCATTAAAACTGAAAGTAGTCAAGTTAGAAAGCAAATCAATAAAATAATAAGCGAGCTGAATTCTTTAGCTGTACATCAAACCTCTACAGCGATCAGTGTTCCGTGGATGAACTCAGGATCGGTCATATGTTTTGGAGACGACGGGAAATATTACCCAGTAAATTTTCTAGCAGTCTGCAAGGATGATTTATAAGCGAAATGTCTGACGAGGCGAAGATAAAATTCGTGAAAAGACATTTGGAAGGTGAGCCGCAATCGTGGGCAAATATACACGGTGAGACGTTCACTACCTACGAAATATTTGAAAGCAGTTTCCTGAACAAGTTCTGGAGTGAAGCGAAGCAAACGCGACTCCAAAATGAGTTTCTGAATGGGCCAACATTTAAATACGGGAACGGGTGGATGCGAGAATTTTGTAAATGTGAACTTGCTAGATTAATGCATGAGAAACGTCCGTTGTGAGTGCTTACTGAAATTACGACGTTGAAAAGGCGATTACCGGAAAATTTACAGTGGCATCTAGTGCATAGTCCTAGCAACCCAACAGACGAATTTTGGGACTTTGTAGAAAAATTATAACGGGCGTTGAAATTTAAACCGCAAAGTATGCAGACAAACAGTTTTCATAGTGGGAACCATAATTGCAGTCCAAGTAACTACTATGAAAGGCATCCGTTAAGTTATCAACGGAACGCAAACGGCAGTTTTGATAGGGGACACGGTAACAGGAACACATCCAATGATAAATTTCAAAGGGGTAATGGGAACGGATACTTTCGTGACAGGAACCGACACCAAGAATGTAGATTTGAGGGACAGGCACGTGGCGAAACGAACCAGCTTAATGGGAAGTCGGGAAACTAAGTATCGCAGCATCTTAGGTCCGGAGATGGCAAAATAAACTGGCGATGAATAGGACGCGCGTAAACTGGAATGTGATGGGTGTTTATAAATCGGCAGAAAGGCATCAGAATTTTGAAATGAAATTAGTAACAGATGAGAATCAAACACATGAATTTAAAATCAGATAGTACCTAAAAGGTGTAATCCTAAGATAATGAAAAATAACGACAAAGGCGATGACGACGATTTAGTGCTAAATGATTTGTTTTATGAATGTGATACGAAAGAGTGTGTGAATGTTAATACAATAAAAGATTCTGTGTACCAAAAGGAGGCTGAGGTGGAGCTGAGTTTAGTGGAGTTAGATGGTATTGAAAATTCTGAAGAGGGACTAACAAGCAGTAACGATTATATTGATGAAGGTGATGATGTTTCAGGTAATATTGTGCTGGCAAAAATTGTTAAGGACATTAATAAGGGCGGCGTAGCTTTGTTCTCGTCAGCTGTTGATGAATTTGTGTATGTATCGACGGATATTGATGAATTAATTTTGAAGGAATGTAGTAATGATGCTTTATGTGCTGAAGTTACGAAAGTTGAAGCTGCTGGTATTGATACTTCAGAGGAAGGAATCTGTGCGTATCTTTCTATTAATGGAGCTGAACCCGGAAGTGTGGATCGATCTGTGGATCTTCAATGTTTGTTTGAGAATAAATGTGGATCTGAATTTGATGTGCAATCTGAAATTGATACAGAGCAGGCGCATGTAGGAGAGGTAAAGGTATTATGCTCAGGTTCAAATCAAAATGCAAAGCGGAATTTAAAGATAGTGTGGATCTGAAACTGCACGA
The DNA here is from genome assembly GCF_021461395.2 of Schistocerca americana. Classification (NCBI taxonomy): domain Eukaryota; kingdom Metazoa; phylum Arthropoda; class Insecta; order Orthoptera; family Acrididae; genus Schistocerca; species Schistocerca americana. The sequence goes on along the minus strand of NC_060130.1, from coordinate 838,031,895 downwards.
TGCTGTAGCTACAATTTATATGATGCAATGGCAGAGGATGGTAAAACTCTAAACGGTTCTTATATTTGTGATTTGTCGACAGAGGTAAATGAGGTTTTATGAAGCGTGTTGTATGATGTATTAGAGGCTGTTAAAAGTGCTGTTTGTGAAGGTGTTTGTAATGACGCGGAAGTAAAAAGTAATGCTTTATTCTATGACAATGATGTTGTAGCTACTAATGTCGATAATTTTAAGGGAGAATACAGTGAGTTTGATTCTAATATAGAAAGTGATATTTGGACAGAATGGTATCTTAAGGAGGAATGTGATTTGCTGTAACTGATTGACGATGGTACGGTATGCGGGCTTTCAAATAAAATTAAATGATGTGGTGTGGGCCTCAACTACGTACCCTCTGATTCAGAGTTGAAACATTAAAAGTTTTGGCTGGTTTCGTTGTCTAGGGGCTGGGATACGCAGTTGCTTAAAAAAGTTATTAGGAAGGCAAAAAGTATGTGGTATGCAGATAGAATAGCTAAGTCTCAGGATAAAATTAAAACCATATTGTCAGTTGTAAAGGAAGTGGCTGGTCTACAGAGACAGGTCGAGTGTATAGAATCAGTGCGTAGTGGGAATGTCCGTGTTACTGATAAGTCGCATATATGTACAGTAATTAATAATCACTTTCTGAATATAGCAGGTGAACTAAATAGAAACCTAGTCCCAACAGGGAATCATATAGCGCTTGTAGAAATAAGTGTTCCGAGACTGTTACCTGAAATGCTCCTCCATGATACTGACAAGAGGGAGATTGATTTAAGACCAAGAACTCTCATGGATATGAGGGGGTATCTAGCAGAATATTGAAGTATTGTTCTATGTATGTTAGCCCAGTACTTAGCCATATCTGTAACTTTTCCTTTTGGAGTGGTCGGTTTCCTGACCGATTAAAGTACTCGGTAGTGAAGCCACTTTACAAAAAGGGAGACAGGGATAATGTTGACAATTATAGACCTATTTCTACGCCATCGGTGTTTGCTAAAGTTATCGAGACGGTTGTATATACAAGGTTACTGGAACATTAAATTCACATAATTTGCTGTCAAATGTACAGTTTGGTTTTAGAAATGGTTTAACAACTGAAAATGCTATTTTCTCTTTTCCCTGTGAGGTTTTGGACTGATTAAATAAAAGGTTGCGAACGCTAGGTGTTTTCTTTGATTTAACGAAGGCTTTTGACTGTGTTGACCACAAAATATTACTGCAGAAATTGGACAATTATGGAGCAAGGGGAGTAGCTTACAATTGGTTCGCCTCTTACTTTAAGAACAGAAAGCAGAAGGTAATTCTCCGCAATACTGAGAGTGGTAGTGATGTTCAGTCCCATTGGGGCACTGTTAAGTGGGGCTATCTCCAAGGGTCGGTGCTGGGGCCACTGCTGTTTCTTATTTACATAAATGCTACGCCTTCTAGCATTACAGGTGATTCAAAAATATTTCTGTTTGCTGATGACACCAGCTTGGTAGTGAATGATCTTGTGTGTAATATTGAAACATTATCAAATAATGTAGTTCATGAAACAAGTTCTTGGCTTGTGGAAAATAATTTGATGCTAAATCACAATAAGACTCAGTTTTTAGAGTTTCTAAGTCACAGTTCAACAACAACCGATATTTTGATCAGGCAGAATGGGCATATTATAAGCGAGACGGAACAGTTCAAGTTCCTAGGCGTTCGGATAGATAGTAAGCTGTTGTGGAAAGCCCATGTTCAGGATCTTGTTCAGAAACTAAATGCTGCTTTATTTACCATTAGAACACTATCTGAAATAAGTGACACTTCAACACGAAAAGTAGTCTACTTCGCATATTTTCATGCGCTTATGTCATGTGGTATTATTTTTTGGGGTAATTCTTCTGATTCAAAAAGGGTATTTTTGGCTCAAAAACGGGCTGTTCGAGATATATGTGGTGTAAGTTCGAGAACCTCCTGTCGACCCCTGTTCAATAGTCTGGGAATTTTGACATTGCCCTCACAGTATATATTTTCTTTAATGTCGTTTGTTGTTAGCAATATTAGCTTATTCCCAAGAGTTAGCAGCTTTCACTCAGTTAATACTAGGCAGAAATCTAATATGCATGTGGAATGCACTTCCTTGACTCTTGTGCAGAAAGGAGTGCACTATTCTGCTGCATCCATTTTCAATAAGCTACCACAAGAACTCAAAAATCTTAGCAGTAGCCCAAACACTTTTAAGTCTAAACTGAAGAGTTTCCTCATGGCTCACTCCTTCTGTTCTGTCGAGGAGCTCCTGGAAGAGCTGATAAATTAAGCAAATTACAGTGTTACATTGTTGATTTTCTTTATTTAAACTTAAGAATTGTCGCCTGAATACGTTTCTTATATTTCATTTTATCTGTTTCTACTATCGTGTTGTAATTTCATGTATTGACTCATTACATGACCATGGAGACTTCTCCTTAATTTGGTCCCACGGAACAATAAATAAATAAATAAAAATAAACAAGCCAATTACTGCTGAGTCTACAGTAAACAATATGAATAAACAGACGAATCGAATGGTCGAAGGCGCCAATCACTCGGCAATTGCGAATGTAATGTAGAAATTTATGAATGAAAGACTGCAATTAAATAAAATAAGCACGTACTATCTTAACGACTTTAAACGATAAGTACGATGGTAGAAATACTTTTGAGAATATGGTATATTTCTGCAAAACACTTATTGGTGTCGATGGTCCAGCAATTAAATAAAATATAATTTGAATAACAGGACAACAATAGACTCCTACTACACGTAATTAGTTATGAACGACAACATAGCTTGTGAGATATTCATTTCTAAATGCATACTATGTCTTCACTGTAGAAACATTGTGAATCTCACAAGTTCACAAGTCGGCGCTCCGAAGTATTTCTGTCTCTCGGGACCACGTGCAAACCTCTCCACAATCTCCAAGTCTCTCTCGCGACAGTGCATCCATCGCTTCATCACGTCCAGCACTCGCCGTGTCCTGTCCCGTTCTCCCCCTCCATTCACTTCGGTAGTCGCCTACCGTAGTAACGAGCGCTGTGATAGTCTGCAACGCTCCCTCCATATCTCCAAGCCAACACACACTCACAAAAATATTGAAACACATTCGAAATACTAAATTTACATTTAAATAACTTTAAATTAAATAAATATTACTATGGCTGGACCATAACAATGCTCTAACACACATTATTAAATTCATAAACAAATCATATACACTCCTGGAAATTGAAATAAGAACACCGTGAATTCATTGTCGCAGGAAGGGGAAACTTTGTTGACACATTCCTGGGGTCAGATACATCACATGATCACACTGACAGAGCCACAGGCACATAGACACAGGCAACAGAGCATGCACAATGTCGGCACTAGTACAGTGTGTATCCACCTTTCGCAGCAATGCAGGCTGCTATTCTCCCATGGAGACGATCGTAGAGATGCTGGATGTAGTCCTGTGGAACGGCTTGCCATGCCATTTCCACCTGGCGCCTCAGTGGGACCAGCGTTCGTGCTGGACGTGCAGACCGCGTGAGACAACGCTTCATCCAGTCCCAAACATGCTCAATGGGGGACAGATCTGGAGATCTTGCTGGCCAGGGTAGTTGACTTACACCTTCTAGAGCACGTTGGGTGGCACGGGATACATGCGGACGTGCATTGTCCTGTTGGAACAGCAAGTTCCCTTGCCGGTCTAGGAATGGTAGAACGATGGGTTCGATGACGGTTTGGATGTACCGTGCACTATTCAGTGTCCCCTCGACGATCACCAGTGGTGTACGGCCAGTGTAGGAAATCGCTCCCCACACCATGATGCCGGGTGTTGGCCCTGTGTGCCTCGGTCGTATGAAGTCCTGATTGTGGCGCTCACCTGCACGGCGCCAAACACGCATACGACCATCATTGGCACCAAGGCAGAAGCGACTCTCATCGCTGAAGACGACACGTCTCCATTCGTCCCTCCATTCACGCCTGTCGCGACACCACTGGAGGCGGGCTGCACGATGTTGGGGCGTGAGCGGAAGACGGCCTAACGGTGTGCGGGACCGTAGCTCAGCTTCATGGAGACGTTTGCGAATGGTCCTCGCCGATACCCCAGGAGCAACAGTGTCCCTAATTTGCTGGGAAGTGGCGGTGCGGTCCCCTACGGCACTGCGTAGGATCCTACGGTCTTGGCGTGCATCCGTGCGTCGCTGCGGTCCGGTCCCAGGTCGACGGGGACGTGCACCTTCCCCCGACCACTGGCGACAACATCGATGTACTGTGGAGACCTCACGCCCCACGTGTTGAGCAATTCGGCGGTACGTCCACCCGGCCTCCCGCATGCCCACTATACGCCCTCGCTCAAAGTCCGTCAACTGCACATACGGTTCACGTCCACGCTGTCGCGGCATGCTACCAGTGTTAAAGACTGCGATGGAGCTCCGTATGCCACGGCAAACTGGCTGACACTGACGGCGGCGGTGCACAAATGCTGCGCAGCTAGCGCCATTCGACGGCCAACACCGCGGTTCCTGGTGTGTCCGCTGTGCCGTGCGTGTGATCATTGCTTGTACAGCCCTCTCGCAGTGTCCGGAGCAAGTATGGTGGGTCTGACATACCGGTGTCAATGTGTTCTTTTTTCCATTTCCAGGAGTGTATATACATATATCAAAGGAATAGCAAGCAAAAGTAGGCCAGTAGCCTAATGTCTCCGTGCTTTCTAAAACACAGTAAATATTTGACCAATTTATTCATGAATAGTGTATATCGGATATCGACAAAGACATAGACAAATAAATATATTTATAAGCATGCTGCAACCGTTTTTTCGTGTCACTGTGGAGTAGTTATGGCCTGACGCGATAGATAGTAATCGGCCATTTTGACCTCCAATAACTCACGTACTGTTCAAGTTACATGCCTGTAATTCGTACCAATTTAGGTTCACACTAACAGCTTTCTAAAGACATGTCTATCGACAAAATCGGATGAACCGTTTGGATTTTGGAAATTCGTTGCTGGGTGTTACTTGTATAATTTACAGTCAGATACTAAATGATAAACTAATAAAAATATTGATAATCTGATTACACCATCATAATCGTCGGGAAAAGAATGGTAATGTTGTAAATAGGCTGTTTATTTTTTTATGTTGGTAATGCCACTTAGCGCTCTTTATGAAAAATCACTGACTGCTGTGTGAAGTCTGTGGCTGGTTTGCATTGTTGGAATATTTGCTATTGTAGTGTTGGGCAGTTGGATGTGCACAGCGCATATCGTTGCGCAGTTGAAGGTGAGCCGTCAGCAGTGGTGGATGTGGGGAGAGAGATGGCAGCGCTCGTTACTACGGTGGGCGACTACCGCAGTGAATGGATGGGGAGAACGGGACAGGACACGGCGAGTGCTGGACATGATGAAGCGATGGATGCATGGTGCGTGAAGCATTCAGTGAATTCGAAAGTAAAATTCTATGTTCCGGCTTGACAGAAAATCCTAGGAAGTTCTGGTCTTACGTTAAATCAGCAAGTGGCTCGAAACAGCATATTTAGACACTCCGGGATGATGATGGCATTGAAACACAGGAAGACACACGTAAAGCTGAAATACTAAACACCTTTTTCCAAAGCTGTTTCACAGAGGAAGACCGCACTGCAGTTCCTTCTCTAAATCCTCGCACAAACGAAAAAATGGCTGACATCGAAATAAGTGTCCAAGGAATAGAAAAGCAACTGGAATCACTCAACAGAGGAAAGTCCACTGGACCTGACGGGATACTTATTCGATTCTACACAGAGCACGCGAAAGAGCTTGCCCCTCCTTCTAACAGCCGTGTACCGCAAGTCTCAAGAGGAAAGAAAGGTTCCAAATGACTGGAAAAGAACACAGGTAGTCCCAGTCTTCAAGAAGGGTCGTCGAGCAGAAGCGCAAAACTATAGACCTATATCTCTGACGTCGATCTGTTGTAGAATTTTTGAACATGTTTTTGCTCGAGTATCATGTCATTTCCGGAAACACAGAGTCTACTCTGTAGGAATCAACATGGATTCCGGAAACAGCGATCGTGTGAGACCCAACTCGCTTTATTTGTTCATGAGACCCAGAAAATATTAGATACAGGCTCCCAGGTAGATGCTATTTTCCTTGACTTCCGGAAGGCGTTCGATACAGTTCCGCACTGTCGCCTGATAAACAAAGTAAGAGCCTACGGAATATCAGACCAGCTGTGTGGCTGGATTGAAGAGTTTTTAGCAAACAGAACACAGCATGTTGTTCTCAATGGAGAGACGTCTAAAGCCGTTAAGGTAACCTCTCGCGTGCCACAGGGGAGTGTTATGGGACCACTGCTTTTCGCAGTATATATAAATGACCTAGTAGATAGCGTCGGAAGTTCCATGCGGCTTTTCGCGAATGATGCTGTAGTATACAGAGAAGTTGCAGCATTAGAAAATTGTAGCGAAATGCAGGAAGATCTGCAGCGGATAGACACTTGGTGCAGGAAGTGGCAACTGACCCTTAACATAGACAAATGTAATGTATTGCGAATACACAGAAGGAAGGATCCTTTATAGTATGATTATATGATAGCGGAACAAACACTGGTAGCAGTTACTTCTGTAAAATATCTGGGAGTATGCGTGCGGAACGATTTGAAGTGGAATGATCATATAAAATTAATTGTTGGTAAGGCGGGCACCAGGTTGAGATTCATTGGAAGAGTCCTTAGAAAATGTAGTCCATCAACAAAGGAGGTGGCTTACAAAACGCTTGTTCGACCTATACTTGAGTAATGCTCATCAGTGCGGGATCCGTACCAGGTCGGGTTGACGGAGGAGATAGAGAAGATCCAAAGAAGAGCGGCGCGTTTCGTCACAGGGTTATTTGGTAAGCGTGATAGCGCTACGGAGATGTTAAGCAAACTCAAGTGGCAGACTCTGAGAGAAAGGCGCTCAGCATTGCGGTGTAGCTTGCTGTCCCGGTTTCGAGAGGGTGCGTTTCTGGATGAGGTATCGAATATATTGCTTCCCCCTACTTATACCTCCCGAGGAGATCATGAATGTAAAATTAGAGAGATTCGAGCGCGCACGGAGGCTTTCCAGCAGTCGTTCTTCCCGCGAACCATACGCGACTGGAACAGGAAAGGGAGGTAATGACAGTGGCACGTAAAGTGCCCTCCGCCACACACCGTTGGGTGGCTTTCGGAGTACAACTGTAGATGTAGATGTAGATGTAGAGAGCGGACGATCCGGAGGTGTTTCCATCAGAAAGAGTAAATTTGTAATACTGTATATCATGAACTGATATATATATATATATATATATATATATATATATATATATATATATATATATATGATGACTTTTGAATATTATTAAGGTAAATACATTGTTTGTTCTCTATCAAAATCTTTCATTTGCTAACTGTGCCTATCAGTAGTTAGTGCCTTCAGTAGGTAGAATCTTTTATTTAGCTGGCAGTATTGGCGCTCGCTGTATTGCAGTAGTTCGAGTAACGAAGATTTTTGTGAGGTAAGTGATTCATGAAAGGTATGGATTACTGTTAGTCAGGGCCATTCTTTTGTAGGGATTGTTGAAAGTCAGACTGCGTTGCGCTAAAAATATTGTGTGTCAGTTTAGTGTTGATCAGAATAAGTAAAGAGAGAAATGTCTGAGTACGTTAAGTTCTGCTTAACTGTTTGAAAATCAAGTAAAGTAAGAGGTTTTCCAGCACAGTAAAATATAAATTTTCCTAAGAGGATGTTTCATATGTCGACCCATAGCCGAGGCTACCTCACTGGAATCTTCTGATTTTTTCTTGTTGTTTGTGTAATCAGTGTAGCTATTGTTTATTGCTAGCGCGTAATTGTAGAGAGAATCTCCTTTGTAGTTGTTGTTTTTCATTGTTGTACAGTAAAACAGTTGTGGCATGCATGTAGATTTGTTCCAAGTATTTCGCAGCTGCGCTTGCAATTAACTAGATATTATTTTCAGTGCTATATTAATGTGTTTTCTTATTTTACTCTTCAAATTGTGCTTTTCTGTGTCATCGTGTGAAATATTCTGACAATTATGGCGCGTGAAAAACGTAACACTACGCTCCAAAGTAAATTGATAAATGATAGTGACGACGAGTGTAGCTTATCAGCACCACCGTGTAATGGATTAACAGGCATTCAAAGTAGTAATTTGGTAATTGTGCATAGGGAAATGGAGAGGGCGGCAAATAATGGTGTTGACAGTGAAACAATTAGTGAACAGGGAAGCATTATCGATCGATCGGGCGGCAACAGCTCGTCTCAGGATTCCGAAATGACAGGACAAAATCTTGCAAATACTGTAGTTTCAGGTTTTGCGTCCTCACCGTTTTCTCAAATAAGTCAAGACACATTTTCTGCTCTTCAAAATACGAATATTGCCGGTTCAAATGCACTGCCGAATTGCACTGAGAAACATGTTTCAGACACCAGTGCATTGTTATTACAATTAATGCAACAAATGGGACAAAAGCTTCAAAAGTTAGACACAATGGAACAAAATCTTCAAAAGTTAGACACAATGGAACAACACCAGAGATAAACACAGCAACAGTTATACGTAATGGAACAAAATCAAAAACAGTCACAGCAACAAATGGAACAAAATCAGAAACAAATTAAAGAAACACTTCAACAAACACGTGAAGATTTAACTACTGAACTACATAACAACGAATCGAAATGTCAAAATGTCTGTAATGACGTAAAAACAAAAATTTGTGAGCATTTTCAACCTATCTTTTCGCGGCATGAAAATGCATTACAGAATCACGAAGCAACCATAAAAGAACTGCAAACTATTGTTCATGAAAATCACGAGACCTTGCGAGCTAAAATTGACTCAGTTGCATCTACCGATTTGGTTACGTAACTTGCAAAAACTCAGGAAAACTTAAAGGACACAATAGATACTTTGAAAATTGGTTCAGAAAGACACATGGAGGAAATTAGTTCATTATCAAAGATAGTAGTCGAACTTTCGGATCTGCTAAAGAATTTATCTACGATGGTAGATGATAATTTGAATGACACAAAACCGGTAGTCTTTAATGACACAGAAGAGTACGAACAAATTAGGAAATTCAAACAAAACCAGAATCAAATTAATACGCAACACAAAGAGAAATCCGGGAAGTACAAGATCAGTTGGCACAAGTAATACAAGAATTACATATTTCAGAGGAGACTCGCGCTCCAACTCGGGAAGAGGGACTTAGAAATACGGAAAAGCCACAAAATAACAACACAGGGCGTTTCGAAAATTATGAAAGAAATTGGGAAGGCGCACTGAATTTTGAGATTGAACCGCCGAAACGAAGTAACAATGACCGATATGCGACTCGCCGACACGATGACTTTGACTATAAGCTGTTCATTATTACACGTAAATTCTAAACATTTAAGAATTCTGCCAACGACATTCATTCACAAGCATGGCTTCATCAATTCTGTCATTGTTTTCCTCCCAACTTGTCATTAGAGCACAGATTAGAATTTATGTGTGGCTATTTAGAGAATGAACCAGCTGTAAGAATGCGATCGGTCATTCACGATTGTCACAGTGAAGGAGAATTTTATCATGCCTTCCTCTCAGCATAAGACATGTTGAACAAGAATCAGTACCTGTCAAACCCATACAGCCCCTCAGAACTGATCCGCATTTGCTTAATCAAATTGCCTGAACATTTACGACATATTATTTTGGCAGGACGTTGAAAAGACGATATTGAAGCTTTTCAGGGACTATTACAAGAATTGAAAATTGACACTGACAATCACGGGACGCGAAAACAGGAACACAACAGTTACAGGTCACATCCGTCACAATTCCGCGATGACAGAAATAATAACTGGACACGACAAGGCAGTTCTTACAACGCAAGTCGTGACCAAAACATACACCACCGGTATGACAACCGTTGGCAGAATGATAGTTACAGAGAAAGATCGCATTTCCGTAGTAATGAATATGACAGAAATAACCATAGAAACAGACAATATGGGAACCAAAACAATTATTATCAAGGGAGACAGAATAACTTCAGACGCAACGTTGAAAAGACGATATTGAAGCTTTTCAGGGACTATTACAAGAACTGGAAATTGACACTGACAATCACGGGACGCGAAAACAGGAACACAACAGTTACAGGTCACATCCGTCACAATTCCGCGACGACAGCACACACCGTCAGGTGGCTTGCGGAGTATGGATGTAGATGTAGAACAGTTCAGCACGCAGTTACGATTCAGGGAGAAATCCTCCACCACGTGACCGACAAGAAAGAAACTATGGAATCATCCGACATGACGACAGACGATATAATCGTAACGACGGACCAGAATTTCATCAGAACTGGCAGGATTCAAACAGGGCAGGGCCCTCTCGACAAGTTGAATTTGTAGAACTTAGATCTCCAAATCCCAATAACGACTCGCGCCAACAAAGAGACAGACAATGACTCGCACCACAGGCAGCCACATGCGCCGGCTGGCTCAGAGAAAAATAACGTAGATGCTAATCTTGAGAAAAATTTGAGCATTCTTTACTGATGTATATAACATGATAATTGCTTTGAAGATGAAACTCTGCATACTAGAAAGGGTAAAGGAATGCACCACATTTCACATGTAAAACCGTTTATTGAGAAATAATCTGCTTTTTTACTTAGTCTTTGATATAAAATTTTCCACTTCACATAACTATTTCTCTTTGTCAGACTTAGAAACTGTTAACATGAGACAACGTTTGAAGTTAACTATCCAGTCAAGAACCTAAAGAACTTATTTAGACAGTAATTACCAATGCAATGGTATAGTGAACAGACGACGCAGTGTTGTTGTTTGTACATTCTTGCTTGTTAGTTGCACGATTACGTAACGACTGCAAGGCTTACATACTTAGAACATTTACTGCTAATGAGATTTTAATGTAACATTTTGGTTTACTTGAAAATTCATTCTGCATTTAAAGTACTTTCTGAGAGATACCAGATGACACAGTGGTTAGTTTATTTGACAGCTACACGATTATATCACGACGCTGCTAATGAGTGACACAATTTATATTATTGCTTTTGCGCTGTATCTGTTCTATATCTGCACAGTTTTTCTGAATTCTTCTGGAAAGTAAAACATGTTTCAGTAGTAACTTTTGTGGTATAGCTACAATGAGACAGCCTTTTTCGTAGCAGAACAATTCATTACATTACAGTGCTTCCTTGATAACGGCAATAAGCGTAATAACTATGATATCTATACACATAGCATTTCGCTTTTGTTTATTACGAGGTAAGTGCATTGACTTCTACAGAACTTTGCTTACGGACAACGATAATTACGACACTTGGCACATTTTTTACCCTTATGCAATGACTGAGATTATCTTACAACAAGACACACAGTTTAGTGCTGCAGTACACATATCTGAGTGATTAATTTTGTTCTTAAAACATTTATTTTTAAAGATTTTTGAATTACAAAGATACATAGGTTTTCTGTGATACATTTCATTCCATTGCTGTAATCTGTAACACCTGAGGGTATAATTACATTAATCCTCAGGGGGGTACATGCTTATTTGTGTACCATGGGTGTAGCAAGCACAAGGAGCCCTAACTAACATGGTATTTGCTTATACAACTTTACACATTGGTACCGTATTTCTCTAACACATAATTACACAGCAATCTGATCATTTAACTGAGAGAGACAAACATTTTTTTTACTACGTCAGTGACACATGTTTACGCAATTACACAGTTGGATAACTTCACACTTATGAAATTGTGTTTTGTCTGTACTTTGTGAACTGTTCATATTTTTTGGAACCATTATGATACTATGAGAGCTTTGAATGGTGTATTTGATATGGGATCATGATTTTTAAAGTACGTTTCAGGTAGGGGACACTACTGAAATGAGCAGAGAATTTTTTTAGGTTTTGAAATTATTGCAGAAAGGTACGACGTTTTTGAGATTTTGCTGAGGTTTTATGATGTTATTATTACAATGACGATGTGTATTTTGCTGTTCAGATACATTTATGATCAATAAGCTGATGCTACCATATATGAGTAATGTGATTACGTGTTTGTATGTATATGAATAATGAATATAAGTTAGGGACTCTGGTTTGTGTAAAGGGATGTTGGAAACCAAGAATCATACTTCAAGAGTTATGAGTTGTGTGTCCATGCGTGAATGTATCACAACACTGCTATTCATAAGATTTCGTTTCTACACATTTCTACTGTAGTTTTTCGACCTGTGAAATTTTATTGGTATGAAACTGTCACTGTAGCGGAAACTGCTGTCATAAATTTTTGGGTAAGAAAGCTAAGTGACCTTGACATAATACGTTGTGGGCGCCTAGCTGTGCCAGTCGCCTGGAGAAAAAGCCATTAGGTGGAGAAGAAAGAGGCCATTAACCTCGCTATTGACATTCCTTTGTAGAAAGCAACGCAAATATGAAACGCTATTACTTGGAAACATATGATTATACTGTGGAGCTCATACTTTGTGCTACTTACTGAAATGCTTATGAATTGATGGGAAATATTCTTACATCTGCACACCTGTTTATGATAAGTGTCTTTATTCGTGAGTTGATAGAATTTCTACTGACTTCTGAGATGCCACATGGCTATTGAATGATATTCTTATGCTTTCATTTGCGCATAGTTGCTTATTTCATTTGATATCTGGTTACCAGCTGTGTTGCAGCATTGGTTTTATAAAATAAAATTAAATGCATTTGCTAATGTGAACACTTTCTGTCAACAGATCTATTAAATAATAGTTTTATGATCCACATTCTTCAAAAAAGGAACACTTGGAAAGGAAAGAACAATAAGAAGGGACTAATAACAGTAACTGCATACATGATTTTCTTTTCAAGTACTTGGTAATTTTTTTTTGTAGAATAAGTTGTTGTGGTGCACCACTTTAATGACATAGACATTAAGATGTGAATAGACATTTCCCTTATCTGCATTGTTGTCTTTAGTGTACTATTTTTTCTACTTGAGCTATGTCATAATTACGTATAAGTTATTGCATTTGCTGGTGCTGTTTGCCAGGCATAGTGCTACTGAATTTTACTTTGTATTACTCTGTTAAGCCAGTTTTACTACTGATTTAGTTTTCTTGTTTGCTGCACATTGCCTTATATTAGTTGCAATATTGCATTTGCTTTGCTAATTTAGATATACTGCTGCTTGCTTTGCCAATTTGCATTTTTTTGTCATTGCTGTTTGTGTTAAATTTTTTTGCTGCTGCATTGTGTCGTCCCTTAGTATATATATCTCTGCTCAGTAAATTTAAGTTAACTTAATAGGGGGTAGGCTATGTAACAGAATGAGTTATGAAGAATAGGAAAAGAATGCATTGAGGAGTTACATGAAAACGATTTGGGACACAATGAGTATTGTACAATGAGAAATAATTATTTTGAAAGAGTATATGAGCAAAACAGTAAGCTTTAGGGACAACAGGTTTGGAATCAGAGGGAAGATCTATGGAATGAAGATTTGGGTTAGACAGCAGCACCAAATGTTACGCTGAAAACGAACCTTTCCTTTTGTGTTTTCCGCTATGTGTTTGTGTACCCTTGTGTATTTGTGTTTTTCCTGTCTTTATGTGTTTAGCTAACAAGATTTATGTTGTAGAATTTTTCTAATACTAAGCTACATTCACTATGATGAGGAATACTGTTATTCTCAAACATAATTTGCATTAATAATATGTTATTTACTTTGTAAAGATGTTTAGACGTTATTTATTATGTTCTGTTTTAATGCTCATACGTGAAATTAATGTTTCAAAAACTATTCTCATTGTTTTATGTATTTACTTAAGTCATAATTCCTGTAACACTGATGTACGTGTTATTTCTATTCCTTTGTAAAGCCCGTATTACTACAAATGTTATCTGTACTATTATGTTCTTTACTGGTGTATTTTGCACCTTTGTAATTGTATTCTTATGTTGTAAATTTATAATTTTATAGACACCAGTTCTTCAAATTAAGTTTCATTTCACTGCTCACATTTCTGTTGGTTATAGTATATCCACAATATGTGAGAAGTTGGGACTGTTAGTGTTTTCACGTGTGCTAATAATTCAGCATGGGACTGGTTAACAGCATTCCTGGTTCCAAGGACAATTCCAAAAACTTTGTGAGTGCACAAGTGGTGGTTTATGGACTTGCTGTATTGTGCGCAAGCCTCTTTGATGGTGATTGTGCACCTGCACAGTCGCAACAGACGGCTGCTGGCCATCTCTACAAGGACTGCAGTTAAAAGAAAGTCACGCTTGATCAAGGTCCGCGTCACTTTCCATTTTTGACTAGACATAACGTCTGAGAAAAGAAATAATAATAATAATAATTTGGGGACTTACTTTTCTGGTGCTGCTTGCTCCTCCTCCTCTTCTGCTGTGGTGGTGACTGACGCTTCATCTTGACCGACTGGAACAGAGATGGAGGAGCTGTTGAGTGCTCCATATACAGGGTGAGTTACCTAACATTACCGCTGGATGTATTTCGTAAACTACATCAAATACTGACGAATCGATTCCACAGACCGAACGTGAGGAGAGGGGCTAGTGTAATTGGTTAATACAAACCATAAAAAATGCACGGAAGTGTGTTTTTTAACACAAACCTACGATTTTTCAAATGGAACCCCGTTAGTTTTGTTAGCACATCTGAACATATAAACAAATACGTAATCAGTGCCGTTTGTTCCATTGTGAAATGTTAATTCCATCCGGAGATATTGTAACCTAAAGTTGACGCTTGAGTACCACTCCTCCGCTGTTCGATCGTGTGTATCGGAGAGCACCGAATTACGTAGGGATTTAAAGGGAACGGTGATGGACCTTAGGTACAGAAGAGACTGGAACAGCACATTACGTCCACATGCTAACACCTTTTTATTGGTCTTTTTCACTGACGCACATGTACATTACCATGAGGGGTGAGGTACACGTACACACGTGGTTTCCATTTTAAATTACGGAGTGGAATAGAGTGTGTCCCGACATGTCAGGCCAATAGATGTTCAATGTGGTAGCCATCATTTGCTGCACACAATTGCAATTTCTGGCGTAATGAATGTCGTACACGCCGCAGTACATCTGGTGTAATGTCGCGGCAGGCTGCCACAATACGTTGTTTCATATCCTCTGGGGTTGTAGGCACATCACGGTACACATGCTCCTTTAATGTACCCAACAGAAAGAAGTCCAGAGGTGTAAGATCAGGAGAACGGGCTGGCAAATTTATGCGTCCTCCACGTCCTATGAAACGCCCGTCGAACATCCTGTCAAGGGTCAGCCTAGTGTTAATTGCGGAATGTGCAGGTGCACCATCATGCTGATACCACATACGTCGACGCGTTTCCAGTGGGACATTTTCGAGCAACGTTGGCAGATCATTCTGTATAAACGCGATGTATGTTGCAGCTGTTTGGGCCCCTGCAATGAAGTGAGGACCAATGAGGTGGTCGCCAATGATTCCGCACCATACATTTACAGTCCACGGTAGCTGTCGCTCTACCTGTCTGAGCCAGCGAGGATTGTCCACGGACCAGTAACGCATGTTCCGTAGATTCACTGCCCCGTGGTTTGTGAAACCCGTTTCATCGGTAAACAGGTAGAACTGCAACACATTCTCTGTTAATGCCCATTGACAGAATTGCACTCGATGATTAAAGTCATCACCATGTAATTGCTGATGAAGCGACACATGAAACGGGTGACGGGCCTGTTACGGACCCGTTTGCATGCTACGACCATACCTGTTGCATACAGTTGGCGGTAGATGTTTTGCAATGTGTGGCACGTTGGATGCTCACTGTCCGGGCACCGTTCTGCATACACCCTGCAGGCTTCAGCTGAATTTCGTCGACACTCGCCATAGGTGAGTATCATCTCCGCCTTTTCAGAGTTCTAATACACCATGGTCACAGTTCCTACAACACTACACAATCACAGACGTCTGGTAACACGGTGCACTACAGTTGCTCTGCGTGCGGAGACGAATGCAGAATAACAATAGCAGCAAGCGCTACATGCGGACACTGCAACAGCTAGACCAAACCACAACAGTGCAATACAGCCACACTCGTAAACACGGTCGTCATCGTACACATGTCCCTGCACATGCTGCTCGGGCGTATTATAGTATTTGAGAGTTGTAGCATCGCGTTTTAGTACCAGAATAGTGTAAATTCGCGTAGTCGTTGTCTTCTGTTTTTGTTTTGAAAGGCCAGTGTCGGTTGGTCACAGTCAGTGTGCTCCCTGCCGCCGTTGGATAAGCAGCTGCAGCAGCAAGTCGTATACTCCCAGCTCACTCATTTGTTACATAGTTTAATTCTTAATTTCTTTGCGTGTTTTTGGTACTTGCACTGTTTCATTCATAAATTTCGGGCTTATTATAGTATTTGAGAGTTGTAGCATCGCGTTTTAGTACCTGAATAGTGTAAATTCGCGTAGTCTCCTTCCGCCGCCGAGCAGTGTCAGCAGTGCGCAAGTAGCAGCATCACTGCATTTACTAGGCAATCTTGTATTTTAATAACCGTTTAAATTTTGTCGATTTGTTTGCGCTCTCTGTAGATTAGTTCAGACGATCTTTGCAAAACAGTTTTTAGCATGGATAGGGACTGCAACTGCTGTGTTCGGATGCAGGCTGAGTTGGCATCCCTTCGCTCCCAGCTTCAGGCAGTGTTGGCTTCGGTCACACAGCTTGAGGCCGTTGCCAATGGGCATCACTGTGGGGGTCCGGATGGGGGTTTGTCGGGGACGGCCAGCTCGTCCCACGCATCCCCCGATCGGACTACGACTGTGGCTGCCCGCATTGAGGCTGATCCCTCACCTGTGGTAGAGTGGGAGGTCGTCTCAAGGTGTGGCAGGGGGCGAAAGACATTCCGGAGGGCTGAACGGAAGGCCTCTCCAGTTTGTCTGACGAACCGGTTTCAGGCTCTGTCTCAGGCTGATACTGATCTTCGGCCTGACATGGCTGCTTGTCCTGTTCCAGAGGTTGCCCCTCAGTCCGCAAGATCCGGGCGGACGCAAAGGGTGGGCTTACTGGTAGTTGGGAGCTCCAACGTCAGGCGCGTAATGGGGCCCCTTAGGTAAATGGCAGCAAGAGAGGGGAAGAAAACCAATGTGCACTCCGTGTGCATACCGTGGGGAGTCATTCCAGATGTGGAAAGGGTCCATCCGGATGCCATGAAGGGTACAGGGTGCACCCATCTGCAGGTGGTCGCTCATGTCGGCACCAATGATGTGTGTCGCTGTGGATCGGAGGAAATCCTCTCTGGCTTCCGGCGGCTATCTGATTTGGTGAAGACTGCCAGTCTCGCTAGCGGGATGAAAGCAGAGCTCACCATCTGCAGCATCGTCGACAGGACTGACTGCGGACCTTTGGTACAGAGCCGAGTGGAGGGTCTGAATCAAAGGCTGAGACGGTTCTGCGACCGTGTGGGCTGCAGATTCCTCGACTTGCGCCATAGGGTGGTGGGGTTTCGGGTTCCGCTGGATAGGTCAGGAGTCCACTACACGCAACAAGCGGCTACACGGGTAGCAGGGGTTGTGTGGCGTGGGCTGGGCGGTTTTTTAGGTTAGATGGCCTTGGGCAAGTACAGAAAGGGCAACAGCCTCAACGGGTGCGGGGCAAAGTCAGGACAGGCGGGGACCAAGCAGCAATCGGTATTGTAATTGTCAACTGTCGAAGCTGCGTTGGTAAAGTACCAGAACTTCAAGCGCTGATAGAAAGCACCGAAGCTGAAATCGTTATAGGTACAGAAAGCTGGCTGAAGCCAGAGATAAATTCTGCCGAAATTTTTACGAAGGCACAGACGGTGTTTAGAAAGGATAGATTGCATGCAACCGGTGGTGGAGAGTTCGTTTCTGTTAGTAGTAGTTTATCCTGTAGTGAAGTAGAAGTGGATAGTTCCTGTGAATAATTATAGGTGGAGGTTACACTCAACAACCGAGCTAGGTTAATAATTGGCTCCTTTTACCGACCTCCCGACTCAGTTGCAGAACAACTGAGAGAAAATTTGGAATACATTTCACATAAATTTTCTCAGCGTGTTATAGTCTTAGGTGGAGATTTCAATTTACCAGATATAGACTGGGACACTCAGATGTTTAGGACGGGTGGTAGGGACAGAGCATCGAGTGACATTATACTGAGTGCACTATCCGAAAATTACCTCGAGCAATTAAACAGAGAACCGACTCGTGGAGATAACATCTTGGACCTACTGATAACAAACAGACCCGAACTTTTCGACTCTTTAAGTGCAGAACAGGGAATCAGTGATCATAAGGCCGTTGCAGCATCCCTGAATATGGAAGTTAATAGGAATATAAAAAAAGGGAGGAAGGTTTATCTGTTTAGCAAGAGTAATAGGAGGCAGATTTCAGACTACCTAACAGATCAAAACGAAAATTTCTGTTCCGACACTGACAATGCTGAGTGTTTATGGAAAAAGTTCAAGGCAATCGTAAAATGCGTTTTAGACAGGTACGTGCCGAGTAAAACTGTGAGGGACGGGAAAAACCCACCGTGGTACAACAACAACGTTAGGAAACTACTGCGAAAGCAAAGAGAGCTTCACTCCAAGTTTAAACGCAGCCAAAACCTCTCAGACAAACAGAAGCTAAACGATGCCAAAGTTAGCTTAAGGAGGGCTATGCGTGAAGCGTTCAGTGAATTCGAAAGTAAAATTCTATGTACCGACTTGACAGAAAATCCTAGGAAGTTCTGGTCTTACGTTAAATCAGTAAGTGGCTCGAAACAACATATCCAGACACTCCGGGATGATGATGGCATTGAAACAGAGGATGACACGCGTAAAGCTGAAATACTAAACACCTTTTTCCAAAGCTGTTTCACAGAGGAAAACCGCACTGCAGTTCCTTCTCTAAATCCTCGCACAGACGAAAAAATGGCTGACATCGAAATAAGTGTCCAAGGAATAGAAAAGCAACTGGAATCACTCAATAGAGGAAAGTCCACTGGACCTGACGGGATACCAATTCGATTATACACAGAGTACGCGAAAGAACTTGCCCCCCTTCTAACAGCCGTGTACCGCAAGTCTCTAGAGGAACGGAGGGTTCCAAATAATTGGAAAAGAGCACAGGTAGTCCCAGTCTTCAAGAAGGGTCGTCGAGCAGATGCGCAAAACTATAGACCTATATCCCTGACGTCGATCTGTTGTAGAATTTTAGAACATGTTTTTTGCTCGAGTATCATGTCGTTTTTGGAAACTCAGAATCTACTATGTAGGAATCAACATGGATTCCGGAAACAGCGATCGTGTGAGACCCAACTCGCTTTATTTGTTCATGAGACCCAGAAAATATTAGATACAGGCTCCCAGGTAGATGCTATTTTCCTTGACTTCCGGAAGGCGTTCGATACAGATCCGCACTGTCGCCTGATAAACAAAGTAAGAGCCTACGGAATATCAGACCAGCTGTGTGGCTGGATTGAAGAGTTTTTAGCAAACAGAACACAGCATGTTGTTATCAATGGAGAGACGTCTATAGACGTTAAAGTAACCTCTCGCGTGCCACAGGGGAGTGTTATGGGACCATTGCTTTTCACAATATATATAAATGACCTAGTAGATAGTGTCGGAAGTTCCATGCGGCTTTTCGCGGATGATGCTGTGGTATACAGAGAAGTTGCAGCATTAGAAAATTGTAGCGAAATGCAGGAAGATCTGCAGCGGATAGGCACTTGGTGCAGGGAGTGGCAACTGTCCCTTAACATAGACAAATGTAATGTATTGCGAATACATAGAAAGAAGGATCCTTTATTGTATGATTATATGATAGCGGAACAAACACTGGTAGCAGTTACTTCTGTAAAATATCTGGGAGTATGCGTGCGGAACTCATCGATTGAACACATTCTGCAGGATGGTCCTCAATGGTATATGCGTTGTATACGAATATGCTTACGCCGAAGCGAATTGGTGTCAACTGAACGTCTCTTGCGTTTTGGAAGAGTGAATGTTTGATGGTAAATAAGCCTGCAGTTTGCGCATGTGCATGAGCATATCCTGATTACAGGATGCATCCTGGCTCCATCCCTCTGCATTGCCGAAATCTGCTGAACAGAATTCTTGTACTTATTGCTCCGACACTCCTCCATTATCATACGCTTCCACACCTCATGTAGTGAACTGTGACTACAGTCCTCCCTCGAATGTCTACATGAAATGCAGTTATTGAAGACTGCTCTATCACCCACATCCATATCGATGGTCGAACACATGGCAACGACAGCTCAGCAAAGACTGAATGTGCAGGAGAACGGTAATTGTAGTTCAGTGGAGGTAGCACAACTGGCTTTCTTCCCACCAAAGTCAACCATCTTTAATGACGTCACGGTGGCGCTCTCTGGTGACAGGGGTATGAACTAACACAGTTGGATTGCATACACACGTGCATGTGATAAATAATAATAAATAACAATAAATGATAATGAATGTTAATAAATGATAGGGATCATAATAATAGACAAGTATGGTTTTGCGTGCATTATCCTGTTGGAATTCAAACTTCGCGCCATTGTTTCTTCTGGAGGTTGGGTTAGTGGACATCGCACAATTGGGCTATTTTCCCGCCAAAATGAAAAATTCCCTCCATTTTTTGTGGATGTTAGGTTACTGGACGTAGCACAATTGGCCTATTTTCCCGTCAAAATCCGCCATCTTGGATGACGTCATGCTCTGTTGCCAAGTCTAGACGCCGCCATCTTGGATGGCGACAGTGGAAAGTGGGGCCGCATGAAGGTTGCCCTACTACTTCGTGGTTGGTTTTGGGAAATGGTTTGTTAAGGGGTTTCCACTTTTCGTTTTTGTTGTAGACAGATTTGTCACGATAAACGGTGAAAATCAGAATTCAGAGGGAGACACGATTTCTTCTATTCACTTGGCCAAAGGACTGATGTGAGTTGATCAATACTTTGTGCTAAAATCCTTGTCCGCGTATGTAGTGCGACGGAAAATATCTAGTGCAAAAGGTGCCTTCGCGCTGAGTGAGTGGCACAAGAAGTGCTAACAAAATCGGACATAAGTAAAAGTGCGTTTAAAAATTTTATTTCTTGTCAAAAAAATTATTTATGCATAATTGAAATGCACGCATTTATTTAATATGCCGTATCGTTCATAATTTGTGTTAGCTTAAGTTCATTTCGAAATTCATTCTTGTTTAGCCATAACTGAAATGGAGGCATTTATTTAATATGCCGTTTCGTTCATAATTTGTGTTAGTTTTAAGTTATTTCGAAATTCATGCTGCTCCCACACCACTACAAAAATTTCGTAAACACTATAGGCCTGGCGTTTTAATCACTTAATTCTGTTCTTTGAAATTTGTATGGTATGACTTACAGGCATGTAACTTGAATAGCACATGAATTATTGGAGGTCAAAGTGGCCGATTACTATCGATCGCGTCAGGACATAACTTCACCACAAGTGACAAGAAAAAACGGTAGCAGCATGCTTATCAATATATTTATTCGGCTATGTCTTTGTCTATATCCGATATATACTATTCATGAAGAAATTGGTCAAATATTACTGTTTTTTAGAAAGCACAGAGACATTAGGCTACTGGTCTACATTTGCTTGCTATTCCTTTGATAGATGTATATTTGATTTTTTTATGTATTTAATTATGTGTGTTAGAGCGTGTTTATGTTTACTTACTTACTGGTTATACCGGACTCGAGAGCCCTTTACCGCAGCAACGTATTTTCGCCATCTGTCCCTGTCTTGGGCTATTTCCTTCTATTCACCTTCAATACCTAGGTTCCTCAAATCAGCCTTCACATTGTCCTCCCATCTATGCCTCGGTCTCCCCACAGGACGTTTTCCTTCTAGGTGCCCTACCAGTACTCAGCGCGCTGCCCTGCCCTCATCCATTTGAACTACGTGACCCGCCCATCGCAGCCTATGTGATTTAATAATATTGATTACGTCAGGGCTTGAATAGAGTTCGTGAACCTCTTCGTTATGTAGTTTTCGCCATTCTCCGCTGATGTCATCCCTTTTTGCTCCGAAAATGTTAATCAAACTTTGTTTTCAAATAATCGAAACGGCTTTTCATTTTGCACAGTGAGAGACCAACTCTCGCACCCATACAGCATAACTGGTAGAATAATAGTTTTGTATATTCTAATCTTTGAATTCGTAGACAATATCCGTGATGAAAGTAATCTATTCAGTGAGAAGTAGCACGCATTTCCCGCCCGTAATCTCTTCTTAAGTTCGGATTAAATCTCATTTCTCGAAGTGATGTCCACGCCTAGATACTTACATGTGTTCAAATTTTCAAACTGCATGTCTCCACCTCTTAACACTTCCTTATCTACTGCTGTTGGCAATCTAGTAGTAACCAGGTATTTTGTTATGTCTTCACTTATCCTTAGACCTACATCTTCACTAGCCTTGATTAACGCATTCGCATTTGCTGTTACAGATTCTTTCCTATCGCTAATGATGTTCAGATCATCTGCATACCCTAATATCTTAATATTTCCATTTAACTCCACACTCTCTGAATTATCTGCTGCCATTCGTACAATATATTCTAGGACTAAATTAAAAAGTAGCGGAGACAGGACATCTCCCTGCTTAAGTCCGTTCATTATTACAAATTCATCTGACTCCAATTTCCCCACGCGTACTCTACCTTTTGTGTTTTTCAAACTCGCTTCTATAAGTCTAACATACTTCTTTGGTATTCCAAGTTCCAAAAGAATTCTGTACAATTTTGACTGCAATACTGAATCATATGCTTTTGTAAAATCTATGAAAAGATTATGAACTGGTTTATTCTATTCCCATGGTCCAGACATAGGTATACTTATTTAAATTAAATTTATTTAAATATATGTCCAGCACTTCGAACGTGTTTCAATACTTTTGTGAGTGTGTGTTGGCTTGGAGTCAGGGAGGGAGCGGTCTAGCCAATCACATCGCTCGTTACTACGGTAGGCGACTACCGAAGTGAATGGAGGGGGAGAACGGGAAAGGACACGGGGACTGCTGGACGTGACGGCTCGACGTTCGCACGGCCGCGAGTGAAACTTGGAGAGTGTGGAGCGGTTTGCGTGTGGTTGCGGCAGGTAGAATACTTCGGAGTGCCGACTTGTGACCTTGTGAGATTTCCGAGGTTTCTACAGTGAAGACGTAGTATGCGTTTAGAAGAGAATATCTCGCGAGCAATGTTGTTGTTCATAAGTAATTACGTGCAGTAGGAATCTATTGTTTCCTGTTGTTCAATAATGGTTCAAATGGCTCTGAACACTATGGGACTTAACATCTGAGGTCATCAGTCCCCTAGAACGAAGAACTACTTAAACCTAACTAACCTAAGGACGTCACATACATCCCTGCCCGAGGCATTATTCGGACTTACGACCGTAGCGGTCGCCTGGTTCCAGACTGAAGCTCCTAGAACCGCTCGGCCATTACGGCTGGCAAAATGGGAATCCAAATTATCACCACTAAAATAATAATCGTGAGAGAAATCAAAGTAATTCTCAGGGAAATAGTAGCTGGAATGAGCAGAATGGTCGGAGATCGAACAGGAGTGATGACTTCCGTGAACGTGGTTCCAAGCAAAGAACGAAGATTTGACGGGGCAAATTCGCGCGAAATGCAATCGCGTAACTACCAGTCGGGAAACCGATGTTCGCCACATCTCAGGCCCGGGGATGGCGATCTGAACAGGCGATGAAAAGGACTGGAGGTAACGGTAATGATAGAAATGTTGATAAGTTTGGAGAAAGGCAACCTATATGTAATATGGAGTATGTTAAAGAGGAAGGTTATACAGGGGGCTCTTTCAATAAAAGCACGCGCGAACGGCGGAAGCATAGAGTTTTAAGTAAAAGTAATGGGGGTAAATTTGCGGGGAAAGTGTAATGAAAGAGTGTGTGAATGGTGACGAATGGAAAGATTCAGTGCTTCAGAAAGAAGTTAAAGAGGAGATGAATTTTGTGAAAACAAATTGTATGAGGGCGTCTGAAGTGATATTAACAAATAGTAGCACGTCGATGTTAGTGAAGGCTGCGTAGCTTTGGTCCCGCCAGCTGCAAGTAAGGATGATTGTGTTTCGGCGGAAAGCGTCAATGTTACTAAGGGAGACTTAGCATTGGTCTCGCCAGCAGTTGGAGTTAAAAACGTATCGGCGGAGGTAGATGATATCCGTTTAAAGGAACAGAGTAATGGTAATTTATATAATGATGTAAAAGCTATTGGTATTGATACTTCGGAAGAAGGAATTCCCGCGTTTCTAGTAACGAATGGAGGTGAAACGAAACTTATTGATGAATGTGTGGATCTGAAACGTTAGACAGAGTACGAATGTGAGGATGTATGTAAAGTAGGATCGGGGTTAATCTGGATGTAAAGTGTGTAGAAATGGCAGCGTGTGCTGATTTTTGTCCTATCGCAGCGGAATGTAGCAAGTCTGGATGTCCCAAAATCGTACAACAAAGTAGCAGCAATTCGTGCAATGTAGCGGCGGAGGATAAAGGTGTGTACGATTCACGTAAATTTAATTTGTTGACGGAGGAAAGTAAGGTTTCTGATGTGAATTTTTGTAGTGATTCAAATGGTGTATCAACAGATAAGGCTGCTGAGATGAATATTTATGGTCATGATGCCTTTGGCATCGAAGTATCATTTCAGGACGATAAAGTGTTTAACAATGAATTGATGTTTAATTTGTTGAAACTGCAAGTGTCGATATTTTGGAGAGGAAAAACAGTAAAGTTGTGCATGCTGTGGGCTTACTGTGATTCAGTCGTGTGCCTTGTGGCTTTGTTTCTTAAGTATCATTTCCGCCAGGGGTTATCTTTAGCGAGGATCCTGATTGGTTTTGGGAAGTGGTTTGTTACGGGGTTTCTACTTTTGTTTTCGTTGTAGACAGATTTGTCATGATAAACGGTGAAACTCAGAAGTCAGAGGCAGACTCAATATCTGCTACGCACTTGGTCAAAAGACTGATGTGAGTTGATCAATACATTGTGCTAAAATCCGTGTCCACGTGTGTAGTGCGACGGTAAAAACTAGTGCAAGAAGGCGCCTTAGCGCTGAGTGAGTGGGTCCGCAGCTCGTGGTCGTGCGGTAGCATTCTCGCTTCCCGCGCCCGGGTTCCCGGGTTCGATTCCCATCGTGGTCAGGGATTTTCTCTGGCTCGTGAGGACTGGGTGTTGTGTGGTGTCCTTAAGTTAGTTAAGTTTAAGTAGTTCGAAGTTATAGGGGACTGATGACCATAGATGTTAAGTCCTATAGTGCTCAGAGCCATTTGAACCAATTTGAGTGAGTGGCACAAGAAGTGCTTACAAAATCGCACATAAGTAAAGAGGCGTTTAAAAGTTTTATTTCTTGTCCAAAGAATTATTTATGCTTAATTGTAATGCAGTCATTTATTTAATATGCCGTATCGTGCATAATTTGTGTTAGTTTTAAGTTATTTTGAAATTCATGCTGCTCCCACGCGACTACAAAAACTTCGTAAACGCTATCGCTATAGGCCTGGCGCTTTAATCACTTTATCCTGTTCTTTGAAATTTGTTTTATATGTACTTGTATGCAATGAAGGGTGCTACTTGTGACATTCTGGCAAGCCAGAATGTTAGTAAGTAGAGGTGTGTGAGGTAACGGGCGAGTTGTGGCGCCCGGGAAATATTCTAAGATCAAAGCTGGAGGCCACCACTTGGGTCGCTCTATTGTGTAGCCGTTGTAGCTCAGTTGGTAAGGTGACTGCGCTATAGTGACCACACACAAACACATATTTTTAATCATATAAAAGCCTATTCCACACCTTGACCTACCACAGTAGGTATCATGGCAGGCTGGGTGAAACACCCTCGCCTCAAGGGCTTTGTTGTAGGTGACTGTTCCTGTGATGATGACCAAGACCGGAAGGGCAACAAGAATGGACAGATCCTTCCTGACAGCATACGAGCTGTAATTGTAGGTCCATCCTGCTGTGGTAAGACAAATGTCCTCATGGCTCTGTTAACGCACATAGACGTAGTCCGCTTCGAGCACCTTTTCGTCTTCTCAAAACACTCTTTCAGCCCAAGTAACAGTTACTGAAGAAAATATTAGATGGAGTAGACGGTGTAACGTACAGAGCCTTCAGTGAAAGCGACGAATACCTTATCCCATCAGTTAACACCTCACCATGAACAAATTCGCACGCACGGCGGACGATTAGTCTGAGAGATTAGGTGTGCAAAGACAGAATGCCCGAATGTACACCGATATCAAATTTAAAAATCTTGAGTCCAGACTAGTTAAATTTGCAAGGGAATTAAAGGACACCCAGAAACTTCTTCCCATTAACCAAAACCGGATAGACAACAGAATTAGCGCAATTGAGGGCACGATAGAAGCCGAGGCCGTTGTTATTGAAGAAGGTGTTGTAGGAAATATGGAGAAGAAGAAGTACAACAAAGCAAATATAAAACCACGTGATATTCAGAGTTCTGATTAGTATTCTTCGAGATGTAGACAAAGCATAAAGTCATTCAGGCGCGCAAAGCAGTTCGAGAGAAATTACGTTTGCTGAAGTTGGGGCATATAGATCGCGAGCAAACACTGAATGAAACTTTTAAACCTGTTACCGAATCTATCGCCAAGATAGCTTTGCATAATAATGACCCAATCGCAGAATTCACCAACCAGTATCCGACCGTTAAGATAGATAGAACATTTGGTGTCAGCAGGGCGAGACCGTACATGCTAGGCTCTCAAACTATAACTTTATCCGATAGCACTATACGCATCGGAGATACAGAGTTCAAAAGAACACCTGGCTTAATGAACCTAATCTTCCTAAGGCCATCAAGAAACTTAAAATACTCTGCCGATGATCGCAAAGTCTGTCGGAAAATACTTCACTGATCTGTATAAAAAATCCCGACGGAACACTGAAAAAGCCTGAAAACTCTAAACACACTACCATTATACAACCTTTACTCAATGAGCAAGCAAAAAGTGTTGGTGATGGTGTGGACTTTCAGCATAAAGGAGTGAGCAATCACGTCCAGCAGTATATATATTACGATGACCCAGATGATCTAATAGACAGACTTCGACTGTTGATGGCTTCGGCTGCTGCGGGCGATACAGCTCATTCGAATGAGGTTGTATCCATAACCTCCGAGGTTCGAGAGAGAGGTATCATCAAATAAGTATGGTGACCGTGGTTCGAGAACTGCACAAGCCAGCACGCAAAGTATACCCTCGTAGGCATGTCATGATTAAAGGGCTGGATGACCTGTGGCAAGCTGATCTTGTAGATATGAATCGATATTCACCTCATAATAAAGGATTCAAATACATTTTAATGGTTATTGACACCTACTCTAAATTTGCATGGGCATTACCTGTGAAAACGAAAACCGGTACAGATGTTGCTGGGTGTTTGAGCGTCTGCTGCAGACAGGAACGAATCGATGCCCAGCCATTCTTCAAACCGATCACGGTGGGGAGTTTTACAATTAACATTTCAAGACTGTGATGGAGCGGTATGGCATACACCACTACTCCACGTTTACCCACCTTAAAGCTAGTATTGTCGAGCGGTTGAACAGAACAGTCAAAGCTCAAATGTGGATGTAGTTTAATCTTCGCGGTTCGTACAAGTGGGTAGATATCCTCCCACAGATAATTACAAAGTATAATCGAACCAAACATAGTACAATAAAAATGAGACCGATCGATGTTCGCGATAATTCACTCATGGACACAGTATATTTCCCGATTAAAATGCTCGAGCCTCGCAAACAGAGGTTCAATATAGGCGACTTAGTACGTACTTCAAAACACAAGACAGCGTTCGAGAAATCGTACTTACCAAATTGGTCGGCTGAGATATTCATAGTACCCAAAGTGCAACGAACCAACCCTAGGACATATATCTTAAAGGACGGCAAGGGCGAAGAAATTGCAGGATGCTTTTACACGGAGGAATTGCAGAAGAGTTCTGAACAAGATGGATTTCTCATCAAGCGCATGATAAGATGTCGTGGGAATAGAGCACTGGTTAAATGGCTTGGATTTCCATCATCAGAAATCAGTTGGATCGAAGCTGACAAGTTAGTATATAACAGGGAGAGTAGACCTCTATCTCCTCAGTAGCATACCATGTAAGATAGGAGGCACATCTGTTGAGTGGTACATAAGTAAATAAAGTAGTGAAATCAAAGTGAAGTAGAAATTAGAATATAAATGAAAAACTTGGTTTAGTTTAGACAGTTACGTACTGGCAAACAGCGGGCAGAACAGCAGAGCAGAAGAGACAATGACTGTGAAGTCAGCAAGTTCCACATAAGCGGACGCTGACGATTCAGCCGTCAGGGCATCGCCCGACCGGCCTACGTGTTTCTCAGTTGTCACATGTGAGCAAAGGCCCTCGCCTACATTCCAAGAGCCAATGACCGACGTTAAGAAGATTCTTCGAGAAGCTTTTCAACGTGACGGAAGAGGCAATGACCGGCTCACGTGTTTCTCAGTCGTCACATGTGATCAAAGGCCCTCGCCTACATTCCAAGAGCCAATGACCGACGTTAAGAAGATTCTTCGAGAAGCTTATCAACGTGACAGAAGAGGAAATGACCGTGAAGTCGTTCACCTCCAGTAAACTGAAGTGAATAAACACGCGAGACGCAGTGGGCCCGAAAGACGAAGGAAGAAGAGAAGAGTAGCAGTAGTTTTCAGTCAATTTCGGTGCTGAAGACCGTCATGCAAGAAGAGACTGCATCACGCACGGACGCACCAAGTTCGCCGCTGTTATGGAATAGCAAGCAGCAGCCGCGGCGTCAGAAGACAGAAGTTAAAAGGTATTTGAAGTCTGATCTTTATGTACCCGGGTGACTCGTGAGGACGGGAAGGAGACGGCCTCACATCAGCAGTCACCTGTGAGCTGGGATGAAGATCTGACAGCCGAATATTGGCAAGAGGGAGTCCGTTGTTCGAGTCCGGGACACTGGCCTTCCCCCGCCGCGCCGCTCCGCTGGCCGACGCACAACACTGACACACGCGGCCGCTTAGAGAAGAGAAACACTAGGACGCCACATCCAAGGTATCACCATCCGATGCACGACTTCGCTCGCAATAATTAAACGGTCCACCTCGCACTGCGCGTCTCCAGCCAGCTGAGCGAGACGGCGACACGAGATACACACCGCTACGCGTAATCAGACGCCGCCGCCGCCGCTGCCGCAGCAGGAGGCTTCGCAAACGACACAGCTGCCGCTCTCCGAGCCAGTACAATCCAGTAAGAAAACCGTTGTACGAAACTTACAATAAAAGTTATCTTATGTAAAAATGCTGTTTCATTCTACCTCATACCCGAGCCAAGGAAGAACCCACCCTGCCCACATGTTGTTAAGAGAGAAAAATTGATTAATTTAATATTTTCACCCTGAAAGAATGCTTTAGAATGCGCATCCTGACAACTGACAGCATCAAAAGAGAAAACCCAGTTACATTTAGTGACAGATGTGTTACATTTAGTATCAGAACTGTTACACATCATAACAAGAGGTGGAGGTGGTGTTCTCGACAAGTTGCCTGTTGAATTGCACATTCCCGGATATAACTTCTGTGGGCCTGGTACAAAGCTTCAGAAGCGCCTTACACCAGGTGATAAAGGTATTAATCTACTATACGAAGCCTGCCTTGAGCACGACCTCGCATACGCAGCAAATAAGGATCTCGCCGTACGCCACGTCGCCGACCGGATATTAGCAGATAAAGCCAAGAAAATAAGGCGAAGAAAAGATCTCGGAATAGGCCAACGCGTTGCTGCATTCGTGGCTGATAAAACCATGCGTGGAAAAATTAAGTAGGGCTTGGGTGTGACGAATTTCAAACGAATTATGAAAGCAGCGCGAACAGCTTTGCGAGCGAAGAAGAACAGGAAGAAGAACAACAAACCCGGTTGTTTGAAAAACTGTATTCTTACTTCGATGTCTGCAGCTAAACGTGTGTTGAATGGTGGGAACAAGAAGAAAAACACAACTTCAATTAAACCACCTAGGGTCCTACCACTACCAAAGACTTCGGGCGGAATTATCCCGTTCCTCGTTCTAGCCCTTGCAGCCCTGTCCACTGTAGGTTCACTCACAGGCGCCAAAACGATCAAAAACGCACAGGATGCACAAGCCCAACTAGAGGAAGCCAGAAGACATAATCACGCTATGGAGGCAGCAGCTATCGGAAAAGGTCTCTACTTGAAACCATAGAGGAGAGGACTAGGTCTCTTCATAAATAAAAAAAGGTCCGTTAGTTATCCTACCGGGCCGAGCGCTCACGAATAAAGATCTAGTTAAAATTATTAAACAAAAACTTCACATTCGTGGAGTCCGCTGCGTCTTTGTGCGGAATACATTACCGAAGACCATGTGGCGGACTAATGAGTGCGGAATTGTAAATTTAAATGTTGCTGGAGGTCCATGGACCCATTGGGTTGCGTATGTTAAGAAAAGTCCAAATACAGTTCAGTATTTCGATTCATTCGGCGATTTACAGCCGCCTGAAAAATTACAACGCTACTTCACCAGCAAAAGACGCGTCTTCTACAATTTCCGGCGATATCAGGACTCTAACACATATCTCTGTGGTCATCTCTGTGCTAGGTTCCTCATCACAGCGACGGCGAACCCCTCTAGAATACCTCATCGTCAGATCATGTGCGCGATACATAAAAGAGCTGTCATTGAACACATGACAATCATTTGATGTTTAGATGCACTCTGACTTTAAAAGAGCGAGGATCAGTATTATGCTCAAATTACTTTCCGCCAATTGATTTAAGTACAGGGGACTGGAGTTTGCACTGATTGGTCTAGAGACGTATCACAGCATTCCAAATATTACACAGAGCAACAGCAAACTACATCTTGATACTGACCGGCGGAAGGAGATTCTACAAATACAACCTAGTGCCTACGATATTGATGATTTAAACGAACTCTTAAAACAGTCAGGAAAAGGTATTGAATTACGGGCAAACATTAATTCCCTTAAATCTGAAATACGGACAGAGAGTGCTACGATCGACTTTACACAGAGACATGAAATTGGTCCACTGCTAGGTTTTGCGAAGGATCGTGTTTTGGTGAAGGACGGAAGTAAATTTTACCCATCAGTTCATGCTGTAGATATACTCCCAGTGAGTACAATTCACTTTGAGTGTAATATTGCCACAAACCCATACCTGAACGATAAATTGATTCACACAATTTACGGATTATTTCCTACAGTCGGCACAGGGTATAAAATAGTTCAAGCCTCCACAAACGCTATATATCTCCCGGTGACTGTTCAGACACTGGACTACATCGAACTGCGTATTGTGGACCAGAATAATCAGCTTGTACGCCTGCATCTAAGGCGAGATGGGAATAAGGTATAAAGCTAGCACACCAGGCTCACAACCTGTCAGTGCAACGCGAAAGGGCAAGCTGATAACATGCCTTAATTACGAATTCCTCATTTCAGCAGGTTTAAAACCTCAGAATGACGTCGCTCAACGGAACTCAGTCAGTAGAGTATGATAACCGAATTATTCGTCATGAATACCACTCACACAAACCCTACGCTTCAAGCACATTTAACAAAAATGATGAAATTAGGATTGTTATCCAGCATCAGGACGCGGTAACACTGCCTAGCAAGAGCTTCCTCTATCTAGACTACACATTTAAGAAAGCTGACTGGGCTAACGTAGCGCTCTTGAAGATCACTCGAAATGCCATAGCATTCCTGTTTCAAGAGATACGCTATCAACTCAACGGAATTGAAATAGACCGAACAACCAATGTTGGTATTACATCAGCCCTTAAGATGTACCTTTCAGCCTCACCCTCTAATTCAAACAGTTTGGAAAATGCTGGGTGGTTCATAGATGCAGCGGATGGGGAGGGTGGACAAAGCCGATTTACCGCGTGCGTGCCACTATAAATGCTTATGGGTTATTCTGACGATATGCAGCGAATAATTACCAATGCTAAACAGGAACTTATTTTGGTGAGAAGTGCAAGTGACGCGAATTCATTCTCTCAATCAGCTGCAGAGAATGTTCAAATTAAGATTAATAGCATATCATGGAAAATGCCTCACATCACTGTTGCCGGCGAGGAGCGCTTGAAGCTCTTAGAAGTTCTGAATGCTGCCACCTACCTACCACTAACTTTCCGATCATGGGAGCTTTTTGAATACCCAGTCCTACCTACAGCGTCCACACATACTTGGGCTATTAAAACATCAGTGCAGTTGGAAGCACCTCGATTCATCATACTCGCAT